>NC_088791.1:148258886-149752636 GCF_011386835.1 Chrysemys picta bellii
TTTTTACAATTAAACTCTCTTCATAAATAAAATGTATTTTTTTTACCTTATTGCTGTATCCTTGCTTTTTATGTTTAGCTCCCACAGAATACAATACGGGAATCAAATCTGGAGGACAGTCAGCAAAATATTCTGTGCAGGTAACTGGTGACTCATGAATGTCAATGGGATAAGGATTTTCAAAGATTGGAAAACTAATGGAGGAAGAAAATTTATTAGTACCACTGTGACATGTGGAGTAATATTAGATTTTCTTAAATATTAAAGTATACAAAACAAAAACAAATTTATCTAAATTAAAACTATCATTATTCATAATACATGCTATTTTCCTTATTTCATATTTTCTTTAAAACGTATTTATTGTTTTTAATCCCAAGCATAAAATGTACAGTCAGCCAATAAGGGTCACAAAATTAAGGTACCATGACTGCAGTCCTTTCTCTTCTTAGTTTTTAGTCACATAAGTAGTCCTACTAAAGTCAATAGGACTACTTGTGTGAGTAAGGGTTTGCAGGATCAGTTTCTAATTTTCCCCCACATCTGTAGAATTTTCCCTATAAAACATAAAGATTACATATGTTTTGTGAACACTAGAATCAATAACATATGATTTATATTACAATTAAAGGCCAGAATTGTCCATAAAATTATGCTGTAGACATACTGTATTAGTAAGCAGATCTCATAATAAACAATTTTACTCAATTTGACAGTGGAATATTAATTCTCCATGGTTTGTACTGTTGAAGCAATTGCAGACAAGTCACACAACAATTTAATTGCTGTTCACTTGTATTAGCTTTATCTGTCAGGATAAGGAGTAATGACTCACACTTAGAGCAACAATAAGCATAGAATGTCTTTCATAAATGAAAAATGCACAAGGAGAGGTTACATTACTTACCTTGTTCAGTAACTGGAGTTCTTCAAGATGTTTTGTCCCAATGGTGCTCCTTGGGAGGATGTCCGTGTGCCCATGCACTCTTGATCAGAGATATTTCTGCTAGTAGTTCCTGTGGGCTTGCACTGCATGCCTCCTCATGCTCCAGTATGAGAGAATATAGGGAGGAGGAGACCTGTGCCGCTCCAGTTCCTCTCAACCTCAGAGCATGGTAAATCTCTGAAGCAGGAGGAAAAAGAGGGTGGGTAGTGGAGCACTCATAGGGACAAAACATCTCAAAGAACTCCAGTTACTGTACAAGGTAAGTAATGTCTCCTTCTTCTTTAAGTTAATGTCCCTGTGGGTGCTTCACATGAACATAAGAATGGCCATTCTGGGTCAGACCAATGGTCCATCTAGCCCAATTTCCAGTCTTCCGACAGTGGCCAATGCCAGATGCTTCAGAGGGAATGAACAGAACAGGGTAATTATCTAGTGATCCATTCCCTGTCATCCAGTTCCAGCATCCCAGTATGAGGAGACTCCTGAGTAGTACCTTAATATGGAAGAAAGTGCTGAAGAGGTGGACCCAGTATGGAGTATAGAACATCTTCACCAAAGACTGCATTCGCACTGGAGGCATGGAGTTGGGCATAATGCTGTGAAAACATGAAATGGCATACCAGATGGCTGCCTTGCAAATGTCCTTGATGGGTACATTCCTAAGGAGGGCAATGGAAACAGATTGAGACCTGGTAGAGTCAGCAAATGACTCTAGGAAGGGGTTGCATCCCGGAGGACTCATAGCAATGCAAAATGCACCCCAATACCCAGTGAGATAGTTTCTCTTGGCAAAGGAAACAAAGAGTCTGGGGGGATACCCTGAAGGGCTTAGTTCTGTGAAGAGAGAAAGCCAGGGATCATCTTATGTCCAGTATATGGAGACTCATCTCTTCAGCAGGTGAATGTCCTGATTGGTGTGGAACTCTGATGACACTTTAGGGAGGAAGTGAGGGTGATGATGCAAGATAACTTTGTCTGGATAAATTGTAATATGGAGGGTCAGCCATGAGAGCTACTAGTTCCCATCTTTCTGGCTGAGGTGATTGCTACAAGGAACAAAATCTTGAAGGACAGATGGAATGGCAAGTAGGTTGCCATAGGCTCAAAGGGAGGTCCTTTTAATGTGTTAAGCTCTAAATTATGGTGCCAGTGTGGGGTAGGGTCCCACACTGGATGGAACAGATTAAGGAGGCCCTTAAGGAATCTTGTTGTTCTAGGCTGTGCAAGACAAAGACACCCTTGACAGGCGAGTGGAATGCTGCAATGACAGATAAATGAATCTTAACAGAGTTCAGAGAAAGACCCAGCAATTTCAGGTTTAGTACCTAATTGAAGATGAATGCCTGGAGAGAATTGGCAGGAGATACAGAATGTTGGGTGCATCAGATCTGGAAGCATTTCTAGTTCTGCAGGTAAATCCTTCATGTAGTAGGTTTCCTGCTATTTAACAGAACCAACTGGACTTCAGGAGAACACTCCTGCTCTACACCCAAGAACTACTGAGAAGACAAGACCTGAGAGGCAGGGATGATAGGCTGGAGTGGGTTATGGAGCCTGATTCCTGGATCCAGAGGTCTGTCATCAGGGGAAGGTGCAGAGGTGGACATGTCACCAGATAGGTCAGGGTTAGGAACCACACCATTCTCAGCCATCTGGGAGCTATGAAAATGATAACTATTTTTTCTTGTTTCAGTTTGAGCAGGGCTTTGTGGATCAGTGAAGTTTGAGGGAATGTGTATAACAGACCTGGGTGCCAAGAAGCAAGGAGAATGTCTTCCAGGGAGTTGTGCCATGTTCCCCACTTGATAAGATGTAGCAGCATTTTGAGTTGGAAGGGGTGTAAGACGCCACATAAGACAGATTTATTGAAAGACAACATTGGTCAGCTCCCACTTGTGGTCTTGATGGAAAATTCAGCTCAGTGAATCTGTGATGATGTTTTGTGATCCCGGCAGAGAGATCACTGAGATATTTATTTCCCGGGCTAAACACCAATTCCATAGCATCACCGACTCTTCGCATAAAGATCGTGATTTTGCTCCTCCTGGGCGGTTTATATAGCACATGGCTGCTCAGTTGTCCAACATCACTCTGACTGACTGGAGCTAGCTGAGAGGTAGGAAGTGAAGACAGGGCACTTATGTGTAGTGACAACTCTTGAGGAGTCCATCTGCCTATGGCTGTATGATCTTGTAGGTGAGCACCCCATCCTAGAAGTCAGGAGCCTGTAGTGATGACGTGTGTGGCAGGTACACATGAGAAGGCAGTTCCCATGCAAACTTTTTGAGGGTCCTTTCACCAATTGAGGGAGTTGGATACAATCCATGGGACCAACACCTCTGTGGACAGCACACAGTTGTTGAGAGTGTAGGATGTCTTGAGCCAGGCTTGAAGACACTGGAAGTGCAAGCTTGCATGGGGGGTTACAAAAGTGTAGGCCATCATGTATCCCCAAAGCTGAAGACAAGCCCTCGCCATGGTCTGTTGGCTCTGTTGCAATGTGGAGATCAGGTCAGACATCATGGTGAATCTGTCTGCAAGTAGGGACACCTTGACTGCCACCTGTATAAGGTGGCCCCAATACAGTTGCACAGGCATCAGGGTTGTTTTGTCTATGTTGAGGTGCAGGCCTAGGCAGTGGAATAGAGCTAGGGCCTTCTGAGTGTCAGACTGAACTTCAAGAAAAGAATGGCGCTTGTGGAGCCAGTCATCCAGATAGGAGTCCTTGAATGAGTGAAGAGAACCATCCAGGTGTCACTAAAGAGCTTAGGCCCTTTGAAGGGCAAGTCTCAACAGTATTTTGCACTTTCCTGGACAAAGTGAAGGACTGTAGCCAGGAGGCCCAATGCATGACTATGGCAGTGGTCATAGAATGAGAATCCATATCTGCTGTTTCAAGAGAGGCCTGCAGGGAGGCTTTGGCTACTGTCTCACTCTCTGTAATAAGAGCTTGAAACTGCTCTATTGTCCTGAGGCAAAAACTCAATACAGTGAGAAAATGTACTATAGTTGGTTAAGTCATATTTTGCCATCAGGACTTGGTAGTTGGTGACTCGGAACTTAAGAGAGGCTGATGAGTGGCTCTTAAGCCCTAGGAGGTCCAGATGCTTACGCTCATTATCAGATAGTGCTGATTTGAAGTGATGTTTCCTACTCTTTCATTGGCAGCATCAACAAGAAGAAAGTTAGGGGTGGGATGAGAAAACAAGTACTCCATAATGTGAAGGTCCGTTGAGAGAGGAACCTTAAAGGTACCATTGAGTCCAGGGAGTGTTCCTCTCAATGAAAAATAAGTTTAGCAATATTGGAAGTGGTACCAGAGAATACCCCAGTCATTCTGGAGAGGGCTGTCTGCCAGTGGACGGTGCCAGGTAAGATTACTTCTTTGAAGAGTCCTTAGTCTTCAATGAGTCCTTCTGTCCGTAAGAGTCCAATCTTGGTTCTGATGGGTCCATATCTCGGGACTGCTCAACAGTGGGTTTCTCGGTACAGTTTCTCGACACCTAGCTTTGTAAAAGTCTCTTTCAGCAGTGCTGGTGCATTGGTACTATACCTGGTGGCAGCTTTATCAGTATCTGCAGCAGGACACAAGTCTCCCTACTCCCAGATCTAAGTGGAGAGGAATGGGGTCTCTTACATTTGGTTGTTTTCTGCAAGACTGAAGTTGTCCCCTGGTTTCTGGAGGTCAGAGCTGGAGCTAATGAAGTCTCTGCAGCTGAGTCCAATATACAGGATGGAGGGCAGAACTGACCCCCGGGGTCTAAGGGAGCACTCAATGAGAAGTTTCTTCCCTTCGTTTTTGCCAGCCTTTAAACCAGAGCAGATCTTACACTTGGATGAGATGTGAGTCTTTCCAAGACAACGGAGGCAACTGGATTGCCCATCACTGAGTGGGGAATAGACTGGTGACTGGTCTGGCAGGGCTTGAATCCTGGGGTCTTGGGCATATCCTGCAAGAAAAGCCACCGGTCGAGAAGGCCTGAGAAGAAAAACAGGGCATCAAAGAGAAAGGGGGAAGAAGTGGGGGGGAGACCCCCCTTCAAAGCATAAATGGTGCTAGAAAGGTAAATTAACAACAACAAAACTAAAACTACGTATGAAATGAAAATTAAGAATAAAAATGTGGCAGAAGAATAACTGCGTTAGCTAGATAGTAGATGCTTCAAAACTCCATCGCTAGCTGCAGGTGGCTGAGACAGAACTGGAGTGGTGTGGGTCTGCTCCTCCTTGTATGCCCTTATACTGGAGCATATGAAGGCATATGGTGTAGGTGCAAACCTGTAGGCACTAACAGCAGAAAAATCTTCGATTGAGAGTGCATGGGTGTACACACATCCTCACCTAGAGCACCCATAGGGACAATAACCCAAAGAAGAAGGCCTGATTCTGATTTCACTTCCACCAGGTTTTACACTGCTGTAACTGAATTAACTTACATAGAAAAATCAGACAAATGAATATATGCGTGCCTAGTGAAATATTGTTGAACAGGCCTGTCAGTGTTGACTGGAGAGGAGAAAGAATTAGTATTATTAGAATTCCAGGCTGTGCTGCGCTGAAGATATTAATAATTTTGGAGCATCTACCATGTGTGGATATAAGATATTATCTTAGAGAAAATGGGAAAACCTGCTGGCCTACATTATCCTAGGGTAAAATTGCCTCCAATGAATGTAAAGTTTTTACACCAGCAAAATAAAAAAGAAAAGTTTGAATAGATTTTCAACATTATCAGCTAGATATTTATGAAGCAGGAACAGTTTCATATAGACTTTGTACTTACTTGCTTTGTGTTAGGTCAACAACAATGAGATCTTTTTCCAATAGTACAACTACAGCATAGGGTTCTTGAAATTCTAAAAGTGAGGAATCAAGCACAAAAAACATGCAGAGCTTTCCTGTTAAGCCTTTTAACCAAGTTAGCCAAATTATATAATCCGCTCCTGAACAATTATTGTATTTTAAATAAATGATTTGAGATAGATGTCTGAATAATAACTAAAGACAGATTTGCAAATTAGAAAGCATGGCATTTGATTAGAGTCAGACAGTGATGTAGATGGCCCACAATGATAAGTAGCTTTGGTGACATAATTGTTGATAAACATATATAGCAAAAATAGCCCTATGTAATTATAGCATGCTAACACGGTGTTGAATGAAAAGTAAAGGAGTGGAGTAGGTGAGTCCACCTTAACATCTGAAGGCAGCTGGGTATGTTACTCTATCACTGAATCTAATTATCACACACAGGGAGGTACCCTTGTTATAGACCTTGTGATCACAGACTGCAAAGGTTTAACGGGTGTTAGAGTTTTTCTGTGGGCAGTGATTGTCCAAAGCTACATTCCACCAACTCCTTGAGATGCACAGTCCACCAACTCCCAATAGTGCACAGCTGTAACCTCAAATGCAAAAAGTTCACTAGATCCATTATTTTAAAATGTGAATTGGGGAGAGTTAATGAGGAGACAAAGATGACGAAGGTACACTCTGGAGGTGAAGAAAGAGATGCAGTTGTACTGCAAACAGAGTTGGGGAGGAATAGCGTGTAATGGGCTGAAAAAGAAGACAAAGATTTAAATTGCCCCCTCCTCTCCTAAATGTCAAGCTGCCATTTGCAGTGTAGATTGCGGTCTTCTAACCACTCTTACACCACTTACTTTTGAAAAAGTGAATTTTTATCTAAGTTGCCAATCACCTTGGTATCCAAATTATGATGTTCCAAATTTAGGGTTTTTTAATAGAAATGAGTTCCAGATAATCAAGGGAAGGGACACAAAGTAGGAAAGAAAGAAAAAAGTTAACATAGTAAGGATAAGACATTATTTATATACTCAGAAGTATTTTTCATAATTAAAACATACATTGCATAAATTGGTTTATGTAGTGATATACCGGTAATTGTTATGATTTAGTTGTGAGCCTGCTAGAGGCATTTACTATTTTGTGATCAATTCAGGTGCAGTATCTCTCTCTCTCTCTCACACACACACACACAAAACTTTCTTTTGTAGACCATACTTTTGTTCTCTCTTATTTTATGTTTTTTCTTTAATCTAAAATAAAAGTTATTTAGATCAAAAGCATGAGTATAGGGTTGCTCTTTATGCAAAGAAAAAAAGAACAAAACCCCACTCTGACTGTATTTTTAAGATAATGAACTGTAAAATTAAGAATCCTATTAAAATAACAGTAAGCCACTTTATGGTGTGCAAGGTTGTACTCTTCAGATGGTTGAAGGCACAAGGCTGAATGAACCTGAGGAATGCATCAACTAATGCTCTTCCCTTTGTGGTCTACTATTAATGCACATCCTGTGGTAGCATATTGACACACTGGATTATGAACAACACAGGCTAACATAAAACAAAAATGTACTACTGTGTAAATCAGTAAAAGAATCCATAATATGGAAGCACCACTAAGTTTAACATAGTGAATTGGCAGCCCAGATACATTAATTCAATTATTGAAGCTTCCATTCACTAGACATTGGAAGTAAATATTTGCTTTATGCTAATTCAAATTATTCAACAGTTTTTTTTTATTAATTTACATGTTAAGTGTTTCTTCTACATTTCTGCTCCCCCTCTTTTATGCTGAAGATACCAGACTTAATTTCTTTTAGGTTTTTAGCTTTCCCTACCCCTCACCCTTCTTAGTTTTTTCTGTTAATTTAGTCCTCAATTTAGCAATCCATCCCTGTTCAGCAGAGCAAAACACTTCAGCACATTCTTAATCAAGTTTGTGCTTAAGTGCTTTGCTCAAAAGGGATGGATTTAAGCACAAGCTTAAACACTTTGCTGATTTAAGGACTTAAAGTTCATGAAAAGCACCAGAATTACAGCCATGAGACTTAAGCTCTCCATTTATTTCTGAGCAGTGGCAACGTAAGCTTCCTTACATTGACTGATCAGTGTGCTCCAACTGTGACTTCCCCCCCTTCCCCCCCACACACCATGGTAAGAGGGGAATTCAGTCTCTGTAGCTCATTCATTATTGATCTTTCTGCTGAGACAGCAAACAAAGGGTCCAGTTGCTGTCAATTGTGGTGGTGGTTTTTGTAACGTGGAGAACTGTCCATTGGGAACTGAGATCCCCAACTCGCTTATCATGCTGTATGGACACTAAATTCTGTGATAAGACCACTTCATATAATTTTCTAACAAATCACATTTCTCTTCTTTGACAAAATTGTACTATTGTTGCTTCATACACTCACCATTTGGATATGGTGTTTCACAAAGAGTTAAAAAGTCCACTATAGGGTGATCCATTTCAAGCACCGTAATAGCTTTTCCATGCATGATGGTTAGACTTGGTCTTCGACAAGCTTTGTCATAGGACAGTCCACCAGAAAAGATTATAAATGGTTCACTGTGTCAAAAAACAAAAAGCAATAATAGATTATATAATCTCACATTTGTGTCATGCCTTTCATCCCGAAGTGTTTACAAAGAGAAACAATGAAATTGTGATGGTGGATTTGTATCACTAATACAGATGCAGATTTTAAAGGGTTTATTTTTGTGTGTGGTAATATTTTGAGAGACCCATAGCACTGAGAAAAGCAGGCTTATACATATACATATATTTTACATTAATTAAAAATAGGCCTTAAAATATCACATTTTGAATCTCATCATTTTCAGGTCCCTCTAAAAACTACCCTTTAAAAAGTTATACATAATGAGATTTAGCTGTGTAAAAATACATAATTATTTTATCAATTAAAAGAAAAACCTTATTAGAATTTTTCAGTATAACTGAACATTTATGAACAATGGGTAACAATGGATAGCTTGTTATATGTCATCTACTTCCATATTTGAAGCTGCATTTGGAAGTCTTTATGTGGGCTCTTGAACTGTCTGAACACTTTCATGAAGATCCTGTCCTTCATCAGAGTAGCCATTGCTTTTTTGAACATCCTCTTCTGTACAGGGCTGGCCCACAACATTTTGCCACCTGAGGAGGGGAACTCAAATGACGCCCCCACGTCCCCTCGCTTGGGCCAAAACTTTGAAAGGTCTCAATTCTGCCTTCTTCCTGTTCTACTCCTCTCCTGGTACTGCTCTGCTACCTACCCCACTAAAGGAGAACTAACAACTTAGAATGCTGTGTTCAAAAATTTTAAGTAACACTTAACTTTCAAATGCCTGAACAGCAAATGTAACTTTTCTTGTCTGCATAGTAAACACTGGCATTTTTATCTGTTTGAATAATCAAATTGGTGCTTTCCGTGCCTTCTTAGTTGCAAAGGACTGCTTCCTGAAGGTCCACATTCTGGGCCAGCTCATGCTCTATTGAGATGGTTGCAAGGCCGACCAGCATCTCTTGTGTCATTGTGGAGCATAGATGTGTTTTTTATTAACTTTAGCTTGGAGAAGCTGTGTTCTCCACTGGCAACTGTTAAAGGAAGTGTTAGAAGTACGTGCAGAGCAACAAAAGCATTTGGAAAGAGGGTGGTCATTTTATTTGTGCACATATATTCCAGAACAGCCTTTGGAGTTGATCCTGCTGAAATGTATCTTGAAAGGGCTTTCAGTTCATCACCTAAATCACTCGCATCAATATCACGCATGTCATCATGTGTCAACACTATCTCTAGTGCTCTGCACTGCTGGTGTAGGTCTTCTTCAGGTATAGTGAGGAGTTCTGGAATATCATACAACATCCCAAATATACTGCTGTGTTCCTTGAGCTGCATGAAATGTTCTTCAACTGACTGTATTGCACAATCTAGCACCAGGTTAAAGAATTCAACTTTGAATTGTTGTTTGGAATCTCTTATGGGATTATCCTCTGCCTCGTAATCAAAATGTCTTCTTCTTCGGTGACTCTTGTATTCTTGAATGGGTGGGAAAATAGCTTCAGTGTGAAGTTCCTCTGCCAACTTCTGTGGACTCTTCAGAATGTTTTGAAATCCCTCATCTGACCGGTAAGACTGTAGGTATGACTTTGCTTTGTCCAGTTATTCCATTGCTCCAGATATATAAAAGTCAACACCTTGGAGTCTCTTGCTTACAACATTTATTTCAAACAGTATGTCATGCCACAACACTAAGCCACACAGAAATTTGAAGTTATGTATGTTTCTGGTGATTCCATTTCCCTCTGCCACTGTTCTCCCACAAACAGTTCCTGTCATAGCATTATCCTCCATACTGGCAACTATGGCATCATCTATCTTCCCAATTTGGTGTTTGATAGGCTTTATCGCCTCCACTCGACTTTCCCATCATGTGACACTCAGTGGTTTCAGTGTCAGAGAGGATGTTCCCAGGTGTTGCTTCAAAATTTGCCATCGATGAGTTGATGCAGAGAAAAATACATAGATACTTTGAATTACATAAAAAAATTCAGCAGCCTCACTAGAAGCTGATGCTGCATCACTGACCACCAAGTTCAATGAATGAGAACTGTATGGGACAAAAAAAGCTCGAAGGTTTAAGTCTTGGATCCGTGTCTGCACTCCTCTGTTCTTTCCTCTCATGTTGGCACCATTATCGTAGCCCTGACCTCTCATGTCAGCTATCACAATTCCCGTATCTTCCAGCTTTTTAAGAAGCACATTTGTCATACCAGCTCCTGTAGTATCATCAATGTCAATAAATTCTAGAAAATGCTCTCTGACAGTCACCAGTGCAGGGACATTTTCACTAGGTTCTGTTGTTGTTACAAAACGCACCATTAAAGTAATTTGTTCCGTATGGCTGATGTCAGGTGTGCAGTCCAGAATAACAGAGTAATATCTTGCTGACTTCAGATCTGCCACAATCTTCTGTTTGACTTTTGTTGCCAGTAACGGTATGATCTCACTTTGAATTGTTTTTCCAAGGTAGTGGTGTGTGTACATTTCTTGGGTGGTGACTCTTCTTAGATGCTCCTGAGTACAGCATCAAACTCAGCCATCAGCTCCATAATTTTAAGGATGTTTCCATTGTTTGGTACATACAGCTGATCTGAAATGCCACGCAATGCTAGGTTTTGGGTAGCAAGCATTCTCACTATGGCAATGAGCCTTTTCAGAACATTTTGCCAGTAAAGAAACTCTGACGCAATCTTCTCTTGATGCTGATCATCTATGGTGGCCTTTAACCTTAGTCTCATCTCAAGCTCTTTCCACCTCTGGAATGCTCTCTGGTGATTTCCTGCCTTCTCATGGCATGCCAGATTTCTAGCCAGATTTTTCCAGTTTTTTGTTCCTGTAGAACCCAATGTGGCTGGAACATTGGACTGGAAGAGTTTGCAACAAAAACAGTATGCAGCATTCTGGGTTTTTGAGTACATAAGCCATGGCCTCTCCACTTTGTCACTGTTGGGGATTTCATGCCAGTAATATGTTGGATGGAAACTTCTATTTTCATTGTCTTTGGGGAACATGAAGTTTTTCACTTGCTGTGGCCCATGCAGTACAAGGAAGTCCCTCAGGCTACTGCTCAAGTGGGTCCACAGTCCTGGATCATCTAGACTTAAGGAACTAAACTCAGCAGCAGCTGTTTCTTGTGCCTCCACCACACTCTTCTCTGATCTACACTTTTCTTCAGGAATGTGCATGGTTACATCCATTTGAGATGGAGATATGGATACTGCAGTTGCTGCCAGGTCACCTGCACTCTGACTAACTGGAAGATCAGGCATCTCCTCACCACTCACATCCTCACTGGGGCCAGAAAGCTCACTGTGAACATTTGTGTCTGTGTATCTCAGGAGAGCTCCTTCCTGCTTAGATAGAAAAGCTTCCTTTGCTTGCTTGCTTTTTCTGAATGCTGCCCCAGAGGGGTGTTTTCTTCTTTCACTCATGACTGCTCCTCTGTGCCAGCTATAGTGGCTCTCAACACTCAATTGAAGGGGACAAATAAGCAGGCTGGTAGCAGGGCCTGAGTGAGAGAAGATATCAGCATCTTAAGGGCCTAACTGGCTCCTACTACTTCAGTTGACTGCCTGTTCTTCTTAAGTGGGTTCAGGGAAGCAGCAGAAAACAGGAAGCTCCCTGAGAAGCTGGTGTTAATCAATCCAGGCTTCTGGGGGTGCTAGAGAGGTACATCAGAGGCTCCTCCTCCTCTCTCTCCTTGCAGCTCCTGCTGCTTTGTTATTCCCTCTCACCTTTTCTCCTGCCTGCCTGTTATGTCTCTTGTGCCCTCCTTCCTCCAGCACAGCACTCCAGCATCTCTGTGCATCTAGAGCAGAGAGAATACATATGCACCAGCAGCAGACAAAATTTTCTACACTCTGGGTCCTAGTGGTGCCCACCCCCCGCCCCAGTCTGGCACCTGAGGCAGCCGCCTCAGTTCGCCTCATGGTAAGGCCTGCCCTGCTTCTATAACACAAGGATTTTTGTGGAAGTAACAAACTAATCTAGGTGGACACTTTGACAGAGATCAGGTTTTTCATTAAAGGAGCCATTGCTGTGTCAGAGATATTATCTACATCTATAAACTGGGGAATTAATACATAAAAACACTACAGTGTGTGTAAGTTATAGACATAACTAATGCAAAATCTCAAAACCAAAAAAAGTTAAAAACATCCAGCAGTCCATACTCCTCCCATCCAGAGACAGACCCCTCAGCACTAGCACAACCACTTCAGACAACATACCACAACCCTAATTCTGCCCCCAAGTACAGGTGCCAGTCTTCCTGCATCCTCTTCCCCAAACTTGAGTGTATGTGATTTCATATAGCTGTATATAGACCTGGGGGAAAGTGAGTCTGTTGCGTTTGTGGGTGGTGGTGGGTTGTTCACACCTAAAACATCAAAGTAATTCAAACGTAACTGAAAAGCTCTCATGGAAAGAAAGGGAAAGAAATTTGAACTCTGGAAAGGTGCAATGCTGAAGGATTCCAGGTTCTTAGTCTCCCATTACTAAGATACTTTATACAGAGTAAATACCACCTTTCTGCTCCTACTTGGTATTGACCCGCTTAGCCATCCAAGGATTGCACTTCTGTAATACAACAGATACCTTAAGGAGACAGGATACCAGACTAAATGGGCCACTGGTCTGTCCCAGTATAGTAAGGAGACAGAACAGTGGACTAAATAAACAATGGTCTGTTCAGGTCTGGCAGAGAGAAAGCATACTAGCCTTGATAAGCACCAGAGAAAGGCCTACATATAAATAGTAAATTGGACTTTCCTGGTGTGATAATTCCTAATTTCTTATCAAGAAGAACAAATGCAGCTTTGTATGTTGTAAAAGACTCTAAATATCAAATACCTAGAAAACCTCCCAGCAAAATTTTTGAATAATTAAAATATTAAAAAATGCAATTGCTACTGTTAAACTATAGTCTTTACAAAGTTCAAAACCCTTTTAAAGATCTTTTCAATGCATCGACTAATATTTTTATGTCATATTGTACCTGTTTTGTAATATGTTACTTGTCATAACATTTCTGCCTCTACACAAATTAAACAGAACAATAAGCTAAGCAGCTGAAACTCTAACTTATGTAACTGGAATCTTATATCTGTTAGTTTTGGATTCCAAAAAGATTTTGATAGATGAAAAATGTATTGCTGGGTTGCTAAAATAATTCAGAATATAAGGAATAAAGCCAAAGATTTTGAAATAATGTACATATGATGTGATGATGTTTGCCTGCTTCTTTGTAATATAATAAATTTAAATAAAATAATTCTTTGTACACTGCAGTCTTAAAGTACTATAAGGCAATAGAAAGATGTATTTTCTGATTCCCAAATGTAACTTTTTTCTGTGAAACTCATGAAAAGAAAAATCATTGACCTATCTAGCAAATGCCTGGTTGTCAGACTGTGGTGGAGAGGTGTGTCCTCCTGTCTCTACCCAGTGCAGAACTGCTCATTGCCTGCTCAGTCCACACTTAGATTCCAGTCCTATGAATAGACCATATGGTGGTTCTGTGGGGGCAGAGGGGTAAGAGGTGCATCACAACAACAATGCTGTGGATGAGGCTGACTCCACCACATTCCATGCAGAAGACGTGAGATCTGTGCATGGAACTTGAGGCACAATCTGGCAGGCATTACAGAAATGCAAATAATTATATTATTATGTCTCACTAGTCCTACATGTGATATACTTAACAAGTGTATTTCAAAATTTGAAAAAAACTTGGACCTTTACATAAATTCTCACAAAGACAAAAACTTACATTTAAAATCTATTAAAGTTGCCTAAGGAGAACAACCCCCAACCCACACAAACCCTTAAAAGTAGGAATTCTCCAGTTAAAATACAACAGAAAGTCCTGTGGCACCTTTAAGACTAACAGATGTATTGGAGCATAAGCTTTCATGGGTGAATGCTCACTTTGTCGGATGCATGTCAGTTAAAATATTCTTCTTTCCCCTTACCCCCACCAAACATCATATTCACCATTTCACAGACAGATTTCTCCCCTCTATAAACAACTCCCTTACGCTTCTATCATGTGTAGTAACACATCACACATATCCTAATTCCCATGATTACATTATAACACAAAACCTTAACTCCAACAACACATGTCTTTTAGACATTCACATACCAGAATATTGTGTTCTTCTCTGATGGATAAGTCTAAGGTCAGAGTTAAAGTTCTGCATTATAATGCAATTGTAGGGAATGTTGGGAGTTATTGTATATGCTGGAGGTGTGGGGTTTTTTTACGTGGGGATTTCCTTTTTTAAAACTGTATGTAGAAATTTAGTGGAAAATATGACACATAGATCTTTTAAACCCCTTCTCAAGTCAGACACAATTCAGGAATGTATTTAAGCATGCGATAACTTTAAGCATATGCTTGAGTCCCAATGATTTCAATGGGACTTAAGTATATGTTTAAACACGTGCTTAAGTGATTTTCTGATTTAGGGCCTAATATTGTAATGTACATTTGCACATAGACTATTAATTGGGAAGATGACAAAGGAATATAGTGAAGGTCAAGTCAATGTTTTGTTTTTGCTGTTGTATACTAAATAAAAGAAATATATGAATATTATTTTCCTAAAAGAGCTGAAATACTGTATATAGTAGGAAGGATCAATCTCTGGAAGATTAAATGTGTATCAGAGATCTAAAAATGCATAGAAAAGGCTTAAAAAGCAGAGCAGTCCCATTTCATTTCATTTGCTATGTATTCTGTGATTCATTTGCTTTATTATTTTAATTTAAGAGCTGCATTTTAAAAAATAAATACATAATTTTAATCATTTTTAAACAGCATAAATTGGAAACAGCAGACCATATCATTCTGAAGACACCTTTGGAAACTTGGTTTAAAAGACTTCCTCAGTAGTGCAGGAAATCTATAGCCAAGGTAAGGAGCCTGGACACAATCCAGTTTTCTTGGGTCCTTTCCAGTGATCTAACCATAAGACCATCATCCAGAACAAACAGCATCTGATCATGTAATTACAGCCTGTATCATTCATCTACATGTCCAATAGTGCCTTGTGGATAGAAGTATTCATAAGCAGCTCCATTTTACATACGTAGCCAAGCACATAGATTTGGCTTAATCGTTTCCTAAGGGGACAAAAACATACCTGCTTTTACATGTCTTGTACTCTACTTTAAGAATTGGTTTACAAGACTCAGGTTTTTTCCCATCTCTTTGAATTTTTCCTGTGGAAAGAAAGAAGGTATAAATCTTACTAAAACTTATAATTGCCACCACACTGGATAGTTCTATATATAGCACAATAATTGAACTTTAAAGTCATTGCAGATGGCAGAGTACTAATACCTATTTTCCACTGCAGTTTGGATATTAATTTGTCTGAAATAATTAGATTCCTTTTGCTCTTTTATTCAACATACTTTCTTTCTTCACAGCAAATCCTATTGTCTTTTAAAATTTTGTTTTAAACATATATGAGCTTAAATGTTGTTTCCCACAAGCAAAACAAATCAGACATGGTCAGAGGCAGAGGGTATTAAATAAAAATCAGATACTTTGGTGCTGAGACAGGCCTTTCATATAAAAAGTAACACAGCTGCTAGTTGATTTTGAGAATAATCTGCAGATTAAAGAATATAGGAACCTATACAAGAAATGGCTACGAAGTAGGACACAGGACCAGATAAAACAAACTAATCATAGATATCTGCAAATAAAACCATCTCTTTCATTCCTTCTCTGCAATATGTTTTTTTTTAAAGCATCTTTCTTACCATGTGGGATTGTTATCTGAAATGGTCTGCTAGGACTTTTCAAGTTCCACAGAGTCAAACTGCCATCAGAGTGACTGCACATGAACTGCTTCCCCTCATGATGCCAGTCTACAGAATGAATAGCCTAAAGAAATGGTAGTGAGAACAAACAGGAACGTCATTACAGAATATATAGTTCACATTAACTAATACAGCTACATTTTAATGTGTGACTTGAGGTTATCCTTATCCAATGGCATCTCAGCAATTGGGTGCCTCTTATTTGTCTGCAATCCACCACCATCAGCACCCCTTTAAAGAACTTTCACTCAAATTGCTCTTCAAAGCAGACAAAAGAAGCACCTTCAACTGTACATGCTAACTTAAATGTGTAATAACTTTTCTTAGTGTGTATCATTCTCCACATGCACAGCGAATTTTTTCTGAACAGAATTGTTCAGTTTTACTGAAAACACCAGATACACCTGCAAGCTCAGAATGTGCTAGTGGACATTTGCTACAAGGGCAGATTCCCAGGGGTACATAGGGTTGAGAGATACCTCGCCCACCTGCCCTTAGCCTGTGGAAGTCTTGTTTGTACTGCCTGTGGATCAGCTCCCTGAAATCATCAGCCTCTGGCAACACAAGCACGGTCCTCCAGGCCTCTGCAGGCCTTGCTCTCTCTGTACAGGTTAGCGATAAGCACAAACCAATCCCTGGGTCCTCTGAGCATCCTCTTAGGCTCAGGTCAGGACAGGTGGTGTTAACCTGGCCATCACTTATTTGTACTGTGGTGTCTAGGAAGTGGACCTGCCCTGCTGTGCTCTTCTAACCGCCCTGGTGTCTGGCTGCCAGTAGCGTAGCTAGCGGGGTTCAGGGGAAGCGGCCAGTTCCCCTGACCCCACATTCCCCAAAAGTGGCGCTCTGGCCGGCCGGTGGAACGGGGCCACGGGCCGGCCAGCTCCTGGTGCTCCGGCCGGCTGGCGGAACGGGGCCACGGGCTGGCTGGCTCCCGGTGGGACTCTGGCCCTGAGAGCGTTGCCGGGGGTCTCGGTGCCCTGGACAGCGCTCTGGATGGGGAAGCGGGGCGGCCCTGCGCATGCGCCGCTCCATCTTTCGGCAGCATTTCGGCACATGCGCAGGGCCACTGAAATGCCACCGAAGGACCGGCGCCTTTTTTCGCCGCCCCTCCTCCTCGGCTGCAACCCTGGCTATGCCACTGCTGGCTGCGCGTAATCAGTGGCCAGGCAATTTGCCTCAACCTCCCACCCCGCCATAAACATCTCCCCCTTACTCTCACAGATATTGTGGAGCACACAGCAAGCAGTAATAACGATGGGAATATTGGTTTTGCTGAGGTCTAACCAAGTCAGTAAACTGCACCAGCGAGCTTTTAAACATCCAAAGGCACATTCTACCACCATTCTGCACTTGCTCAGCCTATAGTTGAACTGCTTCTTACTACTGTCCAGGCTTCATGAGCCATGGAAGCAAGGGGTAGGCTGGGGTAGGTGCATCCGCGCGGTGCTGCCAACTGGGAGAGCAGCCTGAGGAAGAAGTCTCCAGCTGGCATGATATTCCAGGCAAGACTGAAGCTCCATTAGACGAAACTTAAAAAGCGAATGACCTCGAGTCATTCCCATTTTTGTCCAGGCGCCTCCGACCGACCTCATCGGCCAGAAGCACCCATGTCTGACCAGGCGCCCCTGACCAACCTAACCAAGGTTGACCAGGAGCACCCACGGGATGACGACAAAGGTTAGTAGTCGTATTGCACCGTCTGCCGTCTGCAAGGCAAGGCAAGGGGATGCTGCTGTGTAGCACTGCAGTACCGTGTCTGCCAGCAGCACCCAGGAGACATACGGTGACAGTGAGCTGAGCAGGCTCCATGCTTGCCGTGGTATGTCGTCTGCACAGGTAACCCAGGAAAAAAGGCGAGAAACAATTTTTTGCCGTTGCTTTCACGGAGGAAGGGAGGGAAGGAGGGGGGACTGACGACATGTACCCAGAACCACACGCGACAATGTTTTTGCCCCATCAGGCATTGGGAGCTCAACCCAGAATTCCAATGGGTGGCGGAGACTGCGGGAACTGTGGGATAGCTACCCACAGTGCAACGCTCTAAAAGTCGACACTAGCCTCGGTACTGTGGATGCACACCGCCGACTTAATGTCCTTAATGGGGACACAAACAATCGACTGTATCAAATCGATTTCTAAAAAATCGACTTCTATTAAATCGACCTAATTTCGTAGTGTAGACATATCCTAAGTATGTCAACGCCGTGGAATTGCTTTAAGTATGCACGTAACAGGGGATTATTTTGCTATACTTTTCTTACTCTCTTCTTTTCCTGTTATTTCAGTTATACTTGTTGTTCTAACTGAATCTCAAAGTCTTGGGGTGTACTTCACCAATCTGAGTAAAGAAACTGTTATTTGTAATAAGTACATTTGCACCCCGTTCACATATTTATCATTCTGCCCTATGTTCAACAATTTAGTGATATGCAAAATTTAACTTCTTATTTTGTCAAACTTAATTCTTAAAATTAAGTAAAATTCATTTTGTCTCAATGCGTTGGCTTCATAATTAAAAAAACAAGTTTAAATATCTAATAACTGATGGATGACTAATTCAATGGAACAGGATGACATTTTCAGCTGTGGCACTTCATACAAGTAAAGACGCGATAAGGGAAAGCCAAATGTGTATTGGAAAGATTAAATAGGTAGACAATAGAAAGAGAAAATGAGTGCACAGAAAGTAAGAAGCCAAGTATGTTGCTTGAATAATGAGATGATGACTGCATGAGGCAAGGGTGTGAAAATGAAATGACAACAAAAGGATGCAGTTTGGAAGGAAGATGGTAAAGAAAAGATGAAAGTTAATGTGTGAACATTAGAAAGAAAAGAATAAAGAAGAAAAATAAGAATCAGAACCACCATACAACTGAATATGATAATGTGAGAATATGCCATATCAATCCAAATATGGACTGAAAAGAATTATGGCATAGAATTTTGGCTTAGAAAATAATTAAAAGCTAAAGAAGCCCAGAAGCAGAAACGTGGGAAATCCAAAAGGAGCAAGTGATGTCCATGAAAGGAGGAACCTGTACAGATGACATTCTCTTCTCAAGCATCTCGTACGGGTCACTGCCAGAAACCGGACTAAATGGACCACACGTCAATTTGATGACACAATTCCTATGTTCCTAAGCTTGGCTTTGTGGAGCTAAACTATGAAAGCCTTGACAGTAAAATGATCCAGCTATTTTCACCAATAGGAGTCTGGTTTTCTAACATACCTCATACCAGAAGGGCCTGTTCTTTTTCTGACAGTTTGGCAACACTTGGATGGCTTGTCATGCCAATAAAGTCTCACCAAATTTAGCTGAATTGAACAGAGTGCTCATCTGCAAATGGAAATGTTGATTTGCACTCAATTCTTCTGCTCATCAGAAGGGAGTACAATTTCCTCGCCCATCTCTACCTAATGACCCAGAAGACACTGAACTATTACCTATGTGCCAAAAGGGAGATGGCTCACAAGCTGATCCAATACCACTGCCTTCAGGGAACAAGAATCTTAGATCTCGTGGGATTTCTGTCCATCTCACACTAAGGAATACAAGACCCAGGGATGAGAATCCTGCCCAGACAATTTTTAGAGTTGAGACCCCTCTCCCCAATTATTTAGGTATTCTTCATACATTAAAAAAAAAAAAGGAGGGGGGTGAAAAAACAGTTCCTGCATGGACCTTCTCCCAGAAATCTCCTTTTATCTCTTTCTGTTACCCATGAGCTGTATTTGTATTTCTCTGAATTGGGTTACCCAGTCAGTTTGTTAAGATGAGGGCTGTGTTTTGCTGAATGCCATGTATACATGAAACATTCTTTAAATAATCATTCGTAACTTTAAAAAGAATTCTGTGGAACACGAGAACTGAATCTTCATCTGATTTTCCAACTTAGTTACAAATTGCAAGAAATAGTGGTCTAGTAGATATGTAAGAATATATCATACTGAAACCAACTGCTACTCAGCCTCTGGGTCTTTGTGTACTATATAAAACCTATGTAATAAATTGCCTTTGATATTAACTAATGAAGTAGAAATATCTAGTAATGATAACAATAAAGTGTAATTCCTAAATACAGTTATAACTAGAGCTGAAACTTTTCTTAGGCAAAAATGTAGATGTGACAAAAAGCAAAAAATTCTCATCAGTTACACTAAATTGTCTGTTTTTAAAAAAAGGAAAAGAAATTCCAAAAAAGTCAAAATGAAATGCTTCAATTTTTCAGTTTGAGATTCTTTTGTTTAGAAATTTCCTTCCATTGTATTTTTTAATTTTTTTGATCCAAAACTATTTTTTTTTAATTTTTCGGATTTTCCAGTGAACCCAAAAAATCAGTCATTCACACAGCTCTTGTTGTAACACATGCATGCTCGGTGTGGTGTTTTGTCCCCCTCTAGTAGAAGGTAGGCCACACAGAGGTTGATGAGTCTGCTCCAGCATTGGCTAGGAGAGCAGGGTCTTTTAGCTCAAGCAGTAACAGCACATGCATTCAGACTCGGAGTTCCCAGGTTTTGATAGCTGCTGCCAATGGGACATGGCTTTAAGGAATACTATGGTATATTGCATTTCCAAAACTAACCTTGCCTTTCAGATATATCTTCTGCTTCTTAAAATACTACCGAATTGTCCTTTACTCTGAATGAGTGGGAAATACTTACCTCATCATAGTAAACTCTTAAATCTGCTCTTTTTGATCGCAAGTCCCAGAGTACTACCGTCCCATTTTCATAGCCTATTAATAGCTGGGGAGAAAAAGAAACATGATTATCTTCTCAACGCTAAAATACATTTAAAAATATTTAAGCACTCTATGATTTTGTATTTTTTTTCTAAAATTAAGTTTCTAGCCCTCTTTCACCTACAGATAGAGAATAATTTCAGTTTTGGTGGAAACAATTATTCCCCAGACAGAAAATTCCTTTAGTGAGAAAACAAACTTGAGCATGGACGGTAAGAAACAGTTAAAATTATGTTTATTAGAATAATTTGGCAGAGATGTGGTGCACAAAGCCACATTTCTGAACATGATGGTCACATTTTAATGGTCAATCCACACCACAGTAGGAAAATCAGAGTGGCATGTTGGTTTGTGATGACCTTTGTGAGGTTCTCCGAGGATTCTGATCATCCTTGGGAAGTTCACCTGGATGTTGATGAGCTTGACAAAGCTTGCCTGGCCACTGGTTCAGATACATTCAGTCCTACTACTTGTTCTGTCAATTGTTCAGACAAACAAGTTTGTTTACATTTACAGGAGATAATGCTTCCTGCTTCTTATTTACAATGTCACCAGAAAGTGAGAACAGGCATTCGCATGGCACTTTTGTAGACAGCATTGCAAGGTATTTAGGTGCCAGATATGCTAAACATTCATATGCCCTTTCATGCTTCATCCACCGTTCCAGAGGACATGCATCTCTGGACATACGTCAAGAGACATATGAATCTTTAGCGCATCTGGTATGTAAATATCTTGCAATGCCAGCTACAACAGTGCCATGAGAACGCCTGTTCTCATTTTCAGGTGACATTGTAAACAAGAAGCGGGCAGCATTATCTCCTGCAAATGTAAACAAACTTATTTGTCTGAGCAATTGTCTGAACAAGAAGTAGGACTGAATGGACTTGTAGGCTCTAAAGTTTTACACTGTTTTATTTTTGAATATTTTTTTTGTACATAATTCTACATTTGTAAGCTCAACTTTCATGATAAAGAGATTGCACTACAGTACTTGTATTAGGTGAATTGAAAAATACAATTTCTTCTGTTTTTTACAGTGCAAATATTTGATATAAAAATAAATATAAAGTGAGCACTGTACACTTTGTATTCTGTGTTGTAATTGAAATCAATATATTTGAAAATGTATAGAACGTCCACAAGTATTTAAATAAATGTTGTTCTTTTATTGTTTAACAGTGCAATTAATCACGATTAATTTTTTTAATCACTTGACAGTCCTACTTAGGACATAACCTATAAAGTGATGAGGGTACCTCTGCGCCACATATAATTCACTCTGTTATTCCATGTGGCAGCCAATAATCTAAGGTCACTATGTAAGATGGTAGCATGTCTACATAGAAATCCTCCTGTGTCCAGTTCAAGAAATTATAGCAATAACAAGAAAAGAGAAAAAGGTTAGTTTGATGGCATATGTATGAACGCAATTTTGAAACCAATGTTCTATGATGCACTTCATCCATAAAGAAGAGAAGGTGGGAGAGGCTGGCATCTTTATACAGCAGAGTTACAGTACTTCGGGAACTCTGCGAACTTCCATACTTTGAAATGTTTGTATGTTTTGGAATGTTATCATTTGTCTTTTTTAATGTTTATTTATTTATGTTTTACAAGATTATATTCTTTTAAGTTACTTGTAAACATGATCCTGAATTTCTTAGTTTTCTAATAATTATCATAGATTTTAAGGCCAGAAACGATCATTATGATCATCTAGTCCAGGGTTCCCAGACTTGATTCGTGGATTATTCGGGGTAAGCCCCTGGCGGGCCGTGAGACGCTTTGTTTACCTGAGCGTCCGCAGGCATGGCCGCTCGCAGCTCCCAGTGGCTGCAGTTCGCCGTTCCCGGACAATGGGAGCTGCAGGAAGTGGCCGGCCGTACCTGCGGATGCTCAGGTAAACAAAGCGTCACCAGGCCCGCCAGGGGCTTACCCTGAACAAGCCATGAACCAAGTTTGGGAACCTCTGATCTAGTCTGAGCTCCAGCAAAACACAGGCCAAAGAACCTCACCCAGTAATTTCTGCATCAAATTTTTGTTTGAGTATAGCATATATTTTAGAAAGATATCCAGTCTCGATTTAAAGACTGCAATTGATGGAGAATCCACCATGTCGCTAGGTAAGTTGGTTCCCAAGGTTAATTATCCTCACTGTTAAAAATTTGCTTCTTATTTCTAGTTTGGATTGGCCTTGCTTCAATTTCCAACTACTAGATCTCATTATGCTTTTTTCTGTTTGATTAAATAGCTGCCTGCTATCCGAAATCTCTTTCCCATGCAGGCATTTGCAGATACCTCTTAACCTAAATGAAATAAACTGAGATTCCATAGTTGTTCACCAAAGTTTTCCAGACCTCAAATAATTTTTGTAGCTTTTTTCTAACCCTTCCCAATTTTTCAACATCTTTTTGCAAATGTGAGCACCAGAATGGGACAGTATTCTAGTGATAGCCTCACTACTGCTGTATATAGAGTTAATACCACCTCCCTACTCTTGCTTGATATTCCCCTGCTTATACATCCCCTGGAAGGACATATCGTGGGGAGGGTGTGTTTGTTGGGGAAGGGATGGAAGAAAGATCGTCCGAGGAGGAGAAGTTATGTGCAGGAAGGAGAAGGAAGAGTATGGCAGAGTAAGGCTTTTCTACACCTGATTCTCTTTTGGTTGAAAGTCTTCTGACAGCAGCATCTTTAATTTACAGTAGGACTGAGTGGCTGAAAATTAGGAAGCTGCAATCAGCTTCATGTCAGCTCCTCTTCTCCACTGCCCTTAAGATATGTATGCATACAGTGGAGTACTGAGCCTTATATGTCTAAATATGTATACACCAGCAGGTTGTGAGGATGAACGTTGACAGCCACTCAGAACACTCTTGCGGGTGCTGTTGGGCTAAGGGTATTACTCTGTACTAACCGAGATGGTCTCCCCCATTGAACCTGAGACACTTCCTGTATTTTGAAGGCCCTGACCGGTCTTGAGACTTTAAAGCATGGATTATACTTCTCCCAAGATGAAGTTAGTTTCTGGCCCCAGCACTCACACCAATTCTATAGCCTTCATTCCCAGAAGAAATTGGATCTCATCCTGGAGCAATCTATTGTGAGAAGGATTTCTAAGGGGGAAGGTGGGGTTGGTATGACCTCAACATTTTCAGCTGAAAACCATGATAGATTTGGAAACCCCTTGAAGAAGGAGAGTAAAAAGAATAGTCTTTTCTGTCCTATTAAAAATAGGACTGCTGCTTTTTACAGAATGACTGACCCAACCTCAGTATTCTAGCTGTTAATCTGGTTACAGAATTTCAAAACTTATAAGGCCTGTGAATTACAATGTCTAAGGAACTAATCACTGAGTTCAACATATTATTAGAGGCTCTCATTGAATATCTTACAACCTCCTGACTTTCCCTCATACACCATAATTCCACAATAGAAAAGTGATGAAGAGATTCTTCCCCCCTCCACCCCATTTTCCAATGTTGAACCACACTACTTCTTAATTGATTATAGGACTTTACCTGCTTAATTTGTAATGAAACAGGTTGCGAAGGCACAAGTCATTTTTTTACATTCATAACTGATGCAGCAAGCCCAGAGGTGCCAGCAAGCCTAGAGGTGCCGGGGCTCAGCCCTGGCACAGATTGAGCACAGGACTTTACCCTGTGGTCATGACGTTTCTTTTCCTTGCATGAAGGAAGATTTTCAAAAGCCTTTTGAAAGTCTAAAATAAATTAATCAATCATCACATCATTTGGATAACTTTTTCAAATAATTCTATCTGGTTAGATAATTTATTCCTACAGGAACCATGCTAGTTCACCAATATCACATAATACTCATTTAGTGAAGGAGATCCTAAATTTTAATTATTTTCGCCACTATTTTTCCCAGTACCGAGGAATGGGTCATCCCGGTTTATAATTCCCAGAATAATATTATATTTCATTTTTTAAATGATGGGTGTACAACTGACTATCTATCTTCCAGTCCTCTAGTACAGCATTTGTTTAGGTTTTTCCATCACCTATTTTAGACTCTAGGCACTTCACGTTATTAAAAATACAAAGTTCAATATAAAATTTAAAAAATACCATATACTTTGCTTAATTAATGGACCATCCCATGGTAACAGCATCAACTGGCCATCCATATCCCAACAACCCAATACCCAAACCAGAAATGCACACTTAGACCCCACTAGACCATCAATCCACCTTTACCCCAAATGCATGTAAAATGGAGTAAACAACATATTTTTGTCAGTAGTTCATCTAATTCATTACTTCTTTCAGAATAGTCACATTAATATAATTTAAACCCATTTAAGCCTGGGTCTAAATTACACACCACTACAGGCCTTATTACTTTTTATTTAAATGATCTCAGTATAGTTTTTAACTAAACTTTGACTTTCAAGTGGGAGCTGGGCACCTAGCTGCCATCTGTGTCTTTTAAAAATCTCCCTGTAAAAATCCAATTTCTTTTGAAGTTGGTTATGTGTTTTGCCTATGAGAACAAATATAGTGTGTTCATTCTGGTTATGTTCACTCTCTCCTTTCTCCAAGCTCTCCAATCCCTTATAGTCCTCTCCACCTTCCACACCATACCACATATGAAGTTGGTATGAAATAGCATAAAAGCAACTTTATTTAAGAAAAATACTGATTTTTTGTAAGTCAAATGGAGAAGACAAAGTCACAGTCTATTATTCTTTTTGAATTATTGCATAACTGTGGTAAAAAATGTCTACATTCTATAATACTCACTTATAGAATCACAGGGATTTATCGACACACTGCAAGTACCAACTCCTGCATGCACAGGTAGGGCTGAATTTCCTGCTAAACTCCCCAGAACACATGCAAGAATACAACAACATGCAAGACAACAACTTAATACCACCATAAAGATACAGCACCATCTATTGGTGGCGGTGTTGTCTACACTGCTCATTACAATTTCCCCCTCTCTAACGGAATATGAATTTAAAACAGAAACTCCTATGATTCCAGGCAGTCTGCCATCCCCACAGGTTCCATGTTGATCTGCCCACTCAAGTCCTATATTAATGGAGACATCACTCATAATTTGATTTAGCTTATTAGTGAATGCAGGGTTCATGTCCTCAGGTTATATCTGTTGTGGACAGACTGTCTGTTGAGGACTGCAGTCTCTTGCGGTTCCGAGCGTACCCTGGCAATTCCGCCTTCACATCTGGTCTCCCATTATGAGACACAGAAACATGCTGAGGTACCTCCGAATCCTCCTGTGCATTCCTCTGGGATGATTGTTGAACATCCTCAGTGTTTGCCCAACCCCTCCTTTCAACGAATCCGTGCACCAGTTCTCGATGCACTATAAAGCTCTTGCTTTTTGTATCAGCAAAGATAAGTTGTTTAAAATTTAAATTGCCGTGTAAGGTCCCCTTCAAAAAGGACTACGGGATTTTTTCAAGGCTCCCTTTTCCTGTTGCATAGCTACACCTTCCCTCCTTCCTGGATGGCCACATGATTCTCCTTTTTCCTGGTATCTTAGGCCTGACATGCTCATTTCTGGCACATTTGTTCCTCCACCTTTTGAAATGCTGTCCTCGGGCCACCGATATAAGTCTTCACTGTGTCTCTCACCCACAGGTGCCAGCTTCTTCTGGGCCCCGGGGGTGCTCAACCCCCCTGATCCCCCCCCACCCGACCCCTTCCTCCAAGCCCCTACCCCATCTCTTCCTGCCCCCACCCCACCCCAAAACCCCTGCCCCGCCTCTCGCTGCACCCTTGCTCCTCCCCTCCGAGCCTCCTGCACGCTGTGAAACAGCTGATCGCAGCAGGCAGGATATGCTGGGAGGGAGGGGGAGGAGTTGATCGGCGGGGCTGCCAGTGGGTGGGAGGTACTGAAGAGGATGGGGGGAGCTGGCTGCCAGTGGGTGCTAAGCACCCACAAATTTTTTTCCGTGGGTGCTCCAGCCCTGGAGTCGGCGCCTATGCTTTCACCTGTGAAGGTGCAGGGGGTCTTATCAGTTCTTGATGCCAGAACATGAAGTCCCAAGGAAGCATGGATTTGTGGAGTCCATAAACAATCTCATAAGAGAAGTAATAGATAGTTGAGTGCTGGCTGATGTTTTATGCAAAGACAACAAAAGCTGTTGTATAAACTGGGTCTCATTGGTCTTCACTAACTAATACTCTAAGCATAGAACCAATGGTGCAGTTTACTCTCTCTACTTCCCCATTAATGGCAGAAAGAAGAACAGGAGGACTTGTGGCACCTTAGAGACTAACAAATTTATTAGAGCATAAGCTTTCGTGGACTACAGCCCACTTCTTCGGATGCATATCCGAAGAAGTGGGCTGTAGTCCACGAAAGCTTATGCTCTAATAAATTTGTTAGTCTCTAAGGTGCCACAAGTCCTCCTGTTCTTCTTTTTGCGGATACAGACTAACACGGCTGCTACTCTGAAACCTTTCATTAATGGCAGAGTGGGCTACACTGGTCCTCATCTTAGTTACCTCGAGTTGCTAGCTGGCAAACCTTGTATAATAACTGAGATTCAAATTCTTTCCCCTGATCACTGCAGATGCAACTTGGTTGGCCAAACTGCAACACTACATGTTTCATCAATGCAGCCATGACATTATCAGTCCTTTTATCCTTCAGGGACTGCTCCACCACATATTTTGGGAAAGTGTCATAGACTGCCAGCAAATACTGATTTCCAGTTGGTGTTTCTGGTAATGGGCCTTTCAAGTCAATCTCTATGAATCCCCAGGGCTTACTAGGTTGGGCCATTCCCACTTCTCTCTTTGCAGGTGCTTTCCTTTCTTGACAGGTAAGAGAGAGGAAAGTATCTAGTCATTAACATTTGCAGCCATGCCCAGCCAACACATTTGTTGGATACTTGGCTCAGTGTCTTTTCATACCTCAGGTGACCTTGTGCTTCGTTATCATTGAAGACACTCCAATACTACTTGAAGACACTCCAAGCTTGCTGGCAAGACAACCCTGTTACCTTCTTTGTCCCTTGTATTCACACCTGACACACCACTGCAATAATTTGTGTACAAAATATGCCTTATGAGGTGATATTTGAAAACGAATAACATACTGGTCAATAGTATCATTGTAAAATATATGTAACAATGCTGTATGTGGAATTATGGATACTCGATCATATTATACTTTAAAGTTTGTGACCTAGGCTATGTCTACACTAGCACTTTTGTCGGTCAGTGAAAAAAACATCCTCCTGACTGTCATAAGTTTCGCCAACAAAAGTGCTGGTGTGGACAGCGCTATGTTGGTGGGAGATTCTCTCCTGACAACATAGCTACCACAGATCATTGGAGGTGATTTAATTATGCTGACAGGTGAGCTCTCTCCCATCGCATAGAGCGGCTACACGGGAGACCTTACAGCAGTGCAGTTGCAGTGGTACAGCTGTGCTGCTGTAAGGTCTGTAGTATAGACATAGCCTAAAAGGTGTTTAAATCAGGTATGTCAGGGGAGTTGATTAACAGGTTTTCTCCAGAAAAAGGAAAGCTGCTGGCACCTCAAACCACGTGTGGCCCAAACTAATTTTTGTCACAGATTGCAGCAGGAAGAGATAATTTGCATAGTAGCTACCATCAGTGGAGAGGAACCAGCAGACAAACCATAAGGCTTATCTTCCACACCTCATGGCTCCTTTTCTTAGCATGAACTAATGAACTTTATCTGGGAATACCCATCAAAGAATACATTTCAAAGGTTCTCTGAACTATAATGAGACAGGGAAGCAAATCCTAAGCTAACCTTCTTTTTAAGGAGACTAAGAAACCAAGCAGTTTGATCTCTGTGATGGGTCCTGGGCAATAAAAAGATGGAAAGACGACTGTGGCTGAGAGAAAAACCATCTTGAACAAAAACTGTATTTTACTAGATTACCGTATGTACTCGATCATAAGCCGATTTGTTTATAAGCCGACCCCCAAGATGGATAATTAAAAATGGAAAATGTTTATGACCCATTCATAAGCTGACCCTATAATTCGGGGGTCAGCAAACTTTGGCTCCCGGGCCACCAGGATAAGCCGCTGGCGGGCCGAGATGTTTGTTTACCTTGAGCGTCCGCAGGCATGGAGCTAAACCTAAATAAACAAAGTGTCCCGGCACGCCAGCTGCTAACCCTGACAAGCCGGGACAGTAACTGGTGGGGAAATTTTTGGGGGGGGGGGGAAGCTGGGGGTCAGGGGAGTAACCCTGTGACCACCCCCCACATGACCCCACCCCTAGCCCGGGACCCCCACACTCTCCCCATCCCATCCCCTCCCACCTTATCTGGGGAGGGCCAGGGGAGGATGTCTCTGGCCTGGCTGGAGCTGCTCCGGCAGGCTGGGCGGTGCGGCCACAGCATGTTCCAGCGGGCTGGGCCAGGCCGGGCGGCGCGGCCGCAGCCTGCTCTGGGGGGCAGGGCCGAGCGGCACGGCTACAGCCTGCCAGCCCTGGAGCTGCAGCTGCTTTGGAGGCTGGGGGGAGAGCAGCGTGGCCAGAAGCGGACAGACTCTGGCCCCGCCTCTTCCCTTTTGGCTCTGCTGGCTGTGCTGCCTCTCCTTGCTCCCTCTGTTGGGGGGAGGGGCTGTGTCTCCCTCTCTATACCCATTCATAAGCCGACCCCCTTCTCTGGTGCTTCCCTTTTTTACTAAAAAAATTCAGCTTATGAACGAGTATATACGGTAAGTTTTAGATCTTTAGATGTCTGTTTTCACTTTTATCTACTTGTAAGGATCTCTATTTTAATGTCTTTTACCCGGTATAACTTAATCCATGCTCTTTTGTTAATAAACTTGTTTTGCTTTCATTATAAATCATGAGTTCTAGATAAGTTCAGTACAGTGTGTGCTTCTATTAAGCTGACGGGTTAGACTGTTACACTGTCTCTGTAGAGGCAGCAAGCCTAATTCTTTTTCTGTGAGGGTCCAATGAGAGAGACAGGACCCTGCATGAAGATGATTTTGGGGCAAATTCAAGGCTGGAAGGCTACTAATGTCAGCCTGTGAGGAGGATCCAAGTTGGACATAGCCATGGTGAGGCTTGTGGGCCACTGGCAGGCTGTTGGGGGTCAGAGCTCTGAACTAATGCGGCATAGCCACAAGATACCTAGGGTTACAAGGCAGATGTTGACTGAATCCTTTACTGGCCTGGGTGAACCACAAACCATCACCTTGGCATAGTTGGCTGGATTTACACACAGTTTGTTGGTTAACTGAGGTTCACACTTGCAGCACTGATAAACTGGCTTTAAGTGATTCACAAATCAGAAGGTTGAGAACAGGTTAAAGAGAAGTTACAGTTTCATTATTTTTTGTTTGTTTCAAGTAAGGAAATAGAAAAAGAATAAAATATAAACATTAGTGTCAGTGAAGCAACCACAAAGTTCAAGTTGGCTAGGGTGGAGAATGACAGAATAAAAGAGGAGCATAATCACCAAAAATAGTTAGATAAGGAGAAAGGCAAAGAGCATAAACACCAAAAATGGGAAGCTGCCTAGAGAGCTAAAGAACAAGAATTAGCACACTGGTGGGCCCTAGAAGCTGAGAGGTGAAGGATACCCAAGAGGAGAAGAAAGCAGCTGCACACCAATCATCTCTGGAACTGGAAGCGAAGGATACCCAAGAAAATGAGAAGGAAAGGCTGTATGCCCAGAGCATAATGGACAGGGAGGAGCAGATCCCACAGTCCTTAGGTGTGCCCTCCATCCAAGGAATGCTTAGCTGGGACAAGCTGTGTCCTACATACAAAGAAACAGATGGCACTGAAGAATACTTTACCACTTTTGAGAGGTTATATGAGGGATAGAAAGTTTCAGAGGACAAGAAAATCCTAACTCTGATTGGTAAGCTCTTGGGTAAAGCATTTAATGTATTTAATGAAATGCCAATTGATCAGGCTTTGAAATATGAGTTTTAAAAGGCTGTATTGCAAAGGTTTCAAATTACTCCTGAAGTGTATAGACTGAAATTTAGAGCCCTCAAAATGCATGACTAGATGAGTCATAGAACATATCAGTATAAATTGTCTGATTTGATAAAAAAATGAGTCAAGGGGAAGGAGGCAGAGAGTTATGAATAGTTGTTTGATCTCTTTGCACAGAAGCAGCTCCTGAGCATATATTCTGAAGACGTCAGACATGCTATTTGGGATAAATCCATGGACTGTCCAAAAAGCAGTAGATCACGACTGATTCCTACATACAAGTCAGTGACCAATAAGCAAGCCACAGAGGGAACGGTAGAGGCCCAGTTTTAAGAGGGGCCCCAATTTTGTCACTGGGGAGAAGCAGGGCAGTTTGGAGCTTAGGCACTCTTCACCCCAGAATAGATCCTGCCTCGGAATCTTACTCGCAGACCCCCAGTACAGGAGAGCAGTCCATGGTGTTTCATGTGTGATTCCACTGAACACCTGAGGAATAATTGCCCTAAACTGAAAGAAGCTAAGCCCATACTCCATCCAGCCCAGGTTGATGCAGTACCCCAAGAGGTATCTACAGGTTTCCTGATTAAATTTGTGAGGTCTAATCCACAGGAGGTGGACATGGTATTTGTTAAAGCTGCCAAGGTGAATGACAAAGAATGTATTGGGTGGAGAGACACTGATGCACAGATTTCTTTGGTCAGGGAAAGCATAGTCAGACATGCTCCCTTGGGAGAACGCAGAACTCCTAGCATTGGGACGATACAAATTCACTTTACCTTTGGCTAAAGTACCCGTGGAGGGGGAAGCTCTGGAGGGAACACTGAAAGTTGGGCTGCTGGACAGTATTCCAACAGCACTTCTTGTCTATGTCTAAATCGGCTAATACAGTAACTTGCAGTAAAAAGGAATATTGTTTTATGATCTCAGAAGAAAACTGTACAGACAACAAAACAGGGGGAAAGGGACAGCCCCAGCCCCAGCCCCAGCCCAGCAGGAGAAATCAATGTGCTTTCAGGTGTGGGAGGGGCCAAGATAAGCTCCTGCATAGCACAGGCGAGTAGCTAGCATACAGAGTTAAAGGGGGAGGAGTTATTCCCTGTAACTTGGAGAGGCTGTTCAGGTTATCTATAGCTGGGGCTTTGAAGATGAGAAAGCATCTGTGGTTACATCCTTAAGGGGACCCCAGTGAGGGGAAACAGGGAAAGATTTTTCTGAAGAGGAAGGGGGATTGTACAGGGAAGCATCCATGGGGAAAGATAAAAGCCCTGAGAAACCTTACAAGAACTGGTTGTGCCTGTCCAGCACCATGGGGAGTTCATGTTGCTAGCACATGATTATGCTTTTGCTGGTCATTTCAGGGCATGAAGAACCTATGATAGGTTAAAGAATATTTTTTTATTGGCCAGGGACACAGAATGATGTGGGAGACTATTGTGGGTCTTGTGAATTATGTCAAACGAGAGAGACCTGCAGAACCCAAGAAGTCTCTGTACATTCCTTGCCTTTGATACATGGGGCATTTTATAGGATAGCATTTTGTGGGTCTTATGCCATGTCCTACCCAAAGGCAGAAAAAAACATATCTTGCTGATAGTGGATTTTGCCACTAGATACTCCAAAGCAGTTGCTCTAACTAAAATAGAGGCTGATTCTGTGGTGAAAGCGCTTTTCACTATTTTTAACTGAGTGGGTTTCCCTAAAGAGATTTTATCAGATTGTAAGTCAAATTTCATGTCCCAGCTATTCAAGTTGTGTGGAGTGAAACAACTAAAGGACTCCCCATATCACCCAGAAACAAATGGTGTGGTGAAGAGGTTCAATGGGACACTGAAATCAATGTTGGGAATGTATGTGAACAAAAGAGCCAGTGATTGGGATGAAATGTTACCCTATATGTTATTTGCTTATAGGGAGATTCCCTGAGAATCCATGGGGTTTGCCCCATTTGACTTTCTATACAGCAGGAAAGTGAGAGGACCCTAAGTCTCATCGGGGACTCCAGGGAAGAGGACACTGAGGCAGAGGGGGAACCAGTAACTGAATATGTATAGGTTTTAGGGTAGCAGCTTGTTAGTCTCTAAGGTGCCACCAGTACTCCTGTTCTTTTTGAATATGTATAGAGGTTCAGGAAGGAGTTAAAAGACATGATGGGGACATGTCAGGGAAGCCAATCCAAACAAAAGACATGGTATGATAAACATACTTGTAAACATTCTTTTGAAGTAGGCGACTTGGAACTGGTGCTTATCTCTGTGAAAAAATACAAAATGCAGAATTCATGGGAGGGACCTTTTGAAGTGGTAGAAGAGGTGACTGAATGTACATATCATGTTAAAAGACCGCAGAGTAAAGCTATCCCACAGCCTGTGCATGTGAATAGGCTTAAAGGTCATCACAGTAGGGAAGCCATAGTAAACATGATTTGTTGTGTTGAAGGGGAAACTACCAAGTCACACCTCATTGCCTTGATGGCTGAATGCCAAAATGACTCATCACTTGACGGTATTGAAAATACGCAGTGAGTTAACCCTAATTGAAAAGGGAGTACTGTCTGTGCTACAAACACACAAGTGTTTTCCACCAAGCCAGGAAGGAGTCACGCGATGACCCATAAGATCATCAATGAGGACTCACTGTTGGCACTCAGCCAGGCATCCCGTACCACTGGCAAGGTACAAGAGCAAATTCACCCTAAGGGCTAGTCTACACTGGCAACGTTAAAGCACTGACAACAGTTTTTTCACATCCCTGAGCAAGAAAGTTGCAGTGCTGTAAAGTGCCAGTGTAGACAAGCCCTCAGAAATTCAAAACATGATGCACCTGGGAGTGATTAAAGAATCTGAGAGTTCCTGGGCACTTCCAGTTGTCTTGGTCCCCAAGAAAGTTAACTTTGTAAGATTTTGTGTTGATTGTAGGATACTCAGTGCTGTCACTGGTCCAGATACTTATTGTATTCCCAGAATTGATGGTATACTGGATATTTTGCCAAAGTTAGATATATTAGCATGTTTGACCTTGTGAAAGGTTATTGGGAGATCACTTTATATGAAGATGCACAGAATCTGCTTTTATTACTGATATGGGGCTGTATGAATTCAAAATGTAACCATCTGAGTTAATGAATGTAGTAGCCACTTTTCAGAGGCTGGTCAACTAAGTGTTATATGGATTACAGAACTTCACAAGAGTATGTTGATGATGTTGTGATCTTTAGCAACTCTTGGTCTGATCACAAGAAATACTTGGGGATTGTACTGTTAAAGCTCAAAGAGACAGGCCTAACTGTAAAAGCCTCTAAGTGTAAGATAGAAATAGCAAAGATTCCTCCTTTGGGTCTGCCCTGGCCTGGCTGAGAGCATCCACAACTACATGTTACTTTCCATGTTTATTGTGAACTGTGAATGTATATTCAGGCACTTTGTGAATCCATTTCCACAGGCAACTTTCTGGGTTGCTGCTTTGCAAGGAGCCACTGCAGGGCACCGTGGTCTGTGTACACTGTGAATTCTGTACCCAGTAAATATGGAAAACAGGACTTGAGGGCCTCCACAATAGCTACACACCAAGTTCTGTAGCCAAAGACTTGGGTTCCCTTGGTGGGATGATTTAGCTGGGGGTTGGTCCTGCTTTTAGCAGGGGGTTGGACTAGATGACCTCCTCAGGTCCATTCCAACCCTGTGTGACAGACCCAGACCAGTGGGTCTGGTAGAGGGCAAATATACTGGTCACTGGATGAGTAGTTTTGTGTTCCCTGAGTGACCAGAGCAGAGGCTGCACTAGAGTAATCAGGAACCTGCTAGGCTAATTAGGACAGGCAGGCTAATTAGGACACCTGGAGCCAATTAAGAAGAAGCTGCTAGAATCAATTAAGGCAGGCTAATCAGGGCACCTGGGTTTTAAAAAGGAGCTCACTTCAGTTTGTGGTGTGAGTGTGAGGAGCTGGGAGCAAGAGGGGCAAGGAGCTGAGAGTGAGAGGGTGTGCTGCTGGAGGACTGAGGAGCACAAGTGTTATCAGACACCAGGAGGAAGGTCCTGTGGTGAGAATAAGGAAGGTGTTTGCAGGAGGCCATGGGGAAGTAGCCCAGGGAGTTGTAGCTGTCATGCAGCTGTTACAGGAGGCACTATAGACAGTTGCAGTCCACAGGGCCCTGGGTTGGAGTAGAGGGCAGGCCTGGGTTCCCCCCAAACCTCCCAATTGACCTGGACTGTGGGTTCTTCCAGAGGGGAAGGTCTCTGGGCAGTTCCCCAACCCACATGGTGAATTTCTGAGGCAAGAAAATCTGCCAATAAGCGCAGGACCCACCAAGTTAGAGGAGGAACTTTGTCACACCTGATATTCTATGATTCATTTACTTTGCAACTCCAAAAAACACTCATCTGCACCAATTGAGATCATTAATTTGTTCAAGTGCAAATCGGACAGCAATCTGTGGGGCATCACAGGTTAACATGAATGGATAGGATGGATCCAGGAATTTAAGCACAGCATGGTTTAGAAGTCCTTCTTTCAGTGACTCAAACACTTTTGGTGTTGCTCTGTCCAGACAAAATCACTCTTAGTTACCTGCAGAGGCCTAAAAACCACTGTACCTCCTCCAAGTTTGCAGGAACTTTCCAGTCCTTTCTAACATTCAGAGTCTGGGGTTTGGGTTCCAACTATATGTTGGACTATATGTCCCAGGACGGTGATGGAGCTCTTTGCAAACTGACATTTGTTTCCTGCAAGTTTAAAACCTGATTTCTTTAAAAGCTTCAGAATCTTCCCCAGTCCTACCTGATGTTCCTCCCACATTTTGAAGAAACAAATGAAATCATCTACATATGTGAAGATGTCTTCAGTTCTCAAAACTTGGGTTAGATCATTTTCTACCCTCTGAAATTTCCCTGGTGCATCCCTAAGTCTGAAAGGCATTCTGAAGAACTGAAACACCCCACAAGGTTTCAGAAAGGCAGTTTTATCCCAGTTTCAGATGCCACTTTAATCTGATGAGATCGAGATACACTAGTTTTGATTTGGTAATCGTTTGCTCCTGACATTTTATCCAGGGTGTCTGCTGTGTGCAGAAGTGGGTAACTATTCTGAACTGTCAGTGAATTAAATCTCCTGTGGTCAATGCATAGCCTCAAATTTCCATTGGGCTTATGTCTACAGGCTGATCCTCACGGGTATTGTTGCATGATGACCTGGCTTCACCACAACTTTATTCTGAACCACCAGAGGGAGCAATTCCTCTCTGTCATCCTGCAGGCATGGTAGAGATACCTGTAAGGCCCCAAGAATTGCGCTCTAGTGTCCACACTTCCCCCTACTCCTTTCCAGCAGGAGTGTCTGAATATTGTCCTGGGACAAGTGTGTTTTACTAACATCCCACAGTTTTCGTAATTTTCTCAGATGAAATCCACTCCCAATACAACAGCGCTCAATATATTGGTCAAAACAACAAAAGTCTATTTAGTATGCAGACACCCCAAGTTCAGTGGGAGCTGTATTTCTTCTGTTATCTGCAGTGGATGATGATTAATAGTCACCAGTTTAACTCCTGCAATTTACATTTTCTTCCTTTTAGCAATGGATGGTCACTGTTGCCATCACTTCTGCTGCTGAATCTGCCCCATCCAATACTGCTTGCAGGGATGATCCTGCTACCAGCAGCCTTCATTCACAAGTGCCTGCTACTCCTTCTTGGCATTATCTAGTAACTTGTCCATAAACTTTGACATTGTGTCCCAATTTGAAAAAGTTTAGCAAGTGAAAAGAGCTTGACAGTTTGCAGTTCTGAAATGCAAACCTGAGGATGAATAAACCTTTCCCCAAATAAATCTAGTGTCCTTGCATCTCTATTTTTAGAAGTAGATGTAGACTGGCCTTGTCTTCCCTTCTCATTTAATCATCACTACTAACGTTCCTGGGGTTGAGTGTGAATAAAAATACTCATGACCCTGGGAAGGAACTTGGTATCTCTTCTCCATTCTTTTGGCAGTGGGTGGCAGAGAGGAAGGAGTTTGCCAAAGGATTCTGAGTCGCTCTAAAATGGCTTCATTAATGGGTTAAAATGACTCTAGCAGGTCCTGCAGTATATAAAATATCCACTAACTTATGTGGATTAAATTAAACCAGTTCCATCTGTCTACTTGGGGAGCTCGGGACCTTTTCATAAATTCTTGTTCTATCTTTTAATCATCAGAAACCAGGAAGGATGATTCAGAAACTGGAGAATATGAAGAAGTGTTTATTCAGTGGTGGCAGCATAGTATCCACATGTTTTAATGGCTGCAGAACCTCCCTCCCAGACAGGCCACATATTGGAGGTGTAAGTTCCGCTGCTTGCTTGGTACCTGGATTGGTACCAGGATCAGTACCAGGTAGAATCTGGTGCCTTGATGGAGATTTAGCAGTAGGGAGGGTCTAGGAGATGAGGACCTGGAGTCTGGAGGGATACCCTATGGAGTCCAAAAAAACAATTGCTGGATATGGAACAAGGACTGAACCCCAAGACATTCTGTCACTGGACCTGATCCTGAGAGATTGAGCTCACGGCACTGGCAATCTACACAAGGATGAATGAAGGGAAACCTCAGACCTTCTGTAATGGGATCTCAGTGTGTAAGATCCCACTTCCGACTCCAACAAGGAGAAGTATAGTCTGAGGGCCAAGGCCCTGTAGTACTGGGTGATGGTGTAGGAGGCTGGGACCTGGATCGATGAGAAGTAGGTGTTACAGGGAAGCATCTGCAGCTTTCCTGATGATGGTACTGTTCATCTGTCCAGCTGAACAGCAGAGCTTTTGGCTACTGTTACTGAAAACCAGTGGTGCTGTGTTGGTACCAAGGATGATATAGGTACTGAAGCTTGCATCACAGGAAGGCTGGAACCTCGATGTCTTGCAGCAAAGGTGAGTCTGGAACTGAGAGGCAAAGGAGGTCCCTGACCACCACACATGCCTCAGACATTGTCAATACCAAGAAGGTGGAATGCACTGAAGTGTGCACAAAGATGAAGTTGATGTCATAGAAGGTCCCAGCAATGGAGTTGAACTTGACAATACTGAAGTTAGTGCCAGAGTCAAGGACTCCACATTGCTAGTTGAAGTGTGCTGTACCCAGGACTGCCTAGCTAGTGCAGTGCTCTAACCTTAGTCTCCACCTTTCTTCCATGAGACTCTTGCCCTCCTGGATGAAGAGGACTTCTTCTGGCTAGAAGAGTACAAAGCACCTGATTTCTTCTGCCATTTGTGTGGTAGGGGAGAAAGAAAATGGTGTCTTCTCTCTGGCTCCCTCTGATGAGGGGATAGGGCCAAGTTTGGCGGTGTGCTCCTTGACAGGGTAGAGTCTGAGTCCCTGTGTACTGAGTGGCTGGGTTCCAATTGGAGTGCAGAGCAGCTTCTATATGGAGCCCTACTTTCCTAGACTTCTTCATTCTGGTCTTAAACCCCCTGCAGATAAAGCACCGATGCCTAAGGCATCCTTCTCCCAAACACGTTAAACAATGAGAGTGAGGATTGTTGACTGGAATAGACTTGTTACAGCCAGAACAGCATTTACACCCTCGAGACTGCACGTCTCGGTACCAAGCTTGAAAAGCTCCAAACAAAACAAACCTAGCAAAAATTTGTCAAAAATAATAGTTACATTAAAGTAACCTAACTATATACAACAATAACTTTTAGGGAAAAAATCTCTTTTAAGAGAAAGGGAAAGGAGTGTGACAAGCACACACATTCCGATTACTGATCACAGGTGGTGAGAAAGAACTGAGAGGGATTGGGGCAACTTCATCCTTTATACCTTCGGCTGACAGCATGAGTTTGCAGAAGGCACATGAATGCCCTGATGGGCATTACTACAGGAAAAAAATCTCCGGCTTTGATGCACTGGGTGTGCACACACCTGAAGTGGAATGGCCTTGTGCAACACATCTCAAAGAAGAATGAAGGATATATAATTCCCATAGAACTTGGATTGATAACAATCACAGAAAATTATGTATTACATATAAATTGTGCCTATTTTACTTTAGCTATACTAATCTTCTTTCAAATATTTAGTATATTAAATGGCTTCTAGTAAGGCTTCTAGTGTGAAAAAAATCATGTCTTACCTGCTAATTTTTTTTCTATACTATAATATGTCTGGCAACCTCCACTACTGTGTTATATTACTTCCACTGAGAAAAATATGAAGGCAGCTCATAGCTGTCATCATGGAAACAGATTCCTCCATTTCCCATGGTTGCAGACAATACTTTCCATAGCATAACTGAGTTACTGAAAACAACCAAGGCCAAACTCAACAGTCATCAAATTAAAGTCTTATTCATTTATTGATATTCCCCTCATTTCTGTATCCTCTCTCTCTCTAAATACATTTCATAAGAAGAGTGAGACAGACAAATCTAGTAGAAAATCAATTAGAATGTAAGCCGATTTTTTTTTCTCTCTTCTAAACTGGTATGTCTGGTAATCCTCCACAACTGAGAAATAACCAGCAGTGATACATTCCCTAAAGAATGAGGGCAGAGAAGTAAGATAATGGAATAGGAGAAAAAGAATAATTAAAATGATCCATCTCCTGGTCCCTGCTGAAGAGAAGGATTAAATTATTGCTCTAGTACAGCATACAACACTATTAATTTGAATGACCTAATTGCCAAGACTGTGATATGAAGTTTTCAGTTTTTGGAGAAGATGTGAAGACTGGCCTACTTAGATACCCTGCAGTTTCCTTCCAGTATAGGTGAATCTTTTTTAGCTGAGAATCTGCCATGGACATGGAAGAGTGGGCTTGCAGATTCTGGAGAGAAATCAGACTTCTGGACTTGTAAACCTCCATTATGCACTGTTTATCCATCCGGTGAGAGTGGCTGCAGCTGCTTTCTTTTCATGACCATGTGTATTCTAGGTAATAAATAGGAAGAAGGATGTTCTTTGAGGATTTGGGAAGAATGATAGAACGATGTCCTAAGGCCTGTGAAGTCTTGTTGGCAGTTTGGAATGATTCTTGTTTAAATATTTGATAAAAATGCAGCTTTATTAGATTGAAAAATAGAGGGACATTGTGTTTACCATCAAGTATTTCACCCATTAATGCCTGGAACACATTATTCTATTAATATTCCAGGTGAAAATTCTCTCAATCCTATTAGGTCCAATTCTTTTTATAGCCATGAAAAAACTCACTATATGAGGCTGGATAATACAAGCTGGTATATAAATTTAGGGCTAATATCTCCAACTTTAAGAATTGAGGCCAAAATCCAAGCTGTGCTAGTGGAATTCTAGAATATCTGTTGTTCTTGCTCTAATCAGATCCATAAGGACTCTACATCACAGTAAATGAGAGGAGACATCCTGTTCAGAAAGCATGTAAACTGGATAGTGAACACACTCTCTCTCTGAAACTGGCAGCACTGCCTGACAACTCTGGAGCAGTGGCTCGTGGCTGACTTGGTCCACAGCCACAGCTTAGATGGATAGTGAGGGGTTGAGATGGAGTCTATATGACCAGAATGTTGGGGGCATTGGGAGAAAGCAGCAACACCAGTAGTTTAGAACATTTGGTGCAGGAGTATGTAGTGCAAAGCAAGTAGTGAGTGAGGTAGCAAGATCAGGCTGGTACAGAGGGCACCTGTTAGGATGGGAGTGGTGGTTGCAGCATCAGCAGCAAGTGGAGTCAAGGATCCATCAGGGGAAAGTGAGCAGTGGAGCCCCTGAGAGGTGCTGCTGGAGTACAAGTCCCGCCCCACTTCAACATGCTGGATGATTTAACTGGAGGTGAGAGTGGTGGTCATTCCAGTTGAATATTAGCTACTAATGGAGAATTGACTAGTGGGGCCAGTGCAGGCAGGGCCCTCAGAGTTGCCAAAGCAAAGTCAGTAAGGGAAGTTGCAGGCATAGGCGCCGACTCCATGGGTGCTCTGGGGCTGAAGCATCCATGGAAAGAAATGGTGGGTGCTGAGCACACACCAGCAGCTCCCCCCCTCCCTCCCATTGCCTCCCTCCCACCATGGATCAGCTGTTTCAGCAGTGTGCAAGAGGTGCTTGGGGGAGGCAGAGGAGCAAGGGTGGGGTGCGCTCGAGGAAGGAATGGGGCTGGAAGAGATGGGGCGGGAAGAGACAGGACGGGGTGGGGCCTTGGGGGAAGGGGCTGAGTGGGGGTGGGGCCTGGGGCAGGGGGGGGCATCCAGCACCCCCTGGCACAGTAGAAAGTGGGCGCTTCTGGTTGCAGGGGTTTGGGACTCTCTTGCCATGAGGCAGAAGGCAAAGTGGTCAAGACATCAGTTGTGCTTGAACTATGTGTATGTATGAGATTTCCTTCCCCTGTTGATAATCTGTTAGCCAGTTCTGATAATGCCTCTTTCTCTTCATCCCTTTTGGTTTGGGAAATTTTGGTGTGTTTAAGGTATGTGGGCTCTGGGCTGCTCCTGTGGAGGCAGAAGCCAATCTAATGCCAGGAGAGTGGTGAAGAGTCCACATAGTCACAGAAGGAGGAATCACTCAGGAAGCAGTTGCAATAGTGGAGAGCAGGTAGTATATATGTGCTTGTGTGAATCTTGTGTGACTCTAATTAAAGGACATGGACAAAGAGGGTCCAAGCAGATCCAGTTTCAGCTGAGATTATTCTAATATGACGACAAGCTAAAAGGTGTAGTCATACAGCCTCTGTTGGACTCATCCTTTTCCACCTTTGGTCCAACCAAAATTATAGACTTCATAACCCCTTATATCCATGGCGAGGGAGGTCCTGCAGAGGCCCAGACATTATCTCCCATTAAAATCTTGACTGTGTCCTGTATACCAGCTCCCACTCTATTATTTTTGGCAGAGGTAGTTAAGGGAGTTATAGAGTTCACTTTACTTGACAGACCCTCTGCTTCACCAATTTTATCATTAGGTACTTGTCCTGCCTATACCTTGAGTTCTCTGGTTCATTATTCAATTCATAACTTTAAGCAAGGACCAGCTAAGGGGGAGGAGGGGATAGCTCAGTGGTTTGAGCATTGGCCTGCTAAACCCAGGGTTGTGAGTTCAATCCCTGATGGGGCCATTTAGGGAACTGGGGGTAAAAATCTGTCTGGGGATTGGTCCTTCTTTAAGCAGGGGGTTAGACTAGATGATCTCCTGAGGTCCCTTCCAACCCTGATATTCTATAATGCCTCCTGTGAATAACAGACTGGATAACCCTCTCATTATAAAGTGTCTAACAGACACTTAGATCTTCCTTTCATACATACCCTGAGAATGTTCATTCCCCATGATCCCTACATGGAAAAAATACTGCTTCTTCACCAGGAATTTAGCAGAGCCTGTTCTCCACTGTGAGCACTGTCTGTCTATAGGCAAGTTAAGAGATATGCTGTTTAAAGGCATTTCAGAAATAAAAGAATCTTTATTTGATTTCAAGGTTATGCTGGGAATGCAGTGATTATGGCAGGTTTGGCAAGAGTCCAACAATTCTAAGGGCTGGTCCACACTCACCCCCCAGTTCGAACTAAGATATGCAACTTCAGCTACGTGAATAACGTAGCTGAAGTCAAAGTACCTTAGTTCGAAATACAAGGTACTTACCGCGGGTCCACATGCGGCAGGCAGGCTCCCCCGTCGACTGTGCGTACTCCTCTCGCAGAGCAGGAGTACCAGCATCAACGGCGAGCACTTCCAGGATCAATTTATCATGTCTAGACAAGACACGATAAATCGATCCCAGAAGATCGATTGCTTACCGCCAAACCCGGAGGTAAGTATAGACGTACCCTAAGAGAAGTATTTCCCCAAAGTGCTCTCATTAGTATCTGCTAAGCCAAACAGGATATTTGGCACCCCCTCTGTTCCAGAACATCTAGATGACACTGGTGTTGGATCTATGTCCATCAATACTGAGCCTGGTACATCTGCAAATGTGATGGCAACTCTATTCCTTCTGTATCTCTGAAGTTAGTAAGCAGCAGCATGAGTCTCCACACATTGCTTCATCCTCTCAACCTGGTTTAATTTAAAGTACCCATGATCTAAAACTAAGAAATTCTAAGCACTTCTGGTTTGTGGCCCTGGTTTTTAAAAATGTCTCTAGGGTGAAGGCTGAGTCAAGGTCTGTTTGCAACACCATCTGTGTGTGTTACTGGAACAAGCAGTGTTTTATTCTCTACCCAGAAACCAGATTTTAAAGGTAACAAGGTTCTCTAATTTCAGTTCTCAAGAAAGAGGAGAGTGTAAAGACTTGTGGGCAGTGAAGAAAATCCAGATTTTGAGAGCTCTTCTTAGCTAGAGAGGCTATCTGATAGAAAAGGTCAAAAGGATGCAGTCTAGAAATCATTTTTGTTCCTTTTAACAACAAAATAAATGTTCAGGTCACCCAAGCAAAACCAGTTGGGCTATATCCCATTTTTGCCAAACGACCTGGCCTCAGACCCTGTTGTTCAGGATCTATAAACCATCCAGAAGGTTGAAGATCACAATCCTGGGAGAATTAGGTCTAATCACAAAGCTAATGGTGCAGTTTTTCATGGCAATTCTTCCATTGAAGCCCTAGAAAGGGAGGTAGATTGACTAGATAGGCCTGATAGTAAAACCTCTATCAAAAGTATGTCATGTAATACTGCTAGCCTTAAAAGTAAATCCTAGGATTTGGATGTTAGGAATAATGTATTTGTTTGATTTAGTTTTCCTCCAAGAAACCTGACTTTCAAAGGATGAGTCCTTATATCTACAGAACTTTCAATCCTTTTAAAAAGGAGGTGTTGCACATGCAAAGAGAGAGACTGGCCTTTCTTGCTTCTACGAAGTTAAGTGTCATAACTTGAATGTTAACACCTGGTAACCTATTTGTAGGCCAATCGTATTATTTTCACAGATAAATCTATTCTATTACCATTAATGTTCAATTTCGCACTTTGCGCTTTCCTTTCTACGAGTCTTTATGGGCAGAGCTTGAATCTTTTATTGACCTATTAATTCAAAATATTTCTATCAGAAATCTTTGCTCTTTTGGGAGATTTTATTGCCCAACTGTGTTCTGAGGATATTCTTTCCTCCAACTCAGTTAATGGGATGTTATCTTCACTTCCCCCATGACATTCTAAAGACAAAGTGAGAAATTCCTCAGGCTATACTACTGAGGGGAAAATCTCGGACAATGGTGCAAGCAGCGTGCACACACCTAACATGGAATGGACATGGCAAGCACTCAAAGTAGAACTGAAGCATTTCAGAGAATGCTACCAGGGAGATCTTGGGCTTTAATCACTTCCCAAATCAAGCTTTGCCTCACAGAGCTCTTAGGAGCCAGTTAATTCACACCTGCCATCCTATGACCCAGAACTAGAAGCTCAACTCTGACAGGACTCCACTATGGGGATCTGACTGTTGGAACTCTGGGGTCCTGACTGGTTCCCTGCTTCTATTTAAACAAAGCACAGGAACAGGAAATTGTCCATGCAACGGGGTTTCTCCTGCTTAGGACTGCATCCCTTGCACTACTTGCTCCTACTGCCTGACTCTGGTCTCCTGGTAATGTGACCCTGCCTGTCTCCTGACATCTGATTCTTGGTTTGCCCTCAGGCATATCTCAGACTCTGATCTCCTGGTATCTGACCTGACCTGGGTCCTGACTCCTGCTCAGACCATTAGGTCAGAGCTCCCATGTCCCAGTTGTGACATGGTATTACTGCTATTTCTTCTCACAGATGTTTTGCACAGATTTCCTCAGGATGGTGAAGGGGAAGGAAGACGTTGAGTAGGTGGCCCTAGCTAAAACATCTGCAAGGTTTTGTTACAAGAGTGTGGTTGTAGTGCAGAGAAAACATAACAGATTATCAGACATTCCCTCAGTATGCTTGACGAGGTGAAGCATGCAACAACACTAGCATTCCTGTAGTAGCCTGAATAATTTCTGCCTTCTCCAGTACCTATCAGAAACACCAAGACTGACAGGTATATTGTGAAATGTAGTTTAATGTTAACCTGCAGAACATAGGCAAAAGTCCTCATTCCACTACCATTAGCAACATACCTATATAGTGTAGTTGTCTGTATATTGTTATCTTGTTGATGGCTTGTTTTGTTGCTGAGAATATCCAACTCTTTGCACAATAGGATTATTTATGATCATTCTAAATTTTACCCAGATGGTATTTTGAATGAAAAACATCTAGATAGCAGGCAATGTTCTGGCTATTTGTATCCTGCATGCATTCTGCAAAAACTGGGAATGTGTTCCTAGGTCTTTAAGGAAGATATATAAATATTTTTGTTGACCATTATTATATAAGCTCTTAGGAGATGTAGCTAATGGTCATAATTAATATTAATTTTATCTTTTGATATTTTATATAGCAACTGTTACTAAGAAGTTCTACATCTTAAGGTACTTCCAAGGATTCAGAATTGTGACAGTGTCCTATAGCAGCACATTGATACTGGTTATGGAACATCAAAGGATGTTAATACAGATATTTTAATTCAGCTCAACAGTTCTGCATCTCTCACTATATACAGTTATTCTGTTTAGATTCCTTTTTCTTTTTGTTGTTTGATGGATTGACTTTGATTCTTGAATGAATGCTTTAGAGGGAAGCTATTAAAACGGGAGAAGTTCTAATCTTTATTATGGAACAACAATAATTGAAGCTGGTTTCCTATTATCCAGACTTTCTCACGAAAAAGAACCCAATCTCCTGAAATTTCACTTGTCACATGTCATCACAGGGTAGAATTCTGTGAAATCTGGGGGGGAGGGGGCGGAATCAAGTGATTTAGTTGGGGATTGGTCCTGCTTTGAGCAGGGGGTTGGACTAGATGACCTCCTGAGGTCCCTTTCAACCCTGATATTCTATGATTCTATCTCATCTGGGAATTCCTTTAGCTGATGAAGCAATTTTGCACTTTTGACTTCTTTCTAACTCAGGGATGTCAAGTCCCAGCCAATAGTTCTGTCCACTACAAGGTTAAAACATCTCCTTAGTGACACTCCACTTCTCCTGGTGTATTGCTGATATATGCTTTGTCCATGCTAGTACATCGCAATAACAGGAGGAATGTCGTGCCAAGTCCACTGAAAAAAAGAACACTTCTTTCCTGTTGAACTAGGAACATCTGTTCAGATAAGCCATTGTAGCTTATATTTGATGTGACTAGTATTTAGTGGCCTATCAATAAAAGGCTGAAATTCCACCAGAGCTAAACTAATTGTTCTTAACTCTAGCAGATTTATTATGCTCTGAGTTCTTTCCTGACCTGACCACTGGTTGGGGACCAGGGTCTTCTCACTCATGTTGATCAAACTCATGGGTTTTGAACTTCATAATGACCATCTGGGCAGCTTGCTGGACTCTTAGACACAAGATGTCCAAACATGAAAAAGGAGATACAGTCAGTACAAGGATTTCCATTAACATTTAGAAAGAAGGTTAGAGACCAAAAGGAAGAATTTTGTCCTAGTAGTATTCATTTTGGTAACACAAATTAAATTAACATCCATAACGATGGAGGCAGGGACAAAAAGGGATGTGGAGAATAAAAACATCCACAAGATCTGTCGGTGTAAGGCAATCCCCGGTGGAAAGAGATGCTAATGTGGATGCCAGAGTTTCCATCCTAAATTTATCTTCCTGGTGCTCTTGTTTAATGATCTGAAGGGCTTGTACAGTTCAAAGTCCCCAGTTCTTATTGTGGACCTCCTATGCCTATAAGAGAGTACATAATTATACTAATCTCCATGAAAGAAGTATTTGCTTTCTGATTCCTATCTGTTGGAGAACACTGCTCATGTTGTTGTTCTTAGGGGGCCTGTGGAGTTTGCTGTTATTTTATTAATTATAACAATTATTATTGTTGTATTCCAGTAGCTTTTTCAGGCTCTAACTGATATCAGGGTGCCATTGTGTTAGGTGTTACATATGCACATAATAATAAAATATCCTTGCTCTGAAGAGCTTTTAATCTGAATAGACAAGACAAAGGGTAGGAGAAAAGGAAATACAATCATTCCCATTTTACAAATGAGGAACTAAGACACAGAAAGGTTAAATGTAAGGCCCACGGTCATACAGGAGGTCGGTGAGGCAGCTGGGACTGAACTCAGATCTTCTGATTTACAGTCCAGGACCTTAACTACAAGACCAAACTTTCTTATATTTGATTTGAATGAAGTGTTAGTATGGAGTGACCTCAGCAGAGTATCTCCTGTACCCATCTGTCCCTGATATGCTTAGCCAGATGGGGAGAAAACAGAGTTATCTCTACCTGTTCTCTGGCCCAGGAGGCTATGGTCCAAGTCCTGGGAATCTTTCACAGGTTTGATTGGGATCTGAGGTGCAATCCTCATGAGAGCTCCCCCCTCTAGTGGATCTGCTCCACTGTCTGGCTTTAGATTAGGAGAGTTTCCCCTTAAACTGCTTTTGCCAGAGTTACAGGGAGGTTTCTGCCTTACTACCGTTACGAGTAGCTCACAAACCAAAAAAAGCACAATTGACCATATCCTGGTCCAATATTCCTATTTTGTGTTCCCATGCATAATGCAGCTCTAAAGACAGCAGATCTGGGTATTCAACACTTACAAAAATAATGCCACTTACTGAGGTAGTTGAATATAGACTTGCTGGTAGAAGCCTAAGTTTAGACACACCTTTTTAAAAATCTTGCTTTTCTGATTGCTGGGAAACTTCTACTTGTTGAGGCTAGTGTCTTACTACCTCATCAGAAAGAATCACCAACTCCTTCTGGAGGTCCCTGGGGAGGTAATTTCTCATTGGCTTGGCTGGCTCAGCCTGGAGGCCAACAACGAGCTATTTTAACAGAGTAGTGGCCTCAAATTCTATTCGAAAAAACATCTCCTGAGTGCCCTAGTCAGATTTAACTAGAGTAACCAGATGTCCAATTTTATAGGGACAGTCCTGATTTTGGGGGCTTTTTCTTATATAGGCGCTTTTATCCACCACCCCCTGTCCCGATTTTTCACACTTACCATCTGGTCACCCTAGATTTAATGGATTCTGGTTTGGATAACTCACCCTCTTCATGGGACAAATTTCAGGGGCAAAAAAGGAAAGGCTACACTAAAGTATGTTCCCCCCCCCCCCTCAGTGGCTTTGATCTTATGTATCATCCTGCTAAGAGGAGAAGAACAAAGATTCAAAGGTCCAGACTTTTATGGAGGGTAAACCTCTGTCCAAAGCACAAAGGTCAGGAGAGTGAATGGAGAGAAGGGAGCCAGTAGGGACAGATCTAGAACCAAAAGCTTCTAATGGGATGGAGGAGGGCCTAGAGTATGATGCAGAGCCATTAGAACTGGAGAAAGGTAGCGACGGGGGAATTGGCCACACTAGCATGAGCTCTGAAATTGCCTGCCTGTCTGAGGAACTGGAGTCAGGAGCTGGGCTTGTGGGGTACTTGGCTTCCATGATTGACAGCTCTTTGCTGTCTTCATCTCTATTCACAAATAGCAGCAAGCTCCAATTATAGAATATTGCCATCAATATTCTTGTCAAAGACAATAATTCATAAATGTGCCCATTGTAATACATACTTGGTCAAATTCTGAAGTCTTTACACAGTTTATCTCATTTTTACTCAGGAAAAACTCCCATTCAGTCAACAGTAGCTTTGCTTGAATGAGGACTTCAAAATATAGCATATTTTTTAAACCAGAATATTCTTCTCAGTACAGCAGAAAGGGAATTACAATATTTTCCAAAAGTTTTCCCAGGCAATATTTTAGAGTGACCTCAGGATCGTACAATGGAGGCAACTGACTAAGTAGTGAATGAGTGGAATGGAAAAACTGCTTAGGTCAGGGAGAGCTATGAAATGTAAAAATATTTTACATAATTAAAATATTTTACATCATTGGTTACTGTACTCACTTTTCCCTCATCTCTTGGGCTATCACTTAGGTGTACAACTGGGCCAGGGTGAGTCTTTGTGGATCTGCAAAACAAAATCAATTCAAAACAATGTAAATTCTTTCAATAAAAAAGGAGATTTATGTTGGATGTTAGGTATGTTAGAGACAAGGCATCCCAAAACTGTTTGGAAAATCGCCATGGTGGAGGATATTTGCACACAATCAACAACAAAAGACCTTGCCCCTTATGTAGAATCATATATTATACTATAAATTCCAGTTATCCTTTCTAACACATGGTAAGTTTGAAGCCCAGGAACAATTTAGATAAATGTGTGTAACAGCCATTAAAAAAACCTATTTTTGCATATGAAAGCATACATTCTGCATACATATAAATGGATATAAATTGTTATATGAGCGATGCTTTCATACTATATTATGTCTAATTACACGATGAGTGAACACCCTCATTCAGAATTAAAGTGCCCTTAATCTGATTTATTTTAATTCACTTCCAAAGTGACTTTAAACTAAACTTAATTAAAGCCACTTTAATTCTGAACAACAGCATCCACACAGGGATTTAATGTGGTTTAACTAATCCACTTCAAAATCACACCTGTAGTTAATTCGGATTAAATTTCCTGGATGTCCCTGTGTAGATAACATGTTAGCCTCTCTCTGTTATTACTATCCATTTTATTTGGCAGACCTCTTTCATTTTGTTCCAGCTTTGTTATTTTAGTCTGGCAAATATGTAACTGAGTCTTACCAACCCATTTTTCCATAACAAGCAACTCTTCCCCCTATAGCAGCAATCTCTTCTTCAATCCCTGTTAATATAGTGTGAATATCAGTTTGCAGATCTTTTATTTCAGGTAATATAATGCATTGGTATCTGCTTGCGTTGGCTGTAGAGAGGGACTTATCTATTTCCTCTTTGCCCACTTTGGTTGCCATATTACTATCTTTGTCATGCAGCGAGAAAGGCTCTTCTTCAAAATCCAATTATCTATTTTACTTTCTAAAATTATTTTAAGGTTTTTTTTTTTTTCAGGGTTGCTATCAGATTTTTTTTTCCTGCATAGGGATGGTTTTCAGAGGTGATGGAAACAGATATTCTTGCTGCCTTCTTGGACTATGGAGCCTAGGGGCTTGATTCTCCTCTTATTTATATCATTGAAAGTCAAAAGTATCTCAACTGAAGTCATCAGTTACATCTCTGAAAAACCTTTGCAAGTGTGATGAAAATTAGGTTCTATGTGTTCTTACTTATATGTTCCACCTCTCCCCACCACAATAGAGGCCACCTTATAAATTGTTACAACTATCTCTGTGAATTAAGCAACACAATCTGCATAACCAAACATTTTTTAGCAAAATGATTACATTACTTGGACTATATTTTAGGAAGATTTCTCGAAAAATGATCGACACCAAAAATAAGAAAACTCTTTAAATCTAACCTTTTCAGCATTCCCTCTGTGTGCACAATGGACTCTATGCCCTAAATGGATCCTGTGCCTTATGTATTTCCATATAACATTGTTCTCTGTGATATTATACTGCATTTATATTATGCACCCATTACTTAAGCTTTTAGTGCATTTTCACCCTTAAACATAATTAAAATAAATATTAACCACATAGGGATACCTCAGTGGTTTGAGTATTGGCCTGCTAAACCCAGGGTTGTGAGTTCAATCCTTGAGGGGGCCACTTGGGACTCTGGGGCAAAATCAGTACTTAGTCCTGCTAGTGAAGGCAGGGGGCTGGACTCTATGACCTTTCAAGGTCCCTTCCAGTTCTAGGAGATGGGATATCTCCATTAATTATTATAACTACCATTTTAAATCCCAGATTTAGGAACCACTAGCATTTACCAAAACCTCCATTCAGTTGCTGCCTCCCCCTTTAGGCATTGCCTAAGTTTTTGCAGTAAAAGTTCCCTGTGCACCTATGCTTCTGCCTCTGGGCATGTGCACTGCTGCCTTGCTCTAGGCGCTCAGATGCCTAGGCCCCCAGGGTGATCCACCAATTGGGGAACGATAGGTGCTCCTCTGCCTATCTCACCTGCGGGGCCCAATCTGGTAGATGTGCTCAGAGGCCACCTAGCTCCACACAAAACAGTCAAGAGGAGCACCTCTCTCAAAACTTTTAACACAGTGGTTAAGGTGCGATGCAGGAGATCCCCTGATTGAAACCCTCCCTCTGCCTGATAAGGTGAGTGCCTTAGCCACTGAGCTATGGGATATTCTAATGCGGGGAGTGCCCTCAATGTCTCCAGTTGAAGCTGTAGCATGTTTTTAAATTAAGGAGTCATTGGAGCAGGGGGACTGGATCCTTGGTCTCCCATCTCTTAGATGAGGGCTCTAATCACCAGGCTATAGGGTCATTTTCTCTCTGTCTCTGGCCCAGTGAATATTTAGAGATCATAAATGCAAGAATCACTGTGGCCTGGTCTGAGTTCCACAGGACTGGAGACAATTTTCTGCCAGTTGTAGATGGGTTTGGGCATCCACTAGCAATGAGAAGTTAAAAGAACTCCAAAGATGCAAAATGATTTAAAAATCGGGGGGCAGATGAGTCCATGATCCATAGCAATGTTTTAATTCTAGTATTAAGAGACCTGGGTTTTTTAATTAGTTGACTCTGCCCGATTTGAAATACATGCACATGCACATATCCCAGTCAATGCATAAGAATAAGCTGAGAAGTTGACCCAGCTCTTGCTATCTGGATGAAATCATCTCACTCAGTTATAGTAAAGTAACACACTTATTTTCCCTGCTGATTTCAGGGTCCTATTGCACTCTAGATGTTACCATGTTAGCATGTCTTTAAGCCATTATTTAAACATATTATTTGATTCCCTTATTCACCACAGTTCACCTGTCTCTTCTCCCTGAAAGACAGAAGCTAGATTATCTATCCAATCTTCCTTTATTCTAAAAACTTTCTATTTCATTTTCTCTCTAGTAAATTTTCAGAACCCTTCTCCATCTTTCAATTGCTAAGTGCATTTTGCTGTTTTTTTCCCTAAAACAGCTCCTAATCACTCACCTCTTTTTCTAAGGTTCCCAGAAACGTTGCTTTTATTTCTGTTTATATATATTATTTCATTTTAGAAATGTGAAAATATTTATCAGGCTATGGCACTAGCATTATTACCAATCCTGCATTCTTCATTCAGGAAATATGACTGTCCTATTGGTATGAATGTACAATTAAGGATTAGACTGTGGCTTCTTACCCACAGCCTACCTGAGGAGAAGTATTGGACTGATTGGGCATGGAAACAATGATTTTTAATGAAGCTATAAACTCGGGGGTTGTACCCCGTAACTGGAGAATTGCTAATATAATACCTATTTTTAAGAAAGATGAAAAAAGTGATTTTGGGAAACTACAGGCCTGTTTGTTTGACTTTAATGATATGTAAGGTCTTGGGACAAATTTGGAAAGAGAAAATAATTAAGGACATAGAAATAAAAGGTAAGTGGGATAAAATACAACAGGGTTTTTCAAAAGGTAGATCGTGCCAGACCAACCTGATCTCTTTCTTTGAGAAGATAACTGATTTTTTAGACAAGGGCTATGCAGTAGATCTAATTTCCCTGGATTTCAGGAAGGAATTTGATACTCTTCCACATGGGAAACCATTAGTTAAATTGGTGAAGATGGGGATTAATATGAGAATTGAAAGGTGGGTAAGGAACTGGTTAAAGGGAAGACTACAGTGAGCCAGACTGACACATGAACTGTCAGGCTGGAGGGGGACTGCTAGTGGCGTTCCTCAGGGATCAGTCTTGGGACCAATCTTAGTTAACATTTTTATTAATGACCTTGACAGAAAAAGTGGGATTGTGTTAATAAAATTTGCTGATGACACAAAGTTGGGAGGTATTGCCAATACAGAGGAGGACTGAAGTATCATACAAGAAGATCTGGATGACCTTGAAAACTGGAGTAATAGAAATGGAATGAAATTTAATAGTGTAAATTTCAAGGTCATGCACTTAGGAACTAATAACAATAATTTTTGCTATAAACTGAGGATTTACAGTTGGAAGTGATGGAGGAGGAGAAAGACCTGGGCATATTGATTGATCACAGGATGACTATGTGATGGAGCCGTCACAAAGGCTAATGCAATCCTAGGATGCATCAGGTGAGATATTTCCAGTAGAACAGGGAAGTGTTATTACTATTATACAAGGCACTGGTGAGACCTCATCTGGAATACCGTGTGCAATTCTGGTCTCCAATGTTTAAGAAAGATTAATTCAAACTGGAAGAGGTACAGAGAAGGGCTACTAGGATGATCTGAGGAATGACAAACCTACCTTACAAGAGGAGACTCAAAGAGCTTAGCTTGTTTAGCCTAACCAAACGAAGGCTGAGGGGAGAAATGATTATTCTCTATAAATACAGCAGAGGGATAAATATCAGGGAGGGAGAGAGTTAACTTAAGTGCCAATGCTGACACAAGAACAAATGGATATAAACTGGTCATCAATAAATTTAGGCTTGAAATTAGACAAAGGTTTCTAACCATCAGAGGAGTGAAGTTCTGGAACAGCCTTCCATGGGGAGCAGTGAGGGCAAAAAACCTAACTGGCTTCAAGACTGAGCTTGAAAAGTTTATGGAGTGGCTGGTATGATGAGACTGCCTACAGTGGCATGTAGCCCATTTGTGACTGCTAGCAGCAAATATCTCCAACAGCTGGTGATGGGACACTAGATGGGGAGGCTCTGAGTTACTACAGAGAATTCTTTCCCAGGTATCTGGCTGGTGGTGGGTCTTGCTGAGATGCTCATGGTCCAACTGACCGCCATACATGGGGTCAAGAAGGAATTTTCTCCCCAGATCATATTGGCAGAGACCGCTGGGGCTTTTTGCCTTTCTCTGCAGCCTGAGGCACGGGTCACTTGCAGGTTTAAACTAGTCAGACTAGATTCTCATGATGGTCCCTTCTGGCCTTAAAGTCTATGAATCTATGAGAAAGGTGAAAGATCTGCCCCATCCCATAGGTAGAGCCTGAGTCTTTTGTCTGGGGAGGCTACGCCTAAGAGTGCTGGAAACTCCCTAGAAGTGGGGGACCACTGGCTAAGTTCCCTCTAAGCTGCACAGCTGCCTATTAAACCCCACGCAGGGGCTCAGGGCTGCGGCAGGGAGAGGTGCCCCTCTCCGCCGGTCCCAGCACGGACCTGCAGTGGCGGGGAGAGGCATCTCTCACCGCTGGCCCCAGCGCATACCTGCCTCAGCTGGGGAAGATGTGCCCCTCCCTCAGCCCAGCCCCGCCGGAGCTGCCGTGGCCGGGGAGATGCACCTCTCCCCCAGCCCTGAGCTGCTGCGGCGAGAGAGGGCTCGGGGGAATCATCTCTCCCCACCGCAGCCCCAGGGCAGCCTGCAGCCCAAATCCCTCATCCCTGGCTGCACCCCAGAGCCCACACCCCAATCCTTGGCCCCACCCCAGAGCCCACATACTCCTGTACCCCAACCCTCTGCCCCAGCCATGAGCCCCCTCCCACACACTAAACTCCTCATCCCCAGGCCCACCCCAGAGCCCACAACCCCAGCCAGAGCCCTCATCCCCCCCACACCCCAACCCTTTGCCCCAGCCCTGAGCTCCCTCTCACACTCCAAACCCCTTGGCCCCACCCTCACCACATGAATTTTGTTATGTGCACCAATATGAAGGTGATGTGTCACACACCTCCATATTGGTGCAAATAACAAAATTAATTCAGCACATGGACGTAAAAAATTAGAGGGAACACTGGCCACCGGTGCCTGGATCATGGCCCTGTTCCCCCGCTCCTCACCTCCTACCATGGCTCTGCCCATGCTTCCAACCCCAAGCCCCCGCCCCTCCTCCGCCTCTTCCCCCAAGGCCTCACCCACCATTCGCTCCTCTCCACCCACTCACGGCTGGTAAAAAGTGGGAGGGCAAAGCCTTCCCACATTTAAAATTGATGGGGCCACAGTTCCCTGACTCCTCCCCCGCCTGTTCTGGCGCCCCTGCAGATATAAAGCTGAGTTGCTCCAGCATCAGCATAGCAGGAGGAGGAGTCCCACAGCTAGGCCAGCCAGTGAGAGGCAGAACCTGTAGCACCCACCACCAATGGAGAAAGAGTCTTCTAGAGATTACAGCTTCTGCCTCTCACTTTTTTCCTGCCTTAAGGGCAAGTGATGGGGGAGAGGGGGTGGAGAGGAGCGAGCAGCAGGCAGGGCCTCAGGAAAGAGGCGGGGCTGGGCCCTGGTCTGAGCATTGGTGGGCCCCTCCCACTTCTAGGGAGCTTCTGGTGCCCCTGCTCTCAGACTGCAAAGGTGGCGGCGGTGGGCTGGTGCAGTGCGCCTTCAAGGCAGGGTTGACAAACAGGTTTCTACTAGATAAAGGATGTATGTTCACCTGCCTACATTGTTTCACATTAAATTAAGCATTATAAGACAAGACAATGCATACATTTGCATACAAAGTCAACATGAGGAAATAAAGTCACCATGAAGTCAGCACACTGGGGAATAAGCCCCAGGTGGTCATCCTGACCACTGGAGACAAAATAATGAAGTTTGGGGGATATAAGGAGAAGGCAAAAGGACCCCTCTTTATCTTTCATCAAGGTAGTGCTTTAACATTCATAAGAGGGATGCCAGCCACGTTGGCTGGAGATGCTGGGAGATGAGAGAAACTACTTTAGACAAGGATTTTACCTGTTTAGTGCAGATTCTGGGAAGTGTGTTAAAATTTTGCTTTATATGTAACTTTTCTGTGTTTCATTATTATTCTTACTCACTATCTCTTAAATCTTAGCCTTTGGTAATAATCTTTTGATTGTTTTCACTATAAATGTGCTGTGATGTTATATAGGAAGTGATCCTCAGTTGAATCAAACAAGCTAGTGTGATATCACTATAATATACCTAGAAACTGAATTTCCTTGAAAAATTCTTGTGATGAATCACAATCAGTACTGCACCAAAATGTTCCTTAAAACAGGAGACTACAAAATAATTCTAGTGATTAGTTATGACCAAGTAATTATTTCAGCAAAGAATCTGAAAAGAACTGCCAGCAACGTGAAAGTGATAGAAAAGTCCACACTTACAGTTCTATTGCCTTGTTCCACATTATAACGTATCCAGAAAGAATGAAGGACTCAATATTTACAATATGTGTATTTCCCCTCTCTGTTCCAACGTAGAGCCATTTACTTTGGAAAGGTAGATGGCAGTAAGTAATCCTGTAAGGGAAAAAGTATCTCACTTAAAGTTGTACCAACAATCATATTTCCAACAAGTTTTCTTTTGAAATAGTTGTCCCTTCTGTTTTCCTAAGGCCAAAATAGCTTGGGAACAGTTCCCAATATGTGATCTGTGGAGCTGGCACAGCCCACGGTGCTGGCTCCTCCTTTTTTCCAGCTGATTGTACAGGTGTCCAAACTCTTCTTAGTGAAGACACTGGGAACAAGGAGGAGGAGCCATTCTACCTACCTCTAATAGGGTCAGGAAAGAGGAGCCATCTTAATGTGCTTAGTGCAATCCTGAAGGGGAGGGGGTAGACACAGGATAATCTCTTTATGAATATGTGGGCCACACTATGAAAAGTCTGAGAACCGTTGAGCTAGAGATTCCGTTTTTCTTCTTTACAAAAAGCTATTTTTCCAGTTCAGTACACAGGCATTAATGAGACATAAGCATGTTTAATGTTTTGTACAAAGGAAATGTAACATTACTATTCACACAAAGAAGTGTTCACTTTATTAGCTCTTAATCAGTCTAGAGGGTATGGAGCTGATAAAGCATTACCAAGTGCAGTCAAGCAGAGACATGATTTATACTCTCACTCCCACATTCATACCATAGCCCAGTGCTATATCACTTAGGAAAAATCTCATGATGGTCTCTCGTGATAAGATACAACAATTTTCATAAAGATGATGAATGAATAGAGTCAATTTTTTTGACATTACAATATTTACATTACATTAAAAAGACAATCCACATGAGATATGTAGACTATTTGCAGCTCAAATCTAATTATATCTATACTGCCTACATAGACTGAAACTCTATCTGATCCAACAGTATATTCTAGCACTCAGGAGATTTGTCTTTATTAAAAGCACATACTTTGCCTGGTATGCAATATTTTATTCCTTTATTATATTTGTCATTCATTTGATTCCAAAAGCAAATATTTCTAGCTTTGAGATACTAATTTAGCCATCAACTCCAACATGTATTTTTATCCTGAGTTATTTTTTTAAACGATGACATACACTATTAAAGAATATACATATTTCAAGTTTATGTTTTTATGAAGTATCAATCTTTTTGCCCTGCTTTATAAGGGAATGATAGCTTCCTTCCAGCAATCTTACCTTGTCAAATATGGTAAGGTTACTTAAGTCCTTTGTGGCTAAAAATATTCACAACCTCCTAAACTAAAGGAAGTGTTTCACTTGGAAACTAATTTCACTTATTTATCTGCAGTAATGAGGAACACTTAGCAAGACATATTCTTTTTCTCCTGACCCCGCACAGTACTTTGAATGACTCTGCAGTTTTAAGGCTATATAATCATATGATCAAAACATTTTATGCAGAATACACTCAAATGAATAATTTTACTTCTACCATTTATATTGCTCCAGGTTTAAGGCAGCCAAGGCCTTGGCTACACTTGGGGATACACAGCGCTGCTGCGGCAGTGCTGTGAAGCGCGAGTGTAGTTGCGCCACCAGCGCTGCGAGAGCTCTCTCCGAGGGGAATAGCGTGCAGTGCTGCGAGCGAGCGCGCAGCGCTGCAGGCGCTGATTACACTGGCGCTGTACAGCGCTGCACTCGCTGCGCTCGGGGGTGGGGGTGCGTTTTCACTCCCCTGAGCGCAGCAAGTTACAGCGCTGTACAGCGCCAGTGTAGCCAAGGCCTAAGTAATGCAACCCTGAAATCCTCCGTCAGGGTGTTCATCCATGATCAGAGGATAAGCATCATTGCATCATTTCAGTTTTATTTTGATGATTCGAGCGGGACATAGGCCTTGTTCCAGCCCCCTGCACAGGGACAAATTTTACCCTTACAGACTCAATTATGTCAATGGCAAAAATCCCATTGACTTCTGTGGGAGCAGGGCTTTAGGGACAGATTTTTAAAATAGCTTCCAGTATTGCAAAGACAGTTTAGCATCTGCAAAGAAAAGTGCCCACTACAGACATCTAAGTGAGAGTGAAATCAGGTAGTCTGACAGCTAACAGGAGCATTTATATCTACAAATATTTGTGGGTGCAAAAATGGAGACCACTTTTTAAAATCAGACCTTTAGTGCAATTTTAGAAAGTATGTACATATACTTATACTCTGTGTGTGTGTGTGTGTATATATATATATATTTCAATTCTGTTTACTGTTTTGGCTTCATACAAAGATAGTGATGCAATTCAAAAAGTAATATAAAATTAAGTTAAGAGACGCTAACGTGATTGTTTTGTTTATTGAATGATTTATTAAGCACCCATCTTAACACAAAAATTTAAATTAACAGCTAAATCATATGGACACAAATTCAGACAATGTCAGCTTTAAAAAAAAAATCTGACCAACCAACCATGTCTGCTCCCTATCAGATGACAAAAATCCCTGCTGAACAGATATGTCTGAGATTGAGGAAATGCTGTAACTTGGAAATCACAGTCCATCACCACTGTTCTGGTGCATCCATATACTGTGAGAGTTAAACTACAAGCTGTTCTGGGGACTTTGACGTAGCATTATTGGAAACAAATAACTTCAAAAATGGCATAAAAGCAGACCAAAGGAGCCCATCCTATTACTCTTGTGTTTATGTTGATACATGTTCCACTTAAGTTCCTTAGGGTCATTTAGCCAACTATGGTCCTTTACGAGACTCATGAGTGTTCATCAGACATTAGACTGCTACATTTGATACATTTTCAAAGGCACCAAACTTCCTTTCTTCCTCTACACCAGTGGTTTTCAACCTGTGGCCCACGGACCGCTGGGAGTCTGCAGACTATGTCTAAGATTTCCAAAGGGGTCTGCACCTCCATTAAAAATTTTTTAGGGGTCTGCAAATGAAAAAAGGTTGAACATCACTGCTCTACATTAATGATTTACCAAGGAGAAGACATGCTGAACCACCATGGCAGTGATGCACTTGGTCATCAAAGAAGCAAAACAACCTGAGATAAAGGGTCCTTCACATATAGGGACTGGAGCCCCAAAATGAACTAAAATATATAATGTGAATGCATTGTTAGGCTTCTACACAACAAGCAAAGCACTTTCAACATTATAATGAACTGTCCTGTCTAGTGCAATCCAATTGCCTGAAGTTCATTACTTTTTTTTGGTTATAAAAATTAAATGAAAACTCACTTTATAGTATTATACTTGAAGTTCTAAACGTTATGAAATATATTAACTTCAATTCAAGGCTTACACATTAGAAACAAACCTCAGGTTCATAATGAAGAAATTTCATTTCAGCAAAACACTATCGCTATGCAATAAGCTTGTAAAAATAGGTATAATGAACTGTGTTATAAAAACTATATTAAATAACATTGGAGAAGTAGATATCTATTTAATAGTGTTATAAGATAATGTAAAAGGGAACTTTTTTGCTTTCTGAATGTGCCTTGTTGACACAGCTTTCAAAGGTTGTAAAAAATCAAAAAGTTGATTTGTGTCTTATCTACACTGGATTCTTGGTCTGTGTAGATAACAGAGCAAAGCAAACCAGACAAATGTGCGATTTTCTAGCCAGATATAGACCTGCCTAGTAAAACAGACTAGGGACGATGAACACTGACTGAAAGGAGCTAGCCAACCAGTAGAATCACAGAATATCAGGGTTGGAAGGGACTTCAGGAGGTCATCTAGTCCAACCCTCTACTCAAAGCAGGACCAATCCCCAACTAATTCCAAGGCTACAATAAGCTTATAAAATAGAATAAGACAAACGTAAGTAACAATGAAATACATGAAAGCAATGAAAAGACAGCTGGACTGAGTAAGTAGGAGGATAGTAAGAGCTTTAAAAAAAGATAGCGAAGGAGGTACCAATTAGAATTTTAGCAGAATAAGTAAAAATGTATCAGTTATAAGGATTTTGGGTTAGTGTATATGAAAATATATTTAGAATAGAATGTTTATAGATGAGGTAGTTTTAATAATCTGCACCTTCATCGTGTTACAAGAAAAGTTATAAAGGATGTTTGTTTAACAAAGGGGGTATGGAGCAGCACAGGACTTATACCAGATTGGACCAGCATGGAACTGTTGATGACAGAAACAGCCCTACCAGCGCCCCAGGACTGAGTACCTGATCATTACGCTATCCTGCTCTATCTGCTTTACTTATGCTTTATACTTGATTGAGGTGGTAGTATATTGTCCTAAAACTTTCTTATTAAAGCTTCAAACTAGTTAGGATTAGTAACTGGCATGGACCGTGTTTTTCATCCAACAAACTCTTCAATAAAACAAAGTACATTCTTATATATCCTATCTCCGAGAACTGGAAGGGACCTTGAAAGGTCATCAAGTCCAGCCCCCTGCCTTCACTAGCAAGACCAAGTACTGATTTTGCCCCAGATCCCTAAGTGGCCCCCTCAAGGTTTGAACTCACAACCCTGGGTTTAGCAGGCCAATGCTCAAACCACTCAGCTATATTGTGCTTCAGCTTGTGAAAGAAAGGCATCCTCCCATTAATCCCACATCCCACAATCAAATGAAGATGTATTTTGATGCCTGTGCAAGTAATCAAGGCCAACAGAGAAAAAATAGTGCTCATGATAATGAAAATAGGATCATGATGATTTTATGAAAATGTGAAACACTTTTGCCTATAACAATCTGCTTCATTAAGCTACATGAGTGAACTGGCAAAGAACTTGATCTTTTGAGCTGCTGAGAATCTGCCGAGTCCCAGCAATTCCCACTAAAGTCAATGGGAATTGTAGGTGTTTAGCACATGCTCCACACATTCCTTGGATCAGGTCCAAAGGTTATACAACAGCTGAAATGGAATGCCATTCTCAATGGGCATCATTAGGACTGTAAAAAACCCATGGATTGAATGTGGGATATCTTGAAAGGAATTTCTATGCCTCTTATTCCAGTGCAATACGTTTTACTAGTCTTTCAAGGCATCCAAAACTGAATAGGGTGTTAAAATGGTATGGACAGGGGAATGGAATACTTGTGACCAACCTGTGTATAGGGATGTCCCTCCCAGACTCTGCTTTGTCCATGGAGCTAAGCAAACAAGGCAGCATGGCAAATGCTCACTGCAGATAAGTCCATGCAACTGCTATTCTCTAGGGGCTGTTGATTAATCACAGTTAACTCATGCAATTAACTCAAAAAATTAATCGTGATTAAAAAAATTAATCGCAGTTCTAATCGCATTGTTAAACAATAGAATACCAATTGAAATTTATTAAATATTTTTGGATGTTTTTCTACATTTTCAAATATATTGATTTCAATTACAACACAGAATACAAAGTGTACAGTGCTCACTTTATATTATTATTTTTATTACAAATATTTGCACCATAAGGATGATAAACAAAATACAGTATTTTTCAATTCACCTCCTACAAGTACGGTAGTGCAATCTCTTTATTGTGAAAATGCAACTTATAACTGCACTCAAAAACAAAACAATACAAAACTTTAGAGCCTACAAGTCCACTCAGTCCTGCTTCTCGTTCAGCCAATCGCTAAGACAGACAAGTTTGTTTACATTTACGAGAGAAAATGCTGCCCACTTCTTGTTTACAATGTCACCATAAAGTGAGAACAGGTGTTCACATGGGACTTTTCCAGCCGGCATTGCAAGGTATTTACGTGCCAGATATACTAAACATTTGTTTTCCCCTTCATGCTTCAGCCACCATTCCAGAGGACATACTTCCATGCTGATGACGCTCGTTAAAAAAATAATTTGCTAATTAAATTTGTGACTGAACTCCTTGGGGGAGAACTGTATGTCTCTAGCTCTGTTTTACCCGCATTCTGCCATATATTTCATGTTATAGTAGTCTTGGATGATGACTCAGAACATGTTGTTCATTTTAAGAACACTTTCGCTGCAGATTTGACAAAACGCAAAGAAGGTACCAGGGCCGGCTCCAGGCACCAGCCCACCAAGCTTGTGCTTGGGGCGGCACCTGGAGGGGGGGCGGCGCGGCACTCCGGCCCCCGGGGAGAGCGGGGCCACGGCCGGGCTTGCCGCCCTCCTCCCAGGGCTCCGGCCGCCCTGCCCCCTGCGCTCTGGCTGCTGGGGGGAGAGCGGAGCCACCGCCGGGGCTTACCGCCCTCCTCCCAGGGCTCCGGCCGCCCTCCCCCCAGCCGCCGGGGGGAGAGCGGAACCCCCGCCGGAGCTCGCCCCCCACCCCCCGGCCACCGGGGGGAGAGCGGAGCCCCCGCCGGAGCTCGCCGCCCTCCTCCCAGGGCTCCAGCCCCCTTCCCCCCGGCCGCCGGGGGGAGAGCGGAGCCCCCGCCGGGGCTTGCCGCCCTCCTCCCAGGGCTCCGGCCGCCCTCCCCCCGGCCACCGGGGCTCGCCGCCCTCCCCCCGTGGCTCCAGCCGCCCTCCCCCTCCTCCCCCGGGGCGGCAAAAAAGCCAGAGTTGGCCCTGGAAGGTACCAATGTGAGATTTCTAAAGATAGTTACAGCATTCACCCAAGGTTTAAGAAAATGAAGTGCTTTCCAAAATCTGAGAGGGATGAGGTGTGGAGCATGCTTTCAGAAGTTTTAAAAGCAACATTCCGGTGCGGAAACTACAGAACCTGAACCATCAAAAAAGAAAATCAACCTTCTGCTGGTGGCATTTGAGTCAGATGATGAAAATGAACATGCATCCGTCTGCACTGCTTTGGATTGTTAACAAGCAGAACCCGTCATCAGCATGGACGCATGTCCTCTGGAATGGTGGTTGAAGCATGAAGGGACATATGAATCTTTAGTGCATCTGGCATGTAAATATCTTGCAACGCTAGCTACAATAGTGCCATGAGAATGCCTGTTCTCATTTTCAGGTGACATTGTAAACAAGACATTATCTCCTGCAAATGTAAACAAATTTGTTTGTCTGAGTGATTGGCTGAACAAGAAATTGGACTGAGTGGACTTATAGGCTCTGAAGTTTTACATTGTTTTATTTTGAATGCAGGTTTTTTTGTACATAATTCTACATTTGTAAGTTCAACTTTCATGATAAAGAGATTGCATTGCACTAAAGTACTTGTATTAGGTTAGTTGAAAAATACTATTTCTTTTGTTTTTTACAAATAATAAATATTCAAAAATAAATAGAAAGTGAACACTGCACACTTTGTATTCTGTGTTATAATTGAAAAAAATATATTTGAAAATGTAGAAAATATCCAAAAATATTTAAATAAATGGTACTCTATTATTGTTTAACAGTGCAATTAATCGCACAATTAGTTTTTTTAATCGCTTTACAGCCCTACTATTTTCCAATATCATATCCTCCTAAGGATGTTCAAAGATACTTATAGATTTCAGTGACAAGCCACTCTTTCAGACCTTCTCCAGCACAGGCAGCAAACAGTGCCAGAGTGACTCCCTCACACACCTTCTCTCCCATCAAGTCATCGCATACTTCAGGCATATCCTGTTGTTTTTATTTTCTGCTAACCACAGGATAAAGGATTAGGGTCACTTCCCAAAGCCTCACTTTAAAGGACCAGAACCAGGACAAAGTAATTATTGTGCTGTTGAAAATAAAAGAAAAGGAAAAGAAAAGAGTATTTCCATATGACATATACAGTATATGCTCCATGACTTACCTGCTGTGATTCGGTGTTACTAAGCATAATGTTAGCCAAAGAATTCCCTGAACACAGGCCATGTCTAGACTAGGAAAACAGGTCATGTTTTAAAACATGTTAGCTGACCGTGGGTTAACCCTAGGCTTCCCTTATGGTAACGTGCCACCATCCAACATGTTTTTAAACACAACTTACCTGGTCTATATTGAAGTCCTGTTTAAAACTGTGTTGATTAAAATGTGTAAGCTACAATATTTTAAAACACAACTGATTTTTCTAGTTTATACATGGCCACAGGTGTGTGCGCCACATACACACACAGGCTGGGGAGCCCCAAAAGAGCTGAGCGTAAAGGTCTGAGAGACCTGAGCTTGACCTTATTTTAAATACACCTATGCAAATTTCCTACATGCTCAGGGCTTGGTGGAATAGGTACATATTGGCATATGCAAATTGACAATTTAAATATAGAAACCATGCCTGTATACCCAGAGGCACGAGGAGTAAAAGGGGCCTGAGAAGCGGGCAAACTCACAGGATGGTGGCAAGTCGAGGTGAAGGGATAATAGCACAGAAGGTGAGAGGAAGCCCAAATACACAGACTTACTTGACACCATAACTACCATGGCTTCATGGCTGGAATGGTACACTACTGAGCAAGCACTCAAAAACCCTCTTTCACAGCATAAAACAGCAGTGCTGGGGTTAACCTGTAAAACAGCTAACTGGTATGGGAGGTAATGGCTTACCCAAACTTCTGTCTGCTTAGCTAGGGCTAGTCTACACTGGCAACACGAAAGCACTAAAAAAACCCACCTCCACCTGGTGCACTATCTACACTGGCGCTTTACAGCGCTGAAACTTGCTGCGCTCAGGGGGGTATTAATTTTTAAATTGTAGTGTCCATGTGAAGCAGAAATATGAAGAGAATGAGACAGGTTGTTTGTAGCAATGAGCAGATAATGAGGAGGTTGTTGCTTGAGCAGTTCATTAAAGGATAAATTAGCACTGAGTGGTTTCAGAGGGAGTCCTAGCCACAACCAACCATCCTTGTTTGATGAGAAATTTACAGCAACATGAAGCAAAAGGGTGATAGTCAGAGACAGAAAACACTGGGAAGTATCAGAGACTTCCCTAAACATCCAGATTAGTATTGTTACCCTGAAAGATGTTAATGACTGCCATCAAGTGGCTCTTTGATCTACAGACAATCAGAGACCTGATTAAAGCCAATGGGTGTGCTAAACTACCTTCTTTCAGCTCAATGGAAGAAGCAGTTAAGCCCCTTTGTGTAGCGATAGCAGGAAACAATAGGAAGCTACCGCCCAAGACACATGGCAAAGCTAGAGCAAAACTCTATGTCTACACACTGCACTTTCATCAGTAAAATTCGGTCAGTCTGGGGTGTGAAAAAAAACACACCTCAGACTGACAAAAGTTTTACTGATGAAAAGTGCCAGTGTTGACAACGCTATATTGGCGGGAGATACTCTTCCCACTCACAAAGCTACTATGCTTCATTGGGGGTGGTTTTATTTTGTCAGCAAGAGAGCTCTCTCCTGCTGACAAAGAGCAGCTACACTGCGTACCTTACAGCAGCATTCCTGTAGCGGCACAGCTGTGCTGCTGTCAAGTGCGCAGTGTAGACAGCCTAAATTGTGTGGTCTGAGGGGTTTCCCTGGGACTGGTTGCAAACGCTAGGGCTAGAGAATTGTTTAGCAAGCGGTGTGTGTTAGAGAAGAAAGCCAGCTGACAGTGAGAGAAGCAGTTGTAAATGGGACCCTGAGAGGGAGCAGAGAGACCAGCGCTCTTTGGGCACAGAATTCACTGGAGGGGCATGCTTGGGATATCTGAGCAAGGAAACTGCCTATTATTGTGTGTTCCTATTACACTGGGGGAAACGGGACTTTCTGTACATTCTTTCTTCAGATTGCAAATAAGATTGCACCAAAGAAATACCTGACTCATATAGTCAGTTTCTCCTTTTAATGGAAACAAACATGCAAGGCTCTAAACACTGCCAACCCACTTAGGACAATGGTATCTTCCATCTCGGTGCTAGAGTGCAATTAGGACAGACATGAAGGAAGAGGATGACTCCAGCCAGCTTGCATGGTCTGTGGCACAGGAAAGGAGCGGTCCAAGTGTAGCGCATTTGACTTAGTTATCTCTGTTGGCCTCAGAGGTTTGGTAAAAGAAAATGTGGAGGGAGAAAGACAAGATTGTCCAGGATGATCAGAGTATTCTGCTAGGGTGGAGGAGAAAAAGCAGTGTTATAATAAAGTATAATAAAGATGGTTGTAAAAGAAGGACTAAATTTCTTTAATCAAAATCAGCAGTGCAGATCTGCTCCCTGGTATATCATTGTCGGACCTTCTGACTTTAGTAATGATTTTCTTTTTAGTGCCTTTTACTCCTGCTAGTCCAACAGAACCCACGTGTCACTGTGCATCATCCACACAGTTGTTTATCAAATTTCCATCAGTTATACCCGTGCAAATGACAGATGCACAGGTATCACTGTGGGCCTAATTTGGCCTTCAGGACCTTTAATTGGGGTAATGACATATGAGAAGGAAGGAATTCAGCATGACTCTGGCTGGCAGTTAGGAAAACATCTTTTACCCTGTAAACTCAGTAAATTTGATCTGGAGTGACTGAAAGGCAGCAAATGTAATTTCACATTTCTGTTTATACAGAGGCTCATTTCAACTTCACTTTAAAGCAGTTTAAATGAATGATTATCTGCAGTAAAATGCAGAATGTTGATCTGCTGGATATTTATATATTTCAAGTAGGGATTTATGCCAGATGTTCATGTCTGTGTTTGGAAAAGCAGATCTCCAAAAACAGGCCGATAGGGGAGACATTTGTGCAATATCTTCACAACAAAGCAAATTTTCGTTTCCAAGTCTTATCACTTTTGAGACACAAGCTGAGGAAAACATTTCAAAATTTTCTAAAACGTTAATTATTCAAATTCCCGTATCTCAGAATTGGCAGAATCAATTCAGATCAAATTTGAATAATAATAATAATAATAATAAAATCTCCTGTCTCCCCCACCCTAGAATCACAGGCCCATCTGGAATCAGAAAGGACAATTCCTGAAAGGGATCAAATTTCCAGTTTATAATGAAAGGTGTTTACTATAACCTTAAATATGGAATGGCTTGCAGCTGTCCACAATAAATGTACAATCAGTAACTACAGGATCAGAGGAACAAATTAAGGTTCAAGAGCAACATATGCATGACAGAATTTGGAATGGAATTAAGAAAGGATTCTACATCTTGAAAGTTTGGGGGAGGTTGGTTGTTTTTTGCACTGATCTGTAAACTCAGATTACTACACATGTAACTTAATATTTCTTCAAACAAATTTGAGGGAAAAACATCAAATGTCTGAATCAGAGTTACTAGTAAACTTGGCAGACTGCAAATGAACAGAACTAGTTCTAGAGACTGACCATTTTTCTTCAGCTGTGTTAGAGCAGGAATACTGTGTGAATTGATTTTCATTTAAATTGTGAAAAAAAATGTTTATTATTATTAATGTGATATTTTCTTCTTACACTGTGAGTGAACACTGTTTTTTTTTTATTAAAGTTAATTGCTTTTCTTTTGTTTGTTTCTTTTTGAGTGCTTATATCTGAGGGTGGAAGAACTTCAGCAGACTTGTACACAGGCTACTGCAATACATAATTAACACTTCTGAGAGGATAACAAAAGCCCTGTAGTACAGCAGAGCCAAGAAGAAGAGACTGGGGCTATTGAACATAGAAGGGAGGGTTAAAGACAATTGTGTTCTGAAGACATTTTTTCTGAAACTTTAGCATTCCTCCAAATTTTCATACGGAGGATTATGCAGACTACTCAAAATCTCCCTTTTATTGTGAGAAATCTAGAAGTAAAGTTTATATCAGGGCTATAACTGGGTGAAGAACATGTAATGAACAAATTATTCTTTGAATTTAGCTCTATTTTTCTGTCATGAATCATCCATGAATTGAGAGTGTTTTTTAGGAATTTGCTCACTGTTTATATTTGTTCAATGAATCAGCTGTGCAAATAAATATAGCCCATTAATTGTTCATGAACTGCCACTGCAAACATTTACTATTCACACTGTGAAACTAGTCACCTACGCCATATGGTATTGTTTCTGTTTCCTGAGTGAATGACCTGAACTTTATAAACAGGAGTGCTTTGACTATCTTAGGGACGTGGTGGTCCGCGTAAGGAAGCAGCTTAAACAGAGAGAATGAAACCCATTCCACACACATGAAGACTAAACATTCAGGCTCCTTGTGGGTGGAATGTAGGAGCCGTTGGGTAGTAACATCCACTGCTCCAGTGCAGTGCCATGGTGAGAAACGGCTTCATATTTCTTTGCTAGAGCCTCAGGCCTTGTACAGTACTGCACATTATTGTACATACTTGATACATTCATGAACTAATTTCCCTTGTCTCCATTTTATGCCACTGTAACACCAACCATCCACCAGTTGTTAACTGCACATTATATTCACTGCTATTTGATTAATAGACCATTGTGATCATCTGGTCTGAACTCATGTATAACACAGGCCATAGGACTTAGGGATACCATTCGCCCGGATTCCCCCGGACATGTCCGGCTTTTCTGAGTTAAAAATAGCGTCCGGGGGGAATTTGTAAATGTCCGGACTTCCCACCCATGCAGAGCACGCGCGGCTGACAGGGCAGCCGGCCGGATGGTGCCACTTGCACTGGGCTCCGGCAGCCAGAGAGAGCCCCTCCTCCGCTTTCCTCTCCTCTCCCCTGCAGCTGAGATCACTCCCTCCCTCCCTCCCTGCATTCGCAGATCGCCGGACGTTCGGGCCTCCGGCAGTCTGGAGCTCCTCCCCCTGCCCAGCGCGCTGCTCTGCAGCACTCTGCGAGGGCGGGAACCGGGCTATGCGCTCCATGGGGGAGTGCGGCAGCGTGTCGGGCTGCACGTGGAGCCTGACACGCTGTTCTGAGCGGCACGGTAAGGGGGCCAGGGGGCTGGAGAAGGGGCAGGGAGGTTCTGGAGGGGGCAGTCAAGAGACAGGGAGCAGGGTTGGATGGGTCGAGAGTTCGGTGTGGGGCTGTCTGGGGGCTGGGGGTGTAAGGTTTTGGGCAATCAGGGGACAGGTAGGGGGTAGGATCCTAGGGGGGCAGTTAGGGTGGGGGGGTCTCAGGAGGGGGCAGTTAGGGGACAAGGAACAGGGAGGCTTAATGGCTCTCTTAATGGCTCTCCATGCGTCTCTGGACCCTCTCAGCTGTCGGGCTTGGACGGAAACATTGCCTGAGGGTGGTGAGAGAATGGGTTATCGGTGAGGTGGGGGTGGGCGTGAGCCTGGTCAATAGGGGCAACCCCTACCAAGATCTGAGCCTTTTCTCACACGCCCGTTAGAGCTCGACATTATGCTGTTTGGGACCCCTCTTTGAGGAAAGCCTCTGGATTGCAAGTCCAACCGCTACCTCCTCGTGGTGAGAGTCGGTAACTGGCTTGGATAGCCAGGCGGATTGCGGAGGACGAACCCACATCCCACATTCAGTGGGGTGTGGGACGGGGTTGGGCAGCCCCATATGGTGCCACATGGATGCCCCCCTCGTAAGGGTAGCCTCCCCCAGGTACGGGTTGACTCCCCCTGGTAAGGGTTAGATTCCCCCTGGTAAGGGTAGCCTCCCCCAGGCACGGGTTAGTTTCCCCCTGGAAAGGGTAAGTTTCCCCCAGGTACGGGTTAGTTTCCCCCAGGTACGGGTTAGTTTCCCCCAGGTACGGGTTAGTTTCCCCCTGAGAAGGGTAAATCTTTTAGCTATGGAAAAAAGTAATTTATATTTTTATACCGGATTGGCGCTGGACCGGGTTAATAACGCCCCCGCTGTTGGCTTTGATGCCCCGGCCGACAGTGTTAAATATATTAGGGGTGTGATCAGGGTCGCTGGACCAATGGATAAAATGGTGTGGACTATAATGAAGTCTCGTGAGAATCAAGTCCTCCCAGTGGAGCATGGAGAGGAGGTAGAGGAGAATGTTTGTGATGATCGTGGTGAGGAGATTTTATCTATCTTACCGATGGCTTTTACAAGGGACACTTTTAATGATTTAACTATGGACAGTTTTAATCCAGATTTTAAGTATTTAAGTACATTAGATGATCCATATGTTAGGGAATCGGGATATCTTAATGCTCATTTAGTTAATGGGTCTAGTTTATTAAATAGTTTTAGACCAAGTACTGATTTTAATAGGGATCGTAATAAGGATCTTAACAGTACTGGTAGTAATATAAATATATTAGAAAGTAGTTCGTGGAAGGATGGGGTTTTTTATTTAGAGTATCCCGTTGATAGTTTTAATTGTCCAATATGTCCCCAGATATTACCAACATTTGGTAAATGGGCCAAACACATTAATGTGGTTCATAAAAGTAAAGCCATACGAGTTGTATGTAGTAAATGTGGAAAATCTTCTCAATATCGTAATATAGCTTGCCACTACCCCAAGTGCATACCCAAGAAGGCGGATACCCCAATGAAGAGCCATACGTGCTCGGTCTGTGGGCTTGGTTTTCATACTAGATCTGGATTGAGCCAACACTGTAGACATAGACACCCTGCTGTGAGGAATGAGCAAAGAAAAGAAGATATGGCTGCTAAAAGTAAGATCAAAGAGGGATCGATTAGATCTCGTATATGGACCAAAGATGAGGTTGTGCAGCTTATACAGTTGGAAAGGAAATATATTGGGAAAAGGAATATAAATAAATGTATTGAGAGCGAGATGAGGACCAAAACGAATAAACAAATATCAGATAAAAGACGAGAATTAGCAAAGAAGAAGTTAGTGGTAACAGGAGATAGGGAGGAAGTGACTGAGGTAGAGGACATTAGAGTAAATATATTAGAAAGTCCGCCCCCAAGAGAGAGGATTTTCCCACTAAAAGGACATCCAGAAGTGGATTTAGTGGAGAAAATATGTAAACGGGGAAAACAAAGTAGGGAGGGAAGAGAAATAATAAATAGTTTAGGGGAAATTGAAGGATTATTAAAGGAGGATTTAACAAAAGCTCTCGGATGGGCAATGTTGGAAAAATTATGTTATTCATTAGTAGAGGGAAAGGACCCTAGAAATGAAAGTCACATAGAGTTGAGGAATAAAGGAAAAGGGAAGATGAGAAAGGAGGGGAGAAGGAAGCAATTTAATGCAAGTAGGAGATATGCTACAAAGAAAGCTAAGTATAAATTCTATCAACAATTATTTGATAAGGATAGAAGAAGATTGACTCGCATTATAATGGGAGAGCAGGATAAGGCTAAGTGTGCTATCCCTATGAAAGAAATTGAGGAATACTCTGTAAATATTTTGGGAACAATTGGACATGGTAATATGATAGGGTGGCCATCATCCACAGAGAATGCGGATAATGATATATTAATGAGTCCGATCTCTGTGGATGAGATTAGAATAGCTTTAAGAGAAATAAGAAAAGATAGTGCTCCTGGCCCAGATAGAGTAAAAGTGAGCAATTTGTGGGATATTTTTAATTTAGACTCCTTAATACTTACAAAAATTTTTAATATATGGTTTCTAAATAGACAGGTACCAGATGAATTTAAGAAAAATAGAACGATTTTAATACCAAAGACACAAGATGAGGAGGAAATGAAGAAGTTAACATCTTGGAGACCATTGACAATTGGGTCAGTTTGGATTAGAATCTATACCAAAATATTAGCAAAAAGACTGGTGGAAACAGTTAAGATATGTAGTAGACAAAAAGGGTTTATATCCGCACCTGGGCGTGAGGAAAATATTGCTATATTAGATAATTTGATTAAAGGGGCTAAACGAAATGGGAATGAAATTGCAATAGTGTTTGTAGATCTGGCTAAAGCATTTGCTTCTGTGGGACACGGACATATAATAGCCGGGTTGAGAAGATTTGGTATAGATGAACATTTTATAGATATTATTAGGGACCTTTATGATAATTGCACAACTAGGGTATGGGTGGGTGATGAAGCTACTGAGTCTATTTTAATTAGGAGGGGGGTCAAGCAGGGTGACCCGTTGTCCCAATTTTCTTTAATATTGCTATGGATCCCCTTTTAACTAGATTAGAAGTAGAAGGAAGTGGTTTTTATGTTAAGGGTAATAGTGTCACGTCATTGGCTTTTGCCGATGATGTGGCAATTTTAAGTAGCTCATATAAAGGAATGATCAAAAATTTGGGTATCTTAGAGGAGTTTTGTAAAAATACTAATCTCTCTGTTAATGTGAAGAAAATGAAAGGCTTTCATATTTTAACTAAACATAAAACCTATGTAGTTAATCCTAAGGATAATTGGCAGATAGGGTCAGAGGAGATTGAATATGTTCAACCAGGGGATTTTGAAAAATATTTAGGAGCTAGAATAGATCCCTGGATAGGTGTAGGGGGACCGGTACTTAAAGAAAAATTGAAAGATTGGAGTGAGAATTTAATTAAGGCCCCATTAAAACCGGCCCCAAAAATATTAATTTTACAGACATACATCTTACCGAAGCTATTTTATAATCTTCTTTTAATAGAACCCCCTTTTAATCTTTTCGATGATCTTGATGTGTTAGTTAGAAAAATAGTTAAAGAGATTTTACATTTACCTCAGTGTACCACAGATGGGATATTTTATTCTAGAGGTAGGGATGGTGGTTTAGCTCTCACTAAGTTTAGTGTGCAAATCCCAAATATGTTAATTCGTAAATGGAGGAGACATATTGTCTCGAGAGATGATTGGATGGACCTATCTTATCTATATGCAGGAGAAAATCTTGTGGATAAAATATTGTTATTTAGTGCAGTAACATCTCATCCCAAGAAATGGAGGGAAGAGGAATTTTTAAGATGGTCGGAACTGAGATGTCAGGGAATAGGGATAAAATATTTTAAAAATGATTTAATTAGTAATTCGATTTTTAGAAACTCTAGTAAAGTTAAATCGTCAGCGTATATCGCAGCATTGCAACTTAGGGCAAATATTTATCCTACTAGGGAGACATTAGCAAGAGAAAGAGGAGGTGTGAATGCTCTTTGTAGATGGTGCGGTAAAGTGCGGGAGACTGTTCCCCATATCTCAGGACAATGTTATAAGACTAAGAATGCTAGGATAAAAAGGCATAATAGAGTAGTGTCTGCAGTTGTAGATAAGGTTGGTAAATTAGGGTGGAAGGCAATAATAGAGCCCCATTTGAGAAATAGTAAGGGTGAGTTAAGAAAGCCGGATATTATATTTATAAAAGGAGATACAGCAGTGGTGGTTGATGTTACAGTGCGATGGGAGGATAATGCCGGAAGTTTGGAACAAGCCCACAGTGAGAAGGTGGCTTATTATCTTGAGTTAGAGGAAGAAATTAAAAACTTAACGGGAGGTAAAAATATCCACTTCTTTGGTTTTGTGCTTGGGGCGCGTGGCAAGTGGAGTGAAGGGAATAATGATTTGTTACAATTATTGGGAATGGACAGAAGTAAAAATTTTAAGGAGAGTATATGTAGACTTGTTTTATATTCCACTATTGGTATGATGGCTATATTCAGTGACAGGTAAAGATCCCGGAGTTTTCATTCCGTGTATCTTGCCAAAACTAAATTTTAGCTATTTTGGTTTCCATGCTCTATATTTTCAAATTTTTATTTTGAAATATTGTTTTGAACATTAACATATTTAGTGTTATTTAATATCTGTCCTTCAATAGAATGGTTTTAACTATATAATAAATACTTATTAATGGATGAAATTCCAATTTAAATTATTAGTTTATTTTTTTTTTTAACTACTGGATGTGGATGCGGACTGGCCGCGTATAGTAACCAGGAAAGGGCAGGTAGTCACGCCTGTACATAAATAGGGGGTGGGGTTCTGGAGGGCAGTTAGGAACAGGGGTCCCAGGAGGGGACAGTCAGGGGACAGGGAGCAGAGGGGTTTAGATGGGTTGGGAGTTTTGAGGGTGGGGGCTGTCAGCAGGGCCGGCTTTAGCAAGAGCGGGGCCCGATTCCTGGGGGCGGGGCTTGCTGCAAGCCCCGCCCCCAGGACCCGAGCCGCGCTCCGGCCGCGGGGGCCGCGCCGGGGGGGACGGGACCCGAACCACACTCCGGCCGCGGGGGCCGCGCCGGGGGGAACGGGGACACCCGAGCCGCACCGCAGGGGCCGCGCCGGGAGGGGATGGGGACCCGAGCCGCGCCGCGGGGGCTGCGCCGGGGGGGACGGGGACCCGAGCCGTGCCGCGGGGGCCGCGCCGGGGGGGACGGGGACTGAGCCAGGCCGGAGCCGACCCGACCCGAGCCGCGCCGACCGGGCCGGGGCCGACCCGGGCCGCGCCGCGGGGGCCGACCCGAGCCGGAGCCGCGCCGCGGGGGCCGGGCTGAAGCCAAGCCGGGCCAAAGCCGCTGGGGCCTGCGGGAACGGGCCGCGCCTCCCCGGAGCCCTTCTCGCGCCCCCACCACCCCAGCTTACCTTGTGCTGCCGGCCTACCCCTGCTTCTTTTCAGACTTCCCGTGAATCAGAGAGCAGGGGAGGGGGCGGAGCGTTCAGGGGAGGGGAGGAGGGGGAAGTGAGCTGGGGGCGGGGTGCTGCAGCGCGGGGCCCTCTTGGCGCGGGGCCCAATTCACCCGTATCGGTTGAATCGGCTAAAGCCGGCCCTGGCTGTCAGGAGGTGGGGAGTGGTTGGATGGGGCGTGGAAGATGGTGTCTGTCTGGGGGTGGGGGGTGTGGATAAGGGTTGGGGCAGTCAGGGGACAGGTAGGGGGTAGGGTCCTAGGGGGCCAGTTAGGATGGGGGGGAAGGTCTCAGGAGGGGGCAGTCAGGGGACAAGGAGCAGGGAGGCTTAGGTAGGGGGTGGAGTCCTGGGGGGCAGTTAGGTAGGGTTACCATACATCTGTTTTTTCCCGGACATGTCCGGCCTTTTGGTCCTGAAATCCCCATCCGGGGGGAATTGCCAAAAAGCTGAACATGTCTGGGAAAATAGCTTTGCCGACATCCCTCCCTCAGTCCCCTGCTTACCTTAGAGTGGCTCCGACAGGCTGCGAGCTGCAGGTGGATTTCCCCGCGGTGACTGCTGCTGCTCCCCCCAGACACCTCAACTCTGTGTAGCTGAAGAGCCGAGCTGCCCGAGCGCTACCGGCTTCACGGTTTGCCGGGCAGCCCCCAGGCCTCCAGACCCTGCGCCCCTGGCCGGGCACTTCCCCAGCGCAGCCGGAGCCCGGGAGGGGAAGCGCCCGGCCGGGGGCGCAGGGTCTGGAGGTCTGGGGGCTGCCCGGCAAATCGTGAAGCCGGTAGCACTCGGGCAGCTGTTTCACGGCTGGGAGGGAGGAGGGGGAATGCGGGGCGCTCAGGGGAGGGGGCGGAGTTGGGGTGGGGACTTTGGAGAAGGGGCGGAGTTGGGACGGGGAAGGGACGGAGTTGGGGTGGGGCCGGGGCCAGGGCCCCATGGAGTGTCCTCTCTTTTTAATGAGGAAATATGGTAACCCTATAGGACTTCCTTGAGTTAATTCCTGTGCACTACAGCATATCTTTTAGAAAAACATCCAACCTTGATTTCAAAATTGCTGGATGGAGAAACCACCACAACCCTTGGTAAATTGTTCCAAAGGTTAATTACTCACTTGTTAAAAATTTACATCTTATTTTGAGTCTGTTTACCTACCTTTAACTTCCAGCCATTAGATCGTGTTATACTTTTGTCTGTTACATTGCAAAGGGTGCATTCGTGTACCCTTGTCTGTCTCATTGTATTAACTGCATTGGTGCCAGGTCTTTGGCCAGGAGTTTCCAGGAAAACTCACTTCCTGCTGTATTAAGTGTCAAGCTCTATACATAACCATATTTCATAAATCTGCCAAGTACATTTATTGAATTTACACTTCTTTTCTTGTGTTACATTTCATCACACCTACTGTCAATCATTCTCAAACAATTAGTAGTTGCATATGTGTGTTCAATTCCTATTGTAAATCTGTCTGTACATGTTGTTCTATTAGTTTCCTGTGCACAGGGCCACAAGGGTTTCTTCAGGTATGTTAGCAACAAGAAGAAAATCAAGGAAAGTGTGGGCCCCTTACTGAATGAGGGAGGCAACCTAGTGACCGAGGATGTGGAAAAAGCTAATGTACTCAATGATTTTTTTGCCTCTGTCTTCACGAACAAGGTCAGCTCCCAGACTGCTGCACTGGGCAGTACAGCATGGGGAGAAGGTGACCAACCCTCTGTGGAGAAAGAAGTGGTTCGGGACTATTTAGAAAAACTGGACGTGCACAAGTCCATGGGGCCGGATGCGCTGCATCCGAGGGTGCTAAAGGAGTTGGCGGGTGAGATTGCAGAGCCATTAGCCATTATTTTTGAAAACTCATGGCGATCGGGGGAGGTCCCAGATGACTGGAAAAAGGCTAATGTAGTGCCCATCTTTAAAAAAGGGAAGAAGGAGGATTCAGGGAACTACAGGCCAGTCAGCCTCACCTCAGTCCCTGGAAAAATCATGGAGCAAGTCCTCAAGGAATCAATTATGAAACATTTAGAGGAGAGGAAAGTGATCAGGAACAGTCAGCATGGATTCACGAAGGGGAAGTAGTGCCTGACTAACCTAATTGCTTTCTATGATGAGATAACTGGCTCTGTGGATGAGGGGAAAGCAGTGGATGTGTTATTCCTTGACTTTAGCAAAGCTTTTGATACGGTCTCCCACAGTATTCTTGCCGCCAAGTTAAAGAAGTATGGGCTGGATGAATGGACTGTAAGGTGGATAGAAAGCTGGCTAGATCGTCGGGCTCAACGGGTAGTGATCAATGGCTCCATGTCTAGTTGGCAGCCGGTTTCAAGCGGAGTGCCCCAAGGGTTGGTCCTTGGGCCGGTTTTGTTTAATATCTTTATTAATGATCTGGAGGATGGTGTGGACTGCACTCTCAGCAAGTTTGCAGATGACACTAAACTAGGAGGCGTGGTAGATACACTAGAGGGTAGGGATCGGATACAGAGGGACCTAGACAAATTAGAAGATTGGGCCGAAAAAAACCTGATGAGGTTCAACAAGGACAAGTGCAGAGTCCTGCACTTAGGACGGAAGAATCCCATGCACTGCTACAGACTAGGGACCGAATGGCTAGGTAGCAGTTCTGCAGAAAAGGACCTAGGGGTCACAGTGGACGAGAAGCTGGATATGAGTCAACAGTGTGCTCTTGTTGCCAAGAAGGCTAACGGCATTTTGGGCTGTATAAGTAGGGGCATTGCCAGCAGATCGAGGGACGTGATCATTCCCCTTTATTCGACATTGGTGAGGCCTCATCTGGAATACTGTGTCCAGTTTTGGGCCCCACACTACAAGAAGGATGTGGAAAAATTGGAAAGAGTCCAGCGGAGGGCAACAAAAATGATTAGGGGTCTGGAGCACATGACTTATGAGGAGAGGCTGAGGGAACTGGGATTGTTTAGTCTCCAGAAGAGAAGAATGAGGGGGGATTTGATAGCAGCCTTCAACTACCTGAAGGGGGGTTCCAAAGAGGATGGAGCTCGGCTGTTCTCAGTGGTGGCAGACGACAGAACAAGGAGCAATGGTCTCAAGTTGCAGTGGGGGAGGTCCAGGTTGGATATCAGGAAAAACTATTTCACTAGGAGGGTGGTGAAACACTGGAATGCGTTACCTAGGGAGGTGGTGGAGTCTCCTTCCTTGGAGGTTTTTAAGGCCCGGCTTGACAAAGCCCTGGCTGGGATGATTTAGCTGGGAATTGGTCCTGCTTTGAGCAGGGGGTTGGACTAGATGACCTCTTGAGGTCCCTTCCAACTCTGATATTCTATGATTCTATGATTCTAAGTGAGAGAGGACTAGGTTGAACTGTCTCATGTGTGTCCAACTGCGTAAAGCTTTTCTTCTCTTTCCACCAGTGCAGAAGTGTAGCCAGGATTAGAGTTGGTCAGAAAAATTTCAATGAAACAATTTTTTGTTGGAATTTGTCAAAATTGAAGCATTCTGCATACACGGTTCAGTTTCGACAAAGTTCCTCCAGAAACTGGAGAGATTTCCAATGGGGTCCTGGGGTAATCCACAAGGCAGCACTACTCTGGAGCCTGGACTCTGGAAGCCCTGTGGCCCTAGCCCCAGAACAGTCCACCTAGTGGGCTGCCAGAAAATGGAAATCTGCTTGGCTTCTCTGGTGGACTGCTGGGAAGCTTGGGCTTCCAGTGTCCTTGGCTCCAAGGCAACCCACCAAGTGAACTGCCCCATGGTTTCCAGGGTCTGTGGCTCCAGGGAAGCCTGTTAGGCAGACTGCCCCAGACCTGAGTTTAAAAACTGTTGGGTTTTGTTCAGAATTGGAGCAAAACCAAATTTCAAAATAGAAAAATCATCCAGAACATGGAGTATGTTGCTCCACCCAGCTCTAGTCAGGCTCCATACAGTGTGGGGAACTGTACCTTACAGAGGCTCTGGCAAGAGCCATTTGGAATTGGTTATGTTACGCAGATGCTCATGTTAAGCAATGTTGATCAATTAGACACCGAATGAAGCAGACCTCTTGTCTATCAGAATCCTTTGCTCCTTGTGGTCACTGAACACCACATACAGATGAACTGTCAGAAAAAGTAACATGCCAAGAGATATTGCTTGTTTCTGAATGTCTGTAGATAAACTAGCTCTCTGAAAACAACTAGATTGTAGGAACAGATTTTTTCCAGGCACACCAAACACTAACATTACAAATACGAACCTTCCCCCCAACCCCAGCCCCAACCTAATTAATTTTGATAAAGTGAATGTTGTCTATCATATTAAAGAAGAAACCATTCTATCAGCACCAAATAATGTATTTTCTAAATCAATCACTCTTCCTGCAAGGAATTTCACTTTACATCAAAGCTTCCATCTTTTTATTTATTTTGGCTACAGAGTTCTCTTGTGAATTACTGTAAGTCTAAACTCTGGGACTTAAAACCCTTGAGATCCTATAACATTGATTCAGAAAAATAATTCTGAAGCATAATGGACATTTTGAAAGAGCTGACACCTTCCCATTGGGCTAGGTTTTTTGCTTTAAAGACTTCTTAAAGACTCACAAATTATTATGGCGTACTTTCAAGACAGGACTACCAACCATGTAGTCCAGAAAGGCAGAGAGCCAAAGAAAGCAAACACAAAAAGATAGCCATTACCACAAAATCACAGACGTGGTGTGAAGCAATTCTATGTATGTACCTTCTCCCAATAACGTGTAGCTCTGATATGTAGAAGTTAGCCTTAACTTACTGATTAGCAGTATACATTTTATCTGCAAAAAAAGATGATTGGACCTGTGATACCTAGAGAGTGATCACCTTAACTGTAAAATGAAATATATACAAATAAAATGGGATACCCTAAATACTTCTAAAAAACCACCACCAAAAGCTTAGCATAAGTATCCTATAACATTTGTATATTTATTGCGTCTAAAAATAAAAGTCTGCATGTAAGATATACAGTAAAATGGAATTCTGACACAGAATTCTATTTTCAATCCAAACACATCCTAGATATCAGCCAGTACTCCTTCCAACATTTATGAAAGGGTGGTATGTAATTAAAATATTTGTATTCACAAAATAGTGCTCTTTGGAGAAAAAAGTTGAAAGTATCAATATTTCATTTTACTACGCTTGCAACTGCATTTTAGGAAAAATAGGCTGGAATTCTTAAATACTGCCGCTGAAGACTATGAATACTAGTTTGTGCTGATTAAGAAAGAATTTATGTTGCTGTCCTCCTATAACTTATTTAGTCTTGTCAATTGGCTGGATGCCCAGTGCTACTTTCAAAGTTTATCAGGTGTAAATGCCTCTGGTACTCTGCTCTTTACCTGACACACTGTACCTAAAAATAGTACAAAAATGTGAACAAGGAATCTGAAAAGCAGTTTAAAAAATGTTATTTTGTTAGACTTTGAAACCTCCATGTGAAAATGTAAGAGGTGTGAGAAGAACTTCCTAAATATCATATAATCTGTTGCAAGACTTGGTACCAAGATTTTCAAAAGTGACTAGATATTTTTGGGTATCCACCTGGGAACAACTTTAAAGGGTGCTGATTTTCAAAAAGTGCTGATTACCCACGCATTCTGAAGAAACTTACAAAATATGAGCTATTTTTACTAAAAAGAAAGCATTCATCTACGTATTTTCAATATCCTCTTAACATATTTGTATTTGCATAAGAACACGCTTCCTCTTAAACCAGTTGCTCCTTCTGCCAATTTCTACTCACAATTCTGTATTTGTGACATGCATCTGTTGCACTGGAAATTATATTGATGTCACAAATTTGGTATTATAAAGTCTCTGAGAGATGTAATAAGAAGGTTAGAGGGACACAGATGGAACAAGCCACTGTTTAGGTAAAAAAACAGGAATAAATTGATGTATCTATTTCTCCCCTAAAAAATGTATTTGTATTTTTAATTAGTAATACCTTGAACACTTTGAAAAACCCTTCTATTTATAAATAATTTTGTGCATGTACACATGAACACACAATTTGTCATATCAGGTTGGACCACTGGTGCATCCAATCTGCTCTCCTGCCTCTTGAAGGGGCAATAGCTGATGCTTCAGAGGAAGGCAAACAACTTTATCTGCACTGTTTTCAGTCCCTCATTTTTTCACTAAGAGGGATCGTTGATGAAAACGGGCCAGGCCTTTCTTCAGAGGTTCTTGTGGGAGTGCTAGGCAGATGAAATTATTCCATAATCCCACAGCCTAAAGGTCAGAACCTAAGGACTCTGGTTGATGGTCCTGTTTTAACCTGTGTTACCTCAAGTTAGCTTGCAGTCTTTTAGCTAACATGATGGCAAAAGGTAGTCCATCGTCTTCTTAAACATTTGTTCTAAGACACAAATGCTGATGGTTTACCCCACAAGGAACAAACACTGGGAGTGACTAGAATAGCATTTACAAATGTGTTAGTTAATGTAAATTAATTTACAATCAGTTACTTCAGATTAAAACAGGACTACAAATCACAGTCTAGACAAACAGTCAAACAGAGTGTGAAGTAGAAAATATATGGGGTGTCTCATTAGAGTAAATCCATAAGCCTGGAGACTACAAAGTTCAAGCAACATTTCCTTTTTAAAAATCTCTAATTGTATTTAGTATTTGGAAGAACATAAGGTTAAAATATACACTTTGTAAGTTCACCCAGACCATAAGATATGCAGCAGCCCCTTTGTCTTCCATTTCTTTTAATTCAATTATGACAGCTCCTCATTCTTTCACCTGATCATACTGTAGCTCCACAAACAATAGTATGTCCACTGTGCAGGTACCATCCAATTTTCCATATGTTCAAAAATATGATCACACCAGTCCTACCCCCCAAATAACGCCACTAAGTCCCTGGAGCAGCAATCCAACATGGTTGCATATGGCACTGCTGGGGATCCAAAAGGCCAGCACCCAGAAGAGATGGTCATTCTCCTGTCCCCCACACTCCATGAAGATAACTTGCAAGAGCTTATTTATCTCCAGCTCAACAGGAAATGACTTTCGTTCCTCCTAGACAAAGTAACCACAACGATGCACGCAGTTGTTGCCTGAATTTTATTTAGATTGTAAGCCCTTGGGGGCAGTGACTATCTCTTCATTATGAGTGGATACAGTGTGTAGTACAATTATGCCCTGATTAGGTGCTTTAAGAACAATCACAATACAAATAAAAAAGAACCACCACCGATGGGCTGAACTATTATAATCACTGCATCTAGGACGAATGATTGAGACAACATGGAACTCCACTTCACAAGAGCACAGCATCCCACTTCCCTAACAGGAAAAGCTTCAGAGTAAGCATCATACCTTCCACTGATTCTCAGTTTCCCTCTGATGCCAATTCAAGGTCCTGAGACAATGCAGCTGAGAGCGAATGTCCTGGGTCAGCCTTTCAAGAGCCAGTGATAAGGCAATCACCATCAAAGATGCATGACTGAGGAGTGACCTAACAGAGGAGATAAGACTGAGCTGGACTATAATCAGAGTATGCTTCAAGATTCATCTTTTTGCACAGGCCTCTCTGTTAACAATCGAAGATAAAGAGGAAAAACAGCAGCAACAAAAAACAGAACATGCCAGAAGGTAAAATTTTCTGACCTAAGAGAGGCAAAGAGCAGAGTCCACCACCGAGGATATATATGCTTTAGTATGCAAATTTTAGTTACTGTATATGGTGCTTACTTACTAAAGTGATAAGCACCATATAAATAGATAGAATATCTATCCAGGTTCTTTTACCTCACTCACTGTAGTGTTTAGATTTAGAACTAGGCTGAGAATTTCACTGAGGTTAAGTAAGAGAGAAAGAGGGATAGGACATCTCCCTATTGGGACTCAAGGAGCTATACAAAAATGACAGGCATATATGGCATGAAAAATTCAGCTATTAGATGAAATTTTATTTATGTGACCAATTTACTATCCTGGGGCAAAAATGATAATTATCTGTCTCCATTAGTCTCAGTGCAGTTGTACACTGTATTGCCTACTATCAATTCCCTTGCAAACTTTTCACTGACATCACCAATAGCAGAGGCAGCTGACAGATATAATAGTCCTATCATGGGCACTTGATCTTTACTTTTTCCAGGAGATGATCATCAACAAGCACCATCAGTGCAGTGTCAGTGCCAGAGGCAGGTCTGAAAGCCATAATGGCAATAGTCAAGAAGGTCAATAGCCTGATGTAATTTGAATATTGTACTTATAAGACGCTCAAGCTGCGGGATGGATCATTTCAGATTTTGCTGAGTGACCCACTTAGAGCCAATGGTCAAAATCAACTTTAGTTTAAGCACTTATACGAGTGGTGAATTTGGCCAAAGGACTGAAAGAGGAACAGGCAGAGACAGGTTGGATTGCTGCTTTCCAATTCTGGGAAGAGAGAGAGAGAGAGAGAGAGAGAGAGAGGAGTTACAGGATTTTTCTCTATCTACTGTCTTTTCAAGTAGCTATTATAAACCCTTGTGATACTGATGGACAATTCAGAGAAAAAGAAATAGCTATTCCACTTTTTCCTAGAACTAAAATGAGACTGAAAAACAAAAGCAGCAGAAGATAGGGCTGGAAATCTCAGAAGAGGAGTGTTTCTTGAAATGTTTCCTGCATATTCCTGGTTGTGGCTGTATCAAAGAAATTGGGAGAAGAAGAGTCTCTTGTAGTATTTCATCCCACATTAGAAAGTGCTGAGCTGCATTTTCCTTTTATTGTTAGCAAATATTTTCCAGCCTCAAAAGTTAAGTTTGATTGAGTTCAAAGATGAGAGTTTCAGGTTTGTCTTTATCTGAATGATTTTTGCCATTCCCTAATTGTTATATTACTGGAAAAGTAAACTAAAGATGCAAATGTATTTTTTCTAAAAGAGTTGCTGCAGCTACAGCTATGGTGCCTATTATATAACAGGTCTGCCATGAATTCCTAATGTATTGAGTTCAAGTCTCGCTGATACAGCTACTGAGTATACACTTTTAAAATGACCTTTTTGGTTGCAGGTTTAATAGAATATTTAAATTGACTTAAGGTCAAAAATCCTGTTTTTTTTAATAGCTTCCATCAATTAATATCACGCAGATTTATTAGAGACCAGCTGTTATCCATTTGCCATGTTTCAGCAGACAGGGACTTTGTGATTAATCTTTCTTGTTTCCTTGCAATCTGTATTCTTTTCTCTTCTTGCTCATGTACTGCATAATGAGGTAATCTCAATATTATTTCTGATTTATTGGCTTGATGCCCAGAGTTTAATATGACAGAAAGAAAAATTACCCTAAATCAGTGGATCTGATTTCGTTTAGAGCTACCATGTGCTTGAATAGCACAGGGATAGCGTACAAATAATTTTAGCTTTAAAAACCAAATGACTTAATATAAAGGATAGGTTGCTTATTTTTCAGTGTTTTAATACTATGGTTTCTCAAATTATAGTTTGCAGTATTAATGGAGGATGCAGAATGGATCTGAGAGGGGGCTTTAGGAGGTCACACAAAAACACAACATTTGGAAAGAAATTCAGTATACTTAAAATTATTTTTAAAAGTACTCTCAAAATCCTGTAATGGTGTATCCCTTTAAAGTGTCACTGTTTCAACCTGAAAACCCCTGACAGTGGTGCAATGTAGGCTACTCCAGGCTGCTAAAGCCTCTGTTAATAAGACAGTATTAAACCTGTATCTGAGTGCCTGGCTTATCTTGTAAAAACCCATTTTCAATATATTTAATATGTTTGACATGAAAAGCAAGACCCATACACACAGGTCATGTCAAAATGTACCACTGAATTAGAATAGAAGACTTGTCATTTGTAATTGCTAAGGGCCAAGGGCACTGCTGAGCCTCACATGGCAGTGCCTGCATACACCTTATCATCTTTATTACTACTCAGATCTTGCCGCCTAGTCATTTGGAAATGTAGAGGGTTTTGTGAAAAGGATCTTGGCAAGTTGTTTCATTGCTGGCTCAGAAAGAAAATGTGGAAATCTGATGAAAAATATGACATATTTGTTATTCCAGGTGATGAGAAACAATAGGTGATGTAGCATGCTCTGAAGTGGCATTGTTGAGATTATGAAGTGTTTGAATTTGTTGCAACATTCAGAAACCCAACAACCTGCCACTGACTGATAAATCTGAGGATTTTTTTTTTTAATTTGAAGCCTTGAAAAATCAATAAGATTTGATCCTTCAGACTGGCCATTACAGGTGACCAGAGAATGACAATTCCATTTCGCAATAACTGTCAAGGTTTCAAAATTTGTTTTTGTTCTGCACTGGAATGAAAGCAAAACCTTTCAAACATTTTCATAAAATGGAATTATGTCAAAATGTCTGTTTTTTGATCATGTCAGGTTTTTTTATTCCTCTTTTTCTCTGTGGAAATGACCTAAAAGAGTCCACCATGGATTTCAGAAATCTTCCCACCAAAACCTTGTCAAAATCGATATGGCTCTGTGAAACATTTTGGCTTTGGCAAAACACCACATTTTGACCAAAAAAAAAATTAATCAAAAAATGTTCTGACCAGCTCTACTGGCAATGTCAACACAAATGACCCTCAGACATTTATTTGTATCTTTGTGAATCACACAGCAGTGCAAGGCGTATCCCTTACAGAAACTCTTTTCCTTTCCTGAGCAGCTCCCAAATTGAAAAAAGCACCTTTGTCAAATAACATTGTTTCACACTGTGTTAGGAACCTAGCTGTGGGTGTCTAAGAACAATTGATTTAAAAACTCAGGAAAAATGACTATTTAGCAATTCATCTGGATAAACCAATAGAAGTATCTAAGGCTGCACAGTTTTGAATTTCTGTGAGGTATATTTTCGATAATTCTGTTGAAGACAACTTGTCCTTTCGTAAGACGGTGCCAGGAAATAGAACAGGGGAGAATGCTTATTTGAGACATTATGTGAAGCAGCAAAAGAGGTCCACATTGAAGTGTTGTCTATATTGAGCTGTTAAATAAGGGCAGCTTATTTAGGGCATTAGGGCAGCTCCACTGGTGGCAGCGTTCAGAGTAGACAAGACACTGGCCGCTGACTGTGTTTTCATCTCTTGCTCTTACTAGGGCCATGTCTACACTACAAACTTTAACTGACATAAGTGATGTCGGCATAAAACCACCGCAGTTAGTAAATCGCTGGTGCACATGCATACTTGGCTCCTTGCATCAGCATTGTGCGTACTCCTCAGGATTGCCTGTCCTAATGTACAGTGTAGTGCACCCTGGGTAGGTATCCCAGTGTGCATCTCACCACCATCCAGCACTCAGTCTTTTGGGATGTTTTGGCAACATATGGCAGGGCAGAAAATCACACAGAACCCCCCTGCTTCTTGTCCCCTGACTGCCCTGACCCTTATCCACTTGTATGGGTGGCAGGGTTGTAGAAATTTTGGTGGTGCCCAGAACCCCCCACACCTGCCTAAGGCTCTGGGAGGGGGGTTGGGTGGGGGGAGGAGGTCTGGGGTGCAGGTCCTGGGCTGGGGATTAGGGTGCAGGAGGGGTGCAGGCTCTGGGATAGAGTTTGGGTGCTGGGTGCAGGCTCCGGGCTGGGGCAGGGGGTGGGTGTGCAGGAGGGGGTGAGGGGTGCAGGCTCTGGAATGGAGTTTGAGGGTGGGAGGCGGTGCAAAGGGAGAGGGTGCAGGCTTTGGAAGGGAGTTTGAGGGCAGGAGGGGGTGTGTGGGAAGGGGGGAGGGGGTTTGGGAGGGAGTTTGGGGATAGGAGGGGATGCAGGGGTGAGGGCTGTGGGTCTGAGGATGAGGGGTTCATGATGCAGGAGGGGGCTCAGGGATGGAGCAGAGGATTAGGGTGTGGGGGGATGAGGGCTTTGGCCGGGGCTGGGGATGAGGGGTTCATGATGCAGGAGGAGGCTGGGGCAGAGGATTAGGGTGCGGGGGGATGAGGGGTTCATGATGCAGGAGGGGGCTCAGGGCTGGGGCAGAGGATTAGGGTGTGGGGGGATGAGGGTTGGGGTTGAGGATGAGGGGTTCATCATGCAGGAGGGGGCTCAGGGCTGGGGCAGAGGATTAGGGTGCAGGGGGATGAGGGCTGGGGCTGGGGATGAGGGGTTTGGGGCGTTGGAGAGGCTCGGGACTAGGGTGGAAGGGCAGAGTAAGGGCAGCCTGTCTTCCCATTAGTGGATGGGGGACGCTACGACCCGGGGGCAGCAGACAGCAGTTGCTGCTGGCTCTGGCAGTACAAGAAGGCAAGGGAGAGGCAGGCAGGGTGGGGGGGCCCCACGGGGGGGACACGCGTGATGGGGGGGTGGCAGGTGGAGGCCGGGGACCCATCCAACACTCCCCCGCTTCCTGACTGCCCCCCCCGGACTCCCCTTACCATTCTGGTTCCACGTGTTTGCAAAACACGCTGCCCGGTGGGTCGGTTTGTGTGTTACACAGGGCTGCAGACAGAGGGAGGGGGGAGCAGGGGAGGGCTCTGGCTGCTGGAGGCCAATGGGAGTGGCTCAATCGGCCCAGCCGCCCAATCAGCAGCCGCACTCTGCATGGGAGGGAGGTGAGGGAGAAAAAAACCCCGGACATTTTAACCTTGTTACCAATTCCTCCCGGACGGCTATTTAGAGACGCAAAAGCCGGACATGTCCGGGGAAATACGGACGGATGGTAACCCTAGTCCTATCTGAGTTGGGAGAAGCTGAGCCCAGAAGAAGGAAGCAGGCGGTTGTCCCTAACTCTGAAGCATTTTGCAGCAGGTTAGTGATATTGTTAACCCTCTAATAGGGAAGCATGGGCAATGCTAATTATAGCAAGGGGATATTGGGAGGGGAAAATAACTTCTATTTTAACTGTATGCCAAACTGTTCTAGTTAAATTGTCTCAACTAGTCTGAGTCACCAACTCTTCTTTAAATGTAGTAATGGGGAAAGAGTCATTTATATTTTGCTATTCTCAGTTTTGTATTTTCTTGTAACAGGGTTTTCTTTAAAACTATACACTTAACTGAGTGGTTGGTTAATCAGTTAGCTGACTGGCTAGCAGGGACTTCAGCACAGGAAGACTCTGCATGGATTCCAACTGAAGATTCCTACAAGCAAGTGGAGGGAAGATGTTGTTTTAGACCAGGGGTAGGCAACCTATGGCACATATGCCGAAGATAGCACGCAAGCTGATTTTCAGTGGCACTCACACTGCCCGGGTCCTGGCCACCGGTCTGGGGGGGCTCTGCATTTTAATTTAATTTTAAATGAAGCTTCTTAAACATTTTAAAAACCTTATTTACTTTACATACAACAATAGTTTAGTTCTGTATTATAGACTTATAGAAAGAGACCTTCTAAAAACGTTAAAATATATTACTGGTATGCGAAATGTTAAATTAGAGTGAATAAATGAAGACTCAGCACACCATTTCTGAAAGGTTGCGGACTCCTGTTTTAGACTCAGCAGACTGTCTAGATTTGGTGATCAAAGACTAACTGAGACTTAGGTGAACAAAACCTAAGCCTTTGGGAACTTTCAGTTTCTTCTCACTATTTCTGTGGGGACTGAACTGTTCAGATTTTAATTTTTCTTTCTTTATATTTATGTATAACTGTGAAGGTAATGTCTATGGATTATAACATAGCCATGTCATGCTGTAAAAATTTACATTATTGGTTTGTTTATCATAAGATTTTATAAAGTTATTTAATTATATTCATTTCTTTAGTTCCTTTTGGGATTTGAATGCGGGGAGGTTGATCCTTGCTGAAAATCCTTAGAGACTGAACTCTGGGTCTCCAGCTACTCTTCTATGGGAGTTGGGGGTTTTTTAGGCACTGGAGAAGGGTATTGAAGTGAACTCTAGCCCACCCAAAGGTTACACAAGCACAAGATACATGATCCTGTGGTACCTGCATAGTCACAAGAAGACCCGAGTCAGCAGGGAACATGACAATTTCTTGGAAGACAGATTGCTGTGGGACATAGCAAAAACCAGTTCAAGGTTATTGCTGGCATTCACAGTGAGCTGCAGATTGCAGAAAGCTGCTTCTGGGCCTGAGAAACGAGCACTGACTGCACCCTAATGTAGGTTTAGGACAATGAGCAGTGGCCGCAGAACTTTCAGATATGCAAAACCACATTCCTGGATCTTTGCACCAAGCTCACCCCAGCCCTCCAGCGCAGGGACACCAGAATGACAGCTGCACTGACAGTGAAGAAGTGAGTGGCGATAATACTGTGGAAACTGCAACATTGGATTGCTACGGGTCAACGGACAATCATTTTGGAGTTGGAAAATCCACTGTGTGTGCCGCTGTCATGCAAGTGTGCAGGGCCATTAATTGTCTCCTGCTACAGAGGACTATGACTCTTGGCAATTTCCAGGACAGAGTGGATGAATGTGGAGCAATGGATTCCCATACTGTGGTGAGACAACAGATGGCATACCTATCCCTATTTTGGCACCAGTCCACCTTGCCCCCAGAGTATACCAGAAACAGAAATACATTTAACAGAAGGAGCTACTATTCTATGGTTATGTAAGCAGTGGTGGATCACTGGGGATGCTTCATTGACATCAGTGTTGGCTGGTCAGGGAAGGTGCACAGTGCTTGCATCTTTAAGAACACAGGAGAGTTCAGAAAGCTAGAAGCAGAGACTTTCTTGCTTTAACAGCAGATTACCATTGGCAATGTTGAAATGCAAATAGTGATCCTGGGGGACTCAGCCTACCCCTTGATCATGAATACGACACCTCAACAACACCAATGAAAAATTCAACAACTGGCTCAGCAGAAGCAGAATGATAGCTGAATGTGCTTTTGGTAGATTTAAGGGACGCTGGCATTTGCTTACTCACAAGATTGGATCTCAGTGAAAAAAACATTCCAATGGTTATAGCTGCCTGCTGTGTCCTGCATAATATCTGTGAAGCAAAGGGAGAAAAGTTTCCACCAGAGTGGAGGACGGAGGTGGAGGCACTGTCTGCTGAGTTTGAACAGCCAGACACAAGGGCTACTAGAAGATCTCAGTGCTGAGCTGTATGTCTCAGGGAAGCCTTCGAAGAGCCCTTTAATAGTAAGCCACCATAATGAGCTGTGGTGGCTTCTGCTCCACCTGGCCCCGCAGTTTTGGGGCCTGCTAGAAAGTGTGTGATTATTGGTATACATCTATGAATATAACATTGTCAATGCACTTATTAATTTTTGGTGCTTGCTGTACATTTATGATTATTACACTGTGTTGTCACTGATCCGATGAGTTGTGTCACACTGTACACTAACAAGTAAGTGTGTACTTTCAGTACTGCTAGGCACTCCAGAGCAAATGTTGGGAACTAATAAAGATGATTCCCCCCTCTCCCCAAAAAATAGAATTTTATTGAGTAACAAAAACACTGCAAAATCTGTGCAACTTAAAAGCAAATATATTAAAAATGTAATAAATGGAACAGCACTTAACAAGGGGAAAGAACATTGATGTCTGTGTTGGCTATACATAAGGCAACCGTGGCTCTACCAAGTCAGCGTTGGTTGTCCTTAATGTCCAGTGGTGTAGAACAGTAGGGTAGGGGATTCGGCCCATGAGGCCAGATGGAATGTTGAGGAGGGTGCATGGAGGTGCAAAATGGAGTTCTCCATGGACTGCAAAGAGAGGCGAGCCTGGGATTGTTGAACCTGTAGGTCCACAAGAGTCTGCAGCATCTGTATTTTCTGCCAGAGAAGCCCCATTATGTCCAGCTGCATCTCCCTCTCCTTTTCCTGCTGTAACTCCTGGGTCTCTCTCCTGTCCATTCTAACCTTCTCCATCCAGACTGCAATATTCACTCTCCAGGCCCTTTGCTCAGAATCTGGCTGAACATGTCATCCCGAGTCCTCTTCTTTCTCCTCCTCATCTGGCTCAGGTGTTCCACAGGTGTGGAGGGGGAATCCCTCAAGACCACAGCAGCAGCAGCTCCAGGTAAAACACACAGTGGTACCACTGTCAGTATAGTCACAACGGACAGCAAAAATTAAGATTCAGAACTCCCTTCCCTTGATCCCCTAAAGTTTTAAACAAGACATGCTTATTGACACTTCTGCTTTGGACTGCTTCTGCATGGCACCACTCACAGTGCCAGCCAAGGTGAACATGGCCCACCAGCAGCCAGGGAAAAAAGGAGGGAATTTATTCAGTTGCATGAAACTCTGAGTATACGGTAATGACACTGAATAATGGCACCACTTTCCACAGGCGGTTGTCATTTGAGCTGCTATCTCACTCCTGAGTGTAACAAAGGCACAGAGAGCACAGCTTCTGCTGGCATCCCAAAGCTACCTGGGCCCATAAGCTGCTAGCCTGTTTACTGCAATGGTGCCTGCTGAAGTTATCGCTGACTGGTGTGGGAAAGTGGCCTACCAGGGAGGGAGAAATACAGCTGCCATGCATAGAAACCTGTGGAAGAGGATTGCAGAGTACCTCCATGAAAGTTTTATTGAGATCTCTCAGGAGGATTCAAGGGACATCCCTGTGTATGTAAACAAATGATTACATCTCCCCCGGCCTAACTCTATAAGGAAATGAAAAGCAGATAACGCTACCTAAATCAATGAAAAGTCAATAGCTGTTAAGTTGGGGGCACCAGCAGTGCATCACTGTAAAGGGAAATACATTTACACACTTACCCAAGATTCTTTCCCCTGTATTGGGCTCACTAGTGCTTAACTGCCAGGAGTGATTTAACTGCAGTAGAGTCTCAAACAGGTTTTGGCTCATGGCATAGCTGGACCTCCAGTCACATGTCCCCATTCTCCTCCTCACTGTTCATGGTAGGAGTCGGTCTCTCGGGATCCTCAAAAATCGCCATGGTGGTCTGCGGGGAGGAGTGGAATCTACACCAAGTATGGCTTGCAGCTCTTTATAAAAGCAGCAGGTCTGTAGCTTGGCACTGGATTGACTGTTGGCCTCCCTGGCCTTCTGGTACACCTACCACAGTACCTTCGCTTGTAGATGTCCACATTTCTATGACTGACCCATAGCTGTGCCTTCACAGCCTCTTCCCCTCACAGTCCCAAGAGATCCAATATCTCCTGTTCACTCCAGGCATCTGCAGGATGTAACTGGCATGGTCAGTGGGGCAGTTGCATACAACAAAGGGGAGCTGCTAGATGTGCTCACCACGCTGGACAATCAGGAAAAGGCATTTCAAAAATTTGTGGCGTTTTAAAGAGGGAGTGACGGGGCGTCCAAGCACTGTGCCCTCTGAGCAGTGGAGTTCACAATTGTGACTGGAGTGGTCAGTGTCGGGCATTGTGGGACTGCTGCTGGAGGACTATTAAGTCAACATAGGTAACGCAGCATCTACACTTACTCTGCGTTGACCTCAGTACATTGACCATCAATGCTGCTCGGGTAGGTGGTGTTACTGAGTCACCATAATGGGACACTTACATCGATGGGAGACAAATTTAAGTGTAGACACATACACAACTAGGTTAGTGCAAGGCAGCTTATGTTTACCTAACTTTGTAATGTAGAGCAGGCTTAGGATTAGATAGCATAGTGGTAAAAATGCCAGCTCCTTGTCTATGCTGCTGTTGATATCACTCGTGGTAAGAAATTTAAAGAAGAATGACTTAGTATTAGCATCAGTCTTAGTGGGAGCAATATATTATGCTATGCATGGTGTACTGCAGTCTAAGTAGATGGTGCCAAGACAATGCCAAGTAAGAATAGTGGCCTGGTCACAGAGCCAAAATCATCTAATTTAATGTTTCATGAAGGACACGATGCAGGTTTTCAGGCAACTTGTTAAAGCAGTGCTTAATTAAAGGTCTTCCCATCATTTCTTGACCTTCTGCATTGCTCTAAGATAAGACAGATTCACTTCACATCAACTCCTTTTACACTGAACGGAGGTGACTCACACAAGGTAAAGTGCAAACACAATTTGTCAAAGTAAAAGGAAGTAGCACAAGTTTTCCCAAAAACTCAATCTTCTTTCATTGATGCCGTCAGTAATTTGTTTTTGGTGGCTCACATAACCTACTTTGCTGACCTCTTCAGGTGCCTAAAAGTACTGAACTATTCTTTCCAAGGACATAATCTGAATGTTCTGCCAATGTACAACAGGGGGGAAGCATTAATCAAAAATTTGGAAATTGGCCTTCCTGAGTGCAAGGAGGAAACTTGGAGTAGTTTTCTTTTTACCAACTTCACTGAGGCAATTGCAGACACAACTGCAGGACTATTTCCCTGATGATCCAAGGGGAAAGAGGTGGGTCATCATGCCCTTTATCCAACACGCTGTTGGCTTGGCAACAAGGACTATGCCATTGAAAAACAAAACTACCATCATCAGAGGGCTCTGCAAATGACTCGAGTCAGGAATTCAGCAGATTCTGGCTGTTTCTAAAGGATACCTTGCCTTAACTGTAGAAGCCTTGACAATTCTCATCCTATTTTCATTCTCATATTTTCTTTGATGATGGCAATAAAAATGAAATGTTGCAATCACCTGTTAATTGTTAATATAAAATAACTTAAAACTGTATTACCCCAATTCAGTGTTATGGGAACCAAGTTTCAGCATCAGGACAAGCTTATCTACCACACTGAAATGTGAATACATTCAAAATGTTGCACTACCATTTATAATTCAAGATTATTTTTCAAAATTTCATAATTAGTAGTTATTGCTGTATGGTTGTGGCTAGAAAATTTGGCCTACTAATGCTTAAGGTTAGAGTTGTTGAGAGAGAAGGTGAATAAACTTTTCTTAGTTTGGCAACCTCAGTTTAATAGTATGTATTTTGCAACACACATCCAGGGCCCGATCCAAAGCCCATGGAAGGCAATGACTGTCATTCATTAACTTCAACAGGCTTTGGATCAGACTAAAACATTTAACAAAAAGTAATAAGGGACCCTTTATGCACTTCATGATGCAGCTTTAGGGAAGGGGATCCAGCAAATGTGGTTGGTTGTAAGCTACCTTTGCTGCTCCCTGATCCTCGTGCTGCTGGATGCTGGTATGATCCTGGGAAGCAACTTATGGTTTCCATTAACTTTCTCATAACATACAAATCTGAGAAAAGCATGATTGGTTTGCAGTTAATTCATGACCAGAAAAAGAGACAACAGCTTTTTCCAAAGCCCTGGTTAGATACTTTTAGGACAAAGGTAAGTACATAATTAATATATAAGCAATAATACAGTAAGCAATATTTGTCTTGGTTGTTGTAAGAATCTCAAGACAAGTTTTCCTGAAATGCACTGCATAATGCTAATACTAAAGGCAAGTGTGGGATTTTATGCATCTGACTCAGACAAGGTTCTTCTTGAAATATTGGAATGGAAGGTTTAAAGTGTATTTTCTTGAAACTTAGCTGGAGGAAACAGAACTCACTAGCAGAAAATATTTAATTCGGTATTTATGTTCATTAGCGCTATCAGAAATAAGATTAGAGATTCCTCTTCCCTCTTAGCCAGTGATTTCCCAAGTGAACAGCCAGTCCTGTCCAGGTATGCCGAAGGAGCAAGTATGCTAGTTAACTTAGAGTTTTTCTTGAAAATTAACTGGACAAGATTTTAAAAGTAGCCATATTCCATCTTATGTTTAGGGGCTAGACTTTGGCCTGCATTACACAGGTGCATTGGGAGAGTGGTAAAGGTTGGGAGAGAGCAGGTAAACAGTACTCCTCTGAAGGGGGCAAGCATAAACTTGATCTTGGAACTCCTGGTATAAAAGGTCTCAGAAAGCTGAGCACACTGGAGCCTGGCCTGCATGGGAGGAAACCACCCAGTATACCTCCAGACCCATTCTTCCTCAGGCACAGCTGGGAACAGCTACTTGTATGAAGTTTCTCCTTTAACTCCCACTCTCAATACAGGCAGTGGCTTAGATTCAGAGTCTTGGCATAAATTATGTCTAGAATGGATCAGTGTTAAGAATCAATATTTGGATTTGAAAGATGGATAATAGCTATGCCAAGTTATCAAGGTCATCCAATAAAGTACCATAGGGAGGGGGAGAGGAGTTATTTTCTCACTTTAGATAATATTTAAATGATGTCTCTCTAGAGGCTGGACATGCTGCACATGACTGCAAACACATCATCAGTACAGTATCCCACTGTAAACTCCTTGCCATACCAAATGCATGAGAAGTCACTGCATTTTATTTATGCACATATCTTAGTCTCTGCATGTGGCACAAGTCTAGTTTGTGCAACACATTTTAATGAAAAAAATACGGCAACTATCATTTCTTTCAAAGATGTTTGAACTTTAGTATTTTATTATACTGTACCCAAAGAACAGAAACTGTCAGTAAAAAATGGCCAGAGAGAGTGAAAGAGCCCAGAACAAAGCAATTGTTTATGAAAGTTAATTGGGAGAATTTCTTTGATAAATTTTCTGGAAGTACCAGAAACCTAAAGGAAAAAAATGAATTCTCAACAGCAAAAAATATAAATATGGATTGTTAAAAGAAATGCATCTCAAATGAGCAGGAATCAACAATATGTACTATCCTGTTTACCAACAACATAAAAGCCCCAATTCCCTAAATGAGACATCACAACAAAAACACAAGTGGTGTTTGTACAGGATTCAGTTGATAAACTGTAATTATTGTCTGAATTCAGGCTAAGCAAGAAGTGATGGTACAGTGGGAATTTTTAAAAAGGCATTAAGAACACATGGATTCAGTGAAGCAAAAACAATGAAGATGAAAGACAACAGCAATGTACACAGTTTCAGAGCTCTAATTGAAAACTCTAATCAGGGCCCTGTGTGTTTTATGGCACAAAGGGACCAAATTCTGGGGTAAGAACCACTAAATTATGTGGGTGGGTAATACCCAAATTCTATAACAACATCCCTAAATCTACCTACAACATTAATTTATCCTAATGCCATGAAACATCTTTCATTCCTACACCCTGCCTTCACACACAAGTATGGCTCACTATTGAAAAAACTCATCAGTGTAAAATCTGGTAGTGATTATTTTTGAGGATGAGTTTTTTGACTATACTCACTAAGCAGCACAGCTCCACTCTCACAATTTAAGCTTTTGCAATACTGTCCAGCTCAAAACCTTGTTCCCCTGTGTGTGCCAAGGAAGCAGGGAACTTGAAGCCAGCTCCAACAGCTCATCTTCCCAGCTGCCCAGGGCTTCAGCTCTTGTACCATTCTCCAGGCTGCCTAGCTCACCAGCCTATACCTCTGGGTCCCCTGCTCAGGGCCGGCTCTGGCTTTTTTGCCCCCCCAGGCAAAAAAGCCTCCCGCCGCCCCCCCAGCGCGGCAGGGGAGGGCACCGAGCCTGGCCGCAGGCCGCTCTCCCCAACTGGCCAGAGTGCCAGGGGGAGGGCGGCGAGCCTGCCGCGGCTCCGCTGGCGGCCGGAGCCCCGGAAGGAGGGCGGAGAGCCTGGCCGGGGCTCCGCTCTCCCCGGCGGCCAGAGCGCCGGGAGGAGGGCGGAGAGCCCGCCGCGGCTCCGCTCTCCCCCGTGGCCACAGCGCCGGGGGGAGGGCCGAGTGGCGGCCAGAGCGCCGGGTGGAGGGCGGAGTGCCGGCCAGGGCTCCGCTCTCCCCGGCGGCCAGAGTGCCGGGGGGAGGCCGGAGAGCCCAGCTGGGGCTCCGCTCTCCCCGGCGGCCGGAGCCGGAGCACCGCGCCGCCCCCCTCCAGGTGCCACCCCAAGCACAAGCTTGGTGGGCTGGTGCCTGGAGCTGGCCCTGCCCCTGCTCCCTGGCTGCAAGCTGGACTGAAGCTCTGGCTCTCTGACCCTTGCTACTAACAGTGCAGGGACCATGTGCTGAAGTCCAAATAACTTCTCCTAGTGGGGAAAACTGGAGCGCAAGAAACAGATGACAGCAGGTCCTAGAAGGGCAGGGAGACAGAAAACTACTTGTCAGGCATGTGGCTGCAATAATTCTGTGGCTTGTTGGAAAAATGTCAAATTTTGTGGTTGTGTCTACAGGATCCTGACTGAGTGAAGGTGATAACTGCCCTATTTCTCAGAGGTATTGTTTCAGACTTTTATGAAAAAGAAGTCAGACATCACAGGATCAGTTTGCACTTGGTTCCATTTATCTATAAGCATACTTATATGGCCCCCATTACCATAGTATCTGAACTTCTCACAATCTGTAATGTATTTACCCTGAGAGGTAGGGAAGTGCTGTTATCCCCACTGTATAGAACTATAGATGGAGATCTGAGATACAGAGACCAAGTCAATTACCCAAGATCACACAGGAAGTCCATAACAGGGCAAGGAACTGAACCCAGGGTTAGTGCAGTCTAGGCTTGTGCCTTACCCACTGGACCCTCCTTCCTCTATGGGTCTTCTCTGGAAGGTAATCTTTACAATTCTTCAGTATCCCAGCATGGTGCTAGCATATGCTGTGATGCTTGAGATGGCTTCTTTTGCAGATTTCCTTTTCCTGCTATTTACAGTAATTAGAGATTCCAAAGCTCTTTTCCAGGGCTTGGATACAGCTGATATGCAGCAAATAGCACACCGGCTCCTTTTTCAAGTTGCCTCTTGTTCTCCAGAAATCAAGCTTTAATTTAAAAAATAGTAAGGCTCTAGCTGTTTTAGTCACTGAAATAGCCTCAAAATGTGCACTGAGTATAATCGATCAGCTTTTGTATACAGAACCTGAAACAAGAGCTCTGAGATATGTGACCTGCTCCATTCGGCCGAATGGGTGCTAGCTCAGATATAAATGATACTATTTTAAATGTGAATAGTGCTAACTCACTGTTCAAAGCATGAAAGAAAGGAGAGAGAAGATCATATTATGAGGATCTGCACAATCTTCACTTTGGCACCATAAGTGAGTGGGATTGGGAGACATCACCTTTTTTTCCCCCATCCCTCAGTCAAGAAGAAGCCCAAGGGAGAGCCAAGCTCCAGCAGCCCAGTGAGGTATATGAGCCTCACCAAGGGAAAGCCAACTCCTCAGAACCCTGAAGACCCCATGGGTATAGTAGGACTTCAATGAAGAGGAGACAAATCCAAAGAGCCCAGAGAGAATGCCTGACCATATTTTGAACAACCAAACAATCTACTGTAAGCAGCATCTCATGTGGGTGGAACTTATTTTGTGGTTGGAGCTTAGAAGAGTGCCACTACATTTTGTTCCTAATTAGATCCTTCTTCTTTACACAAAGTAGGGGTGCTAGCCCCTTTGACCTGCCACATATCTATATGAGTAATAACATGCTGTCTATCTAAATTCCTTCCCATAAATTCGGGTGATTACATTGGAACAAGTTCTGGCCACCTGAAACTTTACTCACCTCAGTGGAGGTTCACCATGGATGTGTCTAAAAGATCTGTTCTAGGAATTATTTTGGGGAAGTTCTATGGCCTGTGTTATACAGGTGGTCAGATTAGATGATCACACTAGTGCCTTCTAGACTTGGAATCTATGAATTAGACTTAATATTTTTTGTTTCCTCTTTTAAATTAAATGTTATGCATGCTTCTGTATTCCACTCCAAAGGTGGCTAAACTTCAGTGACTGATGGGAGTGATTTCTAACTATGGTTCATAAAATATGTTGGGAACCTATGAGATAAAGGTTCAGTATATTCTCTAGCATATCAGAAATTGAAAATGTGGAAACAGTGTAAGATAAATTGAATTTAATATAAAAAGAATTAACAAAGGGGCTACCATGTTGTACAATTCATATGACTTCACTATAAACCTCCATTTTAAAATTTAAATAAAGTACCAGAGAATTTCCTGCCTACCATATCAGAATGCCACAGAATTTAGGCCCAGCTTGCCATGGAGTGTACAGATTCTTGATCATTGTCACAAATCCAGCTGAGTGCCCCCTCTTGACCACTCGCCATACTGCTCTGAGGGGATCTGGCAGCTGGGTCCCAAGTGTTTTAAGCCTCCGGAATCTGATCACAGTCCAGACGCTGCCATTGCCTTGGGACCTCTCGGCACACTCTCAGGCTGCAGATCCACTACCTAGCACCCTCTCCTGAGAGATCTGACTACACAGCACGCTGTCCAGCCTCCTTGAAACAGTGCTTATCCCCTCAAACTTCCCTGATAGCTTAAACACCCCATCTCCAAGAATTTTAACCATGTGGGTGTTCTGGGCCCACATTTACCTCTTCGGGAGGCATGCAGTAGGTGTAACACTTAAAATGCACGGACACTTTGCATAGGATTCTAACACCAATGTTCTTTAATTAATTGCATGAGAAATACACAGGTGTATATAAAAATAATAAACCCTATGTGCCTTTCCCAGCCACAGGTTCCTCACCACTCCAGAATATTCTTTGCGCTGGGATTAGAGTCAACTGGGGCATCCAGGATTCTTCTGCTGTAGTGCATGGCTTGTGTTCTTGAAACATGGAGCCTTTCCTCCCAGCTCACTTTCTCTGACTTTAGCTGGTCCATTGTGTGGCCCTCTCAGTCTTCCCTCCATGAGTCCTTTTTAAACTCCTGCTTTATCACCTCTCTTTGTGGTGTGTGGGAATTTTCCACTCTCCAAACACCAGACCCCTCTTGAGGGAAGTTGGTGCAAAAACAGGGTTTCCTACCTGAACTGAAACTTTGTTCTTCCAGATGTGGTTGCAGACGTGTATGCGCTGACTGCACCAAAGCCAGAGAACTTTGCTTAGTAGTATCTGTTGGGGCAGCACTCGCATCCTCTGTCCCTTCATAACCCTTCCCATGGCTATTTAAGGGCAGCACCACTCTGACCACCCTCATTTCCTTCGCATTGAACATCAAAACTTGAGACTCCGATGCAGAGGAGATGGAAGATGGATTGTGGAATACATGTCTGCACCCACATCTTGAAGAACAAAGTTTCAGTTCAGGTAGGTGACTGTTTTTGCTTCTTTGAGTAGTTCTAAACATGGTAACTCACAACCAGTAAAGGAAGGAAGTGGAGCTTGGATTCTACTTAAAGACCAAAAACAGAACTACCTTCCCAAAGTTTGCATCTGATCTAGATGCAGTTATAATAGCTTGGTGTTTGGTAAAAGAATTTATGGAAGACCAGATAGCAGCCCTGCAAATATCCAATATAGAAACATCACTGAGGAACGTGATCAAAGCCACTTGGGCCCCCCAGAATGAGCCAGCAGTCTCTGTGGGGAAGTGGTCTGAGCTACCCCACATGTCATCATAATATAGGAAGTGATACACCTGGAAATCATCTCTGCAGAGATCACCTGACCTTTCATCCTATCTGCATAGAAGATAAAAAGTCGAGGCGATGAATGAAACAAAATAGAATGCAAGCATCTTTCACATCCAATGTCTGAAAATGCTGTTCGTATGCATTTGATTGCTTAGGAAAGAATATTGGCCACATTGTAAATGGCTTGCAGATTCAGGACATTGATACAAAGGGAAGTTTCCTGTTCTGTCCACAAACTTTGGACTTTCAATGTCCCTAGATGTGCTTTCCAACCTACTGTGGAGGCATTGGTATCTATGATCCTGGTTGGTGGAAGACGGGTAAAGGGGACAGCTTTACATGCATTTATCTGATCTGTCTACCACTCTAGGGACTCCAGGATGGCTGGTGGAAACCAGAGATGGACCAGGCTGTCCATTGACTGACAACTCAGGAGATAAACCAACTTCAACCAGTCTTGAAGAAGATGAAGATACAATCTCGCATGCTGGACTATGTAAGTCTATATGACTCAGCAACTTCAGGCATACACGGACTGTAGTTGAAGGATGAAGTTGGAGGGACAGACACAGGCGATGAATTGGTTAAAATTGCTAATTCAGTAGAAAAGCTCTCAAACTCAGAGTCTAGTAGGGCCCCAAATTAACTCCATTTTTTGTGTTGGAATTAATGTTGACTTTCCTTTGTTCAAAATCAGACTCAGATGATCAAAAAGACACAGTGCAAACTGGACATGACAGAGGATTTGGTCTCTAGACTTGCCTCTCACTAAACTGACATCTAGGTAAAGAAAGACATTAATTCCTCTTTTTCTGAGACATGCTGCTATGACAGTCATGCATTTGGTAAATATGCATGGGGCTTAGGACAGAGGCTGCAGCAGTCCAGACATAGATATAGCAGCAGGACCCTTGAGTACTGGTAATGTCACCAAGGCAGAACTAACTCGACACCAGAAAGGGCATCAGTACAGAAGAAGGAACTGGTACCACATCTATATATCTGGCCCATACCAGAGGCTGAAATTGTCTCCAGGGCCGAAGATGGAACAGTTACTGACAAGGGATCCCTAGGGTATCGATACAGATCCCAGGGATAACAATGACATTAGCATAGTCAAGGACTCTTGTAACAAAGGCAAGTCCAAAACGGAGAGGCAGAGTTCAATTTGCTGCTTCCTGAAAAGCTTGTGGGGTTGATACTGTCTGTTCTGAGAGTGAGGTTGTCAGGATCAGACTCACCAGTTGTCTCTTGGACAGCACCAGAGATAATGGTACAATGCTGGAATGATCCTGCCTCAGTACGAGAGGGCAGGTAGACAGCCCAGCTCTATCTTGAGCACTCAAGGAATCTCAGTGCTGGCCAGTACTTCTCTTCAATGAGGAATATGAATCTCCTTGAGCCTTGGAGAGGCTACGGTCAGTCTTATGAAACCTCTTTCGTGCTGGAGAAAATGAAGGAGAGTGGTCTCTTCTTCTCCCTAGAGAAGAATCAGAGTGTGGCTCCACATCAGCAGTTCATAGTGGCACGAAAGTCCTCTGAGGGGCCAGATGATCTGAAGAGGGTTCAGGAGCTGAAGTTGGTCTCATGACTTGTTCCATAATGTGCCGATTGAAGCGTAAATCTTTAGCTACCTGCATTATCTTTTTAAAGGGATTACAACTGAAACACTTTTCCTTAATATGTGCCTCTCAAGTAAGCAGTAAAAATGAAAAGACTTGAAAATTAGAATTAATGTTAAACTTGCACTCAAGTATTTGAAAGTATGGAATAGTTAATACTATGACTCACCATACTGCAAGAGTAAAGGTTAGTATAGCAAGAAAGTGTTATTTTTGTATTGGAGGCATATGAAATAAATTATATTTTAATGCTTCACTTATAAATGAAGGAACTTGGGAGTATGCTGTCGCTACTGTTTTTTAACAGCACACAATAACACTAAACAGTAAAATAAATAAACTGGTGGAAAAAAATCTATCAAATCGAGACCACATGTAGAGATGTAGGAAACTGAAATGTACAATAATTATCCAGATGCAATTTGGATAGGAAAATGAAGCACTGATTCCAGTTATCTTATTTATATATGACACATTCTTTGAAGTGATATTATCTTCTTCTCCCTTGAGGGAAAATATTAAAAGGGTTATGGCGATTGCGCTAATATAGGATTTTCGTCTCCCTGATGAAATTAATTGTAGATTTTTCTCCATGTCCAATTGATACTTTTTTTGTTAGCATTTCTCATTTTAAAAAATCTGTTATGCAATTTTAAGTTTAGGACACTATATCTTATTTGTCTTTATCTAGCCATATGATAATATGTATGCAGTATTAAAAGCAAGTTAATGACAGAGATCCTAATTCATCCCTGGCTAACTCCTCTTAAGAAAATTGAGTTTGTACCTAGAATCAATTTGGCACATGCTTTTAAAATATTTGAAATAGCAAAAGAAAATTAGAGCTAATAATTAAAATCATGGTTATATTCCATTTTGCCAGGCAAATGAAAGGTATATATCAGTTTCTCTAGATCTCAATGACAATATTCAGTTTGACATCCTCTTTTCTTACATTTTGTAAGTGTTCTATGCTGTTTATTTATTTTATTTTGTTATTAGCTTCACCTAAAGATTTCAGGATCATGGACCAAATTCTGCTCTTAGTTACACTTGTTGACTTGCACTGAATATTCTGAAGTCAAAGCAATTTCTCCAAATATACATAACATATATCTGAGAAAAGAATTAGGCCTTAACACACATATTTCTTCAGATGTCAGTTGTCATTTTTGACTTTATATATTTTATACAACTTGGATAGCATGCTGCAGAGAACAGTTTGATAAAACAGCTTGCACAGAAGATGTGCTCCTGCATATTCTATATTTGTATATAATAAGCACACTGGATGTAGCATAGAAGCAACATATAACAGTTAATACTGAGATATTAAATAGTTAATTTATCATTCTTGACATACAGAATTTTTTGCTGGCCATTCAGAAACAGTCTGCCACATCTGTTATAGACTTTTTTATGTTGGGGTCATAATAGAAAATAGTCTGTCATAAGTGGCAAATTAAATTTGATGTGAGTTGGTGGCAGGCAATCATTTTTTGTTTTGGTAGCACTGCTCAAGTAATTCAAAGGCATGATTCGGCAACATTTCTCTATTGTTCCTGGATTAAGTGTTATGACAGTGACTTTAAACTAAGTATTGACAAAACACTACAAGACCAGATTTAAAGGGAAATCTGGGATTTTGCTCTGACAATAAAATGCATTGAAACTTTTTGTTCTTTGTGTTTTTATCAAGAACAAACCACATAATGTGACAGACCCAGACCAGTGGGGTACAAGAGTCTGGTAGAGGGCAAATATACTGGTCACTGGATGAGTAGTTTTTTGTTCCCTGAGTGACCAGAGCAGGGGCTGCACTAGAGTAATCAGGAACCTGCTAGAACCAGTTAAGGCAGGCAGGCTAATTAGGACACCTGGAGCCAATTAAGAAGAAGCTGCTAGAATCAATTAAGGCAGGCTAATCAGGGCACCTGGGTTTTAAAAGGAGCTCACTTAAGTTTGTGGTGAGAGTGTGAGGAGCTGGGAGTAAGAGATGCAAGGAGTTGAGAGGAGCACAAGTGTTATCAGACACCAGGAGGAAGGTCCTGTGGTGAGAATAAGAAAGGTGTTTGGAGGAGGCCATGGGGAAGTAGCCCAGGGAGTTGTAGCTGTCATGCAGCTGTTACAGTAGGCACTATAGACAGCTGCAGTCCACAGGGCCCAGGGCTGGAACCTGGAGTAGAGGGTGGGCCTGGGTTCCCCCCAAACCTCCCAATTGACCTGGACTGTGGGTTTGTCCAGAGGGGAAGGTCTCTGGGCTGTTTCCCAACCCACGTGGTGAATCTCTGAGGCAAGAAAATCCGCCAATAAGCGCAGGACCCACCAAGATAGAGGAACTTTTGTCATAACAACAAAAACATTTCTTACAAGAAGTCCCCTATTTATGGAAAAAATTATAACTGGAATGTATTAAATGTTTGGCACAATAGCAAAAGCTGCAATAATTGAAATGTAGCTCAAGGACCTGCCTCACAGTGGGTGAAATATATGGTTGACTTTTCCATTTATGAATGGAAGATACAATTTAAACTTATTGACCACTGTGAATACTGTGTAAGAATCACCTCAGGGACTCTTGAGACAGTTGAAGGATAACAGAATGTTCATATTTCTTAGGACACTCTTTTAGTCTTTCATTTTTCAAACATCATATTAGATTCCAGAGAAACCTTTGATGGATATTTCAGCCAAAATAAATAGTTCAGATAATAAAATTCTACACTGTTCCCAGCTATTGCCCTATAAGAGGGATCAAGGTACCAAAATGTAATTATGGGCTCTGAATTTTGAAATATAGCCAGAACGGATAGCAGGTCTTAACAAGTCCAAATTTAAATCCCATTAGAGTAATACAACATGTCCCCCCTCTCCCCCCGCCTACTTATCCTGTACAAGCCAGGATGTTACTTGAACTAATGTACCAATGGCCAAAGCAAGAAAGATCATGTAAAGCCAGCAAAAAATATAGCATTAACTTTGGGTCCACTAGCCTCATAAACCTATCAAAAGATATTAATTTAGACTTATTGCATGTCACGCTGAAGCTCAGTCAGTAGACACAATTCAGATCTAACCTGGATGAGGGACAGCCTTCCACCGTCTCTTATTTTGAATGATATTGTTAAGCATTTTCTAGTTGAGCAGATAATGTTGCATAAGTTTGTGCATTGTCATCCTATATCAGCCATAGACAATGCAATTTTAAAAGTTCTGTTATATCTTCTAATATATCCCCCTGCAATACTGTTATCCTCTATAACAATGCTTCTCAAACTTCTGCATTAGTGACCCCTTTCACACAGCCACCCTCTGAGTGCAACCCTCCTTCCCCCTTAAATATAAAAAATGTGTTTTTAATTTAACTCTACTATAAATGCTGGAGGAGAAGTGGGGTTTGAGGGTGCAAGCTGATGGCTCACGACCCCCCATGTAATAACCTTGCAAGTCCCTGAGGGGTCATGACCCCCAGTTTGAGAACGCCTGCTCTGGACATTCAGAGAACTATCTACAGCTGTCTGGACTGGACTTCCTCTCCCCTGCACTGATTGGCTGTTTGCTCCAACTCTGACCTTCTCTCTCTCTCATTCCCTCATAGTCTCTTCACCTCAGCTTCACTTTGCACCTAATCCTCCTAACTCTTCTCCCCTGCCCTGTCCTCCTGACCCTCCTTCAATTCAATATCCTCTCTCCCTTCACTTTTCTTTCCACTTAGGCAAGCCCACTGAACCCACCTAAAAAAAATTATAATGAAACTAATATGTCTTTTGCTGCCACCACACTGTTCACTCTGCTTCTGCATCACACCCTTCCCCCACCCTGTGACTGTCTTGTCTATTTAGATTGTAAATTATTCAGGTCAGAGACTGTTTGCCTCAATGTGTTTCTACAGTGCCCTAGCACAATGGGCCCCATGCTTGGTTGTTTTTTAGGCACTAGCATAATAAACATGATTAATAATGAACTCCTTAGAAGGCTTATGCCCTTCATCCTTGTGAGCATTAGATTGCTGGGTGCAAGGATCCTCAAGCTCCACCCGTCCCTTCCACAGATCTTAGAAGGCTCATCAACAGGCTCTCCAACCCCCAGGTCTTGTGAACTGTTAACCAGTGCATACCGATTATACACCCCTGCCCGGCACACATTAATAGGTATTATGTGCCTGTATTATGTATTATATTAATACTGGGTGATCACGCTGAATTGTACGATGCTTATTCTTGCTCATTTATGCTAAGTCATATATCCCACAATGCTCTGGGACAAGCATAGCTCAGCACTTGACTTAGGCAAATAGAGAAATTCTCAAACTAGATAGACAAGCATTACGAAACAAAGGTGCAATGTGATACAAGGAAATAATGCAATATGGATGAATGCTTTGTATTAGGCAGTATCTTCATGACCCTTAACATTTGGAATTTAATATTCAAAATGGAAGATGTGAAAGTACAGGGAGGCACCAAAGACAAAGCTGGCTAGTTAAACTTAAAAGTTTAAGTGGAATGAACTGTGCTGTGTAATTTGTAAACAGCCATACTATAAAAGATGGCTAGTTTAAGGAGACATTTGGGAAGCACATGTTCTGCATAAGGTGAACTGAACATGCTGTGAGAATTTGCTTCCAGAGAATGATTGGTGATGTATGAAGTCTTTCTTTCCTGTACATTATTGCTTTGTCTTTAGACAATAAATTTGGCTGACCTTGGTTATTTGAACATTCTTAATATTGAACTGCAAGTATAGTCAATTCTATACTTCTAGTCAATAAAACTTTAGAAAGTTTGTCAGGGCCACACAAATTCCACCCCCAGGAATCAGAAGGTTCACAGCCCCACCATAAGCTTCTACCTAAGCTTGTTGGAGGCCCAACAAAGTCCTCACCAACCCCAGAAGGCATTAGGAGGTTCATGGGATAAACCTAGGGTTACCATACGTCCAGATTTCCCTGGACACGTCCGGCTTTTTGGTCTTTAAATAGCCGTCCGGGGGGAATTTGTAAACATCTAAAAATGTCTGGGATTTCCCCCCGGATGGCTATTTAAAGACCGAAAAGCAGCTTGGATTGGGGCCTCTCCGGCAGCCAAAGCCCCTCCCTGGCTACCCCTGGCCCCTGCAGCCTCAGATCGCAGCACTGGGGGGGCTGCATGCTCCATGAGGGGGCGGGGCTGGCAGCGGCAGCCAAAGCCGCTCCCCCGCTTCCCCCTCTGCCCTGCAGCTTCAGATCGCCTTGCCGGCAGCGCCGGGCGGGGCTGGGCGCTCCCTGGGCGTGGAGCCAGACACACTGCTCTAAGCTGAACGTACATGGGGAAGTCAACTGCAACCTTGCAAAGGTGAGGTAAATCACTCCCTTCCCCCCTCCCCTTGGAGCAAGAGGGGAGTGCATGCATGTGGGGGAATTGTGATTCTCTGAATCACACTTCCTCCCTGGGATGTTCCTGGGATGGTGCAGCTTTCTAATGCAAAGACCCTTATTCACAGCTATGTGTAAGGGCACAATCTATCTATGAACAAGTGCTGTGATAAATGCAAAACACCAACCTAGACTTTGCTTTACAAATGAATGAATTCTAGCATAAAGGAGCTGAAGGAGCACTGTGATTGGCAGCATATAAGAGCGCAGATAATGCAGTTTTGCTACTAATCACAATTTTATTGCCAGTCTTGCTATGTTTGGTGTTTTTCTCAAAGTCCCAGCTTCTGAAGTTATGGGATTATGTGACAATCTCAGCCGGTTTTTTTTTTTAAAGGCAAGTTTTTAGCTTTCATAGTTGGGGGGGCCAGGGAGTTGGAGAAGGGGCATGAGATCCCGGGGGGCAGTCAGGGGGCAGGGACTGGGGGGGTTAGATGGGTCGGAGGTTCTGGGGGGGGCTGTCAGGGGGCAAGGGTGTGGACAGGGTTTGGGGCAGTCAAGGGACAGGGAGCAGGGGGGTTAGATGGGTTGGAGGTTCGGGGGGGCATTCAGGAACAGGGAGCAGTTGGATAGGTGTGGGAGTCCCAGGGATCTGGCGGGGGTGTGGATAGGAGTCAGAACAGTCAGGGGACAGGTAGGGAGTGGGATCCTAGGGGGGCAGTTAGGGTGGGGGGGTCTCAGGAGGGGGCAGTCAGGGACAAGGAGAAGGGAGGCTTAGATAGGGGGTAGGGTCCCGGGGGGCGGTTAGGGGTAGGGGTCCCGGGAGGGGGTGATCCGGGGACAAAGAGCGGGGGAGGTTGGAGGTTCTGTGGGGGGCAGTCAGGGGGCGGGAAGTGGGAGGTAGTGACTAGGGGTGGGGCTACCCCCCCGTGGAGTGTTCTCTTTTTTGAAAGTTCAAATATGGTAACCCTAGATAAACCCAACCCAAACTTCCCCTGTGAGTCTTAAGATGATCTTCAGGGGCCAACCAGCTTCTTCTCCTGCCCGCACAAGCCACAGGAGCCTCATTAATGCCCGAAGACCAAAATACATATTAATTATTTGTACTGCAGTAGTGCACAGGAACCCCAATTTTTTTCTATGCCTGGTCTCTGCCCAAATAATCATTCTTCGTGCGCACACATCCCAACGTAAAAAGTTACAGCAAAAGTTGCTCATCTATATTTGAGGCTGAAAAATTGAAGCGCCCCCCGCTAAAAAAAAATTCCAAAAGTTTTTATAAACAGCTCTGTCAGTGAAGCGGGTGGAGATAGGACATAAACATTTGGCAGAGGTGCCTTTCAATGTCCTTGTGAAAAATCCATTTTGATCTGTCTGTTTTGTCAGCCACTGAAAATTGCCCTTTACTCTCAGGCTGCTCAAAAATTGTAAGTGTAATCACCATGTAGAGGAGCATCACATTATTCATAACTTCTGGGCTCAAATTAAAAAAAATATATATATTCAGACATGACTGGAAACAATACATCTTTTACCCTGCAACAGTATCTTTAGGCATAGACATCAAGGAGGCTTGTGGGTTAGAGGAGATTAGGATATTATTCTCATTTTTTATTGCTTGCCACAATGCAAATGTTGAATTTGTTGATATCACATGTGAAACATATCTTAAAAAAATTAGTAACCAAAATTAGATTATTTGAAATTAGTGAACATTTACACTTATAGAAACATCTCTTTGTTCAGAACTGGATTTAGCTACTTGAAATGATGGTATATCAATGGACTAGGCCACCTGTCCCCATTCTCAGATGTGCTATTATATAGATTGCAAGTCTATATTCCTTTAATGGCATAGTAGAGCCCCAACTGTGTAAGTTACTTAAAATATAGTAGTTTTGAGACTGCTTGGTGAAGATCTTGTAGGTGTTGGTCTCTGTCTGGGGGTTGGAGCAGATGCAGCTGTACCTCAGTGCTTGGCTGTAGACGAGGGATCGTGTGGTGTGACCGGGGTGAAAGCTGGAGGCATGAAGGTAGGCATAGCAGTCTGTGGGTTTTTGGTATAGGGTGGTGTTAACGTGACCATCACTTATTTGTACTGTGGTGTCTAGGAAGTGGACCTCCTGCGTAGATTGGTCTAAGCTGAGGTTGCTGGTGGGATGGAAGCTGTTGAAATCGTGGTGGAATTCTTCCAGAGTCTCCTTCCCATGGGTCCAGATGATGAAGATGTCATCAATGTAGCATAGGTGGAGAAGGGGCATGAGTGGATGAGAGCTGAGGAAGCATTGTTCCAGGTCAGTCATAATGTTGGCATATTGTGGAGCCATGTGGGTGCCCATGGCAGTGCCACTGGTCTGGAGATATATATTGTCACCAAATTTGAAATAATTGTGCGTGAGGATAAAGTCACAGAGCTCAGCAACAAGTTGTGCTGTGTCATCATCAGGGATACTGTTCCTGACATCTTGTAATCTATCTGTGTGTGGGATGGTATTTTCTGGGATATCACCAATGCACTGTAGTTCTCTCAGGAAATCAGTGGTGTCATGGAGATAGCTGGGAGTGCTGGTGGCATAGGGTCTGAGCAGAGAGTCCACATATCTGGATAGTCCTTCAGTGAGTGTGCCAATTCCAGAGATGATGGGGCGTCCAGGATTTCCAGGTTTGTGGATCTTGGGTAGTAGATAGAATAACCCTGGTTGGGGCTCTAAGGGTATGTTGATTTGTTCCTGTGTTAGTGTAGGTAGTGTCCTGAGTAGGTGGTGCAGTTTCTTAGTATATTCCTCAGTGGGATCTGAGGAAAGTGGCCTGTAGAATTGGGTATTGGAGAGTTGTCTGGCAGCCTCCTTCTGGTAGTCGGACCTGTTCATGATGACAACAGCACTTCCTTTATCAACCTCTTTGATTATAATGTCAGGGTTGTTTCTGAGGCTGTGGATGGCATTGCGTTCTGCACGGCTTAGGTTATGAGGCAAGCAATGTTGTTTTTCCACAATTTCTGCCTGTGCATGTCGGCGGAAGCATTCTATGTATAGGTCCAGACTGTCATTTTGACCCTCAGGAGGAGTCCATGTGGAGATCTTCACCAAGCATTCTCAAAACTACGATATCCGCACAAGGAAATAAGGAAACAAATCAACAGAGCCAGACGTGTACCCAGAAGCCTCCTACTACAAGACAAGCCCAAGAAAGAAACCAACAGAACTCCACTGGCCATCACCTATAGTCCTCAGCTTAAACCTCTCCAACGCATCATCAGTGATCTACAACCCCCATCCTGGACAATGATTCCTCTCTTTCACAGACCTTGGGAGGCAGGCCAGTCCTCGCCCACAGACAACCCGCCAACCTTAAGCATATTCTTACCAGCAACCACACACCGCACCATAACAACTGTAACTCAGGAACCAATTCATGCAACAAACCTTGATGCCAACTCTGCCCACATATCTACACCAGCAACACCATCACAGGACCTAACCAGATCAGCTACAGCATCACCAGTTCATTAACCTGCACATCCACCAATGTTATATATGCCATCATGTGCCAGCAATGCCCTTCTGCTATGTACATTGGCCAAACTGGACAGTCACTACGTAAAAGGATTAATGGACACAAGTCAGATATCAGGAATAGCAATATACAAAAACCTGTAGGAGAACACTTCAGCCTCCCTGGCCACACAATAGCAGATGTAAAGGTAGCCATCTTACAGCAAAAAAACTTCAGGGCCAGACTCCAAAGAGAAACTGCTGAGCTTCAGTTCATTTGCAAATTTGACACCATCAGATCAGGATTAAACAAAGATTGAATGGCTAGCCAACTACAAAAGCAGTTTCTCCTCCCTTGGTGTTCACATCTCAACTGCCAGCAGAGGACTTCACCCTCCCTGATTGAACTAACCTCGTTATCTCAAGACTGATTCTTGCCTGCATATTTATACCTGCCTCTGGAAATTTCCATTACATGCACCTGACGAAGTGGGTATTCACCCACGAAAGCTTATGCTCCAATACATCTGTTAGTCTTAAAGGTGCCACAGGAGACTCTGTTGCTTTTTACATATCCAGAGTAACACGGCTACCCCTCTGATACTAAAAATAGAGTGTAGCTGTGGCAATGTGAGCAGTGGGAGGAGCTGGCCACCTGTGTATGTTCCTAACATCTCAGGTGGGTAGATAGTTGGCATGGTCAGCCCCTCCCCTGCTCATGCAGCCACAGCTATGCTCTATTTTTAGTGCATTAGTTCAATCAGAGTGAGAACAGGGTATGTCTTCTTAAACTGGGAATTACACCCTCCAGCTTGAAGTGTAGATATCCCCTTAGATGTGCTGCTAGAATGCCCAAACGTTTTGTAAATACTCAGGGGCAGCTGACAAACCAAAAGGTAGCACTCTGTACTGGAAGTGTGTCTTCCCAGCTACCAACTGTTGGTATCCTGTATGTGGGTGGATGAAAATATGAAAAGAGGCATCTTGGAAATCGTGAGCTGCAAACTACTATAAATGGTTGGAACTATTGTAGGCAGAGTCACGGTTCTGAACTTCAAGTGGTGGACAAAGGTGTTCAGATCTCAAATCCGGAATGGGGAACCAGCCTCCTGTCTTCCTGGGCACTAGATAGTAATGGAAATAAAAACTTCTCCCTGTGAACGTCAACTGATATATTCTCTTGATGGAATAGTCTCTTGTCAGAGGGGTCCCTGAAGAGAAGGACAGGGAAGGTGAATGGGGCTAGAAAGTTCCTGGCACTGGATGGAATGACTTTTTGGTATACTTTCTAGAACACACTGGTCCATGTAATCTTGTTCCAGGCTTCCTGAAAATAAACCCAATGATCCCAAATGTGATAGGGAAGGGATATGGATCCTGAATGAGTAGTTCCCAATAGCTCTCAAAGTAACCGTCAAACTGATGTCTTGGAAGATGGCAATGGTGATGTAGTTGAAGTCACAGTGGGGGGAGGTGAGAGGGAAGTGTCTCCTGTGGAATTTCTGTCATTTTCTGGGAGTTTCAGGTGATCTTTGATAAGGCTTGTAGAATGAAGGAGCAGAAGGTTGTCTGGAATGCATTTGATATCTAGGTTATTTTCTGCTGGCCTTTGTCATGTGAATGCCCAATGATCTCATCATAGTTCAAGAAACTTTTAAAGTATGTAGTGCATTATCTGTTTTGGCACCAAAGAATTAATTTCCTTCAAAAGGGAATGTAAAATGTCCAGTAATTTATGGGCCTGTTTGTTGCTATGGGAATCTCCAGTGCTCCTGCCATCCTGCAAAATAGTCTTGAAATGCCCTATCCCTATAGTCATATGGTGGAAAGGAGGAAGATGGCACAACAGCTTCATGTGGCAGTGGGGATATATGAGCTGGAATCACCTCGGAGAGCTGCTGTTGAAGATGCTCCTCTTCTGAAAGTTGGGCTTGCACAAACTTTGCCACAGAGAGATGAGAAGACTGTTGCTATGTCCTGAGCAAGAACTGTAGTGAGGGTGATCTGGGCCTTGATGTTACAGAGGAGCTATATTTTCATGCTTTATGAATGCTTCAAGGTGCCTACTAAGGCCAAGAGCTAGGATCATATAGGTAATATGTAAGTGGCCAGGAGTGGTAGGGTACTAGGTCAGAGGACCTTCCCTAAGTTCCCTATGCCTGCTATGACCCGACCAGAATAGTATGGGTTATAGGGTTGCACCCTGGAAAGCAGGAAGGTGATCCACTCTCACTAATATCAGAGACAGAACAGGAGAAATACGCTTGCAGAAGAGTAGACCTTGTTGGAGTCTGAGTGTTGGGAGAAGAGGGGAGATTCCTAGTCGATGCAGAGGACAATTCCGGTATGGAGAGTGATTCAGGCAGGGCTGATACAATGAGATCTCTGGGTATCATGAAGTTCAATGCTCATGGTATTAATACCAAGAGGAAGCTAGGGGTAGTTGGCAGTGGAGTAGATGGTGCCAGTTAAATTGGTACCAGAAGCCCCCAAGAGTCTAAATTCAGGGTCTTTATGAATACAGAAGAACCTTGGTTATACCTTATTTACTCTTTTTTTTTAAATAAAAAGATCAGACTTGCCTCTCTTGTTTAGCAGAAATTTAGATGGAGCCCCACATGTGCTCCTTAGAGGAGCAGTGCCCAGACCTCCTCTTTCCAGGGTGGCAGGAGGAATTGACAACAGAATCAACAGAAGAATACTTCAATGAAGGAGCCCTAGCACATGAGGCAGAGGTAGTAGCCTTTTGCAGTGGACTGCTCAGAGCCTGAGGGATCCTGCCTTCCAGAATCTGAGGCACACCTTATAAAGGAGAGCTTTAAAAGCAAGGGATGCTTGAAAACAGACATTAATCAAAACAAATAATGTACATTTCTCAGTGAGAAATCCCTCAATTTCCTCCCAGACACAAAACAAACATTTTGAGTGTTTGTCCTTGAGGGGACATGACAAACAAATCTTAAAACCAGGAGACTTTTAATCAGTCCTGAATATCCGGTACCAGGCTGTGACACTGTCCAAAGGCACCCGATGTTGTGAGACACCTAATTACCACCTGGCCTTAGCATGAGGAAGCTATTATTTGTGTCTGCAGTGGGTCAGCTCCCCAACTCCACTGGCCATACAAGCACTCCCCTCCAGGCCTCACGACCCTGTTGTTACTTTACAGTTTAACAATCAGCACACCCCAACTCTCAAGTCTTCCAAGCATCTCCCTGGAGTATCCAGTCCCTGGTTCACTGGACAGTCGCAGTACTCGGATTCACTGCTTCCGAAGAAACAGTGCACCCCCGTTTACTAGTTCTACCTCAGATCACCGCTCCACTTAACTCACAAGCCTTAGATATGTTTACAGTGAAAACAAGTATGTTTATTTAACAAAGCAGACATTTTAAGTAGTAGCAAGTACAAGTATTGGAAACAAATGATTACATATAAAATAAAATCATAATACACATTCTAGAGCCTAGGCTTAATTAACAATATATTCATGTCTTGTGGAGTATTGCTCACACAAAATTCTTGCAGAGCTTTACAGCCAGGTTGACTAACCCTCCTTTCATGAGACAAGCAAGCTGTCAGTTGCCTCCTAGATGAAGGATTGTGTGTGTTTCCTTGCACCCCAGAACAATCCTGTGTCTTTATTCATAACCAGGGCACCCCCTGCTGCTGTTTGTTTCATCCTGGAGATTTCCTTTCTTGCAGATTAGCCCCTCGCTAAGTAACAAATAGGCATACATTGTGAGGCATACACTACACAAATGGCCAGACAGTGAGATAACGTCTGTCTGTAACTGCAGAAAGGTTCCTTGAAGCAGGAGGTAGGTGACCTCTGGTGACCTGCCTTAACTCCAAGACCTTAAGTATCTATTTCAGTACAGATACCTACTCCTTAAATATTATCCATCCATACATTTTGCAATGATTATGATAATAAGTGGGTTACTGGCTCTTGGTAGAGATCTTACATGCCACTCTTTGGTGAATTTATGCATATATTTCTTCCAGGGGATCCCTGTACAACCCTATGCACCCCTGTGCCTTCTGCCAGTTGGCACCAACAAGTTCCTGGGTCACACAGGTGAAGAAAAAAATTACAAAAAATGTCACCAAACTACAACTTAGAAAGTAAACTGATGCTGACTAGCTAATTAACTAATCCAAACTATGGTAAAGAACTATATACTATTACTAGTGTAGAAATGCAAATGCAAGAGACAGGAACCCTGATCTCTTGGTACGATCTTGCAGTCACAGGCAGGAAGAAGGTATTGAGGGTCAGTTGGCCTTGCTCCATCTTTTATGACCTAAGGTTTGAGGTGAGGGAGGGGAGGGACAAGGGCATGCAGGACACAGGCATGGGCCAACGCACAGTGCTGGTCAAAAGATTTTTATCATGAGCACATGAAGTGCAGGCCCATCGGAAGTGGAATACATATAGACAAGCACTTGAAAGAGAATGAGTGAACTGATCCAGATTTTTAAAAGGCAGCCACTTCAACCATCATCCACACTTGAACTGAACATCTGAGGTCATGAAAGTGGAATCAGCTCAGTTTCCTGACCATCACCATCACTTCAGTTAAAATCTAAACCAGAAGTACTAGAATGCTACAGAGAAGACTGTCCTCATAGCACTGTAAAAAGCCAGACAAAGAAATACTGGAATAACTCTTGTTACTTCAGTTCCTTAGATTCTCCATCTATAAAATAAAGTTAATTATACCTATCTCGTGATGGTATCTGATAGTGTTTGCAAAACATTTGAAAGATGAGAAGTACTGCCTGTGGTTTACTAAGAAATGTGAGCATCCTATTTTTGTTACGCTGTTTTCCGCCCTCTCATCCCAACCCACTTGACATAGGTGTCAGACTTATTTTTTAGATTGCAGGCTCTTTGGGGCAGGGACTGGCATTTTCTGTATGTTCGTACAGCACCTAGTACAACAGAGCTCCAAAATTAGATTGCCTCTAGGAGCATCTGCAATATAAATGTCAAATAATAATAAGGCTCACAGATAAGACTATTTCCATGAGATTTTCAATTATACTCCTAGAGTAGAATTAAGGTAATTCTCTTTGTTTGCCTCTAGATTATATGGTTTATTTGGGACATGTTTCTTATATCAAGAAATACTGCCCCAAAATTTCAAGTTTGGATGTCTGAAGTTATGCACCTAAATCCATCTAGACACTTAAATAAAAGTTGTCTGATCTTCAGAAATACTGAGTATATGTACTATTATAATGTGTTACAGTAGCACCCAAGTCCCCAACCAAGGTTGTATTAGGCACTATACAAACCTGTTGCAAGATAGTCCCTGCTCCAAAGAGCTCACAGTGAACAGAAGCACCTTTATCTCTATTTTGGGGAACTAAAGCACAGAAAGATTAATTGACTTACTGAAGATCACATGTGAAGTATGTGGTAGAGTTGGGAATTAAACTCAGTTCTTCAGTCCTTAATGGGCTGTACACTAGTGGAAGGCACCTGACAGCATGACCTCTCTGGCATGTGCAAGATCACAAAATGCTACAAATTGGAATCCTCCATTCTGTGTGACCTTACACCTGCACATGCTGTGTGGAGGATGCCATTTAATGTTGTCCGCCATGCAGCAAAAGTGCCAGAAAGCTGTTTCACTACACCCCTGCTGGGTCTCAGTCCAGTTCATAAAAATAGGTCCCTCTAGTCCACATCCTCCCTTCTGACAGTGGCTGGTGCCAGATGCTTCAGAGGGAAAGAACAGAACAGGACAATTTATCAAGTGATCCACCCCGTCCATCCAGTCCCAGCTTCTGGCTGTCAGAGGTCTAAAGAGACCCTGAACATGGGACTGCATCCCTGACCATTTTGGCTAATGGCCATTGATGGACCTATCCTCCATGAATTTATCTAATTCTATTTTAAGCCCAGCTATACTTTTGACCTGTGCAACGTCCCCAACAATGAGTTCTACAGGTTGACTGTGCGTTGTGTGAAGAAGACCTTCCTTATGTTTGTTTCAAACCTGCCTATTAATTTCATTGAGTGACCTGTGGTGGTTCTGTTATATGAAGGGGTAAATTACATTTCCTTATTCCCTTTCTCCAGACCAGTCATAATTTTATAGACTTCTATCATAATTCTCCTCAGTCATCTCTTTTCCAAGCTGAAGAGTCAGACTTTTTAATCTCTCCTCATATGGGAGTTTTTCCATATCCCTAATAATTTATTACCTTTCTCTATACTTTTCCAATTCCAATATATCTTTTTTGATATGGGCAATAAGAACTGCATGCAGTATTCGCGGTTTGGACATACCATGGATTTAAATAGTGGCATTATAATATTTTCTGTCCTTTTCTCTATCCTTTTCCTAATGGTTCCCAACATGTTAGCTCATTTGACTGCCACTGCAGATTGAGCAGATGTTTTCAGAGAACTATTCATAATGACTCCAAGATCTTTCTTAAGTGGTAACAGCTAATTTAAACCCCATCATTTTGTATGTTGGGATTATTTTTTTTTATAATGTGCCTTTAACATTGAATTATATCTGCCATTTTGTTGCCCAGTCACCCAGTTTTTTTAGTTCCCTTTGTAATTCTTCGCAATCTGTTTTGGACTTAACTATCTTTTGTATCATCTGCAAAAGTTGTCACCTCACTGTTCACCCTTTTCCAGATCCTTTATGAATACATTGAACAGCACTGGTCCCAGTACAGATCCTCGGGTGGGACCCTGCTATTAACTTCTTTCCACAGTGAAAACTGGCCATTTATTACTACCCTTTGTTTCCTGTCTTAACAAGTTACTGATCGATGAGAGGACCTTCCTTCTTTTCCCATGACTCCTTACTTTGGTTAAGAACCTTTGGTGAGGGATCTTCTCGAAGGCTTTCTGAAAGTCCAAGTGCACTCTATCCACTGGATCACCCTTGTCCACGTTTTTGTTGACCCCTTCAAAGAATTCCAATAGATTGGTGAGGCATGATTTCTCCTTATAAAAGCAGTGTTGATTCTTCCACAACAAATTGTGTTCATCTATGTGTATGATAATTCTCTGCTTTCATATAGTTTCAATTTGCCTCGTACTGAAGTTAGGGATTTGCCCGGATTGCCTCTGGAGCCTTTTTTTTTTAAAAATGGTGTTAAATCAGCCTCTGTACCAGATGACTGGTGGATAGCTAATGTAAGCAATAGGTCACATACCAAAGTTTGTAGTTCTGCAATTTCATATCTGAGTTCCTTCAGAACTCTTGGTTGAATATCATCTGGTCCCGGTGACTTATTACTGTTTAAATTTATCAATTTGCTCCAAATTCTCCTCTACTGACACCTCAATCTGGGACAGTTCCTCAGATGTGTCACCTAAAAAGAATGGTTCAGGTTTGGGAATCTTCTGCACATCATCTGCAGTGTAGACCAATGCAAATAACTCATTTTGCTTCTCTGCAATGGCCTTGTGTTCCTTGAGCGCTCCTTTAGAACCTGAATCATCCAGTGGCCCCACTTACTGTATGGCAGGTTTCCTGCTTCTGATGTACTTACAGTTTTTTGGCTGTTAGTTTGAATCTTTTGCTAGTTACCCTTCAAATTCTTTTTTGGCCTGCCTAATTATACTTTTATACCTGACTTGCTATTTTCCTCAATATCATTTGACTTCCAATTTTTAAAAGATGCCTTTTTGTCTCTAACCATCTCTTTTCCTCTTCTGTTTAGCCATTTTTGGTCTTTTTTTTAATTTGGGGTATACATTTAATTTGAGCATCTAATATGGTGTTTTTAAATAGTTTCCAAGCAGCTTGCAGGCATTTTATTCATGCCTGTTCCTTGTAGTTTCTGTTTAACTAGCTTGGTCATTTTTGTGTAGTTCCCCCTTTTGACATTAAGTGCTACTGTGGTGGGCTTTTTGTTTCCCTCCTCCCCCACAAAGACATTAAATTTAATTACATTATGGTTGCTATTATGGAGCGGTTCAGCTATATTCACCTCTTGGACCAGATCCTGCACTTCACTTAAGACTAAATCAAGAATTGCTTCTTCCCTTGTGGGTTCCAGGACCAGTTGCTCCAAGAAGCAGTTATTTAATGTCTAGAAATTTTTTCTCTGCATCCAGTCCTGAGGTGAGAGGTACCCAGTCAATATGGGGATAGTTGAAATCCCCTATTATTGATGGGGGCTTTGGGGAGAAATTTTTTGTATTCTTTCTAATCTCTTTTAGCATTTCACAATCACCATCACCATCCTGCTCAGGTGGTTGTTAGTGTATTCCTACTACTATACTCTTATTCAAGCATGGAATTTCTATCCATAGAGATTCTATAGTACAGTTTGTTTCATTTAAGATTTTTAGTATATTTAACTCTATGCTTTCTTTCACATATAGTGCCACTCCCCCGTCAGCACAACCTACTCTGACATTCCTCTATATTTTGTATCCAGGTCTCACCATGTCCCATTGATTACTATTATTCTACCAAGTATCCGTGATGCCTATTATATCAATCTCCTCACTGAATGCCAGGCAATCAAGTTCACAGATCTTAGTATTTAGACTTCTAGCATTTGTACACAAACACATAAAATTTGTCAATATTTCATTGACTACCTTCAGTCTTCCTTGTTTGACAGTTTCTCTCCAGTTTCAACCTGTACTTTACCAACTTCTATCCTCTCCTCTTTACTAGGCTATCTTAATATCCTCTTTAATAAATCCTCCCCTAAGAGATGTCTGTCTCAACTGTATGCTCCTCTGCACCTGTTGGCTTTCCCCCAATCCTTAGTTTAAAACCTCCTCTATGACCTTTTTAATTTTACATGCCACTAATCTGCTTCCGTTTTGATTTAGGTAGAGCTCATCCTTCCTGTATAGGCTCCTTCTTTCCAAAAAGGTTCCTCAGTTTCTCATAAACTGAAATCCCTCCTCCCAACACCATCATCTCATACATTCATTAAGACCCTGCAGTTCTGCCTGTCTAACTGGCCATGTGCATGAACTGGAAACAGTTCAGAGAATGCTGCCATGGAGGTCCTAGATTTTATTTTCTACCTAGCAGCCTAAACTTGGACTACAGGGCCTCTCTCCTACCTTTCCCTATATCACTGGTACCTACATGTACTTAGACTACTGGCTTCTCCCAAGCACTGCACATAAGTATCTGCATGTCTCCAGAGGTCCACAACCTTCACACTCCTAAACAAAAAAAGGTATTAAATGGCAATAAACTTTGTTCACACAGTTAAGGATGCCCAGTGAGAGCTCATGCCCTTCTAGAATACTGTTTGGAAAAACCCAAACTTCAGAAAACCAGGAATACAGAGTTAAGTTACATGCCCAGGTAACCTTAACTCTGCCCTCTAAGAGATAACCCAAAACAGCCCTATCACACATACTTGCACTCTGCTTTTTCACTGTACAGGAAAGGAGCTACCTGCATCTGCTCTACCCTCAAAAACTTAGGGTACTCTCCTGCCAGAATACTACACTTGTAAAATTTAACAACCACTTCACACTTACTCACAGGATACCAGTGAATGGGGCTCAGCCACCATTCGGGGGCAAGGAACCCCAGATTGTAGTTCACATGAAGGTGGGGCAGGGAGAGAGGCTCAGACTGCCCTAGAGGGGCAAAGGGCCCCCAGATCCTGGCACACACACAGAAGGGGAGAACATTGGGTTTAGACAACCTTGCCCCCATTCTCCCCTAGTCACCCTGCCACTCACCCCATGTCTCCTGCCCAGTGTCCCTCTCTTTCACCTGAGCCACCTAACTCCTCTCACCCCTCCACCATCCATCCTCATTTATCCCACTCCCCATAATCCCCCCTCCCCTCAATGCAGCCCCAAACTCCTCTCATTTCTATTCCCCCACCCCCCCACTCCTCCACACTAAAATGTTCCTTGCCTGCAAGGAAACAGTCACATGTCTTTTGTAGGGGGAGGGGGAGGAGAAAATTAATCAAAGTACTTTCACTCAAAACAACCAAATCACACCTGACAGAGACAAATCTTAGCAACATGATTCTGACCTTTTCAAGATTTCTGCAGTAAGTGGGACTTGAACTGACACAAAAAGGGGTAAAGGACAATTGCTTAGCCCCTTGGGCTATCCAGCTAGTAACAGAATTTTCAGCCTTAAAAAAAATTCATAACTTCATGCATGCTGAGAATAATCTGTTCGACATGTGAACTTTAGAACTGCTTGGCACATGCCAAACTGGAGAAGCAAACTCTTTTTCAAACAATGCTTTTATCTGATTTCCCCCCCAGAGGCCTGGTGGGTACCATACACTCTACTGGCGTAACCCTCAAGTACTGGAGATAGTGCAATGTTACGAGCCATGGTTTGAGCTCTATCTGTGCACAGAAAAAGGGTTGCCAGAATAAGTCAACTTTAAGTAAAGCTTCCCACCCCCACTCTTACCATCCCCCATCCTGTGGTGTATCTTAAGAATCCCTTGGCTAAATGGTTCTAAACTTGGATCACTGACCCTACCCTGAATCCCCATGAGGGGCACCAAATTTCAAGGCAATCCAAGTAACCGCACCATTTTAGAGTATTTAGAACAGTCAAACTTTAAACAAATAGCTGGTCTTAACCATAACAATAACAGAGTTGCTGCTCTGCTACAATCCTTCCTCTCTACCTGCAGCTGTAACTGATGTCAATCGAGCTGAGTGCTCAGCATCTCTGAAAATACAGGCATATTTAAAAGTGACTGATCTATAGGTAGCTAAATTTGAAAAAATTTACCATTGATTTAATCTATTTGGTCTAGAGACTTCTAATTATTAGGCATTCAAAAAGCAAAACTAATCATGAAAGCAAATCTCTGAATCATATGAGATTTACTCATCATAATTATATTACACATCTCCATTATTATGTTAACATACCAGTATTTACTGGAAAATAATAAGGGCCAATTTGTCAAAAATCTGGATTCCACATCATTACACGGTAGAGAAGAATATTCCCTTCAATACAGGAATTATTGGGTGAAGGACTATGGCTTGTGTTGTGCAAGTAGGTCAGAATAGAAGATCATAGATTCTTTTGAAGGTCAGAAAAGACCACTATTGTGCCAGTTTGTACAATTAGAAGGTCACAGAAGCCCCCATCTTTAGTGGGAAGCAGAAATGGATTCTACAGATTTGAGGGGGCTACTGCACCACAAGCTGCACTCTGCTGAATTGTGTTCTGTGGTAAACCAGATTTTAAAAGTTATAAAGGAAGAAAAACTTTCAAGGCAATCAGCTACATCATTCATTAAGTCAGTAAAAAAACCCAAAACAAACAAGAAACCCATATGCAACAACAAATCCTCCCACCACTGACATGTCAGCAAAATCTAATTAGTCAGTTTCTAAAATGACATCTTTGTTTATTGTCAAACTGGCTTACCGTTCTCTGTTAAATTTCAGAGAATGAAGAATAGCCGGCCGTTTCTGTCTTAGGTTCCACAAATGAAGCGTGTCATCTGCACTCGCACTGACCAAGGCACCCTACAACAATCAGAGACAGAATATGGTGGAATGTTATTCATTTGCATATTGAAAGGGAAGATTATTTAAGAATAAGACAATCTGTAAGTAGACAGCAGTACAACATCTGTGAAATACTTATTTTCCTTCTGAAAAAAATACTCTGCAACAACCATTACTTTGCTTTGATTGATCCTGTACTAACTTAAAATGATCAAATTTGAGCTGATCTGGAAAATCAAAGAGCTCATTCGAGTATTAAACATTTGATATTAAATGTGTTTGTGATTGATAAACCAGGAAGAATGCAGAAGAATGGGAATAAGAAGGAAGGAGGTATTAGCTTGAAAAGATGGGTTTGAAGGAGGCAGTTGAAGCAAGGAGAGAGTGCTTAGCACACTGGGAAAGGGAGACTGCCCCAGGCACAGTATAATAATCACGTCAAGATAACAGAAAATGCAAAATCAAGAATGAGAAAAGGACGTGAAAGTAAGAGGAGAGGGATGAAAGTAGGGAGACTGAGCAGGGGAAGTGAGAAGAGATGCAGATGGCACTGGGGAACAGGGTCGGGGGCACGGGGAGCTTCCCCAGCTGCCAAGCCACGCTACCCTGCCCACCTGGCACTACAGTCCGGGAGTGGGGTCAGGGCGCAGGGGCTTTCCCCGCCCACCTGGAGCTCAGGGGCCCCCAGTTGGTCGGGACCCTAGACCTGGGCCCAGTAGGCCCAGTGGCTAATCTGCCACTAGTGGACAGTTGTAAGCAAAAAAGGTGGATTTTGGTTACAATAAAGAGGAAGAAGTGATGTGACTTAAAGATTGACTATGGGAGAAGGGATGGGGAGAGTACAATAAAAAATTATGGGCCTGGGAAACAGGAAAGAAAGTGGAATTCTCAATCAAGATAGAGAAGGGAAGCGGAGGAGGAGGCGGCGGTTTAGGAGGAAAGGTGAGAAGACTAGAGTTTGAGATGGTGGTTGAACATCTACAGCTGTCCCTCTGGCATCTATTCTTAAATGTGAATGGATACAGAGTGAGAGGTAAATCAAGAACTGTCAGATTTGATATGGTAGTTAAATCCATGAGAAAAGATAGACATGTACACAGAATAGAAATAGGAAAGGAGAGGACAAAAAAAAAAAAATCCTGCAGAAAACCCCACAGATAGGAGAAAGGAAGCAAAGGAGCTAATAAAGAAGACACTGAATGAATAGTCAGCAGGTGAATACATGATCTAGAGGAGCACAGAACCACAAAAGCTAAGATCGGAAAGAAAGCAGAAGGAAGAGTGATTCACATGACAAAATGGTGGCACATGCATTTTTTGGTGTTCACACACATAATCCAAAAGTAATTGTCTCAACTTTAGTGTAAGTAGGAAAGGCTGAATAGAAATGTTTCATTAAATAAGTTTTAAATACCTATGTAAAACTATTTTGCCTAAGAGTATGCTCTAGGCAGTTACACCTATAGTTAAGGTTGCCTGAGACGTTCCATTATAAGGTCCTATTTTCAGTTGCTTATAACTTTGCCAAACATTACCTGTTCAGGCTGAAACATTTCATGCCATACTCAAAATGAGTTTTTCTGGGAAGTTTCAGCTAAAATGATTCAGTTGTTTCTCAGAACAAGATTAGGAAAAAATGTTGTTTTGCACATGTTAAAATGGTTGTAAATTTTTTTTTGTTGAGAAGCTCCAATGCCTCCTTGCTTTGGAGCAGGGGGTGGTGTGTGTGTCAGGAATGTGCCTTTTGCCTTCCTCATGAAAGTCTGCCCAAATGTGGACAGTTTAGGAGCCTTTCAAAAAAACAAAAACAAAAAAACCAACCACACACACAGGTTGGACATGCTCATGCTCTTATTAGAGTTTGAAAACTACACTCTCTGAGGATTCTGTCTGCACTGAGCAAGCTCCAACCCTCACAGCTTCTCCATGCTGACTAGACTGTGTATGTACCATCTGCACAGAGTGACCGAGTAAGCTCCATCTGCAGTGGCATGGGCTGAGGCTTATCTCTGCTATTGCTCCTCCCAGCTGCCAGGGGCTGCTGTGGCACCAGAACTTTGAGCAGAGAAACTCTCTCCTGTACTCCTTCCGGTGCACACACGGTATGGAGAAAATGGAATCTGCCTGCCTTGAATTGGTGGGAGGAGGCCTGATACCCCATAATTAATAATTAATTATTATTATTATTTCCAGACTAAGTTTTATTCATTTTTGTTAGTTCATTAATTTCTATCTCAGACATGTCTGTGCAGTGAGGAAGATGATCCATGAATTTAGGTTACACATATGCAGCTTACTGTGTGTTCAGTATTTCACATCACCATATAAAGGCCCTGATTCTATCACCCATACTTACATTGAGTAATACCTTTTACTATATATAGTCCCATTCATTTTAACAGCATTACATACACAGAAAATTATATTTCTGAGTGCAAGTATGAGCAGCAGAATCAGGTCCATAGTTTCTTGCTGGACCCTTTGTTTGCCCTATCTGGAAATTACATTGCAAAAATATATAGATTGCACCATTCAACCATATTTAAAGAAAGAAGATTCTGCACACTGTACATATAGCCTTACCTCATTGATTAAGAACTGGAGCTGCAGTACCGCGGCACCACTTTCGTGTTGGCAGTAGCAATCAACACCAGGTCTGCCCAGTCTGTTGCAGTCAAAGTCAAGGATTCTGACATTCCGGTTATCACCAAGAGTAAACAGCAAAGAGGACACGAACAGAACTCTCTTGCAATTAACCTTAGATTTAACAATCGTTCTTGCTTTCTCTAAAGCAAAGCAGTATACACTTATCTTCAGCTGTTCTAATTAAAGTATCAGCACTATCACCCTGAAACATGTGCAATTATGAGTGATATGTTCTTGGCTATATTCCTCCCTATGAATGAAAGTGCATAAATTATCATGAAGATACAGCCAAAACACATCTTAAACTCCAATTTATTTTATTTCATCTTCATAGTATGTGTTCATATTACAGCTGTACATATCAGATGTTTTTGATTATCTAGGTCATACAAAACTAATAATTTAGGAGCAGGGTCAATAACATGTTATGCACCATTTACACTGTTTTCCCCCCTAAAAAGTGTGTATTATTTCAAGTGAATAATTTTGCCTATTTATTATGTTCTACCTGTAATTGTTACTCCATTCTCTGCATGTAACTTTCTCCTTGGCTCTTTTGTCTCTGAAAGCTATTTTTAGGCAATAAAGAATCTCTTAAGGATGGTAGTGTGCTTTGCATCTTAAAAGTGTGCATGTGTCAATCTCCAACTGGTTCGTTCCTTTTAAACTAAAAAAAGAATTAGAGTCTAAACAGAATAATAAGAAAATCTCACAATTTTACATAGCCGACAAGTTAAAAGAGCATTACTGTTGCAGGTAAAGGACACTGAGCAATTCTCCCCTGGAGAGTTGAAGCTCTGTACAATATCAATAAACTTTGGGGTGTGATACTCAGAAAGATCTGTGGGACCAAGACTGAGGGATCCAATCCATAACTCCTCAGGAGTTAATTATAGCAATGAGAATGATCAAATATCTACATTGTGAGCACTATCTGAAATTCACCTATGTACAGAGGGAGCCTGCACAAAGACTATACACCACTTTATTCCCTCTTACTTATTTTGAGGAGATTTAGGAGCCAGTCAAAATCTGTGTTCTTGTAAAATCAAGCAAATACTGCACCCTTTCACAGGGTGGTAGAGCTTCACTCCAGCTTGAGCTCTCTCAGACTCCCTGAACACATTCTGGAAGAATCAGGCTTCCTGTATAGTCTGACCACTCCGAACTAGAATCCTGATACCCAATCTGGACCCTGTGGGACCCAACAAATATCAGGTCTGGGTTGTGTTGGGTGGGAAGACAACCGGATCCTCTTGGTCTTGGATCAGGTCTCTTCCACCTGCCTGTGGGGTTGGCACAGTGACATTGGCAAGAGCTGGACACATAGCTGCCACTGTACCTACCCCACAAGCAGGAGGCAGCGCAGCATTGACTCAGGTTTGGGGGGAAGGGTCAGGTCAGAAAATGACTCTATGCTCTTGGGCCTGGGTTGGGCCAAAAAATTAGGCTGCAGTATACTCTACCTAAACCTCCTCTTCCCACAAATACAGGCCATGGTTTTAAGTCTGTATCTCATCCTAAATCCCCTAACCTGAGTCAAGATTAAAATCTCAAATAAACTGGCATGTACTCAACATAGTTTTAGCTCCAGAAGCATAAGGTGTACTGTATAAGAAATAAAGCTGTCTTTATGTCAGTTTCAAATAGCTTTCACAGAAGTATAGAAGCTTGGAAAGGTAGCAATTAACTTAGTATTGGTTTACTATCAAAATTTGGCATATTTAAATTGCTTGACAAAGCTTGCTGTGATAAATATGGGAATTTTATGATGCCCATGTGTACCTCATTTTCCCTCTGTGGTTTGTACTGCTATACACGGAGTGTAAAGAGCAGGCTACATTAGGTGTTTGAGTCATGTAATTGTCTGGGGTGATACGAACAGGTCATTAAGGACTGGCTGGAACCAATGTATATCAGTGGAAGACCCTACAGAGACAACAGGAACCCCAATCACTGAAGATTAACACCTAACTGCAGAGGCTGAACATGTGAACATAGCATGGCTGTGTCCAGAGAATGAAGAGAGGTGTCAGGGATCTGTTTTAAGTACTGGCCTCAGAGACACAGGAGCTCTCACCTGGGATTTGGGCCTGGTCTACACTAGAAAATTAAGTCAGCATAACTATTTCACTCAGGGGTGTGAAAAATCCACACCCTGAGCAGCATAGTTAAGACCTAAATCCCTCTGTAGACAGTATTAGGTCGATGGAAGAATTCTTATATCGATCTAGCTACCACCTCTCAGGGAGGCGGATCATCTACACGAATGGCAGAATCCTCCATGTTGGTATAGATGGTGGCCACACTGAAGTGCTACAGTGGCATAGCTGCAGTAGCACAGCTGTAGCACTTCAGTGTAGACAAGCCCTAAGAAAAAGGGAAAGTGACAAGAGAAAGGAAACTAAGCTGCTTCCTACAGCAGCATGGCTCAAGGGACCCCTGGCTTTAGACAGAATGGACTGTCATAGTCTTTGGTCTCTCTCTGTTGAAGAAAGGATTTCCCAATGCTGTATTCCAGTTGACTAATCAACCCTACTCTGTCTTGAAAAGGCTACATAGAGTCACTGCAGATACTTGCTGAAGTGCATTGATTGCTGAAGGGAGTAAAAGTCTCTGAATAGGACTCTGCTTCGGTCACATTCACTGGGCAGAGCTCATGGTAAGAAACTGGAGTGCTGGAGCCAAGAGGCTCAGTCTAGGAGTTGCTGAGGCCACATGGCCTATGCTTGTAGAAGAGTGTGACCCATTGGGGGCCTGGCCCTTTGAAGATGTCCTCCCCAGACCCATGGCACCACAATGCTAGCTCACTATCCAGCCTCCCACAGGATCTTACAGGGAAGGGTAGGAAGTCATCTGGCCACGATACCACCAGCAATAACTATATGAGGAGTGGCTTAGTTAGCCCACACAGAACTACAGTGATAGCCTTCAGTAGCAGTCCTCACTGGAGCTATGGGATACTCACTACAGAAGAACACGACTCCTAGTAGCAAGTTTTGTCAGGACGAGGGCCTTAAAATCTGATCCCAAACCCATTGTAGTCAAAGGAAAGTCTCCCACTGACTTTCATGGGTTTTGTATTGGACCTCAAGGGTCTGTCTACACTGCAATAAGACACCTAGGGCTGACCTGCGTCAGCTGACTCTGGCACCAGCCCAAGCCCAAATATCTACACTGCAATTGTATAGCCCCACAGCCCAAGCCCAGGTCAGCTGACACAGGCCAGCAATAGGTGTTTTAATGCAGTGTAGACATATCTGTAGTTAGCATGACCGTGCAATTCTTGTGAACAGAAGTCACAGTACTATAAGTACAAACAGACATAGCTAATGTGTAAAGCAGTCGACATAGCTACAGACTTACTTTGTCATTTACATAAAAGTTATTATTTTCATTTTTTATTTTAGTGCCTTCAATGTCCTCAGCACTGGACAAGATACAAAGATAAAAATATGTACAGGATACAAAGTCTATGCCCCAAAGTGTTTTCAGTTGAAAAGATATATACAGAAAAGACAGTGATGGAAGAGAGAGAGAAGGAATTACACAATAAATGTTTTTTAAATTATTCTTGTGAACTCAACTTTTCCACACAGAAGTAGTGAGTTTATCAGAGTGATCTGAATAAAAATAAGGTGGCAGTTTTGTGTACTAGGGTTCACTGGATACAAGATAAGATACAGAAGAGCATGGAGAGAGGCATGGTAAAAAGAAACAAATGGGGCATCAGTGGTGGAGTTGTGGGAGATATGAAAAGAGACAAGGTCCAATGTTCATATTGGACTTCTTTAGGAACTTAAAGACAAACAAGAACTTTATACTTAACGCAATGGATAAGGAGAAGCCAGTGGCAGATTTCAAAAGATGGGGTGATATGGTTAAAGGGACAGGCAAGAAAGATAATGAGATTGCTCAAATTAAGTTCTTGGCCTCAGTGATGACCCATGGCAGTGTCTCTCCGTCTAATTACACATTGTGCAAAAAGTTTTATCAGCGTTGAATTTGTCATCATTCAGTTTCACCTTCTCTATACCATTCATTTGTATCATGTTCCCCTCTTATGTCTCCTAAGAGATGAGGAAAAGCCCTAGTCCAAGAGAGGATGCAACAGAGAATGAGCACAGGGGAGGTTTGGATTGAGTGGGAATTCCTACAGGTGAATATCTTTGCTTTAATTTGAATTTTACACTTCATTATAAATAAATGGCACTAGCGAATGCATTCCCATTAGATGGAAAATTATGCTAATGCTGTTCTTAACCAGTTGTCACCATCATTCACCATCAAAAATGAAATCAGTCTTGTGGGAGAAAAATCTAATGAAGCAGATGACTCCATTCAGTATGTCCCAAATAAAAATGTTACAGGATACTCTGTTTACATACATCACTTTTCACTCTGAAGTGAATGTTTATATGAATTATAAAATGTAAATTATACCTGTCTGGCCAGTCATTCTAGCAGGGATTAACACCAAGACAGTAGGCACTGTCACAGCTTTTGGAATCCCACTGAGTGGCAGCAAATTTCAAATATGCTAGTGGCCATGCTGGGGGCCCTGTCAACAGTTCATTCACCACAGGTGCTCCTCCTTGTGGCTAGGTCTGGGAATTAGCTCTCCCTGCATGTGGTGCCCTCATCTGTTGGTTACTCAGGCTGTGGTCTCCCCCCCCCCCTCTCCAAAATCAGGATACTCACTCTTTATGACTGAGCCCTCTAGCCAGGTCACTTTGTAGTCCCCACCTTCTAGGTTAATAAAATCCAACCAGACAAGCAAGCTATACACACACTGCCTCAGATGGGCTTCTAATCCAGGTCTTGTGTCACTTTCCCAGAGGGTGGTAGGGTAACCACCTGCCCACTACTCTGAGTTCCAGCCCAGGGACGCTATGACTAGCAATCCAGCTCTGTTCAATTTCAGACCCTGTTACTGTTTCCCTAGGCTCCTTCCTACCCCACCTCTCTATAGCCTTACTATCTCTAGTTTACTACCACAGATTCCTCTGTTCCCCATGACTACTTCACCATTCTTGCCCTCTTGCTGGACTCCCCAGTCTAGGGCAAGACCCTGACTTATTCTCCCTCTGCATATCCTCCTTATCCCTAGCCAATTCACTTTCCCTCTAGAGACTGACTGCAGCCATCCTCCCTACACTCACTTCCTGATTTATAATCCTATCCCAGCTCCTCCCCAACCTGGGCTTTATCTGCCATTAGGCCCTATCAATCCCTGGTTCCCCTCAAGGTGCAGCATACAAGGTTAACTGGGTCCTTCTGGCCCATACTAACCCATTCAGGACTTGTGTGGGTTGGATGCCCTTTCACAGGGCCTTTCTGACAAAAGCTGCTGAGAGATTGGCACATCTTCTTCCTAGCCTGTCTACCTCCTTCTTGGCCAGTTCTGCCCACTTTATCTACCTGTGCTCCATTTCCCCACTATTCCACTTGAGGAGATATTGCAGCATTTATCACTACTGCAAACTTTGTTGGTACACTCTCTTACACCAAGGCCCTCTGCCAGAATCTATATTGGCAGAAGCTGATGTAGACCTTGAGCTGGATTTATTTTCTCCTTTACTTTTCTTTGTCCTTTAATAAAACAACAAATAGCCCTGTCAGCAAGGATTGTAGAATATCTTTTGAAGATGTTAAAAGGAAGATAAAGCTGAATGCTTTAAAGTCTGCCCTTTGGGTTCCCAGAATAAGACCCAGTCACTATCTTCTCATTCCTACCAATATGTGGGATTTCCTAGGGGTCATGCATAGGAAAATTGTCAGATTACATTCAACCATAGCCATCTTAGAAAATAAGAATTGAAAACTAGATTTGGATACCTTCAGCGATTATATGTAAATGAGAGAGCAACAAGTAGAAACTGAATTACGCATGCTGAGTAGCAAACATGATAGCAGTAACATTCTATCAAAGAAGCATGCTTTTTGATTGTTACAAAATAGTTAATGCCTTGTTGTCAAGATGTGTATGTTGTGGAAGAGAATATAGTGTTCTGTATTCTCATGCATGAGATACAAGTTCAGAAACAACCTCAGCATGTTATACATGTGGCAGTGATCTCAAATTTGCATCCAGCAGAGAATGTTGATTGAATTGCTTTTAAGTTACATTCTGTTGTCTCTATAGGTACACAAAGAGAAGAACCTCAAAAGAATCACGGTTCCTTGCCCTTATTGGTCAGAAGAATGGTACTGCAATAGTAAGCTGCTGTAGAAGGATTAAAGGAGTAAAAATGGGACTTTAAAGATGGCCCACAGTAAAAAGGTGGGCACTTTCTCTCTTCTTCCAGGGTTCTTGGATGCCTGCTATTCCTGAGTTGGCCAATGTTGATGTGAGACATCTCTCCAGAGACTAAGCATGCTGTCTGCAGCTGTAGGAGAAAAATCGAAGTCCACTTCCATGCTGCGGTTTCACTTGGCTATACATTACCCTACTGATAAGCAACTATTTGTGCTTGGATGTCTTAGTGGATAGGGTTCAGAGAAGAGCCATGAGAATGATTAAAGGTTTAGAAAACATGCCACATAGTAATAGATTCAAGTAGCTCAATCTATTTAGTTTAACAAATAGAAGATTAAGGAGTGACTTCATTACACTCTATAAGTACCTACAAGGGGAACAAATACTTAATAATGGGCTTCTCAGTCTAGCAGAGAAAGGTATAACATGATCAAATGACTGGAAGTTGAAGCCTGAAAGTAAGGTGTACATTTTTTTTTTAACAGTGAGAGTAATGAACCATTGGAACACCTTACCAAGGGTCATGGTGGATTCTCCATCACTGACTATTTTAAAATCAAGATTGGATGTTTTTCTAAAAGATCTGCTACCTAAGAATTATTTTGTGGAATTTCTATGGCCTGTGTTATACAGGAGGTCAGACTAGATGATCACAGTGGTCCTTTCTGACCTTGGAATCTATGCCACCCTCCTGGAAGTAAACCAGTTTTAAGTGCCTCTGGTCAAGTTTCTGCCTCCACAGATCCTTTTTCTTTTACCTATAAAGACTACTGAGAAGATGTTATTTCGATGTCAGACTGAGTACATTTTGGATTTTTGATGTCAGATCAGATCTGTAACAGATGCTTGTGGGATGGTGTTACTGTATTATATAATCCACTGCAAAAGTAACTATTCTAAAATGTTGCTTGGGTTAAGTGCTCCATTTTGTTGCAGCAGAACTATTCCACTGATTTTGAGGTCTTATCAACTAAAATGAATAAGTGATTCTAATACAAAATTAATTTTAAACATTTATAGTACCAAAAGAAATCTCAATCAATAAAATGGTCAAACAACTCAGCCAAAAAGAAAAAAAGTCAGTCATGTCCCTGTCACAGGCTGAAGTTTATATAGACAAAGGACAACATTTAACAACAGTACCAGAAATTTAACAAAAAGCTCAGTGTTTCTAATTTACACCTATAGCACTGGATTTGAGCTCAGCTGTTTCCCAGTCACTCTTCTGTTCCTGGAGCATTTGTAAACCTCAGATGCTAATCCCATTTCTACCAGGGACAGAATGGTTTTCTGTATCCTGCCAAAATAACTTTGCATTGTTTCACTTTGATATTTGTAACTGAGTCTCAAAGTGATTATTTTTCTTAGAAAGGAGCTTCCTGATAGTGAAGTGGAATGATACAGTATGCCCAATTCAGAGATACACAGATTTTAACATCAGAAGGGATAAATTATAATAACCTAGTCTGAACTCCTGCGTAACACAAACTATAGCATTTCACTCCATAATTCCTGTGTCAAGCCCATAACTTCTGGGTTGAGTTACAGCATATCTTTTAGAAAGATGTCCAATCTTGATTTAAAGACTTCAAGTGACAGAGAATCCATCACATTCTTAGGTAACTTGTTGCGGGGTTCATTACCCCCACTGTTAAAAATTTCATCTTATTTCTAGGCTGAATTTGTCTAGCTTCAGTTTCCACACACTTTGTCTGCCTATTATCAGAACTTCGTTCGTAGGTACTTGCAGACTGCTCAGATTGCCTCTTAAACTTCTCTTGGATAAACTAAATACATTGTGTTTCTTTAGTGTCTCACTCCTAGGCTAGTTTTCCTGATTTAGAATAATTCTTGTAGCTCTTTTCTGAACCATTTATAATTTGTCAGCATCCTTTTTAAAATATGAACATTAGAACTGGACCCAGTATCCCACTAACAGTCTCACCGGTGCTATATTTAAAGGTATATATCACCTCCCTGTTTATATGCAATATGCCCCTTCTTTTACATCCAAAGATCGTATTACTTTTCTTAGCCACCACATCACACTGGGATCTCATGTTCTAAATCCTTTTCAATGGAACTGTTTTCCAGGATATAATTCCCTACATTCTTCTATTCTATATAGATTCTTATACCACCCTCATCACTGCAGTATCTGAGTGCCTTCCAGTAGCGCATTAAGCAATGTGATTAACATCTGTCATGTGTGACTTGTTCTCTCTCATTCTCTCCCCAAGAGGAGAATTGGGTGCAGTGTATTGTTTTGTCTTGGGGTAGGTCTATAGTGCAAATTAAGGAGCAATTATAGCATTGGTAGCTTTAATGTAGCTAGCTTGGGTAACAACAGTAGTGAAGATGTGATGGCACAGGCTTTAGTGTGAGCTAGCTCCCCCAGTACAAGCTCACCAGGGATCTGGGTATGTACTCAGGTAGCTAGCCCACACTGAAGTGTGTGCTGCCACGTCTTCTCTACTATTGCTACCTGCACTAGCTAGATGAAAGCTAGTTTGGTTATGCCTGTCTGCACTACAATCACACCTTAATTTGCAATGTAGACGTACCTGTGGTACAGTTTTTTGTTTGTTTGGTAAATATTCATACTGGTATGTGTTATTAGAAAAAAAAAGCATGGTGAAGGAGTGCACCTTGCACTTGCAGTGGAAGGTGGTGAAGTGTGTGACGGTCCTTAGTTTCTTTGGCAGTTGTTTCCACAGTCTGCAACATGCCCTTGTGCAAGCTCTGTCTCCTTCACAAATAAGCTCTGTCCTTGTGGCAGAAAGTTCCGTTGTGCCTGAGGGGCAGAGTTATCCACCAGTCTTCATCTCAGAGTATCAGGCAATCTTTGGATACGCTGAGCTCAGGCCACTGAGGGTATGTCTACACAGAAAAAAAAAAAAAAAAAAGACCCACCACAGCAAGTCTCAGAGCTTGAGGAGATTGGGCGTCTCATACCGTGGGGCTAAAAATAGCAGTATAGATGTTCAGGCGCAGGCTGGAGTCCAGCGCTGAAAGTGAAGAAGAGCTCGGTATAAGCTTGAAAGCTTGTCTCTTTCATCATCAGAAGTTGATCCAATAAAAGATGGAACCTCACCCACTTTGTGTCTCTAATATCCTGGGACCAACATGGCTACAATAAGACTGCAAAGGTAGACACACTTTGAATGTCTAACAGAAATACAGCAGTACATCAAACTTCTAAATATAGCTGGGTGAATACTATACAAAATTATTTGTGAACATTCATTCAAATAAAAACATGCAAATTTGCATTGATGCTGTTCGGAAGCTCTTTTATTCACTTTTTATGAACATTCTTAGAAGCTATTTTAGTATACAAGTGTCTGTAGATATTGAAAGTATTACAAATACTTATGTGACTATGTACTGTCATGATTATTTGTCTGAAATGTTCATGTGGCTATCTTGAAAGTTCTTTGTCATTTTGGGAGTCATCTGTTCAGGGAGCAGACCTGCTACCATCATGTGACTTAACTCAACCAGTCACACTACAAATAGCAAATAATGAACAGCAAATACTCAAAGCAATAGTCAGCCAATTGTTTGCATGTAATTCATAGTATGACATATGTTTACATATGTCGTTGTAGCTGTGTTGGCCCCACAGTATTAGAGAGACAAGGTGAGTGAGAATATCTTGTTGGAACAATTTCTGTTGGTGAGAGAGACAAGATTTTGAGATACAGAGCTGAGACCTGAAGAAGAGCTTTGTGTAAGCTTGACTCTCTCACCAACAGACATTGGTCCAATAAAAGATACTACCTCAGCCACCTTGTGTCTCTAATATGTTTACACAAACCATCTGTATAATGAAAACATTTGTAAAAGTTGAAGTATATTTACAGATATTAATAGATTGAAATAGGCCAAATAAATTACTCGCTGTGAACAGGTTGACCAGTTCTGCTACAAAATATAAAACTTAGAATCATAGAATCATAGGATTAGAAGAGACCTCAAAGGTCATCTAGTCTAACCCCCTGCCAAGGTACAGGATTTGTTGTGTCTAAACCACCCAAGACAGATGGCTATCCAGCCTCCTTTTGAAAACCTTTAGTGAAGGAGCTTTGACATCTTCCCTTAGCAGTTTGTTCCATTGTCCTACTGTTCTTACAGTTAGAAATTTTTTTCTGAGATTTAATCTAATCTGTTTTGCTGTAGTTTGAACCCACTGCCTCTTGTCCTGCCCTCTGGGCAAAAGAGAACAATTTTTCTCCATCTTTTTTATGGTAGCCTTTCAAGTATTTGAAGATCACTATCATGTCCCCCTCTTAATCTCCTATTTTTTCCAAATTAACATACCCAGTTCCTTCAGCCTTTGCTCATATGATTGCTTTCCAAAATTGGACATAGCACTCCAGATGAGGCCTAACCTGTGCCGAGTAGAGCAGTACTATCACCTCCTGTGACTTGCATGTTAGGTCTCTGTTAATGCAACCAAAAATTGCATTTGCTTTTTTTGCAACAGTATTGCACTGTTGACTCATGTTGAGGTTGTGATTCACCACAACTCAGAGATCCTTCTCAGCAGTGCTGCTGCCAAGCCAGTTCTCCCCCATTCTGTATTTGTGCATTTGATTTTAATTCCCTAAGTATAGCATGTTACATTTGTCTTTGTTGAATTTTGTTGTCTATAGTCCAGTTCTCCAATTTATCAAGATCCTGCTGAATTTTAGTGTTTCCAAAGTGTCTGCAATCCCCACTAGCTTTGTGTCATCTGTAAACTTGATCAGTATGCTCTTTATTCCTACATCCAGGTTATTAATAAAGATGTTAAATAACACCGAACCCAGAACAGATCCCTACAGAACCCCTTTTGAGACCTCCTTCCTATCTGACATAATTCCATTAATAGTAACTCCATGCAGTTGTTTAACCAATTATGTATCCACTTATGAGTAGTTCTACCAAGGTAAACAAAGCTTAGGTACCTATATGGCTACCCGTCACAATAGTAGCTGAGCATCTCACAATCTTCAATGTTTTTTATCCTCACAACACTGCATGAGTTACTGTAGTACTATTAACCAAATTTTACAGACGGGAATCTGAGGCACAGAGAGGCTAAGTGACTTCCTCGGGATTACACAGGAAGTGCGTAGCAGAGCAGGGACTGAGCAAATCCTGCACTGCTGCCCAAACCTCTGGACCATCCAACCTTGAAAAAAAGTTGCACATTTCCACAAAACAAATGCTTAGCTGCAGTATCCAAACTATTTGGTTCATTTCAAACCACTACAATTACCTGTTTGTGGAGACGTCATGGTATGCACTCAACTTCCATCTACTTTCTTTCATTGTAGGAATATACTACTGTACTTGCTAAAACTGTGTTTATTTGAAATTCATATACTGTACTGTGTGTCATAGTGAATTATATTGTACTATGATATATGATGGCGGTAAATGGTATTGTAATCCATTAATGCACAACACTTTGAAATGATACAATGTGAAATAGCCGAAAGGCAGGGCTGGCTCTAACCTTTTTGCCACCCAAAGGCAAAAAAGAAGAGCGCCGCGCTGGGCCGCCCAAACCCCCGGAGCGCCGCGCCGCGCCGGCCAACCCCCCCCAATCCCTCAGGGGGCCGGCCAAACCCTCGGAGTGCTGTGCTGGGTGCTGCGCCGGGCGCCACGCCGCCCAAACCCCAGAGCGCCAAGCCGGGCTGCCCAAACCCCCGCCTCTCCTCCCCCCAGTGCCTCACTGGGCCGCCCAACCCCCCCCCCCCTCAAGTTCCAGGCCGGGCCACCCAACCCGCCCCCCAGTGCCTCACTGAGCCGCCCAAACCCCCGCCCTTGCCCCCCCCCCCGAGCGCCGCCCAAACCCCCGGAGCGCCGGGTCTGGCAAACCCCCGGCCTCCCCTCCGAGCGCCACCCTGCCCCAGCGCCGCGCTGCCTGGCCGAAACACAAACAAACAAACCCTCGAGCCCCGCCAAACAACAACAACAAAAAACACAGCGAGTGCCCCCCGCCACCCCAACATTGGCCGCCCCTTCTAAGGTGCCGCCTCAAGCACGTGCTTGGTCGACTGGTGCCTGGAGCCAGCCCCGCCAAAAGGGCACAGGCAGTAGAGGCTTGGATCATGTACAATATGCAAGTATTGAATGGTGTTTATATCTGGTTCAAAGCTATAACCAAAAAAAAAAAAAAGGCCAATAAATGTGGCAAAAAAATCCAGTGACATGGTATGCTGTATTAAGGAAGGTGTCTGAATCAAATTATCCCTATTTATACATACTTGTTGCATACACATTTAGGGCTCAATTGTGCCTAGCTGTTGGGAGAAACACAAGGGAAGAGGGATGTGAAAAGCCTTCCCAAAATTATGCTACTAGAAAAAGCCAGTTATAGTGGTAAATAGTGAAGCGGACAGGTCACTAACACAGAGCAATCTGGATCGCTTGGTAAACTGGGTACAAGCAAACAATATGCATTTTAATCCAGCTAAATGTAAATGTATACATCTAGGAATAAAGAATGTATATCATACTTATATCAGAAGAGTAAGGGGGGATTTGATAGCAGCCTTCAACTACCTGAAGGGGGGTTCCAAAGAAGATATTGCTCAGCTGTTCTTATTGGTGGCAGATGACAGAACAAGGAGCAATGGTCTCAAATTGCAGCGAGGGAGGTCTAGAACGGATATTAGGAAACACTATGTCACTAGGAGGGTGGTAAAGCACTGAAATGGGTTACCTAGGGAGGTGGTGGAATCTCCATCCTTAGAGGTTTTTAAGACCCAGCTTGACAAAGCCCTGGCAGGGATGATTTAGTTGGTGTTGGTCCTGCTTTGAGCAGGGGGGTGGACTAGATGACCTCCTGAGGTCTCTTCCAACCCTAATCATCTATGATTCTATAATCGGGGACTCTATCCTGGGAAACAGTGACTCTAAAATATATGGGGGTCAGGAAGGATAACCAGCTTAATATGAGCTCCCAGTGTGATGCAGTGGCCAAACAGGATAATGCAATCCTTGGATGCATAAACAGGGGAATGTTAATTAGGAATACAGAGGTTATTTTACTTGTGTTTGGCACTGGTGACACCTCTGCTGGAACACTGTCCAGTTCTGGTGTCCACTATTCAAGAAGGATGTTGATAAATTGGAGAGAGTTCAAAGAACCACCACAGGAAAGATTAAAGGACAAGAAAACATGCCTTATAGTGACTGAGTTCCATGAGTCTATCTATTTATCTTAACAAAAAGAAGGTTAAGGGATGACTTGATTACAGTCTATTAAGTACCTACATGGGGAACAGATATTTGATAATGGGTTCTTCCGTCTAACAGAGAAAGGTATAACAATCCAATGGTTGGAAGTTGAAGCTATCAAAATTCAGACTAGAAATAAACTGTACATTTTAACAGTACATAAGAACATAAGAAAGGCCATACCGGGTCAGACCAAAGGTCCATCTAGCCCAGTATCCTGTCTACCGACAGTGGCCAATGCCAGGTGCCCCAGAGGGAGTGAACCTAACAGGCAATGATCAAGTGATCTCTCTCCTGCCATCCATCTCCATCCTCTGACAGACAGAGGCTAGGGACACCATTCCTTACCCGTCCTGGCTAATAGCCATTAATGGACTTAACCACCATGAATTTATCCAGTTCTCTTTTAAACTCTGTTATAGTCCTAGCCTTCACAACCTTCTCAGGTAAGGAGTTCCACAAGTTGACTGTGCGCTGCGTGAAGAAGAACTTCCTTTTATTTGTTTTAAACCTGCTGCCTATTAATTTCATTTGATGACCCCTAGTTCTTGTATTACGGGAATAAGTAAATAACTTTTCCTTATCCACTTTCTCCACATCACTCATGATTTTATATACCTCTATCATATCCCCCCCTTAGTCTCCTCTTTTCCAAGCTGAAGAGTCCTAGCCTCTTTAATCTCTCCTCATATGGGACCTGTTCCAAACCCTTAATCATTTTAGCTGCCCTTTTCTGAACCTTTTCTAGTGCCAGTATATCTTTTTTGAGATGAGGAGACCACATCTGTACGCAGTATTCAAGATGAGGGCGTACCATTGATTTATATAAGGGCAATAATATATTCTCAGTCTTATTCTCTATCCCCTTTTTAATGATTCCTAACATCCTGTTTGCTTTTTTGACCGCCTCTGCACACTGCGTGGACATTTTCAGAGAACTATCCACGATGACTCCAAGATCTTTTTCCTGACTTGTTGTAGCTAAATTAGCCCCCATCATATTGTACGTATAGTTGGGGTTATTTTTTCCAATGTGCATTACTTTACATTTATCAGTGAGATTAATTAACCATTGGAACAATTTACCAAGGGTCATGGTGGATTCTCCATCACTGACAATTTTTAAAGCAAGATTGGATGTTTTTTCTAAAAGATCTGCTCTAGTTCACATGAATTAATTCAGGGAAGTTCTATGGTCTGTGTCATAAAGGAGGTCAGAGGTGTACACTGTGAAAGGGCATAATCCAGGCTCAATACCAGAAGAAATCCAGCTGCCAATATGCAGCTCTTCCTCACTGTCCACACACACCAAACAAGGGGAGTGACTAAAAGACATAGTCTTGCCCTTAGTCTCCTCTCCATCAGAGAAGAGCCTTAATAGCTACTGGACTAGGGAAGCTCCAGGGCCTAGACATCGACAGAGACAACTCCCTGTTTTCAGGTTGTACTTCCCTCTCAAAAGCAGCTCAAGAATGCTAGTTTAGGTATTATGCATTTGCCTAAGATGGACCCCCTTTTCATGCATGTAGCCACAGACTCCAATGAGTCCAACTACCATAAAGGGACACCAAAAATCACAGGAAAGGCTTTGGGGGTGCAGTTCAAGCAGCATACCAATAATATTCACTGATGATGCTAATTTGGGAAGACTTGAGAGCAGCAGATAGGCCAAAAACATAATGCAAAAAGGCAGAGCTGCCAAATGTCACATATCTGTCAGGATTGTCATGCATAGCTTGTAAAATGCCAGTGAATGAATGAGCAGGAGAGAGACAGAGACACCCTCCCCACAAAAGACTCTATAGACTGTGGGAAAGGTCACTGAGCTACAACCCAAGAAATCACAAGTTTTAGTTCATACACTTACCTTAGAGTGAGACATCTATCTTTCATTCATTTTATGCCTAAAATAACTAAGAGGTTGTGGAAGTTCATTTCCAGTGGATAGAGAACCCAATCTCTTACATGAAAGACTTATGGCGCATATACTTTACCATACTGTCTTTCAGAAGAAGTGTGCCACATTCATGCTTGAATATACTGTCTCTCTGAACACTAGCTCACATTCTGATCCCAGACCCAGGACTCCCATTGGCAGAGTGTGTATGTCGCCTTGAAACAGCTGGTTCACAGAGAATAGCAGCCTGCTTCCACCGCCAGTTACTTCTATAATTGAAGTGGAGAAGAGCTGTGCTATTAATTCCTAGGTCCTCTGTTTAAACTGTACTAATGATCAATTTGTGGAAAAAAATAGTATATGGTCATGTAATCAGGAGGTTGTATCATAATTCACATGCACAAGGGGGCTGAAATGAAGCTGTAAGGATCATCTTAATTCTGTCATTCCCTAACTTTTGCATGCTTGACTTTGCAACCTTAACATACTTGTAGGTGTACTGATGAGGTTCAACAAGGACAAGTGCAGAGTCCTGCACTTAGGACGGAAGAATCCCATGCACTGCTACAGACTAGGGACCGAATGGCTAGATAGCAGTTCTGCAGAAAAGGACCTAGGGGTCACAGTGGACGAGAAGCTGGATATGAGTCAACAGTGTGCTCTTGTTGCCAAGAAGGCTAACGGCATTTTGGGCTGTATAAGTAGGGGCATTGCCAGCAGATCGAGGAACGTGATCGTTCCCCTCTATTCGACATTGGTGAGGCCTCATCTGAAGTATGGGCCCCACACTACAAGAAGGATGTGGAAAAATTGGAAAGAGTCCAGCGGAGGGCAACAAAAATGATTAGGGGGCTGCAGCACATGACTTATGAGGAGAGGCTGAGGGAACTGGGATCGTTTAGTCTGCAGAAGAGAAGAATGAGGGGGGATTTGATAGCTGCTTTTAACTACCTGAAAGGAGGTTCCAAAAAGGATGGATCTAGACTGTTCTCAGTGGTACCAGATGACAGAACAAGGAGTAATGGTCTCAAGATGCAGTAGGGGTGGTTTAGGTTGGATATTAGAAAAAACGTTTTCACTAGGAGTGTGGTGAAGCATTGGAATTGGTTAATAGGGAGGTGGTGGAATCTCCTTCCTTAGAGGTTTTTAAGGTCAGGCTTGAAGCCCTGGCAGGGATGATTGAGTTGGGGATTGGTCCTGCTTTGAGCAGAGGATTGGACTAGATGACCTCCTAAGGTCCCTTCCAACCCTGATATTCTATGATTCTAGGATACTTTTCTGTATGTTATATAAAAGCATCCTGTGTGAGGTCCCTGGAATAACTAATTACTTGAATGATTTCACATTACAAAAAAAGATTGTATTTAGACATGAATTTCAATGCTGTGCTAATATTTCTACTATATGTATTTTGATTAATGGAAGCTGTCCCTTTAAGAACAGGGACTAGCACTTGATTGTAGAGTATGTTTGCAGGGGATTGAGAGCAACGTTTAGGAAATTTTGCCTGTGTGTCCAAAGAGTGGAAGACCCTCCCTGTGTAAACTCCAAAAAGGTCAAAACTTAACACCACTCAGCTCATTCTCCTAAACCAGAGATTCTCAAACTTCTCCATGAATCTTTGGCAAGAAGCCTAGTCACACAGGGCTGGCTCTCTTCATAGTTTCCAACTGAGTGAAACGGAAAAGAGGAGAGGGAGATACTGAAGAGCAACCATGTGACTTTTCAAAAAGGCCAAAATACCTATTGTACTACAGATATCTAAAAATGCACAAACACTTTCCAAATATTACTTTCCCATGTAAACAACTGCTGTAGTTGCTACAGCAAATTATATGATCAAAAAGGGAAGGTGGGTTCTCACCACCAGAATGGGATGGGAGGTATTTGAGATAATCTCTATTAAAATGTGACATACCTAAGAAGCAATTTTTTCAGAGAGGGTAATTAGCCATTGGAACACTTTATCAAAGGTTGTGATGGGTTCTCCATCACTGGAAATCTTTAAAATCAAGATGAGATGTTTTCCCAAGAGATATGCTCTTGTTCAACCACAATTATTGGACCTGGAATTAATTCAGAGAAGTCCTACAGCCTTTTATGCAGGAGGTCAGACTAGACGATCACAGTGGTGCCTTCTGGCCTTAAAAAAATCTATGAATACTTGCTCTGGGCTAAGTGGACATTTTTATGAGAAGAGGAAGCCATCACCTTTAACTAGATCTTGGATTTTCCAAAATACCTCAAAGGCTGTCCTGGCTATGTTTGGCCAATTCTCAGAATTAGAACAGTTCACTGTGATGTTAGCTTCCCACATTTGCAGTTCTTCTTTAGGCATAGTCTTAAAGAGCTAAAAACTCCACTGTGTGTGTTTAACACAATTTCAAGCACTTGTAAGACAACTAACGCAAAACCAATTTCTTCCAGAACAAGTTAATGCACTACTGAGTGGGGGCTATTTTTATGCTAAAACATAACTTTCAAACCTCAGTCATTTCAGCAATCCTGTTCAGAAAGCTACAAGATTTTTTTTTTAAATGGGAACAGTATTTTTCTTCTCACATTTTACACAAAAACATGAATTGCCATGTCTCATACTTTTTTTGACAACACCAATTTAGGACAGAGACCAAGCATGGAACACTTCAACTCCAAAAGTGGAAGTTTTAGAAAGCATGAGCATCTAAAAAGAGGGGTTTGATAACAACTGCTATATTTAAGTTGCAAACACTTGGTATAATTAATCTATGCTCTCTCGGCAAACTAGATTCATGACTAACTGTGAAGCCAGATAAATCCAGAAATAATCTGATTAAAAAACTCAGACTCAGCTGTATGAAGATTTCAAGTCCCTGGAAATAGTCCAAAACCACTGTAGCTATTGATACAGTTAATCAATTATGAAGGCATACTGACTATCCAATAATCAATTGTTAAGCAGCTATAGCATTCTGATTCACTTATCTTTTTGCAGAAGTTCAACTGCTTAAATCAATTTACCCTTAGAAGTCAATGAACTGTAAATTTTCTGATTATGCTGGAATAAGCACTAAGAGGTACTTTGTAAATTGAACCCTGAAGCAATGAAGCAAAGTGAATTGTCTGGATATGTCCAAAGATGATTCACTCTGAGTTGTCTTGATTTGCTAATGTGTCAAAAAAATCTCGACGAGCAGCATCAAAGAACACAGAGAGGTTAAACTGAGTGATCTAAATGGACATAGGTCTTTATTTATATCAGTATACAGGGATGTACTAAGCGAGGGCATCCTCAGTGCACAAAACTGCACCAATGTAAATTACAGAAAGGTTCCGTGTCACACTGATTTACTGAGAAAGATGATGCCTGAACTTGTTCTGCACACCCAGATGATAGATGCTTCAAGAGATTAATTTGCTTATTCTTCGCACTAAAAACATCATGCTCTGAACATTTCCACTGTATCAAGAGACAGTCTAGAAAGAAGCTCAGTAATTGACAACAAGATGCCAAAAGGAGCATTTGCTCCAGGCCGTTCATACATTACACTGACTACCCACAAGACAATGTAGATGCTCATGGCACAGATCGTGTTCCTTTAAGTCACCATGGAGTTTCCTGAATTTATTTAATAATTCTGTAAACAGTATGAAGATGCTCAAGATGTAAGCCCTGCTTGCTAAGTCAGGATATCAGTAATTCCTGAGATAGGAGAATAGCACCCCAGATGTGTGGATCTATTATCCAGATAACTTGGGAAGGAGGATTCCTGTGGGTCACCAGTATAACATTTTTAAAAAGTGAAGAAGACAGAAGGGCACTAACAATGTGAGATTCTTTCTAGTAAAATGTTAATTTTAAGAACTTGAGTTATCTAGGAACGAGATGCCTTCTCCAGAAAGATAGATGGTTATATTTTCATAGACTTTGGTGGGAGCTGCTACATGCTCTGCACTTTTTTGAAAGTAAGGCCTTTATTTTAGGCACCTAAACCAGGACTTAGACTATCATTTTTAAAAATCTTGACCTAGAAGGAAATTTATTGGGGAAGGAGGGTGATAGACAAAATATGCAGGAACTGTTATGCGTAAAGGCTCTGGGCTGGCAAAGAAACTGTTTATTTATTTTTTAAAAGTTATTTTCCTTGTTGGGCCTCTTCTGTAGTAGGTGACTTCTGGGTACTTGTCTCGCTCTGTCAATCTGTTTCCTCACTTCAGCAGGTGGGTATTGTAGTTTTAAGAACGCTTGATAGAGATCCTGTAGGTGTTTGTCGCTGTCTGAGGGATTGGAGCAAATGCGGTTGTATTTTAGGGCTTGACTGTAGACAATGGATCATATGATATGTCCTGAATGAAACCTGGAGGCATGTAGGTAAGCATAACGGTATAGGGTGATATTTATGTGACCATCACTTATTTGCATTGTAGTGTCCAGGAAGTGGATCTCTTATGTGGACTGGTCCAGGCTGAGGTTGATGGTGGGATGGAAATTGTTGAAATCCTGGTGGAATTCCTCAAGGGCCTCCTTTCCATGGGTCCAGATGAGTGTGCCATTAATCAGCCTTGTCATTTAAATTATATGAAACAGACATTCTGTCATTAATTAAGCCCTTTCCATATAGACAATGAGTATTTTGACAGTTAAATTTTTAGTCACGTTAACTAAACACAACTGTAAATTCTAGTGTAAACACTACATACATGTTTGATGCCAGTTGTGTGAAGCATTTGTGTCCTGTTACATTAAAATTTGTAATCATGTTAGTGAATGTGTTAAAACGACTAATTATTCAAGTGTATTAATATTCAATGAGGGGCAAGTACTTCCCTGCTGGTCTCCAGAGACTTAAAAAGCCAAGTGCTAGAGGCAGGAAAGAAGAGAAATAAGGAGTGAGGAAAGCCTGAAAGAGAAGAATGCTCAAGTAAAAACTGAAATACGAACAAAGTTCTGAGGAAGATGGCTGAGCAGAGCTGTAGGATGTGCAAAGACAGGAGAATGCCTGCCAGATGCTGTGACAGAATTAAATGATAATCCAGACTTCCTAAGGTGTAAAAATAAATCCAAAACTAAAAGAATTATAGACTAACCCAGAAATTGCTTTGTGAGGGACCCCAACAGAAACCTCCTTCTCTTCAACACAGAGCTTTCTCATATAAGGCTTTCTACACTTTAGAAGGATTCTTCGAAACTCCAGAGAACAAGTAAAATTTAGAGTCCATTAGCAGTTCAGTATCCATACTGCTTGACTTGGACTTTGGATCTGGATGGAAAAGTGAGGAGCTATGAGAGCAAACACTGAGAAATCTTAGTCAGAGCTACCAACATTACTTGAAGATTGTGCTGTCTGTTTCCTAATAATCCTCCCTGAAGGAAGAGAAAGGGTTCTGGTATTTGACATATGAGAGGAAAATCAGGAGGATGTTTTAGATCAAGAAATAGAGATCATGAGACATTATTATGTAGAATGAAAGGTTTAGCCAATTTGTCTGTGAGTGGTAGGTGAGGACCTGCCTAGGTAAGGGAAAACAGGACATGTTCAATTTGGAATAAAATGTGTGTGTGTGAACATATACATGGCATCCCCCTCCAATGCTGGATTTTATATGGTTTCCTCCCTTCCATCAACAGGCCTCAAAATCGAGAAAGGACTGATGTTCACCCATGCAACTTCCCTGCAAGGTGATAATGTAGAATGTGCATGCAATGAGGTGTACTCCCCACACCAGCCCTGCAAGAGCTGAGTTAGGCCAACTGGTCCCAAACATAAATTAGGCTGCAAAGGGGTGAGATCTAGGCTGGAGGAAGCTAATTAAAAGGTTGCCTGTGAGGGAACAGGCAGGGTTTCTATAACTCCAGGCGGCTGAAAATAGTGAAACGGGGAGCAGCATGGAGGAAGCCTGCAGTCTCTCTCCTTAAGGGAAGTGAGAAAGGGGAGACAAAGTATGGTAGGAAGGAGTCCAGGGGTCAGAGCAGTAAGTGGTATAAGTGCAGACTAACTGTTCACTACAGGGCTCTGGACTGGAATCCAGAGTAAAGGGTGTGGATCTGCGTTCCCCTACCAACCACTGCAGAGTGGCGTTATTAAGGGCAGTGGATACAAATACTGCCAGAGTCACTGCTGGAGTGACAGTCAGAGCAGCGGGCATGATAACTGCCTGATGCTGCTTGTGGAAAGAGACTTTCAAAGACAGGGGAAACTTCTGAGTGATCTGGCCAGAGAGTCGAGTCATGAAGAGGGAGCAACAGCAGCTCCTGGAGTCAGAGAGGGGCTGCAAACACAGAGACAGGGAGATGGAGTGCAACTGCAGGAATGGGTGTTGGCCTGGCAGAGCTAGTCCCCAGAACTGCCAGGGGTGGTGCCATCCAGTGGTGAGTAGAGCACCCCCATCACAGTGCACATTAGATTTTATCGTATGATATATGCTTAATATTCCAGAGGAAGATGAAAACCCCTCAAAAGTCTTCTGACAACATGCCCTGTAATGAAAGATTCCTTCCCAAACCCAAATTTGCTGTTCAGTTTAACTCTGCATATAAGAATGATCTAGTTTAAATATTAATCTCATTTTTACTGAAGTAATTGCCCATTTTTCTTGTAACCTAGAAAATTAAAATCAGCTTGATAGAGAGCTATCGCTAGCCTATAAATAACTGCCTTAAGTCTGATGCTGACCCTGCCAGAAACAGGCTAACGGTAAATTCACCAAATGTATGTTTATATCAAAGACTGAAATATAGGAAATGTGGATTTTAATTCCAATAAAAATGTTGATTGCTATACATGATCCCATAGCACAGCTATTAATTATCCTTATTTAACAGTGATGTATGCCAAATCACATTGAAAATCCTGAAAACAAGCCACCTCTTCCTCTTCAGTAAGCTCTTCTAATTTTCAACATTCATATTCACTGCACACTGATCATTTGACAGATTTATTGTTAATTCTATTGCAAGATGATGATGGTAGCAACAGCACTAAAGTGGTCTTCTACAACACCAAGGGAAAAACAAACACGCACAAACAAACAGAACTGCCAAATAGCGATTTAGGTCTTTGAACAATTTTTTATCTGTACATGTAGTTACTACAATAAGCTTCAGTGGTTGGCATTTTAGCAAATCAGTACAAGGTTAGCCTGATGGAGTATAAAAATCCAGAGTAAAATTCACTACAGATAATATATGCGATCCCTTACCCAGGTTAAGAAGGATTAAATTAATTTATACCTGTAACTCATACTCATTTAGAAGGTAAAAATCAACTGAGGCAAGTTAAGCTCTGCTATAGCTGGTAAATTCTGTAATTTTCAAGAATACAGCTTTATGATGGGAATTTAATAAAACTCACTTGGTGGCTTGGAACATTACAAGTGGACATCCAACTCCGTGATTAAAACAAAATATTCCAACCAGTACTCTTATTCATAACTACCCACAATGTGCTAGATGTCTCACAGACAGACATCATATAATTAAATAATACGATCCTTGCCACAAAGAGTTTACAATCTAAGAGTTAACATACCAATTAGGAACTGGAGAAAGGGGAGCAAAAAATAAAAAGTGATCATGCTGGTATTTTGTACACTTGTTAGTTCCGTGTTATGCTTTTTTATTTTAATTTTGTTTCCACTGTTAGAATGCTCCCCTTACCTCTCATACCCCGCTAGCCTGCTCTCTTCCCTAACAGATGCACCTTCTGTTCGCCTGCAGAGGCAGGGTGAGGGAAATCAGTTAATCAGAAGATTCCCTTGAAATGAGTTCAAAAAGTCCCTAAAGGTCAATTTCTAGAAAAGAGAATGAATACACTTCACGCTGAGAAGAACACCTGGTTGTTACATAGATCCAAAAGCCAGAATTTAAAAAGAGATTAAATAAAGTCTCAGACTAAGAATAAGGGAAAATTTTCTTCCATCCTGGCCATTTAATTATTTTGTTATAATTACTATTTTGGTCTAAACTGGCGGGGAGAGGTAAACGAGCTTTCATACTTGCAATGAACACAAGGAAAAATTAAAAAGAAGAAAGAAGCTGCTTATGTTTTGAAAACTTCAAGATGTCCCAGCTCAGTAAGCAAGTTAACAGTCCCACTTTATATAGTGTTCATTCTTATGCCAAATAAATTATGCCAGCTTTAATGTACTCACCCTAAAATGCATATAAAATAATGTCTTCAGTAATTTATATCCATATATTGCATATTATCAAACAAGAACTGCCTCTTTGAGCTTCTGGCCAGATTTCTCAAACAATGAATTCCCCTGGCACTCCCTGCTGCGTCCTCTTCCAGTTGTCCTGCATACTTCCTGGCACAGGGGAAATGTCAGATGTGGGAAGGGACGGAGCAGAACAGAGCGACATCCATTATCTATGGCAGTGGTAGGTAATCTGCGGCACATCAGGATAAGCCACTAGCGGGCCACCAGACCATTTGTTAACATTTGCATGACCACCCACAGCTCCCAGTGGCCACGGTGTGCCGTTCCCGGCCAATGGGAGCTGCGGGAAGCAGCAGCCAGGCCCGTGCCGCTTCCCGCGGCTCCCATTGGCCGGGAATGGCAAACCGCGGCCTCTGGGAGCTGTAGGATAGCCAGGCTAATGTAAACAAATGGTCTGGCAGCCACCAGTGGCTTACCCTGATGGGCCGCATGTGGCCCGCAGGTTGCCCACCACTGATCTACAGGCATAATGTCCATTAAGGATTCTATGTCAGTGACATAACTTAGAGCACCACCCCGTTGTTCTAAACCTTGATGGGATCAGAGACAATGAAGTTCAGCTCTCAGAATCAGGAAAACAAAACGGGCTTCCAAAATGCCCTATCCCACCGCTCTCAAATCCTGTTCCAAGTGACACTCTACTGCAAGAATCTGGGTTATAATGTCTTGTATTTAATTCAGAAATGTTTTGAAATAGAGTTTATTTGAAAGATTATAAAACAGATAATGAATTGTACTGCATATTGCCAAGACTCAAACTCATTTTGTTTAGCATTAGGTTTATTTTAATCCACTGATCATAATGTTGTTATAAAAATTAGAAATACCTAAGTTAGAAGAACCGCCACTTGGCTCACTGAAGTTCTTAACATAACATTCTTTCATCAACAGATTTCCACTGCATCCACCTCCAAATGCAAAAGCTTTGCAATTCTGAGACTTTAAAGGGTCACACATTTCTATGTTATAGATAGCAGAACTTCTGAATTAGCATTCAATATTGTAGTATTGGGGATGGGGGGGGGGAGCAGAGGGAGAAAAACACTGGATGGAAAGTGCTGAAACAGATTCTCATGTGCCAATATTGCTATCTCAGGAGATTAGAGTCAAAATTCTGACAGTATAATGGAAGAAATGAGGCAGGAAATTTATCCTAATTCATTTCTTAATTTGGAGACAACAATAAAAATGAATGGATGTTCCTCCTGGGCTGATATGCGGAGGAAGAAAGTGACCAGTGGAATATCAGTTTTTTGGCTCCACGACTCCAGCAGGACACAGTATCTCCTCTTCTTTCCTAGTCGGGTAAATGACTTTCAAAAGCTGCAACACTGAAACTTTTGAGTCTTATAAAAATATTATACTCATAATGCAAATTAAAATAATTCAACTGAAGGTCAAATGTTTGTAGTGTTATCTCCATTAAAGAACTATCAGGAAAGAAGTTCTCATTTATGTGGTCAATCGTACAGATGGATTGGATCTGAAATAGTAATCATCAAAATTGTAACAGAAGTAAGCAGAGGTTATTCTAAACAGAATCATCATACGTCGACATCCAGCAGCAAACCCACAAGAGGACAAAGATCTGGTGACCACCACATTTAGAAATTGCCTGACTAAAAGCAGAAACTGAAAAACAGGGCATTAATGTAAGTGATAATGTGTCACAAAATGCATGAACTGCCAAGCTGCTCTCAATTTCATCGCAGGAGGTGGATATTATACTAGTGATGTGAACATTCATAGATTGTAAGACTCCAAGGCCAGTCTTGTAGTCTGACCTCCTGTATAACACAGGCCATAGACTTTCATCCAGTTTGTTCTGTAATGAGCCCAATAACTTGTGTTTGGCTAAAAGGAAGACTACTTACCTAATAGTAACAGAATTCTTCATGATATATGGTCCCAATGGGTATTTACTGTGGTGCACATGCACTCAGGGCAACTGAAACTGGAAATTCTTCAATAGCAGTGTCCACTGGTCTGCGCCTGTGCACTACATCTCTTTGTGCTGCAGCACAAGGACATCAGTGGCAATGTGGACCAACTGCCCTGTCACTTCTGACTCTACCACAAATCACATGAGGATCCGAAGCAAAGGGGAAGGAGGGCAGATTGCGAGTGCCAATAGGGACCACACATCTCCGAGATGGGATAGTATAAAGATAAGTAACCTTACTTTCATCAAGGGCTGGTCCCTTTGGGTATTCACTGTGAATGATTCCCAAGCAGTGATTATTGAGGAGGGTGCCAGGAGAAACCTGGCACTAGATCTGTAGGACTGCTGAACCAAAGGATACACCACCTTCCTAGGCTTGGTTTGGAGCATAGTGCCTTGTGAATGTATGGATGAAGCTCCAAGTACTTGCTCAGCAGATTTCAGAAAGAGGGACACCTTGCAACAATACCACTGAGGCAGCTTGTGCCCTAGTTGAGTGAATTTTAATACCATGCAGAGGAGTTTCTGCAATTTATTGGCAGAAGCGGATGCAGCCAGAAATTCACCTCTAGAGTCTCTGAGAAGAAATAGGCTCGCACTCCATTCTTTCAGCAAATGAAATGAACAACTGAGATTTTTTTAAATGGCTTTGTCCGATCCAAGTAGAAAGTCAGTGCCCTTCAAACATCTATAGAGTTTATTCTCCTGTTTTCTCTAGTGTTGTGGGGTGTCAGATAAAATGCAGGTAAATTAATCATTTAATTCATATAGAAATATGACAGGACCTTAGGAACATACTTAGGATGTAAGCAGAGGGATACCTTGTCTCGGTGGAAGATGGATCAAGACAGGTCTGCCATGAGGGCACCGAGCTCAAAGATATGGAGCAGGAGAGGCAAGGTTTGAAGCCCAGATCCTTGGGTATATGTCCGATACAGAGGAGAGATAGGATGGGGAAGGAACCTCTTCTATCCCAAACTCTACTAACAATCAGACTTAAACTATCTAAAATGAAATAATTATTTACAGGTAAACATCAAGTGGATGAAGAGAAACCGACTGAGGATTCCATGCCAGACTGCGAGTAGTAGAAGAGGAACTGAAGGGCAGTCAGTCCACATCACCACTTACGCCTTCAGTTTGCACCATGAGGAGGCATGGAGCACAAGTCTGGGCCAATGAACACTGCTATTAAAGAATTTCCAATCCCTGGTACATGGAACACATGAGCACCTACAGTGAATACTGACAGGGACCAGCACTCAAAGAAGCAGCATATCTTCCAGAAAAGCATCCAGTTTTATTTTGAAGATTCCAGGAAATGGAAAATCCACCACTTCCTTTGGTAGTTTATTCCAATGATTAATCATCCTCACTGTTAAAAATTGTGCACCTTATTTCTAATTTGAATGTGTCTGGCTTCAACTTCCAGCCATTGGTTCTTGTTATGCCATTCCCTGCTAGATTAGAGAGCCAGGTATGGTATTTTCTCCCTGTTAAGATACTTAGACACTGTAAACAAGTCTCCTCTTGATCATTTTGATAAACAGATTGACTTCCTTAAGTCTCCCACTGAAAGACTTTCCATTTTTTGTGGCTTTTCTCTGCCCTTATTAAAGTTGCTGGGCTGCTTCTCACATTTGGTGGAAAAAAATCAGAAAGACATCACATCAAAAAGAGAAAAAAAAACTGACCTGAAAGGAAAATCATTCCTTAAAAGAATAAAGGGAAAACACTAAATACCCCACAAGGCACTGAATTCTTGTTGGACATCACAGCAGCACTGTTTTGCTTTTTTGCGCCTGTTATAATGTAAGCAGCCAGCTGGACACCTAAGAGCAGGGAGCAGGCATGCATGACCCCCTGGTGATGCAGTTCAATAGCTCAAAACATTGAGCTCTTGACATTCTGAGTCAGTAGTGCATGCAGGGCACAGAGTTAAGAGTGGAGTATTTTATCTACTTAATTCTGGAGATCCAGCAATTTTTCCTCCATTATTACTACTCATAGACTACTCATCCATTTTACCTTAGTGTGTTACTGATGAGTTGACAAGAAGTGAGACAGACACCAGTCTGGGAAGATAAGGTGAGCACTTGAAGGGCCCAGTTCTGCAGCCACCCAATGCAGGGTTCTCCCAGTGACTTCCTCCTTCCTGGAAAGAGCACTTTGAGGATAAAATTGCTCTGATCCAGACTTAGCTGTTTTGACTAAAAGCACTTTCCACACACACACACAATTCCCAGTTAAGGTAGGGTTACCATATTTCAGCAAGCAAAAAAGAGGACGGGAGGAGCCCCGCCCTAGCCCCGCCCCTGCCCCTCCCACTTCCCGCCCCCCCCAGAACCCCCAACCCTCCCCCCGTTCCTTGTCCCCTGACTGCCCCCTCCTGGGACACCTGCCCCTAACTGCCCCCCCAGGACTCCACCCCCTATCTAAGCCTCCCTGCCTCTTGTCCCCTGACTGCCCCAACCCTTATCCACACCCCCACCCCCAGACAGACCCCTGGGACTCCCACGCCCCATCCAACCACTCCCCACCCCCTGACAGCCCCCCCCCAGAACTCCCAACCAATCTAAACTCCTCTGCTCCCTGTCCCCTGACTGCTCCGATCCCTCTCCCCACTCCTGCCCCCTGACAGCTCCCCCCCAGAACTCCCAACCCCCCACCCCCACCCCGCTCCTTGTCCCCTGACTGCCCCCTCCTGGGACCCCTGCTCCTAACTGCCCTCCAGAACCCCACTCCCTACCTAAGACTCCCTGTGCATTGTCCCCTAACTGCCCCCTCCTAAGACCCCCCCCAACTGCCCCCCAGGACCCTACCCCCTACCTGTACCCTGACTGCCCAAAACTTTCTCCACTCCCCCCAAAAAGCCCCCCCCCGAATTCCCGACCCCCCCCCCGTTTCTTGACTGCCCCCTCCAGAACCTCCCTGCCCCTTCTCCTGCCCCCTGGCCCCCTTACCCTGCTGCTCAGAACAGGGTGTTGGGCTCTGTGCCAGCCAGACACTGGCTGCGCTCCCCAGCACAACAAAACCCGGTCCCTGGCCCTGCACAGTGCTGCTGGAGCGGGGCGCGGGGCTGCCGGGGAAGAGCTGCCGGCTCAGAATGCAGGGAGGGAGGAGGAGCTCCTCTACAGCTGCTCCAGAATCCAGCTCGTGACTTCCCTGCAGCCCTCCCAGCCGCTCGCTCTGCTCTGCCGGGGGAGGGGGGAAATCCCAGACATTTTGAGTGCTTTACAAATTCCCCCCGGACGCTATTTTTAGCACAAAAAGGAGGACATGTCCGGGTAAATCCGGACGAATGGTAACCCTAGTTAAGGTGTTATCCCTTTTCTGTTCTCCATGCTTTTGTCACCTCAAAACTAGTCCCCCATAATGCATTTTGCATAGGGTTGAATCTTGATACCATTTGGACACTGAAGCTAGTGCAGAATGTGTTTGTTCACTTCTAAAACAGGACCTCAGGTCATGAGCATCTAATACTAGTGTTCCATTGACTACACTAGCTACCTGTTACTTACAAGGCAGAATTCAAGGTATTGGGCTTAACAAATATAGCCCTACATGACTTGAGAGCTGGTAGCTTGAGCCACCTGTCTTCCAGTGCAATAGCACAGTGCTTATGTTCACCAGGTCAGACAGTAAGAGGATGCAGGCAGTTTCCTCAGCTCTGGAACTCACTTCTCACTTTGATACACCAGATTTGTTAGTTTTCTGCTTATGGTGTAAAGCTCCCCCACTTCCTTTTCTTTTCTTGGGCATTTGGGAAAGAGATGAAATAAAGTTTTAGGCAAGGGTGATTAGATATGAAGTTATGATTACTATTACATCAGACAAGTGCTATATGAAATTGCTTTAATTACAGTGAAAGCACCTAAACCTTTAAGATAGATACTTTATTATAAATTGAAATAAATACTTATGCAGTATGCACAGTGGCCTATTTTTTCAGAAATGATAGTGATTTTGGATGCCTCCGTTTGTGGCTGCCCAACATGAGAAAGCTTAAAAAGGAGCCTGATTTTTCACAAATTCCTGAGCACCTACTAAGGTTGCCAACTCTGAATGAAGCTATTCCAGGAGATTCCACCCCCCTTCTCTCCCCCCCCCCCACATGATGTAATGTCATTTTCTTAAAATATCCTACAAAAATCTTCCGGATTGCTTTTAATAGTCACCGGGAGCTCGAGGCCGATTCCAGGCCATTCCTGCAGGGTTGGCAACCCTAGCACCCACACTTCTGAGAGTGGGCCCCTTTAAGAAGTCTCAAGATGAGCATGCAAAAATTGAGACAGACAAAAACCCATAGTCATTTTGAAAATTTAGACCTGTAGATCTACAATTGCTAGTTCTGCTAATCCCTTATCTTTCACAAGCAAAAGTATTATTTTACATTATACATACACACACACAAATATATAAATAAATAAATAAATAAATACAAGGAATTTTCTTAATTTCCTACAGCTATGATAAAATGCTATAGATACCATAAAAACCAACAAGAAGTCCAGTGGCACCTTAAAGACTAACAGATTTATTTGGGCATAAGCTTTCGTGGGTAAAAAACCCACTTCTTCAGATACATGGAGTGAAAATTACAGATGCAGGCATAAATATACTGACACATGAAGAGAAGGGAATTACCTTACAAGTGGAGAACCAGTGCTGACAGGGCCAATTCAGTCAGGGTGGATGTGGTCCACTCCCAATAATTGATGAGGAGGGTCAATGCCAAGAGAGGGAAAACTGCTTTTGTAGTGAGCCAGCCACTCCCAGCCCCTATTCAAGCCCAAATTAATGGTGTTCAATTTGCAAATGAATCATAGCTCTGCAGTTTCTCTTTGAAGTCTGTTTTTGAAGTTTTTTTGTTGAAGGAAGGATGGCTGCTTTAAAATCTGTTATTGAATGTTCAGGGAGATTGAAGTACTATCTTACTGGCTTTTGTATGTTACCATTCCTGATGACTGATTTGTGTCCATTTATTCTTTTATGTAGAGATTGTCTGGTTTGGCCAATGTACATGGCAGAGGGGCACTGCTGACACATGATGGCATATATCATAAGAACATAAAAACAGCCGTACCGGGTCAGACCAAAGGTCCATCTAGCCCAGTATCCTGTCTACCGATAGTGGCCAATGCCAGGTGCCCCAGAGGGAGTGGACCAACAGGCAATGATCAAGTGATCTGTCTTCTGCCATCCATCTCCATCCTCTGACAAACAGAGGGTAGGGACACCATTCCTTACCCATCCTGGCTAATAGCCATTAATGGACTTAACCACCATGAATTTATCCAGTTCTCTTTTAAACGCTGTTATAGTCCTAGCCTTCACAACCTCCTCAGGTAAGGAGTTCCACAAGTTGACTGTGCGCTGCGTGAAGAAGAACTTCCTTGTATTTGTTTTAAACCTGCTGCCTATTAATTTCATTTGGTGACCCCTAGTTCTTGTATTATGGGAAATAAGGAAAAGTTATTTACTTATCCACTTTCTCCATATCACTCATGATTTTATATACCTCTATCATATCCCCCCTTAGTCTCCTCTTTTCCAAGCTGAAGAGTCCTAGCCTCTTTAATCTCTCCTCATATGGGACCTGTTCCAAACCCCTAATCATTTTAGTTGCCCTTTTTTGAACCTTTTCTAGTGCCAGTATATCTTTTTTTAGATGAGGAGACCACATCTGTACACAGTATTCGAGATGTGGGCATACCATCGATTTATATAAGGGCAATAATATATTCTCAGTCTTATTCTCTATCCCCTTTTTAATGATCCCTAACATCCTGTTTGCTTTTTTGACCGCCTCTGCACACTGCGCAGACATCTTCAGAGAACTATCCACGATGACTCCAAGATCTTTTTCCTGACTTGTTGTAGCTAAATTAGCCCCCATCAAATTGTATGTATAGTTGGGGTTATTTTTTCCCATGTTCATTACTTTACATTTATCCACATTAAATTTCTTTTGCCATTTTGTTGCCCAATCACTTAGTTTTGTGAGATTTTTTTGAAGTTCACAGTCTGCTTTGGTCTTAACTATCTTGAGCAGTTTAGTATCATCTGCAAACTTTGCCACCTCACTGTTTACCCCTTTCTCCAGATCATTTATAAATAAGTTGAATAGGATTGGTCCGAGGACTGACCCTTGGGGAACACCACTAGCTACCCCTCTCCAGTCTGAGAATTTATCATTAATTCCTACCCTTTGTTCCAGGTCTTTTAACCAGTTCTCAATCCATGAAAGGACCTTCCCTTTTATCCCATGACAACTTACTTTACGTAAGAGCCTTTGGTGAGGGACCTTGTCAAAGGCTTTCTGGAAATCTAAGTATGCTACGTCCACTGGATCCCCCTTGTCCACATGTTTGTTGACCCCTTCAAAGAACTCTAACAGATTAGTAAGACACGATTTCCCCTTACAGAAATCATGTTGACTATTGCTCAACAGTTTATGTTTTTCTATATGTCTGACAATTTTATTCTTAACTATTGTTTAGACTAATTTGCCCGGTACCGACGTTAGACTTACCGGTCTGTAATTGCCGTGATCACCTCTAGAGCCCTTTTTAAATATTGGCGTTACATTAGCTAACTTCCAGTCATTGGGTACAGAAGCCGATTTAAAGGACAGGTTACAAACTTTAGTTAATAGTTCCGCAACTTCACATTTGAGTTCTTTCAGAACTCTTGGGTGAATGCCATCTGGTCCCGGTGACTTGGTAATGTTTATCAATTAATTCCAAAACCACCTCTAGTGACACTTCAATCTGTGACAGTTCCTCAGATTTGTCACCTACAAAAGCCGGCTCAGGTTTGGGAATCTCCCTAACATCCTCAGCCGTGAAGACTGAAGCAAAGACTCCATTTAGTTTCTCCGCAATGACTTTATCGTCTTTAAGCGCTCCTTTTGTATCTCTATCATCAAGGGGCCCCACTGGTTGTTTAGCAGGCTTCCTGCTTCTGATATACTTAAACATTTTGTTTTTACCTTTGGAGTTTTTGGTTAGCCATTCTTCAAACTCCTCTTTGCCTTTTTTTATTACATTCTTGCACTTAATTTGGCAGCGTTTATGCTCCTTTCTATTTGCCTCACTAGGATTTGGACTTCCACTTTTTAAAGGAAGTCTTTTTATCTCTCACTGCTTCTTTTACATGGTTGTTAAGCCACGGTGGCTTTATTTTAGTTCTTTTATATCACATTAGTAGATGTGCAGATGAATGAGCCCCTAATGGTGTGGCTCCTGTGGTTGGGTTCTCTGATGGTGTCGCTAGAGTAGATCCGGGGACAGAGTAGGCAACGGGTTTTGTTACAGGGATTGGTTCCTGGGTTAGTATTTCTGTGATGTAGTGTGTAGTTGCTGGTGAGTATTTGCTTCAGGTTGGGGGGCTGTCTGTAACCGAGGACTGGTCTGCCTCCCAAGCTCTGTGAGAAAGAGGAATCGTTTTCCAGGATAGGTTGTAGATCATTGATGTACTGGAGAGGTTTTAGTTGGGGGCGGTACGTGATGGCCAGTGGTGTTCTGTTATTTTCCTTGTTGGGCCTGTCCTGTAGTAGGTGACTTCTGGGTACCCATCTCGCTCTGTCAATCTGTTTTCTCACTTCCCCAGGTGGGTATTGTAGTTTTACAAATGCTTGATAAAGATCTTGTAGGTGTTAGTCTCTGTCTGAGGGATTGGAGCAAATTCGGTTGTATCTTAGGGCTTGGCTGTAGACAATGGATCGTGTGATGTGTTCTGGATGGAAGTTGGAGGCATGTAGGTAAGTATAGTGGTCAGTAGGTTTCTGGTATAGAGTGGTGTTTATGTGACCATTGCTTATTTGCACTGTAGTGTCCAGGAAGTGGATCTCTTGTGTGGACTGATCCAGGCTGAGGTTGATGGTGGGGTGGAAATTGTTGAAATCCTGGTGGAATTCTTCAAGGGCCTCCTTTCCGTGGGTCCATGTGATGAAGATGTCATCAATGTAGTGCAAGGAGAGGAGGGGCACTAGGGGACAAAAGCTAAGGAAGCGTTGTTCTAAGTCAGCCATAAAAATGTTGGCATACTCTGGGGCCATGCGGGTACCCATAGCGTGCCATTGACTTGAAGGTATAAGTTGTCCCCAAATCGGAAATGGTTGTGGGTGAGGACAAAGTCACAAAGCTCAATCACCAGGTGTGCCATGGCCTCATCAGGGATACTGTTCCTGACAGCTTGAAGTCCATCCTCGTGTGGAATATTGGTGTAAAGAGCTTCTACATCCATGGTGGCCAGGTTGGTGTTTTCAGGAAGAACACCAATGCATTATAGTTTCCTCAGGAAGCTGGTGGCTTCTTGAAGATGGCTAGGAGTGCTGGTAGCGTAGGGTCTGAGGAGAGAGTCCAAATAGCCAGATAATCCTGCTGTAAAAAAGTGCCAATGCCCAAGATGATGGGGCATCCAGAATTTCCAGGTTTATGGATCTTGGGTAGCAGATAGAATACCCTGGGTCATGGCTCTAGGGGTGTGACTGTGTAGATTTGTTCCTGTGCTATAGCAGGGAGTTTCTTGAGAAGATGGTGTAGTTTCTTTTGGTACCTCTCAGTGGGATCGGAGGATAGTGGCCTGTAGAATGTGGGGTTGGAGAGTTGCCTGGAAGCCTCCTGTTCATAATCTGACCTGTTCTTTATGACTACAGCACCTCCTTTGTCAGCCCCTTTGATTATAACGTCAGAGTAGTTCCTTAGGCTGTGAATGGCGTTGTGTTCTGTATGGCTGAGGATATGGGGAAAGTGATGTTGTTGGTTCACAATTTCAGCCTGTGCACATCTGCGGAAGCACTCTATGTAGAAGTTCAGTCTGTCATTTCAACCATCAGGAGGAGTCCACGCAGAATTCTTCTTCTTCTTCTTGTAGTGTTGGTAGGAGGGTTCCTGTGGGTCAGTGCACTGTTCAGTTGTGTGTTGAAAATATTCCTTGAGTCGGAGACGGCGAAAGTAGGCTTCCTGATCACTGCAGAACTGTATCATGCACGTGTGGCTGATGGGGCAGAGAGTCCCCGAGATAGCCTGGCAGAAGAATCTGTCCAGTGTGTGGTTGGATAGATTAACAATATTGTTGGGTGAGTTAAGGGTACCACTGTTGTAGCATCCCGTGGCATGTAGGAGTTTAGATAGTTTACTGTCCTTTTTCCCTCTGTAGAGGAGTGTGCATTGTAAATGGCTTGTCTCGTTTTTGTAAAGTCCAGCCACATTGAAGTTTGTGTGGAAGTTTGGTTTTATATGAGCGTCTCCAGTTTTGACAGCTCATTCTTGATCTTCTCCTGTTTGCCATACAGGATGCTGATCAGGTGGTTCCTCAGTTTCTTTGAGAGTGTGTGGCACAATCTCTCACCATAGTCAGTGTAGTATGTCTATTACAATAGATTTTTTACCTTCAGTCCATTTGGTATAATGTCCGTCTGTTTGCACTTGGAGAGGAAGATGACGTCTGTCTGTATCCATGCGAGTTTTTTCATGAAGTTGATGGATTTCCACTTCATACGGCTAAATTCAGTGCCTTACACGGTGCCAAGTATCAGAGGGGTAGGTGTGTTAGTCTGTATCCACAAAAACAACAAGGAGCCCAGTGACACCTTATAGATACCACAGTTGTAACTGCTCCATTATATAGTTTAAGTATATAAAGCCTTTGGGTCCCTTGTGGACTGAAACCATGACAAATGAATAATATAGATACTGATAGGTGAGTGACAGATTACACGATTTTGCCTGATCTCCTGGAGTTGCAGAGCACTATTCTGTAGTCAACCATCCAAACTGCAGACATCCCTCATACTTCCTGACAATTACTTTCCGCACCATGTTTTCTATGAGGTAAATCTCATCTGAATGCTGACTGGCTACAAGCTAGTGTTGCCAACCCTTCAGGATTGGCCTGGAGTCTCCAGGAATTAAAGTTTAATCTTTAATTAAAGATTGTCATGTGATGAAATCTCCAGGAATACATCCAACCAAAATTGGCAACCCTACTACAAGCCCAGCATTCAAAGATATTCTACAACAAATTTTTCTAAGTGAAATGTATTTTACTGTCCAAGTAAATTAAAAAGCACTTCTCTTTCAGAATAAGGACTTCTCTACTCAGTATATCTATGGCTTCCAAACAATCAGAGAAATATATAATTTTTAGAAACGAAACATTTTATACGAAACAGCAACATATCTATGTTTTTTCTTAGGACACAAAGGTTACAGGATTAATGTGGTTTTAGTGTAGGGTTACCATACGTCCGGATTTTCCCGGACATGTCCGGCTTTTGGGGGCTCAAATCCCCGTCCGGGGGGAAATCCCCCAAAGCCGGGCATGTCCGGGAAAATCGGGAGGGCTCAGTGGTGCTCGGCCGGGGCCGGCGGTGCGGGGCCGGGGGCATGGTGCCGGGCCGGGAACCAGGGGCGCAGTGCCGGGCCGGGCGCGGGGCCGGACGGGGAGCCGGGGGCGCGGGGCCGGGCCGGGAGCCGGTCAGCCGGGCCGGCGGGGAGCCGGTCAGCCGGGCCAGCGGGGAGCCGGGCCCGCGGGGAGCCGGTCAGCCGGGGAGCCGGGTCGGCCGGGCCCGCGGGGAGCCGGTCAGCCGGGGAGCCGGGTCGGCCGGGCCCGCGGGGAGCCGGTCAGCCGGGTCGGCCGGGCCCGCGGGGAGCCGGGTCGGCTGGGCCGGCGGGGAGCCGGGCCCGCGGGGAGCCGGGAGGAGCCGGGGAGCCGGGCCCGCGGGGCCGGGAGCCGGGGGGTGCACCGGGCCGCCGGGGGCCGGCAGTGCTGGGCGGGCCGGGGGTGGTCGGCGGGGGCCGGCACCCCAGGGCCCGAGCCGACCCAGGCTGGAAACGCCGGGGGGCCAGCCTGGGCCGCGCCTCCTCCCCCCACACCCCCCTTACCTGCTTCAGACTTCCCGCGAATCAAATATTCGCGGGAAGCAGGGGAGGGGCGGAGACTTTGGGGAGGGGGCGGGGGTGTGGGCGGGGCTGGGGGCGGGGCCGGGGGCCGTGGAGTGTCCTCCATTTGGAGGCACAAAATATGGTAACCCTATTTTAGTGTCAGACTTCCATTTTGGCTATTTATTATTGGAAAATACTTAAGAAGTGGTGTAGCAGAGTGAACACCTGCTCCAGCCCAGAAGGGGTTGGAAAAGCCCTGCAGAGGGCTGGGGCTGGGAAAAGGAGCAAAACCCCGGCTGATTGGTGAAGTGGCTGCAACTGGGGCCATCCCCAAACAGAGCAACTCTGCCTTATAAAAAGGCCTAGGCAGCTAGAAGCTGAGGAGTCTCCCTCTGACTGGAGAGAGAGAGAGAGAGAGAGACAGACCGACCGACCGACCGACCGACCGACCGACAGACACACACACACACACAGGCACAGGCCTGGCTGCAGGAAGCTCACCTGGGGACCTAGCGTGAGGCAGGGCTAGGGAAAGGCCTTGGGGCCAGGGAAGCCCTAGGCCAGCAACTCCCCAGGCTGCAGGGCCTGGTCCTGGGCCCATATAGGTATTGGGGTTGCAGAGGGGCAGCCGGAGGGTGGGTAAGTAAAGGCAGCCAGTCCAAACCCCTTGTTGCCTGTGATGATTGACTGATAGACTGCAGTCTGCCCCAGAGTGTGGGGGCTAGATGGTGACTGGCAGTAGCCACGACTGAGGCAATGTGGAGATAGGGGGTGGGGAGACCCAGAGAGACTGGGGTATTGCCAGGGGGGCAGCACCCAAGCCAAGGGCACCGGGGTCTGGGAGGGACATGGGAGCCAATGACAGGTGGGACACCTGGCCTGCAGAGGGTGCTTGATGACTGGTGAGCTAATTCCCGAGATGACCAGCAGGAGGTGCCGCAGGGGTGAGTCTGAGCCTTGTTACAGGTGGGCATTTTTAGTTGATGTTGTACAGCAGGACTTTCCAGGTATTATTTTCACTAGTTCATACAGTGCCGCTCTGAATTTCACCATCCCTGACAATCAGTTCCTCATAGTTGTTTTTTGTCAACTACAGTAATTTAGTACTCCCGACTGGCTTGAATTAAAAAAAAAACTTCAGTTAAGGGCTACAAGCATTCCCTGCACAGTTCTATCAATGGAATTCCTGTTAGCATAGCTGCACATACATTGATATGTCCCTTTCAAAGCATTCTAATAATATGTCTGATAAACATCTACTGAATACTCCATTGGGTTACAGAGGTTAGCAAGTAATAATAATTTTAGCTGCTGTTGTAGTATGGCCATAATGTACACTATGGCGGTTCTATTTGAAAAGCTTTTTAATCAGGACTGCAGTTTGTAAATCAAGGTGTCAAAGTACTATAATTCTCATCTTGTATATGTTCCAATTCATTAAAAGTTTTGACTATTTTTTTAGTTGAATGTGTGGTTGATCCTTTCTATGGGATCTCTGTTATGTCCTTGTGATTGAACTTTCAGCTCAATTGCCTTTTACAAAGCAAGGAAATAGTACAAAACATATTACACTCATATTCCTTTTACTGAAGGATACAAGAGATTGGGCCCTCTATGCTGGAAGTCTTGATTACTCAACATTGCAGTTTCATTTTAAAAACCATAGAATCATCTTGGCCATCCATTTGGCAGCTGCCAAATCAACTTATTATATTTAAAAGGCTGAAGCAAGGAGATTCAATAAGGGCTGCACTGGATGGGGAGTGGGTGCTGGCTGAACAGCCACACAGGACTGCCTCTGTACTCCCTGAAATTTGTCAGATTAGGACTGTGCACTGATCTATGCAGGGCCAGCATAGAAGATTGTTTTGAGGGTAGACCAAGAGAGAGAGGGTAGGCCAAGAGAGAGGCTGTGGGTCACTGGATCCAGAAGTCCCAGTGCTCTGTGAAACAAGCATGAAGGAGCTGTAGCTCCATTCACTAAAAAAAGAAATCACAGGGGACTGCATGGCAGCCTGGCACCCTGGTGCTGGATCAGGGCAATGACTCCTTAAACCCCCCTGTACTGCATTTGCATACAAGAGCTCTATGTGGGTGGAAATAATGTAATCCTAAAGTTTGCCTCAAATCTGGATCTTTCATATATTTCACTTTGAAGAGAAAGTGTGATCACAAACTAGGAAACTTTTTGGCATCTCTTGCCTTTCAAAATATAACCACAATCTATATTTCATGTATTGCTTTAGAATGGCTAGGATTCTCTTAGAGCAAATTATCATCTTCTACCTTTAAGGGTTTTTCTAGATGCACACTCAGTGAGTAGCAAGCTGGGGAATCTAGCCTGCTGTGAACTAACTGTCCATTTGGGCCCTGCTATCACTCATTAAAAGCTCCCTAGTGTACTTCGATCTACCCAGATTTGAAATGGGAGCATATCAAAGTGCTCTAGAGAACGTTTAGTGCACAGAAGCAGGGTCCACACAGACAGCGCGCTATAGCTTTACACCCCAGCTTACCAGGCCCTAACTGTTCATCTAGACAAGCCCTTAGAGACAATGTTTTTGTACTGACAATGTTTTGTACTCCAAGTGAGAGCTTGGATTTGATTCTGCAAATTAGAGTTGCCAGGCATCCTCCCCCCGAACCCCCTGATCCAGGTTGGAACCCCCTCCGGCACCCAAACTCCCTCCCAGAGCCTGCATATCCCCCTACACTCCAACTCCATACCCAGCCCTGAGCCCCCTACCAGAGCCTGCACTCCTACCCCCTGCCCCAGCTCTGAGCTCCCTCCCCCACCCGAGCTCCCTCCTGGAGACTGCACCCCCTCCCGCACTCCTGCCCCAGCCCTGAGCCCACTCCTGAACCGCAAGCCACTCATCTCCATCCCCACCCCAGAGCTCACACCCCCAGCCCTGAGCCCGCTACCACACTCCAAACCCCTTGGCCCCAGCCTAGAGCCCCCTCCTGAACCCCTTATTTCTGGCCCCACCCCAGAGCCTGCACCCCCAACTGGAGCCCTCACCCCCTCCCATACCCCAACGCCATCCAGCCCAATGAAAGCGAGTGAGGATGGGGGAGAGCAAGCAATGCGGGGGGGAGCTGGAGTGAGGGAGGTGGGGCCTCAGAAGGGGCAGGGCAGCTCAGGGCAAGGGTGTTGGATTTTGTGCAATTAGAAACCCCACTGCAAAACCTTAAATATGTGAGTAGTCCCTTACAATGCTGAATTATAGCTTTAAACCTATCAAGCTATGTATCTTAATGCAAATACAGAATGCATCTGTACATTTTGTTTGATTTCTGTTATATGTATTGTAGCTAGGTGCTACTGGATGCTAAAACTTAGACCTTTCACTTTTCAGCGGCAAGTGATTTGGGGCCTGCTTTTTAGAAAGTGCTGAGCACTCATCCTTTTTATGTGGCTCAGGTGGGGCACCTGAAAACTGACACACAAAGTCACTACTCATTTCGAAAAAAAATAGGGCTACATTCCTTGAAGATCTATAACATTAAATAGCATGCATACATGTGTAAAAAGTAGAGGCAAAATACAATAGTTACTACTTTTTATGTTTCAGATCACAATCTCTAAAGTGTACTGTACACAATATTTGCGAATTAGTCTAATTTATATTTTAAAGTGTCATTGACTAATAGTATTTGTACTTTAAAGTGTGGCTCATTGTGTAATTCATATAATTACACAGAAAATATTCTTGTGGCTCTAAAATTGTATAAATTCTGCTTCATCAAATAGCAAAGGCTGTAATTTATCTTTCGGTAATCAAGTTAAAACTCCTAGTTATTCCAGGATTTCAGTACAGTAGTTTACCATGCTCATTTCTCTAGAGTTAAAAAGCAATAATTAAAACACAAATTAGTATAGTGTGTGAATACACAATATAATAGACCCATACGCTGGAAATGGAATGACTATGCCAAAAGGACTCCAAACATACATATATTTGCAGGCAGCAGAACAAACTAAGTTAATATAATCAGAAAGAAAACAGAAAACTTCCAAGTTTCAGGTTAAAGACAGTCCTGTGACCCTCCTGTGGGCTACAGCCTCCCCAAAGAAACCATCACCACCATCTATGAATCAGCCAATTTGTAGTGCTTCCCCCACAGCCCCAGTAAAAGTTACAATAAGTCTTGTTGGCTGAGTTTGCGAAAAGCTTGCACTCAGTTCAATAGTATTTTGTCTCTCTGTATGTAACAGTAATTTCTGAATGCCACATCCAATCAATTCCAATATTTCAAGGAATGTTCTAGTCCTCAATGGTCAAAACCCTATTGATCTGGGGTGGAAATGGAACACCAAGAGAGGGGAAAATGGGAGACAAATAGAGCCCTTGCCAGCACTTTAGTATAGCCACAGCCTCTAGACCAAAGAACTAATTGATGGTACCCATTAACACCTTTACGCATAACTCCCTCCTCTCTGCTCAGCCTCCCAATAGTTTAATATGCTGAATGACTTCTCCCAGACAGAGAGAATAAATCATGGTAGGAAAAAAAAATAGGGGGAGTGCCCACAGCCTTTGGAATATAAGAGAGAATGGGGGACCCTGGTAGGAGGGGAGTGGGGAATGGTGCACAGAGAACTCCCAGTATGGGGGGAGGAGGAGATTGTGGGAATAAGGTATAATGGGAGGGAGAAAGGTAGGCATGCAAAGTCCCTTGCATGGGGAGGAGGGAAGGTGGGAATGGAGTGAAGGAGCTAATGAGGGTTCACACTGAACCCTTGCTTGGGGGGGAAGAATGGAAGACTCTACCATGGGGAGAGGGGGAGTTGGAGGCATACAAAACCCCTACCATGGGGGGAGGGGGGCATTGGGGATGCTAGAATGGGTGGGTGGGCAAATTTGGGGCATAGATCTACTGGTGGGGGGGGGGAAGTTTGGAGGGGTTTGGTATGGGAGGGAAGTGGGGATTAAGGGTACACAGATCCTGCTATGAGGGGAGGGGCATATGAGAGAATATCTGGTGGGAGGGAGATTGGGGGATCCTAGTATGGGGGAAGTGGAGAAGGAGGCAGAGTGTGTGGGGGGGTGATAGCTCAGTGGTTTGAGCATTGGCCTGCTAAACCCAGGGTTGTGAGGTCAATCCTTGAGGGGGCCTCTTAGGGATCTGGGGCAAAATCAGTACTTGGTCCTGCTAGTGAAGGCACGGGGCTGGACTCTATGACCTTTCAGAGTCCCTTCCAGTTCTAGGAGATAAAATAAAATAAATATGGAAATATCCTATTTTATTTTTAGTCCCTAGCACAGGGGGTGGGGAGAGGAGAGATGGGAGCAGACAGAGTCCCTGGCATGTGGATAAGGGGAGATAGGGGTACACACAGAGCTACTGGTATTGGGAAAGAAGGGTGACCCTGGTGTGAGAGCAGGAGCAAATAAGAACACAAGAATGGCCATACTGGGTCAGACCAATGGTCTATCTAGCCCAGTGGTTCTCAAACTTTTGTACTGGTGACCTCTTTCACATAGCAAGCCTCTGAGTGTGACCCCCACTTATAAATTAAAAACACTTTTTAAAATATATTTAACACTATTATAAATGCTGGAGGCAAAGCGGGGTTTGGGATGGAGGCTGACAGCTCACAACCCCCCAGGTAATAACCTCGTGACCCCCTGAGGGGTCACAAACCCCAGTTTGAGAACCTCTGATCTAGCCCATTATCCTGTCTTCCTTCAGGCACTCATTGACTGATTCATCCCCTGTCATCCACTCCCAGCTTCTGGCAGTAAGAGGTTAGGGTAACCCAGAAACTGGGGTTGGATCCCTGACCGCCTTGGCTAATAGGTCCATTGATGGCTATCCTCCATAAAAACATCTAACTCTTTTTTGAACTCAGTTACACTTTTGGCCTTCACAACATCCCCAGGTTGATTGAGGTTGTGTGCAGAAGTATGTCCTTACGTTTGTTTTAAGCCTGTTGCCTATTAATTTCATTCGGAGATCCCTGGTTCTTGTGTTATGTGAAGGAGTAAATAAACACTCCCTTATTCACTTCCCCCCGCACCATTCATGATTACCTCTATCATATTTCTCCCCCCCCTTCGCCTCTTTTCCAAGCTGAACAACCCCAGTCTTTTTAATCTCTCCTCATATGGAAGCTGTTCCATACCCCTAGCCATTTGTTACCCCTCACTTTACTTTTTCCTATTCTGATATATCTTTTTTGAGATGGGGAGATTAGAACTGGATGCAGTATTCAAGGTGTGAGTACCATAGATTTGTATGGAGACATTATGATATTTTGTCTTGTTTTCTATCCCTTTCCTAATGGTTCCTACCATTCTGTTCGCTTTTTTGACTGGTGTGCACAGTGAACAGATGTCTTCAGAGAACTGTCCAGGATGACTCCAAGATCTTTTGTGAGTGGTAACAGCTAATTTAAACACCATCATTTTGTATGTATAGTTGTGATTAGGTTTTCCAATGTGCATTATTTCGCATTTAACATTGAATTTCATCTACCATTTGTTGCCCAGTCACCCAGTTTTGTGAGATCCATCTGTAACTCTTCAGTCTGCTTTGGACTTAACTATATTCAGTAATTTTGTATCATCTACAAATTTTGCCACTTCACTGTTTACCCCTTTTTCCAGATCACTTATGAATATGTTGAACAGCACAGGTCCTAGTACAGATCCCTGGGAGACACCACTACTTACCTCTCTTCATTCTGAAAACTGATCACTTATTCCTACTCTTTCCTGTCTTTTAAGCAGTTACTGATCCATAAGAGGACCTTCCCCTTTATTCCATGACTGCTCACTTTGCTTAAGAGCCTTTGGTGAGGGACCTCGTCAAAGGCTTTCTGAAAATCTGTACACTACATCCGCTGGATCATCCTTATCCATGTTTGTTGACCCCCTAAAAGAATTCCAATAGATTGGTGAGGCATGACTTCCTTTTACAAAAGCCATGTTGACTCTTTCCCAACAACTTATTTTCATCTACATGGCTGATGTGTTTATATAAATTTCAACCAATTTGCCTGGTACTGAAGTTAGACTTACTGGCTGTAATTGCCAGGATTGCCTCTGAAGCCTTTTTTAAAAAAATTGGTGTCACATTAATTATCCTCCAGTCATCTGGTACAGAAGCTGATTTAGATGATGGGTTACATACCACAGTTAGCAGTTCTGCAATTTCACATTTGAGTTGCTTCAGAACGCTTGAGTGAATACCATCTGGTCCTGGTGATTTATTACTGTTTAATTTATCAATTTGTTCCAAAACCTCATCTATTGACACCTCAATCTGGGACAGTTACTCAGATTTGTCACCTAAAATGACTGGCTCGGGTGTGGGAATCTCTCACATCCTCTGCAGTGAAAATGGGGTATAAAGACCCTACAAGGGAAGAGATTGGGGGGGGGGGGAATTTCAGGAAGTCCCTGAAAGAGAAAGGAATGGGAGGATGGCCACAGGAAGCTATGGGCAGGGCAGGTGGAGGAATGCAAGAAGCTTGTGGAGTGTGCAGTAAAGGTCAGCCTGCTCAAGCTATGAAGCATGTAACCTTGTCCTCCCTCTTTAAGGACTGGAGGGCTGGAGCCAGTCAGCCTTGTCTAAATCACCTGGGAGGGTCGAGAGTATGAACTTCAATTGGATGTGGAGGAGCTGATTCCCCTATAACGAGCAGCAGAGGGAGTGTGTATGATCCAGTGAGAAAGCAGACAGACAGCATGAAGCTGGAACAAGAGACTTCAGCAGAGGTCTGCCAAAGTAGGGTGTGGCTGCTAGGAGCAAACCGACTCCATCAGGGAATGCCAAGGTATCAGGTAGGATGTGAGTAGGCTTCAAAAGCATGGGAAAGCCTGGGAAACCTCCCTCGCACAGGAAAAATGAGAATGGACTTCATAGAGGTTTGACAACTTATTTTAATAAATCCAGCCCTAAGGAAAGGTGTTGTTGAAGAGTATGGTTTGGTAGTTTAATTGAGAGAGCCCTGAAATGTAGGAAACTGAGGCAAGGCTGTTGCAGAATGACATCCAAGCATGAGGGGGCACTCAGAAGGTGAATGCCCAGTTCAGACACCCTAGTATAAAACAATGTTAACAGCAACATTGACACCTAGTAGGCTCTCTCAAAGTTTGAACCCTCTGAAGAGAGTTAAGGAGCTCTTAGTCTTAACACTTACTATCTTAAAAGTTCTTTAGAATCCACAAAATAGCTTCAAGTCATAAGCAGATTTTTAGGAATTCCATAATACAGTCTACACTTAAAAAAGAAACAAATCTCTCACTGTCTTCCACATGAGGAGCAGAATTAATCAAGCATCCTCCAGCTTGAAAACCACACTGATGAAAGGCATCTAGCAAGGCAATAAACACTTATTGACCGAGAGCTCAGGGGTTTCAACAAGGAAGATCACAATACATTGTCTCAGTGAAACTCACCCCTGTGCAAAGGGCAAGCACAAGACCTATGCAGCATTTAAGTCTATTCTGAGAACTTAAATGGGACTAAAGTGGTGCACAGGCCTGGTACCGTCTGCCTTTGCAGTGGTGAGTTCTCCTTCAGTGATTTAACTGATTTTTTTTTAAATTATTATTCCTGCTGACTGGAGATCCCCCCAAACCATTCCATCTATAGCTCTATCTTCCACTGTGCTTCTACTGCAGGGGTGGCCAACCTGAGTCTGAGATGGAGCCAGAATTTACCAATGTACATTGCCGAAGAGCAACAGTAATACATCAGTGCCCCCCCGCCAATCAGTGCCTCTCCCTCCCTGCACCTCCCATCAGCTATTTCATGGCATGCAGGAGGCTCAGGGGGAAGGGGGAGGAGGAGCGAGGGCATGGCAGGCTCAGGGGAGGGGACTGGAAGGGGTGGATTGGGGGCAGGGCCTGTGGTAGAGCCAGGGGTTGAGCAGTGAGCACCCCCCCCAGAACATTGGAAAGTTGGCACCTGTAGCTCCATCCCCGGAGTCGGTGCCTATACAAGGAGCCACATATTAACTTCTGAAAAGCTGCATGTAGCTCTGGAGCCACGGGTTGGCCATCCCGTTCTACTGCATCTGCTCCCAATGGGACGTCACTGTTGCTTCTCCCAACCTCAGAACCAGTAATAAAAAAATTTCATTCGGAGATCAAATTCTGAACGCTGTTAGCAACCCCAGCATTTAACTGATAGAACCTGTAGTAGTGATCCTGAAATACTAAAATGGGGACTTGCCTAAAATAAGGATTAATATCTGAGACCCCACTAGACTACTTTTTCCTTTATTGAAGACAGACTGTCTTGAACAAAGGAAAAAAGTAGTCCAGTGGTCCCGCAGGGATATTAATCCTTAAGACTAGAAGTGTTAAAACTAAATACAATTTTTAAAAAAGCAATATGTGAAAACACAGATAAGACTAGATAGGACTGACATCCTGGACAAACAAGTAGTGGATATATCAGAAATGTCTAAGAAAGCAACAAGAATAAGTAAGATTACACTGCTCTACAGCCAAAATGCTTCTGAAATAAATGTAGTCAAACTTTACTAATTCGGGTCACTGAGAATGAAAATGATGCTTAAAATTGTTCATTGGCTCTAGTTTTCAAGATATGCTATTGGGTCAGTATATACGACCCTTGACTTGGGAATGGCGGAGGATAAGGGAGTTATAAAGGGAAGGGATCTCAATTTAAACCAGAAATGACTAAAATACATCTTTGACTGGATCTGTGAATAAATATGACTGGGTTTGGACAGTACTTGTTTTTAGGCAAAACAATGAATGATGCAATCTGAAGCTGGTATTGCGTCACACATGATATGAATTGCATCATGTTATTCCTAGAAGTCATGGATGATGCAATCGTAACGAAGCTTACATCACTCTGCTGAACAAATTGCCCTATATCAGCTCTAGAAATCATACAGTGTCGTGCTCTTATTTGTCAGTGTTCGATTTTGCAAAGGGACACATTTCTGTTTAGCCAAAGTGAGCAGAGATGCCTCGTACTTGTGTGAACAGTGCAGATAACTTCTGCTATGTTTGTGGTGTAGTGACTTTTGCATCACAAAAGCGCAGTATAACCACTATGGTTAAGAAAGCCTATCACCTTTATTTTGGCTGCAAAATTGGAGATCAGGACAAGAGGTGGGCCCCACACATATGCTGCAACACTTGTGCAACAAATCTTCGCCAGTGGTTGAACAGGAAAAGGAAATCTATGCCTTTTGCGGTGCCAATGATTTGGAGAGAGCCAAGAGATCATACCAGCAATTGTTACTTCTGCATGGTGCCTCCAGTTGGGAAAGGTGTGTCAAAGAAGAAAAAGTGGACTGTGCATTATCCAAACAGTCCATCAGCTATACACCAAGTACCCCACAGAGCAGGACTGCTGGTTCCTGATGCACCAGAATCACTCACTTGAGTCAGACGAGGAAGAGGATGAAACTTCTGGTCCTGAACCATCAATGTCACAGGACCCACAGTTTCTCCCATCCTCCTCCTCTGAACCACACCTCATAACACAAGGTGAACTGAATGACCTTGTCAGGGATTTGAAACTACCGAAGAGTAGGCAGAGCTGTTGGGCTCCAGACTACAGCAGTGGAATCTCCTGCCAGGTGATGTTAGGGTTTCCATGTTCCGTGACCGTCAAAAGGATCTTGTCCCATTCTTCTTCACGGAAGGTGATCTTGTAGCCTGCAACAACATCGATGGTGTGATGGCAGAACCTCAACATCGTTCACGATCCAGATGAGTGAAGACTGTTCATTAAGACTAATCTTTGATGAATCAAAGCTGTTTTACTGCATAATGGCAATGTTTTGCCATCAATTCCAGTTGGTCATGCAGTCCATATGAAGGAAACCTATGACAACATGAAACAATTTTTGAGATGCATAAACTGACCAACATCAGTGGCAGCTTTGTGGCGATTTGAAGGCTGTTGCTCTCTTGCTTGGTCTGCAGACTGGATACACAAAGTACTGCTGTTTTCTCTGCGACTGGGATAGTCGTGCAAGAGATTCCCACTACATCAAGAAAGATTGGCCACACCGACAGTCATTGGAGCCTGGGAGGAAAAGTGTTCAGCATCCATCACTTGTTGAATCAAGGAAGATTTTGTTACCACCCTTACACATCAAGCTGGGTCTGATGAAGAACTTTGTCAAGGCCATTGACAAAACAAGCAGCTTTCAAGTACCTCCGTGGAAAATTTCCAAGGTTAAGTGAAGCTAAGATAAAGGAAGGTGTCTTTGTTGGTCCTCAGATTCGTGAACTTCTTCGAGATGATGCATTTGACCACGCACTGCATGGCAAGGAAAAGATGGCATGGAAAGCCTTCCAGTTAGTGGCAATAAATTTTCTCGGAAACAAGGCAGACAACTACAGGTTGGTGGTGGAAAACCTCCTCAAGGCATACAAAAGCCTTGGTTGCAACATGTCACTAAAGATACATTTTTTTTGCACTCATCTAGATTCCCCCCCCCCCCCAAACCGAACTGCGGAGCAGTGAGTGACGAGCACGGCGAGCGATTTCACCAGGACATTGCAACAATGGAGAAATGCTATCAGGGCAAATGGAGCCCATCAATGCTTGCAGACTATTGCTGGACAGTGACAAGAGATGCTCCATTTAATGAATACAAGAGACAAGCCAAGAAGCGCCGAGTAGACACTGAATAGGACTAAACTATGTACATAATAGTTTTTTGCCTTTTGTTTCATAATAAATTTATATAACCCTTTTGCTGATTTTTAAAGTGTTACATAAACAGGACAGGTGAAATTATCATGTAAAACAACCATAAACACATGAAAACCTAGATTTACAATTTATGATTAAAACTCTAAACAATATAGACATAATGTAAAAACTTAAATATCTTAAACAGTAGCCAGCTGTTTTGTCATATTTGACTTCAGCACATCAAAATACATAATAAATAGCACATTTTATCTCTGAAGCAGATGACTTCTCAAATTGTAGACCAGTGTAATCAGAGAATAGAGAACCAAGATAATCAAGTGAGGAAGCAGAACGTTTAGATACAGGGAACTGCAGAAAACAAGACACTACCAGATTCGTGGAATTTTATTCCTACATCACTAACATCAGAAAGCACAGTGTTCACAGAGTGCCTGTTCCTGCTAACAAGAGTTAATAAAGTCAGTGGTAATTTCTCTTGCCCCACTATCTGATTCTAGTGATTTAGAGAGAATTTTGAAGACGGCACAAGACCAAACTGAAATGGTTGATAAAAGATCAAAGGCTTTTTCTCTCCTAACTGAAAACTCTTCATGAACTAGGAAAAACTCTTTCCTCCTACTTCAACAGGGCTTTGCTGCAGAAGTGAGAAGATACTAAAATTATCTGCATGTGAAAACAAGCTAAAAATATTCAAAGAACAAAAGGAAAAATGAGCAAATAGCTTAGGGTATTAAAGGGAACCCATTAACCATTTCTGAAAGGTTGCAGACCCCTGATCTAAGCACTATACCCAGATGTACAGACACTCTTTTCTTAACCCATGTATTATAATTTTTTTAACATTAGCTTTAATAAATGTTTTATGTCAGGCTGTTAAGGCACTCCAGTCCTAGTAGTACCCACCATCACCAGATAAAGAAACAAATCTTAAGATGTTTAAAGGAAACTTTATTTGATCATCTGTCTGGCAAGGAATCACTTAAAGTAGTAGAGATTTCACAATCGCAACTGTTAATGTTTACTTTATAATCCCTACTTCTCTATTTATCTGTATGGCCTCTGTCTGATTCTTTGTCTGTTGAATAAGTAATTTTGCAAGATTTAAATCTACTAAGGGGTGGGGTCTGAGTGGTTAAAGAATTGTTTTGTACTGGGCTAGGATTAGTGGAAAAATACTGTTTTGTAATACTTCAGTTTAAAATGATTGGATAAGGTATAGCTAAGCAGGACCCAAGTTTAACTATATAAACCGGGGTCCAAAAGGAAGTTCTTTGGAACCTAATTCCAGGACACTGTCCAAGATCAAAGCTGCCAGACCTCACCACTCTGGCCATCACACTGTGCAGGAACTGGAGCCCTGGATGACCTGATCCTGACTGGCCACCAGGAAAAGTTCATCTGCCTTATTGGGAGTGGTGAGCATTGTATGCTTGATGGTGGTCTGTTTTGGTAACTCTTAATAAATAGAAGATAAGATATTACTGTGTAAGACTTTTACTGGTAAGAGACCCTGCAAGCCTACAGAAGATTATGCCCTAAACCCTAGGAACTGGGTATGGGTAGGTGCCTTTTGCCCGGAGACCTAGGAACTAGGAAAGGGTGGGGGTACCTAGATTAACTGGATTATGCCTTGAGCCCACTGAATGGTAAAGGTGGGGTGTCCTAGAGTGTGTGAATAATACAGCTACCCTCTGCCAAAAAAAGTTAATTGTTAAAGAAAGCCATGTTAGGATATGAGATGTAATTCTTTGCAATCAAACAGATGTGTATGAGAGGTCTATTTTCACATTGTTGATATATGGTACATAGCTGTACTTCTCAGAAGAGAATAGGCATCCAAGTTACAAAGCTCTCCACTACAAACATCTTGTTGCGTCAGTGATTTCTAGAATTTAATTTCAAAATGTAGTTATAGCATTTTAGTACATAACTGTTCACTTTCTCTAGATTTGACTATTTTCTAAATGCTTTGCAGTACTGGAAATTTAAATTAAACTAAAAATATTTAAAAATCTCAGGTTTATAGCTAAAGTACTTAGACAAAGAAATGGAAAGAAAATCAGTTAATTATAAAATATCACAGGCCACATGGAAGCCTGCCAGTTGTTCTGAATACCAAGCTGGGTCAAGTCAACTAGACAGAATATGCAAAAAGAACAGGAGTACTTGTGGCACCTTAGAGACTAACATTTATTTGAGCATAAGCTTTCGTGGGCTACAGCCTACTTCATCGGATGCATAGAACGGAACACACAGAAGATATTTATACATACAGAAAACATGAAAAGGTGGAAGTAGCCATACCAACTGTAAGAGGCCAATCAATCGAGATGAGCCATCAGCAGCAGCCTCCTATTTTTCAAATTAGTTCTTAAGGAGTCTGTATTGTCTGAAACCTATTGAGGATAGAGAAACTTCTGTCAAGCTACAATAGCCAATAATGATGGCCACTAAGTCAAGGTTGGTGAGAGTGTATTTGTCCTAATCTCTGGAATGGAACATTCTCTTGACAATTTTCCCCCTGTAGAGATGCTTACTCCTCCATGGAATGAACTAGGACCCTGGAAACCTCCTCTGTTATAGAGTCAGTCTCAAAGGCAAACTGAAAGGCCCAAATAGCTTCCAACTTCCCCCCTCCCCCATCGACTATTGCATCAGACCTCTCATCCTCTTCACTCAGGCAAGAAGGCAGAGAGGTTACCAACACTAAGTATGCTTTTATCAGCTATGGTGGTTATGATGGGGGAAGGGGAGTATAAGATCCATTTAGAAGTCCTATGTGCCCAAAGTGCTTTTTTGGGGGGGAAAAGTGAGTGGGAAGACAGAGGGCCAGTACCATATGTCCCAGCATACAAGACACTAGAAAGACCTAAAGGAAAAGTAATGAACAGTGGCCAGAAAGTGGTGTGCTCAAGGAATTCACTGTGCTGGGGTAGTGCAACCTATCAGAATCCCACAAACATTTTTCACTCATCACCCTTTTTCTCTAGTAATGGGTGGAGGATACACAAACCTGGAACATGTGCTACTAAGAAGCCAGGCAGATGATCTGGAAACTAATGCAGTCAAAACCAAAACCTGGTCCTGGTACTCAAGTTCCACAGGAGAATTCAACTCATGCTCTGAGCAAAGAGGACTTGTATGGACCACCCAGATCCTTGGAATGAGCTCATGGCAGAAATAAAGGAGCACTGAACAAGCCAGACCATTACCATCTCCTCAGAAGGGACAATGCCTTCATTTTATGTGTAGAGGGAGAAACCAGGACTGTCCTGCCATTTAACAGAAAGAGTGGGGCTTTGGAATCAGGTTGCCCCAGGACAGGGTGCTAAAGGAGTTGGCAGATGAGATTGCAGAGCCATTAGCCATTATTTTTGAAAACTCATGGCGATCGGGGGAGGTCCCAGATGACTGGAAAAAAGGCTAATGTAGTGCCCATCTTTAAAAAAGGGAAGAAGGAGGATCTGGGGAACTACAGGCCAGTCAGCCTCACCTCAGTCCCTGGAAAAATCATGGAGGAGGTCCTCAAGGAATCAATTATGAAACACTTAGAGGAGAGGAAAGTGATCAGGAACAGTCAGCATGGATTCACCAAGGGGAAATCGTGCCTGACTACCCTAATTGCCTTCTATGATGAGATAACTGGCTCTGTGGATGAGGGGAAAGCAGTGGATGTGTTATTCCTTGACTTTAGCAAAGCTTTTGATACGGCCTCCCACAGTATTCTTGCCGCTAAGTTAAAGAAGTATGGGCTGGATGAATGGACTGTAAGGTGGATAGAAAGCTGGCTAGATAGTCGGGCTCTGAGGGTAGTGATCAATGGCTCCATGTCTAGTTGGCAGCCGGTTTCAAGCAGAATGCCCCAAGGGTCGGTCCTGGGGCCGGTTTTGTTTAATATCTTTATTAATGATCTGGAGGATGGTGTGGACTGCACTCTCAGCAAGTTTGCAGATGACACTAAACTAGGAGGCATGGTAGATACACTAGAGGGTAGGGATTGGATACAGAGGGACCTAGACAAATTAGAGGATTGGGCCAAAACAAAACAAAAAAAACCCACACCTGATGAGGTTCAACAAGGACAAGTGCAGAGTTCTGCACTTAGGACGGAAGAATCCCATGCACTGCTACAGACTAGGGACCGAATGGCTAGGTAGCAGTTCTGCAGAAAAGGACCTAGGGGGTCACAGTGGACGAGAAGCTGGATACGAGTCAACAGTGTGCTCTTGATGCCAAGAAGGCTAACGGCATTTTGGGCTGTATAAGTAGGGGCATTGCCAGCAGATCGAGGAACGTGATCGTTCCCCTTTTATTCGACATTGGTGAGGCCTCATCTGGAATACTGTGTCCAGTTTTGGGCCCCACACTACAAGAAGGATGTGGAAAAATTGGAAAGAGTCCAGCGGAGGGCAACAAAAATGATTAGGGGTCTGGAGCACATGACTTATGAGGAGAGGCTGAGGGAACTGGGATTGTTTAGTCCCCAGAAGAGAAGAATGAGGGGGGATTTGATAGCAGCCTTCAACTACCTGAAGGGGGAGTTCCAAAGAGGATGGAGCTCGGCTGTTCTCCGTGGTGGCAGATGACAGAACAAGAAGCAATGGTCTCAAGTTGCAGTGGGGGAGGTCCAGGTTGGATATTAGGCAACACTATTTCACTAGGAGGGTGGTGAAGCACTGGAATGTGTTACCTAGGGAGGTGGTGGAGTCTCCTTCCTTGGGGGTTTTTAAGGCCCGGCTTGACAAAGCCCTGGCTGGGATGATTTAGTTGGGGATTGGTCCTGCTTTGAGCAGGGGGTTGGACTAGATGACCTCCTGAGGTCCCTTCCAACCCTGATATTCTATGAAACTAATATCAAGTTGACTGAGACCATTAAAAAGAAATACTCCACAGTTGGATTCTTTTTATTTACCTTCTTACCTTTAAGGCTTTAGGTGACATACACACTCCCATACACCTCTCTCACGGGAGTGGCGAGGTGGGAGAAAGGACCCAGCCCTCTCTGCCCTCCATGCCTGGCTGGGCCCCTGGGACAGACCTGACTCTCCTGGTACTTGGCGCTGTGTCTTCCTGAGGCAACATGTGGAGGGTGGGATGCAGGATCACATATCCTGCTTCCCCAGATTTCTGCCAGTGTTTACACCAGAATGTGGCCAGCAACAAGCCTTTCAGCACTGTGCAGGAGGGAAGGAATAGGAGCTGCTTCCAGCTGTGGAGGGAGAGGGAGGGGAAGACAAAAGGATGACCTGGCCTGTGTCGTTGCAGAGCGCCTATCTTCTCTTCCCACCCCCCTTCTCCTCCCTGTGTGGCTGGAAGCAGCTTGTCCCTGCCTGCCTGCACAGTGTTGAAAGGCAGCTAACACCTCCAGGCTGCTGCTGGCCACTGACATAACCCAGCCACCTCAGGCTACAACATGGGCAGGAAGGGGTTAAGCCCAAAGGATGCATTGTGCATCAGGGCCCAGGGAACCTGACTGCAGGGACTTCAGCGAACCTGAACCCAGCCAGAGAGGCAGGTGAGGGTGCCTAGGGACAGAGTAACCCCCATGCTCCCTGGGGGCAGGACCGAGGATGGGGAGGGGACGTGGGTAAAGAGGATGCTAAGCCCTGGGGGCTGCTATGGAGTCTGCAGGGCACGAACAAGCTGGAAGTCACACCCTCGCCACTCCAGAGCTTAGCTGAGGGATGGAGAGGCTTCCCTGTGCCAGCGCTGTGCAGGGCTTGGGCACGTGCAGGGCTCGGCTCCTCCTGGCCAGTGCCCTGCTCTGGAGGGTCTTGGGCTCTCCCGGGGCACCGGCCCAGCCAGAGGCAGTGGGGGAAGGAAGGAGCCTGTTGGCCGGGCTGTTGGTGAGCTGAGCGTTCCGGATGCATGTGAAAGTGCAAAGCAAGGAGAAGACAGTGAGAGGAGGAGCACAAAGGGCGGATGGATGGGTAGAAGTGACATGTAACTGGCCACTGCCTGGCGCCTGCCTGCACTCACCAGCCACTGCAGCTTGAAGCACACGACCAGTGCTGGCCAGAAATGGGACAGTACTACCTAAATGTAAGCCTAAATCAGAGCAGATAAGGAGCAATCATTACAATTCACTAACTTTGGAATAAAACATTTTCATTAACATTGCCTTACCAAAAGAGTGGTTTCAAATAGACCATTTTCCTCTGGAATACAATGTAATAATACTTTGTGCTTACCTCAAAGCACCTTACACATGGGACAAACTTGACACCTAAACCCACATTTAAGTACCTGAATAAGTGGAGTCATATCCAGAGATGTGGAGAATCCAGCAGTTCCCACTGAAATCAATTGATCTGTGTACATTACGCTTTTTCTGGACCATAGGGAAGCATCTTTAGCAAAAAACACTAGTGTAGGCAGGGGTCCAGTAGCTGCCAGCATTTTAAAGTCACAGTATTGTCTAGACCTGCACTGAACAGAGTGCTTAAAAAGGCCAGTGAGGGGAGGTGCTGGTGTATACCAGTATTGCTGTCACTGGTAGAGTTGTACCAGTGCAATGGTAGGAAATTTTGAGGAAAGCACTAAGATAAACACAGCCTCACCCCTATGCCCTCCCACTCACATTGCAGATACAAATACAAATCATTTGAACACTGCCCAGCACAATGGGGCCCTGGTCCATGACTAAGGGCCTAGGTACTATGATAATACTAATAAATGCTGAAATCTAGAAATGTTTATTGTAAAGCAAAGGTTTAAATTTTATTTAAAAAAAATAAGTGTTATATTGTTGAAAAACCAAAGGGAAAAATTTCCTGTGAATTAGCACCAGAAGAACTAACTTTGCCAAGGCAACACTTATTTTTTTTAAGTCAATATTGGCTTTGTAATAATGCAGGATAGAAAAGCGACAAAAACTTGTTCAGAGCAAGTGGAATCACAGTGATGGTAGGAATACTTATGCATCAATGGACACCTTGTCCATGGGTGCAAGGTGTGCTAAAGGGATGCAACATAGAATGCTCTGTTGTAGTTAGGCCTTTAGTGCCTCATTTATCCAATCTGTAAGATGGGGGCAATTATATTTGGTCAACACAGAGGGATGATGGAGGGCTTCCCTCAGTAAAGGCTGTGAAGTGCAGAGGGTTATTAGGCCCAGTCAATAGAGGAAATGCAATAGAATTCAAGCCCTCTTGATTCTCAGCACATTGCATGCTCTCCCAGGCAAAGGGGGTATTTTGTTAAGGAAAGCAGCTGGGTTAGGATTGTCCCAATACCAGTTTCTGGGGTTCCTGAAATGCTGTTTCGGGGACAGTCTATTAATTTCAATCTGTTAACCTAAATACTTTAAACAAACCAAATTAATCAGATCTACTCTTCTTCCCCCCCTTAGAACAGGCTGTTGCATAGGCCACTGAACAGGTTATGCACCTCCACAATAGTCTATCCTGAGAAAAGGGGCAGAATGCTTGAGAGGGACAGGGGTCTGATGCCATCCACCCATCATGTTTTAGGTCTTCTGGGGGATCTTTTCCATCCTGCTTTCATTGGGTCAAAGTCAAAGATCTCACAGAGAAATTGGTAGGCATTCAGTGCAGAGGGCCATACCACCTTAGAGAACATTGGGTGACCATTGGAGAGAGAGAGAGAGAGACTTGTTAGAAAATGGATCTCTCCATGTGACTTAAATTTGAACCATTTAAAGTTTTCAATAAAGAAAGATCAGCAATTAAGGAAAAGGCGAGCTCTGCACAAGGTTTTGAAGCAGCCTGCCAAAATTCAGCTCATTGCTAAGATATTTAATAATTCAGGCAGTACACTGCAGTCAAAACGCCCATTTAGTGTTTCTGCATTTAAATGAAGCATTAGTCAGTGTTTTTTTAATCACGTTGCTTAGCTTTTAAACTGTCATTGCCCTTTTCCATTCAACACTCCCACTGGAGAGGGAGAATAATACTTAAACTTCTTTGCTTTGAACAGAAGTGTATAGTGCTGCCTTGACCTCTTGCAAAAATTTGAGAAATCCTATTTTAAATTTCATACACATACTTTTCAAAAAACACCTTCATTTTCTTCAAAGCATGGCCTGCTAAAGATGCTCTGAATAATTCTATTCTACTAATCTCTCCATTTAAGATTTTGCCTCAGGTCCTCTAACTCCCAGAGGTTAGAGGTGGGCCATTACTTTCTAAGGCACAGTAAGATGCGGGTCCTGCTGCAGAATGTACTTTGTTCTCCCGAAAGCACTTAACATGGTATAAATTAAAAAGCAGGTAAGTTTTCAAATAAAGATAATGGTTACGATGGTTATAATTTCATGAACACAACAAGTTCAATTCTCCCCTCTATAAGTTACTGTGACATAAGTGAGTGAAAACTCTGGGATTTGAACCTGTAGTATTTCCTTGCAATACTTGTTGCGGGGCGGGGGTGGGGGGGGAGAAGAGACGACACAAGAGACCAGGAATCTCACCTCCCAAAGCCTAAGAATCTTGGGATTCTTGAGACAAGGAGCATCATCTAGAGAGCCCCTGGTCTTTGCACTCACCTAACCACGAGGCAAACTGTTTCCTGCTGGAGTTCTGCTGCCAGGGTCTCCCCCAAAAGTGACTGCTCCTCCCATAATCTTCCTCAAAATAGGGGGAGAATTCTAGTGTAGAGGAAGAGCCAGCAGTATGTTTTGTATGGTCTTCTCCCATGGGTTGGAAGAAGATGGGGGAAATCCACCATTCGTCTCCCAGCTTCTCCCCCCCCCACAGACACACTGTGCCTAGCTGGTTTCTGGAAGGACTGGAACCCTATGCAGAAAGGGGAAGGCCTGCCACAGGGGCTCCAGTCTTCTCCCACCCTACTGCACAGCCTGGATCCAGAGTGGAAAGGAGCATGGGGACCATTGTAAGCATCAAAGCTATTTGGGGTTGAATTATAGGGGGAGTTAATAGTGATGCCTAGATTTAGGTTTCCTAATGCCTTCCCCTGTGAAAGATTCTTGTCATTTTTTTTGTGGGATCTGGTGCTGGCATCAGCACCAGTAATGAAGGTGTACCAGCTCTGGATGTGGAATTGACATTGGTGATGGAATCTGTGCCAAAGAAGGGCACAGTACTGGAAGGCATATCTATTACTGTCACTGAGGTTGGTGCTGGGGTAATAGTTGGAGCTCATCTCATGGCTTCCAAGAGGGCCTATACAGAGGGCCACATAAGCAGCTACAGCAGACCCTGCAAAATGTCCTTCTATCAAGTGTGAATCTGAGGAAAGAAAAGAAGCCTTGTGTCCTGACGTTGATTCAGGGACCTTCCAAATCCATTACCGAAGGTGTTGAAGGCTGTCTGAAAGGACCTGGAATTGAAACAGGAGATGTAGTTGCAAGCACACAGTGAGGAGTTAGAAAAGCAGGTAGCAGAGTGGTCCGCAGCCTCAACAATGGTCCTCCAGTCAGGAACAGAGATTGAAGGCAAATCGGAATCCGAACTTGCGATGTGACCAGGCTGATGGGTGCTGAGTCCAACACCCGAGGTGTGGGGAGAAGAGATGACAGCTGTGATGTCTGAGAGGCCTCTAAACATTCCTGTCTTGTGCAGTAAGGAGTATTTGAGCAATAGCACTTCCATTTTTATACCCCTTTTTGGGGGAAGTTGTGCTTCCTTTCTCCTCCTTTAATCTAAGGTGGCAGACTGGATTTGAGGTGTAGAGATGCCAGAGGACACTTCTGGTGTAAGCACTGGAGCCAGCAAAGAATGGGCACCAGGGTGAAACCCTCCTGAGCTGGCATCAAACTATTAGGCAGTGCTGGCTTAGTGATTGGTACTGATTTCACTGTAGTAGATTGGATGGTGCCAGCTGAGAGATTTGCTCTATGTATGGTGCCAGGAGATCCCAGTCTTGACTCTCATAGAAGGTGGCACTGAGACTCAAAGGGAGAGGTGCTTCTTGGATTCTGAGGAAGACTACCTCAACATGGAGGTAAATCTTAATACTGGAAACAGGCCTGGCAGAATATCAGGCTTAGGAACTGAGAAGCTAGATGAGTCTGGAACCTCAAGTCTCTTTCTCTCTCCTAGGCTGGAGAGTAAAGATGTGGCATGCTGCATAACATGTACCAGAGTGGGGCTCACCCAGAAAGAGAAGGCACCAAACACGCTATGATTGCCATGCAAGAGACACCTCTTAAAGCCCTTAGGGGCTTATTTAAAAGATAGACTAAATAAAGGTGTAATCCTGAGGACACAACAGGGCAAGTTCTGTTTATTCTCTGCAGCATTAGCAAAGGAACTGAGGTGGCTGAGGGGATGAGAGTAGGGCAATGGATCTCCCTCCCACAAGAATATTTGGGCACCCTCCCCCCCAACACATGCATCCCAACACAACTTTTCAAGGTAGCGCCACAGCTCAATGCCAAGGGCACCAAATCCCCCTAATGAGAATACAGACATCCCCAAAGAAGAACACCTGCTTCCCTAGTTAAGTTGTTCCAATGCTTAATTACCCTCTCTATTAAAAATTTGTGCTTCTTTCTAGTCTGAAGTTGCCTAGCTTCACTTAGAAAATACATTGTTTGGGAAATATCTACATATGAAGAGGTCCCAAACACAAGGTACTTTCTACTAGATCCATATTTTGAGTTTATAGCTGCATTTCTCAAAGTGTAGGACTTGTGATCGTTCTCCCATAGCTCAGCTTTCATTAGAAAATAAAGTTAGTCCCTAACTGCCATGGCTGCATAGACAACCTTCATATACACAGTGAGTATAACCAATGTAGTCATGTCTGCTTGAGTCTGCAGGGAGACAGAAACAATAGTTCTGAGATGTGGACTGTTCCATTTGTTTCAGAGGGTGCTAACTCAGGTACTACTAATAGTACTTATCAGTGCTGTCTTTCACTGTTCATAATAGGACACCTCCTCTCCTTTCCTACATACTGTAATGAAGATTGTGTTTTCCAAAGTCTGAGGCATGCCCCCTGGGGAGGGCATGAAGAGTTAGTTGGGAAGAGGGGAATTGGTGGAGAGGAAGATGGGAAGGCATTTAACAAGAAGGGTTCTGAAACAGGTGAGGATTTAGACCAGCCTCCCAACAGGAGTTGTGAGGACAAATAGCTCAATTAGTTTTAAGAGAGAGATGGACAAATTTTAGTGGGATTGAATGATGGGATGGCTTGTAATGATGGATCAGGGCGAGGCAGCCCTGCAAGGGAGTGGGTTCTTCTGGTTCATGTCAGATGTTCCCAAAATCTCAAATTACAGGGCTTCAGCTGGTCACCTGGAGGCATCAGATAGGGATAGTTTTTCCTCTCAATGTATTCTGGATTTTGGGGGGGGGGAAGGGAGGAGTGTCCTTCCTCTGATGCATCAGACATGGGATATCAGACAGGATAGGCTGTGCTCTGAGACAATAATGAGCACTCTCTCTCTCTTAGGTGCTTGGCTGGCTGGTTCTTGCTTACATGCTCAGTGTTTAACTGCTTGCTCTATGTGGAGGCAGGAAGGAATTTTTCCCCAGGTCACGTTGGCAGTGACCGGGGGGGGGGGGGGCGGGGAAGGGGAGGAAGAGTGGGTTTGACTTTCTTTGCAGCATGTGGGTGTGGGTTACTTGCCAGAATTATCCACGTATAGATCACTTAATCAAATTCCTTTCCATTGCAAGGGCTTTGGATACTGGTGGCACCTCCATCCCTGCTATTCTCTGCCTGTGGCACATAACAGTTTAATCTCCTTTGGGCTGTAATAGTTTGGTCTAATTCTGCTTGTTGAGTTTAGTGGGTGGGTGCTGGGAGGCGTTAGTGGTGTGGGATATACAGGTCAGACTAGATGATCTGATGGTCCTTTCTGGCTTTAAGTTCTATGACTATGACATGGGGAGGTGTGATTGGTTTCATTTCCTGAAGGGGAGGGCTCAGCTTTCAAAAGTTTGGGAAACACTGTTTTTATCAAACCATAGCTGTTAAGAATGGAAAGGCCATCCCATCCACCTCCTGCCACCAAATTTATTTTTAAAACATTGTGTTTAATAAAATGCACCTATTCTAGAACCCTAGATGTCCTGACACTTAATCTTTCAGAAGTCTGTATTATCTAGCAGCATTACAAAGCAAACATTCAAACAGGAACAAATTAACAAAATCAATCAGGCAGTGAATCAACTACAAACGGGCTTTTTCTCCACATCATTTCTTGAATCATATCTTTAACCTCTTCCAAGACTGCCAAATGAAGTCAAATGCAGATTGTTCCCTCCTGCAGAGAGATGCTCTAAACAATGTATTATGTTACCCAAAACATACCAATCAATCCCTGGATGAGAAGTTGGTGGTCGCCTATGGACCAGTGATTAGAACCTGATTACATTCAATCTAGGCAAACAGAGTACAGTAACTCAAAAGTTCTCAAAGCTCACAAAACTTCAGATTATAATTGACTTGAAGGAAAAATGTACACAGAAAAAGTTAGAATGAAAATTGGGAGTTGTTAAAAAAAGTCTATTAGATGGCTAAAAAGGAACACGTCTACAATAAAAAAACAAACAAAGACAGATTTGGCTAAAATAATATACAATAGATAGGATAGGAATATAATGTAAATGTCAGACCTGCTTTTAGGGAAAACAGGTCATGTCAAACAAATCTGATTTCATTCTTTGAGATTAAAAATTTTGTTGATTAAAGGTAACTGCACAGATGTAATAAACAGACTTTTGTAAGATTTTGACCTAGTACTGCATGACATTCTGATTTTTTAAAAAACAGCACTATACTTTATCAACAAACCCCACATTAAATGTATTAAGAATTGGCTAAAAAAACCTGACAGATCTCAAAGTAGTCATCAATAGGGAATCATGAAAAGGGGCCTCAAGAGTATTTCCAGTGGGGCTTCTTACTGAGGTGCAGGCCTGAACAGATTGCTAACACAAAGGTAAAATGGAAAAAAAACACTGAATAATAAATAATGGATAAAAATGGTTATTTCTCCAGAATTAAGTAGAGAAGATTCTCCACCCTTAATGCCATGCCCAGCGTGCACTGCTGACTCAGGATGGTGCTGTCAGTGTTCTGAGCTATTGAACTGTATCACCCGTGAGGATTGAGAGGGTGCATGCCTACTCCTTGCTAAGGTGTCATAATAACTGACTGCTTCAGCTGCTCACAGTTAAAATGTGTGGGGGAAGCAAAACAGTGCTGCTGAACACAAATTCAGTGCCTTTGGGAGTGTGGGGGATGGGGGAGACCAACCGACTGACTGACATTTGATTCAGGTCACTTTTCTCTCTTCTTGCCTGGGAGGTCTGATTTTTCCATCAAATAGGAGAAGCAGCCCAGCAACTTTAATATGTGCAGAGAAGAGCCATAAAAATGATTCAGAAGTGACTTGGCTGGAAAAAAAAATGCCTTATCGTGAGAGACTTAAGGAGATCAATCTGTTCAGTTGATCAAGAGGTGACATAATTACAGTGCATAAGTACCTTCATGAGGAGGAAAATACCAGGCACTAAAGGGCTCTTTTATCTAGCAGAGAACGTTATCACAAGAACCAATGGCTGGAAGTTGAAGCCAGACAAATTTAAACTAGCAATAAGGCACAAATTTATAAGTGAGGATGATTAATCACTGGAACAAATGACTAGAGGAAATGGAGTCTCCATCTCTTGGTGTCTTCAGATCGAGACTGGGTAGCTTTCTAGAAGTACCCAAGACATCAGTTATGGCTTAGTTAAACAGAAGTTATTGGCTTGAGTACAGGTTTCACTGGGTGAAATTTAATGCCCTGAGAAAATACGAGTCAGACTGGATGACCTAATGGTCCCTTCTGGCCTTAAACACTATGATTCTACAAATTTCATCACTTTTCAGTGCTTAACTTTGCAATGATGAAAGTTGCACTAATGTAGAGTTGTTTTTTTAAGGGTTATCTAACTTTAAAGTTCATACTTTATCCTTGTGAGTACGTTTGTTTACCTTCTAATCTTTGATGTACAGCATGTAGTGTATAGCATTACACTAGATTGACAAAACAATTTTAAAAAATTCTCAAAAATGTGGATCAAGTATTTGGTTTTAAATTAAAAAATAAAACTTGAGCTATTTAACGGGATTCAACCAATAACCAGGCTACACGAGGCAAATGAAAGGAAAGGAAACATGAAGAGTGATAACCACCCAATGGTGAGTTTTTCCATAGAGCAACATAGGTGGGGAGGGAAAGAAAGCACTCATTAAGAGAAAGATGTAGTAAAAAGGGGGAGAGGATGCAGAGTCACACCAATCATGACTGTTCTGAGAAGCTACCAATTATTAATAAAATAAGATTTGACAAAATTAGCTAAATAGAATCATATAACAAGCAATATGTTGGAAAGCAGATAACATTTGACTACTTGAATGTCATGTCACTGAATGTCTTTCTAAAGAGCATCTGTCTCAGCCACTCGCTGTAATTTTTCAAAATAAAGAGCACTTTGCATCTCTGGCTTTCACAAAGCAGCCAACATACTGTCAAAAATAAAGAGCAATCACAGCATGGCTTACCTCCCTAGGCCTTTTCTCCACTTTTATCATCACTGTCCATGTAACGGCAAGAGCAGAGAACTAATTCATGTATATACCATGTTGGCCCTATGTGAACCTGTTTGTATGTAACTCAAGAATGATGAGACAGTTAAACACTCTCTCACAGTGGCTTGCAAAATGCATGCTCATTTCGGTCATTCAGAAACTTCCAGTGGAATTCTTCAAAAATGCTGAAACACCACAACACATTTGACCCAGGCATAAATTTAAGGAAAGCTATGGAATACAAATTATCTTGTAGTTTTTGGAGCACGTATATTTTGAGAGCAGTTAAATGTCATTACCAAAGCAAGTACAGAAATGGGATCTTACTGTAATTTACCTTGCAGAAGGGAAGATTTTTAAAATGTTTGTATTTAACTATCTATTTAACAAATTCAAAATAATAATGGTCCCAATACCTCCCATAAGCATCCCAGTGGGAAAACCAAACTAGCCAGGGCTAAGGGTCTCTTTAAAACTAAAAAGGAAACTAAACAGATAATTGAAGAAAGAATAGTTCTTGTGATGACAACAGCAAGAAAACTACCCTGAAACTGATATTCACCCTACAGTTTCTCTCCTGAAACCAGAGACAGTTTGACAAAGCTAAATTTTAAATGTGGAAATACTGGCAAAGCAACTGCCATTCTCAGGCCCAGGAAAAGGTTCTGGAAGTGTATGGACTTATTGGATTTTGCAGCCTTTACTGGAGAACAGACACGTTAGTAAAACTGAGATTAGTTAAATAATCCCCCCAACCAGTTTTTTGAAACATCCTATTATATTTGTTACTGTGTCCCCCACCCCCATCTTTGCCTGGCTGTTTATTTCATCCACCTGTTATGTCTTGTCTTTTAGACTGCAAAGTATAATAAATGACAGTCCCTGCCCAAAAGACATTTGTATGGTGCTTAACACAATGGAACCGCACCTAGTTGCTGCCGCCTTTAGGCACTCCCCTAATATAAATGTTAAAGAATAAAGCTTCTTTACCCCACTACCAGGAACCTAAAAGTGTGTATAAATGTAAATACAATTTATATCCACTTTAAGGTCCTCCAGCTTTTAAATTCAAGCTACAGCAATTAAACAAATAAGGGGGGGGAACACCCTAACACCTAAAGCCTAAATGTAGTGAGGTGGCAGCACAGGAAGTATCACTGACTCAGTGAGGTTGTAAGACTGTCTGCTACCCTGTTACAAGGAACTGAAGCAATCCATATGCCATGCCCCCCTTTTATAATCCTGCCCTCTGAATGTTCAGACCCACAAGGGGGAGAGGCAGGGGGCATGAGAGCATTCCAACAGGTATAGATACTAAATGGTCCCACTGCTCCAACCCGCACCATCAGCACATCTCTAGAGTAGGAATGTGAAGAGGCTACTCAAATGAGTTAAAAATTATAGGATGTAGAGAGAAGTTATACTGTACCCTTAGAAGAGTGGCAGAGTTCCCACTGCTGCAAACTCTCCCCCTCTGGACCCTCTGGTTGGAGCTTGTCCCCTCCATGCTCCCTACAATGCAGCTCACAATTTAAAGCCACAATGTGGCCCTTTACATTTTCGTAATCTTCAGATAAGAGGATTTAATTGCTTTGTTAAATTCAAACTCACAAATTATGAATTTTAAGTGCAGACCAAAAACCCCTAAGACACACTGCAGATTTCAAGTAAGTATATCAGTAACAAAACATATGCAAGTACATATGTTCACATTTTGCAAAAGGAATTACTAGAGATAATGTGAGTAGGTAGGTGTCTCTTCCAACTTGCTCCGAAACAAAAAGTTTCCAGCACATAGTGTCGAGTCAAAACCTTACCCTGTTCTGGGGTTTAGTTTTATCAACAAAAAGTTAAAGTCCATGCTCAGCCTTCTTTTCCAGCTGCTCCTAGGGTTCCTATCTCAGGACTGCTCAACCTACAAGCTAGCTCATTCCTCCCCAGAACCGTGTTAACATACCCCTGAAGTCAGCAGAACCTTTTAACCTTTCCCTAATAGAATCAATGGGGCTACCAGCTGTCCAGATTTTACTGGACACACACTTCTGCTCCTATGGCCAAAAGCTGCAATCCCTTGTGCTGGCCACTTGAGGTCACTGTGGTTTCCAACCAGGAAGGATACTCTGATAGGAGGAGAACATGACAGTGAAAAACAACTCCTGAAGAAGAGCTCCGTATAAGCTGGAAAGCTGGTCTCTCACAAATGGAAGTTGGTCCAATAAAGATATTACTTTACACACCTTCTCAGTGAAAGCAACAGGCAGAGACAGAAGGAAAAGGAATGTGGGGCTGAGAAGAGGAGATAGAGAAGGGGGATCAAAATGGGGGACACAGAAAGGAAGCAAAGAATAGGGCAAGGTCTGAAAAAAAATCAACAGACTTAGGAACAGGCTGAAAAGGGATATGGGTGACTACTAGGGGAGGAGTACACTTGGGGGTAGTATGCATAAGAACCATCACTCAAAGAACTCTGAGTTTACACCAGTCAAATTAAATAGTTCAACCGTCAGCAACCGCTAGTTCCCCACTGCCATCCAACACAACCTTCTCTGGCTACCAATTATCCCATTAGCTTAAGTGGAAAAGATCTGGGCTGAGGTTTTGAAGGTCCTGCATTAAAAATCTGCTGATAATTACATATTTTTCCATATGGGTCATGTCATCATCTTAATGCACAAAGCACAAGGGGGCAGAATTAAGGCTGCCTGGGGTAACCTTAATTATGGCATTTCCTAACTTCTAAACACAACTTTGCAACTGTAATGCTCTTTAAGTATAGGTTTTTTTAAAGTATGTCATCTATCTATAGGACCCATTCTAAAGATACCGGGGCAGGGGGAGGGGGGGGAGGAGGAAGTAGATACCTCAGAAGTTGCTATTGTGCTAATGGACTGTTCACCTGTAGGTCACCTGTTTAACTAAACAAATTATGATTATAATAGATATTATATATCATTTACCAATAAGGCCAGGTAATTTTCCAATAAGAAATCTTGACACAAGTCCAGTCTCTCTCATATACCATTGACTCATTACAACCAAGAGAACAGCAACATATTTCTAGAGGAAGGATGATAATTAATAGTTTTACCTCTGATGTCACAATGGCCCCAGTAAAGAGTATGGTGAGATGTATAGGTCTGTCAATTTGCAGTCATTAATAACTTGATTACAAGCTATTTTTTTCACATGTAGCCTATGTACAAGATTTCATTGAGATGACTGTGAGCAAAGTTTAAAAAGTCTGTGTAGTCTCATTATTGAGATCATTTGGTACAAAAAGAGGTCTTACATAAGGTGCCATATTTCTTCAAGGACCAATTTTTAAATTAATTTTAATTCATAAATGGATTACAGATTCACTTGTAAATTCTCAAAAAATTCATTTTACTCAAAGTAAGTTTGGCGTGAATATGCTGTACTCTTCCATCCACTGAGTTCAAAAGAGCTACTCTGAACCTGTAGGTCAAAAAAACAGCAACAATGGGAATGGGTGCTATAGAACACTATGTGAGAGACAGAGATCCAGACCAGGAGAGTTTGTGGGACAGCTTTTGCAGGGAACTCCTTTGAAGGCAACCAAGCAAAAACTGATAGAATAGTTCTTGGTGGTCAAGTAATAGCAATTGGTAGCTCACAACTACCCATTAATAGAGAAGGAGCCTCCGGCTCTAGCCACTACTGCCTTAGAGTGTCCAAAAATCCCAAACAACTTTGAGCTATTGGAGTTTGACCTGCCTTGCAGTAGGGGCATGAGTGAGAGTTATGTCATGACAGCATCTTTATAAAACCACTTTAAAAAAAAAAAAGGGTCTTTCTAACCAGGTAGGTTTTTCAAAATTCTCTTAACTGTAAATAGTTATTTGATCTTTGAAATCACTAAACAACAACTTGCAGAGAGAGACAGTGGGTGAGGTAATATATATCTTTTATTGGACCAATGTCTGTTGGTGAAAGAGACAGAGACAACAAATTGCACTCATTGGTAACTTCACTGTATGAATATGAAATTTCGTAAGCTACCCAGCCAGCAGCTAACCAGTGTAACTCATGTACAGATTACTTTTTGTGATGTATTAGATGTCAGCAGATTTTCAGACTAAAAATAGAGCAGTCAAAGCCATTGTTATTTTTTCATGAAAGTGGATTAGAACTCATTCGCACATTACTCATGCAACTGGAACACACTGCAGTATTTTGTGTTTTCAAAATTACTGCTTTTCTCCTCTAAAATGTAGGAAATTAATTAAAGATGACACATTATGAAGATCACTGCACATAAATTCATATCTTTCTAGACCAGAAGCAGCACTAATTGCTCAAAGAATCTTAAGCACTTAAGATCTGCTGTAAAACACAAACAGAATGCAATAACCAATTATTTGCTATCGCATACTCTGAGCTTCAAACATTATTTAAACAATAGAGAAACAAAACATGCTCTAGTGCAGTAGTTCTGAAACTGGTCTCAGAGAACTGGCTGGTCATATATTATTGTCTCTTTTTCAAATGGTTGTATTTTAGAAAAAAGTTAAAATACAGTAAATACTTTCCTAAAGTAACTTTTTATGTAAGCCATTGTAGTAGTTCCCACGAGGATGTTGCTTGCTTGCAAATGGGAAGGGAAGTTGTTCATGTGATTCACGGCTGCCAATTTCTGAGGAGCTGTGTGTGACATTTTATACAAATTAAATAATTTCTTTGTTATGAACCTCAACTTTATGGTCAAGATATACCACTACAAGGGTAGGACATGGAACTGCACAAAATTTGCCAACTGTGGCTGGAAGGTACAAATGTGTGCTGGGTACATTGGAGATTGTATAGGGTAGATGGAGGCTGCAGATTGTCGGAGGTGTAGCTAGCAGGGGTTAGCAGGGTGGGTGGGTGCAGAGGCGACTGGGGATGTTGGATGGATCAATGCCGGGGTAGGCATGAGGTGGCTGTTTGCTGGTTGCCAGGGGCTGCTGGGGAGTAGATACTGAGGTGGAGAAAATGCTGAGATGTGTGGAAATGGAAAGCCTCTGGGTGTGTTGGGTTGTATGGGGTGTGGGAAATACGGAGGTGCTGAGGTTGGGTGAATTCTGGGGTACCTGGAGCCGTGGGCTGGAGGGGAGCCAGCTGCAGTGTTCTGGGAGCCATCTGGGAAGCCTGAGGCCTCACCTTGTGGTGTTGATGCCCAGGTGACTTCCTGACTCCTGCTGCTCCCCTGCTGGCTCCCAGGAAGGGGCAGCAGGAAGCCTGATGCCCCAACAGTTCTGAGCAGCCAAAGGCAAATGCCTGCTGCCTTCCCATAGCTTAGGTGAACATATGAGAATTCAGATGAGCTGCAGTAATGTTTGATAGGGCTTCAAGAGGTGCAAAAAACTTGGTAGCTCTGAATGACACTGTGGCAGGGGAGGTTTCCCATGCAACTACAACTAGGAAAGGAGATGGCAAATGGGAGAAAGGTATCCATGAAACACTCTCTCTATTAAGATGGAGTCCACTCTAAGACCAAGTCTGAGAACCCTGAGTTTAGAAGCAGGCTATTTGGGAGGTGCAGGGTACATAAGGCAACAGAAGTGGTGGCATCAGTGCAGAAAGACCACACCTCCGCAAAGACTATCGTGGTGGTGAGTGGTAAATGGAAGACCAAGATCCCCCAACCCCTCCAGCCTCCAGAGTGGAAGAATGAAAAGGAAATGGCAAATGAGAACGTGGGAGTTTCCCAGTCCCTGTGCAAGAAACGGCAATGCAGGGGAGCATTTGGTCTTTAGTTTGGAGGCTGCTCAGGCCCAAGTACCACCAATGCAGCTGAATTTTCAATGTGGAGAGAGAGGAAGGAGAGATACTATAGAAAGAGGCTGGAATTGAGAGAGGTTTTGAAAAGGTAGGTTTCTCACTTTTGGAAAAATAATATGGAGGACAATTGATCTCTACAATCAGGGTAAAAAACAGGATTGCCAATTTTGGTTGGACATATTCCTGGAGGTGTCATCACATGACATAATCTTTAATTAAATATTAATCTTTAATTCCTGGAGACTCCAGGACAATCCTGGAGGGTTGATAACCCTCTTAAAACAAACAACTAGAGAGCTGAATCTGCCAAAGGCCTCAAATAAGGCTTCTGTTCTCTAATATGCAATTTCTTTGATTTTTTATAATCCTAGTAATTATTTTACAATATCCTCTGTAAATCCATTAAAATGGCCAAATACTGTCATCCTACCTATCCCTTTCAAGGTAGCATGGATACCATATTTTTCTGTTTTGTGTGTTTTAAATAACTGAGATCAAGCCAAAGGACATTTTTTAAAAATCAGAATTGTCCTACAATTTTCCTGACAGGTGGCAATCCTAGACAGCTCTCCCCCAGAAAACCTTTGAAAAGTAAATGCAATCTGGAACAATTGAGATGCCAAAGTTATCCTCCTTCCCCTTTCTTTGCTACATTCAGTCTTCTCTGTTTTCCTACCTTAGGCAATGCCTGAAATAACATACAGTGACGCAGGTTTGTGCAAAGAAATTTTTAAAACATCTTCTGACATTTGAGGAATGTGCATAATGAATCAGTTTATCCTGGGACTTTATATAGCACCCATCAGTTTAGTTCTTGTATGTTAAACAAGTGCCCGAATATGCCGTAGTGCTGTTCAAAACCTGCATTTGATAACAATTTGCACTCGTTGCACCTTCCATCCAAGGAACTTAACATGTTTTACAAATGCTAAAGAATGTAGCCCCAAATCTTGCAAAGTATTTATCCCCATTTTACAGATGAGGAAACTAAGGGAACGCCTACATGTTGAGCTGGAAGTGTAATTTCCAGTTAGAGGCAACATACCCACTTTAGTTCTATTTGAGCTAGCATAGTATAAATAGAAGTGGCTGTGATTACATAAGTAGCAGGAGGGACTAGCCCCGTCCAAATATGATTCTCTGTGAGACATCTATTTTTATTGCATTATCTCAAATCAGAGCTAATACAGGTCTGTCTCCTTGAGCTGAAAATTACATCTCCAGCTTGAAATGTAGACATACTCTAAGGCATAGTTAGTGTACATGACTTGTTCAAGGACACACAAGAAGAGCCTGACTCATCACACCATTACACTATTTTTACAGTAGTGCAGTGGAACTGTACCAGTGTAAAACTGGTGCAACAGAGTGGAAAATTAAATCTAAAGGCCATAATATTGACTGAATCAAAGCTCCTAGGTTTCAACATCTAGTCCTGTACTTCAGCTACTTGACCCTCCTGCCTTCCTTCCCTGAAATACAGGCTTTGGGAGGCAGCATATCCTAACCGATAGAACATTGGACCAGGACCCAGGAAGTCTATTCTGGTTCTATTCCTGGCTCTGCCACTTTCTCAAGGTTACTCAGCAGGCCAGTCACTTGACCTCTCTATGCCTCAGTTTCCCCATCTATAAAATGGGGATAATGATGATACAGACTTCTTTGTAAAATGCTTTGAGACCTACGGATGAAAAAGCTACTATATAAGAGCAAGGTGCTACTATTAATTCTCTACTATGTTGCACTTTGCACAGATGTAAATGAAAAATACAAAGTCTAAAGGACTAACTCTGAATGGTATTGCTTTATCCTCTCTTTGAAAGAGTGTAAATGACTACAGAAGATGTAAGGGAAGGCCAGTAAAAAATAGAAGGTCCTCCATTATATAGTGCTATGCACGTGGACATTGGTGGAAGGAGAAACCTTTATTGCTATTAATCAATTATTTCTACAAATCCCTGAAGCCAGAATCCACTTCACAAAAGTCAGAACTTCCTTTCCATTATAGACAGGAAATGCAGTTTCTGTTTAAATATATTTTCTCCGACTTTGCTTCATACTTAGGGTGACAATACTCCAGTTTACTAAGAATGAGTTGGATATGCAGAGATAGTCTGGTGTGCCATCTGATTAGAGGAAAGCATGGGTTTCTGTGTATTTTCAATATAATTGATAACCATCTATCTTATAGCCCACCTGTTATATAAAATGGGGCTGTCTGAGATTTTGACCCCTCTAAATTTCACTCTAGATTAGAGCATGGACAAGTCAAGAAAAAGTAAATTTTCTGATACACTGATAGTCTTCTACCTCCCATAAAAAAAAAAGGAAAATCTCCTCTGAGCAATATTATCTCTTATGATAATGAATCATATGACTTGTTTCTGTCCTGAAATTATTTACATTTGTTTAACATGACTGTAGGCATTTTATACGAACAAGACACATTTGCTACGGGACAAATCATCAGTGGCAAAGGTCTTGGAAAAGAATCAAAGCAAATGAGACAAGAGAGCACAAAGGTGCATTAATATAGGATAGGACTAGCTCAGATACACAGAATCCAACTGGTTGCAGTGACCAGAAGGACTCCCCGCTCCTGGCTCTGGGTGCAAAGATCGAAACAGTTTCTTTTTGATCCAGATGACTAAATCACCAATGCTTTTATCACCTCTAAGACAGATTGATAAAGGGTAGGCAGTATAGATGGCTTATTTTCTTATGGATGCAATTCTTTAAAGCCCTGTGTGGTTTGAGTCCTAGCCACTTGAGGGACTTCTAATGGGACTTCTCCTGTAAGAGTTCATTTACGTAACGGGTTCAACAGTTGGGCCCTCTAGGTACTGGTGCAACAGTTGACTTGTGTAAGTGCTTTCGGATACACTCAAATGAAAGTAGCTGTTAAACATATGGGGTGAGACTCCATGCTCCACCTTTTAAGGTATGTCAACCCTGCAAATAAAAGGTGTGTTCCAACCTTGGGTTAGCTAACTTGATTTAAAAATAGTAGTAAAAGACATGGCAGTTCTATTTTTAACTCTGACTAGCAGTCAGAGTTAAACCCCAGCTACCCTATACATTTAATTCATGCTGTCAATCAGAGTTCCCATATCTTCACTGCCATTTAACATGGGCTAGCTCGAGTTAAGAGGTCACTCTTATTTTTTTTCCTTTGCATTTAGACAGACCCTAACAAGTGCAGCACAGAACTTGTGGCCCTTCAGGGCCAGGATTAGGATGGCTTTAAATCACTTTGCACACTCCCAATCCTAGGCACCTCTATAGCTGCTGGCATAATTTAGACAGCCTTGAGGGCTGCAGAGATGCTCAGAATCTCTACATCACAACATGACCCCCCACACCTTGCCCTGCCCAGCACACCCTGTACACTGCAGCTTGACAAGAGGAGCTTGGAAAACAGATTGATAGCCATCTTCTTCCATTTCTGCGCCTGGGAAATCCTCCCCCATGTGGATCCAGGGCCTTCAGAGCCCCTTTACATCCTGCTGGCCCTTTTCCCAGTATAAAGGGGCTGGCCAGGGAGGAGTGAGGATTTCTCCTAAGGTTGTTTAAAGAAAATATAAAACTTGCAATGAACAGGATGTAAGGCAGTCGGGTTTTTAATTCCATCTGCAGACATTTCTAGTGAGTGATGGAAACCACCACCTTTGACCCTAGAAGTAATTAGTAAACTCAGTAAGCAGTCAATACTATGGAGAGTAGATGATATAAATATACTGGGTAATTCATAATATTCAGTGTGTAAAATAGCTTTTTTGGACTACTGCCAACCTCTTCGAATTCCAGCATATTTACACAGTCAAAAGCAGTAGTGGCATAACAAAGGCGCAGAGGTTCAGGAGTACCTTGCCTAGAATTATCTTGGCTCTGGCTATCAGGAAGGGCTGTCCAACTTTACTTCATAGCCACTATTAGTTTCATGGCAATAGGCAATTGTACCACTAGCTAACAATTAAAAAAGTTAAAAGGGTGGAAATCTGAAATGGTGTTACCCAGCATGTTCCAAGTTCTCATGAGTCATGAAAGAGCCCCCTTCCACAATGAAGAGCTCTTAAGTCAGTCATTTTAGCAAGCACAGCTATTTCTTTAATACCACACAGGGAAAGAACACATTACAATAAAATAAGCTCATTAAATGTCTGGCACAATCATAGTAGTGCACTGCAATCTTAGTCAAATGCCTGCTCTCACCACAGCATTAGTGCTTGACTGCCCCCTTTCCTTTGAAGAGATATAGTGGATACCATTAAAAGCTCTGCATTTACCACTCCAGTATATGGGGTAACCATAATATCATTGTACTAAGAACAGACAATACTGTGGTTCCACAATTACCAGGCTGCAGCATCCAATCACCACAAGAGGATGCAATACTGCATAACCAGATGACACTGAGGCTTGTGATAAAAGCCACAAGAACTGGTGAGCTGTCTCTGTATGTTGATCTACTTTAAACCACTACCTGCAACTGTCACACATCTTTACAATACAATAAATGTAAAAAAATAACATTTATCATCCTTGGAAGATCTTTTGATAAACAACTGAATCAATAATAATGCATAAACTGTACAGGAAAATGTTTCTAGTGAGATTTTATATGATTCAAAGACCAATAAGTGATCTAGGGCAGTGGTTCTCAAACGTATTTGATCACTCCCCCTTCTCTATGTATGTCATAGTTTATGTCCCCCCTTCCCCTCCCCCCCCGGACACCACACAAGTGCATATACCATCAAAAAAAATCAACATGCAACTCTCACTAACTATTAAAAACAGTAAGGCACTGATTCAAAACAGAGCCAACAATCCACTGTAATAAGAGCAAAAGCAAAACTGCGATTGCAATCGATGCTTACAATTAAATGTGCACACCACATCGAGGCAAACTGATTAATGTACAGATGGCAACAACTTTGTGTAATGCTATGCAAGCAGAACAAAAATCCATCAAAATGCACAGTGCCATCTAGAGTGAAATGCAGTGCCATCTGAGGACCTGATGTCTGGAGGAATCAGCTTTGCTAGTTATTCATTGCTGTGGGTAAAGTGCGCACAGTATGTTCCCCCCCTTCAAGCTTTTCATGCCCCCCCTCCCACCAATACATTCTGCACCCCCCAGGCAGGCCCACTCTCTGGTTTGGGAATCTCTGATCTAGGAGAAAAGATCAAAAGATGCTTTGGAGCCTAAATACAAATTTATTTACGCACTAGACTCAGTTTAGGAATAGAACTCGGTTTGCACCACCTTCCTCATTAATAAAAAGCAGACATGTTCTCCCTCAAACCTTACATTGTGCTTTGAGGAGAGCAAACAGTGTGAAAAAGCTTTAGTCAGGCCATGTGGACAGAAGTGAATAAATGATTAAGCAGGATGTTTGCTCTTATGCCTATCCACCCTTTCACCTTCCACAAAACACATGGGTCATATGGAAAATATTGGTAGGGCCAGGTGTCAGGGGAAAAGTTAGTGACAATCTGTAACAAAGGAAATGGTTCTACTCCAGGCTATGGCAAGTCTGCAGCTAGAGGCCACTAGCCAAAGGCATTATACCTGGTCCTGTCATGCTCTAATGGATTGGAGATATTAGGAGAGAGCTCAAAGGTAGAGAACCTCCATGAAACAAGGCAGGATCCACCAGTCTAGAGGCCCAAATCCCCATGGATACTTGGCCCACCAATGCCCTTTTGAGCTCCTCCCCTTTCCCACTCTGTGCCCCGACTTGTCCTGTGGGCGGGCGGGGGGGAAATGTTTGGCCACAGTGAAGGAGAGTTTGGATTAACTTGTTTTCTGGGGAGCATACGACCTCTGTTGTTCTTACCATAGTAACATTTCAGTGAAAATCTGGTTCATGTTCCAATTTTAAAATACAAGATAAAGATTCTGGGCCAAATTTTTCTCCCACTTACATCAGTGTGAATGACAAGTAACTTCACTTAAGCCTGTGGAGTTACTCTGAATTTACACTAGTGTAACAGATCAAAATTTGGACCCTTAGATTACAGGAGAGCTAAAATAGATTTTAAAGAGCAAATAGCTAAAAGGTATTTTAAAAAATCTAAATATATTAGAAGTAGTAAATCTGTGAAAGAATCAGTTAGCGAGGGCAATTGAGGACACTGGTGAAAAGTTAAATGGATTTCTTTACATTAGTCTTCAAGAGTTCTGAAGAAGCATAAGTACGGACTGACTAAGCAGCTAGCAAAATATACAATCTCATTAAAGCTGGATTGGCAGGTAGACAATGTTATTCATCTTTCTTTTAAAAAAGGCTCTAGGGTTGGTCTGAGAATTTACAAACTGGTTGAAATGACAACAAAATAGAATATTAAAAACCAGTCTAATGAGTATGATTTCTGATTAGGAAAATTGTGTCTTTAAACATGCCAATAAAGTAATCATAGAAGGGACCTCAGGAGGTCATTTAGTCCAACCCCCTCACAGCAGGACCAATCCCCAGACAGATTTTTACTCCAGTTCCCTAAATGGCCCCCTCAAGGATTGAGCTCACAACTTTGGGTTTAGCAGGCTATTCCTCTCCCCCATGATGGATAGAGTAGAACTAGATGACAATGTATTTAGACTTTCAAAAGGCCTTATACAAGCTCCCACCTAAGAGACTACTAAGGAAACTTAAACCAAGTAGTCATGGGGTGAGAGGCAAAGCATTACCATGGATCAAAAGGTAGCTAAGAGACAGGAAACAAAGGGTATGACTAAATGGTCAATTTTCATCATGGCGAAAGGTGAACAGTGGAGTGCTTCAAAGTTCCATTGTAATAGTAGGATTTATTGTTTGTATTTTGTATAATTTAGTATGAAGGATAAAGAATAATAAGGTAACAATGTAGCATGTATTAAATGTACTGATGTATGATTTGACCATATCCTACCAGCCACCCTTTTTGAATAGCAGAAAGGAATGGCCTAACAGCCATTGGTATAGGTGCATCAGTCAGAATTTCTGTGTGTCTGGACTGATTTCAAAGCAATAACAGACCTTACAAAGCAATAACAGTCACCACTTTGTTGTGGACTTAGCATTTTAAGTAAAAGAAAGAAGGCCATGATTTTTTTCTTCTGCATTGCAATTTGATGTTCCTGTTCAAAATGTTGTGTGTAAATTAATTCGGTTTTGTGTGTGAATGAGGAATGGGTGTTGAGAGATAAGTGTGAAGGCCGTCACTGAACCAGATGTTCTAGGGAGCACTGGAGACAGATGCAAGGGTGCCAGAAGGTTGCAACACACCCCTACTGAAATGTCAGAGGAAGGCAGATTGACGACTCTAAAAATGAGAAAGTCACCTATCAATGGGGACAAGATAGCTGTGATCAAAATCAGCAGCCTCCCTAAGAGGCTTGATGAAAGAACAAGATAAAGGATGAGAAAAACCAGTTTAAGAAAACAAGCACTCGTCAAACAATTGATTACACCATGATGGTGCAAAACTCATTGGTCCCAATGAAGGAAAATCACTATATAAACAGGATGCCTTGCCATGAAACTTTGGGTTCGTGCTGCCAAGACTTCCCTGGAGCATCGTGTGGTGACTGATAGAACCTGGCTCCTACCTACCCAAGATCAGCATAACTGGCCACTTGCTTGATCCAGACTCTGGACTGGTAACTACAACATCGACTGGTGGGACAGAGAGAGAGAGAGAGCGAGAGAGAGAGAGAATGCATATGCTAATTGTTGTATCTTCAATAAACACGGTGTATTGCCTTTTCCCCTGAAAAAGATCCCTTGTGCTTCTTATAAGCATACGATCATACTAGCGGTAAAATTTTCAAAAGTGCCTAAGTGACTTGGGATCCTAAATCCCTTTTCCAAAAATGACTTAGGCCATGTCTACACTACAAAGTTAAGTCAACATAAGACAGCACGATATGATCATGAGTAGATCAGAAATGGCTACAGGGCTCTGGGAGTAATGGATGCAGGTGGTGATCTCTTCGATCCTTCCAGTCAAAGGGAGGGGCTCAGGCAGAGACCGATGCATCCTGGAGATGAATGCCTGAATACGCATGGAATATTGGTATAGAAGGACATAGTTTGTTCAGGAAGAACAGATAGGGAAAAGAGGGAGGAGGTGGTGCCTTACATATTAAAATATATTCACTTGAACTGAAGTTGAGATGGAAATAGGAGACAGACTTGTGGAAAGTCTCTGGGTAAGGATAAAAGGGGTGAAAAACAAGGGTGATGTCATGGTAGAGGTCTACTACAGACCACCAAACCAGGAAGAGATGGATGAGGCTTTTAAATAAATAAATAAATAAAAAGCTAACAAAATCATCAAAAACACAGGGCTTTGTGGTGATGGGGACCTCAATTACTCAGACATCTGTGGGGAAAATACAGCAGGGCACAGATTATCCAACAAGTTCCTGGAATGTATTGGAGACTTTTTTTATTATTTCAGAAAGTGGAGAGAGCTACTAGGAGAAGGCTGCTCTAGATTTGATTTTGACAAATAGGGAGGAACTGGTTGAGAATTTGCAAGTGGAAGGCAGCTTAGGTGAAAGTGATCATGAAATTAGAGTTCATGATTCTAAGGAATGGTAAGAGGGAAAACAGCACAAGAAAAAGCAAACTCAGGGAGTTGGTAGATAAGATCCCATAAGAAGCAAGTCTAAAGAGGGAAACACGGATCAAGAGTTGGCAGTTTTTCAAAGACATATTATTAAGGGCACAAAAGCAAACTATCCAACTGCATAGGAAAGAGAGGAACTATGGCAAGAGACCACCCTGGCTTAACCAGGAGATCTTCGAGGATCTGAAACTCAAAAGAGTCCTACAAAAAGTGGAAATTAGGTCAAATTACAAAGGATGAATATAAACAAATATCACAAGTATGTAGGGACAAAATTAGAAAGGCCAGGGCACAAAACTAGATTAAACTAGCTAGAGGCATAAAGGGTAACAAGAAAACCCTCTACAAATACATAGAACCAAGAGGAAGATCAAGGACAGGGTAGGCCCATTACATAATGGGAGGTGGGAACAACAGAAAATGTGGAAATGGAAGAAGTGCTAAATGACTTTTTTGTTTCAGTGTTCACCAAAAAGGTTAGTAGCAATTGGACATCTAACATAGTTAATGCTAGTGAAAGAGAGGTAGGATCAGAGGCTAAAACAGGGAATTACTTAGACAACTTAAATGTCTTCAAGTCACCACGGCCAGATGAAATACATCCTAGAATACTCAAGGAGGTGACTGAGGAGATATCTGAGCCATTAGTAATTATTAAGGCTGTGAGTTTGTCACAGCGGTCATGGATGCCATGACTTTCCATGACCTCCGTGACTTCGGCTGGTGCATCTGGCCACTGCAGCTGCTAGGGGAGTCTCGGGCCCCTGCCCTCCCTCCAGCAGCAGCAGGAGTTGGAGGGGCTCAGGGCTGGGCTGCAGGATGGAGTGAGGGCTCTGGGCGGCGCTTACCTCGGGGGGCTCCCCAGAAGCGGCAGCATCCCTCGGCTCCTAATGGGAGGTGTGGCCGGGGGCTCTGCGTGCTGCCTCCACCTGCAGGCACCGCCCCCGCAGCTCCTATTGGCTGCAGTTCCTGGCCAATGGAAGCTGCGGAGCCACTGCTCAGGAAGGAGGCAGCGCACAGAGCTGTGTGGCCACACCTCCATCTAGGAGCTGAGGGATGTCGCTGCTTCTGGGGAGGTTCTGAGCCACTTAGGAAGCCTGCTAGCCCTGCCAACCCCCTCCCTGAGCACCCATGGCACACACACCCCGGGCCACCCCCCTCTCCAAGATTTAGTCAGGGGTATATAGTACAAGTCATGGACTGTGGTCCATGGTCGTGGGCTGTGAATTTTTGCTTACTGCCCGTGACCTGTCCATGACTTTTACTAAAATATCTGTGACTAAAATGTAGCCTTAGCGATTATTTTCAAAGAGCCATGGAAGATGGAGAGATTCCAGAGGACTGGGAAAGGGCAAATATAGTGCCCATCTATAAAAAAGAGAAAAAAGGACAACCTGGGGAATTATAGACCAGTCAGCTTAACTTCAGTAACCGGAAAGATAATGGAGCAAGTAATTAAGCAATTTGCAAACATCTAGAAGATAAGAAGGTGATAAGTAACAGTCAGCATGGATTTGTCATGTCAAACCAACTTAATAGCTTTCTTTGACAGGGTAACAAGACTGGTGGATGGGGCGGGCAAGTGGTAGATGTGGCTTTAGTAAGGCTTTTGATGCCGTCTCGCATGACCTTCTCAAACAAACTAGGGAAATACAACCTAGATGGAGCTACTATAAGGTGGTGCATAACTGGTTAGAAAACCATTCCCAGAGAATAGTTATCAGAGGTTCACAGTCAAGCTGGAAGGGCAGAGCGAGTGGGGTCCTGCGGGGATCAGTTCTGGGTCTGGTTCTGTTCAATATCTTCATCAGTTATTTAGATAATGGCATAGATAGAACACTTAAAGTTTGTGGACAATACCAAGCTGGGAAGGGTGGCAAGTGCTTTGAAGAACAGGATTAAAATTCAAAATGATCTGGACAAACTGGAGAAATGGTCTGAAGTAAATAGGATGAAATTCAATATGGACAAATTGCAAAGTACTCCACTTAGGAAGAAACAATGAGTTGCACACATACAAAATGGGAAATGACTGCCTAGGAAGGAGTACTACAGAAAGGGGTTGTAGAGGATCACAAGTTAAATATGAGTCAGTCTAACACTGTTGCAAAAAAAAAAAAAAAAAACGCAAACGTTCTTGGCTATATTAGCAGGAGTGCTGTAAGCAAGACATAAGAAATAATTCTTCTGTTCTACTCCGTACTGATTAGGCCTCAACTGGAGTATTGTGTCTGGATGCCACATTTCAGGAATGATGTGGACAAATTGGAGAAAGTCCAGAGAAGAGAAACAAAAATGATTAAAGGGCTAGAAAACATGACCTATGAGGGAAGATAAACAAACCCAATTTTTTCAAGTCTGGAGAAGAGAAAACTGAGGGGGGACACAATAGTTTAAGTACATAAAAGGCTGTTATAAGGAGGGAGAAAAATTGGTCTTCTTGCTCTGAGAAGAGGACAAAAAACAATGGGCTTAAATTGCAGCAAGTGTGGTTTAGGTTGGACATTAGGAAAAACTTCTTAATGTCAGGATGGTTAAGCACTGGAATAAATTGGCTAGGGAGGTTGTGGAGTCTCCATCATTGGAGATTTTTAAGAGCAGGTTAGACAAACAGCTGTCAGGGATGGTCTAGATAATACTTAGTCCTTCCAGGAGTTCAGGGGACATGACCTCTCAAGGTTCCCTCCAGTGCTATGATTCTATCACCTAACTAGGAAGGTGTACACACTGCAATGCTCCTCCCACCAGTTTAACACTCCTTCTACACCCAGGGCCGGCTCCAGGCACCAGCTTACCAAGCAGGTGCTTGGGGCGGCCACTTCGGAGAGGGGCAGCAGGTCCAGCTGTTCGGCGGCAATTTGGCGGACGGTCCCTCACTGCTGCTCAGAGCGAAGGACTTCCCGCCGAATTGCCGCCACAGATCGCGATTGCGGCTTTTTTGTTTGTTTGTTTTGGCTGCTTGGGGCAACCAAAACCCTGGAGCCGGCCCTGTCTACACCAACATAATAAAGCCACCTCAATGAGAGGTGTGGAGCTTAGGACAACACAGTTAGAGCAACGCAGTATCAATGTAAACACTGTGCTGCTTACGTCACCCTAAATGGTCTCCAGGAGGAGTTCCACAATGCCCATTGCGACTGCTCTGATCCCCAGTTTGAACTCTGCTGCCCTGCAGCCAGGTACACAGGCACGTACCCCCCTCTTTTAAAGCTCGACAAAGTTTTGAAATTGCTCTTCCTTTTTGCTCAGGTGTGGAGAGCTCACATAGCAACTGCCGAGCTGAGCATGCCAACTCCATGCAGTAAACTCGCTCCTGCTTGGAGTACACAAGAGGCGCTGATCTCCTGGGTCTGTGGGGAGAGGATGCTGTGCAGGCACAGCTCTGCTCCAGCTGCAGGAACTTGCTTGGGGCATATAGGGAAAGGGCTATGACAGGGACACATAGCAGTGACCTTTAAAAATAATAATAATAATAATCAAAGAGCTGTGGCAAGCATAGCAGAAGGCAAGGGAGGCAAATTATCACTGGGGCTGGAGTCAGGGTGGTGGTCTATGGGTGGGTGTCTGGTGGAGGGAGCAGTCAAGGTGGGGTCTGAGTACTTAGCTTCTGGCCATGGGAAAAGAGGTCATTGTTTTAAGGAAGAATGAAAAGAAATAGAATTTAAACTTTTCCTGGGCAAGTAAAAGCAGATACTACAGCAGTACCACCCAAGGCACCCCACCCCATGGAAAGTTAAACAGTTGCACATATACCAATGAGGCGCTCCCAGCTGGGTGTATGTGCTTGTGAATTCCCTGTTCCCTCCCTTTTCCCCTGCATGTATGAAGTTTACCTCATCATTACATAGGTATGTCTGCACAGGTGTGGAATTAAAAAAAAACACAACCAGTTTCCATAAATAGATTATCTGTTATTCTACATCACATGGTGGCTGCTGCTAACATTTGAGACAATAGTAATAGATGCATGTGCATTGTTATAGTCGGGCACACACAGCAATCATTACAAGGGTCATAGCACAGTACAAACAAACAATGCCATGGTTAGCACACTACAGCAATGCATATTACTGTGGCTCAGTGTTAAAATGCTCCTCCAAGGCCTCCCTTAGCCAAACTGCCCTCCCCCCAATTGAGCTCTTCTTATAGCCTTCTGTTCATAATGCATAGCACAATACTGAAGAGCAGTGCAGGATCCATGCTTTCTGACAGATAGCTGGCTCATAGGTTACCAGGGGAGTTGAAAAGCAGCTGGAAACCTAGTAGGATGCCCATGGAATGATAGGATTGAGAAACCTTCATTATGTCAAGCTGAACTTACCCCCATGAGGCATTGCAAACCTGTCTCAAAGCACTCTGCAGCCCGTTGCATAGTGGGATAGCTACCCACAGTGCACTGCTCTCGGTGTCAATGCAAGGCTGCTACCGTGGATGCACTCCACTGACACAAGAAGCATAGTATGGGCATGCAACAACTGTTTAATTACAGCAGTGGCTGTAAATTGACATAACATAGGTCGACTTAAGAGTGTAGTATAGTCATAGCCTTAGCCTCATTGAAAGTCAATGGGTCTTAGGCTCCTATAAAAAGAACAGGAATACTTGTGGCACCTTAGAGACTAACAAATTTATTTGAGCATAAACTTTCGTGGGCTACAGCCCACTTCATCAAATGTATAGAATAGAACACACAGAAGATATTTATACATACAGAGAACATGAAAAGATGCGAGTAGCCATACCAACTATAAGAGGCCAATCAATTGAGATCAGCAGGAGAGAGCAAAAAAATCTTTGAAGTGATAATCGAGATGACCCATAGAAGGTGTGAGGATATTAACATGAGGAAATAGATTCAATTAGTGTAATGACCCAACCATTCTCAGTCTCTGTTCAAACCTAAGTTAATTGTATCTAATTTGCATATTAATTCAAGTTCAGCAGTCTCTCGTTGGAGTCTGTTTTTGAAGTTTTTTTGTTGCAAAATTGCCACCTTCAAGTCTGTCACTGAGTGGTTAGAGAGGTTGAAGTGTTCTCCCACTGGTTTTTGAATGTTATGATTCCTGATGTCAGATTTGTGTCCATTTATTCTTTTGGATAGAGACTGTCCGGTTTGGCCAATGTATATGGCAGAGGGGCATTGCTGGCACATGATGGCATATATCATGTTGGTAGATGTGCAGGTGAACGAGCCCCTGATGGCGTGGTTAATGTGATTAGGTCCTATGATGGTCTCACTTGAACAGATATGTGGACAGAGTTGGCATCGGGTTTTGTTGCAAGGATAGGTTCCTGGGTTGGTGTTTATGTTGTATGGTGTGTGGTTGCTGGTGAGTAGGCTCCTATGTCATTTAGGTGCTTTGGAACATTTTACCCAGGTCTACTAGTGTTTCATATATTTATTAACAATCTGGAAAGGGGGTAAGCAGTGAGGTAACAAAATTTGCAGATGACATATTTGTTTGTTAGTCAAGTCCGGATAACATTGTAAAGAACTTCAGAGGGACCTAACCAAACTATGTGAATGGGCAACACAATGGCAAATGAAGTTCAGTGCTGATAAATGCAAAGCTATGCACATTACTGGGTCCTAAATTAACAGTGTCAACTCAGGAAAGGGATCTGGGTATCTCTGTAGACAGCTCAGTGGAGACCTCTGCTCAGTGTGAAGCTGCAGTCAAAAAATAAACAAGACATTAGGATGAATAAGGATGGAGAATGATACAGAAAGGATATAAATCCATGTTGTGGCCTCATCTGGAATACTATGTGCAGTATTGATTGCCCCGTCTCAAAAAGGATATTGCAGAATTAGAGGGTGCGGGAGTTCAATGAAGGGAGACAAGAATGATTTGGAACATGGAAAATTTCTCATATAAATAGATCTTGAAAGGATTGGGATTATTTACCTTAGAAAAGAGACAAATGAGAGACGACGTAATAGACATACAATGGAATTGAAAGGTGGCAAATTGAAAGGAATGGCTTTTTACACAGTGGGTAATTAGATTATGTAACTCATTATCACCAGATGTCATTGAGGGTAAGAATATAGCAAGATTCAAAAGAGGATTGAATATTTATATGGATAAAAATATTAAGAGTTACAGACAAAATTTTGAAAGGGCTATAAACGTTCATGCTTCAGGGCTTAAACCACTTTTGAACTATTATGAAATTAGGATCAGACTAACATGGGGGAGGGTTATCCAATATCTGCCTACTACAGGATTTCTTGCACCTACTTCTGCAGTATGTTGGAGCCCATATGTCTGATCCAAAATGGTATTTCCTGTATTCCTATGTACTGTCAGGTGTTTCAAAATTTTAATATGAAGATTTGCAGCACAACATATCTTCAAGAGTTATTTTTACAACAGTTTGTTGATAAAAATACCACATCTAAAATTCCAAAAAAACGTGTTTGACTAATATTTGCAAAGGCCAGTGACAAGGCTCTGGGACATATACACTGAGTATATAAACATGGATTTACCTCCCCCCCCAAAAAGTCATAAAAACACTCAGCAACTCACATGTTACATGTCCTGCTCTGTGGAAATATTTCATTTTACTGGTGGCACTAGAAAAATGGTTAAAATATATGTATTTAAGAATTCAAAACAAAATATATATATATAAATAAATAAAATAAAATTTATTTATTTTTTTAATAAAAGGAAGCTGTGAAAGTAAAACTAAAGGAAGTCCATTGCCCCCAAGGGATTAAATGGACACTTGAGAGATCTTTCACCTAGAACCATGTTGATTCTTCAGACAAAATAATAATATTACTTTGTAGAGTTCACAAACTATCTAAGATCACAATAGCTAAATTTTGGTTACTATAGAGAGATTCAGCTAGACTGGATTATTTCACAAGCAGCTATAGGGGTGGATAAAGATTGCTTTCCTTCATCTTTGCTACCAAACCTTAACGTCACTAACAGGATTCTGTACTTTCATAGCATTCTCAGACTCCCCTCCCCCCCCATAATCTTTGATGGAATTACAATCAGTAGTTTACTGGATAATACAGAGAAAGAAAGGGTATAAGCAACACACAAGAAATAACTAATTAAAAGTTGGATACCAAAGGATGTCTCTGGAAAAAAGAATGGGTGTTAATTATTGTATTTAAATAGGATCATAGGCAGCTTTATAAAAGGCAAATACACAGAGAGCGTATAAAAATTTGCATTAAAGAGTTCTTTAAAAGCGAACTATTTTCTATAATACGCTTTTGTCTGAAACTCAATTACATTATCTATGCAAGGTTAATATATAAACACTGAGGCTCAAATTTTAAACATGTTAGAAGTTAGGAAATTCATAGTTATGATTCCTATACTGTACCAAAATTAATTCTGCCTCTTTGATCATAAGCATTACTATAGGGTCTTTCATTACATTGCAAATATTACATATAAAAACAATGCTAAAAACTGTTAAAGGTGCAAAGTCAAATGTTCAAAAAAACCCTATGAATTGCCAAAAATCAGATTGCCTGTGCAATCTTAATTTATTATAATGCATATGCACTACAGGGGCAGTCTTGCCCAGTATCAAGTAGAAAGTCTGTAGCAATGCCAAAAATAAAAAACACGATTGTCCTGGCTTCCAATCTAGTACCTTAAACACAAGACAACATTCTTACTCTTCTTAAAACTCTGCCTCATTCATTGTCCATCCTGTGCATTGAATGAAGCAGAGGTCCTGTAAAACAGGCAGATTAGTACAATCATGAATTAACTTCAAGATGGGTAACCTTAATCACAGAATCATAAAAAATGGTGGGCTGGAAGGGACCTTGAGAGGTCATCTAGTCTATTCCCCCATGCTGAGGCAGGACCAGGTATACTTAGACCAGGGATCTCAAACTGAAAGCACCACGAGGGCCACATGAGGACTAGTACATTGGCCTGAGGGCCGCATCACTGACACCTTTTCATATAAGGATACAAAAGCCCCCCCCCCCCGGCTCTGCCCCCACTCCACCCCCTCCATGAGGCCCAGCCCCTTCCCCACCCCCATTCCAACCCCTTCCCCAAAGTCCCCACCCCAACTCCGCCCCCTCCCTGCCCCTATTCCAACCCCTTTGCCAAATCCCCGCACCTGCCCTGCCTCCTCCCCTGAGCACGTGGCTCCCCGCTCCTCCCCCCTCCCTCCTGGAAAGCGCCTGGAGGTAGGCAGAGGAGCGGGGACATGGTACGCTGGGTGGGAGGAGAGGTAGCCGCAGGAAGTAACTCGGGGGGGAGGGAGAAAAGCTTGGCGGGCCGCAGCAAATAACTTTGTGGGCCACATGCAGCCCGCGTGTTTGACACCCCTGACTTAGGGTGGACAAATACCTGTCAGGGATTGTCTGTTATTAAAAACCTCCAGTGATGGGGATTCCATAACCTCTCTTGTAAGAATGTTCCAGTGCTTAACTATCCTTATAGTTAGAAAGATTTTCTTAATATCGGACCTAAATCTCCCTTGCTGCAGATTAAGCCTATTACTTCTTTTCTGATCTTCAGTGGACATTGAGAACTGTCTTCTTGATAACAGCCTTTAACATATTTCAAGACTTATTGAGTTCTCCCTCAGTCTTCTCTTCTCAAGAAGAAACATGCCCAGGTTTTTTCTTTGTTTTTTAAACCTTGCCTCACAGGGCAGGTTTTCTAAATCTTTGACCATTTTTGTTGCTATTCTCTGGACTCTCTCCAATTTGTACACATCTTTCCTAAAATGTGCCACCCAGAACTGGACAAAGTCCTCCAGTTGAGGCCTCACCAGTGCCAAGTAAAGTGCAGTTACCTCCCATGTCTTCCACATGACATGTTAATGCACCTCAGACTGATATAGCCTTTTTTGCAACTGCAGCACTTCATGGTCTCATATTCAGCTTGTGATTCACTATAGCCCCCAGATCCTTTTCAGCAGTACTTACCACCTAGCCAGTTATTCCCCATTTTGTATTTGTGCATTGATTTTTTCCTTCCTAAGTGTTGTACTTTGCACTTATCTTTATTGAATTTCATCTTGTTGATTTCAGATCAACTCTCCAATTTGTCAATGTCATTTTGAACTCTAATCCTGTCCTCCAAAGTGCTTGCAACTCCTCCCAGCTTGGCATCATCTGGGAGTTTTATAAGCACACTCTTCACTCCATTATCCAAGTCACTAATGAAAATATTGGCTAGTTCCAGACCCAGGACAGACCCCTGGAGAACCCACTACAAACACCCTCCCAGTTTAACAGAAAAACATTGATAACTCTGAGTATGACTTTTCAACCAGCTGTGCACCCACCTTATAGTAATTTAAACTAGATCACATTTACTTACGAGAATGTCATGTAAGATAATCAAAAATTAGGAACTGCTAGAATGCTTGTATGTGCAAGCTTAACGTTCTTTTAATTCTAGATCTACGGTACAGACATCTACCTCTTGTGCTAGGAGTGTAACCAAGAGCCATAATAGGTTCTTATCCTCTATGTGAGCCAGTCACAGACCATCCTTGGTCTGTGGATCATAGGCACCAACTGCATGGGTGTTCCAGGGCTGGAGCAGCCACGGGGAAAAATTAGTGGGTGCTCTGCACCCACTGGCAGCCAAGTTCCCCCTGCCTCTTCCCCACCTCCTCCCTTGAGCGCACCGCATTCCTGCTCCTCCCCCTCCCTCCCAGCACTTCTGCCTGCCACCAAACAGCTGTTTGGCAGCGCTCTGGGAGGGGGGGAGGAGCGGGGACACAGCACGCTCAAGGGAGGATGTGGGGAAGAGGCGGGGCAGGGGCTTGAGACAGAGCAGGGGTGGGAAGAGGCAGGACAGGGGTGGGGACTTGGGGGAAGGGGTGGAGTGGGGGCAGAGGGGATCCAGCACCCACTGGCGGGAGCAGATGTCGGCACCTATGCTGTGGATTACTCAGCTGTTTGCTAGACATAAGTAAAATGCTGAGAGTTCAGATTCCTGTGCTCAATTGCTGCCTCTGGAGGGCAGTGTGGTCCAGTGGTTGTAGACAGCACAGCCAAACACAGATGTGACACATTCTTTTTGAAGGGCTATGTCTTAATGAGATTTTTTCCTGCCATATTAGAGACTGGGTTCTCTTACGAGAACTGCTGGAAGCATGCTTGTGCAACTTCTCAGTTACCCCATATACAAAAAAGGGGAATATGATGCTTGACTGTTGTCTAAAGGGTATGAGACTTTGCTCAACAATATACACTGAAGAGCTCAGAATTATTAATCAAAAAAGTGGAAGAACTGAGACTAGAACACATGATCTTGTCCTATTTCCCAGTCCAGCACTCTTTTCCACAGGCCAAAGGGATGGCTCCTGCCACGGTGTCCCATCCAGAGCTCAGGTTCTGTGGAGCCAGATAGCATATCCATTGCAGCTGGATGGTCCCTGGAGTCAGTAGGACTGGTGGCCTGAAGATAATGCAGATAGACTTCAAATTCTAGCCATAAGTCTATAAAAAACTATGATTTTCAGAGCCTCATAATTTGGCTAACTCCCACTGGATTTTCATAGGAACAGCAAAAGGCACCAATCTAGACCCAGAACTATTCCCTTGCCCAATTTCAAGTTTTTCCTCCAAACCATGGAGATGCTAGAGCTCTTCAAAAAAAAAAAAAAAACTGCTGGAATTTTTTATATTAGTAAAGTGACTTATTTTTCCCTAACATTCTCAGAAACTACTGAGACATTTTTATTGAAACTATCAACATAAAATTCTCCCTGAGGCTCAGAAAATGTTACTATTTGGGTGTCTAAAAATGCAGATAAGCACCTAGGCACCTAACTCCTGGGAATTTGGCTCAATGTTAGGCTTCCATCAGTTCGGTGCCTATGTGCTTTTGAAAATCCTATTAGGTGCCTATGTGCATAGGAACATGAGAATGGCCATACTGGATCAGACTAATGGTCCATCTAGCCCAGGACCCTGTCTTCCAACAGTGGCCAATGCCAGGTGCCCCAGAGGGAATTAACAGAAAAGGGCAATTATCGTGTGATCATCCAGCCCCACATCTGGGTTGCAACTAAAGACACCCAATTTTTTTTTTTTAATCTGCCTCTAAATGGCTAATATTTGACAAAGTTATAAGCAAATGAACACAAGATGTTATAATGGAAAGTGTTAAGCAATCCTAACTATAGATTTTGTCCCAACTCAGCTTATAAATTACATTTTCAGCGATTTAACTAATTATACAAGTATTCTTAAAGAACTAAAATTCAGACATTTTAGATGTGAAATCACAAGTGAATACACAAAGTGCGTGCCTGCACACAAGTGACCATGTAGACAGAAAACTGTTTATTTGCAAATGTATAGACCAGATATGCACATGCAATTGCAGTAATTAAGTTAGTCCCCAAAATTTTGAAAGTGAGGCCCTTCAGTTGTTTTACAAGTGATTTAGGACCCTAGGTTATTCAGCAGCCCTGAAAGTTGTACTGTTCTTTAGTGCAGATATTGATTTCTCCCTGATTTAATTTCACCCTTACAACAAAATGAGACAGTTTCTCTGTTATAGTGAAAACTGAGCTGGCCTAATCAGATTACTCCTTTCCTTTTAAATTTCAGTACACAAGAGAACAAATTCATGGCAATAATGTAAAAGAAGCAATGAAACAGAACAGTTCTGCCTGCCTCTCCCCTTACACACCGCCCCAGCAGCTGAGATAAGAATTGGAACACTTTTGCTAACAGTCCCCAAACAAGATCTTTTGGAGGATGCAAGCAGGACATTCTCCTTGGTGCTCCTCACCTTTGGGATTTGCCTCTCATGTTGATTCAGTAGAGCTTGAGATCACTGATCTTCTTCATCCTATGTTGCAAGACTTAGTAATTTATTCAGGCTTTTGCTTGAGAAAGGTGGTGACCTGAGGGCTTGTGTTCTGAATATTTGTAGTTGGTGGGGGAGTTCCATTTCAATTGATTTTATGTCAATAACTTATGTTATTTTAAAACAACCAACATTAAATAACACATGCTCAGAGGCATGTGCGATGTGCACATTTTAACAAGTCACAGATTGAAAAGTATAATCAAAATACACAGAGCACAAGTTAGGGGGTTGGGCATACACGGCGTAGCACTTTCACAACCTTGAGCCTGGTGCTTTTGTGCCTTTCCATCATACACAGTGCTAAAGCAGCTTGAGGACTGATGTAGTGTAGGGGACATTGCCTGGATCTCCCATTCTCGCTTTTTCCCTTCTGTCATGGCAGCTATCAGGGGCGTTTACCCCTCACACCCTAGGTCAACTATACATCACTGCAGGATTACCATTACACTAGAATGATCCTTTCTGGGTCACTGTAGTAGCACTACCTATCCACTCTGGCTTCAGGCTAGCCACTGCCTCAGTTTCTACTTCCTCCGTTTGAATCTCTCAATCTCCCAGTCTGGTTTGGTTGCTGTGGTAACCTGCTGCAGCAACTAGACCCTCTGGCTGAGTCATAAAAGAAAAGTCCAAAATAAGCACAAATCTTCCACTCCAGCAAGTCACACCCCCTTCTTGAGGCTTCTCTTCTCTGCCCTGCCTGGGCTCTTTGAGTCATTCCCTACTCTTTATCAAGCAACAGTTCAAGGCTTCCTAACCAGAGTCTTCCCTAACTCTTCCGGCTCCCCACAAGCTTCTCTTATCTATACTCTAAAGACCTGATTGAGTCATGTGACCTGCCTGCCATTTGACATCACTCATTTTCTCCGCTGGGGAAAGCAAGCTAATTGTTCACAGGTAGTCCAGGACCCATTTCCCTTTAAATGGTTAGTCACCTGGTGACAGCCGTTTACTAAGATTTTGCTGTCAATGTACACCAGCAGTGCAGTAACAAGCAGCTGTACCACATCCTACTTGTTTTTTAACCTTTGGAATACCACATTTTACTTCCTTTAAATTTATTTAGCTGATAAATCAAGAGTATTCCCAGTATACAGTTTACACTCACAAGAGGCAATGTGCTTTTAGAAGAAGCATAATTTTGTAAATTCGGTACTTGAGTTCTAATCCTAGTTCTGACACCGATTCCTTGGGTGGCCTTGGACAAGTCACTTCACCTTTCTGTGCCTCAACTTTCATATCTACAAAATTGGGATATCTACATACCTTACAAGGGTGTTTAAACGATGTTTCTGCAGAGCTCTAAATATGCTAAGTGTTAGATAAGTGCTAATTATTAGCAATAGCACATTTCATTTTAAGGCACTTTACAAAGATTAATTAAGATTTACAATACCTCTGATGCAAGTAAATATTTACATTTTAAAGATGGGGGGAAAGAAGATTAAGCAACTACACCTCTACCTCGATATAATGCTGTCCTCGGGAGCCAAAAAAAAAAAAACCCACTTACTGTGTTATAGGTGAAACTGCATTATATTGAACTTGCTTTGATCCACCGGAGTGCACAGCCCTGCCCCCCCGGAGCACTGCTTTACCACGTTATATCCGAATTCGTGTTATATCGGGGTAGAGGTGTAGTTCAAGGTTACATAGCACCCCAGTGTTAGTTTCATGGCTGGAATTACATAATACGGAGCCCCTGTTCAGTAGACTTGTGCTTTAATTGCTTGAGACAATTTTGTATTATTTCATAGTGTTTAAGGCACAAAGGGCCATTAGATCATCTAGTCTGACTTCCTGTACATCACAGGCCATTAAATTTCATGCAGATACTCCTATATTGAGTCCAAAGCACTTCAATCCTCAAGGAAACTAAACGGTTGTATGTGACAGAAAGAACAGAAGAGATGCCACCAATGCTGACTCCTTTGAAATGGCAGAGAATGGATTAGGTGAGATATGCCCAAATTATCCTAGCTGGCAATCCAGACCCCATGTTATAGAGGAAGGGAAAATATACACTGACAGTCCCTGCCAATCTGACCTGGTAATGAGGATCAACTCCGGACGTCAGCTTTTACATGGTCCACACACCCTACACACTATTGTAATAATTTTTGTATAAAATATGCTTTGTGAAGTATCATTTGAAAACAAATAACTCTGATCATTAATATTATTGTGTGATGGATGTACATGTGTATTAAGAGTTATGAATCTATGCTGGAATTATGACTAAAGTGTGAGTAAACCAGGTATGTCAGGGCAATTAAACAGGCCTATCCTAAACAAAGCAATGTGTGTTTACCTCAATTTACATATAAGCAGTCTAAAGGAACATCAAGACAGCAGCAGCAGGAAGAGGAGATGGCAGGAAACAGAACATTTGCATTTCCACAAATACAAGTGGGGGAAGAAAGAGCTTGGAGCTTTCTTCACCACTAGATTCCATGTTGCCTACCTCACAGCTTGAACAAATTTTACTTTGAGGGGTAACCCTCACAAGCATCCATTTTAAGGGTTTACTAGTCTATAAAGATGGGGGAAGCTGAACCTCAAGTGATAAGGAACTGAATCAACTGTACACAATATTACCGTATTATAAAGGGTCTAGAGTGAGTTATTTTCTGAAAGCTAATGACATACTGGTGATTAATATTATTGTGATGTATTATCACTATATGAGGAAATATAAACAATTATATTATGTTTAAAGTCTGTGGCCAACAGGGTGGATAAAAATCAATGATTTAAAAAAAAAAAAGATTTATTTAAATCAAATTTTTTTATAAAATGCGTTGAGGAAAAACCTATCTAAAGATAGTTATAACTAAGATACATTATAGCTCAGATAGCTCATCATGGAATAGGGATTATAAATTCTAATTCTATAGTATGAGAATATATTCATGTAATGTTTAAGAAAAGTTTTGTAAATGAGTTCCAATAGTTCGTGGATTAGGGACCCAATCTAATGGGGTTCCAGGGGCTTCTGTATAGATTATTTAGGTTAATCTTTCCATCTACCCAATGGGACTCAGTGCTCAGTCTAGAAGATATCAGAGATGCTTAGTCTTGCAGTTTTCAAACTGTGGATTTGTGACTCGAGATAACATGTTTGTTAACAGCAAAAATGTTTTAAAGTAAATAAATAATACATAGAGGTAAGAAATAACAGACCTCAACCCTATTGTCCCTCTGCAAATTTGTGTACACAGAGTCAATCCCTTACCTCTCTCTCTAAAAGTGCAAAGTTTCAAAAAGTTCAATGAATAAAAGTTTGTTGGGGCGGAATAGATCTGGACAAGGAGAAGTTGTCTGGAGATAAATGTGAGAAGGGAGGGACAGGTAGTAGAAACAAAAGTGAGACTGTTTGAGCAGCATATTCCAGAAGTCTTGAGGTCTGAGTGTAGCCTTCATTGATTTGAGATCTACCATACCATTCTCACTAGAAGGGAAAACCTATAATGGCAGCAGGCCATAAAAGAGACCCAGTTTGGGAATATTTTAATGAAGTTCCTCTTCCTGTGCGTAGACAGGCATGCATGCAAAACGCAAACAGTGCAACAAACAAATGCAAGGCCTGGTTGCCCGAATGAAACATGAGAAGTGTTCCTTCCCAGGAGGAAGCTGCGTTGAAGATGATGAAAGGAACAGATCTGAACATACAGGATCTTCAGGTTGGTAACTTTTTTATTTCATACTTTTTTCTTAAGGACTGCCTATCTTCCTTCTGGACTATTCTTGAATTCTCCTGTTTTAGCAAAAATATAATAGATGTAGTTGTGATAAAAAAAAGATAATTAGCTGAAACAGGGAGATCTTCCTTTTACAATTTCACCTTTAAAGTAGTACTGAGTGTCAGTGAATGCAGTGAGTAATACTAAATGAACAGTATGGTAATAATTAAAAAACTGCATTGACTTATTTGTTTAGGAGAATCCATCCTCAACATACAGGATTCTGAAGACTATCCACCTTCAAGATCACCATCATTTTCTATAGTTTCAGAGTTATCTGCCAATGAATTGTCACATTATGTATGTCACAGCCACCTGTAGCCAAAAGAAAAAAAATCCAGAAACAACCATAGATAAGTTTGTGATAAGAACCAGCAGATTACAAAAAGAGGTAATTGATGAAAAAATTCCTAGTTTGTTTATGCAACAAACTCTCCTTTCCATATGATTGAGAGCCCCCACTTCATTAACATGGTTCAGTCACTAAGACCAGTATACAGTCCACCCAACAGAGCACATGTTGCAGGCAAATTGCTGGATAGAGGATATGAAAGAGAAATTGGGCAGTGTGCAAAAGGTCTAGAGGGTAAAATTGTTAACCTGAGACTTGATGGGTAGAGCAATGTCCACAATGATCCTGTTGTATGTGCTTGTGTGGCTACAGAAGGGAATGTCTTTCTTACAGAAAGAATTGATACATCAGGAAATGCACACACAGCAGAATACAATACTTACAGTAAAAGCTATAACAAACTGAAAAAAATTCAAATGTCTAGTATGCAGCTTGGTCACAGACAATGCTGCAAATGTATCCAAGATGAGAACAAATTATTTAGAAGAGAGTCCCAAGCTAATAACATACAGTTGCAGTGCTCATTTGATGCATCTCCTAGCCAAAGATTTCAGTGTTCCAGAAATAAAGGCTAATGTTGTTGAAATTGCAAAATACTTCCGTAACAACCACTTTGCAGCAGCTGCTCTGAAAAAAGTGGGAGGAACCAAGCTAACTCAGTAGTGGACTATTTTGAGCACCATAGCAAGAATTGGCCTAATCTGACAGTTTGAACAAAGTTGTGAAAAAAATAGGTGGCACTTTCACAACCAGAGTTCCCAACATTGGGCTTAAGAGAAATGGTGAACATATGCTGAGTACCCTGAAGCCTATTTCTGTAGCCTTGAATAAAATGCAGGGAAATAGCTGTTTTATTGCTGACACTGTTGAAGTTTGGAAGGAACTGAGTGAGATCTTAAAGAGAAATATACAAGGATGAAGTTAAATTACAAGCAAGAAAAAAAAGCCACACCCCCACAAATGGGACAAGCACTATCTCCAGCTCATTTTCTTGCAAATATTCTCAATACTCATACCGGGGTCAAACCTTAACTGCTGAAGAAGAGGAGGTGGCTATGACATGGACTCCCTCCATAATGCCAACTATAATAAACTTCAGAGCTAACGGTGAACCATTCAAGAAATATGTTTGCTGATGATGTTTTAAAGAAAGTCACACCAGTGAACTGGTGGAAGTCACTTCAGCACTTGGATTCAGAGACTGTTGAAGTGATAATCTCACTTTTAAACAGAAGTAGCTTCTTTTGCCGGTGTAGAAAGAATATTTTCTTCTTTTGAACTAATTCATTCCAAATTGAGAAATTGTTTGGGACCTGAAAAAGCAGGAAACCTTGTTTTTCTTTTCCAGATTATGAACAAACAGGAAAATGAAGATGATGACTGAGTTGGCTGCAGAAGCCAATATTTTAAGTTTCTCATGTTTACCTGGCTGACAGTCTATTTAATTTTTGTGGTTTTAATTTTTGTGGTCGCCTAATGGGTTGCACTAGCCCTGTATTAAGGTTATAACAACCAACAAGAATGCACGTTTATGTAGAAATCCATGATTAAATCGAGTCTTCCTGACTTGTGATTTAAAATCAATTTGATTTAAATCAAATCCACCCTGGTGGCCAAACAGGGAGAAACAGGTTCCCTTCCAGACAGGAGAGCAGGAAGCTATTTACCTGGCTCCTATGTAAATTCAGCATGGTGGAATCAAAACAATGGCAGCCTCATTTACATACAGGGGGATGGGAAATCGACAGGAAGGAAAGAAAAGCACGAGGTCATACTGCCCCTTAAAACAAAGTAATTGGACTTTAGAAGATATAAGTAGAGAGAGAAGCCATCTTTGGAACCCATCACTAGACAGACACAAGGGAACAGAGATCTTGCAAGCTGGGAAAGATGGGTCCTTCAGCCAAGGTGGGAACTGAATATAGATGAGAAAAACATCTTGAACAAAGCCTGCATCTTGCTAGATTAAGTCTTACACTTTTAGATCCAGGCTTTCAGTTTTATTTACTTGTAACCCTTTCTAACGTCATTCTTTTTTACTTGGCCATCACTTAACCTATCTTCTTTTGTTAAATGTGTTTTACTATGACTAAACCAACTCAGTGCTGTGTTTAAATGGAAGGTGATTTACCCCAGTTAAGTTAATAAGCTGTGATGTGCTTTTATGTTTTTACAGGAACAAACAGACCTTATTATTTCTCTGAACTGTCCATCAGAGGGCTGGACATTACAGAGTGAATGGTTTGGGGGGGGAAATCAGGATTGAGTGTATGTTGGGAATACCTTGCTGGTTGTAACCAAGGCTGCTGGAAGCCAGCGTGGGGTTATAGACAGGCTGCTGGAGTCAGAGCTGCTGAAACAGGGTTGTGTAAGCACACAGACACTCAGGGTGGGACCTGCACGCTATTAGCCCAGCTATGAGCATCCCAGGCTGAGAGCTGCAGCAGCAAGGCATTGTGTCACCACTTGCCCTGAAATTGCCTTACAGCCCCTTACTGGTCTGGATTGCACCCCTGAATACTAGGGTTGCCAATTTGGGTTGGATGTGTTCCTGGAGGTTTCATCACATGACAGTCTTTCATTAAAGATTAATCTTTAATTCCTGGAGACTCCAGGACAATCCTAGAGAGTTGGCAACCCTACCAAACACTATCACACTAGCCTTAATGGAAGTTGAGTCAAGGGTCCACCTGAGTATATAGGGTTAGGAGCCAGGAAATTATGGGAATGTCTACACTACAACTAGACACGTGTGGCTGGCCCATGCCGATGCCAGCCGACTTGGGCTCACAGGGCTCAGGCTGTGGGGCTGTTTCATTGCAGTATAGATTGCTGGGCTCAGACTGGAGCCTGAGCTCTGGGACCCTCCCACCTCACAGGGTCCTAGAGCCTGGAAGTCTACACTGCAGTGAAACAGTCATGAAGCCTGAACCCCAGGAGTCTGAGTTAGCTGGCATGAGCCAGTCATGGGTTTTTCACTGCGGTGTACACCTATCCTAGGAGTTCAAATCTTACCTTCTCTGACTACTGCTTATATGCACTTTGTAGTCATTATTAATAAAGGCAGTCATGTTAACTGCAAGATTGTGTACAATCACTTCAAGCAGAGCTGGAAACGGAACCCAGGTTTCTAATAAGGCAGAACAAAATCGCTTCTACTCAGACACCTGGCTTTTCCAGTTAAATGTGCCAAATTTATGTGGTTGGCTGTTGAGTGTGAAACCACTAGCTCCTATGCTGCTCCCAGAGACAGGAACAGAACCTGGAATCCAAATATTCCACTGCTGTCTAGCACATAGTTTTGAAACCCACTGTTGTGTTGCATCCCACCAGGGGCTGGCCAACATAGACTACAACAGTCACTCCTGTAGTTCTGAAAGTCCAGGATTCAAACCCTACTGACAAACTGTTGAGGAAAGACAGAATTTCTTTATTTCCAGAGTTTTTTTAAACAAGCTGATTTAATTCACACAGTGAGAAAAACATCCTTTAAAACAGGTTTTATAGTTAAAATTCTGTCCCTTATGACACCACATGAAACAAAACAAAGGTGTTTCACAATTCAGCCATTTGGCAAACATTTTGTTTGCTTGTGTCACATAAATGGGCAGATTTGAAGATTGAGATGTTTGAGCTCAGCCAAGCAGCACTCAGTTCAAGAGCTACCTTGGCAGTTCCAGACCTACCGGAAGCCATTTCAGCCCCTAGTGTAAGATGTTAACAAGTTACTCAATGAACCACTTGTATGAAAGGTGTCTTTTAAAATACCTACAAAACATTAATTAAATCTGCCTTTTATAAGAAGATAATGTGTTCTACAAAAAAGCCCCAAGGGGCCATTGTGGCAGATGGAGTTCATTGAAGCAAGTAGAGCATATTCCAGCCAAGTTCCCTTCCCCTGACATGCCCTGTACATTGAGGGCTATGAGAGGGTTGGTACATAGCCAGCTACATACCATTCAGGGATTCCCCATACACCAAGGGAATCCTCAGCTAGCCATTCAAGCTTTAATATGTATTAAATGTGTATTAAGTATTAATTATTATTATTATTATTATTTAAAGCTGCTGTGACAGACATCAAGCAGACTTATCCAGGCTGAGGATCTGGCCCAAAGTAGGGCCAAATTTTGGTCCTACTGGAATCAATGGGAATTTTGACATTGACCAAAATGGGACCAGGATTTAGCTCATTAGTAGTAAAGCACAGTAGTATCAAGTGGTCAAACATTATCCTATTAGACCCTGTGCCTGGGTGCATTAACATTCCCTGAAGTAGGAAAAAATGGCATACAAGCATTAGATCTTGAGGTGAGACACATAGTAAAAAGATTGTGAAGATCACGACAATTTTACTAAATTAAATGCCCTAGCTTTTCTCCTCCTGGCTCACTCCTAGACCCAGCACGTGTACAATGATAGTCTCTCGTACTGACTACTGGTTGAATTTATGTTTATCTTTGTATAACTTTTGCTAATTAAGATTAAAATTATTTGCACTGTTTTTTCTGTGCTTGTATGGAATTGTATTAACATGTTCATGCACTTCAAACAAACAAAAGGGGTTTTTGTTTTTGTTGTTTTTTTTAACTGTGCTTTCAAGTGGTTAGGTAAACCATTTAAGTTAACAATTAGGCTGCAGGTGTACTGAGACCGCCAAAACCTGGGTCACAAACAGTAGACACCTCAAGGTGCTTGAACAATACCCTCAACAGTGCATCTGTAAGATATTCCAAATCCAGTGGGAGTGACCAATGCACCAACATCAGTGTTCTGTCCCACACCAAAACCTCAAGTATTGAAGCTATGATCATCTGCCACTAACTCCATTGGGTAGGTCTTGTTCTTCGAATGCCAGAAAATTATCTCCTGAAGCAGGTCATGTTCTGATAACTGAGCCATGGTCAATGGACAAAGGGCAGACCAAAAAAAAAAAAAAAAAAAAAAAAAAAGCACTTCAAAGCCACCCTCAAAGCCAACATGAAGAAGTACACTACTGACATAAATTCATGGAGTCCCCAGCCCTCAATCAACCAAAATGGAAGAGGATCTTGTGGCAGGGATCCCAGTATTGTGAGATCCAATAGAGACAACAGGAAATGGAGAAATGGGAAAGACACTGCAGCCTGATTTAACAATCCAGATCTTCCCCTTCCATTGGGAAATACCTGTCCCAACTGTGACAAGATCTGTGGATCCCAGATTTATATCATTAGTCACCTGTGGATCCACCAGCGATAACTGGCCATCATTTTACTGGAAGACAACCATCCTCAAACTCTGAGGGATCACCGACTACTACTATTAATAAGATGATTGAAGTGGAGATCCCCTGTTCAAATCCCTTCTCCTCATCAGGCAGAGGGGGGAACTGACCTGGGGTCTCCCTTATCCCAGGTGAGTACCATAATCAGTAGGCTAAAGTTTAGGAGGGAAACTTCTAACTCCTTCGCCTCACCCCTGCTTCATTTTATTTGGAGTTCGGTGTGCTCAGAGATCTGTCCCACAGGCTAACACATTGGGGATTAGGTGTGAGATATGTATCCAGGCACCTACCTGAGGCAACAGTGCCAAAGGCAGAAACATAGGTACCTAAGAGACTTCTACAGTAAAAATATAAGCACCAGGTGAGTGGGGATTTTGTGGATTACAATAGTGCCTGAAACTGGGACAAAGAGAGGAGCATAAACTCTGGCAAGTCAAGTGTAAGAGTATAATTAGGTAGGCCAAAAAAGAATCTGAAGAGCAAGTAGCAAAAGACACAAACTAACAGAAAAAAAAAAAAAAGGTTAAGTACATCAGAAGCATGAAGCCTGCCAAATAATCAGTGGGGCCACTGGACGAATAAGGCGCTAAATGTGCACTCAAGGAAGACAAGGCCATTGCAGAGAAGCTAAATGAATTCTTTTCATTGGTCTACACTGCAGAGGATGTATGTGAGGGAGATTCCCACATCTGATCCATTCTATTTAGGTTACAAATCTGAGGAACTGTCCCAGATTGAGGAGTCAATACAATAAGTTTTGGAACAAACTGATAAGTTAAACAATAATAAGTCACCAGGACCAGTATTCACCCAAGAGTTCTGAAGGAACTCAAATATGAAATTGCACAAGTACTATGTGGTATGTGACCTAGCGCTTAAACCACCTTCTGTACCAGATGACTGGCGGACAGCTAATGTGACATACATTTTTTAAAAAGGCTCCAGAGGCAATTCTGCCAAATACAGGCTGGTAGGCCAAATTTCAGTACCAGGCAAATTGGTTGAAATGATACTACAGAACAGAATTAGGATACATTGTAACAGGGTCAGCACCTGCCTCTTGTGAGCGACCCCTTTCTATAGCCGGTATGCCTGCACAGTTTTTCAGGGCAGCCCCCACTTCTCATGGGCAGCCCCCTTTGGCTGGTTGGGTGTGAGTCTGCTTTTGGTTTTAGTTCTTATCTCAGCATGGCACCCACCTCTCACGAGCACCCCCTCTCCTACCCAATGGTTCTTTTAGCAGGTCTTCAGCAACTCAGCCCTCCAGCCAAGCCACATACACTGTCCCCCATTCCGATTTATGCAGTCTTGAATTCTTATCACAGCCCTGGTATGGGGCTGTAGCTCTTAGGCTTCTTCCCAGAGGCACTGCCTTCTTCAACCACCCAGCTGGGGCCCATCTCAGTACCCTCAGCTGGTCTGGCCAAGTTCTGTGCTCAGTCCCCCAGGCTCAGCCTGCCCACACCGACCTTTCAACAGTCCTGCTTTCTATCCAACCAGGCACCCAGTCTTTGGCAGCCTTCCCTGGGCTCAACTTTGTTTGGTGAGCTCTCTGCAGTGAGCTGTCCACAGTCCTGCTTTTCTAGCCAGCCAGGTACCTAGGCCTCCCTTATCAAACTCCACACAGCAACTGAAGGCTCTGCTCTGCTGCTTGCCTTTTATCTGGCCCTCCTGGCCCCTTATTAGTCACTCCAGCAGCCCCTCTGATTGGCTGCTCCTCTGCAACCACTCTAGGCTGCCTGGAGGACTTCTCGCTGCTCTATTCTGGGGCAAGGTGACACAGGGCCATGAGGCCTCCAGCAGAGGGCTTCCTGACCTAGTCCACCCTGCCACATACACATAGATGAATATGATATGTTGGAGAAGAATCAACACTGCTTTTGTAAAAGGAAATTAGGCCTCACCAATCCATTAGGAATTATTTGAGGGGGTCAACAAACATGTGGACAAGGGTGATCCAGTGGATATAATGTATTTGGACTTTCAGAAAGCCTTGGACAAGTTTCCTCACCAAAGGCTTGTAAGCAAAGTAGGCAGTCATGGATCATTAACTAGTTAAAAGGTAGGAAACAAAGTGTAGAAATAAACAGTCAGGTTCACACTGGAGACGGGTAAATAGCGGGCGGCCCCATGGATCTGTACTGGGACCAGTGCTGTTCAACATGTTCATAAATTATGTGGAAAAAGGGGTAAATAGTGAGGTGGCAAAGGTTGCCAATGATACAAAACTATTCAAGATAGTTAAATCCAAAGCAGACTGTGAAGGCTTACAAAGGGATCTCACAAAACTGAGTGACTGGGCAACAAAATGGCAGATGAAATTCAATGTTGATAAATGCAAAGTAATGCACATTGGAAAACATAATCCCAACTATACATACAAAATGATGGGGTCTAAATTAGCTGTTACCACTCAAGAAAGAGATCTTGGAGTCATCCTGGACAGTTCTCTGAAAACATCTGCTTACTGTGCACAGCAGTCAAAAAAGCTAACACAATGTTAAGAACAATTAGGAAAGGGATAGATAAGTCAGAAAATATAATGCCATGATACTCTCACACCTTGAATACTGCATGCAGTTCTGGTCTCCCCATCTCAAAAAAGATACATCAGAATAGGAAAAAGTACAATGAAGGGCAACATATATGACTAGGGGTATGGAACAGTTTCCATATGAAGAGAGTTTATGTGGAAATAACTGAGGAGGGATATGATAAAGGTCTATAATATTATGAATGGTGTGAAGAAAAAGTGTTGTTTACCCCTTCACGTAACACAAGAACCAGGGGTCACCCAATGAAATTAATATGCAGCAGGTTTAAAACAAACAAAAGGAAGTACTTCTTCACATAACACATAGCCAACCTGTGGAACTCATTGCCAGGAGATGTTGTGAAGGCCAAAAGTTCAACTGGGTTTGAAAAAGAATAGATACATTCGTGGAGATTAGGTTCATTAAAGACTATTAGCCAAGATGGTCAGGGACTCAACCCCATGCTCTGGGTATCCCTAAACCTCTGTGCTAGAAGCTGGGCCTGGACAACAGGGGATGGATCACTCAATAAATTGCCCTGTTCTGTTCATTCCCTCTGAAGCATCTGGCCCCAGTCACCATACTATGTTAGATGAACCATCGGTCTGTCCCATCGGTATGGCCATTCTTATGTTGTTAAATCTCTGCTGAATCTTGGCTCTGGCCCATGATTAGGGTTCCTAGGTGCTAGGACAGTAATAATAAGTTATTGGCTGCCTGCAATTACCAGCTTGGGTTAAGTCAGTACAGTACTTGTATTTATTTATTAATGCTAACTATTGTAGGGAGAATGATTTTGCATAGTTCCTGTTCTTGGCATGCAAGTTTACTTTACTGTTGTAGTTAAACTAATGTGATCTTTTTACAAGAAGATAAACCTGGGAAGCTGCAGAGAGTAAACTATTTTTTCTCCAATCTCTGGGGATTTTTAAAAGCCAATTATATGCAGTATAATTGGAATGAGGAACTAAGAACAACTTTTCCTTCTGTCAAATGTTAATTTGACTGCATATGTGGTATGTTGCTGTATATAGAGAGACAGGCAGGCAATTTAATATTTAGAATCTGAATAAGGACACAAAATCCACACAATATATGAATGCCTCAGGCCCATTATTCTGCTTTGGAATTTGCATGGTTTACATAACTGTTTGCTCGATTATTAAGCAGGAGAGCTTTGGAGATTACTTTTTCTTATTGTTTGTAAAGGCTGATTGAACTTAATATATTTAATTTATAAGTGTATTTAAATTCAGCTTTCATACAAATGTTTCATGGAGTAATTTGTCAAGCAAATTAGGGATGATCAAAAATTCCCCAAAGAATAATAAACAACTTCAACCCCTAAAATAAAACCTTAAGTCCTTATTTAACAGGAAATTAGGAGATCACAAACACTGTTTCATGAAAACAATTTATATAGTATTCTAATAAAAGTTGATGAATATCTGCAGTCCCAAAAAGAATAAGCAAGTAAAATAAAAGAGACAATTCACAACCCTTTAAAGGGAGAAATAAGACAAGCTCCAGTTGAGGGTGGATAAAAATCATGATTTTTTTTAATTAAAAAAAAATTATTTCTAAAATTTAAAATCAGATGTTTTTTATTTACAAGTTGTCAGTTCTTTACTTCCTTCTCATTTTCTAGTCTTAAATTGCCAAAGTGGATATTTTGTACTTGTGTTTAATTTGTTTCCTCATTTTAGTAGAACTTCAGATTTTACATTGAGTTTTTTTCTACTAAAAAGAGTTTCACGTTTAAAATGCTTATCTAAAGGTGACAAGAACAAGTCCAGGGCCTTATTATAAATTCAAACCTAGAGCTTGTTCTCCAGCCTGGGCCTGAATGCCTACACCACAATTAAATAGTCCTTGTGCCCAACCCACTTAGCCCAAGTCAGCTGACATGGGCCAGTTACAGATGTTTAATTGCGGTGTAGACATTCCCTTAGACATCAACCCACAAAGCCAGAACACTTGGTGGAGAGCTGCCTGAGCTAGTCAATGGGAAACATTGACCATAGGGGTGTATCCTAAGCACTGTGACTCTCATGGCGCCTAAGCCTTGGTTGTACAGAGGTGCCTAGCCCTGCTTGCAATCAACAAATGGGAGATGGTAAGTGTTCAGCTGCCTAAGTTGTATGCCTTATAAACTTTAGCTTAGTGGATGAGGTACTCATGCAGGATGCAGAGACCCCCAGTTCAAGTCCCCCTGAAGGGGCGAGGGATTTGAATAGGGATCAGCCACCTTTCAGGTGAGTGCCCTAACAACTGCTTTATAGAGTCATTCTAACATTTTCTCTGGCCCAGTTAATAATTATTCAATTAAATAAAGTAGAGCAACTTCAATAGGAGAGACTGAAGGAGGCCCAGCATCTCTTCCATAGTTCTAGTAGTTAGAGCACTCACTCTGGAGGTAACTCATCCTTGTTCAAATGCCTTCTCCTCCTCACAAGGAGGAGAACTTAAGCAGGGGTCTCCCACAGCCTGGGTGTGGACCCTAACCACTGGGCTAAAGGGGTAGGTGACCATCTCCTCCTCCTTCTCTTTTGTGTGAACTTGCCTAAAGGGCCAACCCAGTAGGCAGCCTCTGAGCATGTGTACTGGCTTAGGTCCCTGCACTTGCCAGAGGTGGCTGAAAGCCTATTTTTCCCAGTTTGTAACTTGCTTTTGGGCTTTGGCAGGAGAGAGCAGCCTGAGCACCCAGAGTGAGGCTGTAGTGTGCATACCCAGAGGCAAAAACTTATGCACCAACTGAGTTTGTGTGCCTACAAAGTTATGCAGCAACCAGCTGGAGTTTTGTGGATTGCAGTGGTGTCTAAAAATGGGATTTAGGCACCTCAGTACCTTTGTGGATTACACCCTTAGGCTCCATGACACTGAGCACGGGAATGCCTAACTGTCCAGCACCTAGGAAATCACTGGAATCATGGGATCAACAAAGACTGAGTTAAGCACTGAGGCTCCCTATACAATGAGGAGGGAGAGATAGGCACATAATGTGATCTACAAGGCCAGAATGCTAGGTGAGGCGCTGCCTAAAACAGCCAATAGGCATAGGCATAGTTTGACTTCTATATTGAGGAGGAGGGGGCAGTTCCAGTTAGGCCAATAGGGCCAAACATGGAGGGGTAAATTCCGCACCTGCCTCAGGCTTGCAGTTTGGGGGGGGGCAAAAGTTAATTACAAACCCAGTGATACCCAGAAAACAAAGTTTAGTTAATAAAAAAAAATTACAGAATCGGTAGTTCAAAAAAAGAGTTCTCAAATTCCAGCAGAAAACTTAGCCAAGCCTAAAGGCATCCCTGGAACAGCAGTGCAATGGAACTGAATTTCCAGCCCTCATGTTTTCACATTCACTCCACCACTGTGAATATTAAACTTTTAATTTAGAATACCAGTGTACTGAAAAATAGCCAGTTTACTTATATCTTTTAATGTTTACATGCCTGTGAGTGAGTTTGCATATTTTGGAGTATAAATCTAATTGTTTATAGCTGTTAATATTTTGTAGCTGTATTTATTTAAATTAATCCATGTGAAGGTCCTGATTCTGTACTGAAATCAGTAGGGCTAGTCATGTATATAAAGTTATTCATGTGCATCTTCACCAGTTTATAAATAGGGTTGCCAGGTGCCAGCTGTGCTGCCTGGATGCTAGAAGTCCACTTACGTGCAGTAACCAGCCTCTGCCACCAGGGGCAGGAAGGGTAGCAGCTGCTGCTGGAGCCTGGAGGAGGCTCTGCTTAGCACAGAGGTAGGCAAACTATGGCCTGCGGGCCACATCCGGCCCGTGGGACCCTCCTGCCCGGCCCCTGAGCTTGTGGCCCGGGAGGCTAGCCCCTAGCCCCTCCCCTGCTGTTCCCCCTCCCCCGCAGCCTCAGCTCGCTCCGACGCAATGCTCTGGGCGGCGGGACTGCGAGCTCCTGGGGCAGCGCAGCTGCAGAGCCCCACCTGACCCGGTCTCTGTGCTGCGCGGTGGCATGGCTGGCTCCAGCTGGGCGGCACGGCTGCCTGTCCTGGCACTCTGGGCAGCGCGGTTGTAGCGCCACCAGCCACCGGTGCTCCAGGCAGCATGGTGAGGGGGCAGGGAGCAGGGGAGGTTGGATAGAGGGCAGGGGAGTTTGGGGTGGTGGTCAGGGGTGTGGATAGGAGTGGGGGGGGTCAGAGGGTGGGAAACAGGGGGGCACGGGTTCCAGGGGGCAGTCAGGAAGGAGAGGGAGGGTTCCAGGGGGCAGTCAAGGGCAGGGGTTCTGGGGGCTCATTCTTGAAAGGTAATATGGACTCAAACCACTGATATATGCCTACCTAGCCAGAATATAGGGAAACGTATGTAGAATTACTATTACACTCCTCTTCCTGTATCTCACTTTAACTCTTGCTGGAGTGCAGGCCAAACTTTTGTCTTTTCAGAAAGTATTATACCGAGTCATACCCAGGGGCCATTGTGTTAAACCCTGAATTTAAGGTTTATTCATAACTCCCAGCCACTGTCAAAAGGAGAGTATCATCTCATTAAGTTCTACCTCTATTTTTCATTATTAACTGAGACAGTATCCCAATTTAGAGCAATTAAAAAATAACTAAATGTCAACAGCTTCTCAAACAAAGTTCAGATGAGCAGGTTCCTGCAAGACCAGCTGGTTCTCAAAGTGTGGGCTTAGAGAAGGCAGTGCCTTGGGGATTTACCCACTCTGAGGTCCTCTCTCAGACTCCATCTCCTCTCTGACTTTCTGGAGTAGGATTTTTCTCTCTGCCATCCTGTCCACCACCCCTTGCCTGGCCTGCTGAGCAACTTTTAACCTACTCCTCCTGCTGCAGCATGCTCAGTAGGTCGCTAGGGTCCAGCATTGCTTTTAATCGCCTTGAGATCAAGTGTGGGGTTTGTATACCCCATCACAATTTTCCTACTAACTAAATGCTAAATTGACACACACTTGTAGCAAAATGTTACAGGTTTTGAGACCCAGTCATAGCAGTAGTCACATTCCCCTTGCCTTCTGTTTTCAGTCCTTTGAGCTCCTGTCAGCTCAACTTCTGAGCCAAGGACATGTAGAACTACCATTAATGCTGATTTCTACACCGGCTTCAAACAACTAGTAAGCCTGTTCAGTAACTAACAACTCTTCTCTGAGGTTTTTTCCTCTGCATACTGGTAGCAGTGTCACCTGCTCTGCTTTCTACTCATAGGCATCCCATCCCCATGTCAAGTCACAGGACTTGCTGCCATCTGCAGCAGGTGGGGAGCCCTGGTGGCTCTGTAGTCCACTCTGGTTTTACACTCTGCCAGGAATATTAGTTGGCAGCTCCTCCAGGAAGCTGTGAGCACGGGTGTGTATCTGACATAGTTCCTGCAGCATCTTAACAACTGTCCTTTTTGTGATGAGAGGAAGTCCCTAGCGCATATCTATGTAGAGTGCATTAGGTTGCAGCCCCTTCTTCTGGCTCCTCCAGAACCTCCTACTGAGGTTCTGTCTGAACTTTTCCCCACACCTCCTCATTTACCAAGTTGCCAGCCCTCCTTGTCAACCTCTTCCTGGCACTAGCCAAGATGGCCATCCATCACACCAGGAGAAGGAAGCTGAGTGGGGTGGAAGGAGTTCTCTGTGACTATGAGGCCCATTTCTGGTCCCTCATTAAGTCACATCTCCATGAAGAGTTCTTCAGGGAGATGTCCACTGACTCCTTAGACACCTTTGAGAAGCAGTGGGTGCTCTCAGAGGTTCTCTGTTTATTGCCCCTTTCCAGTCCCCTGATTTTTAACCTTTGACCTTCACTCCCATTGCTGTTTTTCATTTGGTGCCCCAAGATTCAATTGTAGCCTGGCTCCACTGGTTCCTCCTCCTTAGTTGAAGGGGCAGACTTTTAGTTTTGGGTGAACGTAGGCCCACCCACCCCAGTACTCACAAGAAGTGCACATGGACAGAAATACAGATGATGCCAATTAATCCCTTCCTGCTCCCCCTCTTTTGACTTAAAAATACAGAAAGCTATAGTATAAAAGCATGCGAGTTACACCTGCAACCTTAAAGTAGAATTTATACAGGTGTAATGACCACTTAATTCTGATGGCTTTCAATGCAGTGTTGATACCAGTTCTTTGGCTCCAATTCAGTGCAATCTATTTATGTAGCCTGTCTATATATAAGGGAGAGAGTTTCCATGAGACTTGGCACTGCTAGGAGCTTTTAAAGTTGTCCCTTTAACTGAATGCAATAGTGTAGTACCTGCTGGTACCGGAGTCAGATTGTTATAAGCATAGGAAATTTCACACCAGATCAGACCACTGGTCAATCTACTTTCGTGTCCAAATACACAGAACAGCCACAATCTATCCCTCAGTAAAGACTTTAGACTTTGGCCCCTAGAGAATAAAGGAATCATGAGTTATAAAAAGCTGTGCTTGCTAAGCAAACTAGAGATGCTTCCTTTTTGATAAGATTACTGAATTAGTGTATTAAGGGAGCACAGTAGATGGAACATGCTTAGATTTGAGAAGCATTATGTCAAATTGAATTGTATACAAGCACTGTTGTGTGGACTGAAAGCTGGCTTAAGGATATTAATACTGTAAATGGCAGTGTATCAAACCGGGAAATGATGCTGAGTGGGGTTCTGTCACAGTTTCTGGGTAGCTTCACCTATATCCCCCCCTTCTGTGGTCCACTCCAGGATGTCCAGCCACGTCTCAGGACTCCAGCCATCACCTGTCTCTGGGCAGGGACCCATTTCCCACTCCCTTTTGAAGGGGGGTTTTAAGGCTGCATGTCCCCACCTTATATCGTGATGGGCAGACTGGCTTGCTGGGGATAACAACCAGCACCTATGTGTTGCTTTCTCTCTGAGGACTATGACCAGTGTATTGGCAGCAGTTATAAGTTCCCACACAGCTCTTTCTCAGCAGAGTACATTTATTCTTAAGATTTAAACAAAACAAAAAAATCACAAAATATATATTCCATATAAAAACAATAAAAGTTCCTACAGACTTACTAAAAGCTTACCAGAGTTCATCCCCACCTGCACTACAGGACTCTGGTAGGTGTCAGTCTTTCCAACCCTTCAGCAAGGGTTGGGTCCCCCTAGGACCAAAGGTCCTGTCAATTTGTTGAATCAAAAGAAAGTGCATGGGTCAATTCAAGCGCATTCATTTACATCAAAAACACTGTCTTTGTCTCCTAGTTTCTGGAAAACCCAGTCTGAACCACTATATACAGACCACCTCAGGGGGTGGTGCTTCCCTGGTGGTGTTTACAATCCTGGGGTAACTTCCTGCCTGTCTCTTTCTCTCTCCTCTTCCCCTCCCTCCCCCCCACGCCCCACGCCCACACACTGTTTTTAGTTCCTGGAGAAGTTGTGATAACCCTCCCCCTGGAGTAGAATACAATCATACATAAACCATTCATAAATTTAATATGATGGTCCCCAACAATATTGCCTGCGGTTGCAATATACTGTATGTTACAGATGCCATAGAAATTGGGGTCCCTGCATGAAAAATAGAGGAACACCCAGTAGGTCTGAGCATGTGGAAGCAGGGGGTACTAACTCAAACACATTGTTCCCTCTCTTCCCTTAACCACATGGAAGCCTTTCCACGGGCTTTCAAATCTGTATGTGGGGAAGGGCCAGGGAGCTGGTGGGGACCCAGGAAAGACTGTTAATCTCTGTGACATTGTTTACCTCAGTGGTTCTCCACCAGGGGTACACAGAGGTCTTCCAGGGGGTACATCAACTCATCTAGAGATTTGCCTAGTTTTACAACAGGCTACATAAAAACACTAGCAAAGTCAGTACAAACTAAAATTTCATGCAGATGACTTGTTTCTACTGCTCTATATACTAGACACTGAAATTTAAGTACAATATTTATATTACAATTAATTAATTTTATAATTATATGGTATAAATAAGAAAGTAAGCAATTTTTAGTGTGCTGTAACACTTTTATTTTTATGTCTGATTTTGTAAGCAAGTAGTTTTTAAGTGAGGTGAAACTTGGGTACGCAAGACAAATCAGACTCCCAAAAGGGGTATACTAGTCTGGAAAGGTTGAGACCCACTGGTGTACCTCATTCAACCTTGCAGCGCTAACAGGGGATTCTGACATCATCAGTCCGTGGGGACAATCTATGCAAGCATGGCTGGAAATGAAGGCAGTGTGGCTGTACAGGTCCTCCATTGTACCTCAGTGACCCACAAGTTCTATGAGGAAAAAAAACCTCACCTTATCCCATGCAATGATATTGTAATATTGCATAGGCAACACCTTTGCCCATAAGTGGTACTCTATCATTATCTTTGTGCTAAACTGCTGTCTTGTTTTGATATTATGTTGTTGTAGCTGATCGGGGTGGGGGGTTTGTAAGAAGTTTTAGTGCTGTTGGGTATGCTGGAGCTGTTACTTGCAATGTTCCAATCAATCCTTTGATTGACTCAAACTTGCAGTTTCCTGCTCCCTAGGCAGGATTAATTTACCTAGCTGATGATTTCTTACTAGGGCTGTTGATTAATCACAGTTAACTCATGCGATTAACTCAAAAAAATTAATCGCGATTAAAAAAATTAATTGCGATTAATCGCACTGTTAAACAATAGAATACCAATTGAAATTTATTAAATATTTTGGATTTTTTTCTATATTTTCAAATATATTGATTTCTATTACAACACAGAATACACAGTGTACAATGCTCAGCTTATGTTATTTTTATTACAAATATTTGCACTATAAAAATGATAAACAAAAGAAATAGTATTTTTCAATTCACCTCATGCAAGTACTGTAGTGCAATCTCTTTATCATGAAAGTGTAACTTACGAATGTAGATTTATATTTTTTGTTACATAATTGCACTCAAAAACAAAACAATGTAAAACTTGAGAGCAGGGATGGGCAAACTACAGCCCGCAGGCCGGATCTGGCCCATCAGGGCTTTGGATCCGGCCTGCAGGATTGCCACCCCCTGGCCCCACGCCGCTCCCGGAAGCAGCCAACATCACGTCCATGCGGCCCCTGGGGTGGGGGGGGACACAGAGCTGCACGCGCTGCCCTCTCCTGCAGGCACCGCCCCCTGCAGCTCCCATTGGCTGGGAACGGGGAACCGCGGCCAATGGGAGCTTCAGGGGAGGTACCCGCAAGCAAGGGCAGCGCGTGCAGCTCTGTGTCCCCTCCCCACAAGGGGCCGCAGGGACGTGGTGCATGCTACTTTCTGGAGTGGAGCAGAGCGGAGCGGAGCAGCGTGGGGCCAGGGCAGGCAGTGAGCCGTAAGTGGTAAGTCAAGGTAAGTGGTGTCGGGCCAGAGCCTGCACTCCGAACCTCTCCTGCACCCTGCACTCCAATCCCCTGCCCTGAGCCCCCTCCTGCATCCCAACCCCCTGCCCTGAGCCCCCTCCTGCACCCCACACCCCCTCCTGCACTCCAACCCTCCCTGCACCCCAACCCCCTGCCCCAGCTCTACATTCATGGCCCTGCATGCAATTTCCCCACCCAGATGTGGCCTTCGGTCCAAAAAGTTTGCCCACCCCTGCTTCAGAGCCTACAAGTCCACTCAGTCCTACTTCTTGTTCAGCCAATCGCTCAGACAAACAAGTTTGTTTACATTTACGGGAGAGATTGCTGCCTGCTTCTTATTTACAAGGTCACCTGAAAGTGAAAACAAGTGTTTGCATGGCACTTTTGTGGCCGACATTGCAAGGTATTTACATGCCAGATATACTAAACATTCATATGCCCCTTCGTGCTTTGGCCACCATTCCAGAAGACATGCTTCCATGTTGATTACGCTCATTAAAAAATAATGCATTAATTAAATTTGTGACTGAACTCCTTGGGGAAGAATTGTATGTCTTCTGTTCTGTTTTACCTGCATTCTGCCATACATTTCATGTTCTAGCAGTCTCGGACGATGACCCAGCACATGTTCATTTTAAGAACACTTTTCAAAGCAGATTTGACAAAACGCAAATAAGGTACCAATGTGGGATTTCTAAAAATAGCTACAGCACTTGACCCAAGGTTTAAGAATCTGAAGTGCCATCCAAAATCTGAGAGGGATGAGGTGTGGAGCATGTTTTCAGAAGTCTTAAAAGAGAAACACTCTGATGCGGAAACTATAGAACCCGAACTACCAAAAAAGAAAATCAACCTTTCCTGGTGGCATCCGACTGAGATGATAAAAATGAACATGCATCGGTCTGCTCTGCTTTGGAGCATTATCAAGCAGAACCCATAATCAGAATGGACGCTTGTCCTCTGGAATGGTGGTTGAAGCATGAAGGGACATATGCATTTTTAGCACATTGAGTATGTAAATATTTTGCGACGCTGGCTACAACAGTGGCATGTGAACGCCTGTTCTCACTTTCAGGTGACAATGAAAACAAGAAGCGGGCAGCATTACCTCCTACAAGTTTTAACTAAACTTGTTTATCTGAGCAATTAGCTGAAGTAGGACTGAGTGGACTTGTAGTCTCTAAAGTTGTACATTGTTTTATTTTTGAATGCAGTTATTTTTTGTACATAATTCTACATTTGTAAGTTCAACTTTCATGATAAAGAGATTGCACTACAGTACTTGTATGAGGAGAAATGAAAAATACTATTTCTTTTTTTTTTTTACAGTGCAAATACTTATAATCAAAACTAAATATAAAGTAAACACTGTACACTTTGTATTCAGTGTTGTAATTGAAATCAGTATATTTGAAAATGTAGAAAACATCTAAAATATTTAAATAAATGGTATTCTATTATTGTTTAACATAATAATAATAAATATAATAATAATAATAATTAATGGAGATGTCCTATCTCCTAGAACTGGAAGGGACCTTGAAAGGTCATCGAGTCCAGCCCCCTGCCTTCACTAGCAGGACCAAGTACTGATTTTTGCCCCAGATCCCCAAGTGGCCCCCTCAAGGATTGAACTCACAACCCTGGGTTTAGCAGGCCAATGCTCAACCCACTGAGCTATCCCTCCCCAAAATATTGTTTAAAAAAAATTTTTTTTTAAATCACGATTATTTTTTTTAATCACTTTACAGCCCTATTTCTTATATATTTAGATTTAAAAAAAAAACAAGATATGGTCTTATAGTGCTACTATGAAACATTATTTCTCAGCCAAAGTGTAAATGGTTTCCACTATGAAGACTCCTCTCCACCCCCTTTGGCCACCCACTATAGTTAAATTACCTACTCTATATATGAGGAAAAACAAGTGCCAGTGGACAATAACTATATCAACAACTACACTAAAACTATATACAGTAAAAGCTTTTTTATCCAGCATGTTGGAGGAATGGGGGGTGCTGGTAAGTAAAAAATTCCAGTTAACTAAGAGGGAGGGAGGTTGGGTGCGGGAGGGGGTACAGGGTGCTGGATCCGGGGAGCGCTCACCTCGGGCAGCTCCCTGCAAGCAGTGACCAGTCCTGGTGGCCCCTAGATGGAAGCACGGCTAGGCAGCTCTGTGCACGCTGCCCCCTTCCACAGGCATCACCCCGCAGCTCCCATTGACCGTGGTTCCCATTCAATGGGAGCTGCGGAGCCAGTGCTGGGGCGGGGGCAGCATGCAGTGCCACCCAGCCACACCTCCATCTACGGGCCGCAGGGACTGGTCACCACTTGCGGGGAGCTACGTGAGGGGAGCGCCCCCTGGATCTGCCACCCTGCACTCCTTCCCGTACCCAAACTCCCTCCCAAACCCCATGCCCCGCACTTACCCCCGTGCTTCCAATCCCCAGCCCCTCCCCACACACACCCCGCACTCCAAATCCCTCATGGGCATTCCTCTGCCTAGGGGAGCCACATAGGAAGCCTGCTAGCCCCGCACCAACCGGACTATAAACCAGACTTTCTATGAAGATTAGAAATGCCCGTTTATAGAGCTTTCTGGTTGGTTCAGGGCCGGATAACACAGCTTTTACTGTATACTATTTGCAGAAATGCCTATCAAAGATAAGCTAAAGGAGTGCAGATACTAAAGGGCTAGGTCTCAAACCAAGAGTGGTGAGAAGGAACTGGAGAGGTGATTGGTCCCACACCACTGTTGACCAATATATGCCATTTAGCATAAGAGAACTGGATTATAGTAAAGGGATGGGCCAATGTAGGCTATATAACTACTATAATATTTGTGCTTAATGCATACTATTATACATACGGTGCAGATAATTCCTATTAATATGATATATTATGCTAAGTATACCCTAATGCCTTGCATTAGTTGAAGTAAGCTTTGACTTAAGCACATAGCAAAATTGTCAGGATCAGGACATTTGATTATTTTACCATAGCAACAGGTTATTCTCGCAGACCTGTACTGGAGTGTCCGAAAGGAAGAGGACAAGATGTATGATTGCTCTACCCTACTACAAACCCAAAAGGTGCCTTCATGCCCATTGGTATTTGGGAGGCATGTTTTCAGAACAAAGAGCTATGCAGTACACCATGGTACCAGAAAAACAAGGTAGAAAACGGATTGGTTAAATGTAGTTTCAGTTGATGTACAAAGTACCTTGTATTTATAAACAGATTGGGTACAAAAAGATGGATTTAGGGGTGTAATTTTGGGAGCACAACTTCTGTGTAAGGTGAATGTAACAGCACTGCATGAGATGGCTTCATGGAGATGGGTATCATAGAATCATAGAACTAGAAGGGACTTCAGGTGCTCATCTAGTCCAGTCCCCTGCACTCAAGGCAGGACTAAGTATTATCTAGACCAGGGATCGGCAACCTTTCTCACGCGGCCCGCCAGGATAAGGCCCCTGGCAGGCCGGGCTGGTTTGTTTACCTGCCACGTCCATAGGTTCAGCCGATCGCGGCTCCCACTGGCCGTGGTTCGCCGCTCCAGGCCAATGGGGGCTGCGGGAAGTGGCGGACAGCACATCCCTCAGCCCACGCTGCTTCCCGCAACCCCCATAGGCTTGGGACGGCAAACCGCGGCCAGTGGGAGCCGCGATCGGCCGAACCTGTGGACGCGACAGGTAAACAAACCGACCCACCAGGGGGCTTACCCTGGCAAGCTGTGTGCCAAAGGTTGCTGATCCCTGATCTAGACCATCGCTGACAGGTGTTTGTCCAACCTACTCTTAAAAATTCCCAATGATGGCGATTCCACAACCCCCCTAGGCAATTTTATTCCAGTGCTTAACAACTCTGACAGTTAGGAAGTTTTTCCTAATGTCCAACCAAAACCACCCTTGCTGCAATTTAAGCCCATTGTTTCTTGTCCTCTTCTCAGAGGTTAAGAAGAACAATTTTTCTCACTCCTCCTTGTAACAACCTTTTATGTACTTGAAAGGTGTTACCATGTCCCCTCTGTCTTTTCTTCTCCAGACTAAACAAACCCAATTTTTTCAGTCTTCCCTCATAGGTCATGTCTTCTAGACCTTTAATCATTTTTGTAGAACCATTTTCCTATGCTATATTATTACTGGCTCATAGTAGTAAACGTGACTGACATTGGTTATTTGGTCTCTTCAGTATGTTTCATAACAAACCAAAGTGTGGTCAAGCAACTGACTATACAATTTATCAACACTGCCCTTCATAACCTTGGTACATGGCATAAGGACAGTAAGGGCACATATGCAGACTGAATGAACACTGCTAGCAAAAACTCCAATTTCAGTCACATGCACATCCTAGAATGAAATACACATATGGACAAGCACTCAAAGAAGCACAGATTGTAAATGTAGTTGTTGTCATTGCTTAAAATGCTGCCAATACTGTTCTCCGGTTTGCCACCTTTTTATATATTTCAGGATATATATGAAGCATTTTTCCCTGAAGAGGAGGTTTTCATTACAAATGTAAGGCCAAATTTTGCTGTCTCTTACATGGATAAACTCCAGTTGAAGGTGACATGAGATGGTTCTGTTTAACTGAAAGCAGAGTTTAACCCATTTACTTAAAAAGAGTGAACGGACACTTTTGGCCAGATTTTCAACAGCAGGTGAGTTCAGTTACATGCATTAAAATGCACAAAATTAATATGTGTACAAATCAACTATGTGTGTGCACATAACCATATTCATAACAGGCCTTGTGAAAATGCAGATGAAAATGAAAATTGACTCTTTGGTTTTAATCGGATTTATTTGTGTGAGTAAATCTATTATTAAATCTTGCAATATCTTGTATATTTTTTCATCCTTGTATATTGACAATTTCATTTCAAAATGATTTAAAAAAAGAAAGAAACAATAAATTGATGAGTTTCACTCCAATGCCTGTATTGGTACACTGCTTGGGTGATTGAAACACAATTGAAGTGTGCACCAATCGCCTACTAATGTTCAGCCTGTCACCTTATTGCTGAAAATGAACCATCCTACTCAACAGATCTGTTCCCTGTGAGCATTCAGAGACGTAGCTCCTAACTTCAGTGTCACAAATACACTATTATGTGTTTTATTCATGGTAGCAAATAGAGCTAAGAGAGAATGAGCTTGATCTCTCGCTCTCCTCTTTCTTGTCTTGAGCAGGGGGTTGGACTAAATGACCTCCCGAGGTCTCTTCCAACCCTAATCTTCTATGATTCTTGTGCATCAACAGATTTGTTTACTAAGGCCAGGACCCACAAAGGGACTTTGGCATTGCAATGTTGAGCTTTGCAACATACCTAACTTTCATGCACCTAAAAAATCTCTGGAACAACACTGCAATCCACAAAGCCTGAATAAGGTGCCTTGGCTCCCTAGTCAATGAATGTGGAGATAGAGGCACCTAAGAATGTGATCCACAAGAGCCAGCATGCTAATCATTGGAGGAAGGAGACTGGACCCTGGGTCTCCCATCTCCCTGGTGGTTTTCCTAACCACCAGATTATATAATCTAAAATAGAGAAGGCACTATTTGTTCTCCTCTATACAGTGCTCACTGTTCCTCCATACTATTGGAGGTACAGTAGATGATAATTACTTAGATAGAGCCTTATTTTTTCAAAAGAGCTGTACAAACAGTCCCAATTAACCCTCACATTAATTAATCCTGTAGGACAAGTATTAATATCCCCATTTTACAAGTGGAGAATACAAGAAGGTCAAGGTCAGACAACAAATAATTGTCAAACAAAGACTTAAACCCAAATCTGTCATCTGAGGTCTAACCCACTATCTTTCACTGTCACTCAGCTACTTTATTCAACCTTTCTTTGTATCAGTTTTCCCATTTGTATAACGGGCCTCACAATGCTTTGCAGTTATATCATACTTCTTATCTGTAACTCTCAAAATGCTTTACAAAGATGGGTAAGTATTAATATCCTTATTTTGCACACTGTATAACTAAGCACAGAAATTTAAATCAATGTGTGAGATAGGCACCACAGTCTAGTGAAGCACACACAAAAAATCTCACTTGAAAAGATATGGGCATTTTAAAATAGGTGGCTAGAAAGACAATTATTTTGCTAACGTGACTACAATGATTGCTATTAAGTCCCCATTATGATAACAAATATTTTGGTCTTTCTGGAAGTATAGAATTAAGAAAAGATATGATTAAGAAACATATTTTTGAACTTTGATAAGAAACCAAGCCATTCTGTACTTTTTCAGATTGGAGTATGGACCTAAAGTTATTGTCCCTGATTTTCCTTTCATTTAATCCATATTTGCACAAAGGTCTCTCCATCTTCAATAGATGGGTCCATCAGATCCAGTTCTTCTGTTTTCTCCTGCCTACTCATCTAGTTCTCCATCTTGCCTTGCCCACTGCTCTTGTTCCCTTGCGGCTCCTCCTGCCAGAAACCACTGGTTTTCATTCCCAACCCTTTTGTTCCTGAAAGATATTCTGGAATTAATGAGCTAGAGTCCATATGAACAAATTTAAATGACTAATACTTAACAATGTCATAAAACACAAGGTATCATTAACTTTGGTATCACTAAGGACATAAGGAACTACTTATTCTTGTCAATTCTACCACACTATTGTTCTGCCTCTTGTCCCAATATTTCCTATGGAAAATGGACATAAAAATTCACCTCCTCCATATGTATGTCTAATTTCTATTTAGGTCCCTAATTTAATATCACAGAGAAATCATGAACTGTAGCATCTTGTTCTAGCTTGTGTCAGTGTTTTTGGATCTACCTTTAAGAGTTTAGGGCCACAGAATAGTTTCTTTGCTGGTTAAGAAAAGAAATATTGCCACCACATGATTTGCATTGGTCAAAGGCAGATTCATTCCATAACCCCTGTAAGCATTTTGGAGAGTAACTCTGTCTTCCTATGTGTTTGTGTTATCTAACACAACAGGATCCTGATCTTAATTGGGTCTTCTGGGAGATACCACAATATAAATAATCAATAATCCAGTCTAGTCGGAGGCTGGTATTGAATTAATTTCCTTCATGATGGCCAAATTGTCCTTCTTGTACCATCACCAGGACTGTTCAATGGCACCAACAGCAGAAACTACAAAAGCAACAGCAAGGTATATTGAAGTAGTTCCTCCATTCTATTATTATCTAACACTAATCAGTTTCAGGACACTATGTGCTGATCCACTAGAAGCACTTTACGCAGAAGACTGTAAGATAGAAAGTCATTAAAACCTGCACAGTTTTTTGATATTTTAAAAGTCTCTCTATTATCAATTCAATTTTCAGGAGGGTAACAATAAATCAGTTTTTAAAATGTTGAAGTTAGCATAACATTTCTTAGCCCAGAAACAAATGATTGTAGTAAATTTGGCTTAAAATGACTAACCATGTGCACATTGTAAGAGAGAAAATGAACATGCTTCTTAAAAAATTCAGATGTTCTAGTACTCCTCTAGTATTCCTATAATTTAAAAATGGCATTAATTTAATACATCTGTCCTCAGATTCAATAGCTGTCAGAGGAATATTAAGCACATTCATGTCAGAGGAATATTAGGAATATTCAAACACTAGGGTATTTTAACAAGAGATTTAGAAATGAACAACAGTATATTATTCTCTCTCTCTAATTACACATAGGTAGAGAAACTTGAGTGATGCTATTGATTGATTCAGATATTAGAATTATTATTAAATTTTCCATAAACGGAGGGGACTCTAAGGCTTGGTCTACACTACCCCCCCTAATTCGAACTAAGGTACGCAACTTCAGCTACGTGAATAACGTAGCTGAAGTTCGAAGTACCTTATTTCGAATTAGTTCAAACTTACCTTGGTCCACACTCGGCAGGCAGGCTCCCCCGTCGACTCCGCGGTACTCCTCTCGGCGAGCTGGAGTACCGCAGTCGACGGCGAGCACTTCCGGGTTCGACTTATCGCGTCCAGACTAGACGCGATAAGTCGAACCCAGAAGTTCGATTTCCAGCCGTCGAACTTGCCGGTAAGTGTAGCCAAGGCCTAAGCTAGCAGATTGGTCTGGAAAGGTATAGAAAGAAGTGCCACTTCAGCAGCATTGTTCCCCTCCTTACTTTGAAAGCCCCTCCACAGATAATTGTGGGGTTGAGTAGGGGCACAGCTCTTCTCCACAAAATCTTCCCCTCCTGTGATAGAGGATATCCAGGCTTAATTTAATGCTACTTGAAAACAGAGGCATAGCCATGGGTGGGGCTAGGTGAGCTGCAGCCCACCCACTTAGCATCCAGGCCCACCCAAATCTGAGCAGAGGTGTAGTGCTGCCACAGTGGCCCAGAGCATCACTCAGGCACCTGAAATACAGGAAGAGTGCAGGCAGGGCTGGAGCCATCTGAATCCACAGGCTGGGAGGGAGGGAGTTGAACCAGGTGTGTGTGGGGGTGCCTTGTGGGGGCAGATCTAGGTGGGGCCAGCGCTAGGGCCAGAACGAAGCCAGTCTGGGCGCCTAGGCACATGACTGGGCTGGACATGGGCAGGGCGCTAGAGACAGAGGCAGCAGTGCAGGTCACACAGACACAGAGGCACCAGGAGGACAGAGGGACGTGGCTGGCCGGGCGGATGGATACTGAGCCGGAGTTGAGAAGGGTGGGCAGAACTCTAGCTTGTGCACACCGGGCAGCCTCATCTTCTGGTGCCTGCTGAGTGGTAAGGGCCAGCTAGAGGGGGTGGGGGACACAGGCCCCCTGATCCCTCCTGCCACCCGCCCCAGGGCCCCAGATCCCTCCTGAACCCCCACAATCCCTCCTGCACCCCAGTCCCATCCCTGTACCACCAGCTCCAGGCTCTGCTATGCCCCCCAGTTCTGCTGCCTCACCCATGTCCTGCACCCCCCGGGTCCTGCCCCTTCCCCCCAACTCTGGCCCTTGGCCTTTGCCCTCCCCCATCCAGCTCCCCCACCCCAGTTTTCCCTCCCCTCTCTGGATAATCTCTCTCTCTTCCCAAAATGGCGAGGCTCAGGAAACCTGTTTACGCTGGAGGGTAGAGATAGGATACAGAGGGACCTAGACAAATTAGAGGATTGCGCCAAAAGAAACCTGATGAGATTCAACAAGGACAAGTGCAAAGGCCTGCACTTAGGACGGAAGAATCCCATGCACTGCTACAGACTAGGGACCGAATAGCTAGGCAGCAGTTCTGGAGAAAATGACCTAGGGGTTACAGTGGATGAGAAGCTGGATATGAGTCGACAGTGTGCTCTTGTTGCCAAGAATGCTAACGGCATTTTGGGCTGTATAAGTAGGGGCATTGCCAGCAGATTGAGGGACGTGATCATTCCCCTGTATTCAACATTGGTGAGGTCTCATCTGGAGTACTGTGTCCAGTTTTGGGCCCCACACTACAAGAAGGATGTGGAAAAATTGGAAAGGTTTGATAGCTACTTTCAACTACTTGAAAGGGGGTTCCAAAGAGGATGGATCTAGTTCTGGTTCTCAGTGGTACCAGATGACAGAGCAAGGAGTAATGGTCTCAAGTTGCAGTGTGGGAGGTTTAGGTTGGATATTAGGAAAACCTTTTTCACTAGGAGGGTGGTGAAGCACTGGAATGGGTTCCCTAGGGAGGTGGTGGAATCTCCTTCCTTTGAGGTTTTTAAGGTCAGGTTTGACAAAGCCCTGGGTGGGATGATTTAGTTGGGAATTGGTCCTGCTTTGAGCAGGGGGTTGGATTAGATGACCTCCTGAGGTCCCTTCCAACCCTGATATTCTATGATTCCCTGGCTGGGGGAGGGCGGAGTGGGCAGGGAGATGTAGCCTTTGGACTCTGCCTATTATCCCCCATCTCTGCCTTAAGGAATGTGGGGAATTTCAGCCCGAAGGGGGGGAACTTTTTTTAGCCGAGCAGTCAGCCACACTGGAGCATGAGGGTGGGGTCCTCGCTCCATGTGCATTATCAGCTTGGCAGGCGAAGCCATTTCTGGAAGCACCAGGGCTAGGAAGAGGGTGTGGTGTTGGGGGAGACGCTGAGCTGGCACTCTGCCCGCCCACACAAATTTCCACTCCTAGCTACACCACTGCTTGAAAGAAGCATTAACTTGGGCTCTGCACCTGCACTTTCCTTAGAGCAGGAATTTTATGTAGCCATAGGGTGCCTGGCCAATAGCAGCATAGCTCCTACAAGAGCCTGGCTGCTGGGGTGGGGGAAAGAGGAGGGCAAAGGGCTCAGTAGTCTGAGGCGACAGTGTAAATGAAACTTCCAGAGGTAAAGCTCTAATCCCCTTCCATAGCAGAGTATAATTTGACCATTTGAGCTGTGGTCTGTCAGAAGTACAGAACATGCAGAGATTTTCCATGCCAGAAACGTATGTGTTCAATGGGATATATTCTATCTACCTCATTGAGGTAAATAATGTTATATTAAGAGCAGAATCACCATCAGCACAGACTTTGTGGTATAACTGGTTTACTGTCCTTCTGGAAGGCTTATATTGGAAAAACATCAAGGCCTTTGAGGATAAAATTTATTGAGCACAAGAGCACTCTAAGATGTGAGGAATCAAAGTCCTGGTTGCTAAATGTGTTACGTGAGACACTGGCTGAGTTTCCAAATAAACGGTTTTCACTTTATTTGCACCTTGCCTCTGCTGTCACTAGACTCGTAGGCACCATGGTGATGGGGAGAGTAGAAGAATCTGTATAGAGTAAACTGACCATACTTCATAAAATATCTTTCAGTTTCAAACCTGGGATTTATAGGGGTATATAATGTGCACAAGTATTGAGAAGCTTAAAACTGAAATCCTCTTGGGTTGTAGTTAAGCTTATGTGTTAGAGTTCATAGGACCAGGGCATTCATGTTCTCACTTATTGCCAATTATTTACAGCAGAAGTGCTGAACCTGTAAACTGAGGTTACAAAAAAAAAAAAACCCCTTCTATTAAATACATCAAACCCATAACATTTTAACTCTCCTGCACTATTTTTCTTGTCTCTCCTTTATTGACCTGTATCCGTTTGGTGGAACTATTTGGGCCTTGAGAAATTGAGAAATGTGTTCAGAGGAACATCCTGTAATTTAGAACTTTGAAATGTACTTTTTAGATTCTCAAAAATCAGACCATGTTTGAATTTTCATTTCTTTTGTATTGAATTTTTCCGTATGTTGACAGGTTGACTAATTTTATCTATCGGTAGTGCAACATTTCTACTACACTCATCAATATGTTATCTGAACATTTTGCAAAATTAAATTTATATTAAAAGGAGATCTCCAGTTCTTTCTCTTTCCCTCCCAGTGAGGCTCATGGTCATCCTAATCTTTTGTAAAAATTAGTTCCAAAAGTATCCTAGGCTCAAGACTGAGAGTTGAGGAGTTATGCATATTAAATTATAAACATCAAAACATCAAGGCAAAATATTATTGTAACAATGCCCAATTTTATAAATGGATATTCACTTTTGAAAAAACTCACGGAGAATGAAAATATCTAAAAGAATTTCCCCCATATGTATTCTTGTTTGGAACCTAACCTACTGTTTTTAAATCCCTCCACTTTCACATACGGAGCATAAAAATTAACTATGTATTAGCCAGTGTTATTCATAAGCCAGTAATTCATGCGTGAAATGTCATCCTTAGTCACATTAATAAGCCAATATCAATTCCAGAAAACTACAACTTTTTTCAGATAATTTTTCCAGTCTAAACAGTAAAGTAAAACATATCAGAATTTAATGTTATAAAATGTATCTTACCTGAGTGTTTGTGGAATGAAGCTGATTCGTGTCACTACAGTATCAAAAGTACAGAAACCGTAAAGACTTTGAATAAGAAAGGATACATTCGTATGGCTCCTGTTCTTGTCCCCACAGCCAGAATTTTCTGAACTGGGTCAAAAGCTAAGGCAGTGGGCAAATAAGGAAAACCATGGCGAACCGTCTGAAATAGAGCAAACAAACACAATTAAAGTATAGGACCTGTAGCATTAAATACACTATACATATCAACTGCATATAAGTAGAATCTACAAATTGATCAAAACTGTATTATTCATAATACATTTTATCAAAAACCTATTTTGAAGGATATTCTATTTAGAACCATACCGTTTATTTTTCATCAAAGCTATTTTAAGTTACGTATTTTACCCAGTAATATCATTGATTTTATATATATTTATAGTAACAAAGGAAATGACAAAATATGTATGAATGAAAACTGGTACATGTTGTTCATTTGCTGTATAGATATTCTTTCACACTATCAAAGACAGCCCTAGATGCCAACTGATGACATTACATGAAATGGTGCCTCAAAACACTGCCACAAACAGGAGCAACAGAAAGGAAATGGAATTAGAACAGGAGTTCTCAAAGTAGGGGTCTACTTCAGTTTTCAGGAGGGACACAATCATCCTCCTTTTCTTATCCTTTAATTAAAATATATTAATGTTTCTAGTCCTAATAGTTGCAGAGATAAACTTGAAAAAGTGAACTGAGCATAAACTGGTGAGTAATGCATGCCTGAATCTTCAGACACGCTGAAACAATAGCAACATAGCCCTTAAACTGGATATTGTGAACATGTTTTAGGAGGAGGTGAGGAATCTGCCCTTCTGATGTTGCCAAGTGGGAGAAATGCCCCAGATAGATTACAGTATGGAAAAAAGAGTCCTGTAGGGGAAATGTTGAGAATTACTGCACAAAAACGAAAACAAAATGTTTAATAAATTATAGCAAATTAACTACTCCTGCCATAGGGCTTCTGAAGAACATTGGCCTCATTACTGCTTAGTCCCCAAATTGCAAAAATCTAACCTATGTTGATGAGAGAGATGCTGCTGCCATAATCATGATTACAAAGATGTACAATAGTAACTAATTATTGTCGGTGATGTAGAAATTTAACAAAGACTTCAATCACTCTGGTTCCAGACTCTCTTTGGTTGGGAGGTCTGCTTTGCCACGTCTATGGCAGCATTACTTCAAAACAAACAGCGTGGTTTTCAGTATCCCAGCCCGAGTTGGAATATTGGGCAATACAAATCCACAGCTGTCATCAAACATTCAAGGACCACCAAGATTTTGAATTGGGGCAATATTCTCTACTGTCTCTGCTCTTTGGTCCCCACCCCCGACCCCCATTGCCTATTTCACGGACTTCCTTGATAACCGGGATTTTTGTGTTCTTGTGCATTCATTTCCTTCACTGTGAGAAGAAAGCATGATCCTGCACTGGCTTATTTTTGCTGTTAATAATTAAAAGTTCTCTCTGAAGAAGATAATATATTTTTCATTTCCAGCAATTCCAGTACCAATAACATTTTCTTGTAGGGTTTTCCTGGCTAGAGTTTCCCTTCGATCTGGAGGCCTGGAAGGTCAAGGATTTTATAAAACCTGTTCTGCATTTGTGTCCATATTTTTAGCATTTTCTTTTTATTCCCAGTGTTCTTATGGTGTAAAAAGTCCGACTTTTCATTCATAAATAACCCTCAAAAGACATGTGGAGGGATGTTTGTGTATTTACATATGTATGAGTAAGGTTGACAATGTAATCAACAGTCCCTGTCAATGCTGTATTCTGATAGTTCAGAAATCAGAAGAACATCCTAGCATTTAATGAATGTAAACACAGGATATTCTTGGTATTCACCTCTCTTTGAAATATAGTATGAATGGTGGAGGCACAAGCAAATTGACTTATGTTATTTCTGTAGCTAAGTACACCTCTACCCTAATATAATGTGACCTGATATAACACGAATTCTGATATAACGCGGTAAAGCAGCACTCCAGAGGGGTGGGGCTGCGCACTCAGCAGATCAAAGCAAGTTCAATATAACGCGTTTTCACCTATAACGCAGTAAGATTTTTTGGCTCCCGAGGACAGCGTTATATCGAGGTAGAGGTATACCGGTGATGGACCTCCTTCAAAGTCATCCTAATTACCTTTTGGTCCCAGAGAAAACTCTCAACTTGCCAAAGAGGACATGAAATTGTATAAAAGAACCTTGGATCCTGATTCTGTCATCTCAGATCTGCTTAAGCTTCATCAGGGGAAGTTTGAGTCGCAAGACTGAGGTCCCAGTTATGCTGGTACGCCCTGAATATGAGATTTGGACATTGGACTATAATCTATTAACTGAATTCTAAAGGAACTCTTTGCAACTATAAAGCTTACCATCTCTGCTATGAATCTAAACCTCCATGAACTGAACTCATGTCTGTATGTATATTGATCTTTTTAACCATTTCCTCTCTCTTTTGTTTTTTAATAAATTTTAGTTTAGTTAATAAGAATTGGCTGTCAGCATGTATTTGGGTATGATCTGGAATAGTCAATAACCTGGGAGGTAATGTGTCCGATCCTTTTGTATTGGTAGAACTTTTTCTTTTATATGATGAAATACGATTTTCAGAAATCATCATAATTAACTTAAGTACCTAGATGGAGGCCTCAGGTTGGATCACTTTAAGGGAACTGTGTTGTTTGGACTTCTGAGTAACCAGTAAGGTAATAAAAATGCTGTTGTATGCTGGCTTGGTAAATCTAAGGATTGAAATATCCACCAGCTTTATGGGGATTGTCTGCCCCATTCTTTGCAGTTCACCCTAATTGAGTGACCATACCTGGCCCCCACTGGAACCCTGGTCACAAACTGTATTTTCTGTATAGGTCAACATGGATTTTTTTACATTAAGTTGAAGACTCAATTCCAGGAACAGAGAAAAAGCCTCTGAGTGGCTGACAGCATTCTTTCATAAGACTGACCCATGAACAGCCAATCATCGAGATACAGGAATACTAAATCGTCTCTCAATGAAGGTAAGTGGCCACCACTGTTAGAACCTTTGAAAACACTCTTGGAGCTGAGGTGATTCAAAAGGGGAGACTCAGTATTTAAATGATCCTGGTCTGTAACAAATGTTTGTTTTATTTTCTGTGAGATGGGTGTATCACTATATGGCAATATGCATCTTGTAGGTTGAGGGACAAAAACAAATCCTTGAATTTAGTGAAGAAATTATAGCTGTCAGAGTCATCATCACGAACTTCTGAGACTTTACAAAATTAGTTTAGTAGTCTTAAAACTAAAACCAGCCTCCACCTTCCATTTTTCTTTGGCATGAGAAAGTACCTCGATTAGAAGCCCTTTCCCTCATGTTGAGCAGAGACAGACTATCATTCCTAAACAAAGAAGGAAGTTTATTGCCTGTCTCAGGAAGAGCTCGTGAGAGGGGTCCCCGTCAGCGATGGGTATAATAGGCCAGGGGAGGCTCAGCCTCCCTTGGCACTGCCGTGGCCGCCAGACCCTGGTTGCAAGTTTTGGGGGGTAGTTTTTATTTAGTATGCCTGTAGTGCGAGAAACTGCTACATGTAAGAATTTTGCTACCTGTAGCAGTTACTCATATGTAAGGAATTGTAAAAAACTGCTATCTGATGTAGCAAATTCCTACAGATAGCAGTTCCTTGAACAACTCCAGTCATATGGAGGGGGAGGCTGTCTTGGGCTCCAGCCACTGACAGTCAGAGATCTAACCAACCAAATTAATGAGGCTACGTGAAAACCAGTAATATGGAATCCAGAATCCTGTCTGATTTTCTTAAGAACTCTTGCGGAGGTAAGAAGGTGAAGTAGTACAAGAGCATGTTAACTTATAGAGGCAGAAGAATGTCGGCTGGTGCTGCACTCTACCCCATACTTTGGGCTGTGCCTAACAGGCACAGTGTAGCCCTGTAGCAGGGTGCTGGTGCAAAAGCACCTAATTAGTCCCTGCCTAGTCTGCTCCAATCAGGGGAAGCAGATTGGGGCAGATGGAAAGGGCCTGATGCCAGCCTGAGGATTGGCAACACCTGCTGGCCTGACAAGCCAAGGGCTATAAAGGTTGGGAGGGAGCCAGAAGGCTGGGGGGCAGCCAGGGAGAAGTCAGTCAGGGAGGGAACTGGAGGCCTCCTAGTTGAAGGCTGACTCTGCCAGTAAAGGAGCTGACTAATCCTGTAAAGCTTGTATATAGACAGATACTGGTGGTGGGATAACCTTAAGTAAATAAAGACACAGGTGTTGCACAACCCTGAAGCCTCTCTGAGCCTTATTGGGGGAGCAAGTGGGCCCCAGGAAGACGGCCGGGTCGTGGACCCTGTTACAAGCCCTAAACTACTGATACTAGAATAAGAAAATACCACAAAACTAGAAATCATGTACATGATTAAACTATTTAAATAGCAGACAGCGGGTCACAAAGGGAATCCTAAAATAGCAGCCTGTGCTCTGTGGATTGTAGGCACTACTTATTCTTGCCATGAAAGAAGGAGCCAAAAAGGGTGACAGAGAAGGCAGTGAGGAGATGGGGCTTCTCGCCACATAATCCCACCTTCTGCTGCCTTTTTGGCATCTTGATCCCTGGAGGCAGAAGAATGGAGCAGTACCTGTGCTCCTCAGATCACATCTACTGTATACCAAATATATACAATGTTTTCTTCTAAACAAAACAAACCAAGTTGAGGATACAACTTTAGCCAAAATGCTTCTTCAGCATTTTGAATTCCTTTTTCAAAGGCAATGAGTTGGAATAAACTTTACCCCACCAATATGCATGTACATCTAATTAATATTCTTTATGCAAATAAATTATCTAGACTTACGTAGGATAAGATTAATTGGGTCTGCCAGCGTTTCACTCATAAAACTGAAACATTACCAAAACTGTATAGAACACAACACAGTCATTTCAGTTCAATTAAGCTACACAGGAGATGTAATCAGATTCTTTTGTAGCTGTAGCAACAAAATCCCACTAGAATTTAGTGTGCATGCAACAATATAATTATTTATACAGTGATGATAGCTTTAATAACTCTTGTCCTATGGTAAGATATATTAGCTTGTAAAGCTATTTCCTTTCAAAGTATTTTTGATCTTCCATAAATAACTCCAGAAAATACAGACTTAAAATTGTAAAGCGTTTCCATGAAGTAACACAGTATATGCTCAGAAACTGTCCATGTGTAATCTGTCTAATAATGTAAAATTTATAGAAGCCTGGAGTTTTGTTAATATTTTCTAGATAAAACATTTTGGGGGTAAAATTTGAAAGCAGGACTGATTTATTCAGGTGTGTAATTATTTGAGAAAATACTTTTTTTTTTTGGGGGGGGGGGGGGGGAGGGTTTCAAATGGATAATGATGCCCAGGGTTACGAGTCAGGATGGTAGATTCTATTTCCAGTGTGCCACCAACATGCTTTGTGTCCTTACATAAGTCACTTACACTCTTTGAACCCAGTTTAGCAAAGTATTTAAGCACATGCTTAAATCCATCCCTATCCAACACACTTAAGCCCCATGCTTAACTTTAAGCACATGCTAAATCCTATTGATGTGAACAGGCCTTAAGCAATTACCTAAAAATAAGCCTATTCTTAAGTACTTTGCTGAACAGGGATGAATTTATGAATTAGGGCCTTTGTGCTTCAGGGATGCTCTTACCAAGCTTTGTAAGAAATGTATAAATATCAAGTATTATTACTTTTATTGATGTTGAATGCAGAGGTGAAAGGGGGCTTTAAAACAGTACATTGCTACATGTGGTGGAGCCAAGCTCAGCCATGCTCTCCTTCCTCGATGTGTCTTTGTGCCTGGACCTGCCCCGTTGAGTTCTCTACTCACTGCCCACAAGAGGTGGAGAGAGGGAGCAAATCAATACTGGGCTTCCATCCCAAGACAAAGGAGACACAAGACAATGCTGAGAACACTCCAGGCTTCCTCTCGGGACAACGAAATGATCTGAGGTTTTTTTTATGCTTCCCAGTTTCTTGTCGAAACTGAAACATTTGACATTTTAAAAAAAAACATTGGGTTTTGCCCCTTCCCCACTTTTCCTTTATTCCTGTCTGCCACAGAATGCACCAAACTGAACTATGTTTACATTTTTGTTCCTTTTCCCATTCTGTAACTGCACCCATCGACTTTAACCAAGCATATCTGTAATCTTTAGATCAACCAAAGACCTTGTTAAAGTTGACGGATGCACTAAGCACCCTTCATTTTGGCTTAAATTGCTCCTTCCATTTAATGCCCCTTTGTGTAGGGATAGCTGAAACAACAGAAGCCCATGGCTCAAAGGCCATCATAGCAAGGCCTGAGCAGAAGCTAAGCCATACGGGCAGAGGAACACAGGGGCTGGGAATTGATTGATGACAGTTGTATGTGTCTGTGTGTCAGAAAGGCAAAAAGCAATGAAAAAGCCAAGAGAAAGCCAGCAGACAAAGCAGCAGTTCCCCATCTGGTAATGTAACCTACACACTTAGCATACTCAATACTGAGCAGTCATAAGCATGACCCTGCCAGGGAGCAGAGAGAGAGTTCTTTGTGGCACAAGACTTGCTGAAAAGGCAAGCTTACCAACAGATTTGGTAGATTCTCCTTCACTTAAGTCTTTAAATCAAGGCTAGATATCTTCCTAACAGATATATTATAGCTCAAACTAAGTTTTAGGCTTGATGCAGGAATTTTATTCGGTGAGGCCTGATTTCTGCAGGATATTAGACTAGATCAGAAGAGTCCCTTCTAGCCTTAAAATCCATATATTTATGAAACTGAACATTAGAGCATACTGCAAAAGGTTAAGGTTTTGGTAATGGATTTATCAGTACTGTTTAATTGTATTTTTAGTGTATGTCAAAGACAACTGAAACCATGGATAACAAGCCTTTTTTTAATATTCATAAATATATAAATAAATAATATTGACACCTATTAGTTGTGTATAGTACACCTCTACCTCGATATAACGCTGTCCCCGGGAGCCAAAAAATCTTACCGCATTATGGGTGAAACTGCGTTATATTGAACTTGCTTTGATCCACCGGAGTGCGCAGCCCTCTCCCCCCCGAGCACTGCTTTACCGCATTATATCCAAATTCGTGTTATATCGGATTGCGTTATATCGAGGTAGAAGTGTATATCCTGTAAAAGTGTTTCATATTCTATTTTTAACTATCTCAATCAAATGCTTCATATAAAGAATGAAACAGGACACCATTAACAAATATATTTGTAGTCACTATTAGAATTCCTTCTGATGCCTAAGAAAAGTTATGCTTATGTATTATATTAGCTTCATTTTTGTTTTTGTTTAAAAGTAAAAACAGTATAAATCACATGCCCATATAATTTCTATGTTACCTAACACAGTCACCAAACTGTAACATCCTAAATGCATTCTGCTGAGTCAAGATGATTGCCATTGCATTTATCATCTTTCGGCACAATTCCCAGAAATGGTTCAGCTCTAGTTGTACTACGTGAATTTACAATATTATGTGCTCTAAACTCCATAGTGTTTCTACCTGAGAAAGCTAGCAAACTGTGGTTACTACTTTTAAATCTGTTAAGATTAACAGTTATTTGGCACTTAATGCAAATATACTGATCAGAATGCACTTCATTTAGAGTTGTTTTGAATTTTATATGAGCCTCAATAAGAACTAATTTGTAACTCATCTTTAATCTATGTACCATTAACATAAAGCCTTGATTATTTGGGGGTTGGGGGGAGATAAGTATCAAAATTATATGTGGCACTTATTAATTCTGTATTCTAATGAACTGTGGTCTTCCATTTTTAGTAAAATATTTCTTAGTTATTTTAATAATTTTTTAAAATAATACAAATCCAGTTCAAATCAGTAAGTTTATATAGCTGATTAAAAAACACAAGAGCAAATCTAGAATGTCTCAAGAAACATACAGTACTTGGGAAATGGACATTACCAGGTGCCAAATCATGCCTCTAGGAAGAAAACTGCATAGTGTCAGGAGCTTTCAGAAGGTATCCCTCCATCATGGAGTTTTCCTCCACATTTGTCTTTTGGGGGCAAGGACCCTGAACCAGCAGATCTCCAGAGATCTCAGGAATCTGCTACTGGACAAAGCCAAACTATACAGAGCCTGTGTCTATATGTTGCTGCATTCTGGCCCTTTGAAGCTTTCCCCCACACTCCCTGTTGGCATGGTTGACAGGGGCTGCTTCCTGATGGCTGCTGCCCCTGTAATTCCTTTAAATGGAGTTTCCACATTGCAAAGGAGAGTCCATTCAGGAATTAATATAGCCACAGTCTGTATTAACTTCTAAGCGGATTATTTGTGTAGTTGAAAGAGGGACAACATGATTTTCACCCCTGGCCCTTCATCCCCTTCTGCCTGCTCACTCAGGGTATGTCTATACTGCAACTAAGCACTCATGGCTGGCCCATGCCAGCCGACGCAGGTTTGTGAGGCTGTTTCGTTGCAGTGTAGACTTCTGGGCTCAGGCTGGAGCCCAAGCTCTGAGACCCTCCCACCTCACAGATCCCAGGACCAGGAACCTTTGCAGGGTCTAGGTGAAGGGAAGGTACAATGCCACAAACTCAGCTAACCCTAATCTTTATATGGACAGGAAGATATTGGCTCACATAGGGTCCCCTCCCCATACAGATCAATGAAGCACAATATTGCCTGTTTTCTACTTTTTCCAAAACGTGTCACTTACTGTTTTTAATGCAATAAAATCCTTTTCTACTTTTAAAAGTGGCCGAAAACTGCAATTGTGAGGCTCTATGCTTAATGTCACCCTGATTTCCATATCAAATGTGCTCATTTTACAGGTAAAGAGATTTTTTTTTTTACTTGTAAAAAAGCTGGGTTCTTTCCTTCTCATGCATCATCACTAGTAATCAAAACTCTGCAAGGCAAAATTAAGCTGTTAATAACACTGTTTTCAAAGGGCTTGAACAGGTGTAACTGTGAGGAATTTAGTAAACAATTCAGTTGATGATGCACTAAAGTAGTGGTTTTCAAACTTTTTTCATTTGCAGACCCCTACAAAATTTCAAATGGAGGTGTGGATCTCTTTGGAAATCTCAGACATAGTTTGCGGACTCCCAGGTTGAACACTGCTGCTGTCTTTAAGAAACAGAACCCAGCTAACTCTCGCTTAGTTCTATTGACTCTGACTCTGCAGGGCTAATAGGAGTAGAATTCAGGGGGAAATTATTTTAGTCACTGAAATCAGAAGATCTGACTCGGGTATACCCTGGGAGCAGATCTGTTGAGGGGAAGGTGTCATGATATTTACATAGCCACTTTTCAGTGTATAACCACACTTTAAGCTTTTTTCTCTTCTGAATTCTTATTCAATTAAAAAAAAACTGCATTGTAAAAGGTTATTCAACGAAACACTAAAGAATAGTGAGAAACTTCTGTTCTTGACTGAAAAACAAAACTAGACTTTAAACTGAGACTTTTACCATTTTGATTTCATAAATATCAATTATGAAACATTGTCAATTATGTTTACGTAAAGAATTCACAGGTATGTTATTAGCATTTGAATCAACAAATGAGCCTGTATCATACAATTAATTTTTTTGTATTATGTACATGCAGAGCCCTTTTTCCTTGGAAACAAGCACCTTAACATGTGCTACATCACTTTCATATAACTATATAAACAAATGTTTTTGATACAATTCAGTAATAATCCTACTTCAAAAAAAATAAAAGAAATAACATTACAAAAATTCATATCAAGCTGATCTTTTTTTCTAATATGTCATTTTCATTTGACTGTTTCCAAAAAGTCTACATACAGTATATTTGGCTCATCAAAACATTTTTATTACTAACACACTGTACTTCTACAAGGCATTAAATAAATTCTGAATTCACCCCCTCATATTATTTTGGCCCTTGAAAGGGGTGGTGATATAAAACTACATCTTTCAGTGAAGTAATTTATTTTAAAAAACCAAACACCTAAAACCAGTCACAACAGTAAAGGAAAAATCCTACAATCCTTACTCAAGAATCTTCTCTATATGAGAAAAATTCATATAAAACCAAGAAACTCCAGGAGTCTGATTCTCTGTCCTTCCTCAGGATAGTCATTTTCACCTGTGCAAACTGAGAGCAGAACACTACCAATTCAAACTGGTCATATTTTACCCCCAGTTTGCAGCAATACAAATGCTCACACTATGTGTAAGGCAGTGAAGAATAAGGCTTTAGGAATTTCAGACAGTAATTTCCTACACACTATTCTTTCAGCTATGGTAGGGTTTTTCACATACAGAATGGGTTGGAGACTCAGACCTCCAAATCCACAGATGCGCCAAGATGCTCAAAGAAATTCCATTGATCCTGAACCTCTGCATTATTCCCTGGGCTTTCCCTGTGCCAGTTAAACTCCATCTAAATCTGTGCCACCATTGGCAATAACAACACCATAGTTGCCACATTCACCATACATCTGGGTTTCAGTGTAAGCAGGGTAACCCATGAAAGATAATTTTTGCTGGGCAAGTATTACCCTCTATGGAGATTTTCAAGGACACAAGGTCATGGAGAGTGATCATCCCTTCCCACCTTTCCTCTACCCCCAACCAACAGTGCACCATTCCAATGTACTTACAGAGGAACTTCCAACGGGGCTGGAATAGGAAGGAGTATGCCACAGAGCAACTGTTTCCCTTCTATGAACATTTCACCACATACTCCCATTAGTGCCAGTGAAACTGTAGAAAAGCACTGGGGCCCAGATCCACTAAGATACTTAGACACCAAAGTCCCAGACTTAGATAACTAAGTCCCGGTTTTAGGCAACACTACAATCCACAAAAACCCAGCTAGGCTGCCACCTAACCCTGTATGTGCCTTTATTTTTCCTGGACAAGTTCCCTAGATACTTAAGTTTCTGCCTCTGGGGGCGCACGCTGCGACCAGATGCCGATCTGTCAAGGTGTTACACAAACTGGAGGCGCTCCTATCATTAATAGGGCCCAAGCGCGTAGGCGGCCTCTAAGCATGTCTACTGGATTGGGCCTCATTCAAAAATCTGGCCAGCGGTGGTACACACCTTATAACTTTTAGCCCAGAGGTTAGCACACTCACCTGAGATGTAGGAGACTCAGGTTCAATCTTCCCCACCACTAGAGGGGGAGAAAGGGTTTGAACAGCAGTCTCCCACACCTCCCAGGAGAGTGCTTTAACTCCTGGACTATGAGATATTCTGATATAGGTCTCCCTCCGTCTCTCCTCAGCATTTCCACTGCGTATAAATAACCACTGGAGTAGGGGAACTGGACCCTTAGTTTCCCACCTCACAGGTGGTTGCCCTAACCTAAGACTATATAATCATTCATTCTCTCTCTCCCAACCCCACATTACTATTTCTTGTCCTCATACCCCCACCAAATTATGTGTGGAATGAGGAAGGACAAACAGGATAACCTGGATAATTACAGGCCTGTCAGTCTGACATCAATCCTGGGCAAGATAACAAGAGTTGCTGATAAAGAATGATTAATAAAGAATTAAAGGACGGTAATATAATTAATGTCAATCAACATGGGTTTAAGGAAAATAGATCCTGTCAAACTAACTTGATATTTTTTTGATGAGAGAAGATAAAGTTTGCTGATGTAATGTACTTAGCCTTCTGTTATGCATTTGACTTTGTACTGAATGACATTTTGATTAAAAACTAGAAAGATAAAATTGATATGTCATACATTAAATGGATTAAAAAATGGCTAACTGATAGATCTCAAAATGTAATTGTAAATGGAGAATCCTCAAATGGATGTGTTTCTAGCAGGATCCTGTAGAGAATAGTTTTTTGCCCTGTGCTATTTAACATTTTTATCAATGACTTGGAAGAAAACAAGCCTAACTCAGGCTTGGTGGATTGCAGCTTTGTTCCAATGATTTTGTACGTGCCTAAAAGTTAGACCTTGCAATGTTCAGTGTTGCAGTGCCTGCAGTTGTGGTTCTGGGCCTGGGTCCTCACTCCTTATGTAAAAATCCCACTGGGAAAAATTCAGACCTTGTATAACCAGGCATAACTCTATTGCCTTCATTGGGGCTAGATCTGGCCCATTATCTCAAAATGGGGACTGTGTATTTGGCCCTAAGTCAAAGCAGTTCAAGTAGTAGTTCATATTGATTTGTGTTGTTGTTGCAGCACTAACCATAATAATCTAAAAACAGAAGCTACATTGTGTTCAGAGCAACATTTGTAAAACGGAGAGCTAGTCTGCAGATATTTACCAGAACTGTAAAATATTCAACATTCCTGTAAGTTTTAACAGGAAACATTCCTGTCTCTTCTTCACCACCACTCAGAACACCAAAAATAAGGTGATGGAAGTTTATTAACTAGAAGTAAAACAAGTCTAGCTTCATTGCAGTTATAATTTTCAATACAAAGCATCACCTATAGTTTACGCTGCTTACGTCTTTCCATTTTTAAAGGGTCTTTTTTCAATTGCTTACAACTTTCCAAAATTTTCATATTTGGGAATGAAATTTTCCAGAGCTGATCTTTGCCCAAAGGTAGGTGTTTTGATTGCTGGTGGGAGGTTTAAAATATTTCAATTGAAATAGTTCATCTATTTTTGTGTCTGAAGATACTTGAGAAAGAACTTCTGCTATTATACTAGAACCTTGATTTTATGAATATCCATCTTATGAATGACCAACTATTTTGCTGCCCCCCATAAAAAAAAATCATATAAAATCAAAGTCAATGCAAAATAAGTCAACATCCCTTAATGTCCCAATGCCTTCAATGCACTGGAAATCATTCTGTAGTGGTTTGAAGGACAAGAAGAAAGTGATGTAGTGCACCATACTGCGACTTATGCACTGTACCTACTGTAATTTTGAGATGTTCTATTTTATTAAATTTTCTATTTTACAAACTCCTCAATCCAGTTCATAAAATAGGGGTTCTATTGTTTTAAAATGTTTTTGCCACCTTTTTTGAAAAGCTCTAGCACCACAGCAGGAAGGCTCTAAGATGAAATTTGACAGAGAGATAATCTATAGGTTGGGTTTGTGCTTATCAGTGTTCCAGTGAAATTTTGTTATGGAACATATTTTACAGGCCTTACTCACAACGAGTAGTACCTTACTCCACAAACAGCTCTATTCATTGCAACGTGGTTACTCACAGAGTACTATTCTACACAAATACTATCAGTTGAATTTAGCTCTGTACAATTAAATCAGCTCCCAACTTTCTACTAGCACTGCCACTGCATGTAATTTGAGTGCAATTTTATGATCTTCAACGGTGGATATGGAATTTCATTTATATAATGTTTGATAATGCCTCATCACACGCAAGATGAATAGTGAATGGAACATGGCCTTTCTATGGCTTCTTTATACCTCTACTTTATAGCACTGCAAAGCAGCTGGAAAGCCAGTGGATCCAGCACCCTGCATTCCCATAATGGTTCCTAAGGCACAACTCAGTCCCAACCCTTGGCACGGGAAGCATGTCCAGGAGAGAAGTTGTGTAGCTGGGACAATCCTGTGCGTTACCAGTCCCTGACTACCAAAACAGCCATAGGAGCCATTGGTAACTAGTACAAAGTTGAGCAGCCCTGAGGCTGCTCTACTTTATGCAGGGACGGAACTGGTGCTCTGAAAGTTCCAGGATTAGGGAAGTTTATAAAAGTGACTTACCGTCACCTTTGTGCTCTTCACGTTCACGTTGCTTCAGACACAACTCCAGGATCTAGGTCAAAGAGCACACATTTTGTGCAGGACATAGCATTTTACTGCTATATACAAAAGAGTTTCACATAATAGAATTTCTTTGTTTTTATAAACATTCTTTTACAAATTCCTAGGAAATTTCATACAAAAAATAAGAGCGCATTAAGGGTGGAAAGTGATGCACCCAAAAGTCAAGTAAAAACCAAGATTAAGTTTGCTCACACAATCTTAACTCCAGCTCTAACCCTTTTGCATGTGCATTATGATACAGTCCTTAAGGCTGATTCTCCACTGTCTCTCCACTTGTATAGTCATTTACATCCATGCAAAGTAAATATAAAATGCTACCAAATCAGAATGAAAATGTTTTATCCTCATGTTGCAATCTCACTACAGATGTAAGGACATAATGTGCAAGGTGCCGGAGAATCAGATCTTTATGTACATGACCACATGCTATTATCCCTGCATTTACTCACCCTGTGTGCAGGCTAAACAGTATACAATATCTGAGGCAGGGATACATTAGTGAATGAAACAGGGGTCTTACAGATTTGTGCTTTATTTTTTATCCATTTCTATTTACAATTACCCCAGTGTAAATCTGGAGTAAAACCAAATTTACACAGGTGTTTACTGAAAGTATATTTAGTCCTTCCATGTACAGGACAGATGGTATGTGGTGAATGAGGAAAACATCAGAGGACCTGCAACTCATTTAGCATGCAGTCTGCATGATGTACAGTGAATGAGGCAGAGGATTTCTCACTGAATAAGGAGCATAAAAATAAATATTGAACAGCTGACTCATTCTCAGTGCACCATCCAACCTGTATACAAAGGTCCAGATCCTCGGTGCAAATCCGATCTACATCAGTTGAGGATCTGGTCCTAAATCAGGCAGATATCCTGAGGAAATAATAATACATGATCATATATTAAAGACTAGATTGTAGTGCATACAAGCAAGGGGACAGAGGTGTCAGGTTCCAGACTTTTGGGTGCTTCAATTTGCAACATTAATGTTCTTTTATTGTAGTTTTTTTGTATGAAATGTAAGCAATCCATTTTAATTGTTTAAGCCATAATCCTGCAAACAGATGTGCTAGGGTGGACATTTGCATCTGCACAACATTCCAGTGAAATCAGTGTGGCTGCTTTTAAGAACAGGGGTCTGTGCTAGTACATCCACTAGCAACCAGAATCAGAGTCTTAAATGTAAAGGTCAAATTTTGCATTGACTTACACCTTGTGCAATCCTGTTAACTTCAGAACTATACAAAGTGTACGTAATCACAAATTTGTCCCTAGCTGCAGGCACCAAACATCTCCCACTTGCATTACCAATCTTTTATCATTCACAAACCTTGCTAGCGAGCAGGCCTATTAAACCATGGACAAAACCATCCAGGGATAGCATCACATTCCATTTAAAGAGCTAAGTATTATCAACCATCTGTACTTGACAACATTGTTATCTCCTCCCCCAGATACACACTACTTACACTTCAAATCATACAACACTCTATGCTCTTCTCTCACTCCCAGCAAGCATTTTATATAAGCTGTGACAAGTTAACAAATCCATGTAAACAGCTTTTTTAAACACAGACATGTAGGGCTGGAAGAGCCCTTGGGAGGTCATCTAGTCCTGCCTCAGCATTGGGGGCTGGAAATCTCTATTACAGAAAAAAAATGCACAATGTATTTGCACGATCTTGGGTACGTCACTTCACCTCTCTCATTTCTCATTTTCTCCATCTGTAAAATGAAGATCCGCCTTTGAAAAGCACGTAGAGATCAAATGTATAGGTCCCTTCTTGAGGAAAAATACTATATTGCTAGGTATTATTGTTTTGTAAAATATTTTTATAACTCCAATGCCCTTTTCCCACATCAGATGTCATAAAAGTAGCAGGTACAATAGAATCTTTTCAGTCAATGGACTGCATTTACTGCATACATTCCCCCCCCCCCCCACCTAAGTAGACCAGCCCATACACTCACTTAGGGTTACCATATTTGACAAATAAAAAAAGAGGACCCTCCATGGGGCCCTGGCCCCGCCCATTTCCCACCCTCTTCCCCACCCAACTCCACCCCTTCCCCGCCCCAACCCCGCCCTAACTCCGCCCCCTCCTCCCTCCCACTCCCAGCCACGCGAAAAGGGCTGCCCGAGTGCTACCGGCTTCACGGTTTGCTGGGCAGCCCCCAGACCCTGCGCCCCCAGTCGGTGCTTCCGCAGTGCAGCTGGAGCCCGGGAGGGGAAGTGCCCAGCCGGGGGCACAGGGTCTGGAGGCTGCCCGGCAAACCGTGAAGCCGGTAGCGCTTGGGCTTCAGGCAGCCCCTATGCCTCCGGACCCTGCGCCCCCAGCAGGGCACTTCCCCTCCCGGGCTCTGGCAGCGCAGGGTCCGGAGGCATGGGGGCTGCCCAAAGCCTGTAGCGCTCGGCTCTTAAACAGAGCCAAAGAGTCAGGGGAGGAGCAGAGCAGCCGCGGGAGGGGAAGTGCCCGGCCGGCATTTTGCCGGACATGTTTGGCTTTTTGGCAATTCCCCCCAGTCGGGGGTTTGATTGCCGAAAAGCCGAACATGTCCGGGAAAAAACGGACGTATGGTAACCCTACACTCACTGCCATGGGCTGCTGCCTCCTGTTCCCTTTATGTTCCTCTCCAGGGGCTGACAGCATAGGGTGCCACCACCTTCATGGGGACAAGTTGGCCTCTCTTTCATTGGGAGCAGTGGGAGGTGGTGGCCTTTTGGAAAGAGGGAATCAGCCTATGACCTCAGTCTCTTACAAACAATATGAGATAGCAATTTTGTGTGTTTCTCTCTCGGGAAGTTCTTATGAACCAGATAAATTTTAGTTATGAAATATAATGGCAAAAAATGATAATTAATCTTAAATTCTCCTTTTCAAAAGCTATATGTTACACCAGTTCTAATGAAAAGAGAGGGAAGGCGAGAGGGGGAAACTCCGTGTATGCGTGCGTGCACACACATGTGAAGGAGAACATAGGGTCCAGGGGGAAGGGGGAAATTGGAGTACGTGTGTGCACGCAAGGAATGTGGAGAAAGTGGGGGAGAGGAAATTTGGAATGTGTGTGCAAGGAAAGAATCTTGAATGTACACTCTGGCTCAACAAAGCAACTGCAAACCCTGTTTACCTAGCTAGTATACTTTGTGCTGCTCCAGAGTGGCAGAAAACAGACTTTTATGGCTTATTTTGGCCATAAAAATTAAAATGATTTAAGGTTGACACTTCATATCTTCAAAGCATTAGAAGTATCACATGGTAACATTCTCTTTGAGTTTCTTGTTTAGTGTTCATATATGATATTTTTAATTAAAAATAAACAAGGAAATTCCCAGACAAAAACTACATTAAATTGGCGTTAAGGATGAGAGTACATATTAGTAATTTAGGGTTAAATACTTTGCAGGAATGTTGTCCAAGAACCAAATATTATAAACCTTGGAAATTAAGAGTTAAGCTTACACTTGAAAGAAATCCAGAAATGTTACAGTATGTAAACGCACAGTTAAGGACACTGATCAACCTTATCTCTGCCCTGCAATGGACCCCATAAGGGATGGAAACAAATCTAGTGTGTCTTTAAAAATCAGTTTAATCTAATCTAGCATCACAAACACTAAAATGTCTTAATCACAATCACATAGTTATTACACAGTGTCACTACAGGACAGTGTCATTCAGCCAATGACAACACAGCCCCTGCTGAAACCACAGAATGGAGACTACCAGGATAGGGCATAGGGGAAGTTGTCCTTGCAGGATGGCTACTGCCTGAATGCATCTTGGGGGGTAGATATCCCACTCTCAGATCAACTGGGGTTGGGAGGCATCACCCTTGCACAATCCATAAGCCCCCCAACCCAATCTCCCTTGAGGGGATGCCTCCTAGAAAATTCTGCAAAATGAACTTCATGCAGGTCTCCTTGCCCCATCACTTTTTCTGTGGGAATGTATGATCTGGCCTCGTTATGTGCCTACACTATTAAACCTATGAATTTAGTATGATTCAAGGGAACTGGAAGTTTATATGGATAAAATGAATATCCAGTTATATCAGTTAATGTAAACAAAATGTTTTGGAAGGGATAAAAACTTCAGTTATCAATATCATACTATTGGGGATTAGGAGGGGACTTCCACTGGGGGTATCACACATCTACTTGCTGTAGGGTTCTTTCACCTTACTCTAAGGTTTCGGGTGCTGACAATGGCCAGAGAGAGGATACTGGACTAGAGAGATCACAGGTCTGTGTTCCTAACCCAAATATGAATTTCCAACATTTTCTGTATGTCTAGATTAAATATATAGTTGTCTGCATAAGGAATATAGAATTGAGCATGCAAGGGAAAACTCATGTTCTCCCCAACGGGAGACTTTCTTGCATAAACAATATCGACTCTATGTCTGATAAGTGTTCATCTTCATTCTCATTCAATCTTCTCCCAACTGCATCATGCCTAGCAACCAATTTCCTGCAAAAGTAATAAAAGCCCTAATATCCCTATTTATGATCTTTCTGAACTCAAGAGATTTGCAGTGTCATAAATGTGATCTTCCAAGATCTTAACATGAGATTTATTCCCACAGCTAACTAGCCATTTCTACATACGGTGTCAGGCCCGGCCCTGACACAGTATGGGCAACCTGTGTGCACCAGTCGGTTAGCAAGTCAGGAGACAAGCAGCAGGGTCTGAGTCAGGCACCAAGTTGCAGACGGCAGGCAAATAGCAGAGTCGGGGTCGAACTGGGTCAGGTTACCAGGAAGTCAGGGTCAGACAGCAGGTAAACAGCAGAGTCAGGGACAACCAGGGTCTGAAGCTGGAGTCTAGGGTCCACAGCAAGACAAGGTCTGGAGTGGAAGCAAGCAGACAGTCTGCATCATTGCTCAGACAGCTTCCCATAACAGCTTATATACTGGCATAAGCCAATCAGCAGGCACTCAGGCCCTTCTGGGCAATACTTCCTGCAGTGCCTAGCTTCACAGGGTCTTCCAGTGGAAACACAGCCTAAGTTTCCAATGGTGATGCAGAAGCATCAGCAGCCCAGCACCACTATAGCTCTAGGTTCTAGTCCCGCAAGGGTGTTGCTGGTCCAGGCTTATTCAGGTGAGTCCTGTGGAATTCCCCACCAGGTGAGTGGCAAGGACATGGGAAGCAGGTTCCTAAGTGTGCTTCTCAGGGCCATAGTCTTCACAGTTCACCAGATTGTACAGGCATCCACCCGGAATCAAGGATGGCATGCACTTTGTACACCTTGTGACCCTGGATTTCAACCATGGAAGCAGTGGTGTGGTTCAATCAGGGAAGGAGTTCTCAGTATAGGGTTTCAAAAGGGGAAATATGAAAAATTGGGTATATTTTGAGAGACTGGGGAAGCTGTAGTTTAAAGGTAACCAGGTTGATCTGCTGGCATATCTGGAAGGGTTCCAGGAACTGGTGGTCCTATTTCCAGGAGAGTTGACTAGTCTGGAGATGCTTGGCAGCAAGCCAGACTTTCTGGCTACTGTGAATGCCAGAACTTCCTGTCGCAGATGGTCTGCATGCCTCTTGTAAGCCTTCTTCACCTCTACTAGGTTGTTCCTCAGTTCCCCTGAATAAGATGGATTTGTTGGACCCAGTAGATGGCAGCTGGTAGTGCCAGGTGAAAACAGGGGTTAGGGTTGCCAACCCTCCCAGTTTTGCCGGGAGTCTCTCAGATCAGGCTCTATCTCCCGGAGGCTACTGAAGCCAAACCGGGAGATTTTAGGCGTTAAAACTCTGGTGGCACAGCAGGGCTAAGGCAGGCTCCTTGCCTGCCCTGGCTCCACGCCGCTCCTGGAAGCTGCCGGTATGTCCCTGCAGCCTGGGGGGGACTAGGGAGTCTCTGCACGCTGCCCCTGCCCCGAGCGCCGACTCTGCAGCTCCCATTGGCCGGGAACCGTGGCCAATGGGAGCGGCAGGGGCGGCGCCTGCAGGCAGGGGCAGCACGCAGAGCCGCCTGGCGGCCTGGCTGCCCCTGAGCCTAGGAGCTGGACATGCTGGTCGCTTCCAGGAGCCACCCAAGGTAAGTGCCGCCTGGCCAGAGCCTGCACCCGCTCCTGCACCCCAATCCCCTGTCCCAGTCCTGACCCCCTTCTGCATCCAAACTCCCTCACAGAGCCTGCACTCCCTCCCACACCCCTACCCCAGCCCTGAGCCACCTCCCGCACCCAAACTCCCGCCCAGAGCCTGCACCCTGAGTCCTCTCCCACACTCCAAACCCCTGAACCCCAGCCTGGTAAAAATGAGTGTGGGGAAGAGCAAGCGATGGAGGGAGGGGGGGATGGACTGACTGGGGGCATGGCTTTGGAGGAGGGGTGGGGCAGGTGGCAGGGCAAGGGTCTTTGGGTTTGTGAGATTAGACAGTTGGCAACCCTTATTCAGGGCTGGAACCCGTAATTAGAGAAGAAGGGGCTCTAACGTGCACAGGCATGGTCAGCATTGTTATATGAAAACTCCGCATTTGGGAGGAGTATGAATCAGTTTATCTTGGTGATAATTTACAAAACACTGTTCCAGTACTTGGTTCACCCTTTTGGTTTATCTATTTGTTTGGGGATGGTATGTGGAGAAGGTGAATATGCAGACATCCAGTAATCTGAATGCTCTATGCCAGAAGTGAGAGGTAAACTGTGGGCTCGGTCTAAAACTATGTGGTGTGGGAGCCCATGGAGACTAATCACATTTTGCATGAGGAGTTGGGTAGTAGTTTCAGCAGAGGTTGGGTGGCTGCAAGGGATGAGATGGGCCATTTTAGTCAGACAGTCCACAACCATTAAGACTGCTATGTGGCCATCTGATGCTAGATGTTCCGCAATAAAGCCTAGGCTGCTGAGTGGTCTGCTCTGGGGCAACTTGGTACATGCACATCACATGCAGGAGTCCACGTAAGCTTGGACTTTGGGCTGCATTCAGGACCACCAGAAAAATTCAACAACCATGTGGTCTTAAGGCGGCCAAAGTGACCCACCAACAGAGCATCTTGGCACAGCTGTAGCACCTTCAATTGGGAGCGTCCCGGGGAACATATGTGCGGTCTAAGTATGTTATCCCATCCCACACAGAACAGTGCGTCTTTGCCCCCAGTGGGCTGTGTTCCTTGGGCGAGCCAGTCTTCTTTCAAGGCAGACTGGATAAGGGAGACCAGTCTCCCCGAACGGTGGCATTGACAAAATTACTAGGCTTGAGGAGGTAGGGGGGCTTTGAAGTAAGTACCTCGTTTTCCCAGTAGTATTCTCCCTTTCGCAGTAGAGCGTCGGCTTTCCCATTTTGTTTTCCTGGACGGTAGGTAATTGTAAACTCAAATCAAGAGAAGAACAAGGCCCACCTTAACTGTCTCTGGTTCAAAGTTTGGGCCTTGCAGAAGTATTCGAGGTTCTTATGGTCAGTAAAAAACAGTACTGGGTCCCAAGCTCCCTCAAGGCCATGACGCCAGTCTTCAAATGCAGTTTGGATTGAAAGCAGCTCCTTGTCCAGTATTCCATAGTTCATCTCTGCAGGGGCAAGTTTTCGAGAGTAGAATGCACAAGGGTGCAGAACTGACTGCAGCCCAAGTTGCTGCAAGAGTACTACCCAGAGGGCCATGTTGGATGCATCTGTTTCCACTATAAATGGGCAAGTCAGGTCAGGGTGAGCCAAAATCAGGGCCATGGTGAAGGCGATTTTGAGCTGGGCTTCAAGTGACCAAGGGAACCAAATGACTTTATGAAGGAAGGAAGTCTGAGGGGCTATTTGTTCAGAGAAGTTGGTGATGAATCACCTATAAAAATTCACACGGCCTAGGAAGCACTGAAGTTCTCAAAGGGTCTGGGATGCTGTCCAGTTGTAGATGGCTTCCATCTTCTGTGGGTCCATCTGAATACACTCCGAGAAGTCGATGTAACCTAACAATCAAGGGTGGCCTGGTCGAAGGTGCACTTCTCTAGCTGGGCATAAAACTGTCTCTCCAGGACAGACCAGACATGATGGCAGTGCTGCTCAGGTTCTCAGAAAACACCAGTATATCATCAAGGTAGATTATCACATGTGTTCAGGGGCATCCTGGGCCATATCATTTACAAAATGTTAACACGTTGCAAAGGCATTGGTTAAACCAAATGGCATTACTAAGTATTCAAAGTGCCCATATCTGGTAAGAAAAATGGTTTTCCATGCATCCTTAGGACTTATGCGCACTAGACTGTATGCCCCCTGAAGATCTAGTTTAGTGAAGAAGCTGGCAGTCCTCAGGCAGCCCAATAATTCTGGGATGAGGGGCAGGGGGTACTGGTTACAAATAGTCATCTGATTCAATGCATGATAGTCTATGCAGAAGTGTAGTGACCCACTCTTTTTTCACACAAAGAGGACTAGTGCCACATTGGAGAGGTGGATCTCTGAAAGAAGCCGTTTGTAAGATTTCCTTGGATATATATGCATGTAGTGCCTCTAACTCTGGCTCTGACATAGTGTATATCCATCCACGTGGCACCTTTGCCTTTGTTTGTAAGTCTATTGGACAATTGTAGTCCCTGCGTGAGGGTTGTGAATCCATGTTTTTCTTTTCAAATACATTCAGGTAGTCTCAGTATTTGTCGGGGAAGTTGAGGTTCTGGTCTGGAATCACTGCTTCTGGTTATCCCCCACCATCTGGGGTCTCACTTCTGAAGGTCTTATTCACTCCTGGGTCCCTGGTTGCGGGTCAACTGGGGGTTGGTTGCTTTGTTGGAGGCAAGCTTTCTGGCTATATTTGGAGGAGAAGCAAATGCTTTTCCACCACCAGGAGATACACAAGTCATGCTGCTCCAACCAAGGAATACCAAGAAGTATTGGGAAGAATGGAGAGCAGATCATATCAAAGCATATTATTTCTTGGTGCCCTATTACTATAGTCTCTAAGGGGACAATCTCTCGGATCATCAGCCCTAATGATAGGATCCACAGCCATCAATCATCTCCACCAGGTCTAGTGTGGGTTTGGCAGTGGTTTGGGCTGCCTTAGCACCTACAAAGTTGGCAGCAGTCCTGGAGTCTATTATCATTAGTTGCAGGGGATCTGCTGTGCCTGCCCGTAGCCTGCACCCACAGTAGCAACTGGAAATGTGGGGACAGCCTATGGTTCCAGACAGGATTCTACTTGAATGTTGGTTCCAGAACATGGAGCTCTAGTGATGCCCAGGTTGTACACCAACCTAGCAGGCTTGGGCTGCTCCATTTTCCCAGCTCTTTCAAGTGGGACAAGAGGCAAGGGCATGTCCTGGCGCACTTGCAGCTGACATTCTTTCTCCTTTAGGGCCAGGCGTCGGCGACCCAGGGTGACCTGCATGGGTTCAGGACTCAGCTCTACAGGCTTTGTTGTACAGGGTGGTCACGGGGTTTCTTTCCTCTTTCTGAACATGCAGCCAAGAGTCAATGCACACAGCAAGATTAATAAAAGCCTCTAGGAATGTGGGGGTTTTAACATGGGCTAGCTCATTTTTCACATCCTAACGGACTCCCCACCAGAACTGGTATAGTTGGGCTGCTCCATTCCGTATGACATCAACCACAAATCATCAGAAAAAAGCAGCACAGGAGGTGACTGGCCTTTGCCTCGGCAGCTTCCAGAGGGCAGCCTCTGTGAAGCGGACACGATGCAGGTCATCAAAGATGGTTGAGAAGGCTTGCAGGCAGGAGTCCAAGTCGGAAAGCATGGAGCTGTTCTGCGCCAACAGGAGGAAGCCCAATTGAGCACTTCCCCAATGAGCATGCTAACTACTAGCCCCACCTTTATCTGATCTGTAGGGTACATTCAGGGGTGCAGCAGGAAGAGCAGCCAGCATTAGTTCAGGATCCTCCAGAATTTCCAGCAATCCCCATCAAACCATTCTGGCAGCAGCACTGCAAGGGCCAGTTCAGATGATGGGTGGTCTGTTCAGGCATGTAGTATAGCTGCTTCTCCCTGTGAGCATGCTAGCTGCTCATGCACAGTCTCTGGGAGGGATGGGCAAAGGTGGTCTGAGCAAACTGTCAGGACCAGGCCATGGGCAGCCTATGTGCCTTGGTCAATTACCCAGCTGCAATCAGAAAACCAGTAGCAGAGTCAGGGTTGAGCCGGGTCTGGATACCAGGAAGTCAGAGTCAGGCACCAGGTTACAGACAGCAGGCAAATACCAGAGTTGGGAACAAACCAGGGTCAGAAGCCGGAGTCTACGATCCACAGCAAGACAGGGTCTGGTTTGGAAGAAAGTAGGACATCTGCATCATTGCTCAATCAGCTCCCCATAGTGGCTTCAGGGTTTATATACCAGCATGAGCCAATCAGTGGGGCAGCAAGGGGCTGCCCCTTTCTGGGCAGCACTTCCTGCAGTGCCCAGCTTCATAAGGTCCTCTACCAGAAACCCAGCCTAAGCTTCCAGTGATGATGCAGAACCATCAGTGGTGCAGAACCCCTGTGCTCCCTGGTTCTAGTCCAACAGGTTCTTACATATTGTGGACTGTGGCTTGGACTCACCTGTGAACATCTGTTAGGAAAGCACCTATTTAATATGATGGCAAAATATAAGAAACTATGACCCTTATTCCAAAGAATGAGGCTAATGCTATGCCACTAACATCAATTTGAGCTTTACTATCAGGGGTGTCATCTCAGAAAAATTCGGTGGGTAAAAGGTGGGCAAAGTTGTGTCAGCATACAGAATATTCTCTGTCCAGAACAGCATAATGAATGAGAAAAACTGGGCAATTATTGCTCTCCTAATCATCACACCCAAAGTTGGGGGGAGGGAGTGGAAGACATAATGAAGCATATAGACCTATGAAAAGTCAGGGGGGTGGGAAACCAAGGACTGGAGAGGCAGCTGCTCCTCCCCCACCTTATAGTAAATGACACCCCTGTTTACTAACTTCACCTGGATCAGGCCCAGTTTTTGGCACGAGGCTATTGTCACAGTTTCAGGATAACTTCAACTTCATTTCCTCTCTGTGGTCCCTCAAGGGAACCCACTTAAGGCTTCCAGCTCCCAGCCATCACCTCTCTTGGTTGGAGATCTATGTCTCTCTCCTTTCTGACTGGGGTTTTAAGGGTGCACAGCTCCCTGCATTACACTGTCATACCTCCAGAAAGCCATTCTCTCTAAAGGCCAGCACCTGTGCATTGCTTTCTCTCCCAGAGCTGTTAATTGTGTATTACCAGCAATTACCAGTTACAACACAGCTCCTTCTAAAGCAAGCACCTTTATTCTCAAGGTAAAAACATGTCAAAAACAATAAAAGTTCCTATACTTATGCTAAAAGCTTACCAGAGGTCACCCATCAGTCTTACGGGGCTCTAGTAGGCCACAGTCTTTCCAACCCTTTTGCAAGGGTTGGAGTTCTTTGACAGAAGGTCCTGTCCATTTGCTGGATCAGAAAGAAGGCCCTAAATCAGCTTAAACCCAGCCTTTTGACACCAAAAGCCTGTTCTTTGTCTGTTGGTTTCTTAAAAAAACAACCAGTCTGATCTAGTATATTGAAGCCCCTCCAAGGGGTGGTAGCTCTCTGGAGTGTTTATAACCTAAATGGTTCATCTTAATCACCCCCTACTGCTTTTAGTTCCTTGTGGAGCTGTGGTAATCCTTCCCCCTTGGAATTACATACAATCCCTGGCCCACAGTGTTATATAAACCATTCATACACTTAACACAAAATGATCCTCACAGATACTGCATGTAGTTGCAATATCTGTCACAGCTACGACATTAAAATTTTTGATTCAGCTGATCCCAGCTATAATCAATATCTTTATGATATGCACATGAATTCCCACCTCCCAAGAGCAGCCATGTAAACTATGTGATCTGTATCTCAGTTTGCTGATTTCACAGTAGCTGACAACTATAAGAGTGTCAGAATTTCATGTCATTATATTAATACTGTAAAAGAGGTTGCCACTGATTCATTTTTACAACATTACCTTCATGTAAATTTATCATGCTTGTTAGGAAAGGCAATAGTAATTTAGCTCACAATATTTCCAAACCTAGTGTATTTGTATTCTTAAAATCATTAATGTAGTCCCCTACTTTTGAAAATAAATATCAAAAGGCAATTGTGAACACATCCAAATAAAATAAAATATTCAGTTTCCATCTATTAGCTTTGTGCCTAAATCTAATTTACTAATATACCTGATAGACACCTCAATGATAAGCACCTTCGAAATACACAGAGAGGAAAAAGCCCTCAGATCTGTTAATAATAAAACCAGTCTTAACTGTGATCTAGATCCTGCAGTTTTTATTTAAGAAAAGCTCCCATTTACTTCAAATGGGAGATGTGCCTAAGATCAGGCCCTATAATTCTGAAGTATGAGTCAGCTTTTATGTTCTACACCTAAATGAAGACACAGCAAAGGAAAGAAAAATAAAACCGTTTTAAAAGATTAGCTGAACTGTTGCTCTATCTGTCCTTAGCCTGCAGCCCATAAAAATCCAAATTTGCCATTTGCTTTAATGGGAGTTTTGAGTGAGCAAGGGCTGTAGGATCAGGACCTCAGACATGCAGCTAAAAAACTTACCTATTCCAGTTGAATAATATTCAATAGAAATCTCAAAAGTCTGTGTAGGAGTAACTTGAAAAAAAGGCAAGTTTTAGATTCTATGATCCTTTCTTTATTTTTACTTTTGCAACATTTCTTTTGCATTGGTTTATGGTACAAATTATTACTCTGAGCCTGCACTTTATAGAATGCGGGTGGATTGCTGTGCCCATATGGAGCCTCACTGACTTCAGTGAGGGCCTGCATGAGCACAGTGGTCCATTCACGTGCTACAAAATGCAGGATTGGGGCCTATGGGTCTTCTGTTGGTTTACTCAAACATATTCATAAGATCACCAAAAGGCCATACAGCAGAATAATTCCTATCTAAGGATAACCTTTAGGGCAGTATATTTTTTTTATCACCACATATTTATGGAATATTTTGGCAAGTTTGCTTTTATTGCAGCTATGTGTTTTGATCAAAGGAAGTAAATATTTTGTATACTATCAGGTTGGCCTCTGCAGTACCATGCTTTTATAAGCAAGTGCTGCTGCAGCTTAAAGCTTTCTTGTATTGATATTAACACTCAGCTTAATAATGTTTTTTAAAAAAATAAAAAGTCTGCTAATTTTATAAAGAGAAGCAATTATTGCCTGCCAAAATCTTCCAAAAATGATGTTTTACTAATGTACTCATGTATGTAGATAGATTCATCAGAAAGTAACACCACAGACATATTTTAAAGTAACAAGTAAATTCAGAATTAAGGCTGAAAATGAACTGACACTATTCTTAATGCACCCTATTTTGACTACGTATTACAACATATGACATGTAATATCACACGATACTATTTTGAGACAAATACAAATCACAGGTGCTGTAAGATGACTTCATCATGGAGTTCAACATGCTGAGTTTTAGCCTTAACTCAGAATTCCCTTGACTTTGTGGATTTAAGTCAGATTCTGCAATGATATTGTAATATATTTTTGATTATTTGTATTTCCTTTTTATTACTGTAGTGTTAAAAAGGAGAGGCAGGGCTCTTATTAAAATATTTGAAGTTTGACATAATACTGTTTTATTGTATACATACACAAAAGGAGCCAAATTGAACCCCGGTGTAAACGGGTATAATTCCATTAAGACTACTGAGTTGCACATATTTAGACTATGGAGGAATTTGGTCAAAGGGCCTGATCCTGCTTTCACATAAGGTAATGAATGGCAAAATTCCCATTATTATTTACACAGCGCCTAATCCAAAGCTCATTGAAGTAATTTTCCCTCTGGTCCTGTTCCTACTGAAGTCAATGTGAGATTTTATATTGACTTTAATTGGGAACAGAATTTGAACCATTCTGCCCCAAAATGTGCTAGTTGTTTGATTTCAATGACAGTGTAAGTGGGCCCTTAGTTTTAAATATTTATGTTGATACATGCAATGTATCACTTTACAGGGTTAAATATCTTAAATTTCTTCTTTTTTCCAAAGAACCAAAAGCAATTAGATTACGATATGATTTGATCATTTCCCAAATTTCAAACCATAGCCTTTTATGCTGACTAAGAAAGAAGTATCTTAAACACATAAACTTCATTTATTTTTCTTTATATGCCTATGTTAATCAAATTATTTTATTTTTCAAAGGTATTAAGCAAAACAGTAACAAAAAATAAAAATAAATGGTTCATCCTTTGAGGACGTTTTATACATCAAGTTGAGCCAAATTGGAATTTCAAAAACCTTGAAGGATGAAGTTTATTTTGGGAAGATTAACACAGCTTTTAAAACATACTAGCAATTTTTTCTTACAATTTAAAAAAAAATCATTTTTCCTTTTCACTATTTACAAGACACCCTTGAAAGTTCAACATTAAGGGACCTGATTCTGCAGTCGTTTCTTAGGAACAACTCCCAGTGAAAGTCAACAGAATTCATGTCAAAGTTAAGGACAATGGGATTGGGCTCAACATTTCATTTCTTTTTTTTTTTAATTATAATTTGTTGTTGTTACTGAGAAGCTAGTACTGATTTGATTTTATTTAAGAATAGTGCTGAAGCTTTCATTATGAAAAATAAATATGAAAAAGACAAAACACAGGGATGACCCTACATTTCTTACTCAGACAAAACTCTCATTGAAGGATCTGGTCAACACCTAAGAAAAACAAAGACCAATCAAATTTGGGGCTAGCCAATCTTGATACTGTTCTATTATTATAATGTTGCCATAGTTAACAGTCTTCATCGCAAATATTAAAGGAAAATAATTGATCCCTTTTCAATGCATCACAAATGAGAAATGAAAACATTATGTGTAACATTAACTCCAGTGGATTTTACCTTTGTTTAATGCCTTTTCCTGAAATATTACCTGCAACATATTTTATTTAAAAAAAAAACACCTTTGTATGCTACTCTGAATTTCTAAAAAAGAGCTCACTTGCACATTTTATTCTTACTAGCTTTGTCTGAATTCCTTACCTGGCCACTGTAGTGTTATCAATTTGGAAACTGAGCCTGAGCTCAGGATTGGGCTCTTGATGCTGACATTAAGAGCCTTATGAATTTGTTGACTACAATAACTGTGCACAGGGAAGAACAAGCATAAATGTGATTTCCATCCCATCACTCCAGGGTTAGCTACCACAAACACTGCAGTTGTCAAGTAAAAGGTATGCTGGCATCACATCACCCAGCCCCCCAATAGATGCCTTTTTCTTTCATTCTTTCTTTTAATTCTAATAGTAAATGAATAGAAAGAGCCACTCCAATCCTTACCTTACAAATCTGGAAATAATCCGAAGATAGGATTTCCTGGATCTCATCTCTGGGTGTCCCTGCAGCACCTGCAGTCCCTCCTGGATGCACGGATCCACTTCCAGCCCCAATTCCACCACCACTGCTACTGCCACCACTGCTACTGCCACCAGGAGATGAGGCAGTTAAACCATCCAAAACTTTGCGGAAATTAAATTTCTTCATTTTGGAAAAATCTTTAAAAGGATGGGGGGGCGGGGGGGAACCAGTGTGCTTTCACACAATCAGCTCCATGTAGCAAAACAAAAAACGGTCCGATGTTCTGCTGGGTCAGGCAGTGCGTTAGTCCCTTGTGCCAAACAGGGTCCCAATATTAGGTGGTTAGCGGGAGCCGGTTCCCAACGGTTCGCGGGAACCGGTTGTTAAATTTAGAAGCCCTTTTAGAACCGGTTGTCCCGGTTCTAAAAGGGCTTTTAAATTTAACAAAATCTCTGGCAGCTCCCTGCCCTGCTCCCGGCCCCAGCTCGCCGAGCTCCGCCTCCTCCCCTGACGCTCCCCCGGCTTCTCCGCCCCCTCCCCGCTTCCCGCGAATCAGCCGCGTCCCGGGCAGCCGGGCTTCCTGCAGGTGAGCTGGGGCTGGGCGGGGCGCGAGGAGGGCTCCAGGCGCCGCCCGGCCCTGACTCCGGCCGCGCGGCGCTGCCCGGCCCCGGCGGGGGTCAGAGGCCGGGGCCGGGCCGGGGGGTTGGATCGGGCAGAGGTTCTGGGGGGCGGTCAGGGGATGGGGAAGGGGGGGGTTGGGTAGGTGTGGGAGTTCCGGGGGTCTGTCGGGGCAGGCAGGGGGTGGGGTCCTGGGGGGCAGTTAGGGTTGGGGGTCTCGGGAAGGAGTGGTCAGGGGACAAGGGGGGGTTATGGGTTGCGGTTTCTGAGGGGGGCAGGACATGGGGGGGTACTCACCGGGCGGTTCCCTACCGGGTCTTCGGTGGCGGGTCCTTCAGCCGCCGGAGCCATGCTGTCGAAGACCCGGTAGGGAACCAGTTCCTAAGATTTTGGCAGCTCATCAATATGGACTTCATTTTGTCAGATGTAAAAGCTGCCCTGAAAAGGTCCTTTAAAAACTCCACAAGCAGCAAAACTAAGAATTTATATTCAAAAAAAGAAATAATGTCAAACCCGGCATCAGATTCTCTCACAGAATCCACGTTCGATAGTTATTTTGTTGCAACGCCAATAAACAACCATAAATCAAGATTAAAACCTACATCCAAAAAGAGTTGAATCTATTTTTCTGTCTATTTTACCTAAGCTTGGCCTTTAATCCTTCGGTTTGGGGTATTTTTATTAAAATAACAAACCACATTAAAATCCCCAAACCAGCTTCAATAAACGGTACCAGTCACCACTTTTCTCTCCGGCATGTTGGGTGAACTGGGGGTGCCGGTAAGTGAAAAATCCCGGGAACTAACACCGGGGAGTTGGGTCGCGGGGCGCTCACATCACTCGACTCCCTGCAAGCAGCGACCAGTCCCTGCGCCGCGGCCCCTAGGCGCTGGAGGCATGGCTAGGTGGCTCTGCACGTGCTGCCCCCATCCGCAGGCACCGCCTCTGCAGCTCCCATTGGCCGCGATTCCCAGCCAATGGGCGCTGCGGAGCCAGCGCTGGGGGTGAGGGAGCAGCGTGCAGAGCCGCGCCTCCAATGGCTCAGGGACTAGTCGCCGCTTGCGGGGAGCCGAGCGAGGTGAGCGCCCCGCACCCAAACTCCCTCCCACATCCCACGCCCCCCCTTGTGCCCCAGCCTTGCACTCTAAGCCCCTCGCGCCCTTCCTCCGCCTAGAAGCAGCAGATGCCCTCACTTCCGGGGAGCCGCGTAGGGAGCCTACTGGCCCCACGCCAACCAGGGCTATAAACCAGACGTGCTCTGAAGATTGGAAATGCTATAGAAACGTTGTATGGGGTGGAGAGCTTTCTGGTTTGTACAGGGCCCCCTAACAGCTATTTCTGTAATTTTATGTTGAGGTTACGGTAATTTTAAGCTTGGATTCTCTCCGTGCCACTGCTGTCTCCTCCTGCTTCGGCTACTCTTGCTGTCTGTCTATCCTAGCAGCAACAGCAATTGCTGCTCTCCTTGATCCTCCCCTCACCCTTGCCCTCACACTCTTAAGGGTAATTGACCATTCGTCGCTGGACTGGCAGCTTTTCACTTGCTTGAGTATTGAGCTACCCCTCACCGTTCCAAGATGCTTCACCGTTGTAACATACACCCGGACTGTGAGGGGCAGTTCAGTTATCTGAAATACCATTCATAGTTGTAAGGAAACCAAACAGCACCTCACCAGTCGGGGGTAAAAGCATGTCTGTTAATCCTTTTAATTGTGAGGATACTGAAAGCTAGCCCACTTACCCTTATCTGCGCCCCCCACCCACAGCTGTGGCCGGGAGCAGTGCCATGTCTCCAGGAGGGGGGATCCAGACAGGGGTAAGGGGACAAAGGCTGGGTGGGGGCAGGCATAGGGCCAGGAGCGGAGCCCCGGGCACAGGGCCTGCCCCCAGGACCTCACATGTAGGGCCAGTAGCAGAGCCCCAGCAGCCAGGACCCCGGGAGCAGGGGGCCAGGTGTGGGGCAGTGGGCATGGGGCCAGTGCCCCAAGAGCAGATCCCCAGCACGGGGCACAGAGCCAGTGGCTGGGAAGCAGGCCAGCAGCCGTGACCTGAGCCCTGTGCGCAGAGCCAGCAGCCAGGGCATGGGGTCACCGCCCCAAGAGTAGAGCCCCAGGCACGGGGCCAGCAGCCAGGTAGCAGGGCTGACGGTCAGGACCCAAGCCCTGGGCTGGGGAGTGGAGGTCTGGGTGCGGGGCCACCTGGGGGTGCTGCAGCACCCCCCGCACCCCTAGTACCCAGGCCTATGTCTCTCGTGGTCCTGGTGTAACCAACGAAAGGTCCCCAGCCGTCCTTGGGTATCTGACTGCTTTTTGGTCTCAAAACAACCGGCCGACTGTCCCTTGTGGTAACATAACCTGTTGGTCCCAAGATAACCAACCAAGTGATCCTCTGAGACCTCTGAGTAATGGATAATACTCCTGGTCCTGGATTAACTGACTGACCATGCCCCACAGTCCTGAGGTAAGCAAAAATTGTTCTCTGCCCAGTCCCATAGTAACCAATTGATCATCCATAGCTCTGAGACAATTGACTGGCTCTCTGTCACCACAACACAATCCAGGGGTAAATGAGCAACTATCCCGCACAGTCCTGGGGCAGCAATTTCTGGCAATGCTGGGGTAGCTGGAGCAACTGTGCCTGGTGGTGCCAGGGTAGCCAGGGCAACTGTGCCTGGTGGTGCTGTTCACCTGGCCAGGATGCAGTTAGGCTCGTCCCCCCCATCCCATGTCTATCATCAGGTTATTTAATCCCAAAACAAAGATTTACAACGGGGTAAGGTGCAAAACAGTTTATTAAACGAAGTAAATTAACAACAGACGTACTTAACTAGGACCCCCAAATCCAAAAGGACCAACATACAGAACCACTCGGCTGTTAAACAAGATACACGGCTTAAAGCCCAGGCCCCAAGCTATTTACCAGGGCAAGTTGCAAAGGTTACAAAGATGACACTGTACCATGTCTTGATAACAGGATGTGATGGACCCTCATGGACACATCAGGACTGGAGCACTGGACACAAGTAAAGACAGGAACTCCAAGACAGGGCTCCAAGACAGGTAAGCTGATCTTTCTGCAACAGGTCTCCTTTGCGAAGACAGGGCTCTGACCAGGGATGCCAGTCTTTCTCCCACAGGTCTTCTTCCGCTGCTGTGTCCTGCATGTGTGTAAGATTCAGAGACCGAAGATAGCTGATGGACTGCTATCCAGTGTGCAGGCAAGTAACCCCAACCATGCAGCCAGAGGTATTATGGCCTCAGCAACCCTAAGTGCAGGCGTCCACTGACTGCCTTGTTGACGGGCAGCCCTAGGTGACTGGGGAGATGGCCTTTTATAGTCTCCCGTTGCCAGGCAGTTTAGCCAGTCACGTCCCCTTAGCTTTTCCCGCCTTTTTACTCAGAAGAGCACCAAACTGGTGAAGGAGAAGGGGAACAAAGATGGATCCCAAACAACTATGGTGATCCAAGATGGTGCTTGCAAGGGCAGGTGTTAAAATATGAAATTTTCCCTACAATGCCAGGGTAGCCAGGGCAACTGTACCTGGTGGTGCCAGGGTAATCATGCCTGGTGGTGCCAGGGTAGCCAGAGCAACTGTGCCCAGTGGAGCCAGGGTAGCCGGGGTGACCATGCCCGGTGATGTCATGGTATCCGGGGTAGCCCTAACCCAGCCACTGAGCGGGGTTCACAATGTCCCTCTTTCAGAAGCTAAACAGATAAACAAAGTACTGGTGGGGGCGGCCGCTGTCCTGGTCCCACAGCTCCAGCTCCACCTCTATTGCTCCTGTACACTCTCAGACACTCTCCAAGGTTCTGAAACCACAGGCAGCAGCAGCAGCTCCTCCCCCCAGCCCATCCCCACCACCACGCTTGGGCGCGTGCACAAACGGTCACGCCCGTAACCCCACACGTGCGCCCTGCTCTTAGGGGCCAGAGCACCTATCACTGATTGACAGCAGATTTGCCAAGTCACAGGTCTCCACCATTAGCCCATGTCCGTGCCACTGGCTGTCTGAGGGAAGCCAGTGATTGTATGTAATTGGCGAGGCAGACAGTTGACTCGATCTGGGAGAACTGTCCAATAGACAGAGACACACCATCAGCTGGCGCCTGGTTGGGCGGGGACAGGTGAGAGAAGCCTGATTGACAGTTGGAAAAGCCAATGGAGGCCAATTGCCCATCATTTCGAAAGCCACAACATCAGCATTAGCTGTAATTTTCTGAACAGATTAATGACAGAGAGTTGAGGTGAAAGGGACACGGCCTACTTGAAAGCTAGTCAGTTTTCAAGAAAGTTTAAATTAATTTCATGTACTACACCTGCCCTGATGCCCCTTGCTCATTTTTGTAGTTTTATGATCAGATTTTCTAATATGTTAAAATGTTTTTCTCTCATTGTGTGCTGTGTGAAAGACCCACACAACCAACAGAGAAACTGATTGACTGTACAAGGGAAATTACAGCTTCCACCACTAATGGAGCTGCAACAGTTACCATGGCCAAATAGTGTTTTCTTGAAATGACTTAGTCCCAGAGGCTTACTCTGAACTCACGAATGGCCTCTGATTTCAGAAGCATGATATAGCAAACCAAACTTTATGCACAAGGCACAATAAGGAGTCTGTTGAGCTCAAAAGCAAATGAGATAGCTGTTAAAAATGACTCATGCCACCTCCTAAAGTCTGTTAGGGTACTCAAGAGCTTGGAACTGACTAAGAATCTGTTCCCAGCAACAGTATTTCATATGATTTTCAACAGAACCTTCCATATTTTCTTGTATAATAAAAGCAGCTGGCTGACTCAATACCAGTATGAAAACAGTGGAGTTGAAGAATTATACTTGAGGATTTAACCTACTTATTTACTTGTGTGATTATGCGATTTATTTCAGTGATGTTTGGGGGAAGGATGTCCACATTTGATTTTAGAATTTTATATTAATGTCTTTATCACTATTATATTTTAACCTTGCTTTGCACCCATAATTTTTCTTTCAGGGTATTTTGTCCAAAATGAAATTTGATATTTATGATGGTGCCTAATCTAAACTTTTGTTTTTTATGTAGAAACAAGAGTTTTTAAAAACTGGTAATGTGTGTGTTTATTTCTGATCCTTGTACTGCACCCAACACATTTTTATCACTGAGTAGGCCTAAAAGTCTTAATGCCCGCTATCTGACTAATGCTACAAGTAACCAGCCTTAGGAACCAACACATACCACAGTTGCAGTGAAGGTCTAATCAAAGACTAGCCAGTTACTGTCAGGTCTTAAACCTAGGGTTGCTGAGCAAGAGCCTTATCATCTGCACCAACCTGCTACAAGAACAGACATAGACCCACAAACAGGGGCTACACCTGCTGACTCAGCAGGATCAGCTGACTAGCAGCAGACTGCTGATTGGACACCTCTTAGCATAATTCTTCCTGTCCATGCCACTCCCCTTGTCTGAGCAATTAGTTGCTAGGTCTGCTGCTGACCAGACACCTGAGACCAAGTTCCAGCCTGCTTGCATGGTCCCTGCTCCTTGTTCATGTTACTTTACCTTGTTCTTACTCCCTTGCCTTCGCTCCAGTTATTAACACTGGCTTCTTGATCCATGGCACGGCATGGCTTCTAACTCCGGCTGTGTCCCTTGGCGTGACTCCGGACCATGACCCTGGCTTTACTCTGGGCTCCAACCATTAGGTCATACTGCCCATTATAGGCCCTGAGAGTTTGCTCAGACCCTCTTAGTCTCTTCTGGGACTCATTGCTGAACGCCTGGACCAAGTATGGATATTATTGGAGCTCCAATGCACTAGGGGCCTATGAGTCTGCAAGAACAGATTGCTGTCCTCTAGGCTGGAAACCAGAGGCTTTGGGATCAAGTACAGCATCTGCAAATGGAAAACTGCAGGAACAAGTTGCAGCACTCGGAGCAGCTGTGAGTACCCATTCGTCCCTCCACTACAACTCCAGCTTGGGACCAGCCCCATAGTTCCATTACCAGAGAGATACGATGCCACCTGCAGCTAGGGATGTAAATACTGTTTTAAAAGTTAACTGTTTAAACAATTAAAATTATAGCGTTTAACTAGTTGACCGATTAAAGGGAGAGGGGCTGGGGTCACTCCAGCTGGCCTGGCATGGTCAGAGCTGGGGTCGGCTAGCCCGGGGCTGGGGTCACTCTGGTCAGCCCCAGGGCTGGCATCGCTCTGGCTGGCTAGCGTGGGGCATCCGGGGCTGGGGTCGGCTGGCTGGCCTGCTGGAGCTGGGGCTGGAATTGGTTAGCATGGGGCGGCTGGGGTTGGAGTTGGTCGGCAGGGGCTGGGGTCACTCCAGCCAGCCCCAGGTCTGGCGTTACTCCGGCATGGGGCAGCTGGGGCTGGGGTGGCCTGGGCGGCCCCGGCGGGGCTGGGGCTGGAGTTGCTCCGGCCAGCCCAACGGGGCTGGGGCTGGCTGGCGCGGGGCGGCTGGGGGCAGCTGGCCAGCCCGGTGGGGCTGGGACTGCTCCTGCTGGCCCGGGGCTGGGGGTGGAGGGGGCTGGGGCTGGGGCAGCCAGCCCGGGGCAGCCGGGGCTTGGGTCGCTCCGGCCAGTGCGCCAGGGCTGCTCCAGCCGGTGCACTGGGGGTTAACAGATAAGCCTAATGCTTACCGTTTAACATTATACATCCCTTCCCGCAGCAAGTTTTGAGAGTTTATTACCCAATGCAGACTCCTCTTTGTGCTCCAGTCCCCAGGAATACCCAACAGATCAGGTCAAGGTGAGGCTGGTACTTAGCTTCCTTACTGGCGAGGCCCTAGTATAGGCCTCTCCCCTTCTAGATTTGGACCACCCAGTGCTGACAAGCTGGGCTTCTTTCCTGCAAGTATTCCCCACTATTTCTGATGACTCACAAAGTTCACATGACGGAGACCACTTTACATAAGCTTTGGCAAACCTTTCCTATGTCACCTAGTTTAGATGCTTGGTTGCAGATACCACCTCAAATGATGTCACATTCCTCCACCAGTATTGGTCTCTGCAACAAATTAAAAGAGGAACTGGTGTGGATAAACCCTCCCACCAGGTTGGATGCCTTTATGGATCCGTGTACCAGGATGGACACCAGACTTCATGAATGACAAATTCTGCAAATTCATGTCTACATTCAGCACTTGTCCAAAGTTCAGCCTTCAGACTCAAGGACACTTGGCCCTGGTTGAACCCATACAGATAGACAGGGGGTGGCCCCACCTGTCCCCACCAGAGCAATAGCACTGCAAATGGAAGAGCAGGATGTGTAATATCCATATGCCCTGCCAAACGCTCTGCCAGCCCATAGGATGGATCCTTGGCCTTTGGGTACAATTCCAAACTACTCTGGATGTGGTAGAAGCAGGACAGGTCCCCACTGCTGTCAGGCTTGGTTACTCAGGAGACCATACTTTTGGAAGTGGTTTTAGGGATTATCCGCCATTTTTGTTTTATTGTTTGTTACCCTCCATCTTGCCTCACCTTCTTGTTGCTTAGTTTGGTGCTTTATTTTAATCCTTATTTTTGATTGGATGAGTTTAGAAGAGCTCTGCCTAGTAACAGTGCCAAAGTTGGGAAAGGTCATCAGACCAGGGGAAAAATCTGCCTGGTAACAGGAGATTATAGAAGGGTTCAGCACATCCTAGACGCAGCCTGTGCTCGTTTGCAGTAACATCAAAAAAAGACACCTACCTGTTCCTGTCATCGGACTGCTCCGGTTTCTGCCCAGTGGTGACCTGATCCAGTGGTGGCATAATTAGGGATGTAAAATAGTAAATGGTTAACCAGTAAGCATTAGTCTTACCGGTTAACCCGTCCTCATCATTAACCCCAGCTGCAGTGGCCAGCAGCCAGCCAACAGGAGCAACACCAGCCCTAGGCCAGCAGGAGCAACACCAGCCCTAAGCCAGCAGGAGCAGCCCCAGCCGTGCCAGCCGGCCGGAGTGACCCCAGCCCCAGCAGTTAACCGGTTAAACGATATAATTTTAATAGTTTAAACGGTTAACTTTTTTACACAATGTTTATGTTCCTAGGCTTGATCTCCCAAGCCTCCTGGTCCTCAGAGGTTGCTGGGTTCGCTGATTCTGTCTGGTTTTCGGTTGTTTCCTGCAACAGATTGAGTAACAAAGATATATATATTCCCACTTATCTTTGATTTGGATCTGGGCTTAATGTCTATTAGTATGTGTTAAACCACTGAGCTGTTTTGTTAAAAAATCCCTTCTGTTTTATATCTTACGGTGATTAGTGTAATCCTTGGTATGACCTTAGGTGATAGATCAGGGGTGGGCAAACTTTTTGGCCTGAGGGCCACATTGAGGTTGCGCAACTGTATGGAGGGCCGGGTAGGGAAGGCTGTGTCTCCCCAAACAGCCTGGCCCCTGTCCCCTATCCCCTATCCCCTATCTGCCCCCTCTCACTTCCCGCCCCCTGACTGCCCCAACCCATCCAATCCCCCCGCTCCTTGTCCCCTGACTGCCCTGACCCCTATTCACACCCCCGCCCTCTGACAGCCCCCTCCCCGGGACTCCCACTCCCTATCCAACCGCCCTCTACTCCTCGTCCCCTGACCACCCCCTCCCGGGACGCCCTGCCCGGAACTGCCCCCTGGGATCCCACCCCCTTATCTAACCCCCCCCCCTTCTCCCTGTCCCCTGACTGCCCTCCCGACCCCATCCACATCCCCGCCCCCTGACAGGCCCCCTGGGACTCCCACTCTCAACCCTCCCTGTTCCCCATCCTCTGACCGCCCCCACCAGAACCTCCGCCCCATCCAGCCGCCCCCTCCTCCCTGACTGCCCCCCAGGACCTCCCGCTCCCTTACCCAACCCTCCCGCTCCCCACTCCCTTACCAGCAGCAGGAACTCGCAGCCACGATACCCAGCCAGAGCCAGCTGCACTCCCCACACTGCACAGCAGGAGTGGTGGGCCAGAGCACAGCCCACATGGCGGCGTGGCTGTGGGGGAGAGAGGCCAGCAGGGGAGGGCCCAGGGACTAGGCTCCCTGGCCCGGAGCTCAGGGGCCGGGCAGGACGGTCCCGCAGACCGGATGTGGCCCGGGGGCCGTAGTTTGCCCATGTCTATGATAGATTTAAAATTTTATTAGAGAATATTTAAAAATAAACGATACAGAAAATTTGAAGCGTCAGTTGTTGGTCATTGGGGGTAACATACAGAGTATGGGGGGGATGTTAGTATTTTGGGGTTGGGCAGCACACATAATACATACAGACTGCAATGTCCCCAATGGGGGGTAGACGGTGGGCGGGATCAAGATACAGTTGACAAGCGGTGAGGGTCAATCACTCATACGGGGAGTACAGACGGTCGTGGGCATAAGTAAGTGGACTGGGTAATGGGGATGGGGCAACCCTCACGTGGTGGGATTCAGGGTAAACGAGCCTGTTGGGGAGGGGATCCTTAATAAAGATATCTCCTGTCCCAAGTTTTCTGGTAACAGTTTGTGGTGACCGCAGCTGTACCCTTGACTGCCGTCCCTTGAATTGTAGTGATTTTTATGTTATTTATGTTTTATTATAGTCGGCTCAGTTAAAGGTTTATTTAAGGTCCACAGACCTTGAGTGAAAGCACTGGCAGCTGGTCAGTGGCTTACTTGTGTGGGACCCAAACTAATTGAAGGAGCAGACACCAAGTTGCTGACAAGCGCTGCTTGTTACAGCAGGCATTAGATTGGGGTGTACTGCTTGAACTTTGAGTAGCTGTGTGTGGCAGGCCAGCATAGATTGCTGAGTACTGCTGAGCTCTGACTTAAGAAGTCTGGTGACCATTGCGGTTGAGTGCCATACAAGCAGTTGTGTCTGTGTGGATCAGACATTTACTGTTTAAAAACGAGCAACCAAATCTTTGGCATACACGGATGGAATAAGGAGACAAATCAAAATTCTCGGGAGTACAGTGTCAATTTATTTGGAAAATGTAAAAATCCTTGGGAAGATTTATTTGTGGGGGAGAATGCTTTTGAAAGGTTATGTGAAAAGTGGGAAAGCTTTGTTACTTTCAAACCGACCGCAAATGAGAAACTAAAGAAAAGAGCCTTAATCTATGTTTTGGTAATGGTGGCAAGGGAACTAAATGAGCACATTAAAAATAAAAAAAAGTAATATCTCAGGTTAGAAAGCAGGTGGTAAAAAGGGAAGCTGAAATTGAAAAGTTAATGGTTCAAAATAGTACTTTGTCAGCTCAAGTGCTTAACCAATCAATACAAAATAACCAATCAAAACAACGGGTAGAAGAATTAAATGCATCCCTTGTGAAAAAGGATAAAGAAAAGTTTGTATTGGCTAAAAAGGTAGAGGAATCACAGGCTGCTATAAGGGAGTTGGTTAAAGAGGTTAGAAGCGCACAAGAGGGTGTCTAGAATCACTCCTCTTGTAATAGTAAAATCAACAGCTTGAGGGATAAATTAAGAAAAGCACAAGGAGTCATAGCTGCCCTAAATATGGATCCTTTAAAAGGATATAGATCTGAAGACTCCGATTCAGAAAAGTAGGAGTCTGATGGTGACTTAAATTAATGTGAAGGAAGCAAAAGTAGCAAGGACTCAACCCTCTGCTCCACAAGCCTTAGAGGAGCTGGAAAGTTCTAATGAAGTGTAGGAGGGGAAAAGATACCCCCTGATAGCACCTATTGCCACAAGCATGATAAATTATGGTCCCAATTGGCCAATTGAGACATGATATGCGACAAGATCAAGCAAGGACAATGGGAAAGACACTAGGTCTGCTTAATAAAGAAACCGCTCTGGACTGGTTGTCAAAGATCAGCAATATGGCCATCATCAGTAAAGAAGATATGGCTGCCTTATTACTGGAATGCATGAATGGTGAGGAATTTAGTGCCTTACCTGGGGAAATCTAGTTGGCAAACATTAAAGACATTTCAGAAATTTATGAAGCTGTGTTTAGGTTCTACTTCCCACATAAAAATACCGTAGGGAAGTTTTACTCAGACAGACAAAACGTAGGTGAGAGACCTGAAAGGTTTTTAAGCAGAAAACGATCTTGTATTGGCTAGCAGGAATGTCACCTATTGTTAATGGAATAGCAACCTACGAGACACCAGAATTCAAGGAGGCATTTAGTCAAGGGCTCACGCCTATGTTGAAAGTAACACTGGGTCCAATCAATCCAAGAACGGTGACCAGATCTAGATCAAAGAACTAGAAGATAAAATAAGGAAGGCTTTCGAGCTTCAATGAGAAGCTTTTCCCAGTTACTAGCAAAAGAAGAAGATAGCTGCTGTGAAGTACACAAGTAATAGAGCCAGTGAGCAAAAGGGGAAGAAGTACAATTTTGATGGCAAAAATTTTACACCAAAGGAGAAGAATGTCTCCAACCATGTTGATCCAGTCAGAAACCAGAAATATCATCATAACTCTGCTGACATGAAAGGATTTAAAGCAGTGCTGTGGAAGCGATTATTAAAGTATGAGAAAAAGGATCAGATCAACTGACTTCCAAGCCAGGAGTTATTTCGAAGATTGGCAAGATATGAAGGTAATAATTTGTCAGCTGCAACTGCACCCAAGCACCTAGAAATGCAGGAGTAGAAGGAAAATTTATTGTGGTGGGGCCAATCCCTTCCAACCTTTCCCCATGTGGCGCCTATTGACAACAATGCATGGGGAAGACCAGTGGTGGATGCCACCTTACAGGGAGAGTTTGGTAAATTTAGACAGACAATGCTCATTGATACAGGTGCCACATTGTCTCTTATTTGCACTAAAGCAGTCCCAAAGATCAAAGAGTTTCGAGTGCAAGAAGTAAAAATTTTTGAAGGATATAATGGAAAAGAAAGTGCTGTTCCCTTCTTAAGACCTATTGTGTGCAAGATTGGAAAAACTAGCCACTGAAGCTATATTTGGTATTCAGGTTCTGGATGGACACGGTATCATTAGTATTGACATTCTAAAGAATCTTAATCTGATAGTGCATTTACTGAATAGGGCATTGACTCAGGATACAGCTAGTGAAGGAGGTTTTACTGTTCCAACATCACGCAGGGTCGCAGCAGTGAAAGCTCCAGAAAAGCTTGAAATGCCCAATTGGGAAGAAATGGTTTCACAAATAGCAGAACAATATCTTAAGTCTTTTGCTACTAACAAGCTTCAGTGTGGAAAGATCAATGCAGAAGTGATAGTTATAGGTCCAGATCCTCAAAAGCAATACAAATATTCTCGAGAGGCTGAGGCGGGGATTAAAGAAACCATCAACGCTCTTGTAAACCAATGAGTGTTAATTGAGACTGCAAGTGTGTGCAACTCTCCAATTTGGCCGGTATTAAAAGTGGATAAGAAGACATGGAGATTGACAGTTTATTACAGGGAATTGAATAGGATAACACCTAGGCTAGCACCTGTGGTAGCAAAGTTTCATGGAAATCATGGCTGCCATAGCTGCAGGAGCCCAGTGGTTCACTGTATTGGGTTTATTAAACACCTTCTTTTACATCCCGTTGCATCCAAGTGTGTGGTACAAATTCTCTTTCACATTTAGAAATCAACACTTTACATTCAGTAGGGTACCACAAGGAAAGTGTGGGCCCCTTACTGAATGAGGGAGGCAAACTAGTGACAGAGGATGTGGAAAAATCTAATGTACTCAACGCTTTTTTTGCCTCTGTCTTCACAAACAAGGTCAGCTCCCAGACTGCTGGACTGGGCAGCACAGTATGGGGGAGGAGGTGACCAGCCCTCCTTGGAGAAAGAAGTGGTTCAGGACTATTTAGAAAAACTGGATGAGCACAAATCCATGGGGCCGGATGCGCTGCATCCGAGGGTGCTAAAGGAGTTGGCGGATGTGATTGCGGAGCGATTGACCATCATCTTTGAAAATTCATGGCGATCGGGGAGGGTCCCGGATGACTGGAAAAAGGCTAATGTAGTGCCCATCTTTAAAAAAGGGAAGAAGGAGGATCCGGGGAACTACAGGCCAGTCAGCCTCACCTCAGTCCCTGGAAAAATCATGGAGCAGGTCCTCAAGGAATCAATTATGAAACACTTAGAGGAGAGGAAAGTGATCAGGAACAGTCAGCATGGATTCACCAAGGGGAAGTCGTGCCTGACTAACCTAATTGCCTTCTATGAGGAGATAACTGGCTCTGTGGATGAGGGGAAAGCAGTGGATGTGTTATTCCTTGACTTTAGCAAAGCTTTTGATACGGTCTCCCACAGTATTCTTGCCGCCAAGTTAAAGTAGTATGGGCTGGATGAATGGACTGTAAGGTGGATAGAAACCTGGCTAGATCGTTGGGCTCAATGGGTAGTGATCAATGGCTCCATGTCTAGTTGGCAGCCAGTTTCAAGCGGAGTGCCCCAAGGGTCGGTCCTGGGGCAGGTTTTGTTTAATATCTTTATTAATGATCTGGAGGATGGTGTGGACTGCACTCTCAGCAAGTTTGCAGATGACACTAAACTGGGAGGCGTGGTAGATACACTGGAGGGAGGGATCGGATACAGAGGGACCTAGACAAATTAGAGGATTGGGCAAAAAAAAACCTGATGAGGTTCAACAAGGACAAGTGCAGAATCCTGCACTTAGGACGGAAGAATCCTATGCACTGCTACAGACTAGGGACCGAATGGCTAGGTAGCAGTTCTGCAGAAGAGGACCTAGGGGTCACAGTGGACGAGAAGCTAGATATGAGTCAACAGTGTGCTCTTGTTGCCAAGAAGGCTAACGGCATTTTGGGCTGTATAAGTAGGGGCATTGCCAGCAGATCGAGGAATGTGATCATTCCCCTTTATTCGACATTGGTGAGGCCTCATCTGGAGTACTGTGTCCAGTTTTGGGCCCCACACTATAAGAAGGATGTGGAAAAATTGGAAAGAGTCCAGCGGAGGGCAACAAAAATGATTAGGGGTCTGGAGCACATGACTTATGAGGAGAGGCTGAGGGAATTGGGATTGTTTAGTCTCCAGAAGAGAAGAATGAGGGGGGATTTGATAGCTGCTTTCAACTACCTGAAGGGGGGTTCCAAAGAGGATGGAGCTCGGCTGTTCTCGGTGGTGGCAGATGACAGAACAAGGAACAATGGTCTCAAGTTGCAGTGGGGGAGGTCTAGGTTGGATATTAGGAAACACTATTTCACTAGGAGGGTGGTGAAGCACTGGAATGTGTTACCTAGGGAGGTGGTGGAATCTCCTTCCTTGGAGGTTTTTAAAGCCCTTGACAAAACTCTGGCTGGGATGATTTAGTTGGGAATTGGTCCTGCTTTGAGCAGGGGGTTGGATTAGATGACCTCCTGCGGTCCCTTCCAACCCTGATATTCTATTATTCTATGATGATTCTATGATGCCATAATGGCCCTTCGTTGTGTTACAGGTTTGTGATTAGGATGTGGACTCATATAAAGGAAAAAGAAAAGGTCATCAGTTATGTAGACGACATATTAATTGCCACTGTAACCAAGGAAGAGAATCTCAAAATTCTAGATGCTGTTCAGTGCAAGATACAAGAAACTGGAATTGTGATCAGTCTGACAAAAGCCCAAATGATACAACAAAAAGTTATTTATCTTGGCATGGAGCTGGGCATACACAGGCACAGGCCTGATGCACAAGGAGTTGAATTAATTTGTAAACTGCCAGCCCCGCAAAACGTGTCAGTGTTAAGGTCTTTCTTGGGCCTTACAGGATTCTCCCAAGGTTTTATTGAGGGTTACTCAGAGATTGCACAACCTCTTTATATACTGTGAAAGAAGAGCCAAGAATGGACTTGGGGCAAAAAACAGAGAGATGCATTCTGTCAGGTGCTTGCAAAGACTCTGGTGTTGGTCTCCTTCAGCCTAACAAACCCTTCCAGCTTCAACTAGTGACAACTGAGAAAGGATTAAGTATTCTTATTGCAGAACAACAGAGTACAGTAGTTGTAGTTATACTTAACGTTGTAATTATGTTCCTGAAAAATGTGACTTTAAGCAAAACAATGTTAAGCGAATCCAATTTCCCCATAAGAAGTAATGTAAATGAGGGGGTTAGGTTCCAGGGAATTTTTTTCACCAGACAAAAGACTATATTATAGATATATGTATATATATGCTCAGGATATGGAAACAGATACTGCTTAGTAATAACCGACTCCTTCTCGAAATGGATAGAGGCATATCCTACATGAAACAACACAGCTAGCACTACAGCAAAAATCCTTTTGGAACAAACCTTCTCTAGATTTGGTCTTCTGGAGGTATTAGACTTGGACCAAGGACCCCATTTTGTAGGAAAGATAGTAAAGTGTTGTGCCAAGCATTTATTATAAAACAGAAAATCCATATTGCAGGACCCCCGCAAAGCTCGGGTTTGGTCGAGTGAACAAATCGGACATTAAAGACTGCTTCACGCAAGATTGTTGCAAGTTCAGGAAAAGACTGGGACAAAAGATTATGGCCATTAGGACAAATGGCCATAAGATCAACAATTGTGTCCCATGGGTACACTCCTCACGAGGTCATAACGGGCAGAATGATAAAAACGCCCAAACAGGGGTGGCTAGGAGGGATATCTCCAGAGGAGTATCAACTCAGAATTAAAATAGATCAGTTTATAAATAAGCTGTTGAATACTATCAACGCTGTTCAAAAACAGGTCAGTGCAATTGAAAAGTAATGCTAGACAGATGGATAAAAGACTGGGTGATGTGTTAAAATGCAAGGAATGGAATGTAGGTGACAAATTTTTTTATCGCTTCTACTCAGATAAGAACCATTCTTTAAGCCCCAAATGGGTAGGACCAGTTCTAAGGATAAGGCCTTTTCCTGTAGCTATATTGTAAGGCCTAAAGCCTACGGCCTTTGTCTGCAGCCATATTAAGAGAGCAGCAGGCATTAGCTAAGAAGCAGAAAGTCACATTCCATCTCAGTTACATTAAAACAATGTAATATCAGGCTGTTAAGAAGGAGACCCGTCCTAATAGCCCCCACTAGCACCAGATAAAGAAACAGATCTTAAGATGGTTAAAGAAAACTTAGTTTCATAGCCTCCTGTCTGGCAAAAATCACTTATCAATAGCTGTAGTTGTAAAATCCTCATTTCTTTATGGTTTTATCTTTATGGTCCCCACCTTTCCTATTGTTTGTATGATCTCTGTCTGGTTCTTTGATTGTTTCTGTCTGTTACATAATTAATTTAGCAAATTAATTAAGGTGGTAGGGTAGGATTGGTTAGAGAATTTTGTTACAATATGTCAGGATTAGTTAGCAAAATTTTAGTATCATGATTGGTTAAACTAAAAGTATAGCTAAGCAGGACTCAAGTTTCACTATATAAACTGGGGTCCAAAAGGAAGTTCTTTGGGCACTAACTCCAGCACACAGCCTCAAGAACAGAGCTGCCAGACCTCAACACTATGCCACTTACACTGTGCAGAAACTGGAGTCCCTCAGATGACCTGATACTGACTGACCATCAAGAAGAGTTCATCTGTCTTATTGGGAGTGGTGAGCATTGGATGCTTAGCATGTGCATTCTGTTTTGGTAATTGTTAATAAATAGAGATTAAGTAGGATATTAAGTAGGCTCTTTCACTAATAAAAGACCCCATAAATCCGCAAAATATTAAGTCCTAAGTCCAGAGGGAATGGGTGTTTACCCAGAGCCTGGAGGAGTAGAGCCTAGAGCCCATGGAGGGGTAAAGTTAGAGTGCCTAAATTAAGAGGGTTACGCCTTGAGCCCTAGGAACTAGATAGGTGCCCTAGAATGTGCAAGTGACAGAGAATTTTGTGCAGGTAACACAGTCATAATAACAAACAAGGCAAGCCCTACAACTTATCAAGTAGAAATAAAGGGGAAGAGAAAAGGAACCCAAAAATGGTTTCACTCTTTGCAACTGAAAGACTGGAAAGGATTTGTTACTTAAATGTTAGTAGTAATTTTTCTTTTTCTCTGCTTTCCTTTCCTTCCAGGAATTTCGTCACATCATGATTTTAATACTTTATTTAAGTGCATTCATTTGTATAACCCATTCTCTCATAGTTAAAAATAATGAACACTATTATTGTAAAGGCAGTGAAAGCCGAAGCCACCCAGGGGATGAGGTAGTGCAGGGTATAGATTTTGTGCTACCCAACCTATTGTTCAGGTGATCACAGTATATGCTTATAAGGAAAGTGGATACTGTTATTTGGTGTGGAGGGAAGAAACAAGTCTTTAATGACCTTCACAACAAATGACGAGCCTCATGAAGCAACCTTTTATGATAACTGAGGAGAGCAGCTTTCTCTGCTGCAAAAGTTTGCCAATTGGTGTGTATGGCAATTTAATGATGACTTTCTGTAAAGTTGTTCTAATGAAACAGTAATATTAGAGCCCTCAAAGTGTTCGTATATAAATTCTGATCTCCCTCACCAGGTAAAAGTAGGAATAATTGTTAACATTACAGTGGGCATGAAATATGTAGTAGATTTTATTAATGTCAATCTGTATACCCCTTTTAAACATTATATTGTTAATTTCAAGTGTCAAAATTGTACAGAATTTTATGTTAAAGAATATTACTCTGTAAATAAGTTTTATAATTGAGGCAATGTAACCTTTCATACTGAATGTTATGGAAGAGTTTATGTGAATGTAAACTCTAATCATACAAGCAAATAGCACTGCTCTACAGCCAAAATGCTTCTGAAATAAATGTAGTCAAACTTTACTAATTCTGGGTCACTGAGAACGAAAATGATGCTTAAAATTGTTGATTGGCTCTAGTTTTCAAGATATGCTATTGGGTCAGTATATACGACCCTTGACTTGGGAATGGCGGAGGATAAGGGAGTTATAAAGGGACGGGATCTCAATTTAAACCAGAAATGACTAAAATACATCTTTGACTGGATCTATGAATAAATCTATGACTGGGTTTGGACAGTACTTGCTTTTTAGGCAAAACAATGAATGATGCAATCTGAAGCTGGTATTGCGTCACACATGATATGAATTGCATCCTGTTATTCCTAGAAGTCATGGATGATGCAATCATAACTAAGCTTACATCACTCTGCTGAACAAATTGCCCTATATCAGCTCTAGAAATCATACAGTGTCGTGCTCTCTTATTTGTCAGTGTTTGATTTTGCAAAGGGACACATTTCTGTTTAGCCAAAGTGAGCAGAGATGCCTCGTACTTGTGTGAACAGTGCAGATAACTTCTGCTATATTTGTGGTGAAGTGACTTTTGCATCACAAAAGCGCAGTATAACCACTATGGTTAAGAAAGCCTATCACCTTTATTTTGGCTGCAAAATTGGAGATCAGGACAAGAGGTGGGCCCCACACATATGCTGCAACACTTGTGCAACAAATCTTCGCCAGTGGTTGAACAGGAAAAGGAAATCTATGCCTTTTGCAGTGCCAATGATTTGAAGAGAGCCAACAGATCATACCAGCAATTGTTACTTCTGCATGGTGCCTCCAGTTGGGAAAGATGTGTCAAAGAAGAAAAAGTGGACTGTGCATTATCCAAACATTCCATCTGCTATACGCCCAGTACCCCACGGAGAAGGACTGCCGGTTCCTGATGCACCAGAATCATTCTCACTTGAGTCAGACGAGGAAGAGGATGAAACTTCTGGTCCTGAACCATCAATGTCACAGGACCCACATTTTCTCCCATCCTCCTCCTCTGAACCACACCTCATAACACAAGGTGAACTGAATAACCTTGTCAGGGATTTGAAACTACCCAAGAGTAAGGCAGAGCTGTTGGGCTCCAGACTACAGCAGTGGAATCTCCTGGCAAGTGATGTTAGGGTTTCCATGTTCCATGACCGTCAAAAGGATCTTGTCCCATTCTTCTTCATGGGAGGTGATCTTGTAGCCTGCAACAACATCGATGGTGTGATGGCAGCCCTCAACATCGTTCACGATCCAGATGAGTGGAGAGTGTTCATTGATTCATGGAAGACGAGGCTTAAAGCTGTTTTACTGCATAATGGCAATGTTTTGCCATCAATTCCAGTTGGTCATGCAGTCCATATGAAGGAAACCTATGACAACATGAAACAACTTTTGAGGTGCATAAACTATGACCAACATCAGCTTTGTGGCGATTTGAAGGTTGTTGCTGTCTTGCTTGGTCTGCAGACTGGATACACAAAGTACTGCTGTTTTCTCTGCGAACGGGATAGTCGTGCCTGATGACTTGGCAGGCACAGCTGCAGGTCCTCATTGCTGACAGCAGCCTTACGAGAGTACATCCAGGAAAACTTAGACAAAGGCCTTATCTTCCACTCTATCTCCCCAAAGGTGCCCCATTACTCTTTCTTTCAAAGAGCTGTCTTCTTTAGACTTGTGTGGGCTACAGGGCACTTAAGCAAATAACTGTATACAGTCAGTACCCTCTGCTGTTAATTCTGCAGCTTTTGGATTGATTATGGTTGGCTTTGGTGTTTGCCAAATTGAATCTTACAGGAGTATATAACCTAATTCGCATCACGAATGGGGATGAATAGAAGATAGCCTTTAGAACTCGGTATGGGTATTTTGAATATTTAGCAATGCCCTTTGGCCTTCCTAATGCCCCAGCCACCTTTGAGCACCTGATTAACAACATTCTTCAAGACATCCTCAACCAGTATGTGGTCACATATCTGGGCAATATATTAATCTACTCTAGTTACCAAGCAAGCCATGACTTCCTTGTCTGTGAGTTTCTCACATAGTTATGCTAGCATTGGTTATAGGCAAAGCTGGAGAAGTGCACATTTGATCAGTGGTCCACTGAATTTTGTGGATTCATTCTATCCATGGGAGGGGTAGGGATGGATCCTCAGATGTCTGCAGTTCAGGACTGGGTAGAGCCCTGAAGTATTCAAGACATTCAAAAATTCATGGGGTTTGCCAACTTCTACAGGAGATTCACTCCCAACTTTTCAAAAATCTCATCTCCCATAACCGCCATCCTTCATACACCTGCAAAGTTTTACTGGCCCCCAGAGGCACATCAAGCTTTTGAACATCTGAAGATAGCCTTCATCTCAACTCCAGTGCTAGCCCTTTCTGATCCTGACCAGCCTTTTATCCTTGAAACCAACACCTCCAACACAGCCATTGGGGCAGTACTGTCCCAAAGAACAGGGACCCAACAGGAGATGCATTAATGTGCTGTCCCCCCACCCTTGAAAACTTACTTCAGTCAAATGCAATTATGAAATAACCAACAAAGAATTCCTCACTATCAAGGTGGGGCTTGACACAAGGCGACACTACCTTGAGGGTGGTTATGCACCTCATACAAGTCTTAACAAAAACCTGAAATATATACAATCTGCCATCACGCTAAATCAGTGGCAAATTTATGTTGGGCCTTGTTCTTTTCAAGGTTTGACTTCATGATCATGTACCACCCAGGCCACAAGAACGGCAAGGTGGACACACTTTCACAGAAGGTGCAATACTATGAACCCCAAAGAATCACCACTTGAAATACTAAAAACACACCATTTCCTTTGTGGATCTGTCTTCGGACATCCTTATTTCACTTAGAGCAGCCACCCTGATGATCCTTTTGTAAAGTTTATACCACCAAACAAGGAGGGCCTCCCTTCCACCACTTTACACCATTATTCCTGGGCTGATGATCTTTTCTATGTTAATGACTGTGTAGATATCCCTGATGGTTCCCCACGACTCAAGGTGCTGTGCATGCACCATGGTCAGGTCGTTTTGGACAATTCAAGACTTGGCATGCAGCAGCCTGCTTATTCTGGTGGTTGCAGATGTGGGACAATGTTCAATCCTACATCAGGTCCTGAGACACATGTGCTCAGACTATGACCTCATGAAGTAAGCCTTTCAGCCTCCTGACAACATCTGAAGCCTCTTCCTGACCCTGGTCACATATAACCCTTGATTTCACAGTAGAACAACCAGAATCAGAAGGACACAACACAGTACTAACCGCAATGGATCAACTCACCAAAATGTCCAATTTTATACCACTCTCATGCTTCCCACCTGGAGAAATTACCACATTACTCCTAAATACATGTTGTGGTATCCCCGAGCATCTCACCACAGAACGAGGCTCTCACTTTATATCCAGGTTTTGGAAGGAAGTGTCTCACCTCCTGGATGTCCATTCTCCTTCATCCACCCCCCAAAATTCCCCAGACCAATGGCCAGTCAGAATGGGTCAACCATGTACTTGAACAGCATCTACGCTGTTTTCTGAACCACTGCCAAAATAACTGGGTTGTGTTACTCTTGTTAGCAGAATTTGCTTATAATAATGCAGAACACGCTTCCATTTGATTCAGTCCTTCCTTTTCCAATTATGATTTTCATCTATGGTTCCATACCTTTGCCCCTCATCTATGGCGGTTCCTGCTGTCTCAGATCTGGTACAGCTATTCATAGAACCCAGGCTGACCTGAAGGAGCAGCTGGAAGCCACCAAAATATCCTACAAACATCACACCAACATGTACTGCCAAGAGGCCCCTCCTCTGAAGGTTGGTCAAAATGTATGGCTGTTCACTAAATATCTACAGATTGGCTGACTGATGCACAAGTTGGACCATCAATACACAGGCCCTTACACCATGATTTGACAATTCAATCTGATGGCATTTGAATTGCAGCACGCTTAGCCCCGGAAGATCCCTCTGGTATTTCATGGATCCCTCCTGAAACTTTTTCTCAATGAAGCAACAAGGGTCCTGTGGCACCTTTAAGACTAACAGAAGTATTGGGAGCATAAGCTTTCGTGGGTTAAGAACCTCACTTCTTCAGATGCATCTGAAGAAGTGAGGTTCTTAACCCACGAAAGCTTATGCTCCCAATACTTCTGTTAGTCTTAAAGGTGCCACAGGACCCTCTGTTGCTTTTTACAGATTCAGACTAACATGGCTACCCCTCTTATACTTTTTCTCAATGATCCGTTTCCCGGCTGATATCCACCACCCCGGCCTCCAGTTCAAGTACAGGACCACAAGGAGTACATAATTCGGAACATACTGGATTCCAAAGTACACAGAGAAGCACTATATTATCTGACTGACTGGGAAGGTAATAGGCCTGAAGAATGCTTTTGGGAGCCAGCTCATCATGTTTATGCCCCTGCAAAACTACAGGCCTTACACAGGGATCACCCTGAAAAGCCTGGTCACCACTCTTGGGTGTGTGGTGGGGTGGGAAGTATCAGGCACCATGAGTCTCAAATCCAGGCCTGACAAGCTAGAGCGGTACCCTATGTGCCACCATGCTGCAAAGCTAGTTAAGGAAACCAGCTGATACCCTGCAAACAAGTTATGCCTGTTGACTTAGTAGCATCAGCTGACTAGCAGCAGACTACTGATTCCACACCTGTTAGCATAAAGCTTCCAGTTCTTGCCACATCCCTTGTCTGAGCAGCTAGTTGCTAGGCCTGCTGCTGACCTGACCTGTTCAGGCCTCCTTACCTAGTTCCTGCTTCCTCTTCCTGTTCCCTCACTTCATTCCTTGTTCCTTCTCCCTTGCCCTAACTCCAGTTATTGACTCTGGCTTCTTGACCCTTGGTGCAACTCTGACTCTGGTTTGACCCTTTGTGTGGCCTCTAACTCTGACTCTGGCTTTGACCCATAGCATGAGTTCTGGTTCTGACTCTGGTTTGAGCTCTGGCACGACTCTGATTCTGATTCATTTAACCCTTGCTGTGGTGTCTGACTCCTGACAACTACCCCAACTCTACTCTGGGCTCCAACTGTTAGGTAAGACTGCCCACATTAAGGGCCTGGACAATGATACTGGAGACATCAAGAAAAGTAGGAATAATATTGCAAAGGCAAGACTGATGAAACTGGGAAGGCTGATGACTTGAAGATGTAAAGAGACATTTAAAAAAAAAAGACTCCATAGCCAGAAGAAGGAATAAAACTTTGTGCAGAAAAATAGAATACATTAGGATATTGATTGCAAGGCAGAGGTTAAACAGAGGATTACACTTGGTAAGCAGATCTGAAGATCTGAATGCAGAATTTCAGAAAAAGAAGAAGTTTTCAATCAGAACTTGATAGAGGCTATTCAATAAATACCGTGTCCCAGTGATATTACATTGATCTGAGCCCAATGCAAGAAAAGAAAAAGAAATGGATAATGAATTATAAAGTAAAAGAAGAAATGAAGAGTGAAATCCTTAGAATGAGGAAGTGATTACGGTAAGACTTGCAAAGAATAAGACTGTCTTATGTCACACGATGATGGTGGAGAAACACTACTTCCATCAATATATTTAGTTTTGCAGCCTAATAGTCCAGGAATGTACAGGAGAACACAAAGGTGAAATAGAATGATTCAGTGAAGAAAGAAATGCAGGGAGTGGCAGTAAGACAGGAGAAGTGAGGAAACCCCCTTTAGAAATGTTAGTGGAAAAGAAGTGAAGAAATATCATTCACCAGTTACACATTATTGGGACATCAGCAAAATTGTTGTTTAGAGGAAGACCATGATGTACAATACTAACATCTGGGTACCAATTGTTATTATATATTATTCAGCACCTGAGAACCCTTAGGCACCTGAAAATACAAATAAAGTACATGTGATCCCTGCCCCAAAGTACTTACAATATGGTTTCATAAAACATCTGACAAAAAGTGGGGAGGAAAGCAGGGGAAAGGAGGTGGTGGAGAAAAGATAGGTGTTATATCAATACATTGAACAGGTTTGTTCAAAATAAATATACATTTGAGAAAAGTTTGTGTTGATTCACTTCTTGTGGATATCACAATAGAAGTAGATCTTAGGCCTGGTCTACACTACGGGTTTAGGTCGACTTTAGCAGCGTTAAACCGAATTAAGCCTGGACACGTCCACACAACGAGGCCCTTTCTTTCGACTTAAAGGGCCCTTTAAACCGGTTTCTTTACACCACCTCCGACGAGGGGATTAGCGATAAAACCGGCCTTTGCGGGTCGGAATTGGGGTAGTGTGGACGGAATTCGATGTTATTGGCCTCCGGGAGCTATCCCACAGTGCTTCATTGTGACCGCTCTGGACAGCGCTCTCAACTCAGATGCACTGACCAGGTAGACAGGAAAAGACCCGCGAAGGTTTGAATTTCATTTCCTGTTTGCCCAGCGTGGAGAGCACAGGTGACCACGCAGAGCTCATCAGCACAGGTAACCGTCATGGAGTCCTCCCAGGATCGCAAAAGAGCTCCAGCATGGACCGAACGGGAGGTACGAGATCTGCTCGCCATATGGGGAGATGAAGCAGTGATAGCTGAACTCCGTAGCAGTAAAAGAAATGGAAAAGTATTAGAAAAGATCTCCAAGGCCATGAAGGACCGAGGCCATAACAGGGACACACAGCAGTGCCGCGTGAAAATTAAGGAGCTACGGCAAGCCTACCACAAAGCCAGAGAAGCAAACGGAAGGTCCGGAGCAGAGCCGCAAACTTGCCGCTACTACGCGGAGCTGCATGCGATCCTAGGGGGTGCAGCCACCACTACCCCAACCGTGTGCTATGACTCTCTCACTGGAGAAACACACAGGGAAGACGGTTCGGGGAACGAGGAAGATGACGATGGAGGTACTGTAGGTAGCTCACAGCAGCAAGGAAGCGGAGAAACCGTTTTCCCCAACAGCCAGGATATGTTTGTGACCCTGGACCTGGAACCAGTAACCCCCGAACTCACCCAAGACCCTCAGGGCACACAGGAGACCTCTGGTGAGTGTAACTTTGTAAATATTTGTAAACATTACAAAAAAAAAGCAAGCAAGTCTGTTAACGTGTATGGGGATGGAGCGGAAATCCTCCAGGGACATCTCCAGAAAGCTCTCCTGGTTGAAATGGGGTGATTTTATTAAGGGGGACATTCAGAGGCGCCCGTTCCTGCTATTCTGACCAGAAATGTTCCCCGCTGTTAACCACGCGGTGGGGGGGAGGGGTGAAGTGATCATCCCAGAGAATCGTGTGTGTGTGGGGGGGGGGGGGCTTTACTTGTGTTTGTGCCGCATGTTAACCGGGAAACCGCAGCCCCCTCCTTTTACATTGAAACCCCATTTTAAATGGACAACCCAATTCATCCTTGATATGGGAAATGCGCTGCTGTTTGCAACCTTTCCCGCATGCTAAGAAGGTTAAAATAGCCAAAACACTGTGGCCTACGATGGCTGCCTGCAAGCCGAAATATGCGACCTTGTAATGAAAGAGTGTACCCATTGTTCCCTAAAATGTGTCTTTTTTAACCACCTCTCCCTTCTCCTCCACCAGCTGCAAATGTTTCTCCTTCGCAGAGGCTCGTGAACATTAGAAAGAGAAAACGTAAGATGAGGGACGAGATGTTCACGGAGCTGCAGATGTCCTCCCACGCTGATAGAGCACAGCAGAATGCGTGGAGGCAGTCAGTGTCGGAGATGAGAAAAGCCCAACATGAACGAGAGGAGAGGTGGCGGGCTGAAGACGATAGGTGGCGTCAGCTTGCAGACAGACGGCAAGAGGCAATGCTCCGTCTGCTGGAGCATCAAAGTGATATGCTCGAGCGTATGGTTGAGTTGCAGGAAAGGCAGCAGGAGCAGAGACCGCCGCTACAGCCCCTGTGTAACCAACAGCCCTCCTCCCCAAGTTCCATAGCCTCCTCACCCAGACACCCAAGAACACGGTGGGGGGGCCTCCGTCCACCCAGTCACTCCACCCCAGATGATCGCCCAAGCATCAGAAGGCTGGGCTTCAATAAGAGTTAAAGTTTTAAAATGCAGTATGTCCTTTTCCATCCCTCCTCCCCCACCCATCCCAGCTACCTTGGCAATTATCCCCCTACCTCTGTAAGGAACTAATAAAGAATGCATGAATGTGAAAAAACAATGACTTTATTGCCTCTGCAAGCGGGAGGGGAGGGGAGGGTGAGGTGGGGTGGTTGGTTTACAGGGAAGTAGAGTGAACCGGGTCGGGGGGGGGGGGTTGGAGGGTTCATCAAGGAGAAACAAACAGAAGTTTCACACAGTAGCCTGGCCAGTCACAAAACTCGTTTTCAAAGCTTCTCTGATGCGCACCGCGCCCTGCTGTGCTCCTCTAACCGCCCTGGTGTCTGGCTGCGCGTAATCAGCGGCCAGGCGAGTTGCCTCAACCTCCCACCCCGCCATAAAGGTCTCCCCCTTACTCTCACAGATATTGTGGAGCGCACAGCAAGCAGCAATAACAATGGGGATATTCTTTTCGCTGAGGTCTGAGCGAGTCAGTAAACTGCGCCAGCGCGCTTTTAAACGTCCAAATGCACATTCCACCACCATTCGGCACTTGCTCAGCCTGTAGTTGACCAGGTCCTGACTCCTGTCCAGGCTGCCTGTGTACGGCTTCATGAGCCATGGCATTAAGGGGTAGGCTGGGTCCCCAAGGATCACGATAGGCATTTCAACATCCCCAATGGTCACTTTCTGGTCCGGGAAGAAAGTCCCTTCCTCCAGCTTTCGAAACAGAGCAGAGTTCCTGAAGACGCGAGCATCATGTACCTTTCCCGGCCATCCCACGTTGATGTTGGTGAAACGTCCCTTGTGATCCACCAGGGCTTGCAGCAGCATTGAAAAGTACCCCTTGCGGTTTACGTAGTCGGTGGCTTGGTGCTCCGGTGACAAGATAGGGATATGGGTTCCGTCTATGGCCCCGCCACAGTTTGGGAATCCCATTTCAGCAAAACCATCCACTATTGACTGCACGTTGCCCAGAGTCACTACCCTTGCTATCACCAGGTCTTTCATTGCCATGGCAAATTGGATCACAGCAGCCCCCACAGTAGATTTGCCCACTCCAAATTGATTCCCGACTGACCGGTAGCTGTCTGGCGTTGCAAGCTTCCACAGGGCTATCGCCACACGCTTCTCAACTGTGAGGGCTGCTCTCATCTTGGTATTCTGGCGTTTCAGGGCAGGGGAAAGCAAGTCACAAAGTTCCATGAAAGTGCCCTTACGCATGCGAAAGTTTCGCAGCCACTGGGAATCGTCCCATACCTGCAGCACGATGCGGTCCCACCAGTCTGTGCTTGTTTCCCGGGCCCAGAATCGGCGTTCCACGGTATCAACCTGCCCCAGTAACACCATGATTTCCACATTGCTGGGGCCTGTGCCTTGTGAGAGGTCTATGGCCATGTCAATTTCCTCATCACTCTCGTTGCCGCACTGCAATCGCCTCCTCGCCTGGTCCGGGTTTCGCCTTGGCATGTTCTGGCTCTGCATATACTCCAGGACAATGCGCGTGGTGTTCATAGTGCTCATAATTGCCGCGGTGATCTGAGCGGGCTCCATGATCCCAGTGCTAGCTATGGCGCCTGGTCAGAAAAAAGGCGCGAAAGTAGTATCTGATGGACCAGGAGAAGGAGGGCGGGAGGGAGGGAGGGAGGGAGGGCCGAGTGACGACATGGCGTACAGGTACAGGAACAGGGAGAAACACAAACAACTGTCACACAGAATGGTGCCCCCAAAGATTAAACTGGAAACCCTGGGCTTAGCAGGCCGTTGATTTCACGGAGGAAGGGGAAGCAAATGAACACAGAACAAATCTATTTTTTACATCTTAAGGTGGCAGCCGACGCTGCAGCATGAGTGACAGCCATACCAATACGACGATGATGGTTACCAATCATAAAATACCATCATCTGCCAAAAGGCAAGGGGCTGCTGCTGTGTAGCAATGCAGCCCCACGTCTGCCAGCCCCACGTCCGCCAGCACCCAGCATCGCCCTCGGCCTCTTCTGGGTGCTTAGCAGACAATACTGGGCAATTGGCAGAAAATAGTATATTATGACTGGTAACCGTCATCATCAAAACAGTAGCATGTCTGCCCAGGTGGCCATGATTGACAGCCATACCAGTATGACGACGATGGGTACCAGTCATAATATACCATCGCCTGGAAGGGGCTGGTGCAATGCAGCACTACGGCTGCCAGCCCCACGGCTATCACTCATGCTACACTGTCTACCGCCAAAAGGCAGTTAGCAGCTGCTGCTGTGTAGCAATGCAGTCCCACGTCTGCCGGCACCCAGAGGACATATGGTGACGGTGAGCTCAGCTGAGCTGAGCGGGCTCCATGCTTGCCGTGGTATGTTGTCTGCACAGGTAACCCAGGTAAATAGGCGCGAATCTATTGTCTGCCGTTGCTGTGACGAGGGGGGAGGGGCCTGACGACATGTACCCAGAACCGCCCGCGACACTGTTTTGCATCATCCGGGCATTGGGATCTCAACCCAGAATTCAAAGAAAAGGCGCGAACCGCTTCTCGGCTCGAGCTGTGGCGCAAACGTAGTATCTGACGGCCTAGGGGAAGGAGGGAGGGGGGCCGAGTGACGACATGGCGTACAGGCACAGGGAATTAAAATAAAGAACGGTGGCTGTGCATCAGGGAGAGACACAAACAACTGTCACAGACTGGTCCCCCCCAAAGATTAAACTGAAAACCCTGGGTTTAGCAGGCCGTTGATTTGACGGAGGGAGGGGGAAGCAAATGAATACAGAGAAAATCTATTTTTTTACATCTTAAGACGACGGTGCAGCGTGACTGATAGCCCTCGGCATCTTTCTGGGTGCTTGGCAGCAAATACGGGGCGGTGTATGACGATGGTCTTCAGGCCTATTGCACAATCGGCTGCTCGGGGAAGACTCTGCTAACGTGCGATGACCCGACTTGTAATAGGCCGGCTAACAGTCATAATACACCATTTACTGCCAAAAGGCAAGCCCCACGGCTGCCAGCACCCAGATCGCCGATGAAGGCTACCAGTCTACTGCACCGTCTACCGCCAAAAGGCAGTTAGCAGCTGCTGCTGTGTAGCAATGCAGTCCCACGTCTGCCGGCACCAAGAGGACATATGGTGACGGTGAGCTCAGCTGTGCTGAGCGGGCTCCATGTTGTCTGCACAGGTAACCCAGGTAACCCAGATAAAAAGGCGCGAATCTATTGTCTGCCGTTGCTGTGACGGGGGAGGGAGGGGCCTGACGACATGTACCCAGAACCGCCCGCGACACTGTTTTGCATCATCCGGGCATTGGGATCTCAACCCAGAATTCCAAGGGGCGGCGGAGACTGCGGGAACTGTGGGATAGCTGTGGGATAGCTACCCATAGTGCAATGCTCCGGAAGTCGACGCTAGCCTCGTACTGTGGACGCGGTCTGCCGACTAGAGCACCTAGAGCATTTTATGTGTGGACATACACAATCGGCTGTATACAACCGATTTCAATAAAACCGGCTTCTATAAATTCGAACTAATTTCGTAGTGTAGACATACCCTTAGAGAGTGATTTTAGAGGAGAGAGTAGTGGCTTGGCAAAACAATTCAGGGAGGGAATTCCATGCAAAGGTGGCACTGTGACAAAAGGTACAATGATGGATATGGGGGGGAAATGGACAAACAGGACACTGGGTCTGGCATCATTAGTGGAGTAGGCAGAGGCATAATGCAATAAGAGACTACGGTCTTGTCTACATGGGAAAGTGTTACCAGTTATACCAATATAGTTGTACAGGTATACTTATACCAGAATAACCCACCCCATGTGGACACTCTTATTCCAGTATAAGAGTGACTTTTTCAGTTTAGCTTAAACCCTTCCTAAGCAACATAAGATAAACCTTAAAAATACACTATTATACCACAATAAGCGTGTCTACGTGTGGGGTTATACTGGATAAGTATATTGGTTTACATTCACACCTTCGGCTATAAAAAAAAAACCCTTTCCCATGTAGACAAGACTTAAGGGGAGAATTTTCCAGAACACCTATGTTACTTAGGCACCCAAGTCCCATTTTTAAGAGATTTACACATGTAGCCTCCTAAGTCACTTAAGTAATTTTGAAAGTTTTATCCTAAATCAGATACATAGGCATGGATAAAGGCAGAAAAGGGAGCAAGACTCGGGTAGTGGTGAATAGGGAGCCAGCCGAAGGAAAGGGAGAATCAGAGAAGATATGACTGACTGGCAAGGGAGCTGATTGTAACAGCTTGTCTGTTGTACCGGTTGCAGCTGACTGATGCTTAATGCACTGCCCAAATTTTGTTTTGCTTGCCTGTTGAGGCTTTTTCTAGCTTGTCTTTAATAGTGTACATCTATTGAGTGCATGCCTTAAGAAATATCTTGATACTGTTCCTCAGAAAGTGTCCTTCTCATACTTGGTTGTCTTGCTAACATTAAATATAAGATGTTTAGATGTGTAAAATAATGTTCCTCCCCTTTTAAATGTCATTGATTATAATAAGATAGCTTTTGGTTCTTAAACTTACAGCTTGCACTGAATCATATCACTCATAATTCAGTAACCAGTTATAAACTAAATCAGTAACAAAAGGTGACCCTCAAGAGAAACCCATTTTTCCTACCAGCAAATGACTTAAACCCCTATCCTTCAACTACATCCACACTGATGGACCCTTGCATCTGTATGGAATTGAAGTCAATGTGGTTGAGTGCTGGGCTTTCTGCCCAGGCCAATGCAGTAGCTGGATTGGGGCCTTATTTAACTGCCCTGTCATCATCATTATTTACCATTTGCCAGCTTGTGTGCCATCTACAGATTTTATCAGCAATGATTTTATATTTACTTCCAGATCATTGATGAAAATGTTCAATAATGTCAGGCCTAGTACCAATCCCTTCAAAGCATTACTAGAAACACCCGCACTGGGTAGTGATTCCCCACTGACATTTACAGTTTCAGATGTGGCAGTTAGCCAGTTCTTAATCCATTTTAATGTGTGCTTTACTGAGGTTGTATAGTGCTGATATTTTATTCAGAATGTCATGTGGTACTAAGTCAAATGCCTTCAAAAAGTCTAAGTACATTAGATCTATGCTACTGCCTGCATCAACCAAACTTGTAATCTCATCAAATATTGAAATCAGGTTTGTCAGGACATTTTCTGTAAAGCCATGTTAATTGGCATTAATTGTATTCTCATCCTTTATTTTAATCAATTGAATCCTGAAACAACTTTTCAGGTTTTTTGCCTGGGATCTCAGGCTAATCGGTTTATAGTTATTCAGGTCATCATGCTTCCCTTTTTTGAATATAGGCACATTTGCACTTTTCCAGTCTTCTGGAATTTCCCCATTGTTCCAAGATCTATTAAAAATTAACATCAGTGGGCCAGAGATCTCCTCAGCCAACTCTTTCAGGACTCTCAGGTGTAAAGTTGTCCAGCCTGCCAATTTAAAAATGTTTATCTCTATAAGATATTGTTTAATATCCTCCTTATTCACTAATTAATTGAACTGGAAAGTACTTCATCATCCTTATGTAATACAAGTACATCACCCTGCTTCTTTTCAAATTAAAAATATAAATATTTATTGTAAAAGCATGGCCCTCTACCACTTGAGCTAAAGGACCAGCTATGTTAGCAAGGAAACTGAGTGGGAAATGTTTGTATTGACTGTGCACTTCATTTTGTATTATGTGCTGAACACATGTTTAAACTTGCCTAAGGGTGACTTATTGCAATGTGTTCCTGGTAGCTGCCCAGCTCAGGAAACAGGCATGACACTTGTTGAATGACTATTCTAGAGAAACCATCATGACTAGAGCCAGACAAATAATGGATTTTTCCGTTCACTGGTCATTCCAAAAAAAAGTTTCGTTTTGGGTCAAATTGAAAACAACATTTTTCAGAATTCCCACTGAACTGAAAAGTTGAAAAAAATTCAGTTCAAACTAAATCCAACATATTTCAGTAAAGCCCACATCCTCCTTCAGCCATTTTGTGAATCTTTTCCGTTGCTTTTTGTCAAAATGCTTGAAAATCTGAAAAAAAAAAATTTGTATCAAAATTAAATGTTTTGTTTCAACATTTTTGATTTCATTGAAACTGGTTGGCAACCTCAGCACAAGTTCATGAATAGTTTCAGCTGACATAACATCATATTTGTTGACAAATTATGCATCCAAAAATTTTATGTGCTCTAATCAAGACAGCAATCTGGGACTATCAACTTTGAATTACTCTCAACTAGTGGCTCACCTTCATGGAGCAATAGGTTTTCTGCACAGGTTTTGAGGCTATCATGAATTGGGGGAGGGGCCTAGACCTTTCTGGCTGAAGGAGACAAAGATTGTACTTAAGAAAGGTTGCTGCTCTGAGCAGAGGGAGCCAGCTATTACCACATGTAAGAAGGATTTGACTGAGAGAGATGGCAGAAGGGATTCTGCCTGTCCTGAACTCCGACAAATCTCAGACTCACAAAAGGAGTGAGCTCAGACTAGAGGAAAGTGCATCTCAGGACTTATTAGTTAAATTAGTGTAATTTACCTTTCAGCTTTGAATGAATCTCTGCTAGTAAAGGTCTCCACTAGAGTTGAGCACATTTAAATTATAGGGTAAAAAGTTCCATGAACTCAAACTAGCTCTGTGAATCCCATGATCCAAAAAATATAGTTTGTGGAGTTCATAGAACTTCAGATCCCACATCCTTTGTCTTGGTGTAGTCAATACTTTACAGGAAGTTCATACCTACCAACAGATGCATAAAAAAAAACAGATTGTAAATTTGTACAAGTGTATACAAATTGTTTTGGGTGGCAGGGGATGGGGGGGAAAGCAGCAGCAGAAACATAATTTGTATACATTTGCATAAAGAGCCAGACACAGTTAGAAAGATGGATGGAAGGAAGGAAAGGAGAAGAGAAAGGGGGATGGAATGCAATCTCAGTATTTCAATGCGTCCCTCTTTAAGAGCATTTAATTCTCCTTCATCTTTATAAGTCCAGAGGATCTTCAATTACATTACTATTGACCTATAAATACATTACTGTTGTCTCTTCTGGAACACTAAATGTGCTGTAATAAACAGCTCCATCAGAGATATCTCCCACTGGATTTGCTAGTTGTATTACAACTTTCAATTTTGTTAGATAACCCTATGGGAAAAGATAGCTAACCTCCTATAGTGTTTCCTCCCAACTGTTTCTCCTCACTCTAGGAATTGAATTCTCTTTGGACTATGCTGGTATTTAGGACCAGATCACAGCCACTGCTATGCATCGGTCTTGTCACAGAGCAGTAGAAAACCCACTTAATCAGCTATCTAACGATTACCCCAGTGAGAGGAGATGCTTGGGTGGTAAAAAACTGCAGTAAGCCATACACACACCTTTTACCCCCTGGTGTAGGGATATGGGAGGAGAACTGTTCCATTTGAGGGCCCTCAAGAATTTGCACAACTTAAGAGGCACTCTAACTTGTTCCTAAGGACTGGATCCAGCAGACCCAGTGTTTTGTTGGGTTCATAAGAGCCAATCCTTAAGGGTTGGACCTCACGATCTAACCCTTACTTTCCACGCATTATGTACTGCTGTTATTCCTGATCAATATGTAGCTAAGAAACAATTTTTTAAAATAAATTACAAAAGGAGAGAAAAGCAATAATGCACACACTCCAAAGTGAAATGGAGCTATCAATGTAGTTTCCACTTTGTTACTAATAAACAAATTCAGTTCTCTCTTTTGGTATGACAATGTTTTTATGGCCCAGAAAAATAAAATTTCCTTTCTCCTGTTAAAAATAAATTTTCTTGGGCTCAGTTGCCTCCTCCTTCAGGAAAACCTGTGGGAGAGAATTCAGTGTGGCAGAAAAACCCGTGTGGCTTTCCTCCTGGAATTTTTCTGGAATTGTTCCATTGAGGGGTAGGATTTGTCGCTTCATCAATCCAAAGTGGTTTTGCCCCCATGACCGGGATCCCCTGAGGATTCTTTAGGATACCTGGGCCATCAACACAGAGGCCTTATCCTTCCACATACGGTTGGGGGCCCTTGTTCAGCCCCTTCAGCTTTCTGAACACACATTTCAATTGGACCCACACTTAAAGCATTTCATTGCATTGGGTAATGCCTCCAATACCTACCCACATAAAAAAACCTAACTGGTTTCAAAACTGAGCTTGATACGTTTATGGAGGGGACGGTATGATGGTAGGGTTGACAACTTTCTAATCACACAAAACCCAACAACCCTGCCATAAGGCCCCACCCCTTCTCCAAGGCCCTGCCCCCCCACCCTGACTCACTTTAACTGGGATAAGGCAGGGGTTTGGGGTGCAGGAGCGGGCTCCAGGCTGGGGAACGGGTGTGGGGGGGGTGAGGACTCCAGCTGGGGGTGCAGGCTCTGGGGTGGGGCTGGGAATGAGGAGTTTGGGGTTCAGGAGAGGGCTCCAGGCTGGGGCAGGGGGTTGGGGTGCAAGGGGGTGTGAGTTCTGGGGTGGGGCCAGGGATGAGGCATTTGGGGTGTGGGAAGGGACTCTGGGCTGGGGGTCAGGAAGAGTTTGGGGTGCAGGACCCTGGCAGCACTTACCACAGCTCCCAGAAAGCAGCTGCCAGGTCCCTGCAGTGCAACCCCTAGGCACATGGATGGACAGGGAGGCTCCACGTGCTGCCCTTGTGCCCACAGATGCCACCCCCACAGCTACCATTGGTCGCAGTTTCCAGCCAATAGGGGCTGCAGAGCAAGCACTAGTGGCGGGGGCAGCGTGCAGAGCCTCCCTGGTGCCTAGGGGTGGAACTGGTGGTTGCTTCTGGGAGTCACACAGAGCTAGGGGAGGCAGGGAGCCTGCCTTAGCTCCGGCCCCCCACTGCACCACCAACCGGACTTTTAACGGCCAGGTTGGCAGTGCCAACGGCGCCACCAGGGTCCCTTTTCGACCAGGTGTTCCAATCGAAAACCAGACACCTGGCAACCCTATGTGATGGGATTGCCTTCAATGGCATATAGCCACTCTGACTGTTAGTAGTGAATATCCCCAACAGCTGGTGATAGGACACTAGATGGGGAGGGCTCTGAGTTACTACAAAGAATTCTTTCCTCTAGGTGTCTGGCTATTGGGTCTTGCCAAAATGCTCAGGGTCCAACTGATTGCTGTATTTGGGGTCAGGAAGGAATTTCCCCCCAGGTCAGATTGGCAGAGATCCTGGGGGGGTTTCACCTTCTGCTGCAGCAGGGCACACAGGTCTCTTGCAGGTTTTAAGTAGTGTAAATAGTGGATTCTCTGTAACTTGAAGTCTTTAAATCATGATTTCAGGACTTCAGTAACTCAGCCAGAGGCTATGGGTCTATTACAGGAGTGGGTGGGCGAGGTTCTATGGACTGCATTGTGCAGGAAGTCAGATTAGATGATCATGATGGTCCCTTCTGGCCTTACCATCAATGAGTCTACCAGGATTTACCTTTTGTGGAGGGAGTTGCTGAAAAATTCACATTCATTTTTTGTTGGCTTTTCTGAAGGGCTTAGTATGGAGAGAGGAATGATTGGAATCCCCATATCCTCCATTTCCAGCTTGCCACCTGCTCAGCAGCAGTTGAGATTGGAGCAGGAAGCAACTCATTCCACAAGGGCAGCTGACCTCTCCCTCTCAAATGAGGGACTAGGAGATATGCACAGAAGATGCCCTCTATGCTTTTATTATTGAAAGAATGATCAAGCCTATGGCCATTGTCAGACCAAAAAAAAAAAAAAAAAGATGAATTGCTATCTGGGGGATGAAGTTATATGCAGTGGTACAGCATATAAAGGAACATTCCACAGCTGTTATGAATCTTAGTCTGAGAACAAGATGGCAGAGGACGTGCGTATTCTGTTTCTTCTGTACAGAGTCTATTAGGGCTGTCAAGAGATTAAAAAAATTAATCGCGATTAATCGCACAATTAAAAAACTAATTGTGATTAATTGCACTGTTAAACAATAGAATACCATTTATTTAAATATTTTTGGATGTTTTCTACATTTTCAAATATATTGATTTCAATTACAACACAGAATATAAAGTTTACAGTGCTCACTTTATATTTTTGATTACAAATATTTGCACTGTAAAAAAAATAAAAGAAATTGTATTTTTCAGTTCACCTAATACAAGTATTGTAGTGCAATCTCTTTATCATGAAAGTGCAACTTACAAATGTAGAATTATGTACAAAAAGTAACTGCATTCAAAAATAAAACAATGCATAACTTTAGAGCCTACAAGTCCACTCAGTCCTACTTCAGCCAATTGCTCAGACAAACAAGTTTGGTTACAATTTGCAGGAAATAATGCTGCCCGCTTCTTGTTTACAATGTCACCTGAAAGTGAGAACAGGTGTTCGCATAGCACTGTTGTAGCTGGCATTGCAAGATATTTACGTGCCAGATGTGCTAAAGATTCATATGTCCCTTCATGCTTCAACCACCATTCCAGAGGACATGCTCGGTACAGAGAGGGAACTAGGTGATACCACAGTGAAATGCTTTCCACTCAGAGTTGCACTGAACACAATATCCCCTCACAGGTCTATTGTGCACTGCTCTGTCTCTGCTATCATCTTGCAGATGAGATATAAAACCAAAGCCCTCACTCACCACTTAGGGATATAAAAGATCTCTTGGCACTTTATTGACTACATGTGTTCAGAAAATATTCTGGCCTGACCGGCTTCAAAGTTACGTAATTACATGTTTCTCACCTAAAAATTTTTCCTGTAGTTTCAGTTAGATATAGGATTGTTTGGTGCCACCTCCTGTAGATTGCTGTGTAGTAGTAGTAGATCTGTGCTCTGTAAAATAGCTGAAACCCCTGAGGGAGCTGTCCGTCAGTGGTGAATGACAGGATTCCTTTGTACACTCTGTAAAGCACCTTTGGATTTTTGGCATGAGAAAGTACTACATAAATTAAGATATTACTAATAGCTCAGAGCCCATGATGTTGGCCAAGTAATCCACCATTGATTGTATGAAGACTGTAGAGATGAAGTTGTTGCATGCAAACTAACTGTAGAGTAAGGATCATGATTGGTTGAGTTGCATCTGATATCACAATGGACTAGGACTCTTCGCACGGCCTTACACCCATGTTATGTACAGCTACAGTAATTCATAAAGTCAAAATAGCTGAGAACTTAAACGTTGGATGGCAACAGACAGCAAAGCCATGTGATGCCTGCCTGACCTTTGTGACATTCTAAACAAAAATCCTCAACTTGCAGCTGTTTCCACGGCGTCACACTAACTCAACCACCATTCTGGGCTTCAGTGTGACACACAGAGTTACAATCCTGCAATCTTACATAGAGTAGTAAAATGAAATCTATTGCACAGGTGTGGCAGTTGGGACAATTATCTAGATTAATGGTTATTAATAAGTGTTCCCTTTTCACATTTCATGACGTTTCTTGCCTGCGTGCAGCTCCTATTCTCTATGGATAACCTCAGCCCCCTGCATATTATATTGCTGACTTCAGGAATGCATAATCTATTTGCATGTATATTTCCTACAGGTGCAGTTTTTTGCTTTCATCTCTGCAGTTGCATATATTTGATGATAGTGCAGATTAGAGCCACCCTGGGAAGGAAACACATTTCATGGCTCTGGCAATCAGTCACCTGAAGTGTTTCTTACTCATGTATACTCCATTCTTTCCTATGTGCCACATAAGAGGATACTCAAGGGGTTGACTTAGCAGACATCTACATTGCAAATCCAAAAACACACATGAACCACCATGGCAGTAAGTCTCACAGCTGGGGTCAACTAACTTGGGCTCATAGGGCTTGTTTTAGCGGACTAAATTAACAGTGTAGACATTCCTCCTCAGGAGGAAGCACAGGTGCTGGAACTAGGAGTCCTGGGGGTATGGCAGCATCTCTGGGCTTAAAGTGGTTTCCATTATATACAGGGTTTACAATTTGGTTCAATGGCTATGAGCATCCCCACTACACAAATTGTTCAAGCACCCCTGGGCTGAAGCCCAGACTCTGAGACCACGTGTGTGGGGGGTGGAGTGTCTCTAAGCCCAGTCTCCAACCCAAGCAGAAATGTCTGCAGGGCTAGTTTTACCCCCAGGGCACTAGCCCTGTGAGCCTAAGTCAGTTGACCTGGGCTCCGTTACTTGCTGCCGAGGGTTTTTTTTCCCCCTGCACACTTTTATTTATATGAAAAGACTTTGCTCTAATGTCCTAAAATTTCCTCTCTCCTCATTGCTGTGTTGCACAGTTTGGCTGCCACCCTCCCCTCCCAGAGGTGGCTGCATTTCAGTGATAGGTGAAGTGATTCCTCTGTGTGTATAATTTGTAAAGGCTATTTTGGGATGAAAGGCACTCTATAGTGACAAGGTACACATATAGCATACCCATGACAGAAACCCATGTGTTGTCCTCTAGTAAGTGAGTAGATAAATGGGTACTTTCTGATGGAAGATGAATGAAATGTTCCACAATTTCCTCAGTTAAATTTTTGCATCTGCTTTGTATGATGCAAGTAAGTGTTTCCCCTACATATACTTTAATATTTCATTCATAAATACATAAGAGCCTGAACACTGGATACATGTTGTTGCATTTGACAGGCTAATTGACCCATTTTTATTAATTGGCTGTGAGTTGTGCATAAAAGATCACCTCTCACATAAGCAGCTTTTAATGAATCCAGTCATTAATCTTCCTAAGTAGCTACTCTGTTCTAGCTTCCTCCAAGGCATTAGTTCACACAGCCTCTACTCTAGAGTCATCATCCAGCAACTAAGTCCCTTAAGACCAACTCGTTTGCTGAACTGTGGCAGGAGCCTACCTCACAAGATAATCCTTGAAAAATGGGGGTGCAATATTTGGCCCAGTTGTTCCTTTACCTCACACAAGACAGCTAAATTAAATTCACCTCAGATTGCCCTTGAAAGATTTTAGGCTCCTGGAAACATAAGGTAACAAGAGGCAGTCAGGGCCTTTTAATTCTAACTTTCCATTACCGCACTGAAACCACCCTTTAATGTAAAACATGTTTACAATCCCATTGTAGCAGGGTGGTCACCCGCTCCTGCCCTGAGGGGTTTAAAGCAGCCCAGGAGAGGGCCGTGGCTGGGGGCAAGCAGCTCCCAGGCTGATTGGGGAAGCAGGCACAGCTGTGACCACGCCCCAAACAGACCTCAGCTAGCCTTATAAAAGGGCTGTCAGCCAGCAACTGAGAGAGAGTTTCCTCTAGCTGTGGAGGGCGATGAGCCTGGCTGTTGGGGAGCAGACCAGGGTACCTGAGGTGGAGGAGGGCTGGGGAAAGGCAAGAGGAGCTGGAGAGCTGCCTGGCAACTCCCCAGGCTGCTGGTCTTGTGCAAGGCCAAATAGGTACTGGGGTTGCAGGGGGGAGCCCAAGGGTAGGTGGAGGCAGCAGGTCCAAACCCCCCCTTGCCTGTGATAAGTGGCTTGTACACTGCAGTCTGCCCCAGTGAACGGGGGCTAGATGGTAACTGGCAGTAGCCTTATACTGAGGTGAGATGGGGATAGTGGGTGGGGGTTCCCCTGGGTGGGGAGACCCAGAAACTGTGGGGGTACTGTCAGGGGGCAGCCCCCCAAGAGAAAAGGGCACTGGGGGCCAGGAGGGACATGGGGGGCTAGCAAGAGGCAAGACACTGGCTGACAGAGGGCGCGCTGGAGGATGGAAAACTAATTCCCTGGATGACCATCAGGAGGTGCCATGGTGGTGAGTCTTGCCCCGTTAGTCGTGCTGCAGTAAGACCATTTTACTTCTACTAGTTTTCATTGACCTCTGTCAACATCCAGCATAAAAATGCAATGAATGCTCAGTCATAACACTGCATTACATATGGATGCATACACAGAAAACATGAGGCAGAATGATCTTGGGGCTATTTCTAACTCAGTCACAGATTTCCTATGTAACCTTTGGTAAGTAGCTTCATCACTTTAGGGTTCAGTTTTCCCCGTCTGTATAATGGGGATAGTACCTCTTACTCTACTGGGGAAAGATATTATTCCTTAATGGGCCAAAGTGTGTAGCTCACAATGCGGCCCATGTTTAGGTTTGTGGAGATGCACTGACCAGGAGACACTGTGCCCCCTCCAATTCCAGGGAAGGCATGAGAAGCAAACACACCCTACTCCCCCTTTGAATGATGAAGCTTGCTCCACCCTGTCTCTGGCCTACATAGGGAAGCAGGGCCATGACTCAGCTATCTTCCCTGTCCTCATCACTGCAGACCTGTAGAGACACAAGAAGGGAGTAGTTCCTCTGCTCCTTCAGGTGCAAGGGCTGCTATTATGCCTAACTCTTGCTGAGGGCTGGTGTACACGGGGGGGGGGGGGAAATCGATCTAAGATACGCAACTTCAGCTACGAGAATAGCGTAACTGAAGTCAACGTATCTTAGATCGATTTACCTTGGGTCCTCACGGCGCAGGATTGACGGCCGCGGCTCCCCCGTCGACTCCGCTTCTGCCTCTCGCTCTGGTGGAGTTCCAGAGTCGACGGGGAGCGCGTTCGGGGATCGATTTATCGCATCTAGATGAGACATGATAAATCAATCCCCAATAGATCGATTACTACCCGCCACTCTGGCGCGTAGTGAAGATGTACCCCAAGAAGGGTAGCCAGGTAGCAGAAAATACACCTAGTAACCTCCTCAGTAAGCTAGGGTTCTTAGTGGTTTGAGATCCTCTAAAGGAAGAGGTCACAAAGAATTACTGTAACAGGCACGTTTACGACAGAAAGAAGTGGAGTCAACATTTTCAAATGCGGGTGCGTAAGTTTAGGTGTGTAAGAGAGGCCCGATTATCAGACTTCCCCCAATTTATTTCAGTGATGGCTACAAGTGCTCAGCAGAATCGAAAATCAGGCTGCTTATTTTGATGCCTAACTACAGACAACCATGTATAAAAGTTTTGGTCTGTTTCTAGCACACCAGAAAGAGGAAAAGGAAAATTCAACTCAACATGTTCTGTACAACATTTATACACTGGTGCAAATAGCAGGACAGCCTAGAATCCATCTTGTGCCTGTTTCCCTCCACCCTCATTCAATGGGACTTCTATACAGTATCTGAGATTAACTGAATGGCCAGCCTAGCTCTTTTCACACTGCACCTAATCCAGACATACGCCCTGAATAACAACGAGGTCAAAAGAAAGCAGTAAAGTAAAACAAAAGTTCCAGCTTGTACAGCAATCTATTTAAGACTAACTATGGGGCCTAATTCTCCACTTCACTGAAGTCAGTGGAGTTACTCCTCAATTAGAGTGGTGTAAATGAGAAGAGACTCAAGGTCCAGATCTATATAAGTGACTCTCAGAGTATGCTCCTATTTCTTGCCTAGACAATGCTCAAAATTGTTCAAGTTACTACATTCTCTATACTCACTCCATGAATATGTAAGCTTTGGCCAATTAGCAAAAAGATAATAATGCACCCACTTCATCTTAACAACCAACAATGTAATATCTAGAAATCCTCAAAACTTAAAGAAATCCATAATGCTGAACAACAGTACCTTAGAAGTGTAAAGTCTTTATTCTTATCTTTTGAATGAGCATACCGTAGGCCAGGCCTGCACAACACGTGGCCCACGGGCAAGCGGTGGGGGGCGGTTTCCGGGTTCACCCTCTGCCCAGGGGGCCCCGACCTCACAGCCCCGCGCTCTGACCGCCCTGACAGTCAGAAACGCGGCTGCCGGGTTCGCCCCCTGCCGGGGCAGGGGGGCCCGACCTCCCCCACCCCGGGCAGGGGGCAAACCCAGCAGCCGCGCTTCTGACTGTCAGGGCGGTATGACAGGGTTGTGACTCACCGCTGCAGTGCCTCCTACTGGTCATCTCGGGGAATTGGTTCAAACCAGTAGAGCGCCCCCTTCAGGTGGCGTCCCACCTATCATCTCGCCTTTGGTTGGCGTGCGAACTCGCGTTGCTCCCAACGCACAGCACCCTCTTCTGGAACACTGTCCTCCGACAGTGTCCCTTTGTCCATTCACACCCCCTTCCCGGGGGGGAGGGGGGGGGGTGATCAACAGCTCCACACCTTCAAGCCCGATCCCTACAGTCCAGGATCTGGCATGGTTCCGGCCGGCTCCCTGCGGCCTATGGCCGGGTGTATGGCCCAATGGAAAATTAAGGGGGGGAAGAGGGAGGGGGACTCAGGCCCGCCCACTACTCTGAGTCCCAGTCCAGAGGCCCTCTGGCGACAGTCTTGCTGTCCTCCTCCTCCTTCCTCCTCTGACTACTCCTCTGGACTGCTTCCCCAACAGCCCTTCTCTGTGCTAGGCCTTCTCCTTCCAGACCTGCCGCCTGACAGGCTATGGAGTAGGGCCTTCTCCCACTCTCTAAAGCTGGCCTGCACTGCGCTGTCCATGGTGCTGGCCTCCCAGCTCTGAAGACAGACCTTCCCCTCTGAAGGCCTGGGACAGACTGACTGCTCTCGCTCTGAGCAGCCTTTTATATGGCTGAGCTGGGCCCTGATTGGCTGGCCCCAATCTGTCCTCTGACTGGCTCCCAGTAAGCCCTTCTCTGATTAGCTGCGCATCTACGCAGGCGCCCAGGCCTGCCGCAGCCCACCCTCTCCAGGCGTGGGGCTGCCGCTCCACCACAGGTGGTCAGAGCACGGTGAGCGGGGCTGAGGTTGTCTTCCTCCCCCCTCCCAGCAGGGGGCGAACCTGGCAGCCGCGCTTCTGACTGTCAGGGCAGTCAGAGCGCAGCGCGCAGGGCTGTGAGGTCACCCCCCCCCCCCAACGCGTCTCCGTCTCCCAATCCTCCTGCCTGGCGTCCAGCATCACTTCTGGGGCTGCTGAGGCGGGAAGTGCTGGGCACGAGGCAGAGCCAGTAAGTCTGAGCGAGGGGAGAGGCACCCGGCCTCGGCTCAAGCCGCAGCTCACGGGGGCTGGGGTCAGGGGGATGTCCAGCTCAGAGGGGCTGTGCTCGGCGCTGGGGGTCAGGGCTGCTGGGGGATGGGGTCAAGGGGTGCTTAGCTCAGAGGGGCTGGGCTCGGAGCTAGGGGTCAGGGCTGGGGGGGGGGTTGGCGGGGCTGGGTGGCGCTGGCGGGGGAGGGGGGCCTGTTTCAGAACGGCCGGGGGGTTTCGGCCCTCAGCTATTTTCTTTGGAGTAATATCGCCCTCGCCGCTTTACGAGTTGTGCAGGCCTGGCGTAGGCTGTAAAAGTGCATACTTCCCACATACAGACCTCTACCAGCCTGGATCTTTCTTCTGAGACTACAAAAATTGTCAGTTATAAAAGTAATTTGTGATTTGTGTTTTTTGTGGCTTCTCTTTGTTTCCCTGTCAGAGAGTCATTTTTCTGCAGGGAAGTAAACACATCTGCAGGGGACATAAATCCTGCGCATGCGCAGGGGTGCAGAATTCCCCCAGGAGTAATAATATGCATACATCTTGTTAACTCAAATAGTTACCCAGGCATTTCAGCTTGAACACAGTGGATTAGATAAAGCAAGTTTATTAACTGTAAAGAGATTTTAAGTGAGAACAAGTAATGAGGCATAAGACAGTCAGAAATAATTATAAGAAAAATAAAGATAAAATGCTTACTGGTGTGTGGTAGGGCCCGCTTTCTCTTGCCTCTGCTCAAGTCCACAAACAGCTCTGAGACCTTTTTGCTGGTAAAACACTCCATGCAGTTTATTAACCACAGTGGTTTCCACCACCCTATACGCTAGCTAGACTCCTAGGGAGCTCCTGAAGCAAGCAGAGAAGAGCAATCTCCCAGGTCCTTCCTGTGCCTTTTGTATCATCTACCTAATTAGCCTCTTAGTTCTCCTTAGCCCACTAGTTAGGCTCAGCTCTTCTTAATGAGGTCTGCTCTGGAGTAATTAATTAGAACAGCTGTGACCAGAGTGCTGGTTTAGTAACTTAACAACTGTAACTTAACTTTGCTTTGACTATATTATAGTTTTTTCTCACCACATACTTCAAAAGATTACGGACCAAACTGTGAGGTCAGAACCCCTCCCACAGAGTCCAACAGCTGCTTCCTTGTGTTTTCAAGTGCAGAGAATGTGATGGGCAGAGAGAGCAAGAGAGGTGTCTTGGAGTGTCTGCTCCTTCTTTTTATAATCCTGACCCTGCTTTAAGAAGCATTTCCAGCTGGGAGCAAGGCAACAAGCAATCTGTGAGGAAGGAAACTCCAGACTGTTTCTTTGTTAAGAAGTAGACTTTTGCCCCACTCCCTTTCCTGCCAGAATATTGTCACTTAGCAGGTAATGGTCCATCAGCCTTGTTTACATCTGGCTAAGGTGTCATCTTGCCCTCTGTTTCCAAGGAACTAGTTTGGCCACTCCCCAGATTTATCTGGAAAATATACTTTTAGTTATGATTTCAACTTATAACTTCACACTGATCAATAGCTACATGGATTTTCCCATGATGCTATTGATCAGTAAATTATGAGTTTTAAAATAATACCTCATAAGGCTTATCTTGTACAAACATTATTACAATAGTGTGTAGGGTATATTCTGTCACATTCTGCCAAATAAAATAAAAAATTCTAAAGTGCTGTGTTGTTAATATATATTATAAGTCCATCGACAGCCTGCTAATCCGCACAATCAAAACATTTAACAAATGACTAGGGCTGTTAATGCATGAGATTAACACAAAAGAAATTAACTAGATTTAAAAAATAGTCATGATTATTCCATTTTAATCACATGATTAAACAATAGAACACCACTTTAAGATTACAAAATATTTTGGAAGTTTTTTCTACCATTTCAAATATATTGATTTCAATTATAACACAGAATGCAGAGTGTATGGTTCTCTCGTAATATTTTTGATTAAAATAGTATGTTTGTATTTTGATTAAAACAGTATTTTTCAATTCACCGGATACAAGTCCACTCAGTCCTACTTCTTGTTCAGCCTATCACTAAGACAAACAAGTTTGTTTACATTTATGGTAGATAATGCCTGCTTCTTATTTACAGCGTCACCTGAAAGTGAGCATAGGCATTCGCATGCCACTGTTGTAGCCGGTGGTGCAAGGTATTTACGTGCCAGATGTGCTAAACATTAGTATGCCCCTTCATGCTTTGACCTGTAGGTTCTAAAGTTTTAGTTTTAGTTTTTGAATGCAGAGATGTTGAAAAAAAAATCTACATTTGTAAGTTGCACTTTCATGATAAAGAGATTACTCTACAGTACTTGTATGAGGTGAATTGAAAAATACTATTTCTTTTGTCTTTTTTTACAATGCAAATATCTATAATAGAGAATATACAATTAGAACTGTACATTTTGTATTCTGTGTTGTAACTGAAATCAATATACACCTCTACCCCGATATAATGTGACCCGCTATAACACGAATTCAGATAAAATGTGGTAAAGCAGCGTTCCGGGCGGGGGGGGGGGGGGGGGAACTGCATGCTCTGTCTGATCAAAGCAAGTTCACTATAACGCGGTTTCACCTATAACACGGTAAGATTTTTTTTTTTGGCTCCTGAGCACAGCGTTATATTGGGGTAGAGGTGTATTTGAAAAGAGAAAACATCCACTAATATTTATAATAAATTTATATTTGTATTTTATTAAACCGTGTGATTAAAACTGCAACTAATCGTGACTATTTTCTCCAATCTCATGATTAATTGCTTTTAATCATTTGACAGCCCTACAAATTACCATATGTTAATATAAATATAAAAATTATAAAGTCTAGCTTAAAGAACATTACAGTTGCAAAGTCAAACAAAAGTTAAGAAATTCCAGAATCAAGATTGCTTGTGCATTTTTAATTCAGTCCTCTTATGAATGTGCATTATGATAGTCTTTAATTATATGATCGCATACTATTTTATTTATATATATATATTTTATACAGAGTCTCAATGCGTGGATGAGATGATGGTGTAGAGAGGAGGGGTTTAGATTCATTAGGAACTGGGGAAACTTTTGGGATGTGGGGAGCCTATACAGGAAGGATGGGCTCCACCTAAACCAAAGTGGAACCAGACTGCTGGCACTTAACATTAAAAAGGTTGCAGAGCAGTTTTTAAACTAGGAGATGGGGGAAAGCCAACTGCTGCAGAGGAGCTTGTGGATCAGACAGAGATTTCTTTTAGAGGAGAGTCTATTGATAGAGATTCTCTAGGTTATAGTCAGGAGCAGAGGATGGAAGAGGATAATGTAAGGGCCAGATCAGACCAAAAACATCCACATAAAGAATCGGACACATCAGAAAACGGCAGACAAATAAACAGTGACAAGTTTTTAAAGTGCTTGTACACAAATGCTAGAAGTCTAAATAATAAGATGGGTGAACTAGAGTGCCTTGTGATAAAGGAGGATATTGATATAATAGGCATCACAGAAACCTGGTGGACTGAGGACAATCAATGGGACACAATCATTCTGGGGTACAAAATATATTGGAAGGACAGAACAGGTCGTGCGGGGGGTGGGGGAGTGGCACTATATGTGAAAGAAAATGTAGAATCAAATGAAGTAAAAATTTTAAGTGAATCCACATGTTCCATAGAATCTCTATGGATAGTAATTTCATGCTCTAATAAGAATATAACATTAGGGATCTATTATCAACCACCTGACCAGGACAGTGATAGTGATGATGAAATGCTAAGGGAAATTAGAGAGACTATCAAAATTAAGAACTCAATAATAGTGGGGGATTTCAATTATCCCCATATTGACTGGGAACATGTCACCTCAGGACGAAATGCAGAGACAAAATTTCTCGATACTTTAAATGACTGCTTCTTGGAGCAGCTGGTATGGGAACCCATGAGGGGAGAGGCAACTATAGATTTAGTCCTGAGTGGAGCGCAAGAGCTGGTCCAAGAGGTAACTATAACAGGACCGCTTGGAAATAGTGACCATAATATAATAACATTTAACATCACTATGGTGGGAAGAACATCTCAACAGCCCAACACTGTGGCATTTAATTTAAAAAAGGGGAACTATGCAAAAATGCGGGGGTTAGTTAAACAGAAATTAAAAGGTACGGTGACTAAAGTGAAATCCCTGCAAGCTGCATGGACACTTTTTAAAGACACCATAATACAGGCCCAACTTAAATGTATACCCCAAATTAAGAAACACAGTAAAAGAACTAAAAAAGAGCCTGATTCATCCCCAGAGCAATGTCCATTCTGTGCACTAAATGAAGTAGGGGCCCTGTGGCCTAACAGTGTCTGATCATGTGATTAAAGACTGTATCATAATGCATACACACAAAGGAAGGGGGAGTGGAATGTAAGTTGCACAGGAAACCTTAATTGTGGCATTTTACTTAGCAACCTTAGCATTCTTTTAATGTAGTATTTTGGATGTAATTTCCTAGATTGCTTTAAAAAAATTTTTGAAAAAAAAGCAGAAATTCTATCATATGGAGCCATGTTGACCACAAATGGGTCATCAGCAGGGTTGGTACCTTTAGATCCATTGCACAAACCTCTACCACTTGAGATAATTAAGTAACTGGTAGCAGAAGCAGGCTGTTACCCTCTATGTAGACTAGCTACAAGAGTGGGATGAGATGTACACTTTGCCAGCGGGTTTCATGGGTATTTTCTGGCAGCAAAGGAATGTTGACATTCAGGGATCTTGGGTTCATTTACAGGTTTCTGGAGGTCACTCTGCTTTATTAGCTATACTCTTCTTTCCCTGCCCCCCATTCCCTACTATGTACCCACCCCTGCAGCACCTCTCTTCCCCCATCCCCTCCCCACAGCCTGTCTCTGCTCTCTTCTTCCAAAGAGTATAAAGTGGGGGGGGGGGGGGGAAGGAGAGATGCCAGTGGGCCCAAGCCACCCTTTCAGCCAGGTCTAAATGGAGACCCACTTATAGGTGCCAACACCATGGATGGTCTGGGGCTGGAGCATGCACGGGAAAAAATTGGTGGGTGCAGCCAAGCTCCACCCCCCCGACCCAGCTCGCCTGCACCTCCTGCCCTAAATGCACTGCATCCCCGCTTCTCCTGCCAGTGCTTGCTGCCGCAAAACAGCTGTTTCATGGCATAACAAACTGTGGGAGGGAGGGGGAGGAGCAGGAACATGGCGAGCTCAGGGGTGGAGGCGGGGAAGGGGCCGGGGCAGGGATTTGGGGAAGGAGTCCAATAGAGGCAGGGAGAGGGTGGAGTTGAAGCAGAGACTGTGGGGAAAGGGTTGGGATTGGGGCAGGGCATGAGCAGGGGGGGCGGGGCCAGGCGAGGGGGGAGGGGGTCAAGCACCCACTGGCGCCAGCAGAAGTTGGCGCCTATGGACCCACTCAGCAGCTACTGACTTCCGTCCCAGTCATGCCAGAGACAGCAGCGTGGAGCAGTCCCATTGCTAGTGTGCCTGCATCTCCACCTAATGCAGCCACTGCTGGAGTTCTGGCACAGTGGATTCTGGACACTCCTACTGATTGTCTGTTTGTCTCCTGCTTGTCTTTCAGTAGGTGCACAGCCTCTTCAACCACACCACAGCTGCATGGAGCACTGTTTGAGTCCCCAGGTGTGGTCATTTGCTGTGTACCTCACACCCCACCTCTGAAACAGGTAAGCTTGCACCAAAGAGAGTGTGGCAGCTCAAAGTCAGGGTGTCTCTCATCGGGCTGAGTGAGGAGGAAGGAGTTCCTTAAAGTGGACATAGTTTGTTCCCATTCGCCTCACCCTAATGTGATGCAACTGCTGTGGAGATGGTCAGTAACATAGTCCAGATTGGTCTTCTGCTGATGAGTCGGTGGAGAAGCGCCTCCCATATAGCTTTGAAAAGTGGCAGTTGTGGTATCTCCTGGATTTTGTCAAGAAGGTTCTTTGCGGTCATATAATGCCTGATGTTAGGAGGTGGGATATTAGCAAAGCCTAGTGTAGCCACTCAGTGTTTGTTGGCATTTTCTGCAGAAGCATATTCTACAGCAGGGGTGGACAACCTTTCAGAAGTGGTGTGCCAAGTCTTCATTTATACACTCTAATTTAAGGCTTTGCGTGCCAGTAATACATTTTAACATTTTTTAGAAGGTCTTTCTATAAGTCTATATATTATATAACCAAACTACTGTTATATGTAAAATAAAAAAGGTTTTCAAAATGTTTCAGAAGCTTTATTTAAAATTAAATTAAAATGCAGATCTTATCAGTTTAGTGTGATCCTTGCCCTTGCTTTTCCTTGCTGAGTTTTCCAATGTCTGGCATGTATTTGGATACTTTAAGCTGCACTCAGGCTTCTGAGTGATCAGTTGTTAACCGGCTGGCAGGAGGTCAGCGGCTGGAACCCTAGATCAGCAGCTGAGGTGAGTGGAGCTGGTGGCTGGTAGGGCTGAGCAGGGCCAGAGGCCTGGACTCTGTCTGGCAGGGGGCCTGCTCTGGAACTCCAACCGGAAGCAAGGTGAGTGCGGCTGTGCGGAGACCCCAGCTGGCAAGGGGCCAGCAGCCGGAACCCTAGAGCAATGACTGAGCGGCTCAGCCCGCTGCTGCTCTGGGGTTTCGGCCGCCAGCTCCTACCAACCGGGGTCTCAGCCCACTGCCAGCCTGGGGTTCCTTCACCCAGGCCAGCAGCAGGCCCTGAGTGGGACTGGCGGTGGGACCCCAGCTGGCAGGAGCTGGTGGCGGAAACCCCAGAACCCGCCGCCGCGTGCCATCAAAAATTGGCTCACATGCCACCTTTGGCATGTGTGCCGTAGGTTGCTGACCCCTGTTCTACAGTATAAGTGTTTTCTACATAAGTATTATGTGGTATACACACAGGATCCCCTGGGAGAATAACATGAAGGGCAAAGGGGTCCAGGAGAGCTGGCTGTATTTTAAAGAATCCTTATTGAGGTTGCAGGAACAAACCATCCCGCTGTGTAGAAAGAATAGTAAATATGGCAGGCAACCAGCTTGGCTAAACAGTGAAATCCTTGCTGATCTTAAACGCAAAAAAGAAGCTTACAAGAAGTGGAAGATTGGACAAATGACCAGGGAGGAGTATAAAAATATTGCTCAGGTGTGCAGGAGTGAAATCAGGAAGGCCAAAACACACTTGGAGTTGCAGTTAGCAAGAGATGTTAAGAGTAACAAGAAGGGTTTCTTCAGGTATGTTAGCAACAAGAAGAAAATCAAGGAAAGTGTGGGCCCCTTACTGAATGAGGGAGGCAACCTAGTGACCGAGGATGTGGAAAAAGCTAATGTACTCAATGATTTTTTTGCCTCTGTCTTCACGCACAAAGTCAGCTACCAGATTGCTGCACTGGGCAGTACAGCATGGGGAGAAGGTGACCAACCCTCTGTGGAGAAAGAAGTGGTTCAGGACTATTTAGAAAAACTGGACGTGCACAAGTCCATGGGGCCGGATACGCTGCATCCGAGGGTGCTAAAGGAGTTGGCGGGTGAGATTGCAGAGCCATTAGCCATTATTTTTGAAAACTCATGGCGATCGGGGGATCATGCCTGACTAACCTAATTGCCTTCTATGAGGAGATAACTGGCTCTGTGGATGAGGGGAAAGCAGTGGATGTGTTATTCCTTGACTTTAGCAAAGCTTTTGATACGGTCTCCCACAGTATTCTTGCCGCCAAGTTAAAGAAGTATGGGCTGGATGAATGGACTGTAAGGTGGATAGAAAGCTGGCTAGATTGTCGGGCTCAACGGGTAGTGATCAATGGCTCCATGTCTAGTTGGCAGCCGGTTTCAAGCGGAGTGCCCCAAGGGTCGGTCCTGGGGCCGGTTTTGTTTAATATCTTTATTAATGATCTGGAGGATGGTGTGGACTGCACTCTCAGCAAGTTTGCAGATGACACTAAACTAGGAGGCGTGGTAGATACACTAGAGGATAGGGATCGGATACAGAGGGACCTAGACAAATTAGAGGATTGGGCCGAAAAAAACCTGATGAGGTTCAACAAGGACAAGTGCAGAGTCCTGCACTTAGGACGGAAGAATCCCATGCACTGCTACAGACTAGGGACCGAATGGCTAGGTAGCAGTTCTGCAGAAAAGGACCTAGGGGTCACAGTGGACGAGAAGCTGGATATGAGTCAACAGTGTGCTCTTGTTGCCAAGAAGGCTAACGGCATTTTGGGCTGTATAAGTAGGGGCATTGCCAGCAGATCGAGGAACGTGATCGTTCCCCTTTATTCGACATTGGTGAGGCCTCGTCTGGAATACTGTGTCCAGTTTTGGGCCCCACACTACAAGAAGGATGTGGAAAAATTGGAAAGAGTCCAGCGGAGGGCAACAAAAATGATTAGGGGTCTGGAGCACATGACTTATGAGGAGAGGCTGAGGGAAATGGGATTGTTTAGTCTCCAGAAGAGAAGAATGAGGGGGGATTTGATAGCAGCCTTCAACTACCTGAAGGGGGGTTCCAAAGAGGATGGAGCTCGGCTGTTCTCAGTGGTGGCAGATGACAGAACAAGGAGCAATGGTCTCAAGTTGCAGTGGGGGAGGTCCAGGTTGGATATCAGGAAAAACTATTTCACTAGGAGGGTGGTGAAACACTGGAATACGTTACCTAGGGAGGTGGTGGAGTCTCCTTCCTTGGAGGTTTTTAAGGCCCGGCTTGACAAAGCCCTGGCTGGGATGATTTAGCTGGGAATTGGTCCTGCTTTGAGCAGGGAGTTGGACTAGATGACCTCTTGAGGTCCCTTCCAACTCTGATATTCTATGATTCTATACGCTCATCAGTCAACTCTGTATTTTTCCAGTCTGCTGTTCTATAATTCCTCTACAATCTGGTGATAACGGTTATCGTGGGAATTGTCTCCTCTAACCAAGTAAGAATAGGGAGCTGCTGGTTGTGCAGGAAGTTTCCAAGAACTCTGCAGGAAGCTGGTAATGGTTGTCCCCATTCTGAAGTGACTCAATTGAGCAGGAGAGTAGCCTGCTTTCATCATGCAGAGAAGAAGGTGGCTGGCTTCTCAGGGTCATGCGAGAGATATAAATCCTATATAGAAGCCCAGTTTATGAAAGCCAGTCCCTTTTGTCAGATTCTTTCTAGCCTGAGGACGTGTGGTGACTGTTTAATTCCCCACCATAGACAGATGGATTTTGAAGGGCTGGTAGAATGTAGTGTGATGGAGTGTTCCAGGCTTCATCAGGAGGTTTATAAACACTTACAACTTTAAACTGACTGGCTCTTACAGTGTCGCAGTGAGGCAAAGTAGTGGTAGGTCCTACATATCATCAGAGTTCACATAAATGGCTCTGCCATATTTTCTATGAAGACTGTAGCTAACCGTCTCATAATCTCTTATTGTCAGTCTGCTGGCAAGGAAGGACAAAACATGAATTTCTTGGAGACAGATAATGTCCACCCCTTCATTACTGAGTGCTTTGCAGCCGATAGCCCCTTAACATTGAGTTGAAAAATGGAGAGCAAAGAACCAATGAGTACTGCTCTAGTACCACTACAACCGGGACTTGGATTGTCCAGAATTCAGTCTGCTAGTTGCTACTTTAGTTTCCCCCAAAAGGTTCTCAAAGGATGCATGACAAGAATGTAGCAGCTTTTCCACAAGATAGCCAAGAGTTGAGCAGAGTTCAAAAATGACTAGCCCAAGCGTGAGGGGCAGCATAGGAGAATGCATGAAGGTGCCTGTTTGAAGGCTGGTCAATTAGAGCGGGAGTCAACATTTTGACAGTGAATAAGAGATAAGGTGGGGATAGGCCATGATGGGCCTTAAAAGTGAAGACAAGTAGCTTATATTTGATATGATAGAGAAGGGGAGCTTAAGAGACCCTCAATGTGTAATGGAAAAGGGCCCGCTATACTGTAACTCTCATCAGGCCTGACACACACACACCATTGTCCTAATATGTAACCCAAAGTTATCTTGTAAGATATCATGTGTGAGACCCAGGGTGCCTAGGGTAGCCCACACTGAAAATGCCAAGATCAAGGCAGGTTGTGAAAAGGAGAGCAGATTATCCCAAAACTGGTGGTTATCATTGAAGTTAGATTCACCAACCAGTCAAATTGAGCTTCTGATTCCCCACGCTGATTACCAAGAAGCTGAAAAAAGAAATCCCACAGCCCCCTTTACTGCATTCCAGTTCTCTGGCTTCCAATCAGCACATAGGTCTAGTAAAGTGAGAAGTTATATAAAAATCCTGCTCATTATACAAAATGTTCTTCTGATCCCCAAAGGGCCAGTTTTCCAGATCCATATTAGTTTGGATCTTACCCAAAATACAACGCGGCCAGCCAATCCTTTAGTGTCTAAAACTAAAGGTTTGTCATAAAAGTAAAGAACAAGAAGAGTTGTTAAATTGTCAAAGCAGTCAGTTACATACATAAGTTTTCAAAGTCCATATATCAGGTTCTTAGCAGTATTGGTGAGATTGCTGGCTTGAAAGACCCTCTGGAATGGGGGTGGGGCGGGGGCTGGAAGAGGAGGAGCAGGGCCTCATGGAAGGGGTGGAGTGGGGGCAGGGCCAGGGGCAGAGACGGGGGCTTTTGTATCCTTATATGAAAAGGTTTCAGTGATCCAGCCCTCAGGCCAATGTACTAGACTTCATGTGGCCCTCGTGGTGGTTTGAGTTTGAGATCCCTGCCTTAAACGGCCTATCTTATATAAGATTCATTGCAATTTTATAATATTGGTATCAGTAATATTATAAATGGTCATCCATATTCCATCCAGCATCACAATATGTAAACTGGTGACATGCCAATCAGGAATATCACTGAAGGATGGATAGGTTGGGTATAAGAAGTTATGTATATATGCTGGAAATATGTTTTTAAAATGTGTTTGGAGGCAATGAATAGATCAAACCTACCCTAGGCAAAGGAATGTGGATTTTTTTCTGTCTTCCTGGTTGCACTACAGGCACAGGACAATGAAAGTATATTTACATATAAGGTAAACAAAGCAGCAAATAGCTTAGTAAGCACACCAGAGGGCCAGAATCTGCACCCCCAGGAACTCTTCCTGGCTCCTGAGGCAGAGACAATGGACTTTGGGAAATATAAGGGGAACAAAAAGACATTTGAGTTATCCGTCATTTAGAGGACAGTAGCTTGTAACAGCACCCTCTGACCTCTTGGGCTGAAGGACAAGAGCTGCTGCCAGCTTGCTGAAAATGAGAAACAGTTTTAGGCAATAGGAAGATGCTATTTTTGTTTTGTATGTTCCCCTTCTCTCTTTTATTCTTGCCCAATATCACTTGAATCCATGTTCTTTATTTATAAATGTATTCTTTTTTTAATACAAAACCATCTCGGTGCTGTTACATTGAATTCAGGTGTGATTGCTCAGTTAAACTAACAGATTGGTGTGAGCTATTTCTCTTTGGAGGCAGCTAACTTAATTTCTGTGTGTCTACTGAGAGGGACTGGACATTGCAGGAGAATGTCTCTGGGGAACTGGGGTTCACTGATTGATACCGGCAAGGCAAGGTTTTGACTGGCAGAGTCTTGAGGAGTTTTCTGGCCAGACAGACAGACTGGAGTGTCAGGGAGCTGACACATAGTTTAGCAGCAGCAAAGCTCTCACTCACTGAGCCATAGGGGTAACGCAGTGGCTTACAGTTTGGGGTTCCCTGAGGAAAGCATCACAGACCCAATAGAGGAATTCAAAGAGGGGTGATGTGGTCAAAGTAATGGGCTAGGAAAATACTCTTTGCAATAGCATACTGAGTAGAGATAAGTGGGGCAAGATTGCATTTGTCAAGGCTGGAAAGGAAGATGTTGCAATAATTGAGACACAAGATAAGAGCTTCAGCTATGTGATGGATAGGTAAGGCCATGCCTTAGAAATGTTATACAAAAGGACTTGGCAAAGTTTAGACACAGCCTGCATGTGAGGATCTCAAGAGAAGTCCAATGCTAAAGTAACAGACCTGAGTGTCAGGGAGGATGATGGCATTATCCATAGTGATTTCAAAAAGAGGAAGGTGGGAGACAGGGAGGAAAGATTAGTAACTCTGTATTGGCTGTGTTGAACTTAAACTGGTGGCTAGACACCCAAGAGGAGATGCCAGAGAGACAGTCTGAGATTTTAGTTTGAACAGAAGGTGACCGGTCCAGAGTGGAGAGGTAAATTTGAGTCATCACTGTAGGGATGGTAGTTGAATTTGTGTTTGTGGATGAGATTATCCCGAAACAAGGTGTAGGGAGAGAAAAGAAGGGAACCAGGAACAGATGCCCGTGGAACCTCCACACAATGTTTAGGGCTTTAAAGGTCCAGTGCAGCATTGGAGGCAATAGAATGTTGTGTCATCCTAACAGGATGTGGCTGAAGCAGATAAGGAGTGCAGAAACTGCTGTGCTAGGTCATCTATGAAGATGGGGCAGCATCCTCGGCACCTAGTCAGCTCTGTTTCTTCTTACCCACTTCGGGGAGCCTAGAGCCCGTGTATTGTATTGTGGTCTGCCTCTGCAAAGGGTGAATGTGGAAGAAGAGTCCTTGAGCCATTGCCTGTCCCTGCACACTTGCACAGGACCAGATTCTATCTTACTACTGAAGACAGTACCAATGGGCCAACAACCTAATTCAAAGGGAAAAGCAGAACTAAGGTGTGAAGGGGTAATACGAAGGTAGTATTGTACAGGGGTCAGGTAGGCTCCTGCAAGTCAGAACTACTGGGCTCTATTTCTGGCTTTACCACTGATCTGCTGTGGGATCTTGGGTAAATCACTTGGGCGTGGGTGCACAAAAGGAGTTAAGTGTTGTGACCCAGCCTCACAGCACCTAACTTTTAGATGCCTAGAAAAATCTGATGAACAATACTACAATTCACAAAAACTGAGTTAGGCGCCTAGGCTCTCTGTATTACAGTGAGGCATTTTAACATCCGTATCTTCCTTTACTACTTCTATCACCTCAAAGGGTCTTTCCCAAGAATTTTGCATGTTGTACCTTTTTACCGGGCTCAACACTAACACCAAGTCTCCTATTACAAAAGAGCATTTACAACTATTTTTGTCACAACACACCTTTTGTTTAGACTGATTGTCTTTGAGGTTGGTTTGAACAATATTCATCATGTCTTTTAATGCCTTTACATATATTCAGTTACTGACTCTTCTTTTACTTCAGTGTTTCCTTCTCAGGAGTCTGAGATCTAGGAGTCCCCTCCCATTCCTTCCCTATGAGCTTCTTGGGGTACCTTCCTGTAAGCAAACAGATATGGTTGTGATGAGATCTCCTGGGGTGCAGCCTGGGACTGTGGGACCACTGTGCCCCCCCTAACTCTCTCCAGACTGGGCTGTCTCTCTCAATGCTTTGCTAGTGACCAGCAGCAAACCCCTCCAGGTGCTGTTATCACTCAGCACAACCACATGTGGAGACCTAACACCCAGCTATATTGCATGAATGCTCCCAGAGCCACTCATCAATCACAGAGGAAGGCACCAGCCAAATCGCCCGCAGCTCCCAGCCTTGTACCTCAGGAATATACCGTCTTGCACTGCTCAAGCAGTGCAAATTTATTAATTGTTTCACCACTTCATCAATGGAAAGTGGATATATACCAGCCTTTGCAAACCTGAGCAGGTTTGCCACACACTTCATGCAAACTCACTGGATTTTAACTGTTTATCTTTTGTAGTTAATAAATTTAAGTGACAGGCAAAAAATCAGTTAGTTACCAAAAGAAATAAAACATAAGCATTCAGTCTAAACTTTCAACCTTATTAGACTGGGTAAAAACTAGACTAAGCAGTTTCTCACCCCACTGGATATTGCAGTTCAAAGTACACAGATTTCACCCTTGAAATCTGAGCCAGTCCCCTCAGTTGGAGTCTTCAGAATGTCCTTGTTGCTTGCAGTGTGAGTGGGTGAAGGAGAAAGGCCAAGCATGTGGCCACTGTGTTCTGTTTTATACCCTCAGTTCCATGTGCTTGGGGAGCACAAGTCCAGGCATGTCTGCAGGGCATTGCTGAGTCTCCAGGCAAGGTTGAGCAATTCCCCTGCTAGGGCCTCATGCAGGTGAGTCATTGAATTGTAGCTCCCTTGCTGGACAATGGTTGTTGATAGGTTGTTACCCAACACCTGGCCAGGGTGTCAACTCTCCTTGCTGTTGCCTCTGGGGAGCTAATATCTGGCTGATTTCCCCAATTTACAGCATGTTTTAGTGACAACCATACAATACAATTCTCATAACTTCATATGCACTAAAGATATACATATGCATACATCCCCAGCATAGATTTAGGGTGCCATTGAATCTTTCCACCAAACCGTTGGTTTCTAGGTGATATGGGGCAATTTTCAGTTGTTTCACCCCACACAACTTCCATAGCTTATTGAATAGCTGTGACATGAAATTTGACCCATGGTCAGATAAAATCTCCTTGGGAAATCCAACTCTGCTACTGCCAGTGAGAGCAGCTCTTGCTATAGTTGCTGCTTCAATATTAGAGCCATTGATTCAGGAAATCTAATGGCAAAATCCTCCACCAAGATATATTTATTTTCTTAGTGGGAAACTGAGGAGGCACAACCAATCAGGAGGCCTCTGAGCAAGCCTACCAGATCAGTCCCAGCATGCAAGCTAGGCACCAAATGTCTATCTTCTCTGGGTTTTGAAGCTCTCTGGGGCTTTTGCAGGAGATAGACACCCAAACTCCTAAAGGGAAGCAGAAGTGTGCATGGTCAGAGGCAGAAACATAGGTGTCTAGGGAACTCTTTACTGCACAAATTTAGGGGCTGAGTGAGATTAGGCACCTACAGGGCTCAGTAGGAGTTTTGGGAATCTCAGCAGAGCCTATAACTGGGACATAGGCACCTAAGTCTGGGTTTAGGTGTCTAAGGGTATGTCTACACTACGAAATTAGTTCGAATTTATAGAAGCCGGTTTTATTGAAATCGGTTGTATACAGCCGATTGTGTGTGTCCACACATAAAATGCTCTAGGTGCTCTAGTCGGCGGACCGCGTCCACAGTACGAGGCTAGCGTCGACTTCCGGAGCATTGCACTATGGGTAGCTATCCCACAGCTATCCCACAGTTCCCGCAGTCTCCGCCGCCCCTTGGAATTCTGGGTTGAGATCCCAATGCCCGGATGATGCAAAACAGTGTCGTGGGCGGTTCTGGGTACATGTCGTCAGGCCCCTCTCTCCCCCCCCCCCCCCGTCACAGCAACGGCAGACAATAGATTCGCGCCTTTTTACCTGGGTTACCTGTGCAGACAACATGGAGCCCGCTCAGCTCAGCTGAGCTCACCGTCACCATATGTCCTCTGGGTGCCGGCAGACGTGGGACTGCATTGCTACACAGCAGCAGCTGCTAACTGCCTTTTGGCGGTAGACGGTGCAGTAGACTGGTAGCCTTCATCGGCGATCTGGGTGCTGGCAGCCGTGGGGCTTGCCTTTTGGCAGTAGATGGTGTATTACGACTGTTAGCCGTCCTATTACAAGTCGGGTCATCGCACGTTAGCAGAGTCTTCCCCGAGCAGCCGATCGTGCAATAGGCCTAAAGACCATCGTCATACACTAACTGCCAAGCGCCCCGTATTTGCTGCCAAGCACCCAGAAAGATGCCGAGGGCTATCAGTCACGCTGCACCGTCGTCTTAAGATGTAAAAAATAGATTTGCTCTGTATTCATTTGCTTCCCCCTCCCTCCGTCAAATCAACGGCCTGCTAAACCCAGGGTTTTCAGTTTAATCTTTGGGGGGACCATTCTGTGTGACAGTTGTTTGTGTTTCTCCCTGATGCACAGCCACCGTTCTTCATTTTAATTCCCTGTACCTGTACGCCATGTCATCACTCTGCCCGCCCTCCCTCCTTCCCCTAGTCCGTCAGATACTACTTTCGCGCCTTTTCTTTGAATTCTGGGTTGAGATCCCAATGCCCGGATGATGCAAAACAGTGTCGCGGGCGGTTCTGGGTACATGTCGTCAGGCCCCTCCCCCCTCGTCACAGCAACGGCAGACAATAGATTCGCGCCTTTTTACCTGGGTTACCTGTGCAGACAACATACCACGGCAAGCATGGAGCCCGCTCAGCTCAGCTGAGCTCACCGTCACCATATGTCCTCTGGGTGCCGGCAGACGTGGGACTGCATTGCTATACAGCAGCAGCTGCTAACTGCCTTTTGACGGTAGACGGTGTAGCATGAGTAATAGCCGTGGGGCTGGCAGCCATAGGGCTGCATTGCACCAGCCCCTTGCCCTTTGGTAGGCGATGGTATATTATGACTGGTACCCATCGTCGTCATACTGGAGTGGCTGTCAATCATGGCCACCTGGGCAGACATGTTTCGATGATGATGGCTACCAGTCGTAGTATACTATTTTCTGCCAATTGCCCAGTATTGTCTGCTAAGCACCCAGAAGAGGCCGAGGGCGATGCTGGGTGCTGGCAGACGTGGGGCTGCATTGCTACACAGCAGCAGACGATGGTATATTATGATTGGTATCCATCATCATCATACTGGAGAGGCTATCACTCATGCTGCACCATCGGCTGCCAGCTTAAGATGTAAAAAATAGATTTGTTCTGTATTCATTTGCTTCCCCTTCCTCCGTGAAATCAACGGCCTGCTAAGCCCAGGGTTTTCAGTTTATTCTTTGGGGGGACCATTCTGTGTGACAGTTGTTTGTGTTTCTCCCTGATGCACAGCCACCTTTCTTGATTTTAATTCCCTGTTCCTGTACGCCATGTCGTCACTCGGCCCTCCCTCCCTCCCTCCTTCTCCTGGTCCATCAGATACTACTTTCGCGCCTTTTTTCTGACCAGGCGCCATAGCTAGCACTGGGATCATGGAGCCCGCTCAGATCACCGCGGCAATTATGAGCACTATGAACACCACGCGCATTGTCCTGGAGTATATGCAGAGCCAGGACATGCCAAGGCAAAACCCGGACCAGCCGAGGAGGCGATTGCAGCGCGGCGACGAGAGTGATGAGGAAATTGACATGGACATAGACCTCTCACAAGGCACAGGCCCCAGCAATGTGGAAATCATGGTGTCACTGGGGCAGGTTCATGCCGTGGAACGCCGATTCTGGGCCCGGGAAACAAGCACAGACTGGTGGGATCGCATCGTGCTGCAGGTATGGGACGATTCCCAGTGGCTGCGAAACTTTCGCATGCGTAAGGCCACTTTCATGGAACTTTGTGACTTGCTTTCCCCTGCCCTGAAACGCCAGGATACCAAGATGAGAGCAGCCCTCACAGTTGAGAAGCGAGTGGCAATAGCCCTGTGGAAGCTTGCAACGCCAGACAGCTACCGGTCAGTCGGGAATCAATTTGGAGTGGGCAAATCTACGGTGGGGGCTGCTGTGATCCAATTTGCCAGGGCAATGAAAGACCTGGTGATAGCAAGGGTAGTGACTCTGGGCAACGTGCAGTCGATAGTGGATGGTTTTGCTGAAATGGGATTCCCAAACTGTGGCGGGGCCATAGACGGAACCCATATCCCTATCTTGTCACCGGAGCACCAAGCCACCGACTACGTAAACCGCAAGGGGTACTTTTCAATGCTGCTCCAAGCCCTGGTGGATCACAAGGGACGTTTCACCAACATCAACGTGGGATGGCCGGGAAAGGTACATGATGCTCGCGTCTTCAGGAACTCTGCTCTGTTTCGAAAGCTGGAGGAAGGGACTTTCTTCCCGGACCAGAAAGTGACCGTTGGGGATGTTGAAATGCCTATCGTGATCCTTGGGGACCCAGCCTACCCCTTAATGCCATGGCTCATGAAGCCGTACACAGGCAGCCTGGACAGGAGTCAGGACCTGTTCAACTACAGGCTGAGCAAATGCCGAATGGTGGTGGAATGTGCATTTGGACGTTTAAAAGCACGCTGGCGCAGCTTACTGACTCGCTCAGACCTCAGCGAAAAGAATATCCCCATTGTTATTGCTGCTTGCTGTGCGCTCCACAATATCTGTGAGAGTAAGGGGGAGACCTTTATGGCGGGGTGGGAGGTTGAGGCAACTCGCCTGGCCGCTGATTACGCGCAGCCAGACACCAGGGCGGTTAGAGGAGCACAGCAGGGCGCGGTGCGCATCAGAGAAGCTTTGAAAACGAGTTTTGTGACTGGCCAGGCTACTGTGTGAAACTTCTGTTTGTTTCTCCTTGATGAACCCTCCAACCCCCCCCCCCCCCCCCGACCCGGTTCACTCTACTTCCCTGTAAACCAACCACCCCACCCCACCCTCCCCTCCCCAATTCGAGCACCGCTTGCAGAGGCAATAAAGTCATTGTTTTTTCACATTCATGCATTCTTTATTAGTTCCTCACAGAAGTAGGGCGATAATTGCCAAGGTAGCCTGGGATGGGTGGGGGAGGAGGGATGGAAAAGGACACACTGCATTTTAAAACTTATTGAAGGCCAGCCTTCTGATGCTTGGGCGATCATCTGGGGTGGAGTGACTGGGTGGACGGAGGCCCCCCCACCGTGTTCTTGGGCATCTTGGTGGGGAGGCTATGGAACTTGGGGAGGAGGGCTGTTGGTTACACAGGGGCTGTAGCGGCAGTCTCTACTCCTGCTGCCTTTCCTGCAGCTCAACCATACGCTCGAGCATATCAGTTTGATGCTCCAGCAGACGGAGCATTGACTCTTGCCGTCTGTCTGCAAGCTGATGCCACCTATCGTCTTCAGCCCACCACTTGCTCTTTTCATCCCGCCATTCAGCCCGCCACCTCTCCTCTCGTTCATATTGGCCTTTTCTCATCTCCGACATTGACTGCCTCCACGCATTCTGCTGTGCTCTATCAGCGTGGGAGGACATCTGCAGCTCCGTGAACATATCGTCCCTCGTCCTACGTTTTCTCTTTCTAATGTTCACGAGCCTCTGCGAAGGAGAAACATTTGCAGCTGGTGGAGGAGAAGGGAGAGGTGGTTAAAAAAGACACATTTTAGAGAACAATGGGTACACTCTTTCATTACAAGGTCGCATATTTCGGCTTGCAGGCAGCCATGGTAGGCCACAGTGTTTTGGCTTTTTTAACCTTCTTAACATGCGGGAAAGGTTGCAAACAGCAGCGCATTTCCCATATCAAGGATGAATTGGGTTGTCCATTTAAAATGGGTTTTCAATGTAAAAGGAGGGGCTGCGGTTTCCCGGTTAACGTGCGGCACAAACACAAGTAAACCACCCCCCCCACCCACACGATTCTCTGGGATGATCACTTCACCCCTCCCCTCCACCGCGTGGTTAACAGCGGGGAACATTTCTGTTCAGAAGAGCAGGAACGGGCGCCTCTGAATGTCCCCTTAATAAAATCACCCCATTTCAACCAGGTGACCGTGAATGATATCACTCTCCTGAGGATAACAAAGAGATAAGGAATGGATGTTGTCTGCATGCCAGCAAACACCGGGACCATACGCTGCCATGCTTTGTTATGCAATGATTCCAGACTACGTGCTACTGGCCTGGCGTGGTAAAGTGTCCTACCATGGCGGACGGGATAAGGCAGCCCTCCCCAGAAACCTTTTGCAAACGCTTTGGGAGTACATAAAGGAGAGCTTTCTGGAGATGTCCCTGGAGGATTTCCGCTCCATCCCCATACACGTTAACAGACTTTTCCAGTAGATGTACTGGCCACGATTGCCAGGGCAAATTAATCATTAAACACGCTTGCTTTTTTGTGTGTAATGTTTACAAATATTTACAAAGTTACACTCACCAGAGGTCTCCTGTGTGCCCTGAGGGTCTTGGGTGAGTTCGGGGGTTACTGGTTCCAGGTCCAGGGTCACAAACATATCCTGGCTGTTGGGGAAACCGGTTTCTCCGCTTCCTTGCTGCTGTGAGCTACCTACAGTACCTCCATCCTCATCTTCCTCGTTCCCCGAACCGTCTTCCCTGTGTGTTTCTCCAGTGAGAGAGTCATAGCACACGGTTGGGGTAGTGGTGGCTGCACCCCCTAGGATCGCATGCAGCTCCGCGTAGTAGCGGCAAGTTTGCGGCTCTGCCCCGGACCTTCCGTTTGCTTCTCTGGCTTTGTGGTAAGCTTGCCGTAGCTCCTTAATTTTCACGCGGCACTGCTGTGTGTCCCTGTTATGGCCTCGGTCCTTCATGGCCTTGGAGATCTTTTCTAATACTTTTCCATTTCTTTTACTGCTACGGAGTTCAGCTATCACTGCTTCATCTCCCCATATGGCGAGCAGATCTCGTACCTCCCGTTCGGTCCATGCTCGAGCTCTTTTGCGATCCTGGGACTCCATCATGGTTACCTGTGCTGATGAGCTCTGCGTGGTCACCTGTGCTCTCCACGCTGAGCAAACAGGAAATGAAATTCAAACATTCGCGGGTCTTTTCCTGTCTACCTGGTCAGTGCATCTGAGTTGAGAGTGCTGTCCAGAGCGGTCACAATGAAGCACTGTGGGATAGCTCCCAGAGGCCAATAACGTCGAATTCCGTCCACACTACCCCAATTCCGACCCGCATAGGCCGGTTTTATCGCTAATCCCCTCGTCGGAGGTGGTGTAAAGAAACCGGTTTAAAGGACCCTTTAAGTCGAAAGAAAGGGCTTCGTCGTGTGGACGTGTCCAGGCTTAATTCGGTTTAACGCTGCTAAAGTCGACCTAAACCCGTAGTGTAGACCAGGCCTAAGACTGGGGTTTAGGCACCAGAGTACTTTTGTGAATCTAGGTCTTAGGGCTTGTCTTTCATAAGAAAAAAAGATGTGGTCTTAACTGTAGTTAACACATGGTAACTAACCTGAGGTAAAATGCTAGCGAAGACAAGGCAGTAGTTATTTCACCTTGGTCTTTAGCTCTGTTTGTACAAAAAATGAATAAACAAACAAGAGTGACTCGTGGCATCTGTGAACTGAGGGAAGTTAGCAGGTGGGAGTTAGAAAGCATTGCCAAATGGCCTGAGAACATTAGTAATAGATGAGAGTATTGTGATACCAAGTGTTTTTCTAACTTATATTGTAGCTGCCCCCTCTCACCTTGATTATAAAGTTTAAAGGCCCAATTTTCTGCCACCTACACACACAATTAAAATCCTAATATGTAATAAAAATGTTTTCACAGCTGGTTCAGAAATTTCTGTTAGTGTTGCTATTATCAGGAGAAGGCTCTTCGCTTTGACTTCTTGTACTGCCGTCTCCCATGATGCACTCAGATCAAAGTCATGCCACACGCTGGCATATTTTGTAGTCATAGAAACCGTTAGTTCCTTGTCCTCACCTCTGTCTTGCCTTCTTCTTTTCTGTTCTCTCCACTGTCCTGGTTGCCCTGTGAATTGCTCAGATTATAGGGGAGTAGCAGCAGAGTGACAGCAGAGAGAAGTCACCCCACTTTCCTTATTCACTAGCAGAGGGGTCCTCAACCTTTTCCTTTCTGATACCCTTCCCCCCCACACACACACCCCAACATGCTATAACAATTCCATCCCACCTGTGCCACAACAACTGTTTTTCAGTAGACTAGAAGCCAGGGCCAGCCTTAGGGGGTAGCAAGCAGATCAATTGCCCAGGGCTCCATGCCACAGGGGATCCCGCAAAACTAAGTTGCTGGTGCTTCAGCCCGGGACAGCAGGGCTTGGGATTCGGCTTTCTGCCCTGAGCCCCAGTGAGTCTAACGCCCGCCCTGCTCTCTGATTTATTTTGGTGGACCCCCTGAAACCTACTCACGGCCCCCCAGAGGCCCCAGACCTCTGGTTGAGAACTGCTGCACTAGCATATTCCAATCCTGCTGGCTGAAATGAGCCAGAGAGGCAGAGGTGATGCAAACTGCTGATGGGGGTGGGGTGGGGGGCAGAATTTAAAGGTTCTGGGCCCTGTGTAGTCCCCCCCCCCCCCCCCCCCCCCACACACACACTCTGCTTCTGGATCTAAAACAGGTTTTCAAACTGCAGGGTGCGTTCAGAGGGCCAAATAGCTCGGGCTAGCCCCCCCACAGCAGGGCTCGGGAAGGGAGTGACACCTCCACTCCTGACTCCCTTCAGTTGCACCCCCCCCCAATCCAGACAGGCTGGGTGGTCCACTGAGGTGAGTTGGGGGTGGAGGTGGCGCTCCCTCCCCAAGCCAAAGCTATTGCTAATTGGAAGGCAGAAATCCAGGGGGGGGCATGCAACCGCCCATGGGAGATGTATGGGGGGGCCCCCAAAGAATCATATGCCCCTCCCCAATTGCCTGGGGGGCAGCAGCAAGGGCCCAGAGCTTGAGTGTGGAATGCGCTGAGTTCTGTGCTGCTAAAACTTCCGCCCTTGCTGCATGTTTTTTTTTATATATATAAACAGAGGTAGGGTGATTAAGATAATCAAAGGCTGGTCATTAAATTAAGGATCCTTAGATGATCCTGAAAGCATTCCTAGGCACTCCAGTTAAAAGATAGGAAACAAAGTGTAGGAATAAACAGTTCATTTTCAGAATGGAGAGAAGTAAATAGAGGTGGCCCCAGGGGTCTGTACTGGTCTGGGATCAGTGCTGTTCAACATATTCATAAATGATCTGCAAAATGGGGTAAACAGTGAGGTGGCAAAGTTTGCAGATGATAAAAAAATTACTCAAGATAGTTAAGTCCAAAACAGACTGCAAAGAGTAACAAAGGGATTTCACAAAATTGGGTGACTTAGCAAGAAAATGGCAGATCAAATTCAACATTAAATGCAGAGTAATGCACATGGCAAAATATAATCCCAACGATACATACAAGATGTATAGCCTAAATTAGCTATTACCCATCAAGAGAGATCTTGGACTCATTTTCAGTACCCTGGAAGCACTGTTTCCAGAGTATTCCAAACGTATAAGAATCCTCCTCACTGTCCCTGTATCATCCTGAACTCATTCTCCAGCTTCAGAAGACTTAAATTATCTCCAGTCATCAATGGGACAGATGCAACTGAATAATGCAGCTGTCCTTAATGTGCAGGCCACAGAGGAGGGCACGTGGCCCCATCCTTAGCTGGTGTCAGGGTTCCCTCCCCACTCTGAACTCTAGGATACAGATGTGGGGACCCGCATGAAGACCCCCTACGCTTATTTCTACCAGCTTAGGTTAAAAACTCCCTTATTCCTTGGATTAAGTAATGCTGCCACCACCAAGTGATTTAACAAACATTTAGGGTGGGCCACTTGGAGCCCTACCTTCCCCAAATATCCCCCCAAGTCCCTACACCCCTTTTCCTGGGGAAACTTGAGAATATATCCTCACCAATTGGTACAGCTGAACACAGACTCAAAACCTTTGATTTTTTTCCCCCATTGTTAAGATCCATCAGGTTTTTAAAAAGAATTTTAATTAAAGAAAAGGTAAAAATTATCTCTGTAAAATTGGGATCGTAAGTACTTTACAGAATAACAAAAGACTCAAGAACATAGAGGATCTCCCCTCTAGGCAAAACCTTAAAGTTACAAAACCAAGTATAAACCTCCCTCTTAGACAAAGGAAATCACAAGCCAAAATAAAAGTAAGCTAATGCATTCCTTCGCTAGTACTTACTAATACTAATGGAGTTGGATTGCTTGCTTTCTTGATCTGTCTCCGGCAAGCACACAGAACAGACAGACAAAGAACAGACAAAAACAAAACCTTTCTTCCCCCTCCTCCCCCCCCTGATTTTAAAGTATCTTGTCCCCTTATTGGTCCTTTTGGTCAGGTGTCAGCTAGGTTACCTGAGCTTCTTAACCCTTTACAGGTAAAGGAGGAATTATTAACCCCTTACAGGGTAAAGAGGGATGTTATGCTACCATTAGCTGTATGTTTATGACAGCTGGTGTCCCCCTTTGTGTCCTTCCAACGTGTCGCCCCTCTACAGAGGGGTGCAAGATGCATGCAACAAAGATTCCAAACTAGAGTGGGTTAGTTAAAGGGCAGCTGGCATCACTAACTCCACTTTGTAAAAAGGTGAGGGTCAGGATGATTGATAGGCTAGTCCTGGTTTTTTTAGGGGCCCAGATGTCAACACCACTGAACGTGCAGGAAGCTCAGATTCAGATTTCACAGGTGGGTCCTGTTTTTATAATGCATCGATTCCCGGTCTGAACAATTCAGTCTTTGTGCATTAGCTTTCTGAAGAAGTGTGATGCCGTTTTACAGAAGGGTTAGGTGATTTACCTAAAATCATAAATCAATGCTAAGGCAGAAGCAGGCTCAGAACTCAGGTTGTCTGTCACCTAGGCCACCATTTTAATCAATAAACCATGCTTCCCCTCTCTCTTTTTTTAAATATCATTTTACACTATGCTGGTGGCAAGATATAAATGCAAACAAATGAGTTTTAGATAATCAAGGCTGAAGGGATGAGGAGAAAAATTGTACAAGTATTTTTAAAAGAATGATTTCTCAAGTTTCTAAAGAAAAATGTGTTGTGATTTGAGAGTGGATGTGTCAGAGTTTGCTGTGTATTACAAAAATGTAACTTCAACTTAACTATGCATAGACTAGCATCTCTATAATTCACAATTCAAGAGTCCACCATCTTTAGAAGGCAATTTCAAAAACGGTAAATGTCCTGTTTGGAAGCTTTTCCTGGTATTCAGCCTACCTTTCTTAATTTCATCCCACTACTCCTAGTGATAGCCCATCTACATAATTCCTCTCCCTCCAGGGTGTTTATATCCTCAAATACTTGTAGACAGTTAGTTATCCAGTTCCGCCTTAGGATCTCATCCTGAAATCATTTGCTGTCAAAACTCTCATTAAAGTTACAGGGAGTTTTCCTGTGTGCGGACTGCAGAAACAAGTCCCTAGTCACGGTTTGCCCATATTTCAGTATATTGTGCATATTTAGCTCTTTTACTCTTTACTAGTGTGCCGCTCATTCCATCTCTCTAATAATTTCTGTTGGTCTTCACTGAGCTCTCTCCAATTTGTCTACTGCAAAGTAGGGAAAAGGTAAGTGGAAATGTAGTGTTGATTTTGGGGAGTAGACATTTTCTCTGAAATTCATTAGCTGCCACCCTGCTGTGATTTCAGTGTTGAATGTTTCAAAGAACTCGTATGGGGAATACCTCTTGCGCTGGTGTTTAATAGTTACACTTCCCATATGGATCAATCATTGCTGGAAGGTTTGTTCTAGTTCTAGTACCAGGCTGTACTGGTGCTTATTTCTACTCTTGCCTCCAGGAAACTATTAAACAAGGAAGATTAATCTTGGGTGGAAGTGGGGGCTCTTGTAAAATAGATTCTAGGTAATAAATTCAAATATCAAAGAGAAATATATTCGAGGAACATTAAGATTTAGATAGAAAACAATACATACTTTGGTCAAAACAGGCCCCTCAGTTACACATGAAACTGATTGTATCTCCTCTCACTTCTGAGCACAAGGCAGCCTAAAGCAAGTAATTAATGATACACCTCACTGTGCCTGGGTGTTGGAGGTCCATTTCATCAGCAACTGAATATTTCTTTTTTGCTTTCATGTGATTTCTCACCACATTAAGAGTAAATATTAATTTGCACTTTCTTAGCTCTTTTCTTGCAAGTGTAACAGACTCATATCCTCTGCACAGAGGGACACCTGTAACACACCAGTGGGTTACATGCTTCCTTAGAGTCAACACCCCATTAAGATAGCCTGAAGCAGCTCTACATGAGGTGTCTGCACATTCAAGCCAGTGCTGCTATGAGCAGTTTACATTCAGTTCAGGTTCACAGGGTTTTTCTGCAACTAATAAGATTAGAAACATCTCAAAAGAATTTAAAATGTCCTCCTTTTTAGAACCTTCTGGTTACTTGTTACTCCAGCTTATTCTCTTCCCTGCTCATCTCTACACATCACTGGCTGCCTCTCCTACTATCTGAGACAGCCCCCCTATATCTTTCCAGACTCTTCATCTATATACAGATCTCTTCTCCCTTGTCTGATATACCTACCTTTCAAGTTATCCCTCCCTTTGTTATCATCCTTACGGTTTAACTCTAAAAAGCATTTCAAGATACAGGTTTTTTTAATCAAGGCCATTGAACAAAATGAGGTTGTATAGTAGCTACAGTGGAGAAGATTCCACCACCTCTTCTGGCAACTTCTAATGACAAATTGTTCTTAGATTTAAAAGCCAGATCCTCAGCTGGTTGTAAATCCATTAAACTCTGTTGACTTCAGAATCTGGCCCATTAGGTTTTCCCCAATTTAACCCACTCTTTGCTTGCTGTAGGTTAAACCCATTCCATCCTGATCCCTTTATAGACATGTGTAACTCATCCATCAGGTGCCAATGGCAGCAGCACGGGCCAGGTTCAATGCATCTAGGGGTCTTTTCCGAAAATAAAGGAAACTATGGTTTGAGCCCATACGCAGAAGCATACTCCCAATTCTGGCTCTGGGATATATATATATATATATATATATATATAAAAATAAATAAATAACCTCCTCACCTTTCTGCGTGGGTTCTTTGCCACTTGCAAGCTCTCGGACATCCTTTGGAACAAGGAACCACAAGGAACAACCAACCAAACAGAAGAAACATAATTGTGTGTGTTTCTTTTCCCTGGTTTCTCATATAGATATAACATTTACCTACAACAAAGTGTACAGACCCCAAGCAGTGCATTAGGAGTATGGTCAACACCACAGTTCCAAGTATTAATTGTCCAGCTTGTTGAGGCCCAGGACTTTTGGAACAATAATCCATATCCACCTAAAACTCCTTCCTTGGGTCTAGTCAGACTCAGGGGTAGTCAGAATGCAACTCTCCTCCCCCTGTCTGCTCCAGTTCAGAATAGTTCACGTTTCCCAGTCCACTTTGCCACCCCTAGTCTGGGCAGGCCCCCTTGTGAAGTTCAGCTCTGTGCTGCCACAGTGCTGTGAAGTTAGTTTCACACTATCACCACTAGTCCAGGCGGGACTCAATGCAAAGTCAGCTCTACACTGCTGCCGCTGGTCCAGCCCTAAAATAGGGTGACCAGATGTCCTGATTTATAGGGACAGTCCCGATATTTGGAGCTTTTTCTTATATAGGCGTCTATTACCCCCCCACCCCCGTCCCAATTTTTTTACACTTGCTATCTGGTCACCCTCGCCCTGAAGGATCATGCCATGCAGGGTTCAGAAGCTCCACACGGGAAACTCAGAGCAAAAAAGGACCCTGTGATAGCACTCCTGGTCTCTAGGCTAGACCCTTCTACTCTTTCTTATTAACTCTGAGTCTACTCTCTGTCAGTAGGGTGACACATTTACTCAGGGACATCTCTTGCACAATCCCGCTGTCCTTTCATGACTATAGTTGCAGAAACAATTACCATTTATAAAATCAAAACAGACATTCCAACTAAAGCAACAAAACATACGGTGTGGAACTATGGATGAGCAACAGAACTCATGAAAATGAAGCTGGGCAGAGGTGGCTGTTCCCCTTTTCCCCTACAGAGGGAACAGAGTTCCCTCACTCTAGGACTTCTAGCTGTGGGGCTTACACATGTCAATCGAATGCTTCCCTCTGTTGTCTTTTCTACACACAGAATACACCCAAATTGGCCATTTCTTGGAACCTTTCTTTGTACATCTTATTCATGCAGTATTTTTGTAGCTCTCCTCTGAACTCCGTTAGGAGTAGATATTTTTTGATGTGTGAGGCCCAAACCTGAACTGAATGCTCCAATTCAGGCCTCCCCAATTAAAACACACAACACTTTTTTATTCCCCGATCTCCTCTCAATTTCTCATTTGTGCCAATAAAACCTAGATGATGTCTATTCAATTGATCATTCTCTTTAAGCCCTAGAGCCTTCTCTGTGTGCAGAGTTCTCTCCAGTATACCCTTCTCACGGTTCCAGGGACAACTGCCTCTCTCCAGGTCTTGAACCTGGATACAGGAGTATCTAGACAGCCACCACATCCTGATCTCCACCCAATGAATGCTGAAACCTCATGGGCCGAGAAGCTAGCAGAACTATAGCCTCAGCCAAGGCACCACCCACAGGAGCCCTGATTGGAGGATTGCCCAGTTCCACTGATGGGTCCAACCATGCTATTTAAGCTAGGAGGCAGCCCAGGAAGTTGTTTGATCAACAAGGTTATTTCCTGTTGTTGCTGCATTGGACCCTGATTTCTGCACCCAACCCTATTCCTGCTCTGCTCTTGGCTCACCCCTGTCTTTGCTCCTGTTCCCACTGTGCTCGATCCTTGCCTCTCCTCTAGTTCCTGCCCTTATGCCTCTCTTCCAACCATCAGTTATCAGTCCTGGCTCTGACCCCAGCCTTCAACTTCTGACTCTGGCTTGACCCCTGGCTCTAATAATTGGCAGCTGACTCTAGTGCTGACCCTTGGCTTTGTTCCCCAACCTGGATGTCTGCTCTACCCCCAAACCTCACTCCTGCTGTGACTACTAGTCCAGATTGCCTTCATCCCAGTCCATTACAGGTCTGCTCAAGGGCACCCCTTTAGGTCTCAGGCCTCCAGCTGTCACCAGAGACCTATGTCCTTCTCCCTTCAGACCAGGGGTTTAGGTTTACGGTCCCCCTGCTTATCCTAGAAGATCTGACAAGTCCTTCACCTGCAATTCACTCTGTCTCAGGGACAATGACTGGGTTACCAGCTTTCACAAAGCACGGTACATTTATTTTAGGGCAAAAGCATTACACAGAAAACATAAAATAATAAACAGTTTACATTCATGATAACTTCCAGGTGTCACCCCTCTTCCACATGGAGACCCTGACAAGTTCTAGGCCTTCAAAGCCTTCCAGCAGGATTTTGTCAATCACAGGTCAGGACCACCTGAATCACTTCAAGCTGACTTTACACCATTGGGTCCTTTATCCAGGCCTCCTGAAACAGGTAAAACCAGTCAGTACCCCTCACCCCAGGTGACAACATTTTAAAGGTTGGGAATCTGCATAACCCACATCGGGGGCTTTGCAATAATCACCCCTGAGTTCTTTCAAATTCCATAAGAAACTCACCCATTGATTCAGAAATCAAGATACATACAACACTCATTGATACAAAAGTCCATTAATATTCTACATGTGTATTGTATTTGGCACATCTCATAAGTTTTTTGAAGCTTCCATGCTTCTAAGGTCTCATCTGTCAAACCCCTGTTTCTATACTTGTGTTTTACTCACCCCTCCCTTTACATTTTGATAATTAAATCTTGTTTTATTGATTTCAGAACTTTTCTCCAGTTTGCCAAGATAGGGCTTTGTTTATTCTTAGACTCTGAGTTATGTACGCTCTCCCATTTGGGTATCTTCCCACTGTGATTAGTTTTTTTCCCCCAACTGGATTGGCCAACTGAGGAAGGGTAGCATTCCAGGCAGCCTCCTAACTTAATACTGTTCCATTAGTAATTCTTTTCAGTCTGTGTTTTTCACCAGTTTTGTATCTGTTTATACAGGACAGACCTGCCAAGTATCATGCATCTCACTTAACACTCCTGCATTTGGCAGGCCTGTCATGCCCTCCTGCAGAAATTACAAAATGACATGATTTAGAGAGAGAAACCCTCAGAAAATTCATTGCCGTCTAGGAGAATAGGCACTGACCTGTCAGCCCAGAGCCAGGAGCTATAGTCCAAACTCTTCCCCTGACTGCTGTTAATATTTATCTGCACTTCACAATCATTATTAAACAAAGCCTCTTATTACACCTGCTTTAGAGGAGGCAATCATCATTCCCCCATAACGATACACCCTTAGTTTGTGTAGAACTTGCCCTAGAACCCCAGTCTCTACTATGATAGGCCCAACTCCCATCCACATTGCCACATGGCCTGCCAGGAAAGATAGGCCCAATTACATTCTTGTAACATTTAGCTAACAGTATGACTCTGTCCTCCTCTAGTGACAAGACTGTATATAGAGGTTTATGACTGCTACTGCCCCTGTGCTAATAGGCCTGGTCCTTCAGCTCAAGTGTTAGGAGTTCATGTTTTTAGATCATCCCAGGAAACTGTCAAAAGCGTCCCATGCATAGGTTCTGTCCACTAGGCTCTTTATCCTGTCAAAGAAAATTTGCTATGATTTATTGTGGGGTTCTATGCGGAGCAGATAAAGCACACGACCACTGTGGTTGCAGGCTGAATCCGAATCCTGTTTATTGCAAGCTTTCTTTTATAGTTTTTTCTCAACATTACATAACACAATTAGGCTATAACAACACATCTACGGATTGGACAAGAAGGAGAATCATGTGTTTATCACATGTATAGCCCCACACCGATTGGTTCAACCGTTCCTTACATAAGGCCATGATTTGTTTACCTCATCTTATATAATCCTAGACCACCAGGGGGTCTTACATAAGGCCATGATCATTTTATATAATCCTAGACCACCAGGGGGGCCTTACATAAGGCCATGATTTATTACCTTGCAAGTGTCCCATCGTGACCCTTACCTCCTTATGGAACTTTCCATTAGGTTGGTGTAGGGATGATACATCCCCACAATTTATTTTTGACAAACATCTGTTGCCTGCTATTTATCACCTTACTTTCCTAGATGTGCTTAGAAATCAGGACCAGCTCCAGGCACCAGCTTACCAAGCAGGTGCTTGGGGCGGCCACTTCGGAGAGGGGCGGCACGTCCAGCTGTTCGGCGGCAATTCGGCGGATGGTCCCTCACTCCTGCTCCGAGCGAAGGACCTCCCACCGAATTGCTGCCGCAGATCACGACTTTTTGTTTTGTTTTTTTGTTTGGCTGCTTGGGGCGGCCAAAACCCTGGAGCCGGCCCTGTTAGAAGTTAAATACTTTATTTGTTCTACCAATTTACTAGGTACTGATATTAACCTATGTGGTCTAATTCCCTTTCCCCGTGGCCCTACATGCACAGAAACTTCCTTTTCCTTTCTTAAAATGAAATAGGATTTCATATTTGCCCTTTTCTAATCATCTGGGACCCCATATGTCTTCCTGGAGTTCTCAAAAATGTCAGTGGTTCTGATATTTCAGCTAGTTCCTTAGTCCTCAAGTGTTCTTCATTGAGCTCTATTGATTAACATTATATATTCAAGTTATCTAGGTATTCTTTAACTGGTCCTGATTGTGTTTGACTTTTCCTATTGTGTGTTAATTATTCTATTAAGCTTCCTGTTACTATTATCCATTTCACTGCAAAGTAGCTGAAATTTCAAACAACATAACAAAACAACAAAATACTTGGCACTTCCCTGCGGTTTAAATGGAAAGATCTCCAATTGCTGTATGAACATTAAGTTATATATTCTCAACACCACCTCTGTGTAGCAGGCAAGTCTCACTTTCATCGTTTCATAGATGGAGAAATGGAGGCACAGATAAGCTCACGGGCTTGTTCAACATCAGTAAGAGACTCAGCCACAGAGCTGGGATTAGAATTCAGATGACCTGATTTAGAATATCAACAGTGGAATCAAAAAGTTACAGTGCTGACAGAGTCAACTTTCTGGTAAGGTCCTGCAGAGCAACAGACACCTCCAAACCCAAGAACTGCCTGCTTCAGGAAGCACAGAATTACAAGTGTCTGGAGAAGACGGTAGAGAGCCAAATGGAGAGATTGCTCCACCCTAGCTGACTATCAGGGGAAGGAGCCACAGAAGAAGTACAAGGGCCAACGTCTAAAGCGGCAAGTGTTATGGGACTGCAGGGGGCAATGTTAACCTTCCTTCTGTCAGCAGTAATACACCTGGAGTTATGTCAGATGACCCTGAATGGAATCTAGTGCTGCAAGCACCTCAGTTATTTATAAATGGGATTGCTCTCCAGGGAGGGAGGATGCAAGGATCTCCAATCATTTGAGAAGCCCGTTAGGGTTTGCCATTGCACCTACTCTGAACTAGTGGGGTCTTTATACCACCAAAAGGTATGTAAGGGGTTGTTCCCTGGCCTCAGTTTCTCACATTTAATGGGTGTCTGCTGAGTGTCCATCACAAGTGGTACAATTCCTGTGCCTCCACAGGTGTGGCACTCCTTAGATGTGGCATTTCATCATCCTATGCCTAAATCTCTGCTTTCCACAGCCCATAGACTAAGGCCATAGGCAGCAGAGCATAAATTACAGCAGCTGACATTCAATATGGGAAACACAAGGGAGGCTTAAAGCACCTTTGTCCCTATCCTCTTTCCCCCCCAATGAATGGAAGGCCCTAGGACCTCTCTTCTCATGTGAAGCACTAGCACTCCCATTGTATACGTCATGCACTTCTGGCCTCATTTCATAACCCCACCTTTATTAAGGGCAGACTTTGGGTGGAATGATCCTGGAGTTTGTTCTGACTCTTCTTGTCAGTTACAATAACTCTGTAGAGCAGGAAGTCTCCCCACTCTAAGGAAAGACCTAGCCTTTAGCACTTTGGAGGGGGATTGTGTTGAGATCAGACTACAGAGAGAACCTTGTCAAGAATTTATGGCAACACTGATGCACTGCTTGCTGACTATTGACATTTAGTGTTCTTTGTAAAGCCCCAGCTTTTGGAGCCATGTGATTACAGGAGAGTCTCAGTTTTCCTTTTTTTGAAGTATGTTTCTAGGCATTATGGTTGTGGAGAAAAGCTTGCATATAAGACCCAAGTGTAAACTAAAAGATAAGGAACCAGAAGGCAAATTAAAATATCCAAAATTTATTTTTTTTTAAATCTCCTGATTTTTATGCCACTCTTGTGACTTTGTTGAGGCCCGACTTGTGATTTTGGAACATCTGGGACTGGCGCCGTTGCAGGCATCTGGGAAATTTCTTTAGTCCTGTTTATAACACAGACAGCGCTGGTTACTACCAGGCCCCCAATATTAGGTTAAAAAAAAAAGAAAAAAATCACACCAACCTGCAGCAGCTTTCCTAGTCTTCTGTTATAGGGCAGCAGCAGTTCCCCTAAAAGTGCAACAAAAGCCCTATAAAATATTCAGGCTCAATAGGTACAAACAGGATTTGAGGCAAAGGGATACACTGAGGGTTACCAAAAGAAACTACACTATTTGCTCAAGAAACTCCCTGAAAAAGCCACTAGCCGTCACCTTCAGCTCCCAACTAAAACCTCTCCAGTGCATCATCAAGGATCTACAACCTATCCTGAAGGACGATCCCTCACTCTCACAGATCTTGGGAGACAGGCCAGTCCTTGCTTACAGACAGCCCCCCAACCAGAAGCAAATACTCACCAGCAACCCCACACAACAAACACTAATCCAGGAACATATCCTTGCAACAAAGCCCGTTGCCAACTCTGTCCACATCTATTCAAGGGACACCATCATAGGACCTAATCACATCAGCCACACCATCAGAGGCTCATTCAACTGCACGTCTACCAATGTGATATATGCCATCATGTGCCAGCAATGCCCCTCTGCCATGTACATTGGCCAAACTGGACAGTTTCTACACAAAAGAATAAATGGACACAAATCAGACGTCAAGAATTATAACATTCAAAAACCAGTCGGAGAACACTTCAACCTCCCTGGTCACTCAATTACAGACCTCAAAGTCGCAATTCTTCAAAAACAACCTTCAAAAACAGACTCCAACGAGAAACTGCAGAACTGGAATTAGTTTGCAAACCAGACACCATTAAATTAGGCTCGAATAAAGACTGGGAGTGGATGGGTCATTACACAAAGTAAAAGCTATTTCCCCATGCTAATTTTTCCCCTACTGTTACTCACACCTTCTTGTGAACTGTTTGAAATAGGCCATCTTGATTATCACTACAAAAGTTTTTTTCCCTCCTGCTGATAATAGCCCACCTTAATTGATTAGTGTCATTAGAGGTGGTATGGCAACACCCATTTTTCATGTTGTGTGTGTGTGTGTGTGTGTGTGTGTGTACACACACACACACACACACACACACACACACACACACATTCCTACTGTATTTTCCACTGCATGCATCCGATGAAGTGGTTTTTAGGCCATGAAAACTTATGCCCAAATAAATTTGTTAGTCTCTAAGGTGCCACAAGTACTCCTCGTTCTTTTTACAGACAATACTAATATCTAGCCCTTATATAGGACTTTCCATCAGTAGACCTCAAAGCATTTTACAAAGGAGATCAGTAGCATTGTCCTAATTTTACAGATGGGGAAATTGAGGCACAGAGAGGGGAAGCAACTGATCCATGGTCACCCAGCAGGCCAGTAACTGAACTCAGATCTCCCGATTCCTAGTCTAGTGGCCTACCTATGAGACTAGAGTACCAGCAACTATAGTCAACAAATGTAAGAGGTATGGGCATCTCAAACCAGACCTCAACCCCGCAAGAGGTCAGAAGAGCGATGCATTGGCTGTGCAGTGGGTGAGGAAGCTTGCTGAATGCCTGACTGGATCATGCCTAGCAGTAGCCAGTGATATTAGTCCCACATTGCCATGAGCAGGCTGAATTCACTCAAATAGAAAACAAAATAAGTCAGTTGTAAATGTTAATGGAGACTTAGGGCTAACAACAGTATCCAGTTAGCAGAATATAATGCTGCTATATCCACAAGCACTTTCACACATCCTGACATCTACATCTCTGTGCTCAACACAATAGCTAACAAAAGAGCTAAACAAGGAGTGTGGATTAAAGGCCCAACAGGGAGGGAAGGAATGGCCCAGAGGCAGGTAATAAAGTTAAAAGAAAAGAAAAAAAAATCCATGTTTCTCACAAAGTTGAGCAATAATCCTAGTACATGGATACAGCTGCTGCAAATAAAATACTCACACACACCCCAAGAATCCTCCCGGTTTAGAAAAAAAAACTATATAAAGCAGACTAAAAAAATTTCTGAATAAATTTAGTGTTTTGAATGCAATGGTGTGAAAGGCACAACCACCACCGAAATCAAACGTGCTATGAAGCATTATTGTAAACAAGAAGGAATAATTGACAGTGAACTAGAGCAGAACTGCAGAGCACACACAGTCCAAGGCTTCACCAGATCCATGCCAGAAAGAGAGGAATGGGAATAGCATGGGGGAGAAAACAAAAAAATACTAACAAAGCCACCGGGGGCGGGGGGGAAGTCACACCACAGCCCCTGATCCAGGAAACTGAAAATGCAGCTGGAGCCATTAAATAATTTCATGGCATATCAACAGAAGGCACATCAGCTGGTACAAGATCAGCTGTCATGCAGCTGAACAAAAAATCCTGAGGGGCTGTCCCCTCTGAACCACACAAAAAAGACAAATGATACCTATGTTAGAGGATAGAGTGTGGGGCTAGCAAAGCACAAGTAACCAGTTCATTTCCACTCTCTCAAAAGGCAAGGTTTCAAGCCAGATATATGCTGTCGAAAACTGTCAGCATAATGCTAACCACGACAGAATGTGCCAGGATAGATATGGACATGAGAGAAGCAGTGCCTAGCGAGAAGATGCTTAGAGTTTAGAAAGTTGGTATAAGTCTCAGGGGATATGGATTAGAGTGTAAAGTGCAGGTGAAGTGGTCAAAGATAAGGTGTGTAAGAACAATGGCCCTGCAATTTATCAAATTCAGATCATCTCCTCTTAACCTGCATACCATATACAAATGGGTTTAAAATGCAACAGGGAATAATTAGGTGAAGTGTTATGTAAACTATTTATAAAGCTATGAACTGTTTGTCAATGGAAAAAGCTGCTAAGAGACATAGTGGAATTGTCTTCAGTGCACCAATATCTCAATGCAGCTTTATTTTGCATGGACTCTTTCATGGAAATTGTATCCTAAAATGCTTTAGTGAGTTAAATACAGACACAGTTTTAAACAAATAATAGCAGGGAGAGAGAGAGATGTTAAGAGATATAGGCAAAGAGAGAACAGTGATGTTTTCAAGCTAAGATTTGAAAATATGGAGACTCAATTAGGAAGAAAGCTGAAGTGTCCAATCAACACCAGGTCTTCAGTGTGGAAACTGTGGAAGATACCTCTTAAGATCCAGCTGGTCCAAGGGAACAGAGATGTCTGGGACATGTCTGTGGATGACAGCTCAGCCCAACCTGTAAAAAAATCAAGTTTTCCCCACAAAGATTTCTCCAACTGTCCAAAGAGGATGGACGATCTTTGCTCGGATTCAATACTCAGAAGAATCAAAAGAACATTTCTGCACAGGGCAGGTGGAGAACAAGACAGTGTGCTGCCTTCCCAGAACCAAGACACAAGACGTCACTCTAAGATAGACTTCAAAAGCATATCCAGTGGGAAATGATTCATTGGTAATGGTTCATATTGTCACTAACAACACTGTGTCATGGGATATTTTCCTGAAGTCATCTTCTCTCTGAACTCAAGTGTGCTGAAGAAGAATATCCAAGGAGATCTTCTCTAAGATCCTTCCTGTCCCATGAGCGAAGGAAGACAGAAGATTCTGGAAGTGAACCACAGGCTAGATAAGTGGTGTAGTATAGAGGGTTTTCTGGAACATTGGTTCACCTTCCAGGGGGAGAAGGGGTTGAACAGTTTGGATGGCCTCCACCTCAGTAGAAGGGGGACTAATCACGTCAGAGACAGGCTGGCTAGAGTAGTCAGGAGGGCTTTGAACTAGCAACAAAAGGAGAGGGTAAAAAGACCACAAAATCAGAATGTTGAGAACAAAATTAAACAAGGAACCCAAGGAACTTAAGGGAAGAAATTCTTTAATTGCCTATACACCAGTGCTAGGAGCCTGGTTAACAAACAAGAGGCATTGGAATTGCTCGTTTATGAGCACAAATTTGATCTAGTTGGTATTAATGAAACCTGGTGGGATGATTCCCATGACTGTAATGTTTAAAAAAAAAAAATCAATGGTTATAACCTATTTAGGAAGGATCGAGTGAGTAAAAAGGGAGGAAGAGTGGCACTCTGTGTCAGAAATGGCATTACTTGTTTCTAATAACTCAGAAGAAAATGATCTTGAGTGCTTATGGATCAATGTCCTAACAACTAAAGCACAAAATGGGGCATTAGTTAGTGCCTTTTATAGGCCACCCAAATCACACTAGGGAACAGGATGACCAGCCCCTTACGCACCTATCTATAATGTGTAGGAAACAGCTGCGTGATCCTAAGGGCACTTCAATTTGAGTGACATACGCTGAAATTCTGATGCTGCCAGTATTCCTAACTGGAAAACATGGGGGACCGGAACTTGGAGGTTAGTTAGGTGCTGCAGTACTCAGCAAAGATCCACAAAGGGACTTAGTGGATCTAGTGTCCTTAAACATTCTTATTTTTCTCAACGGTACAATACAAAATAAGCAAAGAAGAATCAATCTAAGTATGCATTTCTTGGCATTTTCTGTTGATCTGAAACACAGCTTGAATATTATTTAAAGCCATCAGATTTCACTTATTTATCATTTCATTTCTGCTTTTTGCCAGCCATTTTTTTCTAGTACTCACTGGATTCAAGGAGATGTCATTGTAATACCAATTGATGTGTTAGGCAGGTGAAGAAATTATGATCAAAGGATGACACACTTGTCTGCACATGTGTGAAGAGACCCTTTCATTATTCATAACTGGCACTGAAAAAAAAATCTACAGCTAAATTAAGCATGCAGGGTTCAGGGGAACAAAGGTGAATCCCAGCTGCAAGGCCCGTTGAGAACTGGGAGCAATAGCTGGTGTAGAAGCAACAGGGGAAGAAATGAACCTACAGTTTCAAGTTGCTCAGATTCGTTTTTCAAATGGTACAAATACAATGGAATTAGGGTAAATTATATTATCAAAATATATGTATATGCTGATGACTGCAGAATGCTCCCTAAATTCCCAGCTCTCCAAACACCCACAAGCATGGCTAGCTACTGCCTAGTTTCTTGTGCAGCCTGTCAAGGGGTTCACTCATTGCAGGAGCACCTCCTTGTGGCCAGGCACAGAATAGCAGCTGTCTCCCCAGATGGCAGCCCCTGCCAACAGTCACCTTGTCACTGCAGCGCTCTCTCTTCCCACACCTTGGCCCTCCAACTAGGTCACACTTTAATCCACTCCTGCTGGGGTAACAGAGTCCAACCAAGTTATAGACAATGACTTTACAACAGGTCTGCCATCTGTCTCTGGGCTCTGTGATCCTTACACCTTTACCACAGGAGGTTTCAACCCACCTTCCTCGCTGGCTGATAGGAGTACCCAGCCACGACTTCTCGTCTGGATTCCAGCCCAGGGACTCTGCGGCTGGCAGCCAAGGTTTACTCCCTCAGACTTCATGCTACCTCCCTGGAGGGCTTCCTGCCTCTTCTAACCCTCAGAGTGTGACTGTAGATCTCTCTCGCTCACCTGCCTGCCTCTTTACTACAGACTTCCTGGTTTTATAATCACTCTTCCAGCCCCTCCCCAGCTGGGCTTCATCATCAAGGAAGCCTGGCTTTCTCTCTCACAGGTGCTGGCAGGCATGTTAATTGGCCTCTCAGATCCACATTAACCCCCATCAAGGCCTGTGTGGAGTAAACACCCCATCACATACTAGGAAGCATGACCACTCACCCCATCCTCAGAGTAATCCACTGGCTTCCTATTCAATGTGGGATACAAATCAAAATTGCCATCCTGGTTTATAAAACCCACTAGGACTTTCTTCAGCCAACCTCACAGACAAAGAGTAGTTAGCCAGGGAGTGCCAGCTGCACTGTTCACATTCGTCAAAGAGGGCGTGGAAAGGAGGTATGTTTGGTTTAATTATTGTAATACTTTATGATGGTATATTTATAATAGTAAGTAAGGTTTAATGTTTATTTCCACTAAAATGTATCTTTATTAAATAAAGTTTATTTGAATATCTCTGAAGTGTTAATTTCGTGAGCATTCATGGCCAGCCATACAATTTCCATACCCAGATGTGGTCCTCAGGCCAAAATGGGTTGGACAAACATCTGTCAGGGATGGTCTAGGTAATACTTAGTCCTGCCTCAGTGCAGAGGGCCAGATTAGATGATCTGTTGAGGGCCCTTCTAGTACTACATTTCTATGATCTATGTTGTTTCATTTCAGGGCAACTGCACCTATATTTCCCCTCTGTGGTCTAGCAAGGGCATCCCTCTCAGGTTTCCAGCTCCCCTGCTGTTGTCTCCCTTGGATGGAGACTTGCATCTCTCTCCCTTCTAACCAGGTTATTTGCAGGCTGCACAGTTCCCTTCCTGGATATTTCCCAGCAAAGACAGTCTGCTTACAGATCTGCTTGCTTTCTCATCAGAGACCACAAAGTGATTGCTACAGATACAAGTTGCCACACAGTTTTCTAAACAAACCTACTTTATCCTTAAGGTAAAAAGCATTATAGAGAAAAAAATATTAAAAACAATAAAAGAACCTACAAGCATATTAATAAGCTGCCAGAGTTCATCCCAATTTTAACATGGGCTCTGGAAGAATAAGTCCTTCAACCCCACACTCTGGGGGACTCATAGTGGTTACAAGTCCATCACAGCTTCAGCTCAGAAGCAGCACACTCATGACAAGATTAGTCCACTCTTTTATACAGCTCAGGGGTCTTTGAGCTGGAGTTTCCAGAAGCAGGTAATTAGTATACAAGTGTCTGTCCCAAGGGCAGGTTCCAGAGGGGGAGAATTTGCATTCGCCTCACCTCGAGGTGTTTCCTAAGGAAATCCACTTCACATGTATTGTTCCAAAAAGACCTTTAAACGTCCTCATGCTTTCCAGAGATTGCATTAATCTTGTCTTCCTGCTAAAGAAGTTCCATATGATCTCACAATAGCACATAAGCATTTGCATTTCCTATACAAGGCACCCCACAGGTATTAACCCTAGTTCGATAAGGTTTAACTTACTTCAGTAAAATTAATTTAGGATATTACCGGATATTGTCAATCTGTCACATACATATCCAAGTTTTGCATTAACCCTTTTGGTAACAGCATCACACTGTGAGCTCATGTTCAGCTGATTATCCATCACTACCCCCCAGTCTTTTTCAGAGTCACTGTGCCCCAGGATAGAGCCCCCCATCCTGTAAGTATGGCTACATTCTCTCTCTCTTTCTCTCTCTCTCTCTGAAAGGGCTTGTGGACCCCCAGAGGGCCGCGGACCCCAGGTTGGGAACTGCTGCTCTAAACTACAAATTGGCAGCCAGGCGACCTGCAGCCCAAGTAACAGGCCAGGTGATGGGATTAAACTGTGAAATGCCGCATCTTCTTTGTTTGTAACTGTCATAACTATAAAGGGAAGGGTAACAGCCCTCCTGTGTACAATACTATAAAATCCCTCCTGGCCAGAGACTCTGTAAAGGGTTAAAAAGCTCAGGTAACCTGGTTGACACCTGACCCAAAGGACCAATAAGGGGACAAGATACTTTCAAATCTTGGTGGGGGGAAAGGCTTTTGTTTGTGCTCTTTGTTTTGGGGAGAGTTCGCTCTTGGGACTAAGAGGGACCAGACATCAATCCATGCTCTCCAAATCTTTCTGAACAAGTCTCTCATATTTCAAACTTGTAAGTACAGCCAGGCAAGGCGTGTTAGTTTTATCTTTGTTTTCTCAACTTGTAAATGTACCTTTTGCTAGGGTGTTTACCTCTGTTTGCTGTAACTTTGAACCTAAGGCTAGAGGGTTTCCTCTGGGCTCTTTAAGTTTAATTACCCTGTAAAGTTATTTTCCATCCTGATTTTCCATCAGTATATAGTGCCTGCATCTGTAACTTTCACTCTATGCATCTGAAGAAGTGAGGTTTTTACCCACGAAAGCTTATGCCCAAATAAACCTGTTAGTCTTTAAGGTGCCACCAGACTCCTTGTTGTTTCCATCGTGATTGTTTACAGAGATGATTTTTACCTTTTTCTTTAATTAAAAGCCTTTTAAAATAACCTGATTGATTTTTTTCCTTGTTTTTAGATCCAAGGGAGTTGGATCTAGATCCACCAGGAGTTGGTGGGAGAAAGGAGGGGAGATGGTTAATTTCACCTTGTTTTAAGATCCAAGGGGTTGGATGTGTGTTCACCAGGGAGTTGGTGGAAGAGTCTCTCAAGGCTACCCAGGGAAGGGAGTTAGCCCATTGGGAGTGGTGGCAGCAGACCAGATCTAAGCTGGTAGTTAAGATTAGAAGGTTTCATGCAGGCCCCCACATCTATACCCTAAAGTTTAGAGTGGGGAAGGAGCCTTGACATGGTGGCAGAGCAGTGGGATCATTTTAAACCAAAAGCCAGTAAGATTTTTTTTCTCCTTTCTAACTGCTTTCTAACAGAGCTGAAGGTAGATGAATATCTTATCTCATCCTTGCATGAAGGCAGAGGTGTTAAGTTTTTTTTAACATGGGTCTTTGTTAAGAGAAGGGTTAACGCAGTGAGCAAGCAGCTGGCAAAAGGAATTTACAAGCTGAATTGTTTTTTTTCTTTCTACCTCTCGGGTATCGCTAGTGAAAAAGTCTCTGTTAACTAAGCCAGCCCTGAGCTGAGTGCATCCCAGTTTCAGTGAACTGCAGAGGGGTGTGGCCCAGCACAAGAAAGCAGGAAAATGACTACCAGTGAAGCAGCTAACAAACTAGAACCGGCTAGACTGGAAGCAATAGAAAAAGAAAACGAACATAAGAGATGGATGGAACTAAAACAATTAGAAATTAAGGCAGAGGAGGCTGCCCACAAGAGAGCTATGGAGGAGAGGGAAAGAGAGAGGAAGCATGAGCTGGAAGTAGCAAGGGCTAGGCCGGATATATCAGCCAATCCTAGCAACCCCTCTCCAGGTACCGCTTCCCATCCCAGAAAATTCCCCACCTACAAGGCAGGCGATGATACTGAGGACTTCTTAGAAAATTTTGAAAGGGCCTGCCTTGGGTACAGCATCACTACAGACCAGTACATGGTACAGCTGAGGCCGCAGTTCAGTGGACCCTTAGCAGAGGTGATGGCTGAAATGCCTAAGGAACACATGAACGGTTATGAACTTTTTAAAAACAAGGCCAGAAGCAGAATGGGGCTAACACCTGAGCATGCCTGTTGGTGGTTCAGAGCCCTAAGGTGGAAACCAGACGTGTCATTTACCCAACATGCCTACCACATTGGGAAAAATTGGGATGCCTGGATATCAGGAGCAAGTGTTAAATCTACAGAAGAGTTGCCCTTCCTAATGCAAATGGAGCAGTTTTTAGAGGGTGTTCCTGAGGAAATAGAAAGGTACATCCTAGATGGAAAGCCCAAAACTGTAACCGAGGCGGGGGAGATAGGAGCCAAATGGGTGGAGGTGGCGGACAAGAAAAAAGTCTACCTTAGACTTAACCAACTAGTAGCAGTTGGAGCGAATATCAGAACGGGCAACCCGAAACAAAACCTTACCACCGGGGACAACCCAAGGCCCCACCTACATCCCAAGGGAAACCCCAGACGCCTTCTCACCCCACCACACCAGTCTCCACCAACCAACATCACCCTGGTGATACCTTAGCAGGGCGATGTTTTAAATGTAATGAACTGGGACATATAAAGGCCCACTGCCCCAAGAACCCCAACCGATTACAGTTCATTACACCACAATCACACCAAAGATCCCCAGGCCCAGATGCCTCTCAAATACCCTCGGAGGAAAGGGAAATCTTGAGAGCGGGCGGAAAGAAGGTTATCGCGTGGAGGGACACTAAAGCACAATTGTCAACTATCCACCGATCCCTAGTGGACCCCAAACTCATCAACCCAGAGGCTCCGGTGACAATTCAACCATTCATGTCACACTCTTTAACCTTGCCTACAGCCAAATTACATGTCCCGTACAAGGGCTGGTCAGGAATGTGGACTTTTGCAGTCTATGACAATTATCCCATCCCCATGCTGCTGGGGAAACACTTGGCCAACCATGTGAAGATAGCCAAGAGGGTGGGAATGGTCACCCGCAGCCAGGCTAAGCAAGCTTTCACACCTATCCCTGTTCCTGAGCCGTCCACCAGGGCTCTGTCTGTGTTACCAGAGACCCAGACAAAGGTGATGGAACCGGATCCCCTGCCAACGACTGCAACAGCCGTAGTGGATCCAATCCCAGAGACCCAGCCAAAGCCAGTCCCAGAACCGGAACTGGCAATGCAACCAGCACCAGAACCATTGCCAGCACTGAGTCCAGCGCTTGCAAACCCGTCTACAACTCCAATGCCAGAGGGCACTAGCGAGCCTGAACTGCCCGAAGCAGCAGATAACCCTACCCAAGAGGCTCAGCCAGAGCCTGAAATACTACGTAGTGCACCAGCGGAGAGCGGTTCACAGTCAACGGAAACAACCCCAGCACCTGCATTGCTTCCAGAGGGACCAAGCCCAAGTCCACAGTCCAAGGAGGAACTGATGTCTCCAGCATCAAGGGAACAGTTCCAGGCCAAGCAGGAAGCAGATGACAGCCTTCAGAAAGCTTGGGTGGCGGCACGGAACACCCCACCGCCTCTCAGCTCTTCTAACTGATCCTGGTTTGTTGTAGAACAAGGACTTTTATACAAGGAGACTCTTTCTGGTGGGCACCAGGAAGACTGGCATCCTCAAAAACAGTTGGTAGTTCTCACTAAGTATCGGGTAAAGCTCTTGAGCTTAGCCCATGATCATCCCAGTGGCCATTCTGGGGTGAACAGAACCAAAGACCGGTTGGGGAAGTCCTTCCACTGGGAGGGAATGGGCAAGGATGTTGCTAATTATGTCCGGTCTCGTGAGGTGTGCCAACGAGTGGGAAAGCCCCAAGACCAGGTCAAAGCCCCTCTCCAGCCACTACCCATAATTGAGGTCCCATTTCAGCGAGTAGCTGTGGATATTCTGGGTCCTTTCCCAAAGAAGACACCCAGAGGAAAGCAGTACATACTGACTTTCATGGATTTTGCTACCCGATGGCCGGAAGCAGTACCCTTAAGCAACACCAGGGCTAAAAGTGTGTGCCAGGCATTAGCAGACATTTTTGCCAGGGTAGGTTGGCCCTCTGACATCCTTACAGATTTGGGAACTAATTTTCTGGCAGGGACCATGAAAAACCTGTGGGAAGCCCATAGGGTGAATCACTTGGTTGCCACCCCTTACCACCATCAAACCAATGGCCTGGTAGAGAGGTTTAATGGAACTTTGGGGGCCATGATATGTAAATTCGTAAATGAACACTCCAATGATTGGGACCTAGTGTTACAGCAGTTGCTTTTTGCCTACAGGGCTGTACCACATCCCAGTTTAGGGTTTTCACCATTTGAACTTGTGTATGGCCACGAGGTTAAGGGGCCATTACAGTTGGTGAAGCAGCAATAGGAGGGGTTTACGCCTTCTCCAGGACCTAACGTTCTAGACTTCGTAAGCAACCAACAAAGCACCCTCCGACACTCTTTAGCCCTTGCTAAAGAAATCCTAAAGGATGCTCAGGAAGAGCAAAAGGCCTGGTATGATAAACATTCCAGAGAACGGTCCTTCAAAGTATGAGACCAAGTCATGGTCTTAAAGGTGCTCCAGGCCCATAAAATGGAAGTGTCGTGGGAAGGACCATTCACGGTCCAGGAGCGCCTAGGAGCTGTTAACTATCTCATAGCCTCCCCCACCTCCAACATAAAGCCTAAGGTATACCATGTTAATTCTCTTAAGCTGTTTTATTCCAGAGAATTAAAGGTTTCCCAGTTTACAGCCCAGGGAACAGATGACGCTGAGTGGCCTGAAGGTGTCTACTACGAAGGAAAAAGTGACGGTGGTGTGGAAGAGGTGAACCTCTCCACGACCCTTGGACGTCTGCAGCGGCAGCAGATCAAGGAGCTGTGCACTAGCTTTGCGCCAATGTTCTCAGCCACCCCAGGACGGACTGAACGGGCATACCACTCCATTGACACAGGTAAACCAGAGGGGGAAATACGCTTTTGCGTGGACTACCGTAAGCTAAATGCTGTAACTCGTCCCAACAACTATCCAATGCCATACACAGATGAGCTATTGGAAAAATTGGGACATGCCCAATTCATTTCTACCTTAGACTTAACCAAGGGGTACTGGCAAGTACCACTAGATGAACCCGCCAAGGAAAGGTCAGCCTTCGTCACCCTGGCAGGAATGTATGAATTTAATGTGCTCCCTTTCGGGCTGCGAAATGCACCCGCCACCTTCCAAAAACTTGTAGATGGTCTCCTACCAGGATTGGGAGAATCTGCGGTTGCCTACCTCGATGATGTGGCTATTTTTTCTGATTCATGGGCAGAACACCTGGAGCACCTGGAAAAAGTCTTTGAGTGCATCAGGCAGACAGGACTAACTGTTAAGGCTAAAAAGTGTCAAATAGGCCAAAACAGAGTGACTTACCTGGGGCACCAGGTGGGTCAAGGAACTATAAATCCCCTACAGGCCAAAGTGGATGCTATCCAAAAGTGGCCGGTTTCAAAGTCAAAGAAACAGGGCCAATCCTTCTTACGCTTGGCCGAATATTATAGGCGATTTGTACCACACTACAGCCAAATCGCCGCCCCACTGACAGACCTAACCAGAAACAAACAGCCAAATGCAGTTCAGTGGACTGATGAGTGTCAAAAGGCCTTTAACCAGCTTAAGGCGACACTCATGTCTGACCCTGTGCTAAGGGCCCCAGACTTTCACAAACCGTTCCTAGTAACCACAGATGCGTCCGAGCAGGGTGTGGGAGCAATTTTAATGCAGGAAGGACTGGATCAAGAATTCCATCCTGTCGTGTTTCTCAGCAAGAAACTGTCTGAGAGGGAAAGCCACTGGTCAATCAGCGAAAAGGAATGCTACGCCATGGTGTACGCGCGGGAAAAGCTACGCCCGTACGTTTGGGGACAGCGTTTCCAACTACAAACCGACCATGCTGCGCTACAGTGGCTTCATACCACCAAGGGAAATAACAAAAAAAACTTCTTCGGTGGTTTTGATTTTGATTTTAAAATACAACACATTTCAGGAGCTTCTAACAAAGTGGCTGATGCACTCTCCCGTAAAGTTTCCCAGAATCAACTGGTTAAAAATTGTCCTTGGAATGTGGGACATATTGTTAGTTTTTATATAATCAGTAGTATGTCTAAAGGTGCATGTGTCTTATTAACTCTGTTTTCTCCTAGAGCTCCAGGAAGAAATCACAGCCAGTGTGGAACCGGCTGTCCAACACTATCTGTGATTTGGGGGGCATGTCATGACTATAAAGGGAAGGGTAACAGCCCTCCTGTGTACAATACTATAAAATCCCTCCTGGCCAGAGACTCTGTAAAGGGTTAAAAAGCTCAGGTAACCTGGTTGACACCTGACCCAAAGAACCAATAAGGGGACAAGATACTTTCAAATCTTGGTAGGGGGGGAAGGCTTTTGTTTGTGCTCTTTGTTTTGGGGAGAGTTCGCTCTTGGGACTAAGAGGGACCAGACATCAATCCATGCTCTCCAAATCTTTCTGAACAAGTCTCTCATATTTCAAACTTGTAAGTAAACAGCCAGGCAAGGCATGTTAGTTTTATCTTTGTTTTCTCAACTTGTAAATGTACCTTTTGCTAGGGTGTTTACCTCTGTTTGCTGTAACTTTGAACCTAAGGCTAGAGGGGGTTCCTCTGGGCTCTTTATGTTTAATTACCCTGTAAAGTTATTTTCCATCCTGATTTTACAGAGATGATTTTTACCTTTTTCTTTAATTAAAAGCCTTTTTAAATAACCTGATTGATTTTTCCTTGTTTTTAGATCCAAGGGGGTTGGATCTGGATCCACCAGGAGTTGGTGGGAGAAAGGAGGGGGGATGGTTAATTTCGCCTTGTTTTAAGATCCAAGGGGTTGGATGTGTGTTCACCAGGGAGTTGGTGGAAGAGTCTCTCAAGGCTACCCAGGGAAGGGAGTTAGCCCATTGGGAGTGGTGGCAGCGGACCAGATCTAAGCTGGTAGTTAAGCTTAGAAGTTTTCATGCAGACCCCCACATCTGTACCCTAAAGTTTAGAGTGGGGAAGGAGCCTTGACAGTAACATTTATTACTCGTTTGGAACCATAAATAAAATGTTTGGTTACTGCAATATCAATAACCAGTGACATTTTAACAATGCTGGCAGAGCAGGAAAGAAAGTGTATTCATGTGAATGAGTCATGGGAGGCCAGTGTGCTCCCTATCCATCTTCCCTCCTTTGGGTCTATTGCTGAACTGCTTCTGAAAAAAAGAGAGAACTTTGAGAACTGCTTCCCAGGAGGATCTCTGAAGCAGTGAAACAGTGGAGCAATAATCCTGGGGTGTTTCTGCGGAACACGTGAATGCTGATCGAAGGCAAGAGACACAGACCCACAGAAGCATCCTGAACAAGTGTGATGAGCAATGGGATAGGCAAAAGGCACAATGATTTCCCACAATTCAACATTCTGGAAACAGAAAATCAGTGAGATGGGCTCCATTGTTAGAGCATATTTGGTACACTGGTGCCTGTCTCCAAGGGACCTGGGCCTCTGACATTCACAGAACAGTTAATTTAGAATGAAAATACATCAAGACCTCTTCTCACTGCCAGCCCCTTCCCAATATTACTAAAGAATACCACAGTTAGGGTGAATGATTTGTCGCAGTAAAACAGTCTGATTGGGAGGGGGTGTAAATCAGAAATCACCAATTTATAATAAAAATGGCAAAAGCCAGTATTTTAATCCAAATCCCCTTGAGAGTTTTATACCATTTGACAATATTGAACAGATAGTTCCAAGCCATTTAAAGATGTAATCAGAGTCCCTGCATTAAAACCTGCAACAGCAGCACTGCTGTGGGTGGGTGCTGCCCCTGCATTTTCTTCAGCGCAGCTTTCCTGCCTCAGCAAAGCCAGCCAGAGCCATACAGCTGAGCAGACGCCTCTTTAAACCAGCTGTGTCCACTCAAGTACTTCCCCACAGCCCCCGTTCCCACCCATACACCACAGAAACAAGAGTCTAACTCTTCAGGATCATGGGACAAACCATCAAGCCCAAAGATGAGATTTCTTGCCTCTCTCAGCCTCCCATGCAGCTAAAGGCCTAACTGGGCTACTCTCAAGATTCCCCAAAGTTACCATCACATCTACCCACCCACACGCAAAAATCCAAGAATGACAAAAAGTTGTGGATGGTTTTAAAAACTAGTCAGGGGACTCTTCTCAGAAAGAACAAATCTCAAATGATACCGACACGCATGGGGGATTCTTCTGCCCTGCCACCCTTTGAAAGAGTTAGCAGACACTGTCAGTGACCAAGAAACAAAATCCTAAAAATGCGCCCCCCCCCCCCATCTGGGTTATTCCAGTCACTATCAGTGTAATTAAAAATCCTCACAGTCAAAACCCTGGCTTCCTTGCCGGCCTTGCTTATCTGTAAAAACCAATCCTGATCTGCTTTATCTAAGTGACCTGGAGCAACATCCAGTAATCACCCATCTACCTTGGTTGTCCTTAAAATCTATCTGACGTCATTTCTCTCTGTGAACTCAGTTTGATATACTTTTCTACTCTCTTCTGCAATGAGACTTGTTCTAGAATCTAAGGGTACCTCTTACACTCTTCCCCATCCTGATTGCTGTGTTCTTCTCTAGATAGATTTAATCACTTATCGGGGAACATGGATCAGCATTCACATTGCACTCCCCGTCGGTACCCGGGCCAGGCCAGGGAAGCTAATGATCCAACCAGCAGACCAAATTCAGTGATGAATCCTGGTCACATACCACCTGAGGCACATTGTGTATATGCTAAGAAGATCACTAACCAGCAGAAAGGGGCCAAACCCAACCCTCGGATCCAAACGCCCCTGGTCTCTGAGGACTAAGCAGGGTTTGGAATCTGAGGTTCACCTTTGACCATCGTCTCTACTATGGACTGAACCAAAACTCCAGATCCAGAAGCACATGAATTTCAGAGGAGATTCTGAATCTGAACCAGGAACAGGATAGATTCATGCCTATCCCATACCTACACCTATTTCTACAGAGGTGGCTGATTATTAAGGGCTGAGTGTCCCACTCATAATATCCAAGCCATCAGCCACATTACATAGATTCTGAATCCAGTCTGCACTCAGGGCAGGACTGGCACTGAGGAAAGATGGCTTTATGCTCCAGGAAAACAGGTACCCATATCTCCCACTGGCTATCATACAGTTTAAGGCCAAAAGGGACCGCCAAATCCTCTAATCTGACCTACTGTCTATCCCAGGCCACTGACACAACTCAGCCACCTGCACACTAAACCCAACAATTAGAGCAAAGTGCTACAGCCCTCAGGAGACCAAGCTATAGTGTGTCTCAGGGAAAGAAGAGGAGGGACAGAGGTGCGCTACTGCCTGAGGCCCCTGCAATGAGTAAGTGAGATACACCCAGATGATCTTGGCAAGCGACTCACATCCTGTGCTGCAAAGAAAAGCGAAACCCCCCCAAGGTCACTGCCAAGCTGACCTGGCCATCAGTTAGACCCTGGGAAATTCAAACGTAAATCCTCTAAGCTAAAATACCTTACATTTGCTATATGCTCTAACCAGCCCACCAAATTTGTATGCCACTCATTTCCTGTCCCTTTCCCTTCCCTGCCCTGTTACGGACTTAGGCGTAGACTTTCAAAGGTTCCAGTAACCACCCATTTATAAATGATGGAAGATTGCGTAAATGAAAACAAAGGAGGTTGGAGCTGTGGGGAATGTGCTGCCAATAGATCTACTTGAGGAGATGGTAAATTCTCGTGTTCTTGTATGAAAGACTTAACCTGACAACTGTTTTTCACTGATCCCATATTGCTTAATAGTCACCAGGATCTTCACTTCCCCTCTCAACCATCTAAGGGCTTGTCTATCCAGGGACATGCAGAAAAGTTAATTCAAAATGTGAATTTAAAATGGACTAGTTACAACCAATTAAACCGGGCGGGGACACACTTATTCAGAATTAAAATGGCTTTAATATAGTGTAATTTAATTAACTAAGCTAAAACAAAATTAAGGTCATTTTAATTCCTAGTAAGTGTCCACACAGTGTTTGTCTATATGAACACTTACTTCACGTGGCAAGCTGGAGTGTAAATCTACCCCACACTAGCCTGCCACACATGAAAAGCTCTGTAGTGCACTTTGATTTACACTGCTTGGAAAGAGAAGTAGATAGAACCATACTAAGGAACTTTTGGTGCATGGCAACATAGTCCACATGGACATTCAGTGTGCAGCAGGCTAGTGTGGGATAGATTTACACCCCAGATTGCTGTGAACTACGTGTTCTTTTAGATGGGCCTTTAGTCTCTTCTGCCCAGATCCTCAAAGATATTTAGGAACCTAACTCCCATTGAAATTGTCTGAGATTGCACTGTTCTAGCTATAAAATGCAATTAGACGGGGCTTCTTGATGGTGGCCGAAACATTTTGTGCAGACGTATTGATTTTAATGACTTTTTTTTTTTTACAAGAAGTTTTGAGGCCCAAGATGGACTCTCTGGAGAGAAAGAGGCCCAAATACAAAACCGCATCTCTTTGATCCGAAAATGGACGTTTTGATTGATGCCTTTTGTGAAAACGTTAGAAAGGTTTTGTTTTCATTCCAGTGCAGAACAAAAACAAATTTTGAAACTCCAAAGTTGTGGCAAAACAGAATTGACGTTCTCTGTCCAGCTCTGTTCCTTAGCTTGTGTTGAAGTCAGATGGCAGTCTCAGGTGGGGGCTGGTCCTTATTGGACAGAATGCTGAGGATGATGTATGGGTGTCCAGCAGAACCTCCGGGTGCCTCCCTCATATCTGGTCTCCTCTTGGTTCTTGTGGTGAGGCTCAGCTCAACACTTGCTTTATATCTGGTCACCAGGCACTAGCTGTGGCTTGTTCTACCGGTGGTTTCCAGATCCTTTCTTCTTAGTCTTCCCATATCAAAATCCATTCTGGCTTGCTGAACTGTAAACAAAAAAGTTTAACACATTTGCACTTATCAGAATGACCCCTCTCACATGTGCGCCGACATGCCACTCTCCCTGGGGGTGCTCAACGCTGGCTGTGCCCCAGGTCCCACCCCCACGCCACCCCTTCCCCCAAGGCCCCACCCCTTCCCACCTCTTCCTGCACCCATTCCGCCCCCTTCCCCCAAGCGTGCCCCACCTTCGCTCTTCCCCCTCCTCCCCCCAGCATCTCCTGCATGCCACTGAACAGCTGATCTTCAGCGGGTGGGAGGCGCTGGGAGGGGAGACGCTAATTGGTGGGGCTGCCAGCAGTCAGCAGGGCTGGGGTTGGGGGGAGGAGCTGATCAGTGGGGCTGCTGGTAGGTGCTGAGCACCCCGGTGTAGTACTGGCTCCAACCTCAGGGTCACTGGGAGGCCAAGCACCACACAGGAAAGAACACCATAACTGCAGGTAAGGTCCAAAGTGAGAAATAGCTCAAGAAGCTACAAGATTGATCAGGAGTCAGTTTTAACATGAAATAAAGTGGAAACCAGATTTGGGATCTCATTTTACAACCCAGCTGTCACTTAGTAATATGTATTCATATGGCCAGTCTTGTTCAGACTAGTACACGCACACCCGCTGTGAAATAACCAGAAAATTATTACATGTTTAAAAAAGGTTTCAAGCCTGTTTTGACTTTCTCATCACTGGGTCTGCACTGTCTGACATTAATTTTTCTCCCTGTATCTGGCAAGCTCCCCTAAGATGTTCACTTAAAAGAAATGTGCTAACTCTGCTCAAGCCAGTGCATTAAACATAGCAGTGTGGCCCAGCAGCACAGGCTGGCCAGGGTACAGTGCTGCTTGACACGCAGGGGTACGTAGGCGGACGGCTAGCCCATGCTGCTGCCTATGCCACCGTGGCCACACTGCTATTTTTAGTGCACTAGCTCAAGCAGAACTAGCACCTTCCCAGCTGGTGTGCAGACACACTCTAAGACAGAGGTTCACCAACTTTTCTTATTGAGTACCCCCGTCCAGATTTACCAGCTGCCCAAACACCCCTCCCCTTCTCATCACTGATACTCTGTGTTCTTCTTAACGCTACCTGTCTTCAACCATCTGTCCATATTTCATGGTTACGTACAGATATAGTATAGTGCAACATAGACAACCAAAAAAACCAAAAACCTTGACTAAGTTCTGAGCTCAGGTAGACTGGACAGTTGCTGGGCAACTAAAACCGCACTGTACACTGATTGGAGGTGAGGGCTCTGTATGTCAGTGTCTCTGTGTTCTCACCAAAATTTAAAAACGTCACGGCTTCTCTGTGTATCTTTCCTCATTTTCTTTTAAATAAGCTTCTCTCTCTACAGAAAATACTTCTTCCTCACCCACCCTCTTCCTCTACTTCTCAATGCATATAGCCTGAAAATCTCTGCTCCGCCCCCACTCTGTGAAAGGCACTAGAACTAGGATACAGCTGCTTTGTGCTGCTCCAAGTTGCAGAGGGTACCTAATAGTAACTATATGGCACTTCATGAATGTGCAAGTATTGACTAATTAATCGTCACAGCCCTGTCTGAGGTAGGTAAGTATTGTTTTACTCATATCCCAAATAGGTAAACTGAGGTACTGAGACGTTAAGCAACTTGTTCAAGGTCCCTACGTGGGCAGGTATTGGTACCACACAGCAAGCTGCAGGTTACTTCCAGCGGTCTAGGGCCCCTAACGTAAATGATACAGACGGGGAACAAACAGTGAGATGATAGAGGATGGAAGCCATTGGCTGCTCTGTTACTGGAGAAGTCTGGCTGTGGTGTATGAGCCTCTTGGATGTCTATAAGAATGTGGGCTGAAGGCTATCACTGGTGTCTTGTGATAGACTAATAATGGCTGGAGTTTTTTCCTTGGGATAGCTAGATCATTTATTGACTACACACTAGGGGCAGATCACTTCCTCTCCTGAGAGCATAGTGAATTTCCTTGTTTGTGATGAGGCGGGGGTAAGGGTGAGGCTATCTCACCGTCACCACCAGGGCATTTCAGCCCCCATCACTGCTCTCTGCATTGCACACAGAGGACAATTAAATTAGACTGTTGTTTCCCCTTCATTCTGATTCAATTAAAAGAGGAATTAATGAGGGCAGCGGAAGAGGCTTTTTTCCAGGCCAGCATGAAAGCTGAAGCCAGAGCAACTGGCTCTACAAAAATTCTTGAAAAAATTAGATCCTTGCCAGAATGTCTCTGTGAGAGAGGAAAAGAAACAGAGCAGAGAATTACTGCTAGAAATGAAACACACGTGCACACACAGGCCTGTTACCAGGAGGGAGTTTGGCACTGATATAGCTCTACTGGTTCAAAGCCCCAGTGTAGATGCCCTGCACCAGTGTAAAATGGTGCCACTTGCCTTTAATGGGACTACTCATGGTGTAATATGTTACTCAACATAAGTAAAGATACCAGAATCTGGCCCGTAGTCCTTGTGCAGCTTTACACAGTGCACATGTGAATTTCTGACTAGACAAATAGCATCCTGAAGGTAGTAGTCCATCACTCATTATTAAGGACTCATTCCTGCCAGGTGCTGCCTGCACTCACTTCCTCTCCAGAGTGCCTCAGCTCCTCACATAATCAGATCCCATGAGTCCAAGAGACAACCAGTTACTCAAATATCCTTTAGACGACTCCATAAATAAACCACAGGTGCCCTGGCCACACCATCAGAACTCTGGCATGGAAAAAGCAAAAGTTAGTGGGATGACACATTGTCACACTTCCTTGGAAATGGAGGTATGTATGTACCAACCAAACTGTAAACCATGCTCATTTTCAATACCCTGCTTGAAAAGGTAACTAAGGTAACTAAGGTAGCTAATGCCTGTCTGAAAACAGAATTAAGCAGCTTTGGGTTCCTTGTTTGGGAAGTGCAACCTGAACTTTGCTTTCGTGGGTATCTCGCACTGGTGTGGCGGCTTCTTTTTTAGTCTAATCCTCTTGAAAGTTCATACGCACTCAGACCACTGAGATGTTCCCGAATGTTAAGCTTCACGTTTACAAATTTCTGTGGGTGGGACAGTCGCTCCAGATGGCAAATCACATAACATACGAGAGACTTTGTTATTTCCCTACAGAAATGGGGAACAGCGAGCCAGGGCAACAGTGATGTTTTTCAGGAACTTCCAGCCCACGAATTTCTCAGTAAAGCCGAGCCTGTGCGCAGATGTTAGCATCGCCAGGCAGTCTAGACCTTCAATAGAGCAATGAGGCTGGAGACCGGGGAAAGCTAGCAAAGAGCAAAAGAAACAGCTGAAAAGCCTAACACGCAGGAAATATTTCTAGAGCAGGAGGGTGAGAAAGTTCTGAGACAGACAGAAAATGGATCCAGGAACCAGAGGAGTTGGATCAACGACTAGTAAAGCCATGAAATTGTGAGAAATGCCAGATCAGTAGTCTGTAAAGAAAAGGGAGAAAATTGCATTTAACTCCTGCTGGAGTTACATACCTGCACTGCACTCATGTGCTGACTGTTATAAAAGGAGTCCTAATCTAATGCAATTATTCAGTACAGGAGTATGTTTCTGAGAAGCACAAAGAGAAGGGAGTGGTAATTTCAGAAATAAAATTACAAAAAGAGGCAAATTAAAAGGGCGTTGAGAGTTATTTGAAGTCAAAATGAGTAAAAAATCTTAAATTGTATAGAGAGTGGGAATGTAGGACTCTGTGCTGGGTACAATCTAGTGACTGCAAAAGGTTCACTGGTTGTTTGCGTTGAGGATCAGTGAAAAGACAATTTTGGAGCAAAGGCTAATGGCTTTGATCTACATCCACAAAGGTCCTTAGTTAGGCACCTAAGTCCCAGTTTTGGCTCTACTGCAATCCACAAAGTTCCTGCTGACCCCTCTATGTACCTAAACTCAGTCAGCACCCAAGTTTTCAAAGTAGAAGTTCCCTTGGTGCCTAAGATTCAGGCTCTGGACACAAGCACAGCTGCCTCCCTCTGGGTGCTGGCCGACTATCTCCTGCCTTATCCCCAGAGTGATTCCCGAACCAAGAGAAGATAGGCGTTTAGCTGCCTAAATTGCCTGTGGGGTCTGATCCAGTAGGTGTGCTCAGAGGCCGCCTACCAGACTGGGTACCGTTCAAAATCAGCTGGAGGAGGTGGTGGTGCCACCTTCTCACTGCTGACTCAGTGGGCCCAATGGCTATCTAAGTATTCATCAACAATGGAATGGTCAGTGGGCCACAGAGAATGAGAATGACTCTGTAGTCCAGTGGGTAGGGCACCCACATGGGAGAAACTTGGGGCCAGTCCCCCTGCTCTAATTGCTCTTTCATTATTCATACACAGTGGAACAGCATCAAGAGGAGAGACTCAGGGAGCCCCACATCAGACTATCCCATAGCTTACTGGGCAGAGCTCTCTAAGAGCTGAGAGACCCCTGCACAATTCTTTCTCCCCCTCTGCCAGCACAGGGGGGAATTGAACCTGGTTCTCCCATCATGTCCCAGGTGAGTGTTTTAAGCACTGTGCTAAAAGTTACAACGTGGGCAGCTCCTCCTCTGACTGTTTTGTGTGGCAAGAGGAAGGTGCCTAACTTATTCCCTCAAGTGGCTTAGGCATGTAAGCTGCCTGACTGCAGGCAGTGGGTTCCTGTTCATGGATTACTAAGCACAGTTAGGTGCATCCCTATAGCCTGGACTTCAGCACCTAGCTCAGAGAGGGGCGGGGCTTAGTACCCCCCCTCCCCCCCGAGATTACCATCTCCCATTGGCTAGTTTAGGCACTCCTATGCCTAGCATGCTGGTTTTTGTGGCTCACATTCTTAGGCGCTTGTCTCTCAGCATTCATTGTGCAGGCTGCCTAGGTGCCTAACTCAGGCTTTGTGGATCACAGTGTGGTTCTTGTGTAGCGCCCCTCTCCACCTGGTTACCTCCTTTAATGGCAATCCATTTACAGGTTTTGATGGACAGGTCTGGGTTCTTTTGGATCCCACCACCCACTCAGCAGGGTGAATCTTTTTTCTTTTCTTTTTTTCTATGAAATTATTTGGTGGTGCCTCCACCCCCCTCGCTCCTTCCTGGCAGGGTCACCAGGGCAGCTTGAGCGGAAAATTCTAACTACAGAGTAATCCCCACTTACTTGCCAGATAGTTGGAGACTTCCAAGAAATAACATAACACACAAAAATATATTCAACACAACAATTATATTAAACAGGCAACAAATACAACATAACAGGGTGAAACACTATTTTTAGGGTCACTGGTGCCCACACTGGAAATACCCGTGACTTGATGTAACAAGTGTAAAATTAGTGTCCTGTTGATACGCGTACTTTGCTGGGGCCCTTGATGACCTATACAATTCTCTGCAGTGGTTTAGCAGTGTGGCTGACTGGGTTCAGTACAGCCCAAAGGACCCACAAGTGGGAGGAGGTGGTGAATCCCTCCACAGGTATAATAAGCAGCAGGTTATAAAATCCTCAAACCCTTACTCCCTGGCTTGAGGGGACAGTTCAGGGAGTAGGGGGGTCCCCAAAACAAATTCCAACCAACTAAAAGACGGTGCACTCACGAACTCCATGAATGATCTTCAGGTTTGAAGTTGACGTTGGACTCCTCAGTCACTGCAGAGGGGCTGCTGTCTGCTGTCAGGGATCCTCCTCAAGCAGGAATCAGGCTGCGTTTGCCCCAGGATTTCCCCTCACCACAAAGGGGTGTAGGGCTCAAGGTGTAGATTATACAACATCCAAACTGTAGCCTCCTAGCCCAGGCTCCAGTCACACACTCAGCAGGCAGCTTCCCTGGACTAGCAGAGCTGACCATGTGGTGACTAGTCTCACCTAGGGAGCTAGAGGTGAACCCAGCCTGGCTGGGGAAATTTCTCAGCAAACGCTACCAATTGGGACTCATCCGTGGAGAAAGAAAACCCAGGTGAGGGATCGGCTGTCAGGTCCCTAGAGGCCAGTTCTCAGGGGGAACCCTGCTTGCGGGCCTGGGACTCACCAGCTCCCCACAGCCAGTCCTGTCCTGGCCCTGGCTGGCTCCAGCCACTCCAAAATGACTTCTCCCCTCTCTTCAACTCCCTGGGAAGGGCATCTCACTCCCTATTGGTTGCCAGGCAGACTGTGAGTTTGCCTTGGCTCCTCCTCCCTGAGCTGCCAGCAGACAGAGCTCCAGGAAGCTATGTAATCTCCTTGGGGGTTACACTTGTGTTTTTCTAGGTGCCTAAAGATTAGGTGCTGTGACACTCAGCACTGCAATGCCTAAGTCCTTTGTGGATCCCACCCTTTGTGCTCAGGCTGCAGCATGCATGTTCTGTGGCATTCATGCTGTTCCAGAGAAACTAAGTACGTACTTACAGATTGGTGTGGAGTCCACAAGGAAACTGTAAAGACAGAAGTGGAGTTAATAACTGTTGGGTCACTTCACAGAGTTAACTGGACAGAGTCAGATTTGGCCCTAAGACACACTGGCTTGTGCTGCCACAACCTAGGAAGCAGGAGTCCGGAGGAAAGGCCACCTGTTAAGGGGTGATTTTGGCAGTGCAAGGCACCCACAAGCTCTGCTCTGTGTCAGGCCCCACTATTGCTCATCTAGCAACAAAAATGGGTTGTACTGGACAGGATGAGGGAATAACTGCCTGGGAAATCAGCTTCTGCTGTGTAGCCAGAATCACAAAAGTTCCCTCCCGCAGTCAAATTCCTCAAGGAGGGCAGGCACGGTTTGGATCCTCTGTGGGGCACAGCTGCTCTCAGACACACAGATGGGAGTATTGTGGTTTGCACCTCACAGCTCCAGCTGGGGTGAATCAAGCCCATAGAGTCTCAGCTGTTACTGCAGAACAGAGTCTTTGCTTCGAGAGACTCCGCCCAAACCTGCAGCGTGGTTAATCGCAGTCAGTGCTCATGCTGTACACATCAGGGTGCAGGCCCCTGCCAGCAGATCAGACAATCAAAGGCTGGTGGTCACCTAGCCAGAGTCAGGAACTCATTACACTGAGCTCACTGCCTGCTGTTTGGTGAGCCATGTGAATGAGTTAGGGGAGGTCCCACTCTAATTCTGGTACCCAGTTCTGAGAACCACCAACCCCATTTTTGCCTGTCACAGCAGAGGCCAGAGGAGCTCTGAGGTGGTCTCTTCCAGCTGGAGGAGAGGCACATTGTTGGGTGTTGTTTGTGGGAACTGTGTCCTCCCCTGTACTGCACCTGTTCTGGGGATGAGTAGAGACACTTTACCTCCAAGTATCTCCAAAAAAAACCTGTTCAACAGCACGAAACTCATGATGAGAAAAATGTTTCTAAAAATTCTAAAGTGGCACCTTCCTCATCAGTCAAGCAGCCATCAGCACCCTCTAGAGTATGGGGGATATAAGGGACTAAGCAAAGCACATGGTCTTGGGCTGTTTTGAGAAGTGGAGGCATCAGAATTGGCTGAAGAGGGAGCTAATCTTAAGGAAATTCCACTCCATAAAGTCTGTCTGTGAAAGGATGGCCTGCCCTTTAAAGGCCTGGACAAGGCAGACCTGTTCTATCAGCCTGCCTGTGCTGTAATTAGCTGTTTCCCAGCCTACAGGGGCTGGACTAATTGGGGGTCAGTGACAGCCTGCAGTTTGGCATGCGTGCCGCAGGTTGCCGACCCCTGGTCTACAGTGCTAACAGTTCTGAGTTGGGCTTTGGGTTGGATAAACACCCAAGAGTCCAAGTGCTTCTCTGAACTATGCAAACTTGTTGAGTCTGCAAATTTAGGCCGCTCACTTCAAGCTTCCTGTATTTCCAAATTTGGTTCTAGTCTGGAGGCAAGTTTTAGGAGAATGGGGCTTGTTTCATTCTCATCTTCATCATTTCATTCTCCATTGCATTATGGGTGCTCAGTTTCAAGTTTCTTTCTCAGAAAGTCACACTTGCACCACAAGACAAAGAGGATCACACTGTGGTCTGTGAGTGGCCAGTGACATCTGTTCTGGTGGTTGAACAGAATAATATATATTGGGAACCAAACAGTGGTAGAGTTCGGAAGAGAGATGGGTCCTTGAGAGGATCTTTTGCTTACAAAGTGGTCCACAAAACCAAGCCACTGCAAAGCCACAGCAAGAGGTCGTCATTCCCTCTTCTCCTAACAGCACAGATTCATTCACAGTCTACGCAGCAACTGGTGTGTGCTGCACAGGTGCAGGACTCGACCATGTTCATCCTCGGGCATGGAAATACTGAAGACGGAAGCACCGGGAACACGTGACTTTGAGAGAGCCTCAAATGCTTTACAGCTGATGATAGCAGATTACTATCCCAAGAGGCATTTGATGAATGAAGGAATGATTATTTTTTAACTTCTATACCCATCTTTCTCAATCCATTTTCCACATTGAGTTGCCCCTTGGCCAATCCTAGAACTTGACACCTCCTTGCAAGAAAAACCTTACTATTGCGATGCTAAAGGGATGGGTAGCAGGTGTTCCTGTAAGACAGATTTATTACCTGAGTAGTATCCTGTTGCTCTGTGTAATTATTTCCATTTCAGCAACTGTCAAAAAAGATTACATTAGGCCTCACATTTCTAGTCAGTCAGGACCACGTGTGGTATCAGATCCATCCCTGCAGGCCTCAGATGCCAGCCAGCCATGTGACTGTTAGCAAAGTGATGATGGCACTAAACAAAGACTGACACCACTATTAGGGGTGTGGAAAGGAGAGGTGAAAGCTGCTTAATTTGTGGTGTTGGATACCATATGCCTGACTACAGCACCATTTCTCCTCCACACCAAGGCGCCAGGTTGCAACCAAAGGGAATAGAACAGAATTGCTTTGGGCTATCAGTCCTACCCCTCAACTAGCCAGACAGGGTCACTGTAAGTGGCAGAGTGTATTGTCCAGCCTAGAAAGAAGCTAGGTGCGCATAACGACTAGCCAAACCTGGGTTGCCTATGTTACAGGTCAGAGCTGTAACCACCCAGCCATAATACTCACAAGACAGTATGGCCTGGCTTGCTCTCTTTCTTTCTTTCTCTCCAGGCTAAAGTGGGGTGGGATGGAGGAAAATTCCCTGAAAGCCTCAGAGATCTGGTAATGTGAGACTCATCAGCTACTGCTGACAGATGCTGACATCAGGACTTTGGCCAGAGACACTAGTCAGAGGCCCAGGCAGGTTTTGTTTAGGATTCCTTGACTAGAGTGAAGTGGATGAGTTACAGGCTTCACACCAGTTGCTTTCATTAGCAGTGTCCCAGCAGTTCGGACATAGGTGATCTTTCTGGGACAGCTTCTGTACAGTGTGGCCATCTTCCACCATCAGAGGGTCCAGTTGTCCACAACTGTGTACTCCAGGTCCTTATGACAAGGTGGCAAGGAGAGAGGTTGGGCTCCCAGATGGAGGTAACTCTCCACAGTGTTTCTCTCACCTCTGGGAGCTGCTGCTAAGGGCTGTTCCATTTTATATTTTACCATCTCCATGAGCCTCACAAATCACGAGGACTGAAAACCACAAAGGTACTTAGGTGCCAAAGTCCTGTTTTTAGGCAGCACCATGATCCACAAAACTCCTGCTTGGCTGCGGTGGAACTCTGTAGGTGCCTGAACTCACTCGGCGCCTATGGTTTGGCAGTAGAAGTTCCCTGCACACTGATGTTTCTGCCTCTGGGCATGTGCACTGCTGCCTCTCTCTCACCTAAGTCCCTGAGCAATCAATGACCCAAGGAAGATAGGCATTTGGCTGCCTACGTGGTATGTGAGGGCCCAATCCAGTAGGCATGCTTAGAGGCTGCCTACCAGACCAGGCCCATTAGGCAAGTTCACTCAAAACAGAGGGGGGGAAGGGGAGCAAATTTTCCTTAACCTTGTGGCTGAGGCACTGACCCAGCAGGCGATAGACCCCGGTTCAAGTCCTCTCTTTGTTGGGGGAAGGGAGGAAAGGAATTTGAACAAGGCCCAGCCACTTCTCAGGTGAGTGCCTTAACCACTGGGTTATGGAATATTCTCATGGGGAGGGTCTCTCTCAAACCCTCCTAGTGACATCATTCCACTTTAAATAAGTGTTTAAATAGTAATTGGGCCAGGACAGGTTAGAATGACACTATAGTCTAGTGGTTAGAGCACTCACCTGAGAGGTAGCCAAGCCCTAGTCAAATCCCATCTCTTCCTTAGGAGCAGTGGGAACTTGAACTGGGGTCTCCCACATCCTGGCTGAGTACCCTCTCCACTGGGTTGAAGATCATAAGGGAGGTGCACCTCCTCACTAGTATTGTTTCAAGTGCCCGAGCTCCTATCTTCCCCCAGTTTGTGGATCACGAGCAGATAGGCACCTCCCTGCAGCCCAGATTTAGGGCCCTACCTCCATGTGAGGAGGCGGGGCTTAGGACACAACTCTCTGCTCAGCATCTCCCATTGGCTAAGTTAGGTGGGTCCCCTCTTGGTGTGCTGGCTTTTGTGGATCACATTCTTAGGCACCTCACTCTCCCTGGTATAGGGAGCCTAGACACCTAACTCAGGCTTTGTGGATTATAGGGTTGGTCCATTGATTTTCTGGGTGTCTAAAAGTCAGGCACCACAATGCTCAGTGTCACAGTACCTAAGTCCCTTTGTGGATCCACCCCTGGTCTGCAAATCTGAGTTGCAAGGAGGGAAAAGGAGTGAGAGTGAGTTTAATTTTAATTCACATTAACAGAAAGGCAGCACAGTCGAGGTTAGAGCAGGAGGGGCCCGGGGCAAGAGCATAGAATCAGGACTCAGTTGTCAGGTGTGTCAGTGACTTAGTGTGTGACCTTGGGCAAGTCACGTCATCTCACGGTACCTGTTTTCATCTGTAAAATGGTGATCAGAGCACTCACTTATTTCTCAGGATTGTTGAGAGACTTGATTAAGTCCTATGTTCCCCTGCCATTATATAGCTGGTTTCTGCACTGAAGTGATGTTATCTGCCATTATCTTCCCCTCAATCGTCTCTCCTGTTTTCTGACCTCTCTTACTCCCACTCTAAAATGCTTCTGTTCATTGAGCCCCTTTCCTTCTGCCTTTACACCCCCCACCTCACCCTTTTCATCCCTTCCAAAATGCGACTGCAAAAATCCTCTGCCTCACCTGCTTCTCTGCTCCCATCCAGCTCTTCTCATTTGCCTCCTTTCACGCGCTGCATCAAATTGAAACTCCTTGTCCTGGTCTTCAAAACTCTGCACATCCTGGCTCCCCACTTCCTCCTCGCACTGGTCTCTTTCCACTACCAATAACAGCAGTGTGGATGTGTTTGTACATTGCACAATTAGATGGTAAGCTCTGTGAAGCAGGGGCCTTATAGTCATATCTGTCTGTAGAGTTCCCAGCGCACTATTGCTATACAAGCAATACAAATAATAGTCTATTAAAGATGATAAAGTGCATAGCAATCCTCAGCTGGACGGTTGATTATAGCCGTGCAGAGTATTAGTCCTGTTACAATTACTATCTCATTTAGCTGATTGCTGCAGTACACTGAGGATTCTGGGACATAAAGCCTCACCACCAATGACCTTCAGAAAGCCAGGCAAGCAACGCAGTCTGTTAGAAAGGACCTGGACCAAACTGATAATGCTGCTAGCTTCAAAGACTGGGTATTCTCTTTATACTGTAAAAGTGACTGAACAAAGGGACGGGATCATTACCTGACTAAGTGGAACATTGTAGATTGTGGTGGATTATTTTAAGCATCAATTTGATTAGAATGATGGTTGTTGCTTCTTCCCTAAGAAGTGTATGATATTAATTTAGCCTTATAGTGAGAAAATACTTGTAATGAAGATCCCATTTGCTAGTGCAATTTGCGCTCTCTCCATTGATGGGTTAGCTTTGCCTAGAGTGCTTGGAGCTTAGTTTTCAGGAGAGAGGATCAATTCTAGATGTGAATTTCAGCAACAGACAGAACAAGTGTTTCCATTAATATGTGGCAAGCCATTCATCTGTAAGGGAGCAACCTGAGTACCGTGCTGGCACTGATCGATTCTACCACCCTTACTCATAGACTCATAGACTTTAAGGTCAGAAGGGACCATTATGATCATCTGGTCTGACCTCCCGCATGATGCAGGCCACAAAGCCGTCCCTACCCTTTCCCTTGACTCTGCTGTTGAAGTCCCCAAATCCTGTGGTTTAGAGACTTCAATTAGCAGAGAATCCTCCAGCTAGCCTGGTTTGAGTGAGCAAATCCCTCACCGAGGAGCACTAAGTTCACAACATTTGTGAGTGACACAAAGGGAAAGCTAGTGGGTCAATGAGGACTGAGAATGAGCAGTAGAGTCTTGCCCCAGTAGCTTCACTGGTTTGAATCCAGTACAGTAGCTGTTACCATCAGTGGATTGTTTGGTGGGCTGACATCTGTAGGTTGTCTCAGTCTGGTTCCTGGCGGAAAGTTATTCATGATGTTAATTAACACAAACTGGAATCAAGTCCATTGGAAATAGCTCAGTAGGGGCTGCTGTGCTGTTTCAGTATTTAACCATTTCCCCAGAGTAATGCTGGGGGTGCTGTACTACTGGAGCTACCACTTTTCTGGTCCAATATAAACCTGAGGCCCTGACCACTAATAGTCACTAAGGATCTCTTGACACACTGATGTCTTGGCCCCATTGCAGCTCAGAGAATTAAATTCTGCTGCTCTCTGGCTCCTGCTTTCTCCTTAGCTCGGCCCCACTCTGTCTGACCCTGGCAATTCCAGCTCTCACAGACTCCCCTGGCCTCCTGACTCCCTGATTAGCCTGCCTGCCCTGTCAATCAGGCTCAGGGCCGGCTCCAGGTTTTCTGCCGCCCCAAGCAGCGGAAAAAAAAAAAGACCCCCACAAAAAAAACCCCAATCGGCGGCACTTTGGCGGCAGCTCAATCGCGCCGCTCCATTCTTTGGTGGCACTTCGGTGGCGGGTCCTTCACTCCCTCTCTTCCTCTTCGGCGGCAGCTCAAATAGGAAGAGAGGGACTGAGGGACCCCCTGCCGAATTCCCGCCGAAGAACTGGACGTGCCGCTCCAATACCGGACGGAGTGCCGCCCCTTTGTATTGGCTGCCCCAAGCACCTGCTTCCTTAGCTGGTGCCTGGAGCTGGCCCTGATCAGGCTGACCTAGAGCATTGGCCTCTCCCCATTGCTCCTGGGGACTGTCAGTTTCAGGATCCTGATTTCCCATCTACCCTTCCCCTTTCTTTTGGTACTGGGAGCTAGCCAAAAACCTCCTACTGAGTTTTAGTAAGAGGCCAACAGTCCCCTTACATTCCCCCTTACTAAAATTCTGCCACAGCCACAATATTCACACCAATACATCTGAGTCCCAAATTAACAACATATACCCACATCATGTCATATAAAAAAACATTAACAATCAACAAAAGAACATTTAAGATATTTAACATTCCATGTCTATTTCTTTATACTATACATGACAATATTCAGTAAAACACTACATTGAACCAATAACATAATCATCTCTAAATTTAACAGGCAGTCACTCTTCGTAGTTCTCTGGGACCTTCTTAAGGCTGATGGTTCATTACCCATATTTTCTATTCCCCTGTCCCTGGGTAACACCAGGACAATTTGAGGGATCTGGACATTTTCATTAGGGTTTGGATTTGCCCCACTCTGTTCCCCTCAGTATTCGGTTTGTGGGACTAGAACCATCCCCCAATTGGTTTCAGTCTCCTCGGGGCATGCTGATCTATGCCTCCTATGGTCCCTGACTGGACTAAGAGTGCAATATTTTAGCTGGTCCCTATGTACTACTCTCTCAGGACCTCCTCGTTCAGCCCGGATAGTGTAAACTGGCAGCTTGGGATTGTTGTGAGCGACTCCAAAGTAGGGATTCAGCTCCCACTTGTCCTGTATTTTATTACATCCCCGGTGTCTATGGTTACGAACTGGTACACAGTCACCAGGTCTGATGAGCGCCCCACTGGACTTGCGATCATAAGTCCTTTTCCTACTTTGGGCTGTGTCCTTAGTTGTACTGGGAGCAACTTCGCTGGCTGTCTTTGGCCTGTTATGGACACGTTTGACCCAGTCATCGAAATTGGTCACCTCATTCTTAGAAAAGACTTCTTGATGCTTCTCTGGCAACGCCCTTAAGTTAGCCACCTGTGCAGGAATCAGCCCTTGGAGTGCTGCTTGAACTGGAACTGGCAGTTTCCCACCACATCTTTCTTGAGGAAAGGTAAATCGTCCTCCCTTCTCCTTCCTTGTCACTCGCAGCTCATTTTCATTCTCTTCAAATGTTACCTTCACCTAAAGACTCACCTTCTCAGGCCAGTGCACCTCTTCAGTTCTGGTTCGAGGATGCAACTCCACAGTCTTCAAACTTGAGTTTAGAAGACTCACCGGTACTCTTCCTTTGATGGCATTAGTCAGTACATTGGCTGGCTGGAGCCCATTAGGTAGGCTTGCCCCCGATGTAGGCTCTACAAACACTCAATAGCCATTAGTATTTCCTGGTATTCAGCAGCGTTCATCAAGAATCTTCCTTCTCTGAGGAGGAATAACAGTCTTCTGTTTTCTGTCCACTTTAACATTTCCAATCTGCCCTGCAGGGCCCAGTGAATGGTTTTGTCTCTCCGCTTGAGCCAGTACTCTACTCAGTACAGCATTCTTCTTAGCGTGCCCATGACAGTTCATCCTCCTGGTTCCTTCTCCTGGCAATAGTAGCTCCTTCAGCTCACTAATGGTGTTCATTCCGAGAATCCCTGGGACTCCTTCTCCCATATGGCTCCCTTCAGAGGCTGTGTCTTTCAGGATGAAGATGCATTTTCCTGGCAGTGTCTGGCCCATGTAGTCTATCTCTGCTTTGAGGCATCCCACTACTGGGATTGCCAGTCCATTAACTGCTGTTAGATGTACAAATTGTGTGCTGTGCATGGTCAGCTCTTGTCCTTCAAATATTTTTGAAAATGCAACTAAGTAATGGTGGTGACTTCTAAGCCAGTATCTAACAAACATCTGGTCTTCACCCCTGCTATACATACTTCCGCATTTAGACAGTCTCCAAATGCTCGCTTGCAGAAGTTGCTTGATAAGCTGGCACTGCCCGCATTGGGATGCTTGTCATTGGGGGTCTGATTGGGCTGCTGTGTAGTTGTGGTGGTGGGGCTGTGGGGAAGTGCATTGGGTAGGGTTACCATACGTCCGGATTTTCCCGGACATGTCCGGCTTTTTGGGCTCCAAATCCCCGTCCGGAGGGAAATCCCAAAAAGCCGGACATGTCCGGGAAAATCGGACATGCGGTGCCGGGCCGGCGGCTCGGGTGCCGGGCCGGGGGCTCGGGGGCTCGGCCGGCGGTGCTTGGGGGGCCCGGTGCCGGTCCGGGCCGAGGGCTCGGGGGGCCCGGCCGGCGGTGCCGGGCCGGGGGCTCGGGGGCCTGGCCGGCGGTGCCGGGCCGGGCCGGGGGCTCGGGGGGCCTGGCCGGCGGTGCCGGGCCGGGGGCTCGGCCGGCGGTGCTCGGGGGGGCCCGGTGCCGGGCCGGGGGCTCGGCCGGCGGCTCGGGTGCCGGGCGCCGGGCCGGGGGCTCGGGTGCCGGGCCGGGGGCTCGGGGGCTCGGCCGGCGGTGCTCGGGGGGGCCCGGTGCCGGGCCGGGGGCTCGGCCGGCGGCTCGGGTGCCGGGCGCCGGGCCGGGGGCTCGGGTGCCGGGCCGGGGGCTCGGGGGCTCGGCCGGCGGTGCTCGGGGGGGCCCGGTGCCGGGCCGGGGGCTCGGGGGCCTGGCCGGCGGTGCCGGGCCGGGCCGGGGGCTCGGGGGGCCTGGCCGGCGGTGCCGGGCCGGGCCGGGGGCTCGGCCGGCGGTGCTCGGGGGGGCCCGGTGCCGGGCCGGGGGCTCGGCCGGCGGCTCGGGTGCCGGGCGCCGGGCCGGGGGCTCGGGTGCCGGGCCGGGGGCTCGGGGGCTCGGCCGGCGGTGCTCGGGGGGGCCCGGTGCCGGGCCGGGGGCTCGGCCAGCGGCTCGGGGGCTTGGGTGCCGGGGGCTCGGGTGCCGGGCCGGGCCGGGAGCTCGGGGGACGGGCTGGGGACCTGTGGTGCCGGGGGTGGGCCGCGCCTCCTCCCCCCACACCCCCCCTTACCTGCTTCAGGCTTCCCGCGACTCAAATGTTCACGGGAAGCAGGGGAGGGGGCGGAGACTTTGGGGAGGGGCGGAGTTGGGGCGGAGTTGGGGGCGGGGCTGGGGCCCCTTTAAAGTGTCCTCCTTTCGGAGGCACTAAATATGGTAACCCTAGCATTGGGCAGTAGTGGTGGGGTTATGGGAGGAGTGCTTGGCAGGAGTGGTGTTGTGCAGGGTGCTGTCCATTTGTGGTGGAGGGTCTGTGGGGGGGGCTGCTGAGCATAGGAAGTTGGGGGCTGTGTGGCACGGCACGGGCCCACCCCCGAGGGGAAGGGGCATGCTGGCCGCGCAGGGCTGGGCGGCCCAGTGTGCCTCTGGCAACTGCTGGTTTGTATACAGTGCCCTTGCACTGGGCTGGGAGAAGCGGGGCTGCCTCTGCCATGCCCCAATGCCCCTGGCTGGCCCCTTGCTCTGGGGACCGACCTCCCCATTCCATGCTCCATTGCTCCCAATGGGGGGCCCACAAATATGTTTGGCACCAGGCCCACAAACGGTTAATCCGGCCCTGGCTTCTGTGGCTCTCCCCGCACTGACCTGCTTCCTGGGCTGCTTCTCTGGCTCTGGTTGCTGCAATTCTCCTCCCAGCACCGGACTGCTCTCTGGGCTGCTTCTGTGGCTCTGCTCCCAACACTGACCTGTTTCCTGGGCTGCTCCTCTGGTTCTCTCTGGCTGGCACGGCTCTGCTCCAGCTCCTGCTCTCTCCTTATCTCGGCCACACTCTGTCTGACCCAGGCAATTCCAGCTAATACAGAGGACGGGACCCCCCTGACCTCCAGACTCCCTGATTAGCCTGCCCGCCCTGTCAATCAGGCTGACCTGAAGCAATGGCTTCTCCCCATTGTTCCTGGGGACTGTCAGTCTCAGGGTCCTGATTTCCCATCGACCCTTCCCCTTTCTTTTGGTGCTGGGAGCTAGCCAACCAAAACACCCCCACTGAGTTTTAGTAAGTGGCCAACAGTCCCCTTACACATATATAAAATTTAAATTCTGCTGTCAGTGCTTCTGGGCTGATAAAAATCAAGCAAAGAATCAGTGGGTATCGTGAAATAGATGAATAGATACCCACCCAGCTCAGAGAGATTTGAGCTCCTTGGGGCAGAGTATTAGATGCTAGTAAATAATCAGGTGCAAAAGGTTACCTGCATATGTGTCTGAAAAGGTGCCCTATAATGGTTTATGAATGTAGGTCTCGTAGGCAATCAGAATCATACACTTCCTCAGACCATCTTCTCGAGTGAACTTGTAAAGGGATGAAGTTGTGAAGCTGAATATAGGTTCCAGTAACCACTAACTTGGGGGTTCCTACCTCAAGCCAGTTCTGCCTACAAGCAGCTGCTAACTGGGGAGAGAAATTGTTTTGTTACCTGCTGAGAAGCCTTCTATTTGAACAGTAATAGCTCTCTGAGCCAGGCCTTCAAGTTAATTGGGGGAACTGGCTGATGGTGTCTTATATGTACGATGATGAATTCTGACCTTTTACTGCAGTGACACTCTGGCTTTCTGTGTCTGAGTCAAGATGAGCTCGCTCTTGTTGTTGGGGCTGAGCTATTGTGATGAGTTTTATTCTTGTTAAATACAATATCTGTTAATTGTTAAAGACGTATCTGTTGCGGTTTAGCTCCCACCCAGAGGAGGAAGCAGCACGGCCAGTGCGAGGCAGAGGTTCTCACTTTTTAAAAGTGTTTTGACGCTTCTGATGTCATCTTCCTTATGGACCATTTAATGGCTGCTGTTTCAATTCCTGATGGAGCCAGTGAAGGGATGGCTGCATTGGAATGAGCCCCCCACCAGCCACGTGTCTCATCTCTTTTAAAAAAGGAAGGAAATGGCCTTTGGTTTTTCAAAATATTTTTGCCAGGCAGTTTCTTGTATTGTTTGTAACCATGGCCCCACGATTTGTAACTTCCCCAGAGGACCAACAGCAGTCAAAAGCCAAAACTTTCAGGAAGCCTGCTTAAAATGGACATTATAGAGGCAGAGCAGGAGCTCGTGGCCTCCCTCTCAAAGCAGTCTCAAACACTTTTTTTGCTAAAAATGTCAGAGGACATCCTGGAGATTAAAGTACAGCTGGACCCTGGCAGGGTGCTTTTCAGGGACTGAGTGCTACACAAGTGACACAGAACCATGAATTTGCTGAGAGGCACCATCCAGGAGCCTCAACACACTGAAAGCAGGAGAACAGCCAAAGCATTAGATTTGCTTTTTTCAGAACAAGGTAGCTGATTTGGAAGGCAGATCTTGTTGCACTGATCTGCATATTGTGCAATTCCAGAAGACACAATGAGGAAAGCCAACCAGATTCCTGCAGGAAGCTCCACCTAGAGGGAAATCCTGGCCCCACGAAGCTAGCACACTTTGGGCATATTTGCAATGATCAAGAATACCATCATAATAAACAAACCACTGCCCTCTGTGACAGGTTGCCCCCTTTCAAGGTGCCACTTGACGTGCTGAGATACCACTGAGCTCGCCTGTTCTGCCAGCATGGGCCCTCTTTAACCTGTCTTGCTGAGCCAGACTCTTAAGCCTCCTCTAGCACAGACACAGGCAGGGCCATACCCTGCTGCAGAAAGACAGAGACACTGAGATCAGCTCTGGGAAGACTCAGCTTAAGGGACTTGCTCCAGCACTCAGGTGCCCACCTCCCTTAGAGTGCAGACCCAAAAGTATATTGTCTTGCGCTGTATGGAAAAAATCTGCACAGTGCAAGCTCATAAATTCACCCCCTTCCTCAAAATGAAGAGAGATGTGCACGTCTCCTTGCCCCCACCCCAGTTAGAAATTACACAAAATGGGTTTAACAACAAAATACATTTATTAACTATAAAAGGCAGATTTTAAGTGGTTAAAGGGATAGCAAACAGAACAAAGCAGATTACTAAACAAATAAAACAAAACATGCAAACTAAGCTCGATTGACTAAAGAAATTGGCTACAAATAGTAATTTCTCATCCTAAAAGTTGTTTCAGGCAGATTACAGGGATTCTTGAAAGCCAGCTGCATTGGCCTGCTGCTTGAAACTTCAGGTATTCTTACTCACAGGCTAGACAACCTTCTAGCCTGGGCTCAACTCTTCCTCCCCAGTTCAGTTCTTGTTTCCAGGTGTTTTACTGTGTCTCTTTGGGCAGGGAGGCAGAGGAGAACCATGATGATGTCACTCCCCTGCTTTATATAGCTTTGTGTATGTTGGGAACCCTTTGTCTTCCAGTGGAAAAACACTGGAATTCTGGGAGGGGGGGGGGAAAGAGGGGAGGGCAGTACCAGGTGACTCAGAGCCATGTCTCTGCGGGGCTGTGACAGCCATTACTCGTAGGCGGTCTGGAGCGTCCAAAGGAAGACTAAGCCCTTTCACAGTCCATTGTCTTTGCTAATGGGCCATCAGCCCTGTCTGGCTTTTTCATTGTTGTACCTGAAGGGCTAGTTGTGGGTGACACCTAAAGTAGCACATTTGAAATACAGATACATGGCCAATATTCCTAACTTCAGATACAGAAATGATACAGGCATACAAATTGGATAAATCACATTCAGTAAATTATAATCTTTCCAATGATATCGTACATGAGCCATCTTGCATAAAGTATCATATCATAAGCATATTTCCATAAAGAATATTGAGTGTAACGTCACACCCTGCACCATTTTCCCAGTTCTGAAATGAAAATTCAAGGAGCCCTCCTATGCCATTCAGGACTCGACCTTAAGAGGCCTGAGCTACTCCTCGATAGTGAGCCTTGGTCAAAGCCTTGGGTTGGGATTTTTGCAAAGACTGATCAGAGCCAGAACACCATCACTTTCTTGGGGGGTTGAATTCCTAACCTGAATTGCCTGGCTTGGACCCAACTCTAGCTTGCTGTTTTCATTTCACTTTGATTTACTTTTCAAGAAAGGCACAAAAGAGCTGCCCTAAGTGTTGCAAAGTTTGGGCATTGACCTGGCGTAACTAGTATGTGCACGTGAGCTACAGCCTTGCTGCACGATCAGACTGCCTGCTACATTTAACATGCCCCATTTGTAATCCTTTCAGTTTGTTCCTAGTGAATCTCACACTAATGTGAGGTTCTGAATGGAGAAACCTGGTGACTAATGCCCACTGCCTATCTACACAGCTAGTATCTATCACAGCCATGTAAGGTACCTACCACTGTGGTATCTAAACACTGATGGTACCTAAGGTAAAACACTCCAAGCTTCATTCACATTCTACCCTGCCCATGTGCCTTTGCCCTAGAGGGGCCACCTCTAGGAACTCAGTCTTCATGGCTCCTTTGGTATTTGGCTGAGATTGCCAGCAAGGTGGGCAATTGATGCCATTTGTGGGAGAGGCTTTTGAGGTCTGAATACCTCTGCGCTAGGAAATGAACTGGGTCTCACGCAACTGAAGTCATATAGGGCCACCAGACTGGCATTCGACAGTAACAAGGTTAGCTCACTGCAGGATGGTGCTATGAACTAGTCACAGTGACTCATTACCAAGTCCTGGAGTCATTCAGTCCCCTCATTTGTGGATGGTTTGTTTTTTTTAGTTCTTGCCTTGCAGCTTTGCCTTTGGTGCTAGACAGTGGCTGTTGGGCCCTACACACTGCAGCGTATCATGGCCACGCAGTAAGCCAAGCAGTCCAGCATGCAGCCACAGAGAGCAAAAAATGTCCCTGTCATTCATGTAACCACAGACTGAGCCTCTTTCTGACAGCAGCTCAAGGCTAAGAGCAGCTAAAGAAGGATCACTGCTACTGGAGTGGCTTTCATTTAGAATTGCTAAAGAACCAGCTCAGGAGACCTAGGTAATAATTAGTCTTTGATACTAGTAAAGTCAAAATCAGGTTAGAAAAATCTGTAACCAAATAAAAGTAATTGTCTCTTTCATTATGGGAGGTCACTTCTTGGTGCTCCTATGGTGCATGAATATGATTGCTTTCTGTATCCTCCTCAGATTATGAGTCAGTCCAGATGAGAGGAATGTCTCCAATGTTTCATTAAATACATATATAAAAGCCACTAAGTCTCCCTGCACACACCCCCCCCAGAAGGCTGGACTGTGATTACACTGAAGACAAGTGGCCTGTTTATTGCTCTCATGCTATTCCTTCTCCGATTCTCTTCCCACAGGCACAAGCTGTTTTCAGAGAGCAAGTGTTGAAATGCAAAGCCCCACAAAGGTTCTGGGACCTGCCTATCTAGACATGCTCCACCCACAGTTGTAGATTTTAGAGCTGGTTTGGGGTGTAAACGACTGGGTTTCTATGTTGCAAACAGCAGTTTTTGTCCCAAAAGGCAGGGGAAATGATTAGTGTAACAAATCAAGAGGTGCATAAAACAAGACATATTATGTAACTCCCCCTTGAGTGGGTCTAGATCCCTGCTTCTTTAGCTTCAAAAACACATGAGCTAAGAGAATTCTTGTGAGTGGAACTAGTAGAGGGTCCTTTATTCTCTCTGTCTTTCAGCCACGATAGGTCTTCGGAGAATACACACTATAGTCACTAAAATTCCTGATGTGCTAAGGGGCCCCAGCTTGCTTGTAAAATCAAGGCCAAATGGAGAATCATAATCCATTGTTGATTGAGAATGTTAATAGCTTGCTGCAGTGGGGGCAAGCTGCCAGCTTCTCTCAGATAAGCAGCTTTTAGGCCCTTGCTCATGAAGTCATCTCTTGCTGCAGACAATCTCACTAGTTATAGCCCTTGTCTCCAATCTTCCCTTTTGAGGGAAAGTTATTGAGCTGCTTGTGGCAAAGCAATTTAAGAGTCATCAGTTTTCTTTGATTCCCTTCTGTCAAGCTGTAGTCCTGGATATTGTTAATTTTTCCCCAACATAAAGAATGAACTTTTTTTTTTTTTTTTCTTCAGTTTGACTCAATTTTATTTTCACTTAAGGAAAAAAATTGATAAAACCAAGAAAGAACAGAAGTAAAGTCTCCAAAGAGAGAGCACAGTGTGTATGTGGTTCCTCTTTAACATGCTGCATCAGTTCTGCATCACAAAATGGCAGCTGCCCCCATCGGAGACAGTAGACTCTTAGAAACCCAAAGGGAAAGTTCACTAAAAACAAAATCATAGCTACCTAGCTGCATACATCAGAGGCATGGCACAAAGACTGCATTGGTCTCAGTGGATGTTGACCTTCTTCTATGGATGGAAAAAAACATTGGGTGTCCCGTATGGAATCATTTAGATGCATCAAACAGTCTTTGATACCATTGACCATGAGGTTGGGTTGAGTGGCTGTTTTTCCTTTGGTGAGAACCCAGCAGCTGTTGTTTGACAATTGCCCATCAGCCCTGAGGGCTTTCTTGTGCAGGGTATGGAAAGGTTCCATTTGGTCACCTCTCCTGTCCCACATGCATCAGAAATGGAGCAGAGAATATACACCTCTACCCCGATATAATGCTGTACTCGGGAGCCAAAAAAAATTACCGCGTTATAGGTGAAACCGTGTTATATTGAACTTGCTTTGATCCGCTGGAGTGCGCAGCCCCGCCCCCCCCCCCCCCCGGAGCACTGCTTTACCGCGTTATATTCAAATTCATGTTATATCGGGTCGCGTTATATCGGGGTAGAGGTGTACAAAATTAGAATTCCCTCCTTTCCAGCATAGACTTCTGACAAGTTGACACTCTCTCATTTCCTAGTCAGAGAGAGGTTTGTGTGTCCATTGCAAACATAAATCAATTTATACATTTCCCCATAAACAGTCTCCAATCATTTCAAGTGCCATCTCTCTTTCTCTCATTTTTGGCCACCTGAACAAATAACGTTTCATGCATATAATTCATTTAATTTGTTTTGTGTATTTCTAATGGGTTAGGTAACACCTTTCTTGGAGCAGACTCCATTAGCATGTAAATGAACAATTTCCACAAGGAACTCATTAGAACAATGCCAAGTCAGAGGGCCCTTGATTCAGAGCAAACCCTTCCTAGTCCATTGCTGTAACAAAGATCCCAGTGCTAGTTTTAAGTTGAGTAGAGAAAAGCAAAAGTAAAAAATCAAACAAACATTGAAAAGCTGGACAAGGTGATGGTGACACCTGTCCCAGACTAGCCTAAATGACAGATTTCACCTGCACATAGTTTATGAAGATAAATTGTTTTATGATTTACTTGGGAATAATTACAGTTGGGTGACTGTCTAGATTAGTGATCTGCAGTTGCTGTTGGCATTAGCTCCTGTCTAATGGCACAAAATTCTATATCTATCAACTCTCAAGTAAAAGGAGTTTCAGGAGAATTGGGAAGCCCAGCCAAGTTATTGAATTTATTTTAGGGCTGTCAAGCAATTAAAAAAATTAATCACGATTAATTGCACTGTTAAACAATAAGAGAATACCATTTATTTAAATATTTTGGATGTTTTCTACATTTTCAAATATATTGATTTCAATTACAATACAGTGTACGGTGCTCACTTTATGTTTATTTTTGATTACAAGTATTTGCATTGTAAAAAACAAAAGAAATAGTATTTTTCAGTTCACCTAATACAAGTACTATAGTGCAATCTCTTTATCATGGAAGTTGAACTTACAAATGTAGAATTATGTGCAAAAAACTGCATTAAAAATAAAAACGTAAAACTTTAGCACCTGCAAGTCCACTCAGTCCTACTTCTTGTTCAGTCAATCACTCAGACAAACAAGTTTGGTTACAATTTGCAGGAAATAATGCTGCGCACTTCCTGTTTACAATGTCACCTGAAAGTGAGAACAGGTGTTCTCATGGCACTGCTGTAGCCGGCATTGCAAGATATTTACGTGGCAGATGCACTAAAGATTCATATGTCTCTTCATGCTTCAACCACCATTCCAGAGAACGTGTCCATGCTAATGATGGGCTCTGCTCGATAACGATCCAAAGCAGTGCAGAGCGACGCATGTTCATTTTCATCATCTGAGTCAGATGCCACCAGCAGAAAGTTGTTTTTCTTTTTTGGTGGTTTGAGTTCTGTAGTTTCTGCATCAGAGTGTTGCGCTTTTAAGACTTCTGAAAACATGCTCCACACCTTGTCCCTCTCAGATTTTGGAAGGCACTTCAGATTTTTAAACTTTGGGTCGAGTGCTGTAACAATCTTTAGAAATCTCACATTGGTACCTTCTTTGCGTTTTGTCAAATCAGTGAAAGAGTTAAAATGAACAACATGTGCTGGGTCATCATCCGAGACTGCTATCACATGAAATATATGGCAGAATGTGGGTAAAACAGAGCAGGAGACATAAAATTCTCCCCCAAGGAGTTCAGCCACAAATTTCATTAACGCATTATTTTTTAAATGAGCGTTATCAGCATGGAAGCATGTCCTCTGGAATGATGGCTGAAGTATGAAGGGGCATACAAATGTTTAGCATATCTGGCACGTGAATACCTTGTAATGTCAGCTACAAAAGTGCCATGCAAATGCCTGTTCTCACTTTCAGGTGACATTGTAAATACAAATAAAAAGGTTTAAAACAAATAAAAGGAAGTTCTTCTTCACACAACGCACAGTCAACTTGTGGAACTCCTTGCGTGAGGAGGTTGTAAAGGCTAGGACTATAACAGCGTTTAAAAGAGAACTAGATAAATTCATGGAGGTTAAGTCCATTAATGGCTATTAGCCAGGATGGGTAAGGAATGATGTCCCTAGCCTCTGTTTGTCAGAGGGTGGAGATGGATGGCAGGAGAGAGATCACTTGATCATTAACTGTTAGGTGCACTCCCTCTGGGGCACCTGGCATTGGCCACTGTCAGTAGACAGGATACTGGGCTGGATGGACCTTTGATCTGACCCAGTATGGCGATTCTTATGTTCTTATGAAGCAGGCAGCAGTATCTCCCACAAATCATAGAATATCAGGGTTGGAGGTCATCTAGTCCAACCCCCTGCTCAAAGCAGGACCAATCCCCAACTAAATGTATACAAATTTATTTGTCTTAGCGATTGGCTGAACAAGAAGTAGGACTGAGTGGACTTGTAGGCTTTAAAATTTTACATTGTTTTGTTTTTGAGGGCAGTTATGCAACAAAAAAATCTACATTTGTAAGTTGCACTTTCACGACAAAGAGATTGCACTACAATACTTGGATGAGGTCAATTGAAAAATACTATTATTTTATCATTTTTACAGTGCAAATATTTGTCATAAAAATAATATACACTTTGATTTCAATTACAACACAGACAACAATATATTTGAAAATGTAGAAAAACATCCAAAATATTTAATAAATTTCAATTGGTATTCTATTGTTTAACCGTGCAATTAAATATGCGACTAATCGCGATTCATTTTTTTTAGTTAATCACGTGAGTTAACTGCGATTAATCGACAGCCCTAATTTATTTGTTTTCATTATGCAAACACAGGAGGGTAGGAAATACTTTTTAATGCAACATTGAACTAACTTTTGCAACTTGCTGCTGCGGGATATTATTGAACCAATAGTTCAGCTAGATGAAAAAGGATTAAACCTTTAAAACAGGCCTGCAGTGACTTTATTGCTGTTGATCACTAACTGGGACCTTCCCCATCCTATAACATTAGACTTATGTGCATTGTGAAAATTTCCCCATTCCTTGGAAGTATCTGGTAAAGGAATCTGTCTGAAACAGGACGGCATATCAGGCTAGCTGGATTATGGGTTCATTCAGCCATAGCACATCCTATATTTCTCATCCTTATAGCACCTCATTTCTGTTTAATGCATATTTTAAGATTTTTTTCCCCATAAACACATGGCCTGGGAGAGTGTGCAACAATGAAATGTCTCTCAACAAGAGTCAGTGTTAAAGTAGACACATTCCCTCTTATCCCAGCCCTCTCCAATCTTCTCCAAAGAAATCACTAGTGGCAGTGATGGATGTTCAAAGCACGCACATCTTCCTGTTAAGGAAGCATTGTTATGGCAAAGTAATCATAATTATGGTGACAGGGGAGGGAGAACAGCCCTGACTCCCTAAAACGATTTCACAGTCTCATTTGCACTTGAAAAATAAATCTTGTTAGCTGCAAGGAAATGGATCATGAGAAATTCAGCAACTCAAAATATTTCGAAGGGATGAGAAGAATAAAAAATAAGCTCCACAAAAATCCCATCAGCCCTTTTTGTCATACAGGAAAAAGAGAGTAAGTGAGCTCAAGTGGACAACCAGGCCAGTGTGACTTCATTGCCAAAGTCCTTTACAAGTGTTAGTGGGGCTGGCAACTCCGGCCAATAGGGCAAACACTGCAGGGTAGTCTGAATGTGCTTGATGGCCCACTAGGGTCATGTGAACACTAGCTTTCTCCCTCTGGAGAACTAGCTTCAAATTCTACAGGCAGTAAGAGAAGAGGAGTCTGACTGTTCCTAGTCCCCCCACCATTATATCATGGAATCACCAGCCACTACTGCCCCCAAAAGCCAAGCTAAAGCCTCACTTCCTGTATAAGAATTCTCCAGTCTGTACTTTAGCTAAGCAACTCTGTCTCTTTTGTTCTGTGTTTGTACAACCACCTAGCACAATGTGGGCCTGGTCTACAGTTAGGATCTCTAGGCACTGCTGCAATAGCAGCACTGATAAAAACTCAACACATTCAGGAGATACGGATAACTGGCTAATTTAAATTACTAAACCAATGTGTGTTCTTTATCATATGGACCCCAATGTTTCCATACATCCCCTATGAACCAGGATTGGTTTTGACTCAGCAACCTAGAAATGAAAAGTTCGGTAATCCATTCAAATCTCCTGAGCCTGCTAGTCTCCCTACATTGTGTTTCACTGTTTGGTATAGTTCCCTTCCCCACCTAGCTTACACTTTCCAGCACAAAGATGTTTGAAAAGCTTCATAAATGCCTGAATGTTTGCAGTGTTAGACATGATTCAGGTTAGAAAGAGCAGACTTAGTGTGTGAGATAACAAAAATAAACTTGAAGAATAAGTCAGTTCATGACTTTATCTGAACCAGATTTCCCAGTCCTGCTCACAATTTTAGCTCACAATATAATTATCATCCCCACTTCTACAGCAACCAGTTGGGATACAAGATACTGAAGTGATGGATTCCAGGTAAAAAATAAACAAGAGCACCAAAGCAGCTCTTTCATTATTATACTTGACACACTCATCTCTTTTAGGGTTACCATATTTCAAGTTCCCAAATAGAGGACACTGTGTGGGGGGCGGAGGTGTGTGTGTGTGCGTGTGCTGGGACAGGAGAGGGTATCTGGGGCTGCTGGAGAGATGTTTGCATGCTGGGAGGGGGCAGTTGGGGGCTGCTGGAGGTGTGTGCACACTGAGATGGGAGGCAATATTTGGGGGACATGGAGGGGAGTATTTGGCAGGGCTGGAGGTGTGTGTGTGTGTGCTGGGAGGGTGTATTTGGGGGCTCCTGGAGGGGTGTGTGCACTGGGATGGGAGGGGGTACTTGGAGTGCTGGAAGGGATATTTGGGGGTACTGGAAGGGGCATCTGTGGCCTCACACTTGAGATGGAGGGCAGTGTTGCACTCCCTGTCCTGGTGGCAGGCGCAGGCCTGGGAAGCAGTGCCAGCCCATCAGTCAGGGTCTCCCTGTGGGCCTCTCCCTCTCCCCAGGGCAGGGAGCCAGGGCCTGGCCCTGCCAACCCTCCCGGCTAGGCTCTGAGGCCCTGCAGCAATAGGGATGCTAACTTTCTAATTGCTGAAAACTGGACACCCGGCCCTGCTTTCCCCTGAGGCTCCGCCCCTAGTTCCACTTCTTCCCCAAGACCCCACCCCCCTGCTCCCTCCTCTCTCCCATCACTCGCTCTCTCCTGTCCCGACACTCACCTGCCACCTGCAGAGCTGGGCTGGGAGGAGCTGACGTGGAGCCAGCCTGCCTCCCCAGTCGAGGCACATGGGGCTTGGGGGGTCAGTCTCCAGAGTGAGGGCTGGGGAAATCGGGGCACAGTGGGGTAGGCAGACGGGATTCTCCCCACCCCCTGGGTGGCGGTGGCACCGGTACCTACCTCTTTGCTGGAGAGGCTGGAGCTGGGTCCCAGAGCCAGCTGGCTCTCTCTGTAAAGAGTCAGCAGCGGAGCAGATACCAGCTCCTCCAGGCTCCAGCAGCAGTCGCTGCGCCTCCCGCCCCTGGTGGCGGAGGCCGGTTACTGTGGGTTCCCTTTTTGATTGGACTTTCTGGTCAAAAACCAGACACCTGGCAGCCCAGTGCAGCGGGTCAGGTGGCCCAACCAAGAGGTGCTTGCAACTCCACTTACCTGGCAGGCTGGGCTGTGGCAGATGGGATACAGCAGCTGGGGATGCAGGGGAGGGACCCACTGGAGCACAGAGACAGCTCTTTCTGAGCTGCAATGTGTGCTCCGCTTGAAAAATCCCAGATATTTCCTCTTATTTGAAAAATCCACCCGGACAGAGAGCAGACTACCAAAGAAATAGGTCATGTCCGGGAAAACCTAGCCATATGGTAACCCTGCTCTCTTTCCTGTTTGTAAGATGTGGCTTTTTTCTCATGCAGATGTAACAATTATGGAACAATATTTGATCAGCCTTAATTTGAAGGCTCAATCCACTCTGTTTCTGCAACAGATCAGGGCAAAGTTTCTTCCTGCTGATTTGTCCAGCTCTAGGGGCTGGTCTACATTAGGGGGTCTGATCGATCTAAGATACGCAACTTCAGCTACGCGAATAGCATAGCTGAAGTCGAAGTATCTTAGATCGAATTACCTGGGGTCCACGCGGCGCGGGATCGATGGCCGCGGCTCCCCCGTCAACTGCGCTACCGCCGCTCGCTCTGGTGGAGTTCCGGAGTCGACGGTGAGCGCATTCGGGGATCGATACATTGCGTCTTAACGAGACGTGATATATCGATCCCGGATAAATCGATTGCTACCTGCCGATATGGCGGGTAGTGAAGACGTACCCTTGCTCTCCCCTGTATTCCAATCACAGTGTAGCTAAGTTAAAGTGCAGTGTCTATAACACATTGCAGTGGAGCTGAATCAGTTCACATGCAGCTGGATCAGCCCCCCCCCCCCTTTGTCATTCCTGGCTGATTCATTAGGCTCAGACTATTCAAAGTGATGGAAATTATATTTAGGTCAGAAATGTATTCTAAATATAATGGGTGTTTCTAAAAGCATCTTATGCAGAGACTCACTGTCTGCTGCAGATATGACAGCATGTGAATCTGCAGAACCATGTTAATTACTGTCCTTACTACATTTTTATGGTACAAAAGGAGCTCCCAAAATCTGATTTTATTTTGTTAATTAGGTGCTCTCTAAATAAGAGAGCCACCTTCTGGCAGTTCTCATTAAGGAGCCCAAACAGGAAAAAGCCCAGATATCCCCAAGTAATGGGGCACGTGTTGGGGGGGGGGGGCGAGGGAGGATGACAACACAATAAATAGCAAAAACTATTGCTCTACAATGATGTTGGAGATGGAAATGTTTGGAGCCACTGATTGATACATGAACTGGACAGATGCTGGTTGTAAACCAATGTTAGGGATAGGGCATGAGTTTGGTGAGGTGCCTGTGATTCTAGGGGGTTCACCCACACCCATAAGGGGTTGTGTTACCATCTACAAACAGACTTCAAAGAGAAACAGCAGAACTAAAATTCATTTGCAAATTCAACACCATTAATCTGGGCTTGAATAGGGACTGGGAGTGGCTGGCTCATTACAGAAGCAGCTTTTCCTCTCCTGGAATTGACACCTCCTCATCTATTATTGGGAGTGGACTGCATCCACCCTGATTGAATTGGCCCTGTCAACACTGGTTCTCCACTTGTGAAGTAACTCCCTGCTCTCCATGTGTCAGTATATAATGCCTGCATCTGTAACTTTCACTCTATGCATCCGAAGAAGTGATGTTTTTACTCACGAAAGCTTATGCCCAAATAAATCTGTTAGTCTTTAAGGTGCCACCAGACTCCTTGTTGTTTTTGACCATCTACTCTGCAATCCTGGGTGCTTCTGTGCTGTGCAGCTTTGGCTCAGTGCCCTGGCACTGGCAGCCTGCTCACAGCAGAGTGGTCTCACCCTGGCTACAGCTTGCAGGGTGACACCAACAGCCCTTCCAGTCCTGAGCCTCAGCAAAGCCATCTCCCCTGCAGCGTCCTGTCCCTCTCATTGGCCCCTAACAGAAATTTAAGTTTGCCGCCTCCAAAGAGGCAGGGGAGACACCAACCTGATAGTTTGGCTGGGGATTCCACCCTTCAGTTTAATACACGGCACCAAGATGGTTTTGTAATAAACCAAGAATAAGTTTATTAACAAAGAACAGTGGTTTAAATGATGAGTAATAGGACAGACAGGATGGTTACAAGTAAAACCAAACCAAACAGGGCTTGTAGTGACTAAAACTTTATTCTGTCAAGTAACCGTCTTTGTCTAAGCAGGTTTCTCACCTGTAGTCAGTTTCCAGCTCCTCCTGGGCCAAGTTGAGCCACTTTTCGCGACCTCCAAGAGTGCTGCTCCTTTATGTCCCACAGGTAATGGATATCCCAAAGTCTTTCAGCTCTTTCTTATATCCTCAACAGATAGCTTTTTTCTCAAAGTCAGGAAATCCTCCTGGGGGCTCAGCTTTCTGTATTCACCTGGGAGCCACTGCCATGTTAATTTTTCAGTTTCCTATGATTTTGCAATGGAAATGGACTTCCTGTGATCCCTGATGCAAATGAATAGTCCACTGTTCTTAGCCATTTTTCAGTTGAGCTCAAGAGGAGTTGGCCATTCTCCATCCTCTGGAAAAAAATCTGTTTTTGATTCCTGGGTCTGTTTACAGACTCCCCAAACATAATATCAGAGTAGCTATAAATTCACATACAGCACCGTTACTTACATTTCACGGTGATATTAATGGCTAGCATGTTGCTAATTTTCAAATGGTATTACAAAACACGGTTTAAATAAATATCATGACAAGTGTGTGAGGTGTATTGAGCTAGTCAAGTCAACTGAGTTGTACTGATAAATGCGAGGGGGCCTTTTGCCATCAGGCATTGGGGTGCACTTAGTGTCACAGTGGCCATTACACTGTGGTCATGGACTCCTATTCCATAGGGCAACGGCCTTGTTTTGATGATCCTCTGAAGGCGAATGGAACCTGTCGGTTTCCAGAAGGCTCTGAGGGAACATATTATGTACTTGGCAGACCACTCTATTGGTGACCCAGTTGGACTTTTTAATGGCCTAACATTGTCCTGTTCCAGAAACTGAGCTCCGCAGAGTACAATACTGAGGGGAGGTGGCAAGAGTAGCTGGAAACCGACTACGGTGAGAAACCTGCTTAGACAAAGATGGTAACTTGATGGAATTAAGTTTTAGTCACTACACGACCTGGGAGCTAGACCACTCCTCCTCTTACTGTTTGCCTGAGGTCCCCTTCACACTGGTATCCTGTTGAGTTTGCAGCTGGGTTACAGATCTGGGTGGGGTGCTATGGTTCTGTTGCTCCTGCTCTTCTATTTCTTTGGGTGAGGTGTCCAGACATGATTGAATATGTTATAAGCAAATGTGGGTTAAGATGCCTCGAGACTCTTGGCTGTTAATGCCTAGAATAGATTAATACTCCCGAGCCTGCTATGTGTGAATCACAGCCACTGTCATTGTGGCCAGGACTCCTGATGGGGTCTGAAAACGTCAATCCTGAACAGGCTGAAGAGGCTCTTTGCCGAGCAGTGTGATATACTCGCTCCCCTTTAGGGACTGAGCCCATCACAACCCCGACTCCATTCATTTGGGTTGCAGCAGACTGGAAATCCAGCAGAGAGCTGCTACATAGCCACCCAGAGCCTACCTCATATGGTCCCATCCCACGAACCTGTTTTATGAAGCATTTTCATCATAGAATAGCTCATTGCCTCATTACTCAAGTTCAGCTGCACCCCCATGCACACTCATTCCCAACTGTAAACTTTCCATTTCATTGATGAAAGCAGCCTGCTTTATGCTTCATCTGTTCCCTGTTATTTCCTGCTCCCCAATGGGCTTCAGCAGGAGAGAAACGAGAGCTAAGCTTTCTGCTTTTCCCCCACTAAGCCTTGTCAAACTTCTCAGCAGCCAGCCAGGAACCCCAGGGCATCCTGAAGTCAAGGCTCTTAGATCTTTCAGGGCGGGGCTAATTCTATTTTTCTGCCCTTCCTCCAGGGGATCTCCAACTCCCCTGCTGCTCTGCTAGTGCCAGTCTGCTTAATCTGAGTCTGTTTGAAGAAGGCAGCAACAGGGAAAAGAAAAGTTGGAAGGACAGACATGTTGTTTCCAGGCAGCTGCTTCTTGGGATCGATGTGAAAAATCAAATCAAACCCTCCTCTAGTCTCAAGTTATGGTACATCCCCTCCAAATAGCCAGCCAGCCTGGCAATTAGCCTGTCTGAGGAGGTAAATTCATTTTAAGTAAGGAAGGCTGCACACTTCATTGTGAAGGAAGCAATGCTCTCTCAGTCAGTGATAGCTGGCACCTGCATTTCTTACTGGCTTTGGGATGTTATATATAGTACAACAAATGACAGAGACACATGGCTGAGACAGATTTCAGGTGCTCAGGTACTAAAGTGCCTGGACTACATAAATAGGCTTCTTTTTTTCTTCTCATTGTAGGCAGAGGTGCAATCCCGTGGCCTGGCGTTTACTAAGCAGACAAACTGCAGATGATGCTGAAGTCAGGAACAGAAACCTAGTGCCGTGGAGTTACAAGAGACTGTTGTGCAGGCTGGTCTTGTAGCTAGATCACAGGACACACAGTCATTTGATTTTAATTACCAGAGGCAGTGTGGTCCAGTTGTTAGATTGGGCCTCCATCAGAACTCATGGGCTCAATTCCTGGCTTCACCATTGATTTGCTTTGTGATTTCCAATCTTGCACTTGGCAGTGCTTCACTTTCAGCAATTGCCACAGTGACAGTTCTCTGGGATAGTGTGTGTGCACAGTCCCTCTTCACAGAGTACATTTGAAAAGTGCCATTGGCCTTCACTGCTCCTGTTCGAAAGAACATTTATCACAACAGGACAATAACTGTGCATTGCTGTCCTTTCACAAGAGTCCTGAACTGGCTGGGATAAACTGGCCAGTAGATCCTGGGAGTCAGCAGCTGTTAGGGGACAGTACACCTGCTCCCATACCTACCTCCAGTCTCCCAGCAGAGTGGCATCTCAGTAAATTGCCACTGATGGACCAGAAATGCCAGGAGTGCCCTATAAACATTTGGATGGATTCCTGATGGTAGGTATATTATAAAGTTTGGGAATCTTGTTGAATGACGTAATATAAAGATCATACATGGATAAAGCCCAGTTTTCCTACCATAACTATAAGCCACACTAAAATGTGTTACACACAGCCGATTCCTTTATAATCTCTCATACGCTAGTTGCTTGATGTAACAATGGGCTAAAGCTTTAACAAACCTAAGATCTGATCCTGCAAATACTAAAGCAAAGTAGAAACTACTAGTGTTTGCAAGTTTGGTTCCACAGTTTCTAGCCAATGGTCCCTTGTATCTACTCCCTTATAATGTGTCACCTTGTATTCAGCTTCCTGAAATCTGTAAAGCTCCTTTCCCTCAGCTGACCACTATTTGGCATGATTTAGCGTCTCTGTGGTTTGATAGCCACACTTATCGTGTCTCATACACACTTCCATGCCATATTAGCCATTTTAAATTGGCAGCAAGACAACTTTAGGACAGCCAGCATTTCAGCAATATTCACTTCCTCAGCGAAGAAGGAAAAAGAATGGGAGTGCTAACCATAAGATCCCTCTGACACAGGAACCAATCATGGCTCCCAACTACAAAAAACACCATGGAAAACAGTGCAAAGGATTCTGAGATGTATCCAAGGAAGAACCAGTGGTGACACTGAAGGTGGGGTTATGGTTTGAAAGCAGCTGGAAGCCTTTCAAATAGCATATTAAACATATCAGAAGCCTTAGAAGAAGCAAACAATCCCAGCTGAGCAAGTAATAAATAGATTGAAAAGACAACCTAGGACAGAAGCATCATTTTATTCATTTATTTTAAAAATGACAAATTTAACATACTATTTTTAAAAAAGGGTAAAATATCAAGATGCTGAAAATAAAACTACAAAGGAGGCATCACAGGGCTAGTCAGTATAAAATACCTTTACAGTTTAAATGCTCGGCAAATCTGTACCAATTCGTGTAAATCAAACAGCACTTGATACAGCCTCTAAACACAAAATCCTTTTATCACTTTGTTTCACCATAGCACTGGATAAGAAAACACAACCATTAAAAAAAAGTAACACTTTTAAATTGAAAGGTAACATTACAAATACGATATTGCTATAGGCACTGGTAAAAATGGTTTTCTTTGAACAAATAGTGCAGTGCCATGCTAAATATCAGTATTGAGAACTCTGCATAATTCCTTTTCAAATTATACAAACCTTTTGGTGTTCGTGAAATTAAAACTAGCTATGCTGGTTCCCTGGTACTGCCTGGCTGACAGCCCAATCTATTGTGAACTCAGGCTGTAACATCGGGGCTTAGACGGGGTAAGGTGAGGGGACAGGCAGTAACAGTATACTGCACTGAAAGTATTCTCTGGGTAGCTCAGAGTACTCTACCAGTGCAGTTCCTTCAGTGGGTTTCATTACACTGAAAATGAGCCAAGACTTTCAAATTTGGGTGCTTCAAGTTACATCTGACCTTGAGGTGCTGAGCACCCACAGCTTCCATTGAAACCAACAGGGACTATGAGCACGCTCAGCACCTTTGAGAATCAAGTTATTTGTTAGCTGCTTATCCTGAAATCTCATATTTGAAAATTCTGACAGATGGGTGTGGAGGGTGGGGCATGTGGAAGAGGGGAACAGGCAAGGACAGGCCTGTCTTTTCACAGAGGACTGAAGTCCCTGATCGCTGAAAACGGAGATTGAAAACCAGATAGTCTTTCAAATGAGCATCACCCAGAGATCTGTATTCTCCTTTCCAGAGCTCGTCTCCCATTTTGCTCCCCATCAGAAAGCAGCCTCCCATTTACATCCTCAGTTACAATGAACACCATCAGCTGTCCACTCCAGGGCTCCTAACAGTGTTGGAAAAGAATCTCAAACACAACTTGGGCAAAATACATGGTTGAATCTAAGCAACATAGTTCAGTCTGAGCAAGCCTGGGCTACAAACCCTATTGAGAGGTTTAGCTAGAGACCTGTAGGAAGACCAAGGAGGATAGGGAGCAAGTATGGTATCTGCTCACATGGTTGTTTAGAAATAAAAATCCCTGCGCACTGTAGTCATCTGCAACGGGTTAGCGACAACCTCATTGTGCCCGGTACTACAGCCCAATCCTGCTCAGGCACCATGTCCACATGCAACTGCATCTACAGCCTGTCTCGGCATCCAACACACAGACCCTCAGTGTCACTTGCACTCTCCTGTTCTGTAACACTGAGGAGCAAGGCCTGATCAGACCACAGAGCACCCAAGTCCTCCGAGAGGAGGGAGCTGGACTGCGTCAGAATCTGTTCCCTGGCCTTCTATAAAAAGAATAAACCTCAGGCAAAAGGAGGCTGTTGGGCTAAAGCAGCAGCAAGTGAGGGCCACCCTGAAGTGGAGCTTCACCTTGCAAGCTTTCTGTCCTGATTAGAAAATATCCACATGCTCCACCACCCACCTTTGCTCCCTCCCCTTTTGGCACACCCAGTTAGCTTTAGCCCCCCACCCCCCATTGTGTGGGATGCCCAAGATCAGCAGTTCCTTTAGTCAGGGAGCAGTTCTAAGCCCCAAGCCCCTGCATGACAGACTGTAGGGAAGGGAGAGATACAGTTCAGTCTTTTGTTTCACTAGGGAGTCTCCTGTTAAAATTCACCTTTAAAAGCTGTCGTGGCGGGAAAGGGTTAATCAAACATATCCTCAAACATACGCTGCCCCATGGCTATATAAAGCTCCTTCTCCTCGGGGGTCATTTGGGCCACCAGCTCAGGCCGCTGGCTCACTTGACTGTAAGAAAACGGACGTCCGGCCACCATGACAGTGGGGTCCTCTGCCACCACTTCAAATTCCTCCTCATCCTCTTCATCCTCAAGGCCATAGAGTGTAGCTGTGGCAGCAGGCAGGCGGGGTGGGGATTCCTCCTCTGATTCACTGGTATCGCTCTCAGAGTCGCTGGCATTGCCGCTGGCTAAGGGAGCAGCCCCCCCCACACCAGCTGCAGAGACAGAGGGGGTTTTCTTCTCGTGGATAAGCAGGGCACGCATCACCTCCTCGTTATCGTCCAGAGTCACGCGGCCCTCCCCACGTTCCTGAAACGCATCCATATCTTGACCACCTGCAAGAAAGCATAAAGGAATGGTAGACAAGTCATCATACCGATACATCATGCTGGCCATTAAGGAGGGAGCATGATGTGCCGGTTAGGGCAGCCTGCAACTGGGGGTCAGAACTCCTTAGTTCTAGTCCCAGCTCTGTCACTGACTGTATGGCCTGGAGCAAGCTGTTTCCCTTCTCCACTGCTTCTTCCCTGCCCATCTTAAAGTCGAGAGAGTTATACTCACCCAGCAGACCTCAGAGCAGGGCGAGGCTTAACGTGTGCTAATTGGTGACAGACTATGTGAAAGGTCTATAGTCATAGTGGTTCCCAACCCATGGGGCACAATGGGGGACACCCCACTTGCAAGAGAACGGCAGGTTGTTCTGTATCAGAGAATGCAGCAAGAACAGGTCAATTCCAACCCTACCAATCATCTCTTGCTCACCTCTGATCGACCCATAATGCCAGTCTCCATCATCTGCTCGCTCATTTTCAAACAAGCCCCTTTGTGCTGTCTCCCAGGCTGCCTCACATGCTTGGGAGCAGCAGCGCCCCATAAACACCCACAAAGCTACCTCATTATCCACCTTCAGATCCCCTCTCAAAACTCTCCTTGCTGTGATGCCTACAAAAACTTGACAACAGTTAGGCTGCTGGTGTGCTGAGGCCGCTCCCTACCTACTATGCTGATGACTTGTACTCCCCTCTGTCTGTAGCCATCTGCTGTCTCTTGTCTTATATTTAGGTTGTAAGCTCCCTGGAGCAGGGACTCCCATGTTGTTCTGTGCTAGTACAGAGCCTAGCACACTAGGGCCCAGGTGCCACCATAATATAAATAAAGGTATTTGGAAGAGGACCCTAAGAGTGGTATCAGAAGAGTAAGGCAGCCAAGCAGGAACCTTTTGGACCCCAAAACAAAAATGCAGGTCATTTAAGGAGGTTCAATAATTACCTGGCTCTTGGCTTTACCTTCCCCAGCAGCACTCAGTGTGGTGCATCATTTCCTTATTTCAGGTTGAACCTCTCTAATCTGGCACTCCCTGATCTGGCAACATCCGTGGTTTGACATAGGCACCAGCTCCGTGGATGCTCTGGGGCTGGAGCACCATGGGGGAAAATTAGTGGGTGCGGAGTATCCACGGGCGTCAAACTCCCCTCTTTGCCCCTCTTGTGCACTGGGGGCCCCGCGCTTACCAACTCCTTCTCCTCCCTCCCAGCGCTTCTGGAGCGCCGTGAATAGCTGATTCGTGGCCTTCAAGCTCCGGGAGGGAGGAGGAGGATCTAGGGTCAGTGTCTGGGACCAGGGGCCAGCATCGGAGCTCCCAGCCAGGTGGCAGCGGGGCCCCCGGGCAGGGGATCACGCTGGGCGCAAACCCTGGGGGTACTGCAGCACCCCCCGCACTCCTACTTCCTGCGCCTATGGAGACCGCTGGTACTCTGCATTGACCTCCCATGGTTCAGCAAATTCTCTGGTTCGGCACCAGTTGGGTCCCGAGGGTGCCGGACTAGAGAGGTTCAACCTGTAGTGTTTTCCCCGCCTTACATTTAACTCTCAATACAGACGGTCCCAGGAATGTTCTGACTTCTCCACTTTGGGATATGCACCCAAAGAAGGTGGAGAGCCATCCTTCTAGGAAGGCAAGTGATTTGTCATCAGCAACCGGGCCCTCCCTCTTCTCATTCTGATTTAGACCCTCAGAGCAGGTTTACTGTGTAAACACTTAACATTCTGCCTCCATATGAAGGATAACCATTTTTGTCCAGATTGTGGGGCCACAGGAAAGCTCACTAGAAAGTAATTTGCAGGTTCTGAAGCTGGGCTTTCAAATACCAATGCTGCATGGCTAATGATGCTATTGTTTAGAAAGCCAGCTGCCCCGGAAAGGATTCAGACAAAGAATGTCAATTATAAGAAGTCTCAGTGCAAGGAAGATGGCGATGGCAGGGCAGGCACCTAGACCCAGAGATATCTGGCAAGCCACTTCCCCAATCACATCTTTGCACAGAGAGCAGTAGTGTGCTAAAGGAGGTGCCATGGCAGGCAGCCCAAAGGATCCTGGAATGTATCCGAGTGCCAAAGGCATAGTTACAAACCAATGAGCAAGAAGAAAGGTCCCGTTAGGGGAATGAGGAACAGGTGGGCAGAAACTCCGTTTTTGGAGAACAGTATCTCAGGACTGGTCTGTTAGTGAGTGAGCACTGTGGTCCCAGTACTACTCTGGCAGTACTTCTTTTAACATAGTACATTCTACAGGGCCATAAACTATTCCCATCTTGGCTCTACGGAAACTTTTTGATCACTGAGTAGAGAAAAGCAGGGGCAGTTTTCCTTTGAGAGTCTTTTTAGGTTAATAAATATAAATGTTTAGCTTCTGGCCTTTAATTAAGATAAAATATGAACATATAAACAAGAAAGAGTGTCTTGGAACCTTGAAATTGCACCTGTCATGCAGGAAGAGAAAGTTAATTACAGGAACTTGGTATTATCAATAAAATTAATCCTGCATGGGAGGTGGAATCTTAAAGCCCCTTGACTGCATATGCAACACAACATTCAAAGGGTGTATAAAAGGGCTGCTATTTTTCAAGCCAATTTCCTCTTTGTAGCCTGGCTCTCTTTCAATCTGGGACTTGTTCCCTAGCTTTACTTCACTTGTAGGGGATTATAGTGCCCCAGGTGAGAGACGGACAAGACAGACACATACACACATCGCAGTAGCGTCTTCTGTACTGACAAAGGGCTGCATTTCTGTTAAGTAATATTTTCTGTACAATCACTGGAAGAGTATGATAGTGTTTGAGTACGCAGGGTGTCTACAGTTCAAGGATTCAGAAATAGAATTCTATTAAAAAGAAGTCTTTCTGAGCTTTTCTGCGTAAAGCTCTTATCAGATTTTTATGTTTGGTGAGAGCATTGTGAGTCCACCCAACACTAATAAACCTGCAGGCAGACTGAAAAAATGTAGAATAAGAATGGATTTTAAGAGCCTTATGTAAAAATAAGGGATAAAAACTAGGACAGATTCCCCATGGCAAACTTTTTCTACTTCACCGAAAGACTCCGCATGTGAATGATCACTTGAGTTGAGCTGACTGGATTCCACCCTCACACGTTAATGCCACTTGCTCTCCCTTTCCTGAAGAGATGGAGCCTTGACCTTTAGTCCAGTTTCATCTATCCAGGTTCCAATACCATGCCCAGCACCATAACTCCCACTTGTCCCATAAGTTTCCTTAAAAATGAAACAGAAGGGGGTGTTTCATCTTTCCCCATAGGGAGGAGCAAACTGATGAAGTTTTTGGTCATTCCCAGGAGCGAAGACTAGGTTGGAACTCAGTCCCACAAGAGAGAAAAGTCTGTCTTCTCCACTGATGCATCCTTCAACTGTTTGACTGTTCCCTGGTTTTATGGAATGCTGCTGTCAAAAGGTGGTTCATTGTCATGATAAGAGAGGGGGTGGGTCTCAGGAACTTAAGGCCAGCCTGGTGGGCTTTGAGTATCAAGACAATCTTGAACTAGACCAGCGGTTCTCAAACTGTGGGTTGGGACCCCAAAGTGGGTCATAACCCAGTTTTAATGGGGTCACCAGGGCTGGCTTAGACTTGCTGGGGCCCAGGTCCAACGCTCAAGCCTCACCACTCAGGGCCGAAGCCCCACCGCCCAGGGTCAAAGCCAAAGCCTGAGGGCTTTGGGTTTGGTGCCCACCGGGGCAGATGAGCTTGGGTGGGCTCAGGCTTCAGTGCCCCCCTTCTGGAGTCATGTAGTAATTTTTGTTGTCATAAGGGAGATGCGGTGAAGCTTGAGAACCCCTGAACTAGATTATTCAGTGTGGAGCTAGGGCAAAGATCAGAGCACTAGAGAAATGTGTTCGAGATGAGGTGCTGCATCCTGTACTAGAGGGAGCTTTTCCGGGCTGTGCGGTTTCATTCCAATGTATAATGAATTACAATAATGAAGCCACGAGGTCACAAGTCTGATTGGGGAAACAAGGGGGGGAACGACGGAGGGACAATAACCTTCTAGGCTGCTGAAAATGGGTGAAGGTATTTTTTTGCAACCAACACCACTGAGGAGTGCAGGTAGAACACGTACATTCTTCAGAGTTGGTGTTGACAGGCTTTGTTAGTAGGAGTCCCAGATGTTCCTGGCACATTTTTGCCTAGTATGAAAGATAGAAGTCAGATTCACAGGTGGTGGCCCTGATTGCTGTTTGTGTTTCCACGACTTGGCAAACAGGCCAAATTCTTGGAAGGAGGGAATTGTGTCTGCAGTTTCATGCTCAGCTTAATGTTTCTAGTATCCCAAGAAGTCATTCTAGAGCAGGGGTCGGCAACGTTTGGTACGCGGCTCGCCAAGGTAAACACCCTGGCGGGCCGGGCCAGTTTATTTACCTGCTGATGTGGCAGGTTCGGCCGATCGCGGCCCCCACTCGCCGCGGTTCGCCGTCCCGGGCCAATGGGGCGGCGAGGGATGTGCTGGCCGCGGCTTCCTGCCGCCCTCATTGACCCGCGTCAGCAGGTAAATAAACTGGCCCGGCCCGCCAGGGTGCTTACCCTGGCGAGCCGCGTGCCAAACGTTGCCGACCCCTGTTCTAGAGACAAGAGATCTTCTTTGTGAAAAAACACGATAGTCCCTCTCAGTGAGAAGTGCTATACTCTAGGAGGTTAACCAGCAGTAGTCCAAGTTTACTGAATGATTTATAGCCCAGAAGGGTTCTATGAATCATGACCTTGTGAAAATTCTTTGTGCTGTACTTTAGCATCTAATGATTTCTGCCGATGCCCAAGTTTTCTTCCCTCCATCTTTTTCTGTCACACGTCATCCAAGAACCATGGAAATCTGTGTGGGTGGTGTGGTGGCAGAAGGCACTCTGGTGACAGATTGTGGATAGCAACATTCAGGGTGTGGTTTTAGTTAATACGCTTTCTATAGGGTAAACAAAGTAATGTCCAAGAGAATAAAAGGGAGCGCACCCTAAAAGCCATCAGTTAATAAGGCAGAAACACACTGCCTGACCATAATCACCTCAAGCTCTGGTTTTGTCAGATATCTGCCTGAACAGGGTTAGCCCACCATCCGCACCTCCATTCCCCTAAAAAAATCTCCTGCTGTTCTGTTCCACTCCTGGGGGTTACTTTGCAGGAAAAGGAAGAATTTTAGTGTTTTGGATTCAATTAAAACAGAAGCATCAGAGAGATTCAATACTTCACTTTTTACCATGTCCTATATGTCAGAAACTAGCACACTGCAGTAAGATTTTAGTAGCTCTATACAGGCAGAACTAGAATGAGATTCTCTTCAGATTTTTTTTTTTTAAAGTCTCTGCTGGTAGCCACTCTCATTGCATTTTGTCCTTCTTTGTGCTGGGTTTTTTGTTTCTGAAAATAAACACTTTGCTTTTTGGATCTTGGTTACATTTCACCATCTTCTGAGACACTGCCTGTTTCATTTGGTGTTGCTCACACAGCTCAAATGGTTGTATATTTCAATTGAATCACCCTGTTAAAAATCTAAAATGGTCTCCATTTATTACTTTTTTGTTTTGGGCTTTGAATAAGCTTTTCAAAGCAGGGACTGTCTGCTACTGTGTTTGCACAATGCCCAGCACAACGGGCCCACCATCTTGACTGTGGTCTTTTGGGGATATGACAAACAATAATAAAAGCACAAACTAACGAAAAAGACTGTTGATGGCTGATAGTCATAGGAGGAAGCAATAACGAGCAACCCACTATGGGGACTGATTCTCCTAATGTACTCACTCCTCCTCTTCCCCACTCTCAAGATGCGGTTCTGATACATTGTTCTCCGCATACAATAGTTATCTTGAAAATCAACAAATAACCAGTTACAGAAGGGGAGAGGGGATACGTGAACATGGCATATCCACTAGTAGCCGATTTGGTGAGCCTTATGCTCAGCACACATACAATTTGAGTTTCATTTTCCATCCATGCCCAATTGGTAACAAGCTTTCCTGAAGAAGCTGAAAAATCTTTCATCCAAAAACCAAACAAGTCATAATGGGCCAGAACATCTGTCTTTGACGCTCCCGGAAAAGCTAACAAACAATTAATATTTTAGTAACACAATCACACCACTGTGGGCAACTCAGCTTTACTGACATGGGTTTCAATGCTGTGCCTAGTAAATCTTGTTCTCTTACACCTGCCTGGCTTTACATGGCAGATGAAAGATATAACAGCATAGCTTGTTAGTGCTAAGATGCCGGGAGCAGCAGCTGTACATAGAAAGGGGCAAAAATGTTCTCCCCACTCTAAGAATTATGCAGCACTTCTCCCCTTTTAGCTTTTCTTACCATCTTTGATTTCATCCGGGTCATAAGCCCCTTGCACTGTGCTTTCCCGCAGCCAAATTGGCCTCTCTCTGGTTGGCTTCCCTTCGTTTGTTGACCGATTAAGGTCCTCCTGGTCTTCCATGCTGATGACGACATTCTGGGTGTACAAGTCCTCATATGATGGCCCTTTTGTTGTCCATGCTTCCCGATGGTATCCACCTGCTAGGCCAGCTGCCCCTGCAGCAGCAGCAGCAGCAGCACGTTCTTTGCTATGTAGAAGTCAAAGGGATAAAAAAAAAAAAAAGATACCATTCAGAATTAGTCCTTTTCTGTATAACAGACGTTTCCTGTTGTGATTTCCAAAAAGAGCCCAGGGAATTTAGCCACAGACCTCCTATTAAAATTAATGATCTCCCATGATATGCTTGGAGAATCTCAATCCCCATTTCTTAACCATGTTGCCAAGAATTTCTAGACCAACTCTTTGATTGAGAAATATAGGGATCAAAATCCAAAACTAGACAAGCTCAACTACACACTGTGATATGCAGGAGAGACATTAGAAGGCAAGGAGGTTGTTAAGCTCTATGAATATAATTACGGAGGAATAACAGCCAACCTGGTAATATGCCTGACTACTCTGAAATGAAAGTCACATCGATACACAACATGGCCCTTGCCAGTAGCTAGCTGGAAAAGTATTTATTTGCTGTTACACCATAGTCTTGTATTAAATAAATTAAAACACCAAGGTTTAACCAAGTGGGTTGACCGGATTGGAGTTTCATAATGCTCAGATGTGGGGATTCTTATTCATAGGGCTTATGAGCGATTAGACAAATTCACCTCGGAAAACTAAGTTGAAATCCCAGCTCTGATCACAAGTGATAGTGAACTTCCAAGAACTACCTGGTGAAGTTCTATGGCCTGTGTTATACAAGAGGTCAGACTAGATTATTTTAGTCAGGAGCTTAGAAGCGGGGGAGGGTTTACAGGTCAGCAATAGAGTGGGGCAATGACTGAGATTTGGTGGAGGCTGTTGTCCTAACCCTGAGTAACAGAGGGTGGGGGTGGGCAGCTGAAAGTCAGTATTGATGGTTACTGGGCAGAACTGGGTGAGTGCTCAGGGCTGGACTAGCAAGGGGCTGCTCATCAGAATTTAGCACCAGCTTATTTTCTCAGTTGATCCATAGCCAAATCATTGTCATCCAGCTTCCTATCTGGGCCAGGAAAATGCACTACTTGGATCTGAATAAAGAGAACATAGAGCTGAATGTCCTCTGCCACTGATGGCAATGAGCCCAAATTACCTTCGCTATCTGGTCTTGTGCTCTTACGTGCATAGTGAGCAGGAAAGGCCGCAGAAAGAATCTTCCCATTTTCCACTTGAGAGAAACCCAGGGTGAATGAACTGCTAGGCTAAAGTCGCTCAAAGGAATCAACAGATTCAATGGAGAATGCACCCATCCACCCTTAGTAGATCTTGCAAGCATTTTGAACACTTTATATAGTAAATGACATCAAAGGCTGCTGACAGATAATAAATATGCATGGGCACCACCCTCCCTTTGTATAGGACATGATCAACCAAGCATGCTAATGCTGTCTCTGTGCCATCCCCGGGGTTGAATCTATACTGATAGAAGATCCAGGTGAACCTAGAGGTGTTCTTCCATGATCTTCTCAATAAGATTCCCCAAAGAGGGAAAGTTTGAGAGAGGGTGGTAATTGGGGAGGTCACTGATATCAAATGTTTGTTTATTAAGCAAGTGTTTACCCACTGCTTGTATTCTATTTTGATGTCTAAAGGTTGGTCCTGGGAAATTACATAAACATGCCATCATTTTACTTGCTCTGGAAGAAAATAACTGTGCACTCAAATCTCTGCCAGGAGCAAGAAATATTTAACCTTTCAACATCCAGGTAGGTGTTCCAGGAACTACTAACCATACACACACAATATTTTTGTATCTTTACATCGTATACAACATACACACATTCACAGAATCAATGACTTGTGTTTCTTTCCTAGAGTCAGCCTGATCAGGAAAAAACAACTTGAATTTCTGAGCAAGCGGGAGAGACTATTTTATGCATGCAGATCACGTATGCAACTTAAGGAACCACACAGAGATCTTCTCTCAATTTGTATTACTTCAAATACTGGTACTTTTCAGTTTACAAAGAAAGGCATGTGTTCTGTGAAAAGCACCATTCTCCTTCCCCCACAATAAAAATCAGCAACCGTAGAGCTTCCCTGACAATTTTATGTAATCCACTTCCCTACAATACACAATGCAAAAAAGCCCCCCTCACCAGGACTGCAGCAGTGACATTTAAGTGTTCAGCAGGGTCAGGGATTGCCTTGTCAATTCAAAGCCTCCTTTCCCCTATGAAGTTCCATTTAGTAGTGATATACTTATCCTAGTGATGTCAAGGACAATTTTTTAAAGTAACAATTCTTAAATAAAAGATACCTATCCCTGTAAACTAGATTAAACCATCTCCTGCAATGTGATTAATTTACAAGGAGTAATGAGTGATTTAACTCCTTGGTATGCCCCAGGATAACCAAAGCCAAGAGGGTTTATGTCTACAATTTTATCCCGTTAAGGTCAATAACTAAGTAAATGGCTCCATTTTCTTCCTTATTTGTACAACAGTATCATCAATTATGCTATTGGCAGCAATGATGCAGCCCCTTGAGACCATGAGAGTGGGGATTTACCTGCCGCTATAAAGAAGCGGTGCCTTTTTGTTCAGTGTCCCTGCTATGGAGAAGTGAATTAAACACCACTGAACAGAGACAGAGGACCAGATGCTCAGCTGCACCAGGGCAGCGCTTGGAACAGAGCTGAAGAGAGGGAGCAACTCCTATAACAAACTTTCCATCTCCCTTGATTCTAGGGCTGCTTTGTCCCCTGGCTCACGCTAGGGATGCCCTGAACTTGCCTGGCTGCAACAGCTCCTGGGAGCTATTGTGAAGCTGGGGATCGGGGATTAGGCAGTAGTGTGGCTGGCTACACTGGCTCTACGCTGTCGGTGGGTCACCTTACATGGAAAGTCCCCCAGCATAACTGATTAAACTGGCTTTAAGGTTGCACAAAGCATCTTCAGCAGGGCTAGGATATGGCTAAAAGAAACCAATAAGCAGAGCTCAGATTATAAGTATTTAAATCAAACACAAGTTTTGCATCTCAACTGTTTGTAGAAAGTGAAGAAAAGACAAACAGAGAAACTGAGGCTCTAGAGTCCAACAGATGTGTATGGTAATTTAAGTACATATCTGCTATTTGCATTAATGAAAATTAGGTAACTCTCTCATGCTATTGTTTTTAACAGCCTCCACTAAAAGGTATATGGACTCACGGTCTTCGGTAGTGTAATCGCAAAAGGTAGGTCCTTCAGGAAATCTAGGATGTTACATGACACAAAGTGCTGGTATTTTAAACAAGAAAAAGTGGAGGGGAGATTAAATGCAACCCATCTGGAAAGCCACTGGGGCTGGTTTATGAAAAGCAGGCTCTTATTATGATACTTGCATGGGACAAATTCATGCTTAGTAGAGGATTTACAAAATATCACTTAAGTCTGTTTAGAAAAATCTAAGTAAATGATTTGACCAGTCTTGCAATGGAGATGCATGACTGTTAGACAATTTCCAGTGTAGACAGTGAGTGCTAAAGCTCTCCAGAAGACACACAGAGGTATTTTCTCCTGTGTGAACAGGAAAGGCAGGACATTCAGAAGATTTTTTCTTCAGTAGCATCAAATGTCAGTTTTACCAATGATTCCAGTATCTCAAGACTCTGTAAAATGGAGTAAATAAATAACCCAGAGAGAGAGAGAGAGAGAGAGAGAGAGAGAGGTGTGTGTGTAAGAGATGGGGGAAAGAGGATATTCTTTTTTAAAATTTCACTGTAGCACTTTTATGCAATTAGATGCTTTGAATTAATAAGGGTTAATAAATAATTGAATCACTCTATGTGCTGAAGCTAGTTGTGTTCAAGTAACCATTTAAGAAGCTGCCTATTTATTTTGTAAGTCTGTGCACAGAGTAATTAATCATTTACAGTGGGTTTTTTTTAAGTATTTAAGAGCCACGTAAGTGGGTGCTGCTGTTATTTAACCATTATTCATGGGACGGCACCAGGCATTTGCTGTGTTAATTTTCGAGTCACAGAGATGAAGTAGCCACGCGGAGGCTTGAAAAAGGCCTGTTTCTCTCATTTGAGGTGGTTATCCCAAATATGTTAGTCAAACTACAGAAACTGGTTTTAAAGCAAAGTCTAATGATTAAGCCATACGGTTAGGAATAAAGGCACCAAAAATTCTACTCCTGTATCTGACAGTTTGGTCTTGGATAAGTCAGTTCCCCTCTGAATATACCTTAGTTTATTTATCTGTGAGATGGAGAACATTAGTTAGTTCATATCTGAGATCCCTGGCTAGAAGGGACTAGACAAGTTAGTCTGCATGTAAAAGAAGGAAACCTGAAAAACCAACAACATTATATTCGGTGGGGGCGGTTGCTCCAGTAGTGTAACTTTTTTTTCCCGGGTGTGCGTAAGTCTTTTTTTTATAAATTGAAAATAGGCAGAGCACACTAGATTTCACCGCAGCTGACAAAACTGACAGCTCACTGCATCTTTCTATGCTATTTAAATGTTATCTCTTTTTGCATAGTTAGAAATCTTCTGAAGGATGCAGTTTGGTTTCCTACGGCTAGGAAAATATTAATCTTAGAGTTCTTGATTTGTAACAGGTCTTTCCCTATAAAGGTGTGTATCAAGTGGGGGAAAATAAGAATAAAAAAGATACTCATAAATAATTTCTTTGTATAAGAGTTTTGTTATAAGTGGGTTTGAAAATGCAAAGTGTGGAGTTTCAAAACCTTCATAGAAGCAAAAGAAAAAGAAGGTGAAAGAAAAGATGTTTCCAATGGAAAGAAGACAGTAAAACAGCCTGGGGCGCCCAAAGTGTATCCTGGAGTCCAGAGGCTGCCTACAGAGCTCTGTAAAGTGGTCACAGCTCTTCTCTGAAGTTAAAAATGGTCTTGGAAAACTATGTGGTCTCAGCTTCTTACGCAGCAGCTATGTACAGCCTCCTGTGGGACAAATAGTCTTATTAAAAGGCAAGGGCAGCTTCAGTCTGCTTTGTTTTATGGCAATTGTAGACTGTAAATCTCTTGAGGCAAAGATTATTTATCAGTGTCCTGCATTGCTGACGCTGAACAAACAAGTTATCAAGATTCAGGCAATGATATGGTTAAGGCAGACAAACATGCAATATGAAAGCAGTGTGGCTGAAGAGGACTTTGTGTCCATTCCCACCTCTGTTTCAGTGCAGGAATCTCTGTGGGTTCTGGCTCAAGGATTTCATAGGCCAAGTTAACGTCCTCTGTCTCTCGTAGCAGTGCATAGATGGGCTCAATCTGCTCGTTAAACCTTGCCACAAGAGTCCGTGCATCCTTTTTGGGCATCGCCGACTCATCCTCTTCCACTTCATTCTGACAGAACGTACAGCGGAAGGTTCCTAAACAGAAAAGAAGTTGCTAAGCACTAGGAGAAAGTCAAAAGGCCCACATCTTTATGCAGCATTTAAAAAGAAGTATTTTACTGTTCTCTTAGATTGAAACTAAATAGCTTTTTTCCTTGGGACAACTTTCTTCCCACACATAATGTACCTGATTATTATTTGAACCAGATAAAGTGAGACTTTCGATGCCATCCAGTGATGCAGAAAACTGGTTAGGGTTTCTCTGCAAAGCCGCTCTCTCTGCAAAGCCCTAAAGGATGGCAAGTTGCACCTTTCAGACATATCCTAGCATTAAACATTCTTTTCCTTACCACACATTTTTAATGGCACCGAAATATCAGTTTCAAGATGTATTTTGGGATGGTCAAATTTCGAGGCTTGCAGGGTCTGAAGAACTTGCCTTCATCCCTCTCTAAAATAATCTTGGGGGGAGGGACGATCACTCAATTTCATTCCATACTGCTACTAAAAACAGTGTTTTTAATGCTCACATTCTACTAAAAGATTAACCCACTCCCTCTCCCTTTCAGTTGGTAGTAATTTTCTCCAAAAATTTCTGAGTCAGACATTTTCCATGCTTGGTCTCCAAACAAAGACAAAGACAATTTTTCTTTATCTTTTTAAAAATCTGTTCGGTTAGTTTAGAGTTGCTTGACTATAAAGAAAAAAAGGGAAAAAACTGGTCTCTTGCATTCCAATTAGAAATGTTGTGTATTGTAACCCCCCAAAAGGTCAGAATTTACTCTAATTTAGATTGTTTTGTAGACCATCACGATCTAAGAAACAAGCCAAGGGAAAAGGAAATTGGTTCAACAGCACTGACGTTACATTTTTTTTTTTTTAAGTACTTCTGCAGTGGAGGATTTTCTGTTCCAGTTCACTTGTCAATCTGTGGCTAAGAATTTTAGGGACCCACATTTACAGCAGGACTTTCCCATCCAGCTCAGTATTAGAGTTGCTGCAAAACGTGTTATCTCACGCTACACTTGCAGTGATGCGAAGGAAATTCAGGTCCTCCCAAATCCTAGATGGAGAAAGTGGTGCTACTTACCTAGAAGATTAAATTGAGGGCTGAGAGCAGAGGCTTTTGGATTTATCTTCGCACCTCTACCACTAACTAGTTGCATTATTTTGCCTTTATAGGGCAAACATTTAGTGTAGCCTCACAATGCCCTATGAAGAAAGAAGGTAAATATTATTCCTTGTTACAAACAGGGAACCTCAGGCACTGAGAAGGGAAGTGACTTGCCCACGGTCATGTGCAAAGTCAGTGTCAGAATCTGGATTTGAAGCCACAGCTTCTCACTCCTAGTCCCTTGCCAATTGACTAGATTAAAGCATCTCATAGGCAAGTAATTTCCCCTTTTTCTGTTTCCCAATCTGTGAACTGGGAATAATATTTACCTGCTACCTCACTGCATTACTGTCCCCAGGGCTCTCTTTCTTCATGAAAAGCTTGCACTCTATTTAATAGCAGTCTCATTTGTTGACTTGTCAAGGTGTGTAGGGAAGTCAACTCATCTGACAATGAACATGCATACCAACGGCTAGATCACTTGCACAATGTGCAAACTCAGCCTCTGGGTCAACTTTGAAGAGGTAAACTTGGGCAGGGAGAGGGGTCAGAATATCTGCCACACTGCACTGGAAGTTTCCTAAAGTCACAACTGTGTACATTGTTGTACATTAACCATTGGGTTCTAGATTCAGATGATGGGGACATTGTCTCCTGGGGTCTCATGTTGCTTCCAACATATATTTACCACATGAACCTGGGGCTAGTCACTTTATCTCTCTGCTTCCCCAAATGTAAAATGGGGATAATACTTACCTAGCTGTTTCACAAGTGGTTGCAAGAATTAGTTAGTACTCTGAAAATAAGACACTACAATAAGTACTGTTTATTACATTAGGTACAACCTGCAGCACCTCACAGGGATTTCTAAATTTTTAAAGTTCGTTTATATTTGTGAACTTTTTCTCTTTGTACTGTGAATCAGGGATGGCAGATCTCTGTCTCTCCCCCCCACTGCAACCTAAACAGACACAAAATTAGTGTCTCATGTATAGCCTATACAATGTTTTCATTTTTTTTGCATTAAAAACTTTCTCTCTCTCTCTCCTCTACCCCCAGAGTTTTTCCTAGACAGAAAACAAACCCAATAATGTTTACATTAAAGTCAACTTTTTGAACTCATGAAGTCAGTCATTTTGAACAAAAATTGACAAAACAGGCACCCCAGCCTTTACTTTAGAAAGTTAACATTATCTGCATGGGAAAGCAAGAGCATTGACAGTGGTGGCGAAAGACACTGAGTGAGAATGGGAAAACGGTGGCTTTCTCCAGCCCTTTCTTAATCCAAGCATAAAGCACTATGCTTATTTTGTCATGCTATAAAAAGCACTACCACTCATGCATAAACTGCACATTATATAACTTTGTCAGTCCAGTTAAGTTTTAAGTCACAGTTTGATCTCATTCACATTCCACATCTGAGGCCATCAGTACCCCTGAATTCACAGAACAACCTGAATAAGTCTAGAATAATTAGTAAGATTCAGCTCATATTATGAGTTTATTGACTGGAGAGTGGTTGACTGCAAGCCCTACAGAAAAAGCCCGGTTAAACATTTCTTAGGTGGCTCAGGCTTTTCACACTTTCACTCACGAACCCCTGGCATCTTAACTAAAGATTAAAAACAGTCAGGACAGCTCCAATTCAAAGCACCTTAAAAAAAAAAAATCAGATTTTATGCAGCTCTAATTTAATATAATTCTTAAAACTAAGGCTGATTTACTGCAACTTCTCCAGGGCTCTTAAGGAACAAAAAATAAATGTCAATATAATGAGTTATGTAAAAAATCTGGAGAATGATTGGAGCGACAAGTTTCCTGCAATCGTGTTCAAGTTTTTTGTGGCGAGGCAGCACTTTACAAGAAATACCCACATTTAGGAGCAGAACTGAGCAGCTACTCTCAAGTGCCGCCCACCAGGACAATGCTGAAAACCTCACTTGTGGGATGTTAAGAGGTCACAAAATCACTATATCACTACTATACATCACTGCCTTGAGATATTGCATCTCAACAACTTTGATACAACTTTCTGCCAAACATGCATTACAATATTGTCACATAGGAATTTGTCTCATTAGACAAACTTGAAATAGTGGTCACTCTAAGGTCAGAGATTTTCAGACTTGCACCATTCCTCCTGACATCCCAACAAAGGCACAGTTTTGCTTTTCCAATCAGATGCTGTCATGCAAACCAAAGTGGTCAGATATCCTGGCCGGCAAGAGTGAGCCTAGCTTTAAAAAAAAAGAAAGTGGTCAGTCAAGAGGCTTCGAAATGTGAAACCAGAAATAGATGTCCTTCTTTCCCCAGCCACTGTGCACTCACTCAGTGCACTTCTCCTGGTACTCTATAGAAATCTACAGTGTGTAAAAAGATACCTATTTGAAAGAGATCAGAATCGTACATTCCTAGACTTGCAAGGGTGAACAAACTGGTGAGTAGGTTCCCCAAGGCATACCACAAGTAAGCAGCACATCAGATTCTGAAGTATGCAGGCCAGAATATTCAGTCAAATGAAATCTAGCCAGCACGGACTGAGTAAAGGGAAGAGTCAACAGCTAAGTCTAAACATTATACTAAGCACATAATACATGAACATACGCATTGTATTAGCTATACTTTTATTACATAAAGACCTATATTAAAAGAGTATTAAGGTTGCAAAGTCAAGTACCCAAAAGTTAGGAGATGCCAGAATTAAAGTTGCCTGTGCAATCTTAATTCAGCCCCCTTTTGCATATACCTTATGATACAATCTAATTACATGATCACACACTATTTTTCCAACAGGACCCCGGCTCATTCAATACACAGGATGGACAGTGTTCACTTAATGAGCAATTATTCAATATTTTGTTTTATTCTCATTATTCAATGAATGGCCCCAGGCCTTATTTACTGCACATGCTTCAAACCCTGCTCTAAAGACACAATTATTAATTGCCTCATGGGGTTTTCTGTGGTGCTCATCACCATAGTATCTGAGTGCTTAAATTTTAATGAATATATTTTTACAATACCCCTGTGAGATAAGCAGATATTATTATCCCCATTTTACAGATGGGGAACTGAGGCACAGAGATTAAAGTCAAAAGTATCCACTAATTTTAGGTTCCCAATTTGAGATGCCTAGAATCTGGTTTTTCAGAGTACTTAGAATTATATAGCACTTCATAAGTTCAAAGCACAGCTTCCATTGACTTGAGATGCAGCTGTGAGCGCTCGGCACTTCTGCAAATCAGGCTCTCAAGTCAGGCACTCAGAACATGAGGAACACACAATGAGTGAACACTTGTGAAAAGTTCAGTTTAGGTGACTTGCCCAGGATCCCGTAGGAGCTGTGGCAGCAGCAGGGTTAGAGCCTGTAACTCCAAGGCAGCGTTCAACTGCCTTAACTCTGAGACTGCCCTTTCCCTTCCTGGAGTCCCCTGCCTCATTCACTACACACCTTCCAACTTTTGCAACAAATAAAACAGGGGTCTAACAGACAACAGCCTTCTTCACTACGTAATCCTGATTCATCCCCAGAGCAGGTGATCCTGGGAACTGAACGAGGCAGAGGTTCTGTGGAAAAAATAATATGTAATCATTAATTAAAGCCTGTATCTTAATCTATACACCCAAACAAGGTGTTGAATTAAGGATGCACGGGCAACTTAAATCCTGGCATTTCCTAACTTCTGAGTGCTTGACTTTGTAACCTTAATACTCTTTTAATGTAATTTTTTGTATGTAATTTCTACGGTTTTTAAAAAAAGAAAACTGAAAAAAATAGAAATTCCATGATGGGCTCTGATAATGACACACACATCCACACGGTTCATCAGAAGGTTGGAACCTATAGCTCCATCGGAGTGGTTTACTGCTTGAGTTAATGGAGTAATTGATACGATGAAAACCTACTACTATATGTGGACCAGCATTAGAGGGGGATGACACACTTTGCGGTCAGCAAACATCTGTGAAACCCGTGGACAGAGGAATGGCGGGACTCAGGATTCTTGGGTACTAAGCTCTGGAGGGGAGTGTAACCTAGGGCATATACTCTTCTGCCAGTCACCCCAAGTTTGACCCCTTCTGTTCCCTTCGCTCCAATTTCTCCCTGTCGTAGTCTTGTCCCTTCCCCACTCTTGGCTCCTCACATCAGTGCCATTCTCCTCATGCAGCCAGGCCCAGTCTCTACTCCTCAGGCTTCTTGTCACCATCTCCTTGCCCAGCCACTCCCAGTATGCCACCTCATCCCCCAGCTCTTTGTCCAGTCAATCCCAGTTTCCCTGCTCCCAGCTTCTCACTGGATTGGTCTCTCTCCCCCATGGCTCCCAGGAGCCCCCACCCCCCTGCACATGTTCCCCATTCCAAATAACATCCAGTCCCAATCTCAGTGTCTTCCCCATCTCTAGCTCCCTGGCCCAGTCTTTTTGCCCAGCCAGTCCCAGTTCTCCCCATCAGATCGGTCTCTTCTCTCCCCTCATCCCTGGTTCTCAGCCCCATTCTCTTTTCCCAGTCAGTTACATTCTGCCACCTGAGCTCCTCGTCCTTACTGGCTGCCAGTCCCCGTGTCCCGTTTTTTTCCCCTGGCTCCCAATCTCAGTCTCCCCCCAACCATTCCAGGTCCCCTCCTGCCCCCCTCACCAAAGACAACTGTTTCAATCAACTCTGCCCACACACCTCAAAAGGTCTAGTTCTTACTCCTCTGCAGGGAATCATTGAGAGCATAGCAGAGACTGGCCCTCTGCGTTCTGTTCAGGAGCCAGGATAGACCAACAGCAGCCCCAGTTGAAACTGCAGGCGAAAGTCCTGCTCAGCCCAGGAAGGTACATGAATTGAATCTTCAGGGATTTTAGCTGCTACAAATCTAATAAGTCTCTACTGAGCATGTGCAAACTGCATTTTTTTCCAAAGGCTTATAACCTGGCCAAATTTGGGCGGATTGTCACAGGAACAGCAAAAAGGTATATCTGAAACAAAGGCCACCCCCTGCCAGATTTCAAGTCCCTGCTCCAAAGAATGGGGACCCCATCATGGATTTTTTTTTTTTTAATACAGGCAAAACAAGTATTTTTCCCTAGCCTTGTTCTTGGACGTGGGTGAACTGTTTTGGCTGTAATTTTCCAAAACAATTCAGCCTGAGGAAGACAACCAATATGGAAAATCTTAAGCCAAATGGTTGCAGTTTGACAAAGTTATAAGTAACTGAAAACAGGCTCTTACAATGGGAAATGTCGGTCACCCTTAATTATAGGCAATGCTACCAACACTGCCTATAATTAAGTTCCCTTCATCTCTCATTGATTTCCAGGATCTAGAAGACCATTTACCACAGCACCGAAGGCATCGCCCTCCTGACTCACTAAGGAGGGGAAATGCAGCTCAGTCACAATAGCTTCTGGATCATTATTTACGTACCACGTATTGTAGTTCGAGGGAGTGGCGGGCTGGAGCAGTGGCCTGGAAGTCAGGACTCCTGGGTTCTAGTTCCATCTCTAAAACTGACTTCCTATGTGACCTTGAACAAGTTTAGTTAAAGTGCCTTAGCACTGGCCTGACGGACCATCTGTAGGGGTGAAAGTACTCAGTCTCTGTAGATCATTTAATTCTTGGCCTCCTGCTAAGACTTCTCTGACAGAGGGACCAATTAGTGCCTGCTGTGTATTAGGATGATAACACCTGACTACTAGAAACTGGAGCAAGAGGGGAAACGGAGGCACATGGAGATTATGTGATTTGCTCATAAAACATCAGTGGCATAGTTGGAATTAGAACTCCGGAGCTCCTAATTCAAGGTGTTTCATATACACAAGGCATTTCACATATCCTTCTGGACCACCCAGACTCCCGGCCCTTTATAAACAACCCCTCGTGATTGTGAGGAGAAAGCATCAAAATTGGTCAGGATGTGGAGCATTTTAGGCTCTAGTCCTGAGGCTATATGGTCTCTATTCCCTTATATGTTGTTGCAGCCTATATGCCCCTTTTGATATCCCATGGCCCTAGACAGGTTTGCATTCATGGTTCACTTCCAAAAATAGCAAGCCCCTTTTGGCAATAATGTGCAAGGTGGTTTTTATTGTTGTTTTTGTTTTAAATAAGCAAGTTTATCAGAATCTCATCATTACAAATACTCCAGTTTATTCCCAAAAAAAAAAAAAAAAAAAAAAAAAAAAAAAAAGGGCAGTTACAGAAAACACTATTTAGCATAAACCATACTAATGCCACATTTAATCTTTCTGAAACAGATTTTATGGTCCACTGGATCTCAAATTCTTGAGGACATTCTACTGCCCAAAGCTGATTGCAGCATTAGCTCTTGAAATGTGACATGAGAAGAGCGTGTATATTTTTATATTAGTCTTGTCTGGGGCTCTAGATATTCAAATGCATGTTACTGCAAGAAGCGCTAACTGTTATAAACACCAGGCTGTGCACAATGAAGGTTGGCATCTAGAGAATATTTGTAATCCAAAATCCTGGATAAAAGTCACCTTGCCAATCTCACCTAAAATGCATAGGCTTTCATCATGACACTTAAAAATACTTGTTTTAAATTTCTCTCACCTTCAAATAGAATGAATTTCACTGTGACCAAGACATACTACAGAGGTTAAAGACAGTGATGGGGCAAGGCCAGAAGAGCCTGGAGACATCTGAAAATGGGGAGGTGAAAGTGACACATAAAAGGTGCTGCTCAGAAGAGCATGTGAAAAGCATTATGGATTTAGTTCAGAACCAGGTAGGCAGGTCCACAGTGCCTTCCATGAGAAACTGCCACTAGAGCAAACAGGGGGCAGTGTGTGAATTTCCCCAATGCACATTGGTTCAGACCTGCAAAGGGGTGGGTGAGTGCAGTGAAGCCACCATGCTGCTTTTCCTGTCCCCCATCCCCACAGCTATGCCAATGCAAATAAACCTGACCTGCAGTGCCCTCGGCTTATTCCTTGGGCTTCTCCTGAGCCGGTACTACCCAATTATATGACAGATTTAGAATATGGATTTTCCCTCTAAGTAGTAAACTGAGACCAAACATTTCATTTGGGACTTAAGCCAAGGTTGAACCCAGGTAGTGAAGGGCTGGTGCATTAACCCACTGCATTACCAAGCCCCTATTATTTTGAAATATATGTAACAGATACTGTATTTAAGGGCTTTCATTCACTAGAACTATTTTTGACTAATACTCACCAGAAGTGTGTTCAGGAAACACCACCTTCTGGAGGGTACAAAACTACAATTTCCCAGCATATGAAAAGCTCTCAATTTCCCATCTGTCCTTTTAAATGAAATTCATTTAAAAATAAATAAAATGGCAACTATACATCAAGAGGAGAGACAGACATGCTGCATTAGCAGCAAGATGGTAAGAAGATGGTAATTTATAATTGCTGTTAATCAGTGTCTCACCACATCCAGAGTGAAATTTCACTTAACCAATACATATGCTTATGCATTATGTACTCTCAATTTCAGAAACGTGTACATCTATAAAGGTTAGGGACTGGCAGTGCTGGAAACAGAAGGCCTCCATTAAACCACAGAGTGGATTTTAATGAGGCAGTTCAGTGCACGTTATCTCAGAGCATCAAACGATGCCTCAGCAGCTCTTGTTCTTATTGTTAAAACGTCCTTAAAATAATAAAAAACATTTAACATATATAAAGTACTGTATCTTTTTCAGAGGATCTCAATGTGCATGATAAAGGTAGATATGTATCTCCGATTTATGCACAGGAAAACAGAGGCACAGATATATTAAGTAGCTAGCTCAAGCCCACACAGTGAGAGAGTTAATAGCCAAACGAAGATTAGAGTTTATGATTTCTATGCCCTATGCTCATTTGTTAGACCACACTGTTTTTTTGTGTGTATGTTGATTATTTAAAGAGATTTACTTCTCATTGTTGCTTGATTCAGCTATTAGAATTCCCAGCTCTATGAGCTTTCCTTGCAAAGCTATTTGAGCCTCCAATAGAGAACAATAAATAAAAAAAATTAAAAATACAATTCCCTCCTCACTACAGTAAATGCCAGTTAAATGAAGGGTTTCAGAGGGGAAGTGTTATGGATGTGGAAAGGATTTGCATGAAACACAAAGCCTCATGTACACACAAGGAATCTATTTAAGAACAAAGAGTGAAAGTGAAATACTTGTCTTAAACAGTCTCTAGGTACTCATCTGAAAGGCTTACAGGCCAATGTCAAAAGCCTATATTTCCACACCAATGCTTCAAAAAGTTGCATGCCTCAGAAGTCTGGCTTAACCTGCTGACCACAGGAGTTCAAATAAGAAGGCTAGGTAGAGGAAGAACTCCAAGATAATGCTTTGTTTTTAATATTCTATTTATTAGTATTTCAAGATTGGCCAGCACAGGAGAAAAGAACAAACATCTTGTACTTATGCCTAACCACATTCATATTCTTGTATTTAATTTGTTATTACAAGGTACAAAACCTCCACTCCCCAGCAGGTTCTGTCCTGAAGGGAGAGCAAGAGACATGCTGCTCTTCAGCTTACTTTTTCCTCCTATTTTAAGAACGACATACACTGGTGGGCACTTAAGGAGAACCATTCAGCTTTTTTCAGCGAGTGGTTACTTAGGAACTAAGAACTGCCTTACCAGACAGACTCATCATGGGCCATCTGGTCTGGTATCCTGTTTCTCTGCAGTACTGGAATAGACCAGTATTAATATCCTTTTCTTCCTGATGCACCAGCTCAGACCGATGGACCATCCATCTCGTCCAGCTGTTTCAGAAAGTAGCTTTAAAAAAAACAACTCAGTGAATCCAAGTGTGTAATACTGTATAATGGGAGGACATTTCTCCCTGACCAAGCTGGGATTCAGTTTATGCTGAGAAACATCAGGGCGGTTAGCACTTTTGTATTTGCTAGTGAAACTCTAAATTCTATTCTTAGTCACATAAAAAGTATTTTAAAATTCATTTTAAGAGAGCTACCTGTTATATTTCACCACATGCAACCTTACTCTTGTATTGGGATGGGGTAACCAGGAACACCCAAATAAACTTCGATACTTTTACTGCTTCTCATTATTCTTCCTCCTTAATTCTAGGTGTCTTTAATGTATCTTTTCACATGGCAACCCTTCCCCTCTCCTTATGTACACACCTGTCATGAATCTTTTGTTGCTCTTTCCTTGATCACTTCTATTCCTGATGTATCTTGTTTAAGAACCCTCATGCAGCAGATCCAGTAAGTGTAATGTGAGATCAAGACAAAAACAAAACCAACTCAGCCATATGACCCCAACAAAGCTCTACAACTACGCAATAGGCTAGCCCAAAACTTTTTTGCATGTGTGGTGAACAAGAGTAATTTGGAAACTGGACTGAAAATTCAGGCAGTATGCCACATCACCCAGTAAATGGGCAGTGGCTGGTAGGAATGACATCTCTCTCAGTGCGGAGAATAGGAGCAGATGGAAAGAGAGGGTCCAAAGGACAGATCTGGGTAATTGCAGAAAGGAGCCAGAATTGTTGTACAAAAGGAGGAAATTAGAATACAGTTACTACAGACTGTTTTTAAAAGTGGACCAGAAAAGGGAACCTCACTCATTCTAGAGCTAGGAATGGGGGGAGAGAAGGCAAGGGGGAAGACAGCATGAGACGAGTACAGGACAGACTGGGCTTGAGCTGCTGTCCAGAATGAAAGCCTCATTCATGGTATTAGGAAGGGTCTCTACTAAAGCTTGGACTGGCTTTATGTGCACATCTCTCCACACTGTCTCAGAGAAAGTAACTGTAGTGTTTTACTTTCTAACCATCACTGTGGTTGTCTTATTTTTCCTTTCTGTTGATTCACAGAGTGAGAGTATTATGGGACTCTCCCCAGGGACCCAAGTAGAAGATAGATATGAGCTATGGACACATGGGTGCTAACCATAACACCTCTGACCAGCCCACCCATGCTGCCTAGTTAAATCAAAAGTGCAGGTTTGAAACCTTGTTCATCTTGCACAAACACAGTCCCTCTATATTTGGGGCCACCTCTCCTTTCTTGACCTTGATCTCTATTGTACAGTGGAGTCGCATCATACACTCATTTAACTTAAGCAAATTCAACTATACGCGCACAACGAGCATATGCCCCGGAGTGAGCGTGAGATGGGAGATGTGAATCTGCTGTTCCCTCAGTCAGTCTCCGTTCCTGCATGCCTCTCATAGTGTGAGCATCTCGCTGCGCTCAGTGTGATTCTAGTGTTTAAAGATACGTATTTTTCGTACAACATGGCCCCTAAACGCAAGCCAACTACTTCATCTGGTGCTCAACTGAAGAAACAGCGATCTGTTCCAATGCTGGAGGAAAAACTGGCTGTGTTGGACTTATTGAGAGATGGTATGTCGGTCTCCAACGTGGCGCGAAAATACGGCTGCAACGAATCTAGCATCCGTGCCATCAAGATTCGAGAGAGAGAAATTCATCAAGCCGTGGCATCAAGTGCTCCAATAACTGCTAAAGTGACGAGCCAGGTGCATGATAAGACTTTAGTGAAAACTGAAAAGGCATTAAACTTATGGCTGGAAGACTTCAACCATAAACGTGTGCCTGTCGATGGCAACACGTGGCAAGAAAAGGCTCTTAGCCTCTACGCACTGTTCAAACCTCCCACTGAAGAGGGACAGCCTTCTGATGAGAACGAATTCAAAGCCAGCCAAGGTTGGCTTAACAGTTTTAGGAACCGCTTCAACCTCAAAAATGTGCAGACTACTGCCGGTGAAGAGGCAGCAAAAGCCTACCCTGAACAATTAAAGAAAATCATAGAAGAAAAGGGCTATCTTCTGGAACAAGTTTTTAATGCTGACGAGACTGGGCTCTTCTGGAAAAAAATGCCCAACCGCACTTACATTTTGAAATCAGAAAGACAAGCCTCTGGCTTCAAAGCAGCAAAAGACTGTGTGACTGTGTTGTTTTGTGGCAATGTGGCTGAGCATTTAATAAAGCTGGGCTTGCGCTACAAGGCTGCAAATCCCCATGCTTGTGTTCTGGCAATCAAATAAAAAGGCTTGGTTGACGGCAGTATTATTTCTGGATTGGTTCCACAAGTGTTTCATTCCGGAGGTCAAGCGGTACCTCGAAGAGAAAGGACTTGACTTTAAAGTGTTGCTGATCGTAGACAATTCTCCTGGCCACCCTGAGGCACTCCAGTTTGTGCATGACGTTGAAGTAGTCTTTCTTCCCCCCCAATACCACCTCCATTCTCCAACCTCTCGACCAAGGTGTGATTCGCTGTTTCAAGGCCACGTACGAGGCTTACGTTCTCACGGATACGTAGCGCTATGGATGCTGATCCCAATCTTAATGTGATGGAGTGTTGGAAGTCCTTCAACATTGCTGATTGCATCACTTATATTAAACAGGCAATGGATGCAATCATGGCTGAAACAGTCAATGCATGTTGGCGAAATCTATGGAAAGAATGTGTGAATAATTTCAAGGGTTTCCCGACCATTGACAAAGAAGTGAAACGCATTGTTCAGGTGGCCAGGCAAGGGGGTGGTGATGGCTTCGTCGACATCCTTGAGGAAGAAATTGAAGAATTAATTGAGAGCCATAGAGAAACACTGACTAACGAAGAGTTAGAGCAACTGATAAAATCGTCTACAGAAGATGAAGATGACGACGACGAACAGGAAGAGCCAGCAAGTTGGAATCTTCATAAATTTGCTGAAGTGTTCCAAGCAGCGAAACACTTGAATGATTTAATTTCTGAATACAATCCCTCTACGGACCGAAGCCTCAAAATCACATGTAGTATCACGGACGATTTGAGACTGTATCAAGAAATGCTTGAGCAGCTCAAGAGACAACAGCAACAGTTGCCGATCACCATGTTTTTCAAGAAAAAACAACCAGCAGCAGATGAGCCTGGCCCATTGTCTCCTGGATCGACATCAACCCCTGATGACCCCCCAAATAGTGTCATTATCGTCGTAGACTAGCAAGAATATCCAGGATGAATGGTGAGTGGTTAGGTTTACTATTTTCCTTTTTTATTCTTCCATCTCTCTCTCATGTAATTAAAAATATAGTACTGTAAAATTATATTTTGCATAGGTACTCTATTATATACTGTACATTACTGTATCCATTATACATATTACTGTACAGGGTTGTATATGGTACACAAAACCATGTATACTATACTTTATGGGCGATTTAAGGGATTTTCAAGGGTAATTTTGACTATACGCGATTTTCGCCTTACGCGCTGACTTTAGAACCTAACCCCTGCATAAGATGCAATTCCACTGTATCATCTTTCTGGATAAAATAAATAAATAAATAAGGCCAACAAACAGAAACAGGAGTCCTCTTGCTAGAGACCAGGTTCTGCAAAGTCAAAACACCAACTGGATTTGGGCAAAGGACAAAAACATAAAAGGTGAGGCCTCCCTTCCTCGGAAATATTCTCCATACAGTGGATCCCAGCCCAGTCAATAGGGATGGCAATCATGGGTTGGAGGTGGGGGGGTAGCCATAATTTACTTTTTTACATGGGGAACAAGAAAAAAAAAAAAAAAGATTAAGAGACCAAACTATTTGGGTTGAAATAAGGCAATAAAAATTCGCACAATTAGATCAGGTGGCTACAAGCACCATTAAGTTTCTTTCTCAAATCTTTACCTAGTAAAGACCATTTGGCATAAAAACATTGAAAAACTAACCTAATCCCCTCAGATCTTGTCCTTAGACTCTCTCCTCATCAGAAACTGGTGCAAGTGTATGATTCTGCATGTATCTTCAATGTATGCAGGACAATTCATTCCAAGGTCCCTTAGAAGAAAATCCCCAAATGAATCTGTGAAGTGCACCTCTATGCAGAGGAAGTGCAAGAGCGATGATTCAATGACAATATAGAGAAAGGGGTAAACAAGCCTTTCAGTGAGTTGCAATACTCAATCTGGTGACAAGCATACCATATTCCAGGGGTGGGCAAACTTTTTGGGCCAAGGGCCACATCTGGGTGGGGAAATTTTATGCAGGGCCGGGGCAGGGGGTTGGGGTGCGTGAGGGGTTTGGAAGGGGGGTGTGGTGTGCAGGAAGGGCTCAGGGCAAGCTCCCTGCACGCCTGCCCTGTCCCCAGCCCTGCGCCGCTCCAGGAAGCGCTGCGGCCCCTGGGGGAGAGGGGGCGGAGGGCTCTGCGTGTGCTGCCCTTGCCATGCCTCCAGGTACCTCCCCCAAAGCTCCCATTGGCCACGGTTCCCCGTCCCCAACCAATGGGAGCCGTAGGGGGTGATGCCTGGAGGCAACGCACGGAACCCTCTGCCCTCCCACCCCCCACCTGGGGGCCGCAGGCTGGATCCAAAACCCTGAAGGGCCGGATCTGGCCCGCGGGCCATTGTTTGCCCACCCCTGCCATATTCCCTAAAACAATGTTAAGTCTGTACATGTGAGAGATCAGACACTCTCGCTCTGAAGCTTGAGAAGCACAAGAAAAGATCAAGTGCCATAGTGTGATACTCCTCCCCCTAAGCATCTCTCTGCACTTTGTATCCTTCTCCTGAAAGCCCAGTTGCATATCTGTCTGTAATGCAGGGGAAAAGCTACTATGTGGGTATGCTATATAACTGAATACTCCTAGGAAGTCATTATAATTATCGTCCTTACCTGAAGTCCTGTCATATAGAGTCTGTACCCTTCTTCTGGAAAGACATTGAGAATTCTCCCTCTGCTCACCATGGACATTGTCTTCTTATCCCTACTGGATAAACATTTTCATCTTTGCTTCCAACTGCACTAAGTCCCATATCAAGACCTTTCTGAGGCTATTTTTTACGAAGGCTTTAGGATTTTTTTCTTCTTCCAAACCAACAGCCTTATAAGCAGGGCTTTGGAGTGGAGCCCGGAGCTGGAGTGTGGAGCAGCTCCGGAGCAGTGGAGCTGCAAGTTTTTGCCTGGAGCCGGACCACAGCTCCAAAGCCCTGCTTATAAGAGTGGTTAACTGTGTATACAGCCTCTTCCACTCTCCTGTTCCAATTACCTAATAATCTGTGGTGGTGTTAATAACAGGGAAGGAAACATTAGAACCAGGAGGATTATGTTGACAATGTTCCTGGCCCCCAGGCTGTTGCTGTCATGGCTGCCTGCTGGTGACCTTCCATCTCATTCACAAGGCTGGCAAGTGAGATATTACTGCAGCACAAGGACTTGTGTGACAAAAGCAGACAAAGCAATAAAAATCTCCCTTACACTTGTAAATTTGAGAGCCCATGGAAACTGCCTCCCTTGAGTCCACTCAGACACGTTCCTGTTCTAAGTTAATTTCCTCCTATTTCTATTGTTTCACATTTGGTTATGGGAAAGGTCAGATCTGGGGGGCCTAAAGGAACAGCAGAATTGCTTTCACTTCATTGTTATAAACAGACAGAAGCTCCTGATTATTTGGCAGTGGCAGCATCTTTCAAACACCCTAAACTTGCAGTACATTTTCATACAAGTGTAACAGGAAGAGCTGTGTTCAAGGAAAGAAGTGAACAGAAGAGATAAAAGTGGAAGAGGTCTCAGTCCCTATTTCATCTCAAGGTAAGGGGGTGGCAGGTGACACTTAAAGGCAATTTTTACTGGCTTGACAGCCAGCCTCTGGGGATTGAAGTCTTCTATTGATTCCCAGATCAGAACATATCACGGAAGCAGAAATATAAGCCTCCCCAAAACTGCACCCCAACAACATGCATCTCTTGAGGCCAGGTTTGGTGCATAATGACAGGATATGCTTGGGGCTAGGGGGGGGAGATAGATAACAGGAAAATAAAAGCTGAATAGATGGAAAGAGCAATATGGTTTAGCAAATAAATTTCAGTGGGTTTAAACAACATAGACTTGTCTCCCTTTCTTTTCCATGGACGAAGTGATTTCCTAATTTTACTGTTGATTCGGAGTTTGACTGGGAACTGAAAATGAATGTCCCATTCCTAATTTGATTCAATTACAAACATTTGTTGACGTTTTTAAGGCCTCAGAAAACAAACTTACGTTTTCAGTGGCATTCAATCAGGCAGCATAGTTTAACAAACTGAGCTCAGCATTAGAACTCCCAAGTTAGATACCCTGCCAATGACTGAACGGATTTTGGCAAGCGTGTCGAAGGCCTGGTCTACACTACAGAGTTAGGTTGACATAAGGCATCTTACATTGACCTAACTCTAAGTATCTACACTAAAATGTAGCTCCCACTGATGTGACTTGCCCACTACACCAACTTAATAACTCCACCTCCAAGAGAAGCGTAATGCTTAGTTCAATGTAGTTAGGTCGATGCAGTGTCAGTGTAGACACTGTGTTGCTTACATCGACTGTTGCTGCCTTTCAGAAGCTGTCTCACAATGCCTCACGCTGACAGTTAAATCATGCAAGTGCTCCTGGTGAGGATGTGCACCAGGACACAAGGAGTGCAGTGTGGACATGCAAAAGCGACTTAATTACTGCAGTGGCTATAAGTTAACGTAACTTAGGTCGACTTAATTTTGTAGTGCAGACTTGCCCTTAGAATAATCCCCCTTTACAAAGACAGGGAAATAACTACTCTCCTCACAGAGGGCAGGTCTACACTACAGTCGGGATCAATGCTCTGAGATCGATCCACTGGTGGTCCATTTAGCAGATCTAGCGAAGACCCGCCAAATCGACAGCAAATCGCTCTCCAGTCGTCCCCTGTACTCTACCCCCGATGAGAAGAGTAAGGTAAGTTGACGGGAGAGTTTCTCCCGTCAACCCCCCACGGGGTAGACCCCGCGGTAACTTGACCTAAGGTACGTCGACTCCAGCTACGTTATTCACATAGCTGGAGTTGCATAGCATAGGTCGACTTACCGTGGTAATGTAGACATAGCCAGGGTGTTGTGAGGATTTTGTAAAGTGCTTTGAAACCAGTAAGTGCCAAGCCTTGTCCTGCGATTCAAAGCACAAGTAAACACAAAAACATCCATCCTGTAGTACTCCTGGCTCCCCCTACTGCTTTGAAGGTGGTTTTACCTTTAATCTAGACCTCTTTAGAAGCATTTTAATTTTAAGCACTTCGTGGCCTCTGCAATCTAGCCAAACCACAAAACAAGAGGAAAATGAATAAATCTACCCTTTGAGCATGTATTGAGGAATTGGGTACACCTGGCAGCTGCACAAAGAGAGGGAGCTTGAGAGGAGTGAGCAACAAAGAGAAGTAATTCGTGTTTTTTTTTAAAACTGTCCTTTCTGTACCGGACATCTGCTCTCATGCTTGGGAAAGCAAAATGCATCACTGAAAATTTGTCACATAAGGTTGCCCCACTCCTCTTCCTTCCTTTTTCCCAGGTGGAGCAATGGCTTCACTTGTCTATCACGTGTAACAACATTTCCTGATTAATTCTAATAGACACCAGCAGTTAGCTGGCCCATCATCCTCATCGCCCTAGGATGTACAATAATCTGCCTCACCATCTGCTCTCAGATTAATTTATTTCTAAACCAGTCATTGCTCCCTCCAGTGCAGTGAGCACAGCAGGAGCAGCACCATCCCCTTGGATCCATTCTTCTGCTGGGTGGTGGCAGGGGGATAAGGCCAGAGAATCCATTCTCATGTTCTCTGAACATGACAGAAGATGGGAAAACAGACGGATAAATGCAGGATCAGAAGAAAGAGAAACTACTTCTTCTCCATATGGGCAGTCTTTTGATTAATCTCTTCTAACAAATCTAGAATGTCTCAATTGCCCTTCAACTCTCCAGAAAATGTTTAATGGCTTAGGAGGGTAAGAAGGTGGGGGAGAGGGAAAAGATGGCAGCCGTTGCATGGTATCAATCTGGTATCACGCTGTTGCATATGTGAACATACATGCCCCCTTCCCTGCCATCTTTAACACTAGGTCCATGCAGTATGTCAACAGAAAAAATGATTTTGAGCATTTAAATGCATCTTTGCAATTGGCTGATGGTTGAATAATTTGCATATTGATCAAATATACTTATAAGAGCTGCTCATTTTTCAACAGTTATGTGAGTTCACTAAATCCTAAAAAGGACATCTGTTTTGGAATTTCATACTGCCACTCATTTCTGTAATATCTGAGCGCCTTCCACATAAAATCAAGAGCAACAGCAAAGTTTGCTCATGCATTCTGTTCCAAAACCTCTTGTCATTTTAGAGAAGAGTGACCAAGGAATCATCTTGAGTTGGAACAAACTGTACTTACCAGGATACAAGAGCCATCCCTGTTGTTCACTTCATGGTTTAGAATTAAAGGATGTATGGTCACTGGACCAGAAGACTCAGTTTCTGAGCCAAGCTCTTGGCTTCTTTCCACTCCCCACCTCACAAAGGGACAAAATCAGAAAGGCTAAGACAAGGGACATAAAAGGTAATAAGAAGTGCTTCTATAAATAAAATGCAAGCAGGAGAAAGACAAAGGAAGTGACCTACACTTTCAAAGGGAAAGAGAGCTAACAACAGATGTCACCAAGAAGGCTCAGGTGTTTAACTGCCTACTTGGCTTCAGTCTTCACTAAAAAGGTTAATGGTGACCAGATACTTAACATAATAAATATTAACAACAAGCGGGAAGGAACACGAGCCAGTACAATAACTCCTCACTTAACGTTGTAGTTATGTTCCTGAAAAATGCAACTTTAAGTGAAACAATGTTAAACGAATCCAATTGTCCCATAAGATTTAATGTAAATGCGGGGGGTTAGGTTCCAAGGACATTTTGGGGGGGGCAGACAAAAGGCATTATACTGTATACTGTACAGTACTGTACTGTGGTTGGGAAATGCCCCAGCTTACCCCACACAGGCACAGCCCCCTGCAGGCAAGGACGCTAGGAAACACCTTTGCAGCAAAAGTGGCAGCTTCCCTGAAGAACAGGCTTGGATTTTGCTGGGAATGCTCCAGGCCTGCCTCTTCCTGTCCCCGCTCCACTCCAGGCTCACCTCTTCCCACCCCCACTCCACCTCCTCTCCAGAGCACGCCACATTCTTCTCCCTCCCTCCCAAAGTCCTAAGCGCCGCCAAACAGCACTTCCCCGCTCCTGCCCCTCCCTCCCAGAAAGTCCTAAGCGCGAAGTACTGGGAGGGAGGGGAGGAGCGGAGACGCAGGGCTACCCCGCTCCTCCCCCTCCCTCCCAGAAAATCCTAAGCGCCTCTAAACAGCTGTTTGGCGGCGCTTAGGACTTTCTAGGAGGGAGGGGGAGGAGCAGGGTAGCCCTGCGTCTCCGCTCCCCCCTCCCCCCCCCCAGAAAGTCCTATGCGCCGCTAAACAACTGTTTGGCGGTGAGGGAAGGGCTGGGAGGGAGGGAGAGGAGGCAGAGAAGCGGAACTTGTGCAATGCTCCCTTGTAAAGTCACTGCTCTTCCACAGAATCTTACAAGCAGGCAGCCAAACGAAGTTATAAGGGAGCATTGCACAACTTTACAACAAACATGTTCCCTAACTGAGCAGGGACGTAACATTGAAACAACGTTAAGTGGGACAACGTTAAATGAGGAGTTACTGTATAGGGAAAAAAACAGGTTAAACAATATTTAGATAAGTTAGATGTACTCAAGTTGGCAGGATCTGATGAAATTCATCCTAGGGTACTTAAGGAACTAACTGATGCAATCTTGGGAATATTAGCTATTATATTTGAGAACTCACGGAGGACGCATGAAGTCCCAGATAAGTGGAGAAGGGCAAACATAGTACCTATCTTTAAAAAGGGAAACAAAGAGGACCCGGTGAATTATAGACCAGTCAGCCTAACTTCAATTTCTGGAAAGACACTGGAACAAATTATTAAACAATCAATTTATAAGTATGTCTCAGAGGATAATAGGGTTATATGTAATAGCCAACATGGATCTGTCAAACCACCCTATTTCCTTCTTTGACAGTATGGCCTAGAGGATGGGGAGAAGCAGCAGATGTGATATATCTTGATTTTATTCATACTTGATGCAGTCACAAATGACATACCCATATATAAACTAGGGAAATGTGGGGTAGATGAAGTTACTACAAGGCGGGTTCACAACTGGTTGAAAGACTGTAATCAATGGTTCACTGTCCAAATAGGAGAACTTATCAAGTGAGGTCCTGTAGGGGTCTGTCCTGTGTCTGGAGTTGGATAATGGAGTGGAGAGTATTCTTATAAAATCTGTGAATGACACTAAGCTAGGAAGGGTTGCAAGCATTGGGAGGACAGGATTAGAATTCAAAACGACCTTGGCAAATAGAAGAATTGATCTGAAATCAACAAGATGATATGCAATAAAGACATGTGGCAAGTACTACACTTAGAAAGGAAAAAAAAATCAAATGCAGAAATATAAAATGGAGAGTAACTGGTTAGGGAATAGTACTGCTGAAAAGGATCTGGGGATTACAGGGGATCACAAGTGGTATATGAGCCAACAATGTGATGTGTGTTGCGAAAAAGGCTAATATTCTGGGGTGTATTAAAAGGAGTGCTGCGGATAAGATGCAAGAAGTAATTATCCTGCTCGATGATGGTGAGGTCTCAGCTGGAGTAGTGTGCCCATTTTTGGGTGCTGCACTTTAGGAAAGATGTGGACAAACTGGAGAGAGACCAGAGGACAGGAAAAAAAAATGATAAAAAGTTTAGAAGACATGACTCTGAGGAAAGATTAAGAAAACTGGACATGTTTAAGTCTTCAGTAAAGATGACTAAGGGGTGACCTGATAACAGCGTTCAAATATGTTAAGGGCTGTTATAAAGAAGATGGTGTTCAATTGTTCTCCATGTGCATTGAAGGTAGGACAAGAAGTAATCTGCAGCCAGGGAAATTTAGGTTAGATATTAGGAAAAACTTTCCAACTATGAGGGTAGTTAAGCACGGGAACAGGTTACCAAGGAAGTTATGGAATCCCTGTCACTGGAGGTTTTTAAGAACAGGTTAGACAAAAACCTGCATGATAAGATTCTAGATATACTTGGCCTGTCTCACGGCAGGGGGAGTGACTTCTCGACGTCCCTTCCAACCCTACATTTCTATGAAAATACTTACGGGGGCAGTTCAAGTGAAACTGAAGGAATCCTTTTGACAAGCCAATAAAGTTGAAATGTCAACCTAAATTATCTCCCAACAATACTTTAGTGCTACAATCACAATAAACATGGCTCACATAATGCAGTATCAGTAGATGGATTCCACAGATGAAGGGTTCTTAACCACATAAGCATTTGTTTTGTGGGGAAAGGAGGGGAGGGAAAGAGAAGAGGGGTTAAAGGAGAGATCCCTATAGGGTGACCAGACAGCAACTGTGAAAAATCCAGACGGGGGTAGGGGGTAATAGGAGCCTATATAAGAAAAAGACCCAAAAATTGGGACTGTCCCTATAAAATCGGGACATCTGGTCACCCTAGATCCCTACAAGGGAGTGGCTAAAGATAAAGCTAAAAGTGTAAGATACTCTTTTTCCAGGAGGGTGGATAAAAATCAATTAAAAAAAAATAAAAAAAATCAGATTTTTTGGATAAAATTCTTTAGATAGGTTTTTCCCCTTGAAAAGTTAGTTTTAATTAAGATACATTATAGCTCAAAGATATCTCATCATGGAATAGGGATTATAAATTCTAATTCTAAAGTATGAGGCAATATATTGATGTAAATTTTAAGAAAAGTTTTGTAAATGAGTTCCAATAGTTCATGGATTAGGGACCCAATCTTATGGGGTTCCAAGGGCTTCTGTATAGATTATTTAGGTTAATCTTTCTATCTACCCAACAGGACTCAGTGCTCAGTCTAGAAGATATCATCAGAGATGCTTAGTTTTGCAATTCTCAAACTGTGGATTTGTGTCTATAACAAACTGAAAAAAAATTCAAATGTCTAGTACGCAGCTTGGTCACAGACAATGCTGCAAATATATCCAAGATGAGAAGAAATTATTTAGAAGAGAGTCCCAAGCTAATAACATACAGTTGCAGTGCTCATTTGATGCACCTCCTAGCCAAAGACTTCAGTGTTCCAGAAATAAAGGCTAATGTTGTTGAAATTGCAAAATACTTCCGTAACCACCACTTTGGAAGGAACTGAGTGAGATCTTAAAAAGAGAAATATGCAATGAGAGTTAAATTACACGCATTAAAAAAAACGAATGGGACAAGCACTATCTCCAGCTCATTTTCTTGCAAATATTCTCAATACTTAGTACCAGGGTCAAATCTTTACTGCTGAAGAAGAGGAGTTGGCTAGGACATGGACATCCAGGAATCATCCCTCCATAATGCCAACTATAATAAACTTCAGAGCTAAGGGTGAATCATTCAAGAAATGTATGTCTGCTGATGATGTTTTAAAGAAAGGCACACCAGTGAACTGGTGGAAGTCACTTAAGCACTTGGATTCAGAGACTGTTGAAGTGATAATCTCACTTTTAACAGCAGTAGCTTCTTTTGCCAGTGTAGAAAGAATATTTTCTTCCTTTGGACTAATTCATTCCAAATTTAGAAATCGTTTGGGACCTGAAAAATCAGGAAAGCTTGTTTTTCTTTTCCAGACTTATGAACAAACAGGAAAATGAAGGTGAAGACGACTGAGTTAGCTGCAGAAGCCAATATTTTAAGTTTCTCATGTTGACTTGGCTGCCATAGTTGATTTAAATATTTTTTTAAATATTTCATTTAACTATTTTAGTTAAAAACAATTTTAACTAAAATCAGGTTTGTTTTTAAAAACTTGCATGTTTAACTAAATTCAAAAATTCATATGCTTGTTTTGTTAAAATAGTATGTTTGCTGTTGAAAAAAAAATCCAGAATACATAACGTTGTTGTTTTCGTTAAATAAAACAATTTAAATGTCTGTCTGGTGATGTACTCCTCCTAATACAACAGGCAAGAAAATCCTCCAAATATTAATGATTAACTTGTTGAATTGGAGATAGTTCACCTCCCAATCACTTCATAAATATGCTTCAGTTACCTTTGGTAAATGAAATAACGAAACAATCATTCATTTTCTGATACAGCTGTAAAACTAATCTGAAAAGTTTTCAAAATAAATCACTTAAAAAATGTATAATGTGTACTTTCTAAAAATGAAACCTACTAACGAGAATTCACTTTTATGTAAAAATCCATGATTAAATCGAGTCTTCCTGTCTAGTGATTTAAATCAATTTGATTTCAATCAAATCCACCCTGCTTAATATCACTTAAAATCTACATTTTATAGTCAATAAATCTGTTTAACTGTTTATCTTTACCAGTGAGTTTGTATGAAGCGTGGGGCAAATCTGCTCAGGTTTTGTGAAGGCTGGTGTATGTCCACTTTCCATTGTTGAAGTGGTGAACCAATTGATAAATTTGCACTGCTCATCTTGAGCAGAGTAGACGGTACTGTATTCCTGGAGTACAGTGCTGGGAGCTGGGGAGGGATTGGGCTGGTGCCTTTCTTTGTGCGATTCATGAGTGGCTCTGAGAGCATTCATGCAGTATAGCTGGGTGTGGGGATCCACATGCTTTTGTGCTGAGTGATCACAGCGCCTGGAGAGGTTTGCTGCTGGTCACTAGCAATGCATTGTGAGAGACAGCCCAGGCTGGAGAGAGTTCAGGGGGCACAGCGGTCCCACGGTTCCAGGCCCCACCCCGGGGATCCCATCACACTAATCTCACTGTGAACAGGCCAGCCAGGGGGATGAAGCAATTCACTGATCTGGAACATATTATTCCTTAGATCCACACTTAATGGAAGCTAGCAAAAAACCTCCACCAGTACCCCACACCAAACACTTGGTGCAAGACCATAAACAGAGCTCTGACCAGGAAACAGGCAAGAAGTCAGCCCCTTATCAGTATAATCCAAAACCAGAAATCTCATGAGATTCTCCTTTGCTATAGGTAGAGTGACCAGATGTCCCGATTTTATAGGGACAGTCCTGATATTTGGGGCTTTTTCTTATATAGGCTCCTATTACCCCCCACCCCCTGTCCCCATTTTTCACATTTGCTGTCTGGTCACCCTAGTTATAGGAAGGAGGAGAGCTCTGAAGTTAAATGGTATCTTTTGTGTTGTCCAAGGACTTTCTTTCAACTGGTTTCAAATACAGAGTCCATCATTTAAACAGCACTTTATTTATCCTAATTTTATCTGCACGAGACACATCCAGAAAAATAAATCAAAAGATGGTAACACTAATCACAAGAAGAATACAAGTGTCCTTCCTTTGTGTGAGAAAGTGTTCAGTGCCTATAAAGGTTGCATTTCAGGGTCAAGGAAAACCAGATAAGAGACTGAAGTGCGGCCAAAAGGCAATATTCAAATTTTTGATAAAGCAATTTAGCAAAGATTCAAGCTACTTTATTAAAGCTGACACATCTTCTATACAAGACTAATAATTACCTTTCAAATTCATAAACCCAAACAAATCCAGTATCTAATTCAGCCTTGAAATAACTGTTTGTATTCGCCATGGAAACCAATGACGGTCAAGCTCCAAGAGAAGCAGTTAGTAGCAAGTCCACTGCTCGTGGTACTCCCGTAGTATAAATTAACACTATTTTATCTGTCCCCTGGCTAAAGTGGTTACTTCATAATTCAGTTATGAGTAACATACCCATAAAAAGATGGCATTACTGACTGAAGCATGTAGATTTTCTAAGGTCATGGTACAATTTCCAAAAGCACCTAAGTGCCTAAATCATCTGCAAATGGGATGTAGGCACTTTTTACGCATATGAGCTTCATTTTGTTGCTCCACTCACACATGGAAGAAAACAACAATGGTTTGGGGGGAAGAGAGGGCAAGTAAGGAATTCAGAGATTGCCGGTGTAGGGAAAGAGGTTTGGAAGCCATACCTCCAGTAGTTCAATAATCAGGGTCACACAAGTCCCTAGACAGATTAAATCAGTGACTGCACCTCTTCTTAGACACTGAACCCTTATGGTATGTCTACACTGCAATTAGATACCTGTGGCTGACCCATGCCAGCTGACTTGGGCTCGTGGACTCAGGCAAAGGGGCTGTTTAATTGCGGGGTAGACGTTCAGGCTCGCAACCCGAGCTCTGGGACCCTCCTACCTCACAGGTCCTACAGCCCAGGCGAGAACATCTACAGCACAATTAAAACAGCCCATCAGCCTGAGCCTGCGAACCCAAGTCAGCGGGCATGGGCCAGCCATGGGTTTTTAATTGCAACGTACACATAATCTTTGTGAAATTTTCTATAACAGGTTAAGATCTGGTTAAATTGAAGATAGTGAATAGAATGTACCAAATCATAGCTATAATTGTTATGCATTTGAATAGGGAAAGTATGTAAAATGCAGGATTTTACCTAAAACCACATGAGCAATAGCCTGATAGCAATTTTTAAATGAAGAATCAAGCAGAAATTGAGAAATCAACATTATGATCTTGAAAAAATCAGAAGCTGGGAATGAGCGACAGGGGATGGATCACTTGATGATTACCTGTTCTGTTCATTCTTTCTGGGACATCTGGCACTGGCCACTGTCGGAAGACAGGATACTGGGCTAGATGAATCTTTAGTCTGACCCATTAGGCCCATTCTTATGTTCTTATGTAAAAACGTCTATGCTTAGGGTTAGGGAAGGATTAGGATTTTATCAGTAAATGTACATTTCACTGTACACATACAAACCGACAAAAACATTTCCACTGATGATAATCAAAATTTACAGACAGGCAAAGAAAGAAAAATTTTGCTTGAGAACTTAAATCAAATTCTAAGGATATTTACAGTGTATATTTTGACATGAGATGTTGACAATTTGTGTTTTAGCTAAGGCTGTTGATTAATTGCAGTTGACTCACGCGATTAACTCAAAAAAATTAACTGAGATTAAAAAAATTAATCGTGATTAATCGCACTGTTAAACAACAGAATACCAATTAAAAAAAAAAAGAGAGAGAGAGACACACACACTCATAGTCATGACTCCAATAGCTTGACCTTTAAAAAAAAAATTAGGGCTGTCAAGTGATTAAAAAAACTAACTGCAAATTAATTGTGCTGTTAAACAAGAATAAATACCATATAAATAAGAATAAATATTTTGGATGTTTTTCTACATTTTCAAATATATTGATTTCTATTACAACACAGAATACAAAGCGTACAGTGCTCACTTTATATTTTTTTTATTAGAAATATTGGCACTGTAAAAATGATAAACAAAAGAAATAGTATTTTTCAGTTCACCTCATAGAAGTACTGTATTGCAATCTATTATAGAAGAATAACTTACAAATGTAGATTTTTTTTGTTACATAACTGCACTCAAAAACAAAACAATGTAAAACTTTAGCGCTTACAAGTCCACTCAGTACTACTATTTGTTCAGTCAATTGCTAAGACAAACAAGTTTGTTTAAATTTACGGGAGATACTGCTGACTGCTTCTTATTTACGGCGTCACCTGAAAGTGAGAACAGGTGTTCGCATTGCACTTTTGTAGCTGGCATTGCAAGGTATTTACATGCCAGATATGCTAAACATTCATATGCCCCTTCATGCTTTGGCCACCATTCCAGAGGACATGCTTCCATGCTGATGACGTTCATTAAAAAAATAATGCGTTAATTAAATTTGTGACTGAACTCCTTGAGGGAGAATTGTATGTCTCCTCTTCTTTTTTACCCACATTCTGCCATATATTTCATGTTATAGCAGTCTCAGATGATGACCCAGCACATGTTCTTTTTAAGAACACTTTCACTGCAAATTTGACAAAACACAAAGAAAAGGTACCAATGTGAGATTTCTAGGGATAGATACAGCACTTGACCCAAGGTTTAAGAATCTGAAGTGCCATCCAAAATCTGAGAGGGACAAGGTGTGGAGCATGCTTTTGGAAGTCTTAAAAGAGCAACACTCCGATGTGGAAACTACAAAACCTGAACAACCAAAAAAGAAAATCAACCTTCTGCTGGTGGCATCTGACTCAGATGATGAAAATGAACGTGTTGGTCCGTTCTGCTTTGGATTGTTATCAAGCAGAACCTGCCAGCAGCATGGACACGTCTTCTGGATTTGTGATTGAAGCATGAAGGGGCATATGAATCTTTAGCGCATCTGGCACGTAAATATCTTGCAACACCAGCTACAAAAGTGCCATGCGAATGCCTGTTCTCACTTTTAGGTGACACTGTAAATAAGAAGCAGTCAGCAATATCTCCCGTAAATTTAAACAAACTTGTTTGTCTTAGCCATTGGCTGAACAAGTAGGACTGAGTGGACTTGTAGGCTCTAAAGTTTTACATTGTTTTGTTTTTGAGTGCAGTTATGTAACAAAAAAAAATTCTACATTTGTAAGTTACACTGTCATGATAAAGAGATTGCAGTACAGTACTTGTATGAGGTGAAATGAAAAATACTATTTCTTGTTTTTTACAATGCAAATATTTGTAATTAAAAATAAATATAAAGTGAGTATTGTACACTTTGTAATCTGTGTTGTAATTGAAATCAATATATTTGAAAATGTAGAAAACATCCAAAGATATTTAAATAAATTCTATTATTGTTTAACAGTGCGATTAATCATGCAATTAATTTTTTTAATCGCTTGACAGCCCTAGTTTTAACAGTTATAAAGCTTCAGCTTTCTGAATCTCAACATCTAGTGTCACTAAGGCATGGCTACAATTGCGAGTTAGTGCGCATTAAAGCAGCCCCGGGCGCCCTAACTCACAACGCGTCCACACTGGCAAGACACGTAGAGCACCCGGACTCCACGGCTGGAGCGCTCCTGGTAATCCACCTCAACAAGAAGCAGAACGCTTGGTGCACCCCAGCTGGAGCGCTGCAGAGCCAGTGTGGACGCCTGGTCTGTTAATGTGCTCTGATCGGCCTCCAGAAGCGTCCCACAATGCTTGTTCTAGCCACTCTGATCATCACTTTGAACTCTATTGCCCTGCCTTCAGCTGACCAACCGTCAGACCTGCCCTTTAAATTCTCTGGGAATTTTGAAAATCCCCTTCCTGTTTGCTCAGCAAGGCATGGAGTGCTCTCAGCACTTTCCAGGTGACCATGCTTCCTTGCGCCAGGCGATCCCCAGTATGGAGCAATGGCAAGGTGCTGGACCTCATCAGTGTTTGCGGGGAGGAAGCTGTCCATTCCCAGCTGTGCTCCAGCCATAGGAATTACGATACCTTTGGGCAGATATCAAGGGACATGACGGAAAGGGGCCATGACCGGGACGCACTGCAGTGCAGGGTTAAAGTGAAGGAGCCACGGAATGCCTACCACAAAGCCCGCAAGGCAAACAGCTGCTCCAGTGCTGCCCCCGAGACCTGCCATTTCTACAAAGAGCTGGACGCAATACTTGGGGGCGACCCCACCTCCACTGTGAGGACCACCATGGACACTTGGGAGCCCAGTTCAACAAGACAGGAGGAGGAGGAGGAAAGGAGGAGCGAGGGTGCTGAGGAGGGAGATACCCAGGAACCCTAGATGCATGCAGCCAGGAGCTGTTCTGAAGCCAGGAGGAAGGTAGCCAGTCGCAGCAGCCAGTGCTTGGGGACGGACAAACACCAGAGGAGGTGCCGGGTAAGCGGCTCTTATTTTGGGAAGGAAGTTGTTCGGTGCGGGCTCTTGGGGCGAGGAAGGTTAGGGCTGCATGCATGCCTAGATGTGGAATAGGGCGTTGATGTGCTCTCTCACATTGCAGTAATCGGCCTCAGTGATCTCTTCAAAGATCTCATGCAGAAGCTGGGCAATGTGCTTGCGCAGGTTCCTTGGCAGAGCTACTGTGCTCCTTGTCCCAGTCAGGCTAACATGTCCACGCCACTGTGCCGTGAGGGGCGGGGGGACCATTGCTGCACACAGGCAAGCTGCATATGGGCCAGGGAGGAAGCCGCATTGTGGTAGAAGACCCTCCCTTGCTTCCCAGGTCACCCTCAGCAATGAGATGTCTTCCAGGACGAACTCTTGTGGAAAACGTGGGGACAGTGTTCAGTGTAGGGGCCCCTTGCAGCTGTTAGCTCTCCCCAAGGCACAGAAACCCAGAGGACAGTTCGGCCATGAAACAATCAGTCCCCCTTGATCCTGTGCTTTCTCACCATTTTGGGGCTCCTGTGGGTTATGTGCGCTCGCTTTGGGACAGGCAATTTCTGCTATTGTGTAGACTGTGCTTGTCTTTAGGTACAGGCGAATCATTGCTCTGTCTGGTGTGAACAATGCTGCTTCTTTTAAGTGTAGAATTTTGCCTTTACAGATGCAACCTTGATATCTCAGCCGCCCTTGTCATCACCGGCTGAAAGACTCCAAAGAATTAGGAAGAAGCCACGTAGAAGCAAAGAGGACATGCTGCATGAAGTCATGCAGCAGTCCCTTAATGAGAATCTAAAAGCGCAGGAGTGGAAGGAGAGTGAAAGGAGGGTCAGACAGCAGAATGCGGATCACTGGCACAAAAGCATGGAGCAGCTGCTAAGCATTATGGAGCGCCAAGCCGACTTGATACAGGTGCTCCTAGCAATGCAGGCGGAGCACTACCGCACCTGCCCCCCCTGCAGTCTTTCTCCCAAAACTCTTTCCCTTGTGCCCCCATGTCACCGACAACCCACTTCCCACCACATCTGGGTTATCATCGCCACCAGCTGCCTCCAACACCGGTAGCTTCACCAGCCTGCCCTGCAAACTACGACCCTTACCCACTGCACTCAACCCCCATCACCATGCAGTATAGCCAGCCTGAAGTGCTGCACTCATTGCACAGCACTCCAGACAGGAAGGCTGAGTATGATAACAGGACATACGCAAATCTGTGATTGAACCGTTCCCCACCCCACCCCCTTGCCCTTTCTGTTTCCCAAGCAGTTGTGTTTCTTTTCAATAAATGAATTTTTTGGCTTTGAAAACATTCTTTATTATTGCATTAAGTAAAAGATACCTTAGTCCAGGAAAGCAACAGGCACTGCAAGTCAGTGTAGCAAACACAGATTCCTACTAACATTGGAACCACTGCACTTCACTCCGATGCAGGGCACCAGACATTACTGGTGGCTTTCAGCCTCAAATTGCTCCCTCAAGGCATCCCTAATCCTTGCAGCCCTGCACTGGGCCCCTCTAATAGCCCTGCTCCCTGTCTGTTCAAATTCAGCCTCCAGGTGTTGAACCTCCGAGTTCCATGCCTGAGTGAATCTTTCACCCTTCCCTTCACAAATGTTATGGCGAGTACAGCACGCAGATATAATTGTGGGGATGTTGTCATCGGCCAGGTCCAGCTTCTTATACAGACAGCACCAGCGGTCCTTTAAACAGCTAAAAGCACACTCCACAGTCATTCTGCACTGACTCATCCTGTTGTTGAACTGCTCCTTGCTGCTGTCAAGGCTCCCTGTGTAGGGTTTCATGAGCCATGGCATTAAAGGGTAAGCGGGGTCTCCAAGGATCACAATGGGCATTTTGACTTCCCCTACGGTGATCTTCTGGTCTGGGAAGAAAGTCCCGGCTTGCAGCTTCCTGAACAGGCCAGTGTTCCGAAAGATACATGCGTCATGCACCTTTCCGGGCCAGCCTGCGTTAATGTCAATGACATGCCCACGGAGATCCACAGAGAAATACCCCTTCCGATTAACGTACTCGGAGGCTAGGTGGGCTGGTGCCAGAATTGGAATATTCGTCCCATCTAGCACCCCTCCGCACTTAAGGAAACCTATTTATGCAAAGCCAGCCACAATGTCATGCACGTTACCCAGAGTCACAGTTCTTCTGAGCAGGATGTGATTAATGGCCCTGCAAACTTGCATCAACACGATTCCAACGGTCAACTTTCCCACTCCAAACTGGTTAGCGACCGATCGGTAGCTGTCTGGAGTTGCCAGCTTCCAGACTGCAATAGCCACCTGCTTCTCCATCAGCAGGGCACCTCTCAATCTCGTGTCCTTGCAACACAGGGCTGGGGCGAGCTCATCACACAGTCCCATGAATGTGGCTTTTCTCATCCGAAAGTTCTGCAGCCACTGCTTGTCATCCCAGACTTGCATGACGATGTGATCCCACCACTCAGTGCTTGTTTCCCGAGCCCACAAGTGGCGTTCCACGGTGGTGAGCATGTCTGTGAATGCCACAAGCAATCTCGTGTCATATGCATTACATGAGTCGACATCATCGTCGGACTCCCCACTGTCAGTTTGTAGCTTAAAGAGTAACTCGACTGCCAAACATGACGTGCTGGCAAGACCCATCAGCATATTCCTCAGCACTTCAGGCTCCGTTCCCACAGACCGAAAGGGAAGACAGAGTGTGCAGTACAAAAAACGTGGAAAGATGGCGCCAAATGTGAACAGAAGCACGGGGATTGCTGGGATGCAAAGCGATGCATCACAGGGCATTGGGACAGGACCCAGAATGCCCCACACACCCTGTAGCGGGGTGGTCACCCGCTCTGGCCTTAAAGGGCTTAAAACAGCCCGGGAGAGGGCTGTGACTAGGAGGAAGCAGTTCCCAGGCTGATTGGGGAAGCAGGCTCAGCGGTGGCCACGCCCCAATCAGGGCTCAGCTGGCCCTTATCAGAGGGCAGTGGGCCACGAGCAAAGAGTCAGTCTCTCTCTGCCTGTAGAGAGGGAAGGGCCTGGCTGCTTAGGAGTTCACGGGGTACCTAGAGTGGAGCAGGGCTGGGGGAAGGCCAGAGAAGCTGGGGAGCTCCGGCCTGGAAACCTCCCAGGCTGCAGGCCTGGTTAAAGGCCCAGAAGGGTACTGGGATTGCAGAGGGCAGCCCAGGGGTAGGCCAAGGCAGCAGGTTCAAACCCCCCTTGCCTGTGATGAGTGGCTTGTACACTGCAGTCTGCCCCAGTGAATGGGGGCTAAATGGTAACTGGCAGTAGCCTGATACTGAGACAAGGCGGGGATAGTGGGTGGGGGTTCCCCTGGGTGGGGAGACACAGAAGCTGTGGGTTACTGCCAGGGGGCAGCCCCAAGGAAAAGGGGCACCGGGGTCCGGGAGGGACATGGGGGCCAGCGACAAGCGAGACACTGGCCGGCAGAGGGCGCTCCAGAGGCTGGCGAGCTAATTCCCAGGACGGCCAGCAGGAGGCGCCGCGGAGGTGAGCATCGCTGCATTACACACCCTCACTCACAAGCCACAGCGCCAGAATGGGAAGAGTTGCTCGGTGGGATAGCTGCCCATAATGCACCGCTCCCAATGTCACCGCAAGTGCTGCAAACGTGGCCATGCCAGTGGGCTTGCATCTGACAGTGTGAACATAATGCAGCGCTTTCCCTACTGCGCTCTCCGAAGGCTGGTTTAACTCACAGTGCTCTACATCTGCAAGTGTAGCCATGCCCTAAATAAATACTGCCTCATCCTCCTTATGGTCTGATCCCCCATAATCTCCTGCAACTGGGAAAATTTAAATGGCTAAAAATCAAAAAACAAATACTTAAGACCCATAATTTTGAGCAGCTGAAAATTTAAATTGATAAACATCAGGAAAAAATGCCTTAAAGTAAACATTGGTATTATTCATCAAAATTAGAAAGAATAAAAATTATTAATTCTGCCAAGCCTTATCATATAGCATACATAACTAGCCCACACTCTTGTTATAGTAAAAAAATTTATTTCAAATGGGCAACTTAAAAAAAAAAGATCAGTAAAATTCTTCTGGTGAGGCCACCTTGAGACTCCAAAGTTTCTCAATAGCAGCTGGGAGGTGCTTCCCAGCACGGGTAGACAGACACACTATAGCGTAAGCACAGCTAGTGCACTAAAAAAGTAGTGTGGCTGCAGTAGCTAGGGCTAGCCACCCGAGTACACACCCGGGCGTTGGGCAGGTTTGTACTCAGGTGGCTGGCCTGAACTGCTGCCCATGCTGCTATTTTTAACATGCTAGCTAGAGCAGAGCTAGTTCACGTCTGTCTAGCCAATATGGGAAGCACCTTCCCAGCTGCTGTGTAGACAAACCTTCAGAAGCTTGCAGAATCTCAACACTCTTAAAACCCTATGAGGAAAAAAAAAAAACAGACCACTTATAAACAAGCAGGATGGCAAATTCCTGAGCTTTCAAGAGAAATTTTACATAGTACTATGTGCTTTCTGTATATCTCCCTCTTCCCCGAATAGGCACTAAAGTTTGGTACCATAAATGCTTCTTTCAGAGCAAGCAAAATTAAACAAGTCCCAGGAGGCCAGTAAACCTCCTTCCATTCTTCTCAGAAGCACACAGCAGTGTGTGCCAATTTTGGTTTTATTTACTTTACTTAATAGTGTATTTTAAAAGTGACCTAATGTCTTCAGTTAAAATTAAAGTGAAAACTGACTAGTAGAAATAAGCATTAACTCCTTCACATTTACAGTAAAATCAGCAGCAAAATGGGCTGAGCTTGTCATAAACTCAAATCACCTCTACTCCTGAGAAAGAGAGGCTGAGTATAGGAGATTCAAGTTAGCCAGACACTCTACTTCATTAGAGAGCTCTAATACTAGAAAATTCCAAAGCAGATGATTTACACCTGTCTGTTCCAGTTAAAAGGTGACCTATAAACACGGAATGATGCACTGAATTCTCCACACTAAGGGCTTGTCTTCCCATACAGCCCTAGTGTTGCAGTTGCACCGCTGTAGCATTTTAGTGAAGATGCTACTACATTGATAGGAGAGCTTCTCATCTGTGTAGTTAATCCACCTCCACAAGAGATGGTAGGTAGCTATGTCAATGGGAAAGCGCACTGTCTACACCGGGGGTTAGGTCGGTATAACTATGTTGCTTAGAGGTGTGGGTTTTTCACACCCTGAGCGATGTAGTTATACCGATGTAAGTTTGTAGTGTAGACCTGGCCTAAAAAAGGCTCTTAGAAATACTGAAGGCATCAGTCTTCTTCATTATGCATATTCCAGAAGTATCAAGAGGCTCCAACTGAGATCAGAGTTCTATAGTACTAGACACTGTAAAAACATATAGTAAGCAAGTCCCCTGCCTCAGGGAGCTTGCAAATCTAAATAGACAAGGCAAAATGTGGAAGAAAGAAAGTATTATTGACCCCACTTTAAGGATGGGGAACTCAGAACAAAGAAACTAAATGACTTACCCAAGGTCACACAGGAAGCCAGGGAACTCAATCTAGATCTCTGGAGTCCCAGTCCAGTGCCTTAACAACACGAATGTCCTTCCATTGTGGTATCTCAGTGCCAAATATAGCAATTCAGGAAGCATCCAAAACAATACAAGGGTTTCTTCCCTATCCCTCTTTTCCTCCCTTATCCTCACTAGCCATGAAAATGCAGGGAAAGCAAAAAGACAGAACTTGCATTTTGACGTGAACATGATCGAGTCTGGTCTTCTCTAGTAGAGACTCAATCCCACTGTCCCAAGAAGTCTTGTGCTGGGCTTTCCTAACTGCATTCTCTCTTGAGCACAGCTCTCTTCAAGGGTTGTGGATGGATAACTGGCTGAGATTATCAAGTTGTAAACACATTGAGGGTTTGTAGATTAGGATGAGGATTTTATCTGGAAAAAACAGGGACACAGTGCAAAGCACAAGGGCGTTTGTTGTTTAAGAGCAGCAGGGTTCCGTATATTGCACAAGTTACTGCTTTTGTCATCCTCAGCCTCAGGCAGAGCAAACTGCAGTATTCTACCCTAGAGACATCAAAAGCATTAATCACAGTGATCAGATCTTTGTCACAAGAGATAAAGCCAGCCACCAATGGAAGGCATTCCTCAGCCAAAATTTTCAAATCTGAGGGACTAAAGTTCGGCTCCCAAATATATATTTAGGCAGACAAATAAGTGGCTTGAGCTTCAGAGGTGCTGAACACCAACAGTTCCCATTGAGTTATGTGGCTCAGCATATTTTGGGTGGAGGGGAATCAAGCTACTTTTTTCAGATGCCTAAACATGGCTTTGGCACCCTAACTTTGGGAAAAAATTAGGTTTGAAAATTTTGGTCTTAATGCTACCAAATGCACAAAGTAAAACTGGAGAGAGAATTATTTCACCCTCCTGCACCTGGCTTCTTTCAGTTAGAAGTAACACTAAGGATCCGTGTAATTACAGAGAGTACCAAGTTTTCAAAAAGTGTGATTTATCGAGTTGATAAGGTCCCTTTTAAACAATAAATCTTAAGTGCTCATCTGATCTTTGTCAAAAGGTGCAAGGGACCACTTTGCAAGACAGTCAGTGCTACAATTTTGCTTGACTGAAGCATTAAATATACAATCACGGCGCTTCATGCTCATTTGTACCCTTGTCTCACTCACACTGCACAATCCTAGATCTGCTACCTTTCAGACTTCAGGGCTGTGAATTCAAACACCTTTTCACCAGTACCAAATTCACTGCAATTATTTTTCGAAGCAAAAAAAGTTTTAAAATCTCCCAACCAAAAGGAAGTCTTTTCAACAGGGTTTGCAGAGATTGTATCCTCTGTTGGCAGCTGCCTTATGTGTCAGTTGCGCGCTCAGCAACAGGCTCCAGAGTCTACCCCAAATCCTGAAACACTAACTTATTGACTAGAAAGTAAATGTAATTAGCAAGAGTGTTTGCAGGGTCAGATAAATTTAACCTTTTCTCCTAGCCTGGACTCAAGCCAGTTTGATTCCACAGTCTCACACTGATAGCAAAAGAAATAGGGAGACTTTTGACTCCAGCTTTGACTTAACTAATTCTATTATGTGCATTTAGAGCACAGCAATAAGCAGAAAATGAGACAACATACAACTGTCAAGCAGCCTAGGAAGAAGAAGGGATATCAGAGTGCCACAAGACACAGACACTTGCAGCTTCAGAATGGTTCTCAACTATTCCATATTATTGAGTTCTCGCTCGTTTTGCCAAAGCAGCTGCCTACTTTCTTCCTGTACCCAGATTCCTTTAATCATTTAAAACAGGACATCGTGTCCTGATGAAATGCCTTTCCGGACAGTCCATGGAAAGAATTAATAGCTGTGGCAGTCATTTTGAAATGCAAATCTTCACCAACTGGGTTTCATGCCTCTTGCTGTTGTCACCTCCCCTTGAAGAACATATGTTAAGTGGAACTGGGAGCTATTTGCTTATCTTCTCCTAAAATGAATATCATCTTGCATTTGCGATTCCTAATCAGCCATTTTCCTTCTCCAGGACCCCTTCCTTCTTTCCCCACTGTCTTTTGTTTCTAAGCAAGACATTTTCTGTTACTTCAGGACAAAAAAAGCTGATCTTTCAGCAATAGAGCCATTAATTCTCTTATCTGCACAGCCAGCATGGTTCTGCAGAATTTCTTCCTTCAAACATTAAAAGACACTTAACTGGAAGGACCTTAAAGGAGTAAACATTTAAACCACTGTATTTCTTTCCACATTATTAACAGAACCTCCCTCCCCCTTTAATGCATACTTAAAAAAATAAAATAATAAAGGACAGGAAGTTGGCCTCAATTTAAAAAAGAGGGTGTAAGTCTATAATACCATGGAATGGTACAGCAGTGGATATACTAGTAGTCTAATAGGAGAAATGAGAATACTAAATTGATGGACCTATCAATTAAGTAGGAGGCAAATCTGCATTCCAGAACTTGTAAAAATCAATGGAACTGCCTCCTTTCCTTAATGCGCCTCCCCATTACCAAAATCAGGACAATAAACATGTTTTGGAAAAAGTAGAGCAATTCATAAATCTTCGTTAGGAATGAAAAGAACCTTTGTAGGGGGAAGCAATAATCAGCAGCACTTTTAGGCTTTCAATACTTCTCTAATTCCCTACATTTAACACTTTAGTTTAAGGAATGAGTAAAGCACAAGCAGCCCCCTCTCAACACAGCAAGGAATCTGGTCATGGTGACATGTCAGACTGTCCTTCCGCCATACCTCTAACTGTTCCTCCAAGGGCTTATCTACAGTGGCTATGTCTACACTTGCAGAGTTTTTGCACTGTCAGTTTCAATGGAAATGAGATAGGTGTGTATATATATATATATATATATATATATATGGAGATATACCTATCTCATTGAACTGGAAGGGACCTTGAAAGGTCATCGAGTCCAGTCCCCTGCCTTCACAGCAGGACCAAGTACTGTCCCTGACAGATTTTGCCCCAGATTCCCTAAATGGCCCCCTCAAGGATTGAACTCACAACCCTTGGTTTAGCAGGCTAATGCTCAAACCACTGAGCTATCCCTCCCCCCAAGGGAAGTGGTGGATGTCATCTCTACCTTGACACTTGAAACATTTCAAACAAGGCTGGACAAGACCCTAGAAAATGTGCATTAATGGACAATCGAATATTGACTGGAGGTGGAGCACACAGATCTTTTTTCTCTTTAGTCTAGCAACTGAAAATACAGAATTTGTGCTGCTTCAATATAAAGCAAACTTAGTGACATTAATGGCTCATGAAACCTGGTGTCAGACTTTCAACAAATCGGACAGAGGTTTTTATGCTCAGAATTACACAACCTTCGGTGGCTCCTTACTCAAGAATACACATCCCCTCTTATTTGCAACCTTATTTCGTAACAACATTCTAGTAGGACATTTAAAAAAAGCAATAAATATGTTCACTAGATGTGTTACCAACCAAATACATTCCTCAGAAAAGTGATTGGTAGGAAATGGGGAGGAAAACATTACACACAAAGCACTTTTCCAGTCATCCAGCATCTCTTAAATGTGCACATCTGCTGCATAAGGATAGAAATGCAATTTCCCTTCTGGTGTTAAGTACACTTGGGTAATGTTTTCAAATTTTTCTACAACCATGAGAGCTATACAGTTAGCTTTAATTTAAAAAAAAAAAAAAAAAAAAAAAAGTGAGACACTCGTATAGTCACGACTCCAATAGCTTGAGCTTTAAAAAAAATTAGGGCTGTCAAGTGATTAAAAAAACTAACAGAAAATAAATTGTGCTGTTAAACAAGAATAGAATACCATTTATTTAAATATTTTGGATGTTTTTCTAAATATTCAAATATATTAATTTCAATTACAACACAGAATACAAATGTACAGTGCTCACTTTATATTCATGTTTTATTACAAATATTTGCACTGTAAAAAACAAAATAAATAGTATTTTTCAATTCACCTAAAACAAGTATTGTAGTGCAATCTCTTTATCATGAAAGAGCAACTTACAAATGTAGAACTATGTAAAAAAAAAAAAACCTGCATTCAAAAATAAAACAATCTAAAACTTTAGAGCCTACAAGTCCACTCAGTCCTACTTCTTATTCAGCCAAATCACTCAGACAAATAAGTTTGGTTACAATTAGCAGGAGATAATGCTGCCCGCTTCTTGTTTACAATGTCACCTGAAAGTGAGAATAGGCACTTGCATGGTGCTGTTGTAGCCGATGTCACAAGATATTTACGTGCCAGATGTGCTAAAGATTCATATGTCACTTCATGCTTCAACCTAGGGTGACCAGACAGCAACTGTGAAAAATCGGGACATGGGGTGGGGGGTAATAGGCACCTATATAAGACAAAGCCCCACATATCTGGACTGTCCCTATAAAATCGGGACATCTGGTCATCCTACTTCAAACACCATTCCAGAGGACACATGTCATGCTGATGATGGGTTCTGCTCGATAACAATCCAAAGCAGAGTGGATGGACGCATGTTTATTTTCATCATCTGAGTCAGATGCCACCAGCAGAAGGTTGCTTTTCTTTTTCGGTTGTTCAGGTTTTGTAGTTTCCACATTGGAGTGTTGCTCTTTTAAGACTTCTGAAAGCATGCTCCACACCTTGTCCCTCTCAGATTTTGGATGGCACTTCAGATTCTTAAACCCTGAGTCAAGTGCTGTATCTATTGTGACAAAGTTCCTCCTCTATCTTGGTGGGTCCTGCGCTTATTGGCGGATTTTCTTGCCTCAGAGATTCACCATGTGGGTTGGGGAACAGCCCAGAGACCTTCCCCTCTGGAAGAACCCGCAGTCCAGGTCAATTGGGAGGTTTGGGGGGAACCCGGACCCACCCTCTACTCCGGGTTCCAGCCCAGGGCCCTGTGAATTGCAGCTGTCTATAGTGCCTCCCTGGGCTACTTCCCCATGGCCTCCTCCAAACACCTTCCTTATTCTCACCACAGGACCTTCCTCCTGGTGTCTGATAATGCTTGTACTCCTCAGTCCTCCAGCAGCACACCCTCTCATTCTCAGCTCCTTGTGCCTCTTGCTCCCAGCTCCTCACACACGCACCATAAACTGAAGTGAGCTCCTTTTAAAACCCAGGTCCCCTGATTAGCGTGCCTTAATTGATTCTAGCAGCTTCTTAATTGGCTCCAGGTGTCCTAATTAGCCTGCCTGCCTTAACTGGTTCTAGCAAGTTCCTGATTACTCTTGTGCAGCCACTGCTCTGGTCACTCAGGGAACAGAAAACTACTCATCCAGTGACCAGTACATTTGCCCTCTACCAGACTCCTGTACCCCACTGGTCTGGGTCTGTCACACTATCCTTAGAAATCTCACATTGCTATCTTTTCTTTAAGTTTTGTCAAATTTGCAGTGAAAGTGTTCTTAAAAAGAACATATGCTGAGTCATCATCTGAGATTGCTATAACATGAAACATATGGGAGAATGCAGGTAAAACAGAGCAGAAGACATAGGCCTTGGCTACACTTGCAGATGTTCAGCACTGTGAGTTAAACCTGACTTCGTGCAGCTGAGTAGGGAAAGCGCTGCAGTCTGTCCACGCTGACAGCTGCCCAGCGCACTGTTGTGGCCACATTTGCGGCAATTGCAGCGCTATTGGGAGCAGTGCATTATGGGCAGCTACCCCACAGAGCACCTTTTCCCATTCTGGCGCCATGGGTTGTGGGAAGGGGGCGTGATTGCGGGGGATTCTGGGTCCTGTCCCAATGCCCTGTGATGCATCGCTTCGCATCCCAGAAATCCCTTTGTTTCCGACCACCTTTGGCGCCATCTTTCAATGGTTTCTGTGCAGCGCGATCTGTCTGCGGGAAATGGAGTCCGAACTGCTGAGGCGTATGCTGACGAGTCTCACCAGCACGTCACCTTTGGCTGTCGAAGTATTCCTTAAGATCCAAAGTGACTGAGAGTGAGGGTGAGGAATCTGACGATGCTATCAAGCCGCGTAACGCGTATGACATGAAATTGCTTGTGGCATTCATGGACATGCTCAGCACCGTGGAACTCCACTTTTGGGCTCGGGAAACAAGCACCGAGTGGTGGGATCACATCGGCATGGAAGTCTGGGATGACGAGCAGTGGCTGCAGAACTTTTGGATGAGAAAAGCCACTTTCATGGGACTGTGTGAGGAGCTCGCCCCCACCCTGCGGCACAAGAACACGAGATTGAGAGGTGCCCTGCTGATGGAGAAGCAGGTGGCTATTGCAATCTGGAAGCTGGCAACTCCAGACAATTACTGGTCGGTCGCAAACCAGTTTGGAGTGGGAAAGTCGACCGTTGGAATCGTGTTGATGCAAGTTTGCAAGGCCATTAATCGCATCCTACTCAGAAGAACCGTGACTCTGGGTAACGTGCAGGAAATAGTGGATGGCTTTGCACAAATGGGGTTCCCTAACTGTGGAGGGGCGATAAATGGGACGCACATTCCTATTCTGGCACCACCCCACCTAGGATCCGAGTATATTAATCGGAAGGGGTATTGCTCTATGGTTCTCCAGGCGCTTGTGGATCATCGTGGGCATTTCATTGACATGAACACAGGCTGGCCCGGAAAGGTGCATGATGCACGCATCTTTTGGAACACTTGGCTGTTCAGGAAGATGCAGGCCGGGACTTTTTTCCCAGAGCGGAAGATCACGGTAGGGGAAGTTGAAATGCCCATTGTGATCCTTGGAGATCTTACTTACCCGTTAATACCGTGGCTCATGAAACCCTACACAGGGAACCTTGACAGCAGCAAGGAACGGTTCAACTACAGGCTGAGCCTGTGCCGAATGACTGTGGAGTGTGCCTTTGGCTGTTTAAAGGGCAACTGACAATCTCTGTATGGGAAGCTGGACTTGGCCGAAAACAGCATCGCCGTGGTTATATCCGCAAGCTGTGCCCTCCATAATATTTGTGAAGGGAAGGGTGAAAGCTTCACTCAGGCATGGACCTCCGAGGTTCAACACCTGGAGGCTGAATTTCCACAGCCAGAGAGCAGGGCTATTACAGGGGCCCAGTGCGGGGCTGCAAGGATTAGGGATGCCTTGAGGGAGCAATTTGAGGCTGAAAACCAGCAGTGATATCTGGTGCCCTGCACAGGAGTGAAGTGCAGTAGTTCCATTCTTTAGGCATCAGTGTCTGCTTAGCAGACAAGCAGACTTGTAGTGCCTGTTTATTTCCTGGGCTAAGGAGTCTTTTACTTTATGCAATAATAAAGAATGTTTTCAAAGCCGAAGAATCCATTTATTGAAAAGAAAAAAAAAATATTTATTGAAAAGAAACAAGGGGGTGGAGTGGGGAATAGTACAATCACAGATTCGCGTATGTCCTGTCTGGTGTGCTGTGCAGTGAGTGCTGCACTTCAGGACAGCTATACTGCATGGTGATGGGGGTTGAGTGCAGAGGGTAAGGGTCGTGGTTTTCAGGGCTGGGTGGTGAAGATACTGGTGTTGGAGGCAGTGGGTGGCGTAAAGAACACGGAAGTTGGGGAAAGTGGGTTGGAGGTGACAGTGGGGCACAATGGAAAGAGTTTTGGGACAAGGGCTGTGCGGGGGGTGGAGTTTGCGGTACTGCTCCTCTTTCTGCATGGCTACCAGCTCCTGGATAACGGCTGCTTGGCGCTCCAGGATGCTTATGAGCTTATCAGTCCTTTGCCGCCGGTGCGCTGCGTTTTCCTGGCGGATCCTGCTTTCTCTCTCCCTCCAGTCCTGTGCTTTCTCATTCTCTTTAATAGATTGCCGCATCACTTCTTGCGGCATGTCTTCTTTGCTTTTTCGCGGTCTCTTCCTGAGTCTTTGCAGTCTCTGAGAAGGCGATAAGAGGGACGGCTGAGGTCTCAAGGTTGATGCAGCTGTATAGGCAAAATGCAACATTTAACAGAGGCAGCATTGTTTATACCAGACAGAGTAATGATTCCCCTCGCACTTAAGGAGTAGAAAATACACAGGGTCTACACAATAGCATAATTTTCCCGTCTGAAACAGAGCACACATCCCACAGGAGCCTCAAAATGGTAAGTAAGGGGGACTGATTGTTTCAGGGCTGCACTGTCCTCTGGGTTTCTATGCCTTGGGAGAGCCAACAGCTTCAGGGGGTCACCTACACTGAACACTGTCCCAACATTTTCCACAGGAGTTCGTCCTGGACGATATCTCGCTGCTGAGGGTGACCTGGGAAGCAAGAGAGGGTCTTCTACTGCAATGCAGCTTCCGCCCTGGCCCATATGCAGCTTGCCTGTGTGCAACAATGGTCCCCCACCCCTCGCGGCACAGTGGCGTGGACACGTTAGCCTGGCTGGGACAAGGACCAAGGTGGCACTCCCGAAAAACCCATGCAAGCGCATTGCACATGTTCTGGATGAGACATTCGAGGAGATTACCGAGGCCGATTACCGCGATGCGATAAACCACATCAATGCATTATTCCGCATCTAGGTATGCATGCCTAACCCTCCTCTCCCAAAGAGCCCGCACCGAAAAAATTCCTTCCCGAAAAAAAAAACGCTTACCGGGAACCTGCTCCTCTGTTTGTCCTCCACCAAGTACCGGCCGCTGCGACTGGCTACCTTCCTCCTGGCTCGAGAAGAGCTCCTGGCTGCATGGGATTCCGGGGTGTCTCCATCCGGCCCACCACCATCACTCCCGTTTTCCTCCTCCTCCCCCCACGCACCGGCTCTGAGGTGTCCATGGTGGTGCTCGGAGTGGAGGTGGGGTTAACCCCAAGTATCGCATCCAGCTCTTTGTAGAATCGGCAGGTCGCGGGGGGGGGGGGGAGGGGGCACCCAAGAAGCCGTTTGCATCATGGGCTTTGCGGTAGGCACTCCGCAGCTCCTTCACTTTAATCCTGCACTGCAGGGCGTCCCGGTCATGGCCCCTTTCCATCACGTCCTTTGATATCTTCCCGAAGGTATCGTAATTCCTACGGCTGGAGCGCAGCTGGGACTGGACAGCTTCCTCCCCCCAAACACTGATGAGGTCCAGCAACTCGCCATTGCTCCATGCTGGGGCTCGCTTGGCGTGTGGAGGCATGGTCACCTGGAAAGATTTGCTTATAGCACTCCACACCACGCCGGGCTGAGCAAACAGGAAGGGGATTTTTAAAATTCCTGGGGAATGTAAAGGGTGGGTCACATGGTTGGTTACCTGAGGCCAGGGGAGTAGAGTTTAAACTGATGACCAGAGTGGCTAGAACAGGCATTGTGGGAGACTGCCGAATAATTCTAGAGGCCATTCACAGCGCATTGGGCGGCCACACTGGCGCCGCAGCTGCAGCGCAATACTTGCTATTCCTCTCGGAGAGTTGGAGTACATGCAGCGCTGCAACCACAGAGATACAGTGCTGCAAATGCCTTGCTAATGTGGACGGGGAGTGAGTTACAGTGCTGGGGGAGCCTTTACAGCGCTGTAACTCGCAAGTGTAGCCAAGGCCATACAATTCTCCCTCAAGGAGTTCAGTCACAAATTTAATTAACACATTATGTTTTTAATGAGCGTCATCAGCATGGAAGCATGTCCACTGGAATGGTGGCTGAAGAATGAAGGGGCATATGAATGTTTAGCATATCTGGCATGTAAATACCGTGCAACGCCAGCTACAAAAATGCCATGCAAATGCCTGTTCTCACTTTCTGGTGGCATTGTAAATAAGAAGCAGGCAGCATTATCTCCCATAAATATAAACCAACTTGTTTGTTTTAGCAATTGGCTGAACAAGAAGTAGGACTGAGTGGACTTGTAGACTAACGTTTTACATTGTTTTGTTTCTGAGTGCACTTATGTAACAAATGAAAATCTACATTTGTAAATTGCACTTTCACGATAAAGAGATTATACTACAGTATTTGTATGAGGTGAACTGAAAAATACTATTTATTTTGTTTACCATTTTACAGTGCAAATATTTGTAATAAAAAAATTACTAAGTGACCACTGTACACTTTGTATTCTGTGTTGTAATAGAAATTAATATATTTGAAAATGTTGAAAAACATCCAAAATATTTAAATAAATGGTATTTATTCTTGTTTAACAGCACAATTAGTTTTCAGCTAGTTTTTTGAATCACTTGACAGCCCTAATTTTTTTTTTTTTTAAAGCTCAAGCTATTGGAGTCATGACTATATGAGTGTCTCTTCTTTTTTTTTTTAAATGAAAGCTAACTGTATAGCCCTCATGGTTGTAGAGAAAAAATTGAAAACATTACCCAAGTGTACTTAAACACCAGAAGGCAAATTGCATTCCTACCCTTACGCAGCAGATGTGCACATTTAAGAGATGCTGGATGACTGGAAAAGTGCTTTGTGTGTAATGTTTTCCTCCCCATTTCCTACTAATCCTACTAATCCCAGCCAATGGAAACTGCAAATCCAGCGCTCTGGGCAGAAGCAGCACGCAGAGCTGCCTGGCCACGCCTCCGCCTAGCAGTTGAGCGAGGGGGATGTTGCCGCTTCCGGGGAGCCCCCCAAGTAAGCGCTGCCCAGAGTCCGCCTCGCCCTGTCCAGTGTCGCAACCCCCTGACTCCTCCCACACCTAAACTGCACTGTGGTGGATGTGGGGGCCCGAGACTACTCGGGCAGTGGCTGGTGTGCTTGGCGCAGAGGCTGCCTGAGCCGTGTGCACCAGCCACTGCAGAAGTCAGGGAAAGTCATGGAATATATTTCCCATGCCCCAACCTCCTGCTGCCTCCCATACCAAAACTCTGCTATTGTTGCTGGGAGGGAGGCGTGGTCCCAGGTAGGGAGCCTGCTGGCCCCACCACCAACCCCTCATCCCCCCCCAGCACCAGCAGGGGTCCCAGAACGCGTGCACCCTCCCTTCCCTTCCCCCGACACACACAGCAGCCAGGCCACCCTCCCCCAGCACTCACAGGGCTCCCGGGCAGCACCCCCGCCAAGTTTTATTCACTGGTATTTTTAGTAAAAGTCATGGACAGGTCACAGGCCATGAATTTTTGTTTACTGTCTGTGACTTTTACTAAAAATTCCTGTGACTAAAACGTAGCCTTAATTGTGAATGTTACACAATTAATTTTTTTAAGTTAGTCGCATGAGTTAACTGTGATTAACCAACAACCCTAAATAAAATCGTAAGAGTTGGCAACATTTTCAAGTTACATAATCACTTTATTTACCACTAAAATTGCAGCCACCTCTAGGGTGAAACACAGACATCCTATAACATTTTAGGATAGAAAGTGCAGAAAAATCCTATATTCAATTCAAACTAATCGGGAGTGGCAGACCATAATTACTTAAAATGGATTCTGTTCAGTACACTAGGAATAAAACACCCCAAAAAGTGCCGGAGAACTTTAATGACAAGTGGGTCAGGGCCTCAGATTTACATCTCAATGGAAGATATGGTGATTGCTCTGGGTGCCACAGAATTCGGTTAAAAATAGTTTCTGACCAGAACTACTTGTTCTTTCTTCCTCCTTCTTCTAATTTTAAAAGTAGCTTGAACTAAAGCTGACCAAAGTTACAGCATGAAACATTTTACTGTAAAGCCCCAGTTACTTCCTATTCCTCACTATTACAATGAATACTTATGAACTCACAAAGGATTAATGCAGATGCCTGTTATATTTCCATAGTAATCTCATTGTAATTTATTATTCTTGACTACAACTACTAGAGGACTCCCATAATGTCTAACCACCTCCTATCAACACAGACAATACACTGCTATCAGGCCTGGCAACTGGATGTACACCTTGTGTTGTAAGCAGAGACGAAGGCCTGTAACTTCCATTACGATGGCTATGCCTAGAGAGAAAGTGCAGCTTACTGTACCATCTCACTAGTGATATGGTATACCAGTTGTCCCCTATCTTTCCAGCCCAAAGTCCGAAATACTAAGCTACCACAGTCCAGAGATTGTGGCTCCTGCAGCACAACAGAGAAGCAGGCAACAGAACAGTAAGAGTAACTCTTCTTCTCCCTCCCCTGCAATGCAGCGGGCAGCCAGTTGTGGAGTTGTTGAGCAGCTGCAGCAGGAGAAGGACAGCAGCTGTTCAGAGTGCTGCTAGCTCATCCCAGAGCTGCTCCTGGGAATAGAGGAGAAGCAGGAGACAGGCAGTTGGGGAGACTCCTACCTCCTCCCCAGAGTAAAAAGACAGAGGGTTCTGGTTTTAAAATCACTGGGTGTGGCTCATGGAATACATGTTCAGTTTATAATCAGCTACAAATCCTCCTCTTAACACAGTGCCTTCAAGGGTCATAATGTATTGCATTCAGGAACAGAAGAGACCCTTGGGCAAAGGCTGGAGATCAGCAAGTTTCACCTTTTAAAAGCACCTGCTCACACAAGTGCAAAGAAGCACAGCAATGGGACTATTTGTGCTTAAAATTGAGCATCTGCATAAGTATTTGCAAGGTCAGGAGCAAAAATTGTATTTGTTAAAAACATCTCTTAGTATCATAAAATCTTTGTCATTTCAAAACAAAAGTCTTTCAGGGTGATCAAAAATTATTTAGACTTTGAATATACTAAAGTTAATGACTTTTTTATATACATGCCAACATTTTCAAAGATAGGAGTCTAAATGTCTACATATAGGCACATAAGAGTGGGATGTACAAAAAAGACTCACTGACTTCAGACTGCAAACTCCGACGAAGGAATAGAGCTTATTTTGGTTTCTTGACTTGTTGAAGTTGAATATATCAATAGGTGGTGTTCATTGCAAATATAGCACAAGCTACCTGGTTATAATTTTTGTTTCGTTTGTATTGTTCTCACAAATGAGGGCCTGGATTTTTTTTTCAAAATAGATTAACTTTGTGTGTGAGCAACTTTTTAACAGAATTTCAGATCTCATAGAGTTTCTCTACTAACATTGAGGAAACTAATTAGAAACACTTACAAAATGTTCATTTTAGCAATTTAAGACAAAATGGGGAGAGAGTGAAGAACAATCAACTTGTAAATAAAACATGAAATAAAGTAATAAAGTACATTTAAATCAAGATTTTTATAACAGTCCTCCCGCTCCCAAAATAAAGCCAAATTCTTAGAAGGATCTTCTGTTATGCAACTAATGGAGCAACAACCTATATGAAACTAATATTGAGGTTAACTAATTATTCAGTGGTATGCATGTGGGCAATCAACTCACTAGATGGGCAGAACAGGCATTTTTTTTAAATAAAATTAGGTGCTTGCATACCTTGGTGATGGGCAATTTAGAAATACCTAAATAGATAGGCTAAAATAGAACTTTTTATTCATAGATTCTGAGGCCAAAAGGGACCACTGTGATAATCTAGTCTGACCTCCTGTATAACACAGGCCACCAAACTTTGCCAAAGTAATTCCTAAGCAGATATTTTAGAAAAATATCGTATTGATTTAAAAATTTATCAGTGATGGAGAATCCACCACAACCCTTATTAAACTGTTTCAGTAGTTAGTTATCCTCACTATTAAAAACATATGCCTTATTCATGAATACTAGATTTCATTGGCAGCGCATGAACTGCTGACTCTGGGAGGCTAGCCCCTAGACCAGGGGTGTCAAACTCAATTGCACAGGGGGCCAAAACTCAAAACTCGCGGGCCGAACAGTATAACCATTTATTTAACAGACTAAATATTTATGTTTTTTAACCATTAATATGAACCAAAATACAGGATATCATTCCAAAATAAATACATTTCAACTTAAAATATTTTGCTCTTCATAAAAAAATATCCTGTCAATACAATACATTCAAAATCTGTACATGCTGGAATATTAAAAAATCTGAAAATATAAATAAAAAATTGAATTTAAAGCAAAAGTATAATCATAACAAATCATAACATTCCATTTTCTTGTCCTATTTAGTCAGAGCCTGATACTTGGAGTCTTTTCTTTGCAACAAGTTCGTTTATGTTTGGGGTTAGGTTCTGTGTTGTGAAGATTCTCAGGATCGATTGCAGGTGTTCATCAGTGAGGCGACTCCTGTGTGACGTTTTGTTAATTTTCATCACAGAGAACAGCTGCTCGCACAGATATGTGCTGCCAAACATGGACAGGATTCGAGCCGCATGTTGGCGGAGCTGCGGCATCGCTTCAGGAATGAAGCGAGTGAACTGTGCTGGCCCCGCAGTGTCGTACTTTGCCTTCAGTGTCCCGTTACATTGCAGTTCTATCAGCTCCATCTGCATTTCTACAGGTGCGGTTTCCACATCGACTGCAAATGGGTTGCGAAGCAGCTCGAAGTTACTTTTCTGTGCCTCAAAGTCACTGAAGTGCCGTGCGAACTCAGTGCGCAGCGCGCTGAGTTTTTCAGCAAAGGTGGCATTTGGGAAAACTGTGGCACTTTCTTGGTTCCGTATTACTTGGCAACAGGGAAAGTGAGACAAGTTGCATTGGTGCATTTGTGTCTCCCATAAGCGCAGCTTCACTTGAAATGCCTTCACTGCATCATGCATATCGGTTATTATGTGCTCCCGTCCCTGGAGTTGAAGGTTTAAAGCGCTAAGATGCGACGTTATGTCAGCCAGGAACGCCAACTCACATTTCCACTTTTCATCCCGCAGAACTGTGCAGTCTTTCCCCTTACTGTCCATGAACTGGCAGATTTCCTCTCGCAGCTCAAAGTGTCTTTTGAGAACTTTTCCCCGACTTAGCCACCGGACCTCCGTATGATATGGCATATCGCCAAACTCGCTATCTATTTCCCGCAGAAAAGACTGGAATTGGCGGTGATTTAAACCGTGGGCTCTGATAAAGTTGACGGTTTGTGTTACAGTGTTCATCACATGATCCATTTTTAGGACTTTAGCACTCAGCGATTCCTGGTGTATGATGCAGTGATACACTGTCAACTCACCGGCACAGTTCTCCTCCCGCATCTTTGAGCGCATCCTTCCCACCAGTCCATTTTTTTCACCACACATAGCAGGTGCGCCATCTGTTGTAAGTCCAACGAGTTTTTCCCACGGCAGTTTCATGTCGGTTACACTTTGAAATACATTTCCAAAGATGTCTTCTCCTTTCGTTGTCCCGTGCATCGATTTAATGTCCAGTATTTCCTCTGTTACGCACAAATTGGAATCCACACCACGGATAAATATCGCCAGCTGTGCAGTGTCAGTCGCGTCAGTAGTTTCATCCACGGCAAGGGAGTATGCAACAAAATCTTTTGCTCTTTCAATCAACTGTGTTTTCAAATCAGTCGCCATCTCACAAACCCGATTAGCAACAGTGTTTCTGCTGAGGCTTACATTTGCAAACGCTCGCGTTTTATCTGGACAAAGGACGTCGCACACTTTCATCATACAATTCTTTACGAATTCCCCCTCGGTAAACGGCCGCCCTGATTTGGCGATCTCTTCGGCCACAATGAAACTTGCTTTCACAGCAGCTTCACTTTGTGATTTTGCTTTGGTGAAAAACGTCTGCTGGGATGTCAAATTCTTCTTCAACTCCTCTACTTTTTGTAGCTTCTGTCCTGCGCTCAGGTTTTTGAATTTGTTCTCATGTTTCGTCTCGTAGTGCCGTCTTAGGTTATACTCCTTCATTACAGCGATATTACTCCCGCAAAGGAGACACACTGGTTTACCTGCAATTTCAGTAAACATATACTCATTCTCCCACCGGCTTTGAAAGCCTCGGTTTTCAGAATCAAGTTTTCTCTTGGCCATTGTTGGGGTCTAGCTTTGATTTGATATTAGCGTTGTATACATCAACAGACCGCGAACTTGAACCGCGGCTTGCCGTTGGCGGCAATTGCACTGCATCATGGGATTTGTAGTGTGTGTTATTGGGGCGTCATATCACAGGGCCATTAAAAACAGATATATAAAACGATTTCGCGGGCCGGATATAGTTGTATGGCGGGCCGGATGTGGCCCGCGGGCCTTGAGTTTGACACATGTGCCCTAGACCTACCCCTTCTGCCCAAGGCCCTGCCTCTCCTCCCCTCCTCCCCCAAAAGAGCCCAGAGGCCTCCCCCCAGAGTAGTTGCCAGCCCCTCCGCACCCCAGGCTGCCCTAACGCCCCCAGCTCCAGAGTGCTGGACGGGCGGTGCAGCCCGCTGCTCCAGACGGGTGGCGTGGCCCCCAGCGCCCTCAACCCCGGAGCCTGGCCCGGCCCCAGCACCCCCAGCCCCGGAGCACCGGGCAGGCGGCCCGGCCCTGGCCCCAGCCCCAGCCATGGGGGAACAGCAGGACGCAGGAGGGGGCCTGGTGGCACAGCATGGGCATGGCCACGCCTGGCTATTTGGGGAGGCTCAGCCTCCTCCGGCCTGTGATACTACTCCCCATGAGACGTTCCAGACTGACAGCCCTGGAGATCAAATCCTTCAACTTAGCCTCAAATAGGTGTACCATGTGTAGCAGCAAGGCAAGCTACCTTTGTGCCATCCTTTAAGTATTCCTCACTCCTGACCTGGAGACACTATCGATAGGGATTCCAGTTGACTTCAGTCTGCATCAGCCATTCATTTCTTAGCCTCAGTTCAGGGCCCACAAACTCCCCCAACTGGCCCATAAGTAGTGGTGATTTTTTTTTAAATGCAGACACCGTGGGACCTGGCATGGATCAGAGTGGCCAAGATGAAGTATAATAGTGTTGGAGGGGAGAGGTAGTGCCTTCTGGAGAGCCGGAGACAGAAAAGGGTATTTTTCATAGTTGTAGCTATGTGGGCTCTAACAGCACTGTCTAAAAGGCCACCAACACTGAACGGACGTAACCTGACAGCACGTGCCCTCAACAGAGGGAACTGTTATAGAAGAGGAAAATACAAATGCTTCCCTTGCTCCTTTTGTCTGCGTTCAATTTCGACACTTGCCTTTCATACAGGTGCTGATTCAGCTTTCTCAATGCCTAGCTGAGAAGATGGTGCTGGTTATATTGGGTATAAAGGTGATTTAGAGGTAGGTGTCATCCGTTGCCTGAACATTATCCCCCCATACTCTGTATTGGAAAAAATAGGGAGAAAATTAAGCCTTGTGGAATGCCACATAGAGAGTTTTGAAGATACAGTATCTGTTGCCTATTATAACCCTCTCTTGGTTTGGTCTGAGAAGAACCAGAGCCATTTCCATTCACCCTGCAATCTCTTGGAGACTGCCCAGCAGAATTTGGTGATCAAATACCACAAAAAGATCTAGCAGCGAGATCCCCAAATTCACATGTATACACCTACATGCCTGAACAATTCAAATTCCATCTCAGAGCTGGAGACATGCACGCACACTGAACCTTATCACCATTATAGGCATCTGTGCCCTTTTCTTGCCAGGACATTCAGGAATGGAGACAACGAAGACATAGAGAAAATGGAATTCAATGGGTCTTGTAAGGATATTTCAGGACCAATTCCACCAGGCCCACAGGTTACCTCACCAAACCCATAGAAAGCAGAAAAAACACTGCTTACAGTGAGTTCTTAAATCCAAGGACCAGGTTGTATTTACACAGGTACAGAGTGTTACACCCCAGGCAGAGATTCTAGTTTCTGACATGATCTTTTACACACAATATTACACAATCTTTTATCAACACTCCTTCCTACTCACTACTCCAAATCTTTCCTTTACTATTGGGACATAGTTATTGCCATACATGATGTTACAAATTACACAATAACTTACATAACACGTTGTTCCCCTTTTTAGCATAAAGAAAATTATCAATCCTATTATTTGACAGGGACTTTCCTTGTTTACTTTAGACACTACAAAAACTCAGTAACAGAATGACCAAATGTTAGTATTCTTTCCCCGGAACCTTTGTTTGCACTTTCCCCATCTCTAAAAGGTTATAACAACCACACAATTATACAGACCTACAAAACCTACTTTTATATTACTCATACATTGCTAATCAGTCATCCACTATATAAAGATTAGACCTTTACCATGTTATATAGGGTAAGCTCACCTAACCAATGCTTTACTCCCTTATAGGTCTACTTTAAGTTTCAAGATGCTATAATCCTGATTCTGCCATCCTTTCTAGGTGTGTTGTATTTCAGGAGCCTCCCATACTTCCTCCTGCTGCCAATGCTGGCTCAAATATTTACCACTGCAACAAAAGACCCCACTACTGGCTAAAATCTAGCTCTTTAGTCCTGTCCCCCAAATCTAAAGCCCTTCACAGCAGAGTAAGTTTTTAGCATCAGCACAGACACTGGCTAGGCTTGCATGCTATAAGTTTGAATATGAATCGAACAATACAATCTACTGCAGCACAAGTAACAGGATTCCACATGTGTTCTTGATCTGACATCTAAACAGATGTCCATGTCTAAAAGGATGACACACTTGGGAGACAGTATTACCAAGCATGCACCTTCAAAAAGAACAGCAAGTCAGCAGAATAATACAAAGCAAGAAAGCTGCAGTAACAACCTTTTCCACTGAAGTGGCAAAGGCTTAGCAATATTCACAAAAGGGTTAGGGATGTCTTTCCATTTGTGCGTGTTTGGATTTGTAAAGCCAAGAGAGGGGTGTATGTGGCAAATATTTTCTGTGCTTGTATTGACAAAACTCACCCAGACAGACATTGCATGAGCACTGTAGGTCATGGCATGAAAAATTTAGCAGACGCTTAATAGCCAGGAAGATTAGACATACCAGCAGATGTTGTGACAGTCTGTACCCCTATATTCCCCCCTTTTACAGGACTATGATATATTTCGTATAAAGTATGCTTTGTGAGTGAGCAACAGGGGATGGATCACTCGATGATTACCTGTTCTGTTCATTCCCTCTGAAGCACCTGACTGTCGGAAGACAGGATACTGGGCTAGATGGACCTTTGGTCTGACCCAATATGGCTGTCCTTATGTGAGATATCATTTAAAAACTCATCATTTGCTGACCATTATTGTCCTGGTAAAATGTGTTTGGCAAAGCTGTTAAAAAGTTGTAAGATTGTACTGCATGCTATTACTGAAAGACATGTTTCAAATCTGGGGAGCAGTCAAAAACCAATTCCCCAGAGACAAAACGCTAGCCAACACCTCAGCCAGGTGTCAACAAAATCAAATGAACCATCACCTGGATAAGTGGCCATTCTTTGACAGAAAAGAGGGCGTGGCCAAAAAAAATCTACATCTTGACACAGAAACAACTTGGGGTTCATGTCCACACAGACTTTCTGTCTCCTGAACCTTAGCTGGAGATGATTCTCGAAGAAGAAAAAGAACTGTAAGAAGGGAAAGCAGACACCCCAAATTATTCCTCCCTTTCTCTCTACCCTCAGCATCCACAACACCTAAAGAAGAAAGGAAACAGCTTTGGACCAGGGGAGGGATCCTGACTGAAAGAAAGTCAGCCAGTAAGACTGCAGAAACATGTGGTGAGAGAGACTTTGCTTTGAATTCACTCAGCTTGATAAGTTAGGCATTAGTTGTGTTTTACCTTTATTTTCTTGTAATCAATTCTGACTTTTATGCCTCATTACTTATATTAATTTAAAATCTATCTTTTGTAGATAATATATTTGTTTTAGCCAAAACCAGTGTGTTTTTACTGAAGTGTTTGGGAAAGTATTTGAGATAACAGGATTTATTGTTCAAGAGAAAGCTTGGCAGTACAAGACATACATTTCTGGGGAAAGTCTGGGACTGGGAGCTTGCTGGTGTTGCTCTACAGTGTAATTCAAGAGTAGCTGGCTATAGCACTCATATAGAATAACTGGGAGTAAATTACATGCAGGAGGCTTTGTATGAGCAGACCAAAAATGGTTGCTTTCACAGCGAAGCAGTGTAAAAGGCACCCCCGGTTGGAGAACTGAGTAGACACAGCTGTTCATCAGTCCAGATTGTATCCTGGACCTAGGTAATGTCACAGACGTCACTTCAAAATATGAGAGGATGGCCACCAGGACTCTAGGAGCAACAGCTCCAGTGAACCATAATTGTAAGGCCAAGAAGGACAATTATGATCATCTCATTTAACATTCTGCTTAGGGCTAACCATAAACTTGCACCCACTAATTCCTGAATGTCCAATAACTTGTGGTTAAACTGAAGTATATCTTTCAGACAGACATGCAATCTTGATTTAAAGATTTCAAGTAATGGACAATCTATCACGTCCCTTGATGAATCATTCTAAACATTACCATTACTATTAAATGTGTGTGCCTTATCTACAGTTTGAATTTTTCCATTTGTCTTTGGGTATAGCTCAGAGATTTGCTAACCTGAAGCAGAGTGAAACTGAGATGATTACCATTTCATTTCTGAGCAGCAGTGAAAGTGAGCAGAGTCTGGTCAGTTTCATTTTGCTGCTACCTGACATAGCTCTGAGCAGTGACAAAGACCCTCAAGCTGTGGTTGCAGACTCAAGACGGTAACATCACATTAATTTACATTAAGGTCACAAATGGAAAGCTATCTTTGCAACCATGATGGTGAAAAATGTAAAAATAGAAACTGAAGTTCTTCAGAAGGGAAAGGCTTAGGGCCCTTTCCAGGAAAAATTTCTGACATGCCAGTGATGAGCAAACAAATGGATTTTTGAGCCCTGCTGGAGGTTGTAGAGTTGGTTGGTTTTTTTTAAATCATTGATATATAATACGTACATGGCCCTGTACAGTAGAGAAAATATAGCCACAATACCTGCTCCAAAGATCTTGTGGTCTAAGGTTATGATTCAATACTATACTGAACAAAGAAAAGGGTAGTTACGCAGCTTGAACGCTTCATGGAACACATGGTTCTTAGTAATTTTTTTTGAAGGTGGGATGGGAGAGAGCAGAATGAAGAGACATGGAGTGCGAAGTGGACAAGGGAGACCATCAAAAATGAGAAGAGACGAGAATTGGCAGCACAAGAAAGGGAAAAGGGTGGGTGGACTTGAGAAAACAAATTAGGAAAAGTGTAGGATAGGCCAAGTTATGTGGAGCCTTGAAAGTGAGAGCATGTAATTCCTACTTGATGTAGAAGACTGAAAGTTAGTGCAGGGTCTGAGTGAGAAAGTGGGGAGACTGAATAGTGAGAGACAACAGAGGCTTTTGGCAGATGTGTTTAGAATACTCTGGAAGGGATGAAGTGAATAGCTGGGCACCCAGAAAAATTATGGGATTTTACGATATGAGATGCTCAAGGCACAACAGGAGTTTGGTCAAAATCTCTTTCCTCAACAAGACAGTCCAGCCACATGAGAGCTTAGTTCCACAGTTACTGCCTTACCTTAGCTCACGGTGCTTTGAGACAGCTGGAGTTTGAAAGGTGCTAGAGAAAAGCAAACTAAGTGTGTTATACAGTGGAATATTGCTGTTAAGCCCAAGAATATGCAGTGCAGGACTGAATTATTATTTTTTTTTAAAAGACTCCACTGATTTCCATTTTAACATTTACATCTCCCCTTCCTTATACAGCTTAAATTTCATTTAACTATATTAACAATATGCCACTGCTACCATGCAGGAAACTGACAACACTAAAATAGCACCGAGATTATTATTACGAATGCAAGAGCAAAGAGTCAGGGAGGAAGGGGTTAACTACTTGTGAATCCATATAGCAGGAGACTATAGTGATGGAAGAAACCTATCATGGCATCTACTCCATCCCCTTTCCAATGCACGGCTACCCCCTATAGTACCTTCTCTTTAGTGTCTTGTTCAATCTAATTTTTAAAATAAGCCATTGCCCAGTCTATGGGTGCATGTCCCATTCTGTACTAGAACATGAAGCCAAACCAATAATAAATGTAATATGTTTACCTGAAGATTTTTCTTACAATAATAGAAACAGAAAGCAATGTGGTACAATAAAAGGATTATGTGAATATGATGGAGGTTGGGGGAGACAGAGAAGGGGGAAGAAGGAGAGAAAAAGATACATCTTTCTTCAACCACAGGGAACCTTAGATTTGTTTTCTTTCTAGCTTCAAAATCAAATTCAAATATTATTCTGGTAAATACTCTGACAGTTTAATTTTTCAGTAAAATGTAATATTTCAATTGAGTACTATAAATAACAGAGCCCAACACAAGTCTGTTAAATTCAATGTGGGAGCTCTAGCTTCTGTCTCTCCCTCACCACAACCCACTCTCCCTTGCAGTTTCTAGTCACGTAATTTTTCTTTCATATTAACCTTGAATCTGACAACTGAATGTTACACTATGTCAGGTTCACAAATATGATTGGGCTATGAGAAGGGGGAAGAAACATCAAAAGCGTGCATCACCCATCCAGACTTGATTAACTTGAGCTACAGAAAACAAAGCTATAAAATGCTTTCTATGTTGGTAACGGTTAACAAATTAATCTTCCCTAACCACTGTCTCCAAACAGAACAGAGCGTCTCCCTCTACCGGTTAAGAAAACACTGAAGCTTGTACTCTCTTACGTATAGCATGTGGCTGACCCACATGAACAACAGAATGTACTTGTGGATATTTAATGCTTTGTTGTTTCTCTTAAGTACTAAAAAAATCCATTTGAAGAGATGGTACTGAGTTATTTAGAGTCTAACAATCTTGCAACACTTTGCCTGTAGAAAGTACATTTCTGCAGATTGCATGGTTTTAAAAGGACACAGAACAAAGGATTAACATTTTCCCCCAGCGGCCTCTGTAAGAGATAGTGCTTTACTTTAGCTATCTGCCATTTCCATCTCTATCTCCAGCTATATTACAGCAGGGTGACAACCCCACGATAGTTAAGGTTAAGACCAGCTTTCTGTTTAAAGCTCAACTCTTCTAAGTGCTCTAAAAATCTACAGTGTTACTCAGATTGTCTTGAAATTTGATGTGCATCACTTGCATATGGGATTCTGTTAACAGGCCAAATTTGGAGACATTTGAACCAAAGAGTTCCCGAGATACAGCCCCCAGCAAAAAAACCAGCCTGTTTAAAAGCTGCGCATCAACAGTGGAATACCATGTGGGCAATCACGCAAAGAAAAATCTTGTTTATCCTCAATCATGCACAAATCTGGCAGATTTATTTAATGACTATTTGACTTTAAACAGTAATATATTTATTTTTACTTTCCTGACTGGTTCCATTGTTACCCCAATAGAGCCTAACAGTAAACCACACACAATCAACCACAATGCCAATAAATGCAAAGTAATGCACATTGGAAAACATAATCCCAACTATACATATAAAATGATGGGGTCTAAATTAGCTGTTACCACTCAAGAAAGATCTTGGAGTCATGGATAGTTCTCTGAAAACATCCACTCAATGTGCAGCGGCAGTCAAAAAAACGAACAGAATGTTGGGAATCATTAAGAGAGGAATAGATAAGAAGACAGAAAATATCATATTGCCTCTATATAAATCCATGTTAAGCCCACATCTTGAATACTGCGTACAGATGTAGTCACCACATCTCAAAAAATATATATATTGGACTTGGAAAAGGTTCAGAAAAGGGCAACAAAAATGATTAGGGATATAGAATGGCTGACGTATGAGGAGAGATTAATAAGACTGGGACTTTTCAGCTTGGAAAAGAGGCGACTAAGGGGGGATATGATAGAGGTCTATAAAATCATGACTGGTGTGGAGAAAGTAAATAAGGAAGTGTTATTTACTCCTTCTCATAACACAAGATCTATGGGTCACCAAATGAAATTAATAGGCAGCAGGTTTAAAACAAACAAAAGGAAGTATTTTTTCCACACAACACAGTCAACCTGTGGAACTCCTTGCCAGAGGATGTTGTGAAGGCCAAGACTATAACAGGATTCAAAAAAGAACCAGATAAATTCATGGATAGGTCCATCAATGGCTATTAGCCAGGATTGGCAGGGATGATGTCCCTAGCCTCTGTTTGCTAGAAGCTGGGAATGGGCGACAGATCACTTGATGATTACCTGTTCTGTTCATTCCCTCTGGAGCACCTGACATTGGCCATTGTTGGAAGACAGGATACCAGGCTAGATGGATGTTTGGTCTGACCCAGTATGGCCGTTCTTATGTACAGGCAAGAGCAGCATGTGGTAAAAGGCTGCATACCACCAACAAGGACACCCTACTTTATTCTCCTTTGAATTTGATTGTGATACTGAGCTTTCATTTCTATACTGCCTTTTACCCAAACATCCTTACAAGTATTTTCTTTATAAACACTGCTCCTGGATTGTACAACTATATAAGTAATACTGCATCCATCACCAAAACACAGCCAACTACTGGGGCAAAAGGTGGCAATTGTTTAATCTCTCTCAGCAACACTACAGAACAGCTGAGGTCAGGAAGCAAAGAGTACCATGTTCTCTTCAAACTGAAAGGGAAAACTAAGATGACCATGTAATTACCCATGTTGAAATTTGGCCAGTCTACTGAGGATCTAACACTCCTGCTCTTTCAAGAAGCAACATGGAATCTTTGATTACAAACTATAAGGACTTTGGGTTTGAATTTTGTATTTCATTCTAATATTAGCAACTCTTGAAGCATAGTGCTCCCAGCTCCAGGATAACCCAGGAGAAAGATCACAGTCACCAAAGTATGTTTCACTACTGAAAAGCACTGCGTTTCTTGAAATTCTGGAGCCTAAATGATGAAAAAACAAAAATATTTCATGCTTGCACCATACCTGTCATGGGATCAAACAGCTGATTGGCCTCCAAGTCTGTGAAGGTGCTGAAACAAATAGGACATTTGAAGGAGGCACGATTGGTGGAATCTCTCTCGTCCGTCTCAATCCTCCTCCTCATGTGGTCCAGCTTGTACTTCACCACATTGACCAGCAGGCGATAATTGATGAAGTAGTAGTTGTGCCGGGTGGTTTTGCCATCCGGAGCTGTCTCCACTCTCATCCTGCATTTGATGAACTTGTCCCCCTTGAGGGTGTTAAGAACTGCCCGCAGTTGCTTCCGATCAAACTTCAGCAGCTCCAACATGTCCTCCTCCTTTACGCAGGGATTCCGGATGAGGATGTCCAGAGCCAAAGCATGTTCAATGCCATAAAAACCACGCACCACATACTTGGCAAGGCGCTTCAGAGCCGCTGGGACTTCAGTGAGGACGTCCGGGTCTGTCATATCAGGTATGACACTGAAGCTTCATGTATACTGCAAGGAAAAGAAGATGGACTATAAATTATTTTCCCTCACTTAAACAGTTTTGATTCAGGTTACCAAAACCTAAAAAGGAAGGACCACTAAAGATAATAGTTTCTCATTTTCCCTTCCCCATTCCCTCAACACACTCTTCAGGTATTAATAATGCAACTAACAGCACAGTACGATTAGACCGCACTGTTTTCACTGCAAAATGGGAAAACGTTGGTGATTTTTTTCTACCATAATACCTAATATATTTCAGTTCCACCTGCTCTGCTGTAACATTAAATATCTCTTGCCTTTGAGCTCTTATAGAGCTACGTGATCAGCTGAGACTTACATCTAGGAAACAGGCACCAAAAGTCTACAATGAGACACATCATCACACAGAAATAAATCACAGTTTGACATTTGGGGAGTTTAATGAGGGAGTTCTCCAGGTGAAGGAGGAGAAAAAACATGATGCTTGAGGTGAGTTTGTTGTGTGTCTGTGTGCTTGCAGTGTGCCTGCCTGCCTGCAGTTTATAGTGTGGTCTGGTTGGGGCACCATGTGCGGAGCTTAAGGCCTGCCAGGCAAGGCTGAGAGCATCTTAACAAGGCTTTGATCCCTAAATTCTTTAGGATCTGTAAACCAGGGGATGGGGCTACTCAAGGAGAACTGGGGGTTAAAAAGCCAGCTTCTAAGGCCTTGGCTACACTGGCGCTGTACAGCGCCGCAACTTGCTGCGCTCAGGGGTGTGAAAACGCCCCCCCGAGCGCAGCGAGTGCAGCGCTGTAAAGCGCCAGTGTAATCAGCGCCTGCAGCGCTGCACGCTATTCCCCTCGGAGAGGTGGAGTACTTGCAGCGCTGCGAGAGAGCTCTTGCAGCGCTGGCGGCGCGACTACACTCGCGCTTCACAGCGCTTTGAATCCCCAAGTGTAGCCAAGGCCTTAGTGACTAGAGGAGCTAGACGGGGAGTTTAGAGAGGGAGTGTGAGAGCCAGATACATCTAACATGCTCTAAATTTAGGCCAATAAACACCTTCTCCCTTACCCTTACCCCCTCCCCCCCAAAAATAGCTGCAGGACTAAAACTAATGCAGGCAGAAGCCCAGCAGCAGAGAGGGGGCTACCCACTTTAATGCACTGAATGCAGCATGTATGATTACCTGCCTTATGGGCAGGTAGCATATGTATGTAGTTAATGCAAGCAGTTTGTGTCATGGGCTCTTGAGGCCAGAGTGGCTGACCTGGAGGAGTTAAGGGAGACAGAGAGGTACAAAGATAAGACTTTCCGGGACACAGTAGTGGTTCCACTGCCTCTGTGCTGTTGAGGAGGATGAAAGTCTCAGGGAAGGAGAACATTAAAATGGAGCGGAGGGAAACGTTCTCATAGTTGGGACCCTTCTTCCAGATGACGTCATGGTATCTTCACACACTGGGGAAAGGGACCTCATTTGTTAGACAGAGACCAGTAATAGTAACGGAGGATTTGATCATTAGAAATATAGATAGTTGGGTTTATGATGACCAAGACAACCGCATGGTGAATTGCTTGCTAGGTAGGAAGGTTGCAGATCTCTCAAGACATCTAGACAGATGTATGTGCAGTGCTGGGGAGGAGCCAGTGATGTGGTTCAGGTAGGTACCAATGACATAGAGAAAGGTCGGAGAGAGGTCCTAGAGGCCAAATTTAGGCTGCTACATAAGAGATTCAAGTCCAGAAGCTCCATGGTAATGTGTTCAGTTCCACCATCAAGGCCAGTTAGACAGGCAGAACGGCAGGGCTTCAATGTGTGGATGAAACAATGATGTATGGAGGAAAGTTTTAGATTTATTAGGAACTGGAGAATCTTTTGTGAAAGGAGGAGCCCATCCAGGAAAGATAGGTTCCACCTAAACCAAAATGGAACCAAATTGCTGGCATATAAAATTAAAGAGGGTCAGAGGAGTGTTTAAATTAAGGGCCGGGGCAGGAAAGCTGACAGGTACAGAAGAGCACACAGTTTGGACAGAGACATCCCTTAGGGGAGGAACTCTTAACGGGAATCCTCTTATCCTACTAACAAAGAGAGGATAGAAGTTGATAAAGTACAAATGGGAACTGAAGAGAAACAGTCAAATGAAAAGGAGTCCCATTCAGTTACATCACATGAAAGCAGACAACTAAAGATTGACAAATTCTATAAGTGCTTGTATACAAATGCTAGAAATCTAAATACTAAGATGTGTGAACTCGAGTGCCTGGTACTAAATGAAGATATTGCTATAATAGGTGTCACAGAAACTTGGTGGAAGGATGGTAATCAATGGGACACTAATACCAGAATTCAAAATATATAGGGATGAGAGTAGGTTGTGCTGGTGGGGGAGTGGCATTATATGAGAACGAAAGCAGAGAGTCAAATATAGTAAAAATCTTAAATGAATCAAACTGTAACACAGAATCTCTATCGATAGAAATTCCATGTTTGAACAATAAGAGTATAGCAGTAGGAACATACTACTGACCACGTGACCAAGATGGTGATGGTGACTATGAAATATTCAGGGAGAGGAAAGAGGCTACAAAAATAGAAAACTCAATAATAATGGGGGATTTCAACTATCCCCATATTGACTGGTATATGTCACCTCAGGACATGATGCAAAGATAAAATTTCTAGACACCATTAACAACTGCTTCTTGGAGCAGCTAGTCCTGGAACCCCCAAAGGAAGAGCCAAGTCTCAATTTAGTTCTAAGTGGAGCACAGGATCTGGTCCAAGAGGTGAATGTAGCTGTATAGCTTGGTAATAGCAACCATAATGTAATTAAATTTAACATCCTAGGGGGATTCCAAAGAAACCCACCACAGTAGCATTTAACTTCAAGAAGGGGAACCACACAAAAATGAGGACGCTACTTAAATGGAAATTGAAAGGAACAGTCACAAGCCTGCAAGCTGCATGAAACCTTTTTAAAAAAACACCATAATAGAGGCTCAGATTAAATGTACACTCCAAATTAAAAAAAAAAACAGCAAGAGGACAAAAAAAAATTAAAAAAGACTAAACAGAGTAAAAGAGGCCGTTAGAGGCAAAAAGGCATCCTTTAAGAATTGGAAGTCAAATCCTACGGAGGAAAACAGAAAGTTGCATAGACTCTGGCAAGTCAAGTGTAAACGTATGATTTGGCAGCCCAAAAAAGAATTTGAAGAGCAACTAGCAAAAAAGACGCAAACTAACAAGCAAACTGGTTGAAACTATAGTGAAGAGCAGAATTATCAGACACGTAGTTGAACACAATTTGTTGGGGAAGATTCAACACAACTTCTGTAAAGGGAAATCATGCCTCACCAATCTATTAGAATTCTCTCAAAGAGGTCAACAGACATGTGGACAAGGGTGAGCCAGTAGATCTAGTGTACTTAGACTTTCAAAAAGCCTTTGACAAGTTCCCTTGCCAAAGTCTCCTAAACAAAGTAAGCAGTCTTGGGATAAGAGAAAAGGTCCTGTCATGGATCACTAACTGATTAAAAAGACAGGAAACAAAGAGTAGGAATAAATGCTCAGTTTTCAGTATAGAGAGAATAAATGGAGGGGGGGTACCCCAGGTATCCGTACTCGGACCAATGCTGTTCAACAGAAAAAAGGAGTAAACAGTGAGGCGGCAAAGTTTGCAGATGATATAAAATTACTCAAGATAGGTACGGCCAAAAAAGACTGCGAAGAGTTACAAAGGAATCTCACAAAACTGGGTGACTGAGCAACAAAATGGTAGATGAAATTCACTGTTGATAAATGCAAAGTAATGCACATTGGAAAACATAATCCCAATTATACATACAAAATGGTCTAAATTGACTATTGCTAGGGTTGTCAATTAATCGCAGTGAACTCAAGTGATTAACTCAAAACAAATTAACTTGATTTAAAAATTATTCGTGAGTAATTGCAGTTTTAATTGCACTATTAAATTTAAATTGGTATTCTATTGTTTATTATAAATAATTTGATGTTTTTCTACTTTTCAAAGATATTGATTTCAATTATAAGACAGAATACAAAGTGTACAGTGCTCACTTTGTTATTTTTTATTACAAATATTGGCACTGTAAAAAAATAAAAGAAATAGTATTTTTCAGTGGACTGTAGTGCAGTCTCTTTATCCTGAAAGTGTAACTTACAAATGTAGATTTTGTTTAGTTAACATAACTGCACACAAAAACAAAACAATGTAAAACTTTAGAGCCTACAAGTCCATTCAGTCCTATTTCTTGTTCCAGCCAATCGCTAAGACAAACAAGGTTGTTTACATTTACGGGAGATAATGCTGCCTGCTTCTTATTTATGTCACCTGAAAGCGAGAACAGGCATTCACATGGTACTTTTGTAGCCAGCATTGCAAGGTAAATAAGACGTTTTACACTGTTTTATGTTTGAGTGCAGTTATGTAAAAAAAAAAAAAAAAAAATTAAAACTTCTACATTTGAAAGTTGCACTTTCTCTCTGCTTCCCTGCTACAGCCCCAGAGCCGGAGGACCTGTCAGCCCCCATGCAACCCCAGGATTGGAGGACATCTCAAGCCCCCACTACAGCAGGCAGCACTGGAGGTGGGATCCAGGGACCACAAATATGTTTGGTGCCAAGCCCACAAAAGGTTAATCCGGCCTTGCTCATAAAGAGCTCTTCTTTCCAGTTAAGGAGAGCTACTTTCCAGCTGATGGCTGTTCATAAACTTAATTAGGATAAAGGTCTCTGCACCCCCTGCCATGGCCCTGGGGCTGGAGCTCTCTGTGTCCCTTCTCCTGCTGCAGCCCCGGTGCTAGAGTCGTTATGGGTCCCTTCCCAGGGTGGACCTGGCAAGTTTATGAGACATATTTTCCTAATCCCAGGGAATTTAAATTGGGATAGTTCATCATCAGTAGACAGTTTTACCTGTCTTGGTGTTCACTTCCATGAGTCCTCTCTGTCACCTTCCACTTCCAGAGCAGACAGGCCACAAGTAAGGGAGGGGGAGGAAATATAGAGGGAGAAAGACTGCACTAATATCCTGTCTTGTCATCACTATCACCAACCCCTACTCTCCCAAAGCATAGGATCCAGAACTCACATTCTTCAAAGCTGACAGGGAGCACCATCACCCTGGCAGCAAGAAAGCCTTCCATGTTCTTCATCTGAGCACACTAATGAGCCATCACTGCGCAATCAACAAGCCCTGCATGTGACTCAGCACCTGCTGAATCACCTGTCAGCTGAGATTGTTTAGGATTTTGCTAGCAATTATTCATAAAATGATAACATGCTCTGCAGCCCAAGAGAAGCCTGCAAACAGTGAGAACTTGGTACCGGACACATGCACAGACCCCCTATCCTTAGTGACAGCTGCCTTTCTGCCATTACCAACTCAAGCTTTGCCTCTTTTCAATCCTCCTCCAAATCCCACTGTATCCCTTCCCTCCCTCATCTCTTTGCTGCAGTTGAAGATTATGCTCCTCTCAGGTTACCTGACCTGATGATCTTGGTGGCTGAGTAATTAGGCTTTATATGGTACAGCTCAATAATAAAGAAGTTAAAATTGGTCTGTCCCTGGCCTCCTTCCTTCTCCTCAGTGCTTGCAGAGTAAAAAACAAACAAACAAAATCATTCCCCCATTCTCTCCTAGCACTCTCTTGCCCCATGCTTTTTTCCTGACTCAGAGCTGTATCCTGCCCTCAGCTTGGATACCAAATGCCCACCAATGTGAATAGGTTGCATGCTGCAAATGGCAGAAGGAAGGCAGTGCTTGGATATCCATCTCCAACTCCTCTGTGAAAAGTAAGCCAATGCCATAAAATCAACCAAACAGGGCATTTTAATGGTTAACTCTCATTAACATCCCACATAAAAAAAGAAGTACTATTCTGAGTAAATTTTTAGAAGTTTCCTCTTACTAACATTATTTATCTTCACTAGTTAGCATTGATGGGAGTCTTAATGTAAATGGGCCATCAGTGTTCTTAACACTGTAGATTAGAGCTGATTTTAGCATGGCTACCAGACACTTACAAACGCTGGCAGCGCATCTAGACTGGGCTCTCAGTATTAATAACACGGTGCAGCTAAATTAGAGTTAGTTGCAGGAAAGCTTTGAAAAAATTCCCCAGTGAAACTGAACCAGCATTAGCAATGATGTAGACAGAGTCTGGGGTGTTTGACCTGAAATACTGTACATGGTTTACAATTTAGTTACCTTATGGTGTGTCAGGTAACTAAGCTATTTTCACAGGGAGACTGGATGGCTGAGGGGGACCAGAATACAAAGACAGAACTTCCCCCTCACCTCAGTGGTGGTTTCTCCAGTGGTAAAATACTATGGTAAGAGGTGGCATGAGGGAATCTTCCTCGGCACTGCCTATACCATGCCTATTCTGGGGATAAACAGAGACTTCAGGGCTCACTTTACCGGCACAGAGTCAAAAGGGGAGAAAAAAGTAACACTCATCAATGCATATCTAGAACTCACTTTTTAGGTCTTCCTTCTCTGTGTTCATTCCCATTTTATCTGTTCTCTATAGAAAATCAGTTTGTGCTTGATCCAAACTCTTGACTCTTTATACTTCAGTGGACACCCCCCACCTACTCAAGTGCCAATTTCCCTTCTATGCCATCCTCTCCCACACAGTTCTTCCATCTTAATAAACCTGCTCAGCACGTGACAATACGATGAGTTCGCCTCACGCACACTCACACTTCCCAAGAATTGCAGCCACCTGATGCAGAGATGTCAGCATGACATTGTCACTAAGGCAAGGGAAGATGCCTTGCAAGATATTTATTGCTTTGGGGGAGAAATATTGTCTTTGAAGAGAGTGAACACTTGAAGGAGCCAGTGAAATAGCTTGGTTTATACCAACTACAGAGCTACAAAGTTCAGCCCTTCCTATGGGTACCAAAAAGCAGGGAGGCCGGGCAACCTTCCAATACAAAGTCAGGCCACTAAGGCAAAAGTGGTGACCTGGCATTTCCTATCCATGAGGTCTCTGCCCTTTCCAAGGAGATGACAACATGTGTTCCAGGTCACCTAGTGATGAGTTTTTCCAGTCATTCACTCATCAAAATGGGAAAGAGGTGAAGGAGGAATATAATTGGGCTCTTGGAAACTCCCCTTGGTAACCTGTCTAACAGTAATTTGCACTTGACTGAACGTGGCATGGGAAATAGTTGTCAATGACAAATGTGTAAAGAAAAGCTGGCATTAACCCATAAAGATCAACTCCACTTTTCAAACAGCCCTGTTCATATGCCCAAATAGACCATACTCACTTTAATCCCTATTTAGCCTCCTATTCACAGTATTCCCAGATTACAAGAGGATCCCTTAATAGTGAGGGGCCTAGGCAGGGGGTGACATGTGAGTTTTGACCCAACAGAGATAGCCCAAAAAGTTGGTTTAGGTCTTTTAATGGAGCACAGGAGGCAGAATTCAGGCGATTGCTGAAACCTTAACTGAAATATTTACTGCATTTTAAGCACTTCAGTTCTCAGATACAGATTATAGTAAATATAGATTTCTGCTGGAATAATCAACTACAGTTCTTGCTCCTTTAGGGTAGGGGTAATTCATGGCTTTCAATGCTTAGAGTACACTTCTCTGAACATGAGGATAAAAAACAGGTATCAGACAATTTCCCACTTTCCTTACTAAGGGGTGAGAGTGGAAGCAAGAGACATCAGACCACATATGATATTCTAGTGAAAGTGAACTGTCACTCCCATTAATATCTCAGTTTTTGCAGAGGTTAGTGACATATTTTAAAAGGTTTCAGGCAGAAATTTCCTTAAATAAGTAGACTGAAAGCAAAATATTTTGTAACAATAAAATGCTAAACAACCCCTAAAACTGGGCTGTGCCGTGGTTGTTTTAGAGTGAGAGAAGTAGGAAAAAGTTGCATATGTGAAACAAGAATGATTTTTCAAGACAATTTTACAGTTGCATGGGACTAAACTCTACTTTTGGATGAGCCAGCCAAGTTCAGCATGGATAAAAATAGATTAAAACAACATTTAAAAAAAAATCAGATTTTAAATTTAAATTGAATACAGGTTTATTTTTTAAAAATAAATCAATTTAAAATTAAATTTGAAATTGGCAAGCTACATTAACGCCTAACATTCTAATATATTAAAATCATTTAAATTAAACATAAAAAATAATATTAAGCAGTACTTTTGCTGCCAAATTTTAAAGAAAACCAAACCACTGAACTGGTGGGAAGTCACTGGCTAAGCACGTGGAACCAGAGTTTGTTGAAGCACTAGCCCAGTTTTTGATAGCAGTAGCCTCTTCTGCAGGTGCAGAGAGAATATTTTTTTCATTTCAGTTTATTCAACCAGTTCAGTTCAATGACTACTTCATTCAGAGTTAAGAAACCGATTAGGAGCTGAAAAAGTGGGAAAGCTTATTTTCCTTTTCCAATCTAAGAATAAAAACGAAGTGCGAGAGGATGAGATCCACTAGTTCTAAAATCTTGAAGGAAACAGTGACCAAAAACAATCAGTTCAACTCACTAATTACAGATAATACTTCCTTTGTTTAATAAGTCAGTTTTAAATGCAAACATGTTTGATAAAAAAAATTCTTATGTGCCCAGCTTTTTAAGGTAGTTTTATTAAATAAAGAAATAAAATAATGTTTTTGTGCATTTGAATTTCCATCCAAATAGAGCTTGACACAAAATAATCTCACACACACGCACACACACACACAAAAACCAATCTAGTAAACAAGAAATGCATCCAAACATGAATGTAAAATTTAAGAATCTGAATAAATGTAAGTTAAACTGTATAACTGTTTAAATAAATGTGCTCAGGTATAATGCATTAGGGCTGTAAACAACATTTAAAAAGTTAACCGTTTAAATGATTAAAATATGTTGTTTAAACAGTTAACTGATTAAGCAGCTGGGGCCGATCTCGCTGGCTGGTGCGGCTGGGACTGGAGCCGATCTGCCAGCGTGGCTGGGGCCCGCTCTGGCGGGGCCACTGGGACCGGCGGGGTTAACGGTTAAGGCAGGTTAACCGGTAAGACTATTGCTTACCGGTTAAGTAGATAACCTTTTACATCCCTATAATGCATCCTCCTGGTTAGTAAAAAGAAGCACCAAAATTTAGTGTAAAGGCTATATTTAGCTGCAAAAAAACATTTAATGGTTTACAAACTAATGAGCATCATTAGGAAAATAACTAAAAAGTATAAATGCAAAACAATTAAAACTGATTATTTAAATCAATGTTTCCTGCTTGCTGACTTAAATCATAATTAAAATTGGTGATTTAAATTGCTTTGATTTCAGTCAATCCACCCTGCCCAGGCTCTCCCTTAAGTTACTGTAAATCAAGGGTGCATGTGAAGGAAGATGCTAGCTGTAGGCCTTTATTTATTCAAATTCATTAATTGTGCTTATTTCAGGCTCTAGACACCCTATAACATTTCTATGAAGACATATTTTAAATAAAGCATGTCAGAGCTGAGCACCCAAACAAGGACGAAACCCACAGTTTCAAAAGAAACAATTCTCCTTCCCCCCCAGATTCTGACCTCAAATGTCTGCTCTCATAATCATCCCCTGTCAGCAAAAGCCTAGTGGGGAGGGGAAGTCTCTTGTGACATGTCCAAAAGTCACTAAATTTAGGTTGTTGTGGAACAAGGAGGGAACGGAGTTCCGGGGACAAGAACCCCTCACCTAAAGTATCCTGCCACCAGCCCCCCTCCCATTTGAATCAACATATCTGCAGTGAGAGTGTGGGTCACTTGCCAGGTTTATCTGGGTATAGCTGCTTTAATCATTTCCCTGTCCTTGGAGAGCCTCAAGGTGCACCCTGGTCCCTCCTATTCTCTGCCTGTACCATATAATAGTCTAGTCTCCTGTGGGCCTCATTTACTTGGGTGTCTTTTCCATTGTTGGGTTTAGTGTGCTGGTGCCCTGTAATATACAGGAGGATCGACAAGCTGGTCTAGCGGTCTCTTCTGGCCTTCAACTCTATTGATGTCTACACAGCAATTAAACACCCATGGCGGGCCTGGGCTTGGGCTACAAGGCTGTAAACCTGCGTTGTAGACGTTTGGGCTCAAGCTGGAACCTGGGCTCCGGAACCTGCCCCCCCTCACCCAGCTATGGCAGCCCACAAGGGGGAGGGTTCCAGAGCCCAGGCTCCAGCCCAAGCCCGAATGGCTATACAGCAGTGTTATAGCCCTGTAGCCCCAGCCAGTGTCAGCTAACCCAGGCCAGCCACGGGTGTTTGCTTGCTGTGTAGACATACCCTATGACGGGGGGGTCTCAAACATTTTTTGCTGGGCCCACTTTTGAAAATATTTTTGAGAGGGGTCGTCACACCCTTAAATGACAACCCCTGCCCACATGCCACCCTTACTTTTGCACTGCTGCTGGCAGTGGTACTGCGTTCAGAGCTAGGCGTCCAGCCAGCAGCCACCGCTCTCCAGCTGCCCAGCTCTGAAGGGAGCGCAGAAGAAAACGTGGCAATACCGCTACCTACAATAGCCTTGTTAGCCCTTTCTGGGTCAGGACCCCCAGTTTGAGAAACACTGCCCCATGATTATCACAGAGCATAGGTGAAAGACATTTTCTCTCCAGACCCTATTCAATTCTGCAGAATTCTGTGCTAGGTACAGTTTCAAAATGCTTTTAAAGGTACACCCTCATGTAGTGCTTCAATTTTAAATACAGTAGCTTAAACTTAGAGCTGACAAAGGTCCAAATAAACACAGCCTTTCTAAAGGAAAGAGCACAGCCTTCTTGCAAGTACATATGATAAATGCATGTGGCAATCACTGGTACTTCAATATGCAGTAGCAACTAGGGATCCAACAAGATTCCCTAGATTATACAAACTGAAAATGATGGACTTAATTTAGCAAGAATGGCCAGCAGATTTTCCACTATTTCCTTTAACTAATACCCCTCATCTAGCAAATACACTTTTGTGTAGGCTGAACCTCACCCAGTTAACCCTCCTCTATGCCCCAAATTCACATCCCTGAGAGACGTAGTTAAGCCAACCTACATCCAAGTATAGACACCGCTAGGTCAATAGAAGTATTCTGTCTGCCAGCTACCACCTTGTGGGGGGACTCCTTCCATTGCTGTAGTAAGTGCCGCTGTAGTGCTTGTAGTGTAGACAGTCTTAGACGAACTGTTTCAATGCAACAGCAGTCAGAAATATAAAGCTCAGACATAAGCATACTGAATACATTGCAACCCACACTCTTCCTCACTAACCCCCATCCCAATAAAATGGTTAACAAAAGGACTAAATAAAATTCCGCAGAACAGCACCTTCTAGTAGACAGGTAATTGTCCTGTATCTCTTTCAGAGGAGACCCAGATAGCAAGAAATAATATCACCTAAGGGAGACCTATTCAACCCCCACTACAGTCTGCAAGTTAGTTGACAATACCGAAGGCACATGACAGACCTAAAAATAATCATGGACACTTGATCTTCCACCACCGCCAATGCAATTTTCATATTATACTAAGCCCTAAAACCAAACTGATTGTAGGCAGGAACATGAAGAATCTACATGCAACTGGAGTTATTTTGCCACAGCCTTCTCAATTTTGCCTCAAATATAAGTGATTTGAGCTAGAGCAATGGTTGGAGAGCATATCAGTATCAAGAGAACTCACTGAGGGTCTAATGAATTTCTTCTTTAAGAGAAGCTGGCACCTTGCTCTCCTGCCACAAATAACTATCACTTCTACTAATAGTCCCCAACAACTTCTTGCTGTTACTCGAAGGACATGGATCCAACTCACAGGTGACAGCACATGCATTCCCAGTACCTCCAAAGCCCCAATATCCATCACAGGCTAAAATTCAAGTGAGCAAGACTCTGCATGTGTAGACTTGAGAACTGGGAGTGGAAGCAGTAAGCTAAGCTTGAATTCATTATACATGTAAATAAATTTGAAGACATTTCATGACAAGCATGATGGACATAGAACTGTTTTGTAATAATGTATGAATACTGTATGCAAACCTAATTATTGGGGAGGTTTACGTATGAATCTGTTGATTTAATAATGGGGGCTATTGGGAAAAACAAGCAGGGAAGAAAACAATGGCTCCAGATAAGTCATTGCTTGGTAAGCCCATAACAGGTTAAGAAACAATGCTGGACAGGAAGAGACATGGGAACACAAGATCAAAAGCACTCCAGAAGTTTAAAAAGGGACTCAAAAGAGAGGGAGGCAGTTGTTAGTGTGCTGTTCCAGGAAACCAGGCTCATACAAACACCCACTTGAGTATCTGAAGTTAAGTCTGCCTAGGTTGTCATCAGGGGATGGTAAGCCTTTGCTATGACAGACATGCTTGTAGACAGTTTTAAAATCACCTTTTGCTCTAAATGCTTTGTTCTTACTGTGAGAATAAACAATTTTGTTTAAAAAGACTGTCTGGTCACTATATACACCATTGGTCACAGACGCCCAAAGGGAAGAACCACAGATGCCTAACCCAGTAGGACCTGCTGGGTAGACCTAGGCTACATCTACACTACGGGGGGGGGTCGATTTAAGATACGCAAATTCAGCTACGCGAATAGCGTAGCTGAATTCGACGTATCGCAGCCGACTTACCCCGCTGTAGGGACGGCGGCAAAATCGACCTCTGCGGCTTCCCGTCAACGGCGCTTACTCCCACCTCCGCTGGTGGAGTAAGAGCGTTGATTCGGGGATCGATTGTTGCGTCCCGATGGGACACGATAAATCGATCCCCGAGAGGTCGATTTCTACCCGCCGATTCAGGCAGGTAGTGTAGACCCAGCCCTAGTGGATACACAGGATGCTGCAGTCCAGGACCTAATCTAAGAGTGGGAGAACTGTGGAATTCTCCCTCAGGTGAAGTGAAGACATGAGATCTAGCACTCAGAGACCAGAAGGGGAGAGATGCACAGCTAGCCCTTTAACAGTCGCAGCAAAGAACTGACACTGGGTGCAAAGAGCACCCAGTGGAACAGCCAGATGGAACAGTTCCACTGCCCAAGACTTTGCCGAAGCTATGCAGGAAGCAATAAAACTTTTTTTCACCTTATATACAGCCACAACAAATATTTAAAGAACTCTTTGCCAAACAGAATTTCTACCAGTGATGCCTGATCCATCTTCCTTCCCACTTTACTTGACTAACATGATGAGGATAACAGCATTTAGAAGCCAAAACTTGGGACAACAATCTGTCAGCAAGATCAGTAACCTTAAAATAAATATATTTATTTTAAAAGTCAAGCGGCCATTTTTATCTTCAATTTTTATTTGGTTACTACACCTGTAACTTCTCATTTATTTTGGTCTACATCACTGATGTTGATAAAATACACCTCTACCCCGATATAACATGGCCCGATATAACATGAATTCGGATAGAACACGGTAAAGCAGTGCTCCGGGGGGGCGGGGCTGCGCACTCTGGCGGATCAAAGCAAGTTCGATATAACGTGGTTTCACCTGCAACACGGTAAGATTTTTTTGGCTCCCAAGGACAGCGTTCTATCAGGGCAGAGGTGTACTAGAGTTATACTGATTCCTTTAGTGACTTTCACCTAGGGGTCTCACTCACTAAGCCTCATCAAAGGGGCTGACAAAGGAGATGCTGTAGTCATAATGAACAGGTCAGATTATGAACAGGAGGCTTCCAGGCAACTCTCCAAGACCACATTCTACAGGCCACTATCCCACTGAGGAATACCAAAAGAAACTACACCATCTGCTCAAGAAATTCCCAGCTACAGTACGGGAACAAATCTACATGGACACATCCCCAGAACCCCGGGTATTCTATCTGCCACCCAAGATCCATAAACCCGGAAACCCTGGACGCCCCATCATCTCAGGCATTGGCACTCTTACAGCAGGATTATCTGGCTATTTGGACTCTCTCCTCAGACCCTACGCTACCAGCACTCCCAGCTATCTTCGAGACACCACCGACTTCCTGAGGAAACTACAATGCATTGGTGTTCTTCCTGAAAACACCATCCTGGCCACCATGGATGTAGAAGCGCTTTACACCAATATTCCACATGAGGATGGACTACAAGCTGTCAGGAACAGTATCCCTGATGAGGCCACAGCACGCCTGGTGGCTGAGCTTTGTGACTTTGTCCTCACCCACAACCACTTCAGATTTGGGGACAACTTATACCTTCAAGTCAGTGGCACTGCTATCGGTACCCGCATGGCCCCACAGTATGCCAACATTTTTATGGCAGACTTAGAACAACGCTTCCTCAGCTCTCGTCCCCTAGTGCCCCTCCTCTACTTGCGCTACATTGATGACATCTTCATCATATGGACCCACGGAAAGGAGGCCCTTGAAGAATTCCACCTGGACTTCAACAATTTCCACCCCACCATCAACCTCAGCCTGGACCAGTCCACACAAGAGATCCACTTCCTGGACACTACAGTGCAAATAAGTGATGGTCACATAAACACCACCCTATACCGGAAACCTACTGACCACTATACGTACCTACATGCCTCCAGCTTCCATCCAAGACACATCACACGATCCATTGTCTACAGCCAAGCCCTAAGATACAACCAAATTTGCGCCAACCCCTCAGACAGAGACAAACACCTACAAGATCTTTTATCAAGCATTCTTGAAACTACAATACCCACCTGGGGAAGTGAGGAAACAGATTGACAGAGCAAGACGGATACCCAGAAATCACCTACTACAGGACAGGCCCAACAAGGACAATAACAGAACACCACTGGCCACCACATACAGCCCCCAGCTAAAACCTCTCCAGCGCATTATCCACGATCTACAACCTATCCTGGAAAATGATCCCTCACTCTCACAGACCTTGGGAGGCAGGCCAGTCCTCGCTTACAGACAATCCCCCAACCTGAAGCAAATACTCACCAGCAACTACACACCACACCACAGAAACACCAACCCAGGAACCAATCCCTGTAGCAAACTTCGTTGCCTAGTCTGTCCCCATATTTACTCTGGCGACACCATCAGAGGACCCAACCACATCAGCCACACCATCAAGGGCTCATTCACCTGCACATCTACTAATGTTATATATGTCATCATGTGCCAGCAATGCCCCTCTGCCACGTACATTGGCCAAAACGGACAGTCCCGCCGCAAAAGAATAAATGGACACAAATCGGACATCAGGAATGGTAACATCCAAAAGCCAGTAAGTGAACACTTCAATCTCCCTGGTCATTCTATTACAGATTTAAAAGTCACTATCATTGAACAAAAAAACTTCAGAAACAGACTTCAAAGAGAAACAGCAGAACTAAAATTCATTTGAAAATTTAACACCATTAATCTGGGCTTGAATAGGCACTGGGAGTGGCTGGCTCATTACAGAAGCAGCTTTTCCTCTCCTGGAATTCATAGAATCATAGAATATCAGAGCTGGAAGGGACCTCAAGAGGTCATCTAGTCCAACCCCCTGCTCAAAGCAGGACCAATTCCCAGCTAAATCATCCCAGCCAGGGCTTTGTCAAGCCGGGCCTTAAAAACCTCCAAGGAAGGAGACTCCACCACCTCCCTAGGTAACGCATTCCAGTGTTTCACCACCCTCCTAGTGAAATAGTTTTTCCTGATATCCAACCTGGACCTCCCCCACTGCAACTTGAGACCATTGCTCCTTGTTCTGTCATCTGCCACCACTGAGAACAGCCGAGCTCCATCCTCTTTGGAACCCCCCTTCAGGTAGTTGAAGGCTACTATCAAATCCCCCCTCATTCTTCTCTTCTGGAGACTAAACAATCCCAGTTCCCTCAGCCTCTCCTCATAAGTCATGTGCTCCAGACCCCTAATCATTTTTGTTGCCCTCCGCTGGACTCTTTCCAATTTTTCCACATCCTTCTTATAGTGTGGGGCCCAAAACTGGACACAGTATTCCAGATGAGGCCTCACCAATGTCGAATAAAGGGGAACGATCACGTCCCTCGATCTGCTGGCCATGCCCCTACTTATACAGCCCAAAATGCCGTTGGCCTTCTTGGCAACAAGAGCACACTGTTGACTCATATCCAGCTTCTCGTCCACTGTGACCCCTAGGTCCTTTTCTGCAGAACTGCTACCTAGCCATTCGGTCCCTAGTCTGTAGCAGTGCATGGGATTCTTCCGTCCTAAGTGCAGGACTCTGCACTTGTCCTTGTTGAACCTCATCAGGTTTTTTTCGGCCCAATCCTCTAATTTGTCTAGGTCCCTCTGTATCCGATCCCTACCCTCTAGTGTATCTACCACGCCTCCTAGTTTAGTGTCATCTGCAAACTTGCTGAGAGTGCAGTTCACACCATCCTCCAGATCATTAATAAAGATATTAAACAAAACCGGCCCCAGGACCGACCTTTGGGGCACTCCGCTTGAAACCGGCTGCCAACTAGACATGGAGCCATTGATCACTACCTGTTGAGCCCGACGATCTAGCCAGCTTTCTATCCACCTTACAGTCCATTCATCCAGCCCATACTTCTTTAACTTGGCGGCAAGAATACTGTGGGAGGCCGTATCAAAAGCTTTGCTAAAGTCAAGGAATAACACATCCACTGCTTTCCCCTCATCCACAGAGCCAGTTATCTCATCATAGAAGTCAATTAGGTTAGTCAGGCACGACTTCCCCTTCGTGAATCCATGCTGACTGTTCCTGATCACTTTCCTCTCCTCTAAATGTTTCATAATTGATTCCTTGAGGACCTGCTCCATGATTTTTCCAGGGACTGAGGTGAGGCTGACTGGCCTGTAGTTCCCCGGATCCTCCTTCTTCCCTTTTTTAAAGATGGGCACTACATTAGCCTTTTTCCAGTCATCTGGGACCTCCCCCGATCGCCATGAGTTTTCAAAAATAATGGCTAATGGCTCTGCAATCACATCCGCCAACTCCTTTAGCACCCTCGGATGCAGCGCATCCGGCCCCATGGACTTGTGCATGTCCAGTTTTTCTAAATAGTCCCGAACCACTTCTTTCTCCACAGAGGGTTGGTCACCTTCTCCCCATGCTGTACTGCCCAGTGCAGCAATCTGGGAGCTCACCTTGTGCGTGAAGACAGAGGCAAAAAAAGCATTGAGTACATTAGCTTTTTCCACATCCTCGGTCACTAGGTTGCCTCCCTCATTCAGTAAGGGGCCCACACTTTCCTTGATTTTTTTCTTTTTGCTAACATACCTGAAGAAACCCTTCTTGTTACTCTTAACATCTCTTGCTAACTGCAACTCTTAACATCTCTTGCTAAATGACACCTCCTCATCTATTATTGGGAGTGGACCACATCCACCCTGATTGAATTGGCCCTGTCAACACTGGTTCTCCACTTGCGAAGTAACTCCCTGCTCTCCATGTGTCAGTATATAATGCCTGCATCTGTAACTTTCACTCTATGCATCTGAAAAAGTGAGGTTTTACCCACGAAAGCTTATGCCCAAATAAATCTGTTAGTCTTTAAGGTGCCACCAGACTCCTTGTTCTTTTTGTAGATACAGACTAACACGGCTACCCCCTGATACTTATTAAGCCTCATGATGCTCATATGTAGAAGGGAACAGATGGGGAAAACTGAGGCAAAAAGATGAAATGACTTGTCCAGTCACAGGGCGAGTCACTGCGAAAAAGGGAGAAGAACCCAAAGTCCCAAGTCCATTTTTCCACTAACCACTAGACTTCAGTCTCTGCTTATAAATATTAGAACTTATGTTTGACTCACTGTATGACTCACCGTTTATTTTAATCCTCTCCCCATCTTCCACAACCTGCTTTCTGCATCTGTTATATTCATATTTTAGGTTTGTCTAATACAGATCAAAAACTCAGAGGGCAGGGACCATGTCTTTTTAAAAGTCTCTGACAACTGCCATGCCAAGTTATGGCAGTACATAGATAACAATACACACTCCCTCTGTGATCCAGGTTGTCCAGTATCCTACTTGTGCAGCCATCCAAGAGTCCCAGATTTGATTGCTGGCTTCTTGCTCAGCAAACCTGGTGAAGTTTAGCATTAAGTCTTCCAGTGGATGAAAAGTTGGAGCTGATGTGACCATTTTTCAATCCTCCTTCACAAGGAGTAAAAAGAGGGAAAATAAGCTGATTCCACAGAACTGCAGTGGGGAAAATTCCATTAATAGAAATGTCTAAATAGGATATGTAACTTCAATATATTACCCTCAAGCACAAATCTCCACCAGCTGCCTATTTCAGAACCAGGTAAATGAGCATCCTTCCTAATCTCTACACCTAGGCAGGCCTAACTTCAGATACTCCAGTGGATGTTTGTATCAGCCTGGTTTTCTCCACCATGAGCTATGGATCCTTCTTCTTCTTCGTATCATACAAAACTGCCTCTACATCAGACTGGTTTCAAATCCCATAGCTTCTCTCTGATACTTCCTGGAGCATTCCAAATCCCACTCCCTGGAGGCTCCAGCAAACCCTGTGCTCAGTCGCTTCAAAATGTGATCACTGCATCTCCTTTCTCCTCCTTTGCCTCATCTATAGACACTGTGAGAGATGAATTGACATACTTCTTTGTATTTATGTTTACTAGAGGACTCCTCTCAGCAGAAGTGGAAATTAGAGGGGAAAAAATAATAGATTAAAGTGAAAACAGATCAATTTCTTTTAAGTCTGCCATCTCATAATATAAAAGCAAATGGTCACGTAATTAAGTTAATGGTGTGTGATTTTAGAAGAAATAAAAGGGGATATTTTCACTGCAGTACGTAAAGTGCCTGTGGGATTTGCTGAAGAAGGTGGTTAGAGTCCAATATGGTGATTGGAATTAAGAAACACCTGACTAATTTTGCAATTAACATTTGGAACCAGAGGCAGTAAAATGACACAAAGGTAATGAAGTCCACACATTTCAGGGGTATAAACTGAACACTGCAGGGCCAGAGTGTAATTCTTTCACATGTATACAAACTCAACCCTGTGTAACAGTAATGCTTAGCACATATGCTAATGATGGAAAAACATTACACCATTTTGCACATATGGACACAAGCAGAGAGAGAGAAAGATTTGCTCAAGGCCACACTGAGTTAGTAGCAGAAACAAGGAACAGAACCCAGGTCTTCTCATTCTTATTCTGGTGTTCTAGTCCCTGCAGCACTGTACAACTGACCAGCTTGCATGGCTGGGACTGTCTATTTCTCATGTAGCAGATATTGGTAGCCACTAAGGACAGGTTACCAGACTAGCAAGACAAGTAGTCTGACAGGATATGTATATGTTCCTAAGGATTATATAACTGCATAGGACTACAGGAGTACCTACAATTACACTGTTACTGTAGTAAATGCCAGCAGAAGAATCTAATCCTGCTCCACCAGAAGTATAACTCATGGGACCACAGTGGAATAAATTAATTACTTCCAATGATATTAACAAGCTGGTGGGTCCATTTGAGTAACATGTTTCTCATCCTTTCTAAAAACTCTCATGATTTCACCATCACGGTCCAAAGGGCTTAATATGTTCTCCTTGCACAGCTTCTGACAAGCAGGGAGATAACACCTTTTTTTCATGTCTCAGACACAACTGGACCTAGAATGTTTTATTTGGTATTGGGCACCATATTACCAGAAAGAAATTGACAAACTAATGGGAGGTCAGAGAAAAGCAACAAAAGTGATCAAGAGGCTAAAGTGACTGACTTATTTATTGTATGAGGAATGATTTGGCTCTTCTAATATTTAGTGTAGCTAAGCAACAACTAAGTGGAGGCATAACAGCTTATGAACATTGGGTGTAAACACAAAGAAGGGAGAGAAAATTAAGGTGGTTGAAAAGATGTGCTATCAGTCTTAATTTCATGTCATTATTCCTATCAGGGAGACTGTACCGACCTCAAGAACTATTTCCCAAGGAAGCTGGGAGGGTAAGTCCTGTCATTTGGAATCCAAGATGTGCATGTTTGCTGCAACATCATACTGCAAATGTATGTCTCCTTTGCTTTCTATGACTGCCTTTTGGTCTTTTATGGCATTCCTTCCTCCTATTGGGTATTGTTTCTGATTATCCCCCCCCCCCCCCATATTACCCTGTTTCCCCGAAAATAAGACAGTGTCTTATATTAATTTTTGCTCCCAAAGATGCACTAGGTCTTATTTTCAGGGGATGTCTTATTTTTCAGAAATGAAAAATGCCTTATTATCGGTGGATGCCTTATTATCGGGGAGGTCTTATTATCGGGGGGATGCCTTATATTACAACGAGAGGCAAAACTGTAAGTAGGCCTTATTTTCGGAGGATGTCTTATTTTCGGGGAAACAGGGTAGCTGCATTTTTCCTAAACTGAATCACCGAGTTTTCAGCCCATGATCCTAGTCGCCCAGCCTAGATCTCCTTGTATAATTTCTCTATCCCCACCATGTCTTCCCTCCCGGCCCACTGCTTTTTACATGTCTAATGTTGTAATTTTGTTTATTTTTAAAAGAAAACGCCTAAATTTTGGGTCTGGAACTACTCAACAACGTCTCTACAACAAGAAGATGTAACCAGAGACTAGGAAAGGAGCTGGTATGAAAGCGATCAGTCCCCCACACAAAACATTTATGAGCTGGGGGAGCCGGATGCAAGGTAGAGTTCGCCGGCCAGCAGGCGCGTGCAGGGCTGACCTCTGGGCCGGAGGAGGAGCGCGGCATCAGTCGGGCCCAAAGGGGGTCTGTCGGGGGGCTGCGAGGCCACTGGGCCGAAGCCCGCTCCCCGGCCAGCCCGGCACAAAGCACGTGGCGCGGCAGCCCGAGGCCGCCCCGGCGCCGTTTAACCCCCTTCCTCGCGCGCGCCTCGGTCCGGCTTTAACAGCCGGAGAACGACGCGGCCCCGCTCCCCCGGCGGCTTAGTCCGGGGGCGGGGTGGGGGCACCGCCGCACGGAGCCAACCATCGGTGCCAGGAGGGGGAACCCAAGATCTCAGCACAAGCCGCCCCGCGTGCCCGGGGGAAGCGCGCGGGGAACAGCGACAGCAACAGCCGCCGCCCCCCGCGCCGAGGCACGGGACTGACCTGCCGGCCGCTCCGGGCTGGCTCCGTCTCCAGGCGGCGCTTTCAGGACCTCCGTCACCTCACGTCATAATACACAGACCTCGGCGCACACTATGGTATCACTCCGCCGGGCTACCCCGCCCCCACCCGGCGGCGCATCCGTGTGACACACACGCGCGGTAACCCGCCCTCGCCAGGGCGCGAGGAGATGTGCTCCAACCCAGCTGGAGAAAGGGCGGGGAGCCGCTACGCAATCCCCGGCTGAGAAGGGGATTGAGATGGCGGCGCACCAATCGCTCTCTGAAGAGGGGCACTAGGCCCGCCTCAACCCACATGTACCAATCAAAAGCGAATATGGTAATATAGTGGGGCGCGGAAGGGAGAGAACACCCAATTGGTTGAGTGAATGGTCCGACGGGGGTTATGATTGGCTGCGCCGGGAAGGGGTAGTGCCGTGTGAGGCTCTGTTGCTGGGCAGGGTAAAATGGCTGCGTTAGACAGGGTGAAGGTGCTGGTGCTGGGGGACTCAGGTGAGTGACAGGTCCTCCCCACCCCCTCCCCCGCACAGGGGCGGTTCCGCCTGGCGCGCTATCGCGTGAGCGAGCGTCCCGGCGACATGCGGGCAGCGGGGACCACCCTCCCCGGAGCGGTGCCCGTCGGCCCCGCCCTCCTCCCTACGCCGGGCCAGCGGCATCCGGCTCCCGCCCGCGCCAGGCGCTGCCACGTGCCCCGGCAGCCCCCGCACGTGTCTTTGCGCAGCTCTGGCGCGCGGGCCGCTCACAGCCTGTGTAGTGCAGAGGCACCCGGCGCACCGGGCCGAGGGGGTGCCCAGTGCGGCTCCCTCGCCCGCCGGGAGGCGCTGCACGGAGCTCCCCTCTGAGCTGCGGCAGTGCACGAAAAGGCCGGAATCTGCTTTCTACTGTGAACAGTCCGCAGTTTTCCAAAGCCTCAGATCAGCGGAAGGGCTCAGCCCCGGCGCCGACTGGTTCTTCTCGGGGGCCTGAAGGGAACTGGGCAATTCCAGCCCCAAAGGAGACTTCCTGTAAAAGTGAAAAAGGGGCGAGAATTGGGCTGGACAGTGGAAACTTCTTCGGCCTTCCAATGGCGTCTGCCCTGATGTTTCCTCATCCTCGACTTCAGAACAGCCCCCTTGTTCTCCCCACCCTTCACTAAATACCTGCGTTTCCAGATTGGCTTTTTCTTAGTGCCTCCCTTGACTGAGCTCATGATCTCCAGAAGAATCCCGTTAGTTTCAAGCTCTCTCTATGGAAGGGTGTAGTGATTGGCTAGCTGTATCAGGTGTGTCCTGATACCATGGTTTAATTTCTTTTGGTAGGAAGGTACAAGTCAAGTCTTAAGTGGGAAGCCAGGTCTAATAGGATTGAGTAGCAAATGAGAATTACTGTAAAAAGCAAAATCCTATCATTCTGGCTTCTAAAGGTTCTACTACGTATATTTCAGGTTTGAGAGTAGCAGCCGTGTTGGTCTGTATCCGCAAAAAAACAGTACTTGTGGCACCTTAGAGACTAACAAATTTATTTGAGCATAAGCTGTTGTGGGCTACATCCGAAGAAGTGGGATGTAGCCCACGAAAGCTTATGCTCAAATAAATTTGTTAGTCTCTAAAATGCCACAAGTACTCCTGTTCTTTTTACTACATATATTGTTATGTAGTCATAGACCAGATGCAGGCCATTAGAATATCTGGAATGGTTTAATGACTCTCTCAAAAAATACTTAAATTAAAAAAATATAATTCTTTGAGTCAGAGGAGGACAAATCTTTCCAAGCAAAAGAAACCCAAACAAACCAACAAAAACCATGGGAACAACCAGAGGATGGGGATGTAGACAGCCACTATCAAGTACAAAAGTAACTAATTATGCTTTTAATTTTATACATTCCATAGAGTCATCCAGTTTTTGCTTAAACATATTTTCACTATCTTTGATTGAAAATCCATTCCATCTGTTCACCACTCCCTTATAAAATTCTGTTTTGTCTTGTTCTGGTCTGTCCAGAAATTTCAAGTAGATTGTTAAGCTACGGCCTATATTAAGTTATCAGATATCATGAATGATGAGCATGGTGTAAATTCTTAGATTTAAGCTTAATTTTAGAATAACTTAGTTTAAATACATTAATCATGTCCCTTCTTCATTGTCCTCACCCAGTGTTACCACTCTCACTGCTATTTAACACCCACTAATCCTTCACCATTTTAGTTGCCTAATGCTGCACTCTCTCAAATTCAGTTAGATCTTCCTTCAAATAAGGTGCACTAGATACTATGGTTCAGATGTGACTTACCCATTTCTATATAAGCAATAGCACAATATTCTTAGACTTACGTATTCCTCTTGATAAAAGTCTGTGTGCTGTTATCCTTCATTTTACAAACCTCAGTATTTATAGGGTATGTCTACAGTGGAGCTGGAGGTGTAATTTCCAGTTCAGGTAGCCGTACCTGTGAGAGCTCTGGTGGAGCTTGTGTGCTAAAAATAGCAGTGTAGCTGAGGCTGTACAGGCAGCAGGATGGGCTAGCCACCCTGGTTACATATCTAGGGTTTCAGACGGGATTGTGCTCGAGGCAACTAGCAGTTCCCACAGCCCATGCAGCCACAGTTATACTGCTATTTTTAGCGCATTAGCTCAATCAGCTAGCACATGTACGTCTGCCTGAACTGGAAATGTCACCTTCCACTCCAATGTAGAGATACCCATGGTGTTCCTATCACCAATATTTTCTTTACTGCTGCTGCACACTAGATCATAGTTTTAAATGTGTCTAACAATACAACTAGGCCACTATCGTTTGCAATAGTAATTAGTTCATTGCCATTTAAGCTATACTTAGCATGAATACTATTTCTACCCAAGTGCATCGTTTTACACTAAGGTGTGTGATATTTAGAATTCCACTGCTGAGCCTTTTTGCCTGTTTTACCAAGATTATTCCAGCCCATTCAATTGATCTAAGATTATGCTATCATCACTCTTGAGTCTTAACCATACTCCTATTTTGGTTTCAGAGTAGTTCTCCTATTTTGGTATCCTATTTTGGTATCACTGGTAAATGTAAAGATCATGCATTGCCAACTATGGACTTCTATTTATGTTTGTTTTTCAGGTGTTGGGAAGTCTTCACTTGTTCATCTGTTGTGCCAAAACCAGGTGTTGGGAAACCCATCTTGGACAGTGGGCTGCTCAGTGGATGTCCGAGTAGGTGAAACTTTTTAAACTTGTAGTGCGTACTGCGTCTGTCCTTCAAAAGTTAGAAGAAATGAACCATCTAATCTTTGACACTGTGGGCAGTTGTCTCTGGAGCCACAGGTTCAGATCTCAGCAGGATACTTCCAAAGCCTCTAAATTAAGTTTACTGTGAGTGGGTCTTTCAAATGATATCTTAAATACATATGCTTAAGTCTTGTCTATTTTGTATGGACATTAAAGGGTCTCATGGCATTTTCTTAATGGAAAGGGTTTACCTGGTGTCTTTGGTTAAAATTTCCTGTTCTCTCACTTACCTATAATGAACTAACAGCTGCCCTCCACCTCCTAGGTAGTTGCATTTCAGCGATGATGTATGTAAATTGTTTAACACTTTGGGATCCTTTGTGACAAAAAGTGGTAAAGGAAGGTAAGATAGTCTCATTATACATGGAGCATATTTGCTCCCAAAATGTAGGCTTTACAATCGGGGGTAGCCGTGTTAGTCTGTATCTACAAAAACAACAAGGCACCTTAAAGACTAACAGATTTATTTGGGCATAAGCTTTCGTGGGTAAAAACCTCACTTCTTCAGATGCATAGAGTGAAAGTTACAGATGCAGGCATTATATACTGACGCATGGAGAGCAGGGAGTTACTTCGCAAGTGGAGAACCAGTGTTGACAGGGCCAATTCAATCAGGATGGATGTAGTCTACTCCCAATAATAGATGAGGAGGTGTCAATTCCAGGAGAGGCAAAGCTGCTTCTGTAATGAGCCAGCCACTCCCAGTGCCTATTCAAGCCCAGATTAATGGTGTTGAATTTGCAAATGAATTTTAGTTCTGCTGTTTCTCTTTGAAGTCTGTTTCTGAAGTTTTTTTGTTCAATGATAGTGACTTTTAAATCTGTAATAGAATGACCAGGGAGATTGAAGTGTTCACTTACTGGCTTATGTATGTTACCATTCCTGATGTCCGATTTGTGTCCATTTATTCTTTTGCGGAGGGACTGTCCGGTTTGGCCAATGTACATGGCAGAGGGGCATTACTGGCACATGATGGCATATATAACATTAGTAGATATGCAGGTGAATGAGCCCTTGATGGTGTGGCTGATGTGGTTGGGTCCTCTGATGGTGTCGCCAGAGTAGATATGGGGACAGAGTAGGCAACGAGGTTTGCTACAGGGATTGGTTCCTGGGTTGGTGTTCCTGTGGTGTGGTGTGTAGTTGCTGGTGAGTATTTGCTTCAGGTTGGGGGGTTGTCTGTAAGCGAGGACTGGCCTGCCTCCCAAGGTCTGTGAGAGTGAGGGATCATTTTCCAGGATAGGTTGTAGATCGTGGATAATGCGCTGGAGAGGTTTTAGCTGGGGGCTGTATGTGATGGCCAGTGGTGTTCTGTTATTGTCCTTGTTAGGCCTGTCCTGCGTGGACTCCTCCTGACGGTCGAAATGTCAGGAACAGTATCCCTGATGAGGCCACAGCATGCCTGGTGGCTGAGCTTTGTGACTTTGTCCTCACCCACAACCACTTCAGATTTGGGGATAACTTATACCTTCAAATCAGCGGCACTGCTATGGGTACCCGCATAGCCCCACAGTATGCCAACATTTTTATGGCTGACTTAGAACAACGCTTCCTCAGCTCTCGTCCCCTAGTGCCCCTCCTCTACTTGGGCTACATTGATGACATCTTCATCATATGGACCCACGGAAAGGAGGCCCTTGAAGAATTCCACCTGGACTTCAACAATTTCCACCCCACTATCAACCTCAGCCTGAACCAGTCCACACAAGAGATCCACTTCCTGGACACTACAATGCAAATAAGTGATGGTCACATAAACACCACCCTATACCGGAAACCTACTGACCGCTATATGTACCTACATGCCTCCAGCTTCCATCCAAAACACATCACACGATCCATTGTCTACAGCCAAGCCCTAAGATACAACCGAATTTACTCCAACCCCTCAGATAGAGAGAAACACCTATAAGATCTTTATCAAGCATTCTTAAAACTGCAGTACCCACCTGGGGAAGTGAGGAAACAGATTGACAGAGCAAGACGTGTACCCAGAAATCACCTACTGCAGGACAGGCCCAACAAGGACAATAACAGAACACCACTGGCCATCACATACAGCCCCCAGCTAAAACCTCTTCAGTGCATTATCCACGATCTATAACCTATCCTGGAAAATGATCCCTCACTCTCACAGACCTTGGGAGGCAGGCCAGTCCTCGCTTACAGACAACCCCCCAACCTGAAGCAAATATTCACCAGCAACTACACACCACACCACAGGAACATCAACCCAGGAACCAATCCCTGTAGCAAACCTCGTTGCCTACTCTGTCCCCATATCTACTCTGGCGACACCATCAGAGGACCCAACCACATCAGCCACACCATCAAGGGCTCATTCACCTGCATATCTACTAATGTTATATATGCCATCATGTGCCAGTAATGCCCCTCTGCCATGTACATTGGCCAAACCGGACAGTCCCTCCGCAAAAGAATAAATGGACACAAATCGGACATCAGGAATGGTAACATACATAAGCCAGTAAGTGAACACTTCAATCTCCCTGGTCGTTCTATTACAGATTTAAAAGTCACTATCATTGAACAAAAAAACTTCAGAAACAGACTTCAAAGAGAAACAGCAGAACTAAAATTCATTTGAAAATTTAACACCATTAATCTGGGCTTGAATAGGCACTGGGAGTGGCTGGCTCATTACAGAAGCAGCTTTTCCTCTCCTGGAATTGACACCTCCTCATCCATTATTGGGAGTGGACTACATCTACCCTGATTGAATTGGCCCTGTCAACACTGGTTCTCCACTTGCGAAGTAACTCCCTGCTCTCCATGTGTCAGTATATAATGCCTGCATCTGTAACTTTCACTCTATGCATCTGAAGAAGTGAGGTTTTTACCCACGAAAGCTTATGCCCAAATAAATCTGTTAGTCTTTAAGGTGCCACCAGACTCCTTGTTCTTTTTGTAGGCTTTACAATGGTACCATCTAAAAATCCTATATATGTGTCCTGTAGAGAAGCATCATATTATAGTGGATTTAACTGTATTATTATTACTGTTCATTGAGTGGTGAACTCAGTGTCAGTAGGTGAATACATTAAATTAAACTCTTCAAAATTTCCTGGAAATCGATTGCCACATATACCTTAATTCCACACTCATGCTGCCAGCCAAACATATAAAAGAAAAGGATTTAATGTCATTTGTTTATATCATGTAAGAATGTTTTGCTCATGTTATTAAAGAGCAGGATGTCTGTTAAATGCTGCCTTTTTTACAGGCTGCTGACAGCAGAAGCTAATGGCTTGAGGAATCTAGAAATGTATGTGGAAGTTTTCAGTGATGAGCAACTATCCGCATGGTGTGGTTGAAAAACATCCCCTCCCAGGCCTATTGTATATTTCATTCTTTCCAAGGTGTCATGCTTTGCCTGAGGCTAGTGATGATACTGTCTTAATGTCTGAACAGCATTTTTCATTCCAAAGGATCTCAAAGCACATATCCAACTTTCTGGGAAAAGAAATGTGGCATTTGTTTTTAATAGTGCAGAGCAAAACTATGCATCAGACTTTAGGAGGAAAAGTGATGGATAATTAATTCAGTTGAAACTTCAGGGAGAATTTAGAGAGACAGAAGATAATAACTAGATCTGGACTTTTGCCAGGACACCAGTGCTAATCTTAATCTTGCAACTATTACCATATGTCCTTTAATGACTACAAGAGGTCAGAACCTCACTTTTTCATCTGCTCTAGCTGGAGAGTGCCCCTAAGCATCATAGTGAGGATTTAGGTTCACCAATATCTCTGAAGGAAGAAGGCCCTCTACTGGCTCAGGAAGACTGCTTCCTGAAGCACCATGGTGTCCATTGCAGGTCTACTAACCTGGTCCAGACATGTGTAGTTATGAGATCTGATAGCCTCACATTATACTGTGACATGGTTCCATGTACTCTGATTTAAAAGTTACTGTTCCAACTCTGGGAATTTTTGCCCTTCCAGCTGAGGTCAGCATTGTGTGGATCGCCTTCTGCAATTGATACTGTGCTTATTTATGGATTGTTTTTTTTTTTCAGATTCATGACTACAAAGAGGGGACCCCAGAAGAGAAGACCTACTACATTGAGTTGTGGGATGTTGGCGGTTCAGTGGGCAGTGCTAGTAGCGTGAAAAGCACACGGGCAGTGTTTTACAACTCTGTGAATGGTAAAGTATGTTTGGTATAAATCCATTTTTGTTTCCGACTACTTTCTGTTGTGAGATGTCACTATTGGTTTTGAGTCAGGATTCACCCAGGTTTTATTATAATATCTGCACTTAAAAAAAAGAAATTGGACTGGAAAGAATTCATAGATTCCTTAAGTCAAATATATCTGTTTGGAGCCAGCTGAGAGCTGGAAAACCATTCTGAGTAATGATATGCAAATGAGCAGAATCCAATATCTCACTCTGTTTCAGCCTTCCTGTGTTCCAGAACTAACACAGTAGGGAGTCTTTGAAACTTCAGTAGGGTTTCCTCAGGCTAGGTGTGCAGTAATGAAGACATGTTTCACTCTTCCAGGCCTCATAAACATACAGGGACTTAATTTTTTTCTTTTCTGTTGGCTGGTTCAGGACCTATGCTAAGAAAAATTTATTGGTTGTAAAATCATTTGCACTAGTCCTGCCAAGTATTTCCAGCCCTGGCAGACTGAGAGATATTGTCCCACATGATGGATTTGCTTTAAATCACTAGTCAGGAAGACTCGATTTAATCATGGTTTTCTACATAAAAGTGCATTCTTGTTGGTTGTTACAACCTTAATACATATTCTTCACAATTCAGAGATAAATGTGTATGTTTCATTTTTAGAAGGTACACACTATACATTTTTAAACAGTGATTTATTTTGAAAAGTTTTCAGATTAGTTTTACAGCTATATCAGAAAATGAATGATTGTTTGGTTATTTCATTTTCCAAAGGTAATTGAAGCAGATATTTATAAAGTCATTGGGAGGTGAACTATCTCTAATTCAACAGGTTAATCATTAATTATCCGGGGGGAGGGATAGCTCAGTGGTTTGAGCATTGGCCTGCTAAACTCAGGGTTGTGAGTTCAATTCTTGAGGGGGCTTCTTGGGGATCTGGGGCAAAATCAGTACTTGGTCCTGCTAGTGAAGGCAGGGGGCTGGACTTGATGACCTTTCAAGGTCCCTTCCAGTTCTAGGAGATGGGATATCTCCATTAATTATTATTATAATATTTGGAGGATTTTCTTGCCATGATGTATTAGGAGGAGAATATCACCAGACAGACATTTAAATTGTTGTTTTAGTTAAATAAAACAATGTTATGTATTCTTTTCCCTCAAAAATAATTTTATAAAAAAAAAATCCAATTTAAATAAAAAAATCAGATTCTTTTGATTTAAAAAAAAAAATCATTGATTTTTATCCACCCTGTTGTCCCATAAAACATTCTGATTACCATCATGCCTTTTTTCACTTCATTTGCAAAATAACTTTTAACAGCTGACTCTCACAACCACCTACAATTAGGAATTAATACTTTATATCATTGGGTAAATGGTATCCTAGCTATGAAACATTGATTTATATTCTTGTAATTCATAAAACATCATCCTTTAAATTCAAGTAGGAAAAAAAAAGGAAGGCGCTAATTGGAATAATATGATATTTAATATCCTGTATCCTGCTTTGTTTCCAACAATAGCATAAAATAACATGAGTGTTCACTGAAAATTTTGAGGCAACCAAAATGACCATTTTTAAAATTTTGTCCGTAACATGCTACTTTATTCAGCTTCTTAGTCTATATTTCTTATAATGGTATCTGAGTGCTGTTCAGTAGTACCTTAAGTAATGTGATAGTCATCTGTCACTTATGGTTCTTAGCATTATTTTGGGAAAATAATGGAAAATTGCATATGGATACTTATTTATTTATTATGGAGGTACCAGCCAGGGTTCTGTAGTTAAGACTGAGTTGATTTTTGCTTTTAAAGCAGGGTGTGACATTGCACTCCATACTGTTTATGAAAATATGCTTATGAATGTGAATATGATGTAACTGGAATATGCTTTATGCAAAAGGTCTCTTGTAAGGTATCGTTACAAAGTTTATAATCTACTGAGTGTTCATCCTATTTATTTGCATGTATTATTTCTATGTCTGGAATTAGGAGAATAAGATATAAACTTGTATTACTGATGTAAACATATGAAGTGGAAGCCATTAAGGGTGCTTCAGAATCAATGAACTGGAAATGGCTCTGTTTACTTGCAAACCTTCCTGTGTGTGTGTGGGCCAGCCCAGGAAGAATGGAGGCTGGGGTCTCACAGGACACGTCACCATGGGCACGTCTACACTTGCAAAGTTACAGCACCGGCAGTTACAGCGCAGCTCAGAGAACACAGGAGGGGAACCCCTGTCGAGTGTTTACACTGACATTTTCCTGCATAATAGTGTGTTCACACTTGTGGCACTTGCAGAGCTATTCACAGTGGTGCATTCTGGGCAACTATCCCACAGCACCTTTTTCTCTTTTGCTGCTAAGACTTGTGGGAAGGCGGAGGGGGTTGTGGGGCATCCTGGGTCCAGTCCTAATGCCCTGTGATGCATTGCTTTGCATCCCATCAATCCCTGTGCTTCCATCTGCATTTGGCGCCATCTTTCAGCGGTTCGTGTACTGCACGCCCTGCCTCTTTCGGGCTGCAGGAATGGATCCCGAACTGCTGACCAGTATGCTGCTTGCTCTGACCAACACCTCACGAGTGGCAGTGCAGTTATTCCTTAAACTACAAAGGCGCAAGAGGAGTGCGACATTGATCTCGCCATGCGTAGTAGCTACGACACGAGATTGCTTGTAGCATTCACGGAGGTGCAGACCACAGGGGAATGCTGCTTTTGGGCTCGGGAAACAAGTACTGAGTGGTGGGATCGAATCGTGATGCACGTCTGGGATGACGAGCAGTGGCTGCAGAACTTTCGCATGAGGAAAGCCACATTCATGGGACTGTGTGATGAGCTCGCCCCAGCCCTGCGGCACAAGGACACGAGAATGAGAGCTGCCCTGTCACTGGAGAAGCGCATGACGACTGCACTGTGGAAGCTGGCTACTCCAGACTGCTCCCGTATCGGTCACTGACCAGTTCAGAGGGGAAAAGTCGACGGTTGGACTTGTGTTGATGGAAGTGTGCAGGGCCATTAATCGCATCGTGCTCTGAAAGACTGTGTCTCTGGGCAACGTGCGTGACATTGTGGATGGCTTTGCACAAATGGGTTTCCCTAACTGTGGAGGGGCGATAGTTGGCACGCACATTCTAATTCGGGCACCAGACCACCTAGCCACCAAGTACATTAATCGCAAGGGGTATTTCTCAGTGGTTCTCCAGACGCTTGTGGATCACCGTGGGCATTAACACAAGCTGGTCCAGAAAGGTACATGACAAATGCATCTTTCGGAACATGGCCGATGACAATGTTCCTATGCTTATAGCTGTGTGCTGTACGCTGAAGGGAAGGGTGAAAGCTTCACTCAGGACTGGACCACAGAGGCTCAGCTCCTGGAGGCTGAGTTTGAACAGCCAGAGACCAGGGCTATTAGAAGGGCACAGTGCGGGGCCATAAGGATCAGGGATGCATTGAGGCAGCAATTTGAAGCTGAAAGCCACTAATTTTTGTTGCTATGTTTGGAATTGCAGTGCTTATAATGCTAGGAGGTGATTGGTGCACATGATGCAAGAAGGGACCTTAACATTATTGTATGTTGCTTTGCACTGCTATTTTTGCTTTCACTTAATAGAATAAAGATTGCTTCCAAACACGCAATTCTTTTATTAAAAGACAATAACTGGAGGAGGAGTCAATTGAAAAAATTCATCAGGGAGGGGAAGGGGGTGTGGGGAAAGGGAAGTTCTCAAGAGGAGGAGGGGTCCCGGGACAGCTACAGATTTGTGTATGTCCAGGGATTATACCCAACCTTCTCCTTTGGAGTACAATGCGCCCAGTGCTGTACTTCAGCAGGGCCAAACTGCTGAGGGATGGGTGTTGAGTGTAGTGGGACTCCACTAATATACTGGAGTTCTTTGAAGGGGTCAACAAACATGTGGACAAGGGGGATCCAATGGATATAGTGTACTTAGATTTCCAGAAAGCCTTTTACAAGGTCCCTCACCAAAGGCTCTTATGTAAATTAAGTTGTCATGGGATAAGAGGGAAGATTCTTTCATGGATTGAGAACTGGTTAAAAGGCAGGGAACAAAGGGTAGGAATAAATGGTAAATTTTCAGAATGGAAAGGGGTAACTAGTGGTGTTCCCCAAGGGTCAGTCCTAGGACCAATCCTATTCAACTTATTCATAAATGATCTGGAGAAAGGGGTAAACAGTGAGGTGGCAAAGTTTGCAGACGATACTAAACTGCTCAAGATAGTTAAGACCAAAGCAGACTGTGAAGATCTTCAAAAAGATCTCACAAAACTAAGTGATTGGACAACAAAATGGCAAATGAAATTTAATGTGGATAAATGTAAAGTAATGCACATTGGAAAAAAATAACCCCAACTGTACATACAATATGATGGAGGCTAATTTAGCTACAACTAATCAGGAAAGAGATCTTGGAGTCATCATGGATAGTTATTTGAAGGCTTCCACACAGTGTGCAGCGGCAGTCAAAAAAGCAAACAGGATGTTAGGAATCATTAAAAAAGGGATAGAGAATAAGACGGAGAATATCTTATTGCTCTTATATAAATCCATGGTACACCCACATCTTGAATACTTCGTACAGATGTGGTCTCCTCATCTCAAAAAAGATATACTGGCATTAGAAAAGGTTCAGAGAAGGGCAACTAAAATGATTAGGGGGTTGGAACGGGTCCCATATGAGGAGAGATTAAAGAGGCTAGGACTTTTCAGCTTGGAAAAGAGGAGACTAAGGGGGGGGGTATGTTAGAGGTATATAAAATCATAAGTGGTGTGGAGACAGTGAATAAGGAAAAGTTATTTACTTGTTCCCATAGTATAAGAACTAGGGGCCACCAAATGAAATTAATGGGCAGCACATTTAAAACAAATAAAAGTCAACCTGTGGAACTCCTTGCCTGAGGAGGTTGTGAAGGCTAGGACTATAACAGGGTTTAAAAGAGAACTAGATAAATTCATGGAGGTTAAGTCCATTAATGGCTATTAGCCAGGATGGGTAAGGAATGGTGTGTCTAGCCTCTTTTTGTCAGAGGATGGAGATGGATGGCAGGAGAGAGATCACTTGATCATTACCTGTTAGGTTCACTCCCTCTGGGACACCTGGCATTGGCCACTGTCGGCAGACAGGATACTGGGCTGGAATAACCTTTGGTCTGATCCAGTATGGCCATTCTTATGTTAGGAGCTGCTCTGTGGCTTCTTTCTGGTGTGCTGCGTTCTCCTTTCTGTCCTTCTTCTCGCTGTCCCGCCACTCCCTCAATTCCTGTTTCTCGGCCGAGTGCATCATGACCTCACACAGAAAGTCCTCCTTAGTTCTTCTTGGATGCTTTCTAATTCTGTGCAGCCGTTTTGCCACCGATAAGGGAGGCTTGCCTCCCAAGGTCATCTCTGTGAAGTTTAAATGCAACATTTTACAGAAGCAGTATTGTTTGCAACACAGACAACAGTGATTCAGTGCTTTAAAATGCAGTCCATGCTCTCCCACCTGTCATTAACTGGCTGACCCCAGGCAAGCACACATGAGCCACAAGACCCCCCAAAATGGTGAGTAGCTGCAGGGGCAGGGTAAATCACTCTTCCTGGACCCTGCTGTACACGTGGCTCTTGGGGAGAGTCAGCACTGTAGGATGGGCCTGATGATAATTTCTGTCCCCACACTTTCCACAGGAGGTGATCATTATGGAAGATATCTCGCTGTTGAGGGTGAGCAGGGAATCAAAGGAGGGTCTTTTCCAAGCCTGCGGCTTCTGCCCTGGCACCTATGCAGCTAGCCTGTGTGCAGCAATGCCCCCCCCAACCCCGTCATGGCACAGTGGTGCGGGAAAGTTGCCATTAATGGGGCAAGAAGCAAAGCAGCTCTGCCGAGGAACCTGCAGCAGCAAATTGCCCAGTATCTCCACGCGAGTTTCCTGGAGATCTCTGAGGGAGATTCCTGTGAAGTGAGGGGGTCTATCAACAGCCCGTTCCACCGTTCAGAATAGGCATGCGGTGGGAGATAAGCCTGCTTCCTGTAACCCTCCTGCCCCCAACAACTCGCTTCATCAATTCCCAAAATCAGATCCACTTATCAGGGGCCTCCTCTCCTGTTTGTGCTTCGACAAGCTCCGACTGCTGTGACTGGCTAGGCTCCTCCAGGGTAAAAAAAGAGCTCCTGACTGCATGCATCTCTGGCCTCCAAGTCATCCTTTGCCTCTCGGTCCCCCTTCCCCTCTTCGTCCAAGATTTCTTCTTCCTGGCTTGGTCCACTCTCGACTGGCACGTGAGCCAACGAAGTATCCACAGGGGCCTTCGCAGTGGAGGTGGGGTCACCACCGAGTATCGCATCCATCTCTTTGTAGAACAAGTAGCTCGTGGGTACAGCACCGGAGCGGCAGTTTGCCTCCCATGCCTTATGGTAGGCGTTCCGCAGCTCCTTCACTTTTACCCTACACTGCAATGTGTCCCGTCATGGCCCCTTTCTATCATACATCGTGAAATCTGTCCGTAGGTATCATAATTCATACGGCTAGAGCGCAGCTGGTACTGCGCAGCTTCCTCTCCCCAAATGCCGATGAGGTCCAGCAGCTCGGCATTGCTCCAAGTGAGGGATCGTCTGGTGCATGGAGTAGGCATGGCCACCTGGAAAGATGCGCTGAGACCACGGTATGCACCGCCAAGCAAACAGGAAGGAGACTTTCAAATTTGCAAAGGAATTTACGGGGTGGGACTGATGGTTGGTCACCTAAGGGCGGGGCAGTAGAGTTCAAACCGATTACCAGAGAGGTGAGAACAGGCATTGTGGGAAATCTCCCGGAAGCCAATCACAGCACCGTAATTGCTATGGTGTCTACACTGACACTGCAGCGCTGTAGCCTTGGCGCAGAAAGCTCTACGCCCCTGGACTGAGTGAATCTCAGTTTCAGTGAACTTCAGAGAGGCCTGGCCCAACCTCTGGGTCTGTGCTGGAGGTGACTGGAGTGTTTAGCTCAGCAAGACAGGAGTGGAGGGGCCCCTGTTCTGGCAGGAGGGTTGTTCTCAGTGCTATCCCAGCTCATCGAGTGACAGTCTCGAGGGGAGTCTCTGTGACCGAACCTGTCACACAGGGATTCAGCCTCTTTGTTAGGTATGAAAATACAGCATGTCCTCTCCAACAGCAAATCCAGGATGTGACACCCTGTGTAGGTTAGACTGCAGATGTCATAGAGAAGCAAATGAGGACATGAAAGTTTGGGCTTTTCCAACTGAAGGATGCTGAAGTCTCCTCACAAGTCTGGGGTATTTCAACACCACTGTCGACAAAGTATCAGTCAGCTCCTTTATGAAACCTTTAGTCTTTGAAGGTCTGTAAATAAGCATGAAAGCTATATTAGCATTGGCTGTGGTTTAGATCGTTAGACAAATGAATTCCATTGACTTTGTCTTACTGAGGTGCCTCTTGGATTTGATGTGAGAAGAGAAGATGAATGCAGTCTTGACTTCTTGTCCTTTCTGGGCCTATGATGGGCTGAAAAACTTCAGTTTCAGAGGCACTGGGCTTGCAGTTTAAACCATCCAGGCCTTGATTATGCAGGCTGTATTGGGGGCTTCATTGTTGATGAAGTAGTGTGTGGTTTGCTGTTTGTTTACTACAGGTCTGGTGTTCATGAGCTTCAACTTGAGTCCTTGTGGCTTTGTTGCATCTGCTGGTTTGTGGACAGGTGATGGGTTTTGAACAGTCAATAGGTGGTAGGTGTGACCCTATGCCCCATAATCTTCATAGAAATACTGTTATGATATGAAAATGGCATAACTAAGGTAGGTTTTATTCAAAATGGGTCATGTGTGGTATCATTGGGAAGGTTATGATTATCCAATTTGTATACCTGTATCATTTCTGTATCTGAAGTTAGGAATATTGACTATGTAACAATTACAACTGTGTGTGTACTTGGGGAATGCCCACCAGACAGTAGGCAATCAGCCTGGATGGGCTATTGGGAAGGACAATAGGACTTTGAAGATACTAATCTGCCTCGTTCCTGAGAAGTTTCCTGGGATGCTCCTTTGACATTGCAGGGTCATGTGATCATGTCACCTGGTACAGAATACCATCTTGAAATGCTGGTACATTTCCACGGGAAGCGGGTCAAAACTGGGAAACAAGATTCCCACCATATGCAAATCCTATTTAAGGCTGGGGAGTGAGTTATTATTGGCTCTTCTCCACTGCCTCTCTGCCCAAGAAAGAAGACTGCTGAAAACACCTGCTGAAGAAACAAGGAACTAAGCTGGGGGAAGTGGGGGTTGAGCCCAGGCCAGACAGATCAGCCTGTAAAAGGAATCCCTGGAGATTTAAGCTGCAAGCAGTGCCGTTTACCTTCAAGAAACTCTGCAACCTACTTGTAACAACATTTAGGGTGAGAAATTATTATTTGTAGCCAGTCTTCCTTAGTGTATTAAACTTAGTTTGCGTGTTTTGTTTTATTTGCTCAGTAATCTGCTTTGTTCTGTTTGCTATCCCTTGTAATCACTTAAAATTTACTTTTTGTAGCTAATAAACTTGCTTTTTGTTTATTCCAAAACCCAGTTTGTGCAGTTCATGATGGGGGGGAGGGGCATAAAGCTGTGCATATCTTCCTCCACATTGAGGGAGGTGGCAAATTTCATAAGGTTATGCTATATAAATCTCTATACAGCACAAGACAATATAATTTTGGATTTACACTCCAGAGGGTGTGTGCACCAGAGTGCTGAGCAATTCCCCAAGCTGAGTCCTCCCACACACAGCTGATTGCAAACTCTGTGTGATTCTACAGCTGGGTGTGTCCCTACCTGGGTGTGTGCTGGAAGGGGACTTGAGAGCCTGTCACAGCAGCATAGAGTAAAGAGAATCCAGGCTGGTGGGACAGATGGGCTCAGTGGGACCCCAGCACATCAGGTGACACCCCGGAAGGGTGCCCATCACAGTAGGTCTCTCTTGTATCAGGCTTCATGTCTCTGTACTGTCCTTTTTTGAGTTGTTCTTCCCAGGAGAATGGGCTTGTGCAGTGGGCCTCACTGGATGGAGAGAAGGTTGTCAAATATCCTGGGTGCAATGACTCTGTTTGATCCTGTCTGGCACTGGTGGGAAAGGTCCTTTGTAGCATGGTCTTGGAGTATTGGCAAGTGTGTTGATGGAAAGATGGCATAATGTTAATGTGTAAGATGGGTGAGGTCTGTGAAAGATCAGGTGAACACCCATGAAATAAACTTTCCACAGCTGTGGAGCATATGTTGTGAACAAATGGAAAAGTCTTAGCATGATGGGATGTGCATGTGGGTGTTCAGTGCTCTCTCCATGTTTTTAATTAAATTACATATTAAATTCTGGAGAAACCTGGGGGCATTCCACAAGTTCCTGTCTCCTTTGGCAGGAGGTTGGGAGAAGAAGGTGGTGCTGGCTGCTGCCAGGAATTGCAAATTGAGTGAGGAGCTCCAGCTGTGAGAGGTGGGTGTCTGACAAAGAGAACAACTAGTGAGACTGGCCTGTAATTTTTCCTACTATTGGGTTTACAGTTTGAAGGATCTTGGCAAGAAAAAGGACCAGAAGCTTAACTTTTTTTAAATACAGGAAATCTTATTTATGCATGTCTCTACCCGCCATTTGGTAAACTATGAAAGGCAGGAGAGGGTGGAAGAGCTGGTGAAGGAGGTGGTAATGTAGCAGACTGGAAAATCCAGCCCATCATTTTCTGATTACTGTAACTCAGAATCAGCTGGGCCAATTCACCTCTTGTTTTGGGGAAAATTCTCTTCTATCCCCAAACTCCCACACCTATCTGGAGTTGGAAAGGACTTCTTAGGAGTTTGGGGGGCAAAAAGAGAGCTTATTGTGGAAATGTGATTGCGACCTTAACGATGATCTGCTAATGAAAAATTAGGGGTTTGCCCTTTGTGATGTATGAAGCAAGGCTGAAAGGTTTTTGTTTAACAGTAGAAAATCAACAGGAGCACTTGTGGCACTTTAGAGACTAACAAATTTATTAGAGCATAAGCTTTCGTGGGCTACAGCCCACTTCTTCGGATGCATATAGAGTGGAACATATATTGAGGAGATATATATACACACATACAGAGAGCATGAACAGGTGGGAGTTGTCTTACCAACTCTGAGAGGCCAATTAAGTAAGAGAAAAAACTTTTGAAGTGATAATCAAGATAGCCCAGTACAGACAGTTTGATAAGAAGTGTGAGAATACTTACAAGGGGAGATAGATTCAATGTTTGTAATGGCTCGGCCATTCCCAGTCCTTATTCAATCCTGAGTTGATTGTATCTAGTTTGCATATCAATTCCAACTCAGCAGTCTCTCGTTGGAGTCTATTTTTGAAGTTTTTCTGTTGTAAGATAGCCACCCGCAGGTCTGTCATTGAATGGCCAGACAGGTTAAAGTGTTCTCCCACTGGTTTTTGAGTATTATGATTCCTGATGTCAGATTTGTGTCCATTAATTCTTTTGCGTAGAGACTGTCCGTTTTGGCCAATGTACATGGCAGAGGGGCATTGCTGGCACATGATGGCATATATCACATTGGTAGATGTGCAGGTGAACGAGCCCCTGATGGTATGGCTGATGTGATTAGGTCCTATGATGATGTCACTTGAGTAGATATGTGGACAGAGTTGGCATCGGGCTTTGTTACAAGGATAGGTTCCTGGGTCAGTGTTTTTGTTCAGTGATGTGTGGTTGCTGGTGAGTATTTGCTTTAGGTTGGGGGGTTGTCTGTAAGCGAGGACAGATCTGTCTCCCAAGATCTGTGAGAGTAAAGGATCATCTTTTAGGATAGGTTGTAGATCTCTGATGATGCGCTGGAGAGGTTTTAGTTGGGGGCTGAAGGTGACAGCTAGTGGTGTTCTGTTATTTTCTTTGTTGGGCCTGTCTTGTAAGAGGTGACTTCTGAGTACTCGTCTGGCTCTGTCAATCTGTTTTTTCACTTCAGCAGGTGGGTATTGTAGTTTTAAGAATGCTTGCTAGAGATCTTGTAGGTGCTTGTCTCTATCTGAGGGATTGGAGCAAATGCGGTTATATCTTAGAGCTTGGCTGTAGACAATGGATCGTGTGGTGTGTCCTGGATGGAAGCTGGAGGCATGTAGGTAAGTGTAGCGGTCAGTAGGTTTCCGGTATAGGGTGATATTTATGTGACCATCGCTTATTAGCACAGTATTTCCATTTCCAGGACTCCTGGCTCATTCTGGGTGTAGAATGGACAGCACTTACACAGTGAGCAGCTAGTCACTATTTTATTTTTTTCTCATTGTTCAATGTGTAGCCATAGGCCTTATTTACTCCATGCTATTCAAACTCTGCTCTGAAGACTGAACTATTTATTTCTTCGTGTGCTTTTCTTTGGTGTTCATCACGGATATTACTCATATCTGAGTGCTTCAGAAACATTGAGTTTATTTTCACAACACCCTTGTGAGACAAGGGGGTATTAATATCCCCATTGTACAGCTGGGGAACTGAAATACGGTGAGATTAAGGTAAAAAATATCCAATAATTTTGCCCAGTTGGAGATCCCTAGGACTTGATTTTTCCAGAGTACTTAGAATTATATAGCACTTTGTATGTTCAAAGCACAGCTCCCATTGACTTGAGTTGCAGCTGTGAATGCTCAGCACTTCTGCAAATCAGACCCTAAGAACTCAATTTGGGCACCCAGAACCTGAGGAATACATGCCTTAATAACCACTTATGAAAAGTTTGGTTAAGTGACTTGCTGAGTACCATACAGGAACTATGTAGCAGAGGCAGGGCTAGAGTCCAGTTCTCAGGGCAGCATCAGCTGCCTTAACTATGAGACCATCCTTTCTCTTCCTGCAATCTCTTGCCTAATTCACCACACGCCTTCCAGGCTTCTGCAACAAATGAAGCAGGGGCCCAACAGACAATAGTCTCCATCACTGCACAGTCCTGCTTCACCCTCAGAGAAGGCCCTTCATGAGAACAGAATCAGGCTGGGATCCTGTGGAACAAACAGTATGTGATGAAGTAATTGAAGACTGTATCATAATTCATGTGCACAAGGGGGCTTAATTATGATTGCACCAGCAACCTTAATTCTGGCAATTCTTAACTTTTGAGTCCTTGACTTTTAACTTGCATAAATTTTCATAGGTTCTGAGGCCAGAAAGGACCATTGTGATCATCTAGTCAGCCCTACTGTATACCACAGGCCTTAGAACTTCCCACCAAAGTAATGCTATTAATTATGTTTTTTGTGTGTAACTTTCTAAATTAAAAAAAAACAACTGAAAAACAGAAAATTCATCATGTGGCATATTTATACCCATATGGGTCATGAGCAGGTTGGAACCTTTAGATCAACTGCAGAGTTCTGCCGCTTGAACTAATGGAGTAATTGATAGCAGTAGTAGGTTATTCTCCTCTATGTGGACCAGCACTAGAGGAGGATGGGATACTTTGCCAGTGGATTTCACAGATATTTGCTGACAGCAGAGGAATGGTCCCAGTCTTTGCTCCCAGTCATCGATTTCTTGCCCAGCAATTCCCAGTTACCTTAACCATACACCCCAGCTCCTTGTCCCCAAGCAGGTTCCATTTCTCCCTCTTCATCTGATCTGTCTCACTGCCTCCTCTCCCACATGCAGATTCCCTGTACCCACTGGCTCCCAGTCCCAGCTTTCCTCCCCAGCTCCTTGTCCAATCTCAGTATCCCCGTTTCCCCAACTTCTTGTCCAGCCAGTTCCAGTCTTTTCCCCCATCCTTCAGTTCCTCATCCAATCATAGAATATCAGGGGTTGGAAGGGACCTCAGGAGATCATCTAGTCCAACCCTCTGCTCAAAGCAGGACAAATCTCCAGACAGTTTTTTTTTTTAACCCCAGTTCCCTAAATGTCCCCTCAAGGATTGAACTCTCAACCCTAGGTTTAGCAGGCCAATGCTCAAACCACTGAACTACCCCTCCCCAAATGTCAAGTAGGGTCCTGAGGAGACACTATCTGAAGTTGTAGAGGATACCACAGGGGGAAAGGCCCCTCAGCCTGACCAGGAACTTGAACCCTGGACCCTCAGATTAAAAGTCTGATGATCTACCAACTGAGCTAGCCAGGCTCATCAAACTTAGTTTCTTTCTCTCCCTCCCCCCCCCCCAACTTCTGTCTCCCCGTTCCTTTCCTCGTTAGCTTCTAATCCTAGTCTCCCCCCATCTGAACTCAGTCCCAGTTTCCATTTCCCCCCACCACGCTCCAGTCTCAGTTTCCACCTACATCAAGGCTCCTAGTCCCAATCTACTTCCCCCCACACCCTTCCCCAGAAGGTCTGTCCTGTATCCCCGGTGCATTTAAATGAAGCAGCTTCCTCCTCCATGCTGCCTGTGGCCAGCAGGAGGGTCATTGAAATCCCAGGAGAGACAGGTACCTGCTCACAGTTCTGGTGCTCGGACCTGGACCCAGCTTGCAGCAGTCCAGAGCTGCAATTACGGGGAACGGTCCTGCTCCGCCTAGGCTTATGCATGCCCAGTGTGGATGAAATCTTCAGGGAATTTAGCTACTAACATTTAAGAAGTCTTTGTGGAGCATGTGCAAACTATGGGTTTTTTTTTTTTTTTTTTTTTCCAAAGGCTTATAGTATGGCCTGCTTTGGGCAGATTTTCACAAGAATGACAAAAGGCAAGTCCCTGCTCCAAAGCATGCTGGCACTAGTTTCTCAAAGAAAAGTTCACCAGATATTTTTAACACAGGCAAAACAACATATTTCCCCTAGCCTTGTTCTTGGAAATTACTGAAATTGATTGAACTATTCAAAATTTATTCTACATTCAGCCTGAGACAGACACCCAGCATGGAAAAATTCAGCCCAAATGGTTACAGTTTGGCAAAGTTATAAGCAACTGAAAACAAGATTTTATAAAGGAAACTGTCAGGTAATCTTAATAATGGGCAGGGCTACAAGCCTTGCCCGTAAAACAATTGCAACCTAATTCATTGTGAAGGAAGAGGATTTTTAGATACATTGTTAAAACTCTGTGGGTTTTGTTATGCCTTTTTAACTCAAATGCCTAAGAAAAAGACAAGACAAAAATTGGCAATCCTGATACTTTTAAAGTTTAAAAAAACAACCAACGTTAAAACAAAATGGGTGGAGGTTTTTTTAGCCCTACTTTATACACCATTAAGAAGCAAAAAAAGGGGGCACAAAACCAATCCTTCCACCCTCTTGCTTCAGGTGACATTTAACTACAACACATTTAACCATGTCTCCATAGTGACAAGACAATTTAAAGTAATACCAAACAGTTCCTCCTTGCTAATGTTTTCAGCCTGACTCCATGTGGTGCTCTCTTCTCTCTCAGTTCCAGAACTACTTGGTCTGTGAATCCTGTACAGGTGAGGTTAGGAGAATATCTTATGATTAAGGAATGTCTTGTCTTTACTCTCTATTTAGGCATAATATTAGTGCATGATTTAACCAACAAGAAGTCCTCCCAGAACTTGTGTCGATGGTCATTGGAAGCACTTAACCGAGATGTGGCTCCAACTGGCGTGCTGGTGACGAATGGGTGAGTGTACAACATGCACACAGCATCAGACACATGACTCCAGCTGTCATATTACTCTTCATCCCTTATTGCTAGGGTCACTTGAAATCCACAGGAAGTTTGACCAAGTGCAGAGTTCTCAGGCGAGGTTGTACTTGGGAAGGCTGAGAAGAGCTATGGAACTGTGGAAGAGAAATGGTACTGCTGTTCCATCTCCAGAACCACTGCTGCTAGATCCTTGGGTTTTCTGGGAGTAGCCTGGGGTCAGGGGAGCATGTCTCTGTATTTCTCTTTCCCTATCTGTTAAGGCTTATGTGGGGACAGGTACATTTCCTGCTACCTCAACGTCTTCCATGGCTGCTTTGTGGCATTCAGGGCCATCTAGCAGGAATCCTCATGAAAATGTGGCTGTTTCCATGTCCTACCTGGCTTTTTTTTGTGTGAGGAGTAATGAAACTCACTAAATCTTGCAGATTTCTTTAGTAGGATTTTTCGGGGCCTTGCTAAAGAAATCTATTCACAGAATATGTTTTCAGCAGTGCTGCACCACCTAACTGGGTATTTGTTGCTGTTTTCCCCTGTTCCTTGTTACAGGTATAAGGGGGAAGATTTTCAAACCCTGGAAAAATCTCACAAATGAGAGTGAGAGCAATGGAATTGGGGGGGGAGCAGAACCCCAATTATATGCGCCCCACAGACAGATACACAGCTGCTATTTTAAAAACACAGGGTGGAGGTGTATCCTCCAAAATCCACATTCCATGTGGCTGCAAAGAAGAAGGCTGTCTCACTAGTTTACGTGGTGGGACAGAGAAAAGGCCTGTGAAGCCAGCTGAAACAAATTAATGGAGAGTTTTCAAACTACGGCAGGAGTTTTGAATTGGTCCTGAAATGAATGGGGAGTCAGGGTAGTTCTCTAATGATGGGAGTGATATGGTATCATTCTTTTGTTTGTGTGAACATAAGAATGGCCATACTGGGTAAAACCAATGATCCATCTAGCCCTGCATTGTATCTTCCGATACCGCGAGTGCGTGGGCAGCAGCATTCTGCATCGCATCCACATTTACCCTCCCTTTTTTTCCTTTTCTCTCTGATTTGTAACATGGTCACATCAGCCTACTAGCTACTTCTGCCTTTTCCTTTCCCAGACTGGAGCCCTGACCCAACCCAGCTGCTGGTTCCTTTCTTCTCCTCCTCTCCCTTTCGAATATGCAGTTTGACCCAACCAGCCTCTCAGCTACCATTTCCTTCCTGCTCTTCTCCAGCTCATGCATTGTGATCCAGCTCATCTCTTAGCTGCTGCTTCCCACCCTGTCCTCTTCAAACAGAAGCCCCAACCCATGTCTCAGGTGCTAATTACTAGTTCCATATCTGTTTCCACCCTAAAGCTCCCAACAGGCAGTGTGAATCAACTGCAGAAGCCCTCCCCCAAGCCCCGGACACAAAACACGCTTGGCTGTCAGAACACAGTATCCAAGAATCTCCCGCCCACCTAGAGTGGAAAGGGCAGGCAATGGTTCCCTTTTTCTGGCTTGACAGGCTATCACACTCATCTAGGTTTGTATTATTCTGTTTTTCACTGCACAGGGACTATGACCGTGAACAGTTTGCTGATAACCAGATTCCACTGCTGGTGATAGGAACCAAATTGGACCAGATCCCAGAGACTAAGCGCAATGAAGTTTTGACCAGAACAGCTTTCCTAGCTGAGGATTTCAATGCAGAAGAGATTAATCTGGTTAGTATTTTTGCCAGAAGTTTGTTTTTCTTTAACTGTGCATGATGTTTTCCGGCAAAGAGAACTATGAGATCCCAATTACAGAAACTAGGCTACTGGTGATTGCCTAGTCAGTCACACTGAGGTCACTTTACAGTGATGGTTAGTCATACCCCTTGCTAGCACCATGAAGAAATAGTAGCTGTCTTTCAGTTATAGAAAGGAGATGGTTGTGAGAAGTCAGCAGGATGGCCTAGAGGTTAGGGGATTGGGAGTCCTGTTCTCGGTTCTGCCACTGACTTTTCTTTTGAGCAAATACAGACTACACCCATTTATATCTATACCATTTCCTGGGCAAAATCAGTGGCTGGATGTAAAATGGTTGGCTGAAGTTAAGTCTGGGGAATGCAGATATAGTATTGAAGTTTTCAGCCTGCTTCCCAGCTTTGGAGATTGGACTTCCCTCTTAATGATTTGAGATGAGTCTTTAGTTCAAGATTGAGACACATCACTAGGACACTATGGGGACAGCTTCCTCTTCTGTATCTTTTGTGGGAACAGAGGGTTTCAGTCTCCAGGGCTGTAAAACCAACACCTTTCCTTAGCACCAGCTCACTTAATTTTCTTTTAAAGATTTTTTTTTTGTCAGCTCTTTTAATAGGCAAGTGTCAAATTCTAGTTCATGTTTACAAAGCTGATGCTTCAGGACTCTACAGGAAATTCTGGCTGATTTATTTCTTTGTGGATTTCCCAATCTCATTAGTGGCTGATCAGTATCAAAAATCATTTGTCTTGTATTTAGCACTGAGGACTACTTCTCTAAGGCCTTGGCTACACTGGCAATTCACAGCGCTGCACTTGCTGCGCTCAGGGGTGTGAAAAAACACCCCCCCCTGAGCGCAGCGAGTGCAGCGCTGTAAAGCGCCAGTGTAATCAGCGCCTGCAGCGCTGCACGCTATTCCCCTCGGAAAGGTGGAGTACTTGCAGCGCTGCGAGAGAGCTCTCACAGTGCTGGCGGCGCGACTACACTCACAGTTCACAGCGCTGCCACGGCAGCGCTGTAAATCCACGAGTGTAGCCAAGGCCTTTCATGGAATAGAAAGCTGCTCTGATGTATTTGCTTCCCTGTGCCTCTTGGGTTTTGAAGAGAATAACATCCAGAGTGACTTCCTTTGTCTGTAAACTTTATGGTGTGAGGCACTCCAATTGTACTGGTACAAACAGGGAATCTGGATTTCTGTCTCACCAGTCACATTGATGATTTCTGCATTTTAATGTGAGGAAAATCATTAGTTGGTCTGAGATTGAGCTGTTCTCATTACCATTAAATTGTTCCTTCTGGAAGTTGCAGCCACTGCCAGGAAAAAGTCTTTCCCATAGACTTCCTCAACAAGAAGGCCTCCTTGTTTCTACTGATTACTAGGCACCCTCGATACTTTCATAATATTCTTACAATGCTGCTGCTGCTGTGAATTATCAGCTGATTGGTTCCTCAGCACAACATCCTAGGAGCTACCCTAACCACATCATTCTGCAGAGCTTGTAAACAAATGGTTCATGGCCTACTCAGGCCACTTCAGACTATGACATGAGCTGTGCCCACAATCACCCATTCAGTTGTGTGTATTTCAACCTGCAAATGAGCTTGAGCTGCCCTAAACCCTAGAACAAGGAGACCATGTTTTATTATAGGAGTACATGCAGTCAAATGGGAAGTGGGTAACAGTAGTGTTCTGAGGCCTAGTATAGCAACTCAACATAAAGGGAGGGAGGAGAGACTAGAGTGCCAGGAGTTAGAGCTTGAGCCCCAGTGCTAGTGGTTGGGAACCACTGCTGTGGAGGACACCTCTTGCTGTACTGTTAACAGACCTCCAGTTTCTGTTCTCGTGCCTTTAAAAAATGTTAGGCTGTTGCTTGTTATAAACCGCTTAGTTTAGATTTTGCATTTGAAGTGGGTCTTCTAAAGTTCCCTTTAACACAGAGTTTTGGGAATGGCGTGAAGCTACCTCTTGTGAGTAGAACCCTATTTAAAAGACTGAAACTTTTGATTTTTAATCATTTCCCAATCAGTTTTGTCCTCTTCCATTTGGAAGTCACTGATACCTCCTCTTTCCCCCTGTCCCCCCCATCCTTCCAAATGGCTTTGGAACAGAAGTCAGTATGGGTTTGCCTTGTTTGCTTTAATGGTCATGTCTGCATGTTTCTGGGAAGAGGGCTTGTTGATTTCCTTGTATTCCCTCTGCTGGTTGACTAACTGCAGCAAAACCAAATATTTCAGCTGTTGTAAATGGTTGAAAACCAAGCCACGTCTTACTAGGTTATCCGTTCTTAAAGTGACACCGATATGGCCTGTCATTGCATTCTATAGAAATCAAGCATCTTGAGAAAACATTTTGTTTAAGATGAAGAGTTGTGCTGAGTACCTGGTTATTTTCAGTAGCTTTCCTGCTCCTTAAAGAATGTTGCATAACATGGTTCCTAATTGTGAGTTGCCTTTTGTGTGTTCCAGGACTGCACCAATCCCCGCTATCTGGCTGCAGGCTCATCCAATGCTGTCAAGCTCAGCAGGTTTTTTGATAAGGTGATGCAAATTCAATTACATTTGTTGTTTTTGTTTTATGTAATTAACCCTGTCTGTATACTGAGAGCTAACGGCATAGTTGGGCGCCTGCTCTCACTTGCCACTTCTTGAGAGCTGGGTTCAAATCCTGTGTGAAATTGCAAGTGAAAATGGCTTTGGGTGGTTCTCGGACTAATCTCCCTTAAATAATTACAGGTTTCAGAGTAACAGCCGTGTTAGTCTGTATCCGCAAAAAGAAGAACAGGAGTACTTGTGGCACCTTAGAGACTAACAAATTTATTAGAGCATAAGCTTTCGTGGATTACAGCCCACTTCTTCGGATGCATCCGAAGAAGTGGGCTGTAGTCCACGAAAGCTTATGCTCTAATAAATTTGTTAGTCTCTAAGGTGCCACAAGTACTCCTGTTCTTCTTCTTAATTAATTAATTAATTAATTAATTATTACTATTTGTATTACAATAGCTCTTTGGAGCCTATGGACCAGGGCTAGGTGTTGTGCTAGGTGCTATACACACACATTACTCCTGGGGGAATTCTGCACCACTGCGCGATGCAGAATTTTGCAGAAATTGTTTTTTGCGCAGATTTTCCTTTCCCCCAAAGAAATGGGCTGCTGTGCTGCTGGCCGCCACTAGGGGCTGCTGGACCTGGCAGAGCCCAGCTTGCACATAGAAAACCCTGTGGGGGAAAGGGAGAGAGTAGAGAGTTCTTAGCAGCTGCAGTTCCCCGCATGCCCTAAGGGAAGGAGACGGCAGCGCACAGGAAACTCCACACAAACCTGGGACTGAGCATCAGGCTGTTTCTCCTTCTGGATCCCTGGGCTCTGAGGGGTGGGTGGTAGGGTAGGTGTCTGGGCTGGGGCGGGCCATGGCTGGGCTCTGTGCGGGAGGGGTTGTGGGTGTCTGGCCCCCTGGCTGGGCTTTGGGGGGAGGGAGCAGAGAAACAGGAAGTGGGTTGTCATAGGGGTTTCTTTAACTCTCTACTTTGGGGGGAATTTTTGTGTGTGTCTGTATTGTTACAGACATACCTGGTGATGGTATTTTGAAATAAATTACAAAAATAATTGAAATTGGTGTAATTATGTAGTGTTATTTTGACAAATAAAATTTGCAGAATTTTAAAATATTGTGTGTAGAATTTTTAATTTTTTGGCACAGAATTCCCCCAGGAGTAACATATAACAAAGACACTCACTGCCCTGAAAAGCTTTTCAGTCTAATACTGGTCTGCATTACAGACTTGCCAAAGAGTTTGTTAGTTTAATTTAACTAAGTCACGTTTTAGATGAGACTGAAGACTCTGACAGCAGAGGTTGTGTAACTCATTATTGAGTTTTGTTGTCTGAGTTATATGGGGAGCCCAGAACATGAAAAAATTAAGTGGTGAATGGGAAATGTTCTGTCGGTCCCTACTGCACAATGCCTGACTCCTAGCTAGTTCTACCCCGCAAATCATCTCCGCTTCTTGAAATTCACCCATGGAAACAGAATGAGTGTGAGGGCTGGAGTCTGGATTTGATGTCTGATTCTGGCCTTTTGGTCCTTGAGCCAGGAGCATTGCAGAAGCAGCAAAAATCGGGGGAGTGGTAAATAACGAAGAAGGTAGGTCACTGATACATCATGATCTGGATGGCTTGGTAAGCTGGGTGCCAGCAAACACCTCATTTTTAGAGGTCTAAATGTAAATATTTAGGAACAAAGAATACAGGCCACCTAAGTTCCCTCTAATCTGCACGGTTGCACAGCAAGCTATCAAGGGCCGTGCAGGCGCGCAGCCACAAGGGCCTAGACTGGAGAGGGGAGAGGCGCCTCTCCCCCGGCTCCAGCCTTGGAGCTGCCGCAGCCAGGGAGAGGCGCCTCTCCCCTGGCCCAGCACTGGGGCAGCCTGCATCCCAAACCCCTCATCTCCAGCCTCAGCCCAGAGTGCACACCCCCAGCCAGAGCTCTGACACCACCCCCCCCGGCACCCTAACCCTCTGTCCTACCCCTGAGCCCCCTCCCACACCCCAAACCCCTCATCCCCGGCCCCACCTCAGAGCCTGCAGCCAGAGCCCTCACCCCCCTGTAACCCAACCCTCTGCCCCAGCCCTGAGCCCCCTCCCACACTCTGAACCCCTCAGCCCCACCCCTGCCACACATCACCTCCATATTGGTGCACGTAAAATTTATTCCACACGTGGATGTAAAAAATTAGAAGGAACATTGCGGGCCATAATTACAGGAGGGGAACTCTGTTCTGAGAAGCAGTGACTCTGAAAAAGATTTGGGGTCATGGTGGATAAAGAGCTGAACACGAGCTCCCAGTGCAATGCTGTGGCCAAATCCTTGGGTGCATAAGCAGGAATCTCAAGATTGAGTAGAGAGATTATTTTATCTCTGAATTTTGCTCTGGTGCAACCACTGCTGGAATACTGTGTCTTGTTTTGGTGTCTACAATCAAAGAAGGATGGAGAGAGTTCAGAGAGATATGAGAATGATTAAAGGATTAGAAAACATGTCTTACAGTAATAGACTCAAGGAGCTTGATTTAGTTAGCTTAACAAATAGAAGGTTAAGGTGTGACTTGATTACAGTCTATAAGTACCTACATGGGGAGCAAATATTTAATAATGGGCTCTTCAGTCTAGCAGAGAAAGGGATAACAATCCACTGGCTGGAAGTTGCAGATAGGCACATTCAGACAGGAAATAAAGTGTAAATATAACATTAAGGGTAATTAACCATTGGAACAACTTACAAGGGTCATGGTAGACTTTCCATTGCTGACAATTTTTAAATCAAAATGGGATGTTTTTCTAAAAGATCTGCTCTAGGAAGTATTTGTAGGGGAAGTTCTATGGCATGTGCTGTACAGGAGCTCAGACTAGATGATAATATTGGTTCTTTATGGCCTTGAAATCTATTTCTACATGTAGCCTGTGAAGTGGAAAAAGGGAGCAACTGATGTTGCTCTGAAATAACCCTCCAGCTGATTCAAAAGCGATAATTGCTTACTGTGAAAGGACTCTTGTCCAGCTCTCAGCTTCAAGGATGGAGGCTTTGATGCTGGAAGCCCAGGGTGTTGTACAGGCAGTTCTCAACTTTATGACGTCCGATTTACCACGAATGGCACTTATAAGGTTTCTGAATTAACATCCTGATTCGACTTACGACGTTGGTTTCGACTTTATGATGCTTGGTCCTGCAATGGAGTGGATTGTGGTTCCGACTTATGACGCAATTGTCAGGAGCCAACTGTGTCACAAGTCTGAGGATTGCCTGTGTATCAGGGCAATACAGGGGATCTCCGTCAAGGATGTAGAAACACTCTTCCTCTTAGAAGAGAGAGTGATGAATAAAAGGGATAAGTGTCTGTAACCCCTTTTTTAAACCAGTCAGATCGGGGTAAAACCTAGCATCATATACCATGTGTACACATGGTTTGCCGTCACTGAAACTCCTCTCACTTCTGGGTGAGACTTTGCCCCAGCTTGCTGGCTCGTGACTTTTTGGATTTCGCAGCCTCCTCTTCAGCCTCCTGTGACTTTTCCCCAGCCTTAATGTTCATCTCTGTCTTTTTCCTCATTCATTTACTTCGCAATTGATGTCTTGAGATTTGATTACTTCTGGGATTGTAATTCTGTAATCTCTAGGTGGGGAAGGGGATTGAGTAGCTATTCTTCAGTGTTGGAGATTTCCTGAGAACAGTTCTGTGTGAAACATTGATCATGGTATCTGCTTAGAACAATGAAACTGGACTAAAATTTAAAGTGTTGTAGCGCACTAGCAAATATCCATTGTCCCTGTGCAGGTTGGTGGGTGTGCAGTGCCCTTTGCTAGCACTGAAGTGAGTGCTAAATATAGATGCCCAACACTGCTATTCCTGGTTAAAACAAACCTGGGGGAATAAAACTTAGTGCTTTATTTCCCACCCATCGTCCCCAGAGAAAAAACATCAGGGTAAATCTGGAAATAGCCAAATTGGAAGTGGGAATGCTTTGGTCAAGCCACTTAGTGCTCCCTGGGGAGGGGATGGAGATGGCAATGGGGAGTCAGGGGATCACCTTTCTCGTACAAACACCAGAATTTGGCCAGGATTTTTTTTTTGAGGGAGGGGGAGGGGATAGGGATTTGCAGTAGAGCAATATGAGCTGCTCCTTCTTGCCCCGTGTAGTGAGGGTACTGCTTCCACAGCATCCTTCAGCACAGGCAGTCTGGAGTCAGGATTTGTCATTTGAGAATGGAGTATCCCAACTGTTGATGTCTTTAAAGTGTTAATCGCATTATGATGGTATGTACATGCCACACCTGCTAAATTCTTTCTCTCATTGCATCCCCCAGGTCATAGAGAAGAGATACTTGTCACGAGACGGTAATCAGGTCTGTGGATTTTTCCCAGTGGAATTTTTTTTTTTTTTGGTACAATGCTACCTGTGGGTTTTGTTGGCTGACAAGGCCCTGACCTTAAAATATGGGCTCCTGGTTGCCCAGACATAGGAGATTGTGATTCAAATACTAGTGATGATCGGTAGTTGGAGGCATGGGAAAGATAGTGCAAGTTTTTACAAGCTTCACCCACAATCTGGATGTTTTGGCTATAAAATGATAAGCAGTGAAATAACTAACAATATTGACATTTAAATTGCCACCACTGGGAATCAGATGAAATTGAGATGAAAGAGGGCTCAGTTAGCAACTCTCTCAGAGCAGTTGTTTCAGGCTGTTTTCTGCAGAAACACATGGCACCATTTTGAATCACAATCAAAAAGTTTTCTTAACAACCAGGGCTAACAATGTACATTTTTTAATGATAATTTCTGCTGCAGCTGGTGGAACTAATAAAGAAGTGCCAGTATGGTACCAGCTTAGTTGGACCCTGAACTCTTAACTAATTAATAAAAAAAAAGGGTTTTGGAAGCACTAAGTAGAATCTGGGACCTGGACTCTCCCACCTAGGACAAGTCACTTCATCCTTCTGAGCCTCACAGTGTTTCCATCTGTAAAATGAGGGGGAATAATAATACCTTGCTCTTATGTAGCACTTTCTATCAGTTGATTACAAAGCAGGGTAGTATCATTATCCCCATTTTACAGCTGGGGAGACGGAAGCACCTATGAGAGTGACTTGTCACCTAGTAGACTAGTGGCTGAGCTGAGAATACAACCCAGGACTGACCTACCTCAGAGAAGTGTAGCATAGGCGCTAAATTTCTAATCTCCCTGGCTCCACCCAGGCCTTGCCCCCACTCCACCCCTTCCTGCAATGCTTCACCTCTGCCCTGCTTCTTCCCGCCCTGCCTCTTCCCCACCCAGTTCCGCCCTCTCCCACGAGCGCGCTGCCCCCTCACTCACACCCCCCCACTCCCCAGTGCCTCCTGACGCTGTAAAACAGCTGATCCGCGGTAGGTGCTGGGAGGGAGGGGGTGGTGTTGATCGGTGGGGCCTGCCAGCGGGCAGGAGGCGCTGGGGGGTGGGGGGAGCTGATAGGGGGGTCTGTTGGTGGGTGCTGACAACCCACCATATTTTTCCCGTGGGTGCTTCAGCCCCGGAGCACCTATGGAGTTGGCGCCTATGAAGTATACTGAGGTTTAATTCATTTACGTTAGTGAAATGGTTGCATGTTATAGTAACAAACATCATGGAAAAACGTGTATATTAAAAAACTGTACAGTGCTTTCTTCGTTTTAGGGAGGGAGAAAAAGTGAAAATGAAAGCCGGAAGTGTATTATTTCAGTTTTTCATGAGAATTTTTTATCTGAATTTTTTAAACCAAATCTGTTTTCTCCTATTTCATCCTGGAAGGCTTTTTTCCTCTGGTAAAAGAGAATCTCTGTTCCTTGATGATAATAGCTTAATGCAGGAGCCTGTTTTTGTTTGTTTTTTGTTTTAAAGCCATGATGCAAGATTACATTATTGTGTATGATAGGTTTTAGTGGCTAACCAAGGATTAACTTTCTTTTCTTTATGGCCAAGGGCCAAAGACTACAGCCCACTGCCAACTACTCTGATCTGCTCCCTTGTTGACAGTGCAGAAGCTTAAACAAGTCAACATACATATTGTAGAGAAACAAACCCAACAAGGACTTAAGAGCTTCAGTACACCCCCAAGTGTTATGTTTGAAATGATCTGCTTCTTGTACATATAATAAATGGGCTTCATAATATTCTGCAGTGGGATCTGTTCTTCCCACTCATGCTTTGAGGAATTTACATGGTAAAACTCTCCTAAGCATGGATGGAAGAATAGACCCTAAACGTATGTTGTGGGGTTTTTTAAATCATGTCTCAGCATATGCATCTTGCCTTTAGCTTGCAGCCATAGCATCAGTCAGATCTCAGAATGTGGTCAGACCAACCCGGCGTTGGTGGGGAAACCTCCACAAAACACAGAGGACGCTCTAGGAAATGTGCTGTTGATTCTAATTGCTGCATTCTGCCTTCCGAGTCGATAGTGGACTAACACCCGAGTGTAGTGCTGGGATGCTGTGCTATCTTTTAGTTGAGATATAATAACCACAAGTGAGGTAGACCTCAGTTTTAAGGAGTCCATAGCACTTTTGACAAAAGTTTGATTTGTAGCCCTGGGGTGCTTCTACATTTGAACTCTAATAATTTTGCCTCTATGGCTTCCCATTGTAATTTTAATTGGATATGCTATTCTTAACTGTTGTATAGAGTTGCCTAGTTTCACTCCAGAGCTGACTGCATTTTAGTGATGGGCAAAGTGATCCCTATGCATCCACTTTGTCTATCACTGTAAGTTTGTGAAGCACTTTGAGTTGAAAGGCCCTAAGTCTTGTACTTCTCTGGTGAATTGACATTTCTGCTAAAATCTGTGGCTTTCTCAGGGCTTGCCTACACTTGAATGGTTCAGTGGCACAGCTGGACTGTTACAGCTGTATGGCAGTAGCACTTCAGTGAAGATGCTACCTATGGTAGGTTCTTCCATCGGCATAGGCAATCCATCTCCCCAGGAAGCAGTAGCTAGGTCAATGGGACAATTCTCCTGTCAGTTTAGCGCTGTCTACACTAGGAGTAAGGTCGCTTTAACTGTGTTGCCCAAGCAACATAATTATACTGACCTAATTCCCTAGTGTAAACCAGGATACAGTCTACCACTGTAGGGTATAACTCCAGCAGGCTGTTTTATTGTGAAGTCTACATTAGCTTGCCCCCCACCCCATGTTTTCAGATGTACTGCTTTTGGCCAGTTCTGATATTTTTCTTGATTGGGCACCACCGTATATTTTGATGCTGCTTTTATACAGTAGGTTGATTGTCCGGGGTTATTGTGACAGAGCAGTGAGAAAGGCTGCATGTCTGTTGGGTGAGCACCTCAACTCTGCCCATGTGTAGATGGAGGGATGAGCTGACTCCTAAACCATAATCTTGTGGACAGCTACATGAGATGCTGCCACGAGGACAGCTATGTAGTACAGGATTAAAGAACCATGGACCCCTTTCTGTTGTGGGATTGTGTGTGTTTGTAGGCACTCTGCAGTGTAAATCTGTTTGAAATCCCATTAAGCAAGGAAGCTTGTGGTGGTTTTGAATAGACTTTCTTTGTAAGCACTGATTCTCACAGTGTAAGCACTAGCTGCACAAGCACTTTCTGCACATGTACAGCAGAAAAATGAGTGCCGATACCTTACTGCAGCTTTTTTCATTCTGAAAGGTTTCAGAGTAGCAGCCGTGTTAGTCTGTATCCGCAAAAAGAAGAACAGGAGGACTTGTGGCACCTTAGAGACTAACAAATTTATTAGAGCATAAGCTTTCGTGGACTACAGCCCACTTCTTCGGATGCATATAGAATGGAACATATATTGAGGAGATATATATACACACATACAGAGAGCATAAACAGGTGGGAGTTGTCTTACCACCTCTGAGAGGCCAATTAATTAAGAGAAAAAAAACTTTTGAAGTGATAATCAAGCTAGCCTAGTACAGACAGACAGATAACAAGTGTGAGAATACTTACAAGGGGAGACAGATTCAATGTCTGTAATGGCTCAGCCATTCCCAGTCCTTATTCAAACCGGAGTTGATTGTGTCTAGTTTGCATATCAATTCTAGCTCAGCAGTTTCTCGTTGGAGTCTGTTTTTGAAGTTTTTCTGTTGTAATATAGCCACCCGCAGGTCTGTCACTGAATGACCAGACAGGTTAAAGTGTTCTCCCACTGGTTTTTGAGTATTTTGATTCCTGATGTCAGATTTGTGTCCATTAATTCTTTTGCGTAGAGACTGTCCGGTTTGGCCAATGTACATGGCAGAGGGGCATTGCTGGCACATGATGGCATATATCACATTGGTAGATGTGCAGGTGAACGAGCCCCTGATGGTATGGCTGATGTGATTAGGTCCTATGATGATGTCACTGGAATAGATATGTGGACAGAGTTGACATCGGGGTTTGTTACAAGGATAGGTTCCTGGGTTAGTGGTTTCGTTCAGTGTTGTGTGGTTGCTGGTGAGTATTTGCTTTAGGTTGGGGGGTTGTCTGTAAGCGAGGACAGGTCTGTCTCCCAAGATCTGTGAGAGTAAAGGATCATCTTTCAGGATAGGTTGTAGATCTCTGATGATGCGCTGGAGAGGTTTTAGTTGGGGGCTGAAGGTGACAGCTAGTGGTGTTCTGTTATTTTCTTTGTTGGGCCTGTCTTGTAGGAGGTGCCTTCTGGGTACTCGTCTGGCTCTGTCAATCTGTTTTTTCACTTCAGCAGGTGGGTATTGTAGTTTTAAGAATGCTTGATAGAGATCTTGTAGGTGCTTGTCTCTATCCGAGGGATCTTAGCTAAGATATAACCGCATTTGCTCCAATCCCTCGGATAGAGACAAGCACCTACAAGATCTCTATCAAGCATTCTTAAAACTACAATACCCACCTGCTGAAGTGAAAAAACAGATTGACAGAGCCAGACGAGTACCCAGAAGTCACCTCCTACAAGACAGGCCCAACAAAGAAAATAACAGAACACCACTAGCTGTCACCTTCAGCCCCCAACTAAAACCTCTCCAGCGCATCATCAGAGATCTACAACCTATCCTGAAAGATGATCCTTTACTCTCACAGATCTTGGGAGACAGACCTGTCCTCGCTTACAGACAACCCCCCAACCTAAAGCAAATACTCACCAGCAACCACACAACACTGAACGAAACCACTAACCCAGGAACCTATCCTTGTAACAAACCCCGATGTCAACTCTGTCCACATATCTATTCCAGTGACATCATCATAGGACCTAATCACATCAGCCATACCATCAGGGGCTCGTTCACCTGCACATCTACCAATGTGATATATGCCATCATGTGCCAGCAATGCCCCTCTGCCATGTACATTGGCCAAACCGGACAGTCTCTACGCAAAAGAATTAATGGACACAAATCTGACATCAGGAATCAAAATACTCAAAAAACAGTGGGAGAACACTTTAACCTGTCTGGTCATTCAGTGACAGACCTGCGGGTGGCTATATTACAACAGAAAAACTTCAAAAACAGACTCCAACGAGAAACTGCTGAGCTAGAATTGATATGCAAACTAGACACAATCAACTCCGGTTTGAATAAGGACTGGGAATGGCTGAGCCATTACAGACATTGAATCTGTCTCCCCTTGTAAGTATTCTCACACTTGTTATCTATCTGTCTGTCTGTACTAGGCTAGCTTGATTATCACTTCAAAAGTTTTTTTTCTCTTAATTAATTGGCCTCTCAGAGGTGGTAAGACAACTCCCACCTGTTTATGCTCTCTGTATGTGTGTATATATATCTCCTCAATATATGTTCCATTCTATATGCATCCGAAGAAGTGGGCTGTAGTCCACGAAAGCTTATGCTCTAATAAATTTGTTAGTCTCTAAGGTGCCACAAGTCCTCCTGTTCTTCTTTTTTCATTCTGATGGATTTCGCAGAGCTTCACAACTTGATAAAGGTTGTTACGTCAATTACTGCAAAACTGCAGCCAACTCTGGGGCAGAACACAGCAGCTGTTTAGTACAGCACAGTAATGGTGTACAACAGTTTAGAAAAGGAAACAAAGACTCTTAAATACAATTGAAATTGCAGAAGGATTTAGCGAGGAACAGTGTAATAAACCAAGGTGGAATTTGGCTAGGACAATAGTGCTCACACTGCAAGTCTTACATAAAGCCCCAGAAGATCTATAAGGCAAGTGGTCAGGACCTCACTTTTACATTTCATTCAAAAGATGGTACATCTTAGGAGCATGCTGAAGCACTAGGTCTGTCCTGACTGAGAAGGAAGCGTGGGATGGGAAGGAGGTAATGTTGTCAACTTGGTAACATGCGTGTTAATGTGGCCTGGAAGGAATTCTTGCTGGTTCTGACATGGTGACTTATCTTCCCTATCTACAGATTCCTGGCTTTTCTGATAGAAAAAGATTTGGAGGTGGTACACTGAAGAGCCTTCATTATGACTGAACACTGCTCACTGTCCAGAGACTGAATGGAAGATGAGTTTTCTCTCCGTTTGCAGCAACATTCCTATCCCTGTTGGACTCTTAAAGGCAACGATCCTCATGCCAGGCTTTGGCCAACAGGACTATGGAAGCTACCAGTGCTGATGAAGGCACAAGGAAGAATCCCCCAAATCTGTTTTGGGGTCCAAACTCTCTCCTAGGCTTAAGAACCTTGTGGAAATACTGGATCTTTTTGAATTGGTGCAATAAATTCTGTGTTTCCCACGCTGTTGTAGGAAACATTCTCATTCACAGCATGCATGTGTAACTCTCCCCGCCCCCCATCTTGGAACATTTATGAACACTCTTCAGTGAATTATACTAATTTTACCACTAGCAGCAAAGGAACACTGAACAGGCGTCTCATTTACACTAACATAAAGCAAAACAAGCAAGCAAAATATTAGATTGTATAAGTAATAGGATGGAAAACAGTAGAAAGCCATCATATAAATCAGTGGTATAGCCTCAACTGGAACTCTCAGTTCTGCGTCACCCCATAGGGGCATAACAGAAATAGAGGTTGTTCAGAGACAGGTTCTGAAAATTATTAGAAGCCTGAAAAAAAATTCCCCATGAAGAGAGAATGGTGTTTATATTGCTGTTTAGTTTGGTATTTGTAGTTTAGAGAGTACAGAGAAAGTAAATCAGGTACTCCTATTTATTTTTTTCTCATAATACCAGAACAAGGGGACATTTAATTACATTAAAAGGCAAGAAACTTAAAATTCATGAAAGGAAGTATATTTTTTAAATGTGCATGTGGAACTCAATCTGACAATCTATATTTGAGACCATAAGCTTAGTGGATAAGACCAAAATATAAATCATAAAAACATCCACAGTTAGAATAGAGTGGGTGGAAAATTACGCTTAAGGATTGGACCTAACCATGAAGTTTTGGGGGTTAGAAAGAAAATTCTCATATGAGAAAATAATTCCTCTGAAGCATCTGTCATTAGTCATTGCTGAAGATAAGACATTAGACAAAATGAACCACTGGTCTGACCTATTACAGCAGGTTCTGTACTCTTAAATATAATGTTTTATTGTATTGGGAGAAAAGAAAAAGTGTTTGAGGTAATTAAATGGGCATCCCAAAGCTCTAGTATTATATGCTTTCCTTTCCTCTCTCTCACAGTAACCTTATAATGGTTTAGCCTGGGCTAGAGGCTGACTAAGAGCTAGTGTTAAATATAAATACAAATTAATAATAAATGACGGTAGAGGAAAGTAAAATATTGGTGTGAAATGGACAGTAGGCTGAGTTCTCCACATTACATCTGCATGCAGCTCTTCTCTGGCTGTTGATTGGTGGTAACTGAGTGCTGCCTATTGCTAGCAAAGCAGGAATGACAGATAGGATCACCAGACCTAACTTATGAAAAGTAAAAATATGAACACTTTTTACTTTCCCTCTCTCTAGCACCTTCCACAAGAGACTCGAGAACATTTTACAAACCTGAATGAACTAAGCCACCAAGCATCTGGGTGAGGTGCAGTGAGAATCAATATCCATATTTTATGGGCAGGGAAACAGGTACTAAGACACTGGGACTAAAGTTTTCAAAATCTTCCAGTTTTGGGTGCCCTGTTAGAGACAGCTGCAGAAGTGCCATTAGGGGCACCTTTGAAAATGAGAATCCGAGTGATTTTTCCCAAGATCACACTGCAGGGTCAGGAATAGACTCCAGGAATCCTAATTTACAGACTTGAGCTTTTAACCGTGAGACTTGTTTTCTAAAATAAATCACTGAAGTCCCTGAATTAGTTGTGGTATGTTCAGTGAAACCATAGGTTTGATTATGAAGAGAGCACACAATAGATTCCAAATTTAGCCTCTCAGTATCACATTTAGGAGTGACAAGATGGGAGTCCCTAAGCAAAAGCTTTGTGCACTGCTGATATACTAGCCTTTTTCTCAGCAAGGATGGCTCAGCAGTTTGACCTCTATTCCTAGGGGTTGTGGCTCCTTTCCAGTTGATAAACCAGTGGTCTGATTGGGAATGGCAAACTTCATGCATCTATTCCTTATGTATAATCAAGTTGCAGGGGCAATTTAGGGAAGGAGTATGATTGAGTGGTTAGAGCACGAAACTGGAAGTCAGGAGTTTTGGTTTCTGTTCCCACCTCCCTTGCAAGCCTTGAGCAAGTCGCATCACCTCTCTGTCTGTTTCCTCACCTTTAAAATGGTGGTCGTTCTTCACAAGATGATCTGAGGATTAATTAGGCCGAAATGCTCCCCACTTCTTCTGTGAGCAGAAAGGAGCACAAACCTGCAGAAGGGGACAAGCAGGTTAGGCGCCTGCTCTGTGCCTTACTTTCTCTTTCACCCTGTGGAAATCCCTCTGCAGCAACTGGGATCCACAGTGTTTGAGGTGTTGTGGGTTGGCGGGAGCCACTTTCTGTTTCATCTGATAGCAGATAAATCACTGCTGCAAGCAATAACAACAAGTTCTGCCTGCAACCAGGGCTCAGATTGGGGGAAAACAAGTTATGGAACTCTCTGAAACTCCGCCCACCGATCGCCAAAGGGCTGCGCGCTCATCACACCAAAACAAGACATTCCCAGATTACACTGCTCTACAGCCAAAATGCTTCTGAAATAAATGTAGTCAAACTTTACTAATTCTGGGTCACTGAGAACAAAAATGATGCTTAAAATTATTGATTGGCTCTAGTTTTCAAGATATACTATTGGGTCAGTGTATACGATCCTTGACTTGGGAATGGCAGAGGATAAGTGAGTTATAAAGGGAAGGGATCTCAGTTTAAACCAGAAATGACTAAAATACATCTTTGACGGGATCTATGAATAAATCTATGACTGGGTTTGGACAGTACTTGCTTTTTAGGCAAAACAATGAATGATGCAATCTGAAGCTGGTATTGTGTCATACATGATATGAATTGCATCATGTTATTCCTAGAAGTCATGGATGATGCAATCATAACGAAGCTTACATCACTCTGCTGAACAAATTGCCCTATATCAGCTCTAGAAATCATACAGTGTTGTGCTCTCTTATTTGTCAGTGTTTGATTTTGCAAAGGGACACATTTCTGTTTAGCCAAAATGAGCAGAGATGCCTCATACTTGTGTGAACAGTGCAGATAACTTCTGCTAGGTTTGTGGTGAAGTGACTTTTGCATCACAAAAGCGCAGTATAACCACTATGGTTAAGAAAGCCTATCACCTTTATTTTGGCTGCAAAATTGGAGATCAGGACAAGAGGTGGGCCCCACACATATGCTGCAACACTTGTGCAACAAATCTTCGCCAGTGGTTGAACAGGAAAAGGAAATCTATGCCTTTTGCAGTGCCAATGATTTGGAGAGAGCCAACAGATCATACCAGCAATTGTTACTTCTGCATGGTGCTTCCAGTTGGGAAAGGTGTGTCAAAGAAGAAAAAGTGGACTGTGCATTATCCAAACATTCCATCAGCTATACGCCCAGTACCCCACGGAGAAGGACTGCCAGTTTCTGATGCACCAGAATCATTCTCACTTGAGTCAGACGAGGAAGAGGATGAAACTTCCGGTCCTGAACCATCAATGTCACAGGACCTACATTTTCTCCCATCCTCCTCCTCTGAACCACACCTCATAACACAAGGTGAACTGAATGACCTTGTCAGGGATTTGGAACTACCAAGAGTAAGGCAGAGCTGTTGGGCTCCAGACTTCAGCAGTGGAATCTCCTGGCAGGTGATGTTAGGGTTTCCATGTTCCATGACCGTCAAAAGGATCTTGTCCCATTCTTCTTCATGGAAGGTGATCTTGTAGCCTGCAACAACATCGATGGTGTGATGGCAGCCCTCAACATCGTTCACGATCCAGATGAGTGGAGACTGTTCATTGATTCATCGAAGACGAGTCTTAAAGCTGTTTTACTGCATAATGGCAATGTTTTGCCATCAATTCCAGTTGGTCATGCAGTCCATATGAAGGAAACCTATGACAACATGAAACAACTTTTGAGGTGCATAAACTATGACCAACATCAGTGGCAGCTCTGTGGCAATTAGAAGGTTGTTGCTCTCTTGCTTGGTCTGCAGACTAGATACACAAAGTACTGCTGTTTTCTCTGCGAATAGGATAGTCGTGCAAGAGATTCCCACTACATCAAGAAAGATTGGCCACTCCGACAGTCATTGAAGCCTGGGAGGAAAAGTGTTCAGCATCCACCACTTGTTGAATCAAGGAAGATTTTGTTACCACCCTTACACATCAAGCTGGGTCTGATGAAGAACTTTGTCAAGGCCATTGACAAAACACAAGCAGCTTTCAAGTACCTCCGTGGAAAATTTCCAAGGTTAGGTGAAGCTAAGATAAAGGAAGGTGTCTTTGTTGGTCCTCAGATTCGTGAACTTCTTCGAGGTGATGCATTTGACTATGCACTGCGTGGCAAGGAAAAGATGGCATGGAAAGCCTTCCAGTTAGTGGCAATACATTTTCTCGGAAACAACAAGGCAGACAACTACAGGTTGATGGTGGAAAACCTCCTCAAGGCATACAAAAGCCTTGGTTGCAACATGTCACTAAAGATACATTTTTTGCACTCTCATCTAGATTTTTTTCCACCGAACTGCGGAGCAGTGAGCGACGAGCACAGCGAGCGATTTCACCAGGACATTGCAACAATGGAGAAACACTATCAGGGCAAATGGAGCCCATCAATGCTTGCAGACTATTGCTGGACAGTGACAAGAGATGCTCCATTTAATGAATACAAGAGACAAGCCAAGAAGTGCTGAGCAGACACTGAATAGGACTAAACTATGTCCATAATAGTTTTTTGCCTTTTGTTTCATAATACATTTTATTTATATAACCCTTTTGCTGATTTTTAAAGTGTTACATAAACAGGACCGGTGAAATATTATCATGTAAAGCAACCATAAACACATGAAAAGACCTAGGTTTACAATTTATGATTAAAACTCTATCTACACAATATACATAGACATAAAATGTAAAAACTTAAATATCTCAGAAACAGTAGCCAATCAGTTGTTTTAATTGTTATATTTGAATTCAGCACATCAAAATACATAATAAATAGCACATTTTATCTCTGAAGCAGACGACTTCTCAAAAATTGTAGACCAGTGTAATATAATGCCCATTAATAATATTAATATTGAGGGCAGCTGCAATCAGCTTTAGGTGTAGACTTCGATCTCAACCAGTTGCCAAAACATCCCTTAGTTAGGTACAGTCTGATTAGTGCTCAACCCATCATTTCTGATCATCTTTCTCCAATGATAGGAATGTGTCAGAGTTTACCAGCAGAACATCCTGATTAGTTCTTCTGCAAACAAAGGAAGCTTTGCTCTTCTCCTGTTTTCTCTCCTCTCCAAGATGCTATTATCTGGCTTTCCCCGACAGAAGTCATGCTCCTGTCTGGCTCCCCTTGCTAAGATGCTGGTGCCTTTGATTCCCTTTCAGCACAGAGTGTTTCTGTGACTCTGAATCCATTATAGTTATTGATTAACCCATCACCCGCTGACGTATCTGAGGGAGCTCGGAGGAAAATCTTTCTTAAGCATGTTCAATCTAGCAGCACTATGCTCTACGCCCACAGGTACAGACTGAATTCTTTGAAGAACATGGTAAACACAAGGGCAAAAGTAAGGGGGCCATAAAATACCTCAACCTTCTGTAGCACCAAAAATCCAACCCACTGTGAGTCCTACAGCACTTTTATCTATTAATTTCAGGTCTGTCTACATAGCCAAAATGTAGCCATGCAAAATGAAACATTATTACCGGTAGGGTTACCATCCGTCCGTATTTCCCCGGACATGTCCGGCTTTTGCGTCTCTAAATAGCCGTCCGGGAGGAATTGGTAACAAGGTTAAAATGTCCGGGGTTTTTTTCTCCCTCGCCTCCCTCCCTCCCTTCCATGCAGAGTGTGGCTGCTGATTGGGCGGCTAGGCCGATTGACCCACTCCCATTGGCCTCCAGCATCCAGAGCCCTCCCCTGCTCCCCCCTCCCTCTCTCTGTAGTCCTCTGTAACACACAAACCGACCCACGTGGAGCCAGAATGGTAAGAGGAGGGGGGGGGCAGTCAGGGAGTGGGGGAGTGTTGGATGGGTCCCCAGCCTCCACCTGCCACCCCCCCTCCGTGCATCCCCCCCTCGGTGGGTCCCCCCCCTCCCTGTCTGTCTCTCTCTTGTCTGCTGTGCTGGCTCTGGCAGTACACGCAGACAACTGCTGTCTGCTGCCCCTGGGTCCTAGTGCCCCCTTCCACTAATGGGAAGACAGGCTGCCCTTACCCTGCCCTTCCACCCTAGCCCTGAGCCTCTCCAACACCCCAAACCCCCCAGCCCCAGCCCTCATCCCCACACACCCTAATCCTCTGCTCCATCCCTGAGCCCCCTCCTGCATCATGAACCCCTCATCCCCAGACCCACAGCCCTCACCCCTGCATCCCCTCCTATCCCCAAACTCCCTCCCAATCCCCCTCCCTCTTCCCACACACCCCCTCCTGCCCTCAAACTTCCTCCTAAAGCCTGCACCCCCTCCCTTTGCACCGCCTCTCACCCCCAAACTCCATCCCAGAGCCTGCACCCCTCACCCCCTCCTGCACACCCACCCCCTGCCCCAGCCCGGAGCCTGCACCCAGCACCCAAACTCTATCCCAGAACCTGCACCCCTCCTGCACCCTAATCCCCAGCCCAGGACCTGCACCCCAGACCTCCTCCCCCCACCCAACCCCCCCTCCCAGAGCCTTAGGCAGGTGGGGTGGGGGGTTCTGGGCACCACCAAAATTTCTACAACCCTGCCACCCATGCGAGTGGATAAGGGTCAGGGCAGTCAGGGGACAGGTAGGGTCCTGGGGGGGGGGCAGTTAGGGTAGGGGGTTCTCAGCAGGGGACAGTCAGGGGACAAGAAGCAGGGGGGGTTGGGGTTCTGAGGGGAGCAGTCAGGGGGTGGGAAGTGGGAGGGAGTGGATGGGGCGGGGCTAGGGCGGGGCTTCCCCCCCCCCCCAGTGTCCTCTTTTTTGTTTGTGGAAATATGGTAACCCTAATTACCGGTCTCACCAATGGGGAGTTGTGCCAAAAGTTTTATAATGTAAAGCTGACTTGAAAATGTGGGTGGGGGAGACTGAATGGGTGCCCTTTTTTGTTTCTTTGTGATGTATAAATAGGGCCTGGAAGATTTTTGTGGTGGTGGCGGGGGGAGGGGGGGGTGTTAGTGTATGTGTTGTGGAAGGTAGGAAAGAGGGTTTTGTGCTCAATTTTTGCCTTAGAAATATCAGCATAGCCAGTCCTGTCTTCCCTTCTTTTGCTGAAAGACTTGTGGGTACTCTCTGAAATGCGGGTTGTGAGCTTTCTCAGAGCTTAACTGAAGAGGCAGGGGTGTTAAATCTTAGGCATCCTTATAACCAAGTGCTTGTCGGTCATTTAAGTGAATAGGTGTTAACAAAAAAGCCACAAAAATGTGTCAGCACACCCAACTGCCACAAGCTGCCCCATTTGACCTCTGAGAAGCAGTGTCTATTAGTCAAAAAGCACCCCAGAATTCTTTGCATCAGCTACCTTGGCAGTGTGCTGACTCTGTGGGTGCTCTGGGGCTCAAGCAGCTCTGGAAAAAAAATAGGGGGTGCTCAGCACCCACAGACGTTGCCCTGCCCATTGTTCCACCCCAAGGTCCCACCCCTGCTCGGCCTCTTGCCCCGTGGCCCTACTCATGGTGCGCCTCTTCCACCCCTGCAATGCCTCTTCCCTTGAGGTCCCCAGCCGCTCGCTCCTCTCCACCCCCTGCTCCCATCACTCACCCTTAAGGCAGGAGAAGGCAGAAAGAAGCGAGCGGGAGGCGCACAGTGGAGGGGGCAGAGAGGAACAAGCAGCAGGTGTGAGAGGAGCCTCGGGGGAAGAGGCAGAGCAAGGGCGAGAAGAGGTGGAGTAGGGGTGGGGCCTTGAGGGATGAGGCCAAGCAGAAGTGGGGCCTCCGGGTGGAGTGGGGAATAGAGCATCCACTGGCAAAAACAAAAGTCAGTGCATGTGCTTGGCACCATTTTTAAGCACCACTCTAGCTAGTGCAAAGAATTCTGGGGGTTATTGGGAACTAAAAGTGCCTGCTGCACACACACACAAAAAATGATGAAAGGGATATGCTTTGGGAGGAGGAAATTATATAAGGGACTGGCTATGTCAGTGGCAGTACAAGAGCAGGCAGTGATGGACACATGGACATCAAATCCCATTTTAACAATGCACTTAAGGCCACCCCTGCCCAAAGAAATCCTCTCTAGGGTGAGAGAGGAGTTGTAGCTTTATGGCCCCTTCAGTTCTTAGTCACTTAGTTTGAGATTTCTCAATGAGAGGGCCAGTTTTTTAATGATCGTTTCCAAGATATGGACATCTGCCTCACTTATCACAATGACAGTACTTTTCAAGTGTACTCTCTTATACCTAAATCTCCCCATCCTGATCCCAAGCTCTTACTTAGAAATCTTGAACTCCACAAACTTCTGTTGTGGTCTAGCTGCATAGCCAAGATGAGCCTCAAATACTGATAAAGTAGGGAGACCTTACCTGTGTTCTCTTTTTCCTTCTGCTATAGTATTATTTAATTGAGTTATGCTTGCTATGTCCCCTGGTTTTAACAATACACAGACTATAGTTCCCCACCCACTGAAACTGAGCAGGCAAATTCCCACTCAGGCCCTGCACTGGACCTATGCATTGATCAAATTCAGGAAAGAGAGTAGGAAATGAAACACACACCCTCTTTGTAAACTAAAGCAACCAACACAGGGCCTGTGTTATACAGGAGGTCAGACTGGATGATCACAATGCTCCCTTCTGGCTTCAGAGGCTATAAAAGACAGTGTAAGGGAAAGCAAACATGGACACTTCTCGTGCTCTCCTACTTCTACTCTGACCTAAAAGTTTATATGTTTACAAAGTGGAAATGTGCCAGTCACATTGGGTTAAAGATTTATTATAGAAGGAGAGCCGATGGCTCTGGGACTAACCTCTGGAGCTTTTCATAACAACTCTTCAGAGCTAGTGTCCACCAGCTGTGTAAATTCCATCCTCATTATCCAGTGGCCCATGTGAACTTAGTGGTGGTTTACTTCTATTGGTGAGGAGCGGTCACATCACAAAAGCCCGCACACATCATAAATTAGCTTCTTCACTAGCAGTCACACTAGAGAGGTTAAGGACTGAGTGGGCCATGGAGACTGATCTCCCCTCTCCCTCCTAGAAGTGGGGACAGTCCAAAGCAGAAGTACATTGGCAGGCTACAGTGTGGGAGCAGTTTGCCCTCTGTCTATCTGTCTGTTCTCTGGCTAAAAAGAGATTTTGGTCTTCATTGCTGACCTCTGGGGACTTTTCACAAACAATAAATGATAATAATTAACCTCTACAGCACCTGCTGCGGGGTGGCCCCAGAACAATGAGGAGACAATTTTTCACAATAATCTATCTTAATACATGTGATTTTTAAAAAATCTGCTGCAAAACAAGGGGCTACATTCAAAAAGAATGAGCAACACATTTGCATTAATATTATTGTTTTGTTATTGTATTGTAGTAGGGACCCCAAACAGGGCTCTGGGCCCCATTTTATAGGCACTGTACAAAGAAATCACACAAGGCAGTACCAGCTGCCTTAGAGCTCACAATCCAGGATTTGGCAATATATGAATATGCAGACAAATGGTGTGGAGGAAGAGAGGACGAGGTAACAGAAACAGGTGTGACTGCATAAATTAACAAATGTGGTTAGTACATTTTAGTTGGACAACAAGAGTCAGGAGAGAAGATTTCTCCTTTTGTAAACAAAATATGTCAGCATAAACACTATAATCATATACATGATCCTATCAGAAATGATCCCTAGTCTCCAGATTGCTCCTCACGCATGTTCTGGATGTGCAAAATCTGGCAGATGATCAGAGTAAAGTTCCCAAGCACATTTCAAATCCTGTGCTACATGATGAAATTCCCAATGGCTCCTACTGGCGTCTCTGCCTGTGATATATGGTGGAAGATATCATGTCAGATTTCCAACAGGTCTTGTTGCCTACCACTGACAAAATCCATCACTGTTACTCCAGGTGGCAGTGCTAACATATTCCCAACTAGTCTTGTTCGTCCTAGTCTATTTCCCAGGCCTTGTGATTTCGTCCAGCTCATGACAACATGCAGCCATATGGTCCTGTGCTCTGATTCGCATTAACCTTCACAAGCCAGGCAGGACAGGGCTGCATCAGCGTTTAGACTGGAGATCTTCAAGGAACATCTATGTGGTACATCAGTGCTGGTGGGTGGTGATTAAGTAGGTGGGGCTCTTTATTATTATTAAATAATTATGTTGCAATAAAGCCCAGAGACCACAATCAGGATGAGGATCCCATTGTGCTAAGCCCCGTACAAACATGTTGTCATAACTATAAAGGGAAGGGTAACAGCTGTCCCGTGTACAGTACTATAAAATCCCTCCTGGCCAGAGACTCCAAAATCCTTTTCCCTGTAAAGGGTTAAGAAGCTGGCTGGCATCTGACCCAAAGGACCAATAAGGGGACAAGATACTTTCAAATCTTGGGGGCGGGGGAGGAAAGGCTTTTGTTTGTGCTCTTTGTTTGGAAAGTCTGTCCTCTCTTGGGACTGAGAGGGACCAGACATCAATCCAGGTTCTCCACATCTTTCTAAACAAGTCTCTCCTATTTCAAACTTGTAAGTAAACAGCCAGGCAAGGCGTGTTAGTTTTACTTTGTTTTCTCAACTTGTAAATGTACCTTTTACTAGAGTGTTTATCTCTGTTTGCTGTACTTTGAACCTGAGACTAGAGGGGAGTCCTCTGAGCTCTTTAAGTTTGATTACCCTGTACAGTTATTTTCCATACTGATTTTACAGAGATGATTTTTACCTTTTTTCTTTAATTAAAAGCTTTCTTTTTAAGAACCTGATTGATTTTTCCTTGTTTTTAGATCCAAGGGGGTTGGATCTTGATCCACCAGGAGTGGGTGGGAGGAAGGAGGGGGGATGGTTAATTTCTTCTTGCTTTAAGATCCAAGGGGTTTGGATCTGTATTCACCAGGGAATTGGTGAAGAGTTTCTCAAGGCTTCCCAGGGAAGGGAACTAGCTTTGGGATGGTGGCAGCGGACCAGATCTAAGCTGGTAGTTAAGCTTAGAAGTTTTCATGCAGACCCCCACATTTGTACCCTAAAGTTCAGAGTGGGGAAGCAGCCTTGACACATGTGTAAAGATATGATCCCTTCCCGAAGAGCTTACAACCTAAGCAGACAAGTAACACATGAAAGCTCTGGGAAGAGGGATACAAACTAACACAATAATTATGTACAATATATACATTAAAATATATTTGATTACTATAGATAAAGTAAATGCCACCTATCTCCATCTGCCCGGGGCCCAGGCAGTCTGAACTGCCTGTTTCTTGTAAATGGTGTCAAAGTTAGACTTAGGACTTATAGTTTGTCAGACCACTCTGTTTTATTAGCACAGCGCTCTGCTAATACATTCAGATAATGTGAGCCTCCATGCAAGATTCAAACAGTTTTATTTATACAGATAAAAGGGTGCGAACTAAACAAAGGGACAGAGAGAGCAAAATTGTAAAATATGCATGGAGCACAATATGCATATTCTGCTTTCTTGTTAACTCTTATTGATTTAAGACTAATGCTTCACCAATTGCCCTTAAGTGGCAAGTTAAGCAGTTAATGTCTGCTTTTCTGCCCCCCTGGCTTGCAGCATTTTTCATTTTTACTTAAAGGTACATACAGCATTCTTTAATTTATTTTATTTCTTTAATATAATTCATTTCACTTTTACAATCCCTCCTTTTGGTTAAGCTTACGCAAAGACCAACAATTACTGGGTTTCACATATTAATAGTTTTTTATTTTTTGGTTTATTAGTGATATTTAACATTATTATATTAGCACTTTGTTTTGGGGCAGTTACCTTGGTGGCATACCTTACACAATTCTGGATACAACAGGAGATTAACTGAAAACATACAAAAATCATTAGGATTTTACACAGGATAGTTAGGGCTCCCTGAAACAACCAGTTTTCTATGCCAGAGAAATTGAATAGGTTACTTAGCCACTTCCATAAAGAACTTGGCTCTTTATGGGGAAGATATGCAATTTGTTTTAAGTGACTAGCACGATTTATTACCTTATTGGTGTTGTCAGGTATGAACACACAACATTTTTTTTTAATGAGAGCACAGGTTCCTCCTTTGGCGGCCAGCACTATGTTTAATGCCTGACGGTTTTGGAGGGCCATCTGTTGGATTGCCCCTGTTTTTTTGGCCAGGGTCTTTAAACTTTCTCCGGTTTCATTTGCCATTATTTCAACTACTGCTTGTAACCTTAGGAGCCTTTTTGCATGGTGTATTACTCCCCCAAGTGGGATAAGGGAACTGCCAATGGCCTCTTCCCAGGTCAAGGGGCTTATGTTATTTACATACCATTGGGCATTTGATAAGTCCCTTTTTCTTCGCCTGAAATTACGAAGGCGTTTTCGTGGGAAGCACTTGGAATTGTGGGAAGAGTCGGGCGAGATAACAGATACCTGACCAGTTAGCTGGTAACACAGTATAAGCTTTGGTTTTACAAACCCAATAATAGCCTATTAAGGCTGGGAAGGGTCGGTTGCACCCATTTGTCACATAGGTGCCTACAAAGGAGGAGTAATATCCTTCAAAGGGCACAGGGTAATTCTTCTTACGAGGAGTGGTGTTATTTGCATGGCATTGAAAGATTGTATTGTTTTTACTAAGATTACTGTAGGGGGAACAGGAGATTGATTTTTTTGTTTGATCCCAGGTCGAGAAAAAATTTATATTCCCATACCCGGCCCGCCACTTTTTAGTTTTGTTTGAATAATTCCATACACCATTGGCCACAATATGCTGAAGGCAATGACTTTTTTCCAGATCCAGCCCTGTCCCATTACACACCCAACACCAATGACCTTTTTCCTCCACCACACTTATTCATTTAGATACATTTATTTCCACTGCTTTCCAAGTGTTATTATTGTTCCATGTTTTGTTAAACGGATGAAGTCCTCCAGTGAGGTCTGGGGAATTGAGTGGGATTGCCAGGACAGGAATACCAGCTTGAGAGTGGGCTGGGATGTGGCTGCAGACCCAGCAATTAGAAATATTAAGAGTCTGAGCTATCCACACTTGCTGCTGGATAAAAGAATTGTCATTGTGGACTCCCCAGACCTTAAGACACCAGCAGCTGAGGAACAGGCGCCACCAGAGGCTCATGTTGGAGGCAAGGCCCTTCCGGTTCTGACAACCTCAACGGAGGGAACCGCAGTTACGGTTTTACATCCACCAGGCAGCAGGCGCTAGGCTTACTACTGCTTCTTTTTGGGCCTTGCTTTAGGTCCTCGTTTGCTTCTGGCAACCCTTACGAGCACGTAGATGGTAAGGTATTGCAGGCTGTTCCTCTGCGTCTTCTTCTGGAGTCAAAATTGACTTTGCGTGGTCCTGAGGTGATTGGTTTGCTGGGGGGTGCCTTTTTACACTGCGAAGCATGTATGCACGCTGTGATGCCAGACAGTTTAACAGCCATCTGGATAGTAAGCAGTACCTGATGATTCTTTGATGTCCTTTAAGTTTTTTTACTTCTTTTTTCTTGACTCTGGCTATAACAATGGCCTTCACACCTTATCTTTTCCTGATGCATACATTTCTTATTTACACAGATTGGGAATACAAACAGTAGTATTTTATGTGGAGCAAAAAGGCATTGCAAATTAAACCTTGCTAAGTTTTACAATCAATAACCAAGACAATTTACATTGAGACCCAGGCCTTTAATGTTCCTCTAATTTACTTAACATAGACACAATAGAGAATCCTGTTTTTTACTTACTAAACCTTAAAACAAAGAAATGTATATTTAACTAGAGGCCTACTTTGTAATACATATAGGAAACCATAGTAGACATTATAACTTATTCTAAAACAAAAGGGTGACCATAATCAGTCATAAGGATTGTTCTGGTCTGTTATTCCTTTTTGCTATTCAAAAAGGGTGGCTGACAGGGATGAAATTAAATCATACATTAATTTTTATTCTGCTCCTACATATCCCCCTTTTGACACTAAGATTATTAATCGCCAGTGTCACTTCTTATTTAATCCACGTAATAGAAAATACTGGGAGGTGATTTGGGCCTGTGGCTCTAGCTTTGCATACATTTGTTTTATTCAACAGCACATTTTAAACATTTCAATTAAACACATACAATTTAAAATCAAAAACAATTAGGGTTAGTAACATTAGTACGCCAGTAGTTGTGGGAGACCATTTAGAAAATATATTATACCAATGGTAAGCTGTTATGTCTTTCTGCAGTGGCAATTTTTAACATGTTGCCATTTGCATGTATAATATGAATGGTTCGGTTTTCCACATTGCCCTTTTGTTTGTTTTAGGAACTATGTTACCTTTTTACCTTTTGTAAACACAGTACTTACATTACATTTATATTTGTCTATTGGAAGGTTGCTAACACTTTTATTTTTTTAAAACACTTCCCCCCCCCCCCCCCCAAGAATTAACACATACACATAGCCCATTATACAGTACTTTGGTTACATTATTTATTTTATTCCACATACAGGATCCTAGTGAGATATCTTTACTACAGGGCTTTGGAGCAACAGGCATGGATGGATAAGCATTTCCACTTTTATTTGTTTTTTATTAGGTTGTCCTGTAGCTGATATTAGCTTTTTCTGAAAGACAAAAATAACATTTTTTCTACCCCTTTTGGGATGGCATTTATTATTGCTTAAAATATTTCTTTTTTTTACAAATACCCTTGCTGATTGCATGCAAAACAAGAGGAATTACCTCTATATTTTCCTGTGTTTTTGTTCTATAGGCAGGCCAGGTTTTAATGGCTTTTATTTTTTAAGAGTTATGGGGAAATTATCCCACTGTTCAGTCATTAAATTCATGAGGTGGTGTACCTCAGTTTTCCCTTTACAGCAGACCAAGGTTACAATGTCTTTCCTGCTGTATTAAGCTTTAAGTTTGTTCACAGGTAACAGCTGAAAAGCATCATTACCATAAAGGATTTCTTTTTTTCCCAAAAAATCATACACATTAGACATTGTTACAGGGGTACTTATTAACATTAAATTTATTTTAATTAAAGGTATCTTGTTATACTGTGCCTTTTATTTAGACAATTTGTTTGCTGACCAGGTATGTTCTTTATCTGCAACTTCTTTGTGCTGGCAGTTTTTTTACTTCCTTTATCAGTTGGATAATTTGCATTATTACAGGCTTGGCTTTTGGATTTAAAACCATTAGCAGAGCTCAGAGCCTCTGTTTTAAAAGGAACACAATTAACTTTTACCAGAATTTTGATTACTTTTAACTCTTGCTTTCAAAACACACAGATCTGAAAAAGAAAACATAGTCTATTGTGGCTCCTTTAGAGCCCTAATAGGATTTTAATTAAGTAGCATGTTTTTTTTGCATTTTTTTTACCCCCTCTATAATATACACTGCACACTTCTGCACATGTCTTCTATACTTTAACTTTTAAAACATTAGCCATATTAATTTTTACATAGGGTGTAACTGTTTCTTTTGTTCTTACAGAGTTTTATGTACCCTTATCAAAGTGACAATCTGATTACACAGAGCCATTTTAAGGCTTAGTGTTTCTAACATTGCTTCTTTTTGTTTTGTGCACCTCACCCCTGCTGTTGCTTCAGAGGGCCACTGTCTTTATTTTTTTCCTACAGCTTTTATTTGCTATTTTGTTACAAAAACAAACAAACAAACAGAATCCAGAATTTCTCCCTATTTTTTTGATTTTGACTGTCCTGCTGCAGTCATGACTTGGTTTTTATTTGAAAACATTTAAATTTTGTAAAGAATCAAGTTACACCTTAAGGGTTAAATACCAAATCTTAAAGTCAACCAACTCTGATTACCTGTGTCTGGCAAAAAGGTCTGTCAGTTTTGCAACTTTGAATTAAAAGAGTCAAATGGATTTTTAGTAGCACTATAAACAAAACAAAACCAATTTATCTTAAACTTACAAAACAGGAGTTTTACAAACCTCACATATTCCCACAGACAGACGGATACATACACATTTTCTTTTCCTTAACATCCCTCTTACACTGCTTTGTTTTTACATAGCTGTACATAGATTACATTACCTTTATACATTTGGGGCAGTTAAGTTCCAATAGAACCCCCCCATGTTCTTTTAGCAAATTTGACTCAATTGTTCATAATTAAATGATTTTAATTAGATCACAAAGTTTAACTGTTTAATTCTCTCCAGCCTCTGTAGAGTTAACTTTTCACTCTCTTTCCTTAAATTACTTGTTTATTTCCCAAAATGACACCTTTATCAACTCAGATTTTACCATTTTAAATATTGTTCTAGGGGTTCATACTTGCACTTACTCCTGACACTATGCCCTTAGGGCTTCCAACCTGTTTGTTTGTGTTTTTTTTTTTTTTTTTTTTTTAGTTTCTTTATCTGTTGCTTGCCTGCTTGTCTGGGCCCAATCCCGCTTTTTCCAATGAACCATTTTCGTGAGTGATATTGTGGTTATTTCACAATTTTGAAAGAAATGCTTAAGGAAAGGGACCAGGAAGGGTGGGGGCTAGTTGAGGAGCCCACCCTTCTTGCTGAATTGGTAATGGAACACTAAAGAATCAGTTTCTGAGGCAGACAACGAAGGGGAACAGAACAAGGGGCATTTTATCCTTTTTACAAAGAGGGGAGTATGAAGGGAGTTGGGATCGATCCGGGGTTGTTGTTTTTTTTTGTCAGAGAACAGGGTGAAGGGGAGCGCTCAGTCTGGTGGTGGGAGAGGAGTCTTTTAATAAAGCTTTTAATTTATTATTTGAATATTTGAGAGAGGCGAGTTTTGATTTTGTCCACCTTCGATTTGCCTTTTCCCACCACTGCATGAAACAATTAACCTCTCCTTTAGCCAATTTAGTTTTAGGCTGGCCGAGTTTGTTTTTTTAAGATGTCCACTCGGTCCTTGTTCCAAGGTTTTAACAGTGGCCACTGAGTTTTGGGATCTCCCTGAGTTAGCCTAGACCATTTTTCCAGAAATTTACAGGAGTCCGGACCCTTCCTAAAACTGAGCCGGCATTCCTTTAGGGAACTGTCCCGACTTAGACGTCTGGTTACCAATACAGGAGGACTTTACACACACCAATCACACAAGAAGGAAATTCGGGTTCGTCAGAGCGATGCCCGGTGCAACACACAAAAGGAGCCCACAGGCTACTGACTCAGTCGCCCTTGCTTTTACACCAAGGGTTTTACCCAAGGTGTGGTGCGGCTGCGATTGTTCAGATTTCACTCACTCAGACCTCGGGGACAGGAACCCCTTGGTCGGCCGATCCCCGGACGGAGATGGCACCCAGACTCAAACACTCCACAGGAGGACAGATAGACACAGAGACAGGACAGTCCTCAGTCCGGACAAAACACAGAAATAATTACCTGACCAGATTCCTGATGTCAGATCCCGGGATCCGTACCAGAACAGAGTGGGAACCAACAGGTTCAATGGCGTAGACCTCACTGTGGTCGTGCGCCCTTCCGTTCAGGAGGAGGACCGCTCGGGCCAAATGCCCAGGTGCCGGCTACCATGGTCGTCCTACAAAAACAGTCAGGAATCACACAGCCCCAGTGAAGATGATTGCCATCTCGGTGGAACCTCCAAATTGTCAAAGTTAGACTTAGGACTTATAGTTTGTCAGACCACTCTGTTTTATTAGCACAGCGCTCTGCTAATACATTCAGATAATGTGAGCCTCCATGCAAGATTCAAACAGTTTTATTTATACAGATAAAAGGGTGCGAACTAAACAAAGGGACAGAGAGAGCAAAATTGTAAAATATGCATGGAGCACAATATGCATATTCTGCTTTCTTGTTAACTCTTATTGATTTAAGACTAATGCTTCACCAATTGCCCTTAAGTGGCAAGTTAAGCAGTTAATGTCTGCTTTTCTGCCCCCCTGGCTTGCAGCATTTTTCATTTTTACTTAAAGGTACATACAGCATTCTTTAATTTATTTTATTTCTTTAATATAATTCATTTCACTTTTACAATGGTGTTGCAGGGAAAAAAACAATTGATTTGTAATAGAGCTGGTTGAAACTCAAAATTTATGTTTTGTGGAAATCTCATTGAAATTGTTACACTCTCAGGAAAATTTTTAGTTTTGTTAAAATGGCATTTTCCAGTGGAAAACTGTTTTGACAAACATGTTTTGACAAGCTCTGATTTTTAATGCACATGTTATGAAGCCTAGTTTCCCATAAACATGCAGCAGATTTACTACATAAACTGCTTGTCTGCACTCTTTTGGGCCTTCATGTCCTTTGCTCACCTTATCTATCATCTCTCATTCATTATCCATGTGTGGACTCCCACCTCTGATCAACTCATGCTGCCAGCCTCCATCGGCCACTTACTAAATTTTAAAACAAGCCCCTTTGTGCTTTCTCCCAGGCTGCCCCTCATGGTTGGAAGATGCTCTCCCACAAACATCCACACAGCTATCTCATTATCCAACTTCAAATTCCTCCTTAAAACTCTCCTTTGCCAGGATGCCTCCAAAAAATACAGCCACTGGTGTGCCGAGACTACTGCCTACCATGCTGACCAATATTGTCTCATTGTTTCTTTGTACTCCTGACTGCCTGCATCCAGCTGTTGTCTCTTGTCTTACAGTTGGATTGTCAGTTCTTTGGGCCAAGGACCATCTTTTGTTCTTTGTAGAGCACCTAGCACAATGGGGTCCCGATCCATGACAGAAGCTTCTAGGTGCTACAGTAATACAAATAATAATAATAATAATAATAGCAGTTATGGAAGTTATCGACTGAAGTCAGCCAGGCATCAATGGAAGAACAAGTGCCTAGATTTCAATGCTACTAAACTCTGGTCTGGCTTGTAAAGCAAAACACAATTGGGCACAAATCACTTTGCATGATATAATACAGCCTGGTTAATTAGATTTTTTTTTACTTAGACTAATATGCAACCAGAGGGACTGAATTCTTCCATTGCATATGCACAGATGCAGTGAAAGGGTTGGAGGTGCCACCTTCCTCCATACTATTTCAAAATCACCCATTCTGCGCTGATAACTCAACTGGAGTATTGTGTCCAGTTCTGGGTGCCACATTTCAGGAAAGATGTGGACAAATTGGAGAAAGTCTGAAGAGCAACAAAAATGATTTAAAGGTCTAGAAAACATGACCTATGAGGAAAGATTGAAAAAAATGGGTTTGTTTAGTCTGGAGAAGAGAAGACTGAGGGGGAAGAGGGGACATGATAACAGTTTTCAAGTACATAAAAGGTTGTTACAGGAGGAGGGAGAAAAATTGTTCTTGTTAACCTCTGAGGATAGGACAAGAAGCAATAGGCTTAAGTTGCAGCAAGGGTGATTTAGGTTGGACATTAGGAAAAAATTCCTGTCAGGATTGTTAAGCACTGGAACAAATTGCCTAGGGAGGTTGTGGAATCTCCAACATTGGAGGTTCTTAAGGACAGATAAGACACACACCTGTCAGTGATGGTCTAGTTATTATGTAGTCCTGCCTTGAGTGCAGGGGACTAGACAAGATGACCTCTCAAGGTCCCTTCCAGTCCTACACTTCTATTGATTCTATTTTTCCCCAACCATCCCAAAAGCTTCACAAGACAAATGAGCCAACGATAGTTGGATATAGCCTGTCAAGCTGATTCCCAGTCAGCCAGATGAGATTTCTGGAGTGTAATGAGGCACTTCCAGCAGAGGTAGGTGGAAATTTTTTTGATTAACTGTTGAGTTTTTCAGGCCCTGAACCTATTTGCCAAATTTGGGTCAAATTCAATTAGTAGATTTGAAGGCGGGAATGTCTAGAGTCAAAACATTTTGTTGCTAAATATTTCATTTAGAAGGAGTTGAAATGTTTCATTTTGAATTTTTGATTCAAAATGGCATTTTGATTTCAAATTTGGCCAATTTAAAAAAAAAACACTTGAAATGGCTGAATCAACATGCATTTTTAAAAGATCGTTTCAAGTCAACTGAAGCATTTTGGTAGATTTGAAATTGAATTTTTTTGAGTTTCAATTGATGGAAAAAAATTGGAAAAATGAGTTTTAGTTTCAGTTTAACCAGATTTTTTTTCTGGATTTTTCTTTGTGTCCCCTAAACCAAAAAATCCATTATTTTCTCAGCTCTAACTCCAAGCCATTGCTGGCCCAGTGAGATATTAAACTCTGGTCCAAACTATTCGGTAGCTGCCAATAGATATCTTTGTTGTCTTTTGCATGTCTCTGTCCTTTTCCTGTTGTGTTTTTTTTCTCCTTTTCACTAGGATTTCACTTAGAGATTCATAGATTCCAAGTCTACAAAGAACCATCATGGTCATCTAGTCTGACCTCCTGTATAACAGGCCATAGAACATCCCTGAAAAAATTCCCAGAGCAGATCTTTCAGAAAATCATCCAATCTTGATTTAAAAATTGCCAGTGATGTAGAATCCATCTGAACCTTGGTAAATCGTTCCGATGCTTAATTACCCTCACTGTTAAATATTATTTCCAGTCTGAATTTGTCTAGCTTCAATTTCCAGCTATTGGATCATGTTATACCTTTCTCTGCTAGATTAAAGAGTCTATTATCAAATAGTTGTTCCCCATGTAGGTACTAGTAGACTGTAATCAAGTCATCCCTTAGCCCTCTCTCTGTTAAGCTAAATAGATTGAGCTCTTGGAGTCTATCACTATAAAGGCAGGTTTTCTAATCCTTTATTCATTCTCATGGCTCTTCTCTGAACCCTCTCTAGTTTATCAGCATAATTCTTGAATTGGAACATCAGAACTGGACACAGTATTTCAGCAGTGATCACACCAGTGCCAAATACAGAGATAAAATAACCTCCCTACTCCTACTCAAGAAGATTTTCTGTTTATGCTTCTAAGGATCACATTAGCCCTTTCAGCCACAGCATCAGACAGAGAGCTAATGTTCAGCTAATTGCCCACCGCAACCAATGTTCCCTCTAAGCTGGCCTCCCAAGAGTCAATCAAATGCTGCCCACTTGATTAGTAGAGCCGCACACATCTGGCAACTTGTGTTCCAGTGCCCCTGCTCTCTGCCTTGGAGCCCCTGGCCAGCTGCTCCCAGGACAGGACCCTCCTGCTTGCTGTGCAGGGCGGGAAGGGGCACTGATGTCAGGATGTCCCCCTTCCCCCCCACCAATGTACCCCATCTCCACAGAGCTGGAGAGGGGGGACAGGGCTCAGGAGGGGGACAGAACTACTTGTGGCTGCAGCAGTCTGAATGAGCCTTCAGACTGGTGAATGCCTCTCTGCTTAAAGAGACAGCACATGGTCTCTCATACACTTCCCCAGCAGCCAGCACACACTCACTCTGTCTTTGTCTCACACACATAAACACACACACACACACAAACTGTCTCTCTCTCTCTCTCTCATACACATACACACACACTGTCCCTGTCTCTCACACAAAAATACACACAGTCTCTGTCTCACATACATACACACACACACACTGTCTCTCTCACACAGACATGCACACATGCATAGTCTCTCTCTTTCACACTCACACACACATACACACACATATTCTTTCACACTCACCTCCCAAAGCATTTCATAATTGTATTTCTCTCTTCTGCTTAAATTTAATTCTTCGAGTAGTGAGGTCTAAAATGCCTAACCTGTCCTGGTTGGAGTAATTATCCCCTATGGTAACTTTTAAAAATATATATTATATCCAGGTTTTTTGTTTCTACTGGGCTAATGTGGTGATGCACATCTGCACATTACCTCGATATTGGTGTACATAACAAAACCTCAATATTGGTGTACATAACAAAATTAACTCTGCACATGGATGGAAAAAAGTAGAGGGAACATTGACCACAACCCTCAATCTTTTTCAGAGTCACTGCTTCCCAGGATTGAGTCTCCTATCCTGTAAGCATGGCCTACATTCTTTTTCTAGATGGATACATTTACCCAAATTTAAATGCATATTGCTTGTTTGCTCCCTATATACCAAGCGATCCAGATTGCTCTGTATCAGTGACCTGTTCTCTTCATTATTTACCACTCCCTCAACTCTGATGTCATCTCAAACTTTATCAGTGATGATTGTATGTTTTCTTCCAGGTAATTGATCAAAATGTTAAATGTCATAGGTCCAGGGGTGAAAGTAACACAGAAGACTTACGGGTACGCGGGCCTGGCTCTGGGCCCCTGGAAGGGGCGGGGTCTCGGGTGGAAGGGGAAGGGATGGGGATCAGCCTCCCCCAGCCAACCCATCCATGCTGCCTGGCCCACGCGGCCCAGGACTCTGGTGGCAATTTAAAAGGGCCCGGCGCTCAGGCCACTGCTGCAGTAGCAGTGGTGGCCGGGAGCCCCAGGCCATTTTATATCACCAGGCCCCAGGGCAGCTACCCTTTTACCCTCCCACACCCCCATTGGCGGTCCTGCCGGTAGGGTCCCTATCGGCAGGGCCACCGACGGAGGGGGGCAAAAGGGGCAGCAACGTTAAAGCACTTTAACGTCGGCTGCGTATGGGCCGGTACCGGTGGCCACTTTTACCAGTACGCCATACCAGCCTGTACTGGCCCATTTTCACCCCTGCATAGGACCAAGAGCCAATCCCTCTGGTACCGGACTAGAAACTCACCTGCTCGATGATGAGTGCCTGACTACAATTACCTATCAGTTAGCAAACTTTTAATCCATTTAATGTGTATCATGTTCATTTTATATCATTCTAGTTTTTCAATCAAAATATCATGCAATCCCAAATCAAATGCCTTACAGAAGTAATTATATCAACATAATTACCCTTATCAACCAAACTTGTAGTCTCATCATAAAAAGAACAGGAGTACTTGTGGCACCTTAGAGACTAACACATTTATTAGAGCATAAGCTTTCGTGGACTACAGCCCACTTCTTCGGATGCATACAGAGTGGAATAAATATTGAGGTGCCACAAGTGTTCCTGTTCTTTTTGCGGATACAGACTAACACGGCTGCTACTCTGAAACCTATCAAAAAAAGATATCAAGTTAGTTTGACAGGATCTGTTTTTCATAAACTCATGCTGATTTACATTAATTATATTATCCTCCTTTAATTCTTTATTAATCAGATCAACTGTATCAGTCACTCCATTGTTTTGCCTGGGACTGATGTCAGGCCTTTAATCGCCTAGATCATCCAATTTACTTGTTTTAAATATTGACACAACAGTAGCTTTCTTCCAGTCTTCTGGAACTTCCTGGGTGTTCCAAAACTTTTTGAAAATCAACATTTATGGTCCAGAGAACTCCTCAGACAGTTCTGTTAAAACTTTTGGATGCAAGGTCTCTGGACCTGCTGATTAAAACATGACTAATTTTGGTACCTACTGTTTAGCGTCCTCCTAAGATGCTAATAGAATGGAAAGTGTTATTTTATTACATGACTACTATATCTGTTTTTTCCCAAATACAAAACAGAAATATTTATTGAACACTTCTGCCTTTTCTGCATTGTTCTTGATAATTCTATCATCTACAACTTGTGTTCTTCTTTCTGAATCAGTATGGAAACAATGAACTATTATTATTCTTTAGTGCTGACAACATTCTTGGTGCTGTACAGTGCACAAAAGTATAGATAGTCTCTGCTTTCAAGAGCTTACAGTCTAGAATGGTGGTTCTAGATTATCTCCCTAGCATGGTGTGTGTGAGAAGGTGCCGATTTAAGATTTAAAGCTAAGGGGTGAAATCTTACCCCTGTTTAAGTCAGTGGCAAAATTCCCATTGACTTCCACGTGTCCAGGGTTTCACTCAAGGGCCTGACCACTAGTGGGAATAAAGGCACTTTCCATGAGAGTGCAGGTAACTCCAGGGTCTTTGTATTTGCACTAGTTGGAATTTGGGCATTCTGCCTCCCAAAATGCCTCCTCCAGTACTCAGGCTAGAGCTGATCAAAAAAATAAAAGGAGAAAATGTTGAAATTTTTTAAAATGCCCTCACTTTAAAAAAAATTCAAAATCAAACATTCACATAATTTCAGCCAGCTTCTAGAACTGGTTGAAAAGCAGGGAACATTTTTCATTAACATTCTGTTGAAAAGTTTACCAATTAAAAAAAAAAAAGTCAAAATTCAGAAAGTTCTGACTAGCACTAGTGAGTAGGGTATAGAATCCTTCTTCACTTCTGTCCCTAGCCTGCTGTGTAGCATTACTTGCACTGATAAACAACTACCACCTTTCACACCAGAGTTGGGGAAGTGATGCTTTTTAAATCCCACATATTGTGAGATCTGTGGATGGAAATTGCTAGAGGCATTATTAATAAAATATTTGTATAAATCAATTTCAGAAAGGGCTTTTTCTTGTTCCTGAAATGCCTTATTGATCTTAAAGTGTACCCTTTTCTCTCTTGTACTTGAATAGCTACTCTCTCTTTAACAGCTAATAAGAAAAAGGAAAATTGGTGGAACTGAGTCCTTTCCCCTCTATTTATCTTCCTCAGATCAATCCCTGGATTGGTTCAAAGTAGAAAGGCCTGTGTTTGATTAAACCCAGACTAAGTTGAGTAAACAGCTGGAAAACTCTTTAGGACTTTCTCACTTGCAGGGCAGACAGTTTGCAATCAGCCTGGCTTTGTCCCTACAGCTGCTCCAACAAGAAAATCAGCAAGAAGAGTTTGTTTTTAGGAGACCACAACAGACCTTTTTGGCCAAACATCTCATTTGTTTTTGTATTTGCCAAAGTGAGAAAGCAAAGTGAGGAAAATGGCAGAGTTGAAGGTAAGTAATACTGATAGTATGTGTGTGTAAGAGAAAAATATGCCATCTCTTTCTCCCCCTGCACCTCCACTTTCTTGTTAGCAGTTCCTAGGGTGACCAGATGTCCCGATTTTATAGGGACAGTCCCGATTTTTGGGTCTTTTACTTATATAGGCTCCTATTACCCCCCCCCCCCCCCCGTCCCGATTTTTCATACTTGCTGTCTGGTCACCCTAGCAGTTCCATAGCTCTTTAAAGCCCAAAAGAGTGGAGAAAGGGAACTTCTAGAACATGCCTGCAATGAGGTGCCTAATGTGTGGGGTGGAGCACAGTAACTGGGGAGGTTTGGACAATTAGGGTGGTGTAGCAGGGAAGTTGTCTATTGTTTAAACCTGAAGTCCAGGTGTGAGTTAGGGATGGTTCTCTTGACAGAGATACCAAGTCTCATTTAGATTTAAAGTCTCTCATTTTTAAAAATTCATTTCAAGGCAGGTTATAAAGTCTCCCTTTCTTGGATGAAGGATTTTGTTTTGTTTAATTTGGCATGTTGTAAATCTCATTTAAGCAGATTGTCCCAGTTTGGGAGTCTTGCCATGTGGACTTTGGTCATCTCCCTCCCCCAGCACACCACCTCCTGCTGATCTGGCTGCCTGGGGGTGTTCCCCAACCAGCCAATGACATTTATCTTGCAACATCTGCCCTGCTGTTGCAAGCCTCTTAAACTAACCCCAAAGCTTTATATCATAGAAAAGTAGTTAGAGCAGGGGACTGTTAGGACTCCTAGATTTTAAACCTGGCTTTACTACTGACTTTCTAGGTTATCTTAGGCAAGTCACTTCACTTCTCAGTGTCCCTATATGTAAAATGGGGAGAATGATCCTGACTTATCTCACGGGGACTGTAAAAATTTAGTGACTGCAAGCTTTGGGAGAGATAATCAGGCTGTTTGGAGATACAGACCTCTGAGACAATAGCAGCTTTTATCCTGAAGAACAGGATTTCCAAGTAAGTGCCCAGACAGTTTAAGAAAGAAGTTCCTTAGCCAGCTAACCCCTTCATGAAGATCCTGTTCTTCTCAGAAGGAGGTGTTGCTGTGTCAAAGATCCTCGTTCTTTCAGGAGAAAAATTAATTTTTCAAAAACTTGGAAATCCTTACTTCAAAATATCACAGTATGTGTCTGTTAAGGGTGATCTACACGTACACACACAAAAGTTAAATCATCTAACAGCACATACCATCTACTCTTCCACCCAGAGATCTGTACTTCGCTAATAGCACAGCCATTTTTCATTACAGAATGAACCACCACAACCTTAATGCTGCCCACATGAGCAGGGGGAAATTTGGAGTAAGGGGAGAGTTGGAAGTCCAGCATCAAACAATGGCAGAGTTGAGGTTATAGTGCATTGACTGTGGTGTATGAAGTCTGTGCTCTAGTGAAATGTGTATCTCTGGGTGGAGGAGTAGAGGCTACGTCCTGTTATATGCCTTACCTGTTCATTTCCTTGCTTTTGTGGTGTTGTGTTATGTGTAGACCAATCTTAACTGATGCACAATGTAATGTTTTTGTGTCTGAATGAATAAATTATTTTTCAGTATCACCCAGCAGTAGTTGAAAAATGTATTATTCACAATGTTTGAAGAGGGGCATTAATTATATTCCAGTCTATGTATTCAGACTTCAAAAGCATTTTTCTAGGCCTGCTGTCTAATCTCTCCAGCGAAAGGTTATCATTTAGAGGTCAGTGCCTGGCTCCCAAAGAGAGAGCTCCACTTTGCATCCCAGTCATTCAAATCCATGGATGTTGTTTAATTTTTTATGTTGCACTGGTTTTTATCTCCCCCATTTTACTGAAAAATGTCAAAACAAAGACGAAATGTAATCAGATGTATTCTTAAGATCACATTTACATAGAATGTTGCAGAATTATGAGAGAAACACACATACACTAGAAACCTTGCAAACTTTTCACAGAAAAACCTTCCCCCCAGCTCCCCTGAGCTCTCCCCTCACCAATCCACCCACACAACCCACTGGGATGGTTAGAAGTAGTGGTAAGAATAATGAAAACAGACAAGTAGTGCATCCCAGGGGAGGTAGCTTGTAATAATTATCTTGTCTCATCTCACATATAAGAACTTGGTGAAGGGGAGATTTCAAACAGATTTTAGGTTTATTTGTTTTTTTACCTTACCAGCTTTTCTATCCTCTGAAGAAATTACTAACATGGGTCCCAGTCCTGTAACTGGATCTCTGGAGACAGATCTTTACCCCTATATGGAGTCCCACTTCAGCTGGGGGCTCCACTCTCCTAGATCAGACTGTTCAGACTGGATCAGAAAAGTTCAAGCCGGGGAATCCACTACAGTTCATTGCCACGCTATCTGTCTAAACTCTTACATGAATTCAGAGTTGGTGAAAGGTGCTGGAGTAACAGCCCTGGAGAGTGAAGCCCTCTGTTTATCCACAGAGCTGATACAGCCTGGGCAGTGGCAGGGCAAGTTTAACGCATGGTGCCCTGACTGTGATTTTTAGAGTGTGTGTCCACAGCAAATGAATGTGTGATTGTAGTATGGGTATGCTTACTCACAGGAGTTTAATCTAGCGATCACATGTAACAATAGTGAAGACATGGTGGTATGGACACTGGAACAAGCTAGCAACCTAAGTAAGTACCCAGGGTTCCTGGTGGGTTTGTACTGGAGTGGCTAGCCCATGTCCCCACATCTTCACTACTACTGTTACCTGTGCTAGCTAGATTAAAGAAAGTGTGGGTGTGCCTACCCACAGTACAGTTATACCTTAACTTGTGATGTGGATATACCTTTGGTCAGGGCCAGCTCCAGGGTTTTTGCCACCCCAAGCAGCAAACAAACAAACCAAAAAAAAGCCACAATTACAATCAGCTCTACCGTCACCGCTTCAGTCTTCGGTGGCAGGTCATTCGCTCCGAGAGGGAGCGAGGGACCTGCCGCTGAAGAGCCCTCTCCGGTGGCCGCACCAAGCACCTGCTTGCTGGGCTGGTGCCTGGAGCCAGCCCTGCCTTTGGTGGTGAGAGGGGAGTTTGGTCTCCATGGCCCTTTCAGTCCTTGGCCGCTCTGGTGAGACTATCAACACACAGTCCAGTTGGTGCCAATTGTGATAATGCTTTGTAACGGGGCCACCTATCCACTAGGACTTGGACTTAGATCCACCAAACTAATTAAACATGCACCAAACTACAGTCCCATGGTGACCATTATTATTGTCCCTCTCGGTATGGATTGGATTCAAACCAGTGATAGAGCTCATATCGCCAGAGCCATCTGCACCCAACCCTCTTCAACGTGTTTTTATTATTTTTGCCGGTTTGAGAAATGTGCTCTAAAGTAACATTCAAATAACTGTCTTAGTTTAAAGGACGCTGGGGTTACACATTCATCTTTGTGTAGCCAGAGGAAAATGCTGCAGAGTTATAGATTAATCTCTAAGGGAGCAAGTTGAGGTGAGTCTTTTGGAATTTGCTATAGCAAAAGGCAAAGTACAACTAAATAAAATACAAGTCCTTGAAAGCAAGTCAGTACTAAATTAATGGCAGGACAACGTCTCCCTGCCCACAGCTACAGCCATGACAATAAGAAGCAGTTTTCTTTTGGAGGCCCTCAGTGCAGTTACCTGTGATTTATTCTTTTTTTCTGTGGCATCTGGAAAACTCATTTGACAAACAATGCCACAGCAGCAGCTTCCTTCACTCCTGCCAGTACACTGCAGTTGTGATGGGGAACCTTGAGCAGGGCTCTGACAGTGCTTGTATGACAGGTCTCTAAACATCAACTCCTCCCTGACTTGATTGAATCCCATCAAACCTGCAATCCCCACCCCTGAATCTCTGGGCTCTGTGTATTGATAGGGGATGACTAATGCCTCTGCAGCTACCCACTGACTGTGTAAAGTATGAGGGGAACAGGCAGTGGCTCAGTCTGTCAGAAATCTGCCTGCATCCCAGTGCTCTCACGTCAGTCTCATGCTCTCGGCTGTGTTAGATGCAGTGCAGCAGATTGTGGACCCAGAGCAGATTCAGTCATGAGCTGCTTTTGATATTTCATTTCACAGCAAACAGGAATGAATAGAGTTTTTTTTTGGGGGGGGGGGGGATCCTAATTTGGGTGCAGCTGGATTCTGTCCAGCTGATGGATTGGGTCAGCTGAGAGGGTTTAAAGCTTTTTAGATTTGAGGGAGCTGATGGAGTCTCTTGTGAAATTGTTATTACACAGCAGAGAGCTGAACCATGAGTTCATCTCTTTTCCCATATGTTGCTGCACTGTGGACATTATGCATCTGAGGATTTCTCTAGCTAGATTAGCAGACACACAAGCTAATCATGTCTCTGAGACCCACAAACTATCCCACCCTCAATCAGTTTTAGTTCAGAACCTTTCACAGGCACATATAATAGTCTGCACATGATCACATGGTGTCTTTTCCATATGCAGCAGGCTTTTTGCATTAACCCTTCCCGCACTGTGGAGATGACATGTTGCATCAGGCCCAGCCTTGGAAAAATAAGGTGCATTCCCCCCGCCCCACCACACACATGCTTACCCCACCATGTTTGCATCTTTGGTAAAGGTGAATGCAATGAGTAGGGCTGGTTTAATTATAGAACTGCTGCAGTCTCATCAGATCTTGCTGCAGTTCTGTTTGGGGGGGGGGGGAAGCTCCATTACAATACATTTGCCAGGACTGCCTCTAGTGACCTGCTGTTTTGCATATCAATATACATCTTGCAGCACTGCTTGCAGAAACACATGGAGACCAGAGTCCCAGTGATTTATTCATTTGCAGGAGGAACAACAGGGAACTTTCCACCTCTAAACCATTGTAGCCAGGTGGGGGGCTGCTGCTAATTGCTGATGCTCCCAGTAGCTGGTGTCCAGTGGCAGTAAAAACTAAAAGGGCCAGTTCCCAGAGGTAAATGAGACCCAGGATTGTGCAGATGGACCTTGTGCTCACAGTGGGGAAGGAGGCTGAACTCTTTGCAGACGGAGCTTCCCCCCCCACCCAGGCTTGTGGCCACTGTCAATCCACCCCCCTTATGTGGGGCAGGGGAAAGGTTGCACAGCTGAACTGAATTGTTTGGTTTGTGACCAAAGCTCTGTAATCCACACCTGAACCAATTAAATGCCTGGTATGTGAGAGCTGGGGTGGGCAAAGTAGCTCCCCCTCCCCAAGGTATAATTAATAAACTTGCAGCTTGCCGATTAAACCCATCCCATGTGCCTGTCAATCATTCACCTGCTATCCTAGTCAAACTCTAAAGTACACATTCTGCACTGGTGTGAATGGTGACTTGCAACAGTGCAGTTTATCATGGTTTGAAACTGGGGTTAGCCCACTGTTAGGTCTGGGGGGCCAAGGTAGGAGGAGGGGCTGTGAGAAGCCCAGCTCTCTTCCCTGCTGCCCTTGCAACAGGCAGGAGCTGTGTATGCCTGAGGAGAAGCCAGGACTGAGAACTCCACCCCCCTGCTCTGGAGCCCATGCAGGCAGAGCAGGCCTAGGAGGATGTGCAGCTCACTTTCTGTAGTGTGGATCCCTCATGTGCACATCAGCTTAGAAAACTAGATACAACTTTTAAAATATTGCTCGTCTAACATGGCAGCCGGTGCTGGACATTAACTGAGCTCAAACCCAATCAGACAATAGCAGTTTGGTGCATACAAGTGACATAGTTTGAGCGCCAGGTGTGTGCGTGCATGTGCACACACAAGATTACTGACAGGTCCTTTTAAAGGGGGCACTGAATGTCAGACCCCCCCATTACCCGAATGACTTCAGATTTGCATTACTAACCATGTCCTGGAGCCCAGTAAGTCACACCAGTTTATAAGACAGTATTGGTATGCAAGCAGATGTTATGGCACTTAGAAAAATCATCTTTTACAGAGTAACCTTGTCTCAACATTAACTCCGGCGCTAGCACTCCTCCATAAGGTTAGTGAAGTGCTTGCATGTCCTTGTGTGGAAGGGGCTACTCAAGGGTATTATTCTTCCTGAACCCAGGCATGCTGTTATCTTGCATATCTAAAAAGTGCCAGCATGATACGGTGCTGGGTGCATTCACAGGTGCAGACAGATTAGATTGAAAAGGAACCCTGGCTATGTCTGCCAATATTATCGTTGGTTAATGAAGATAGATAAACCCCTGTTCACATGTTGCAAAGTCAGTCCTCTGAAATAACCAAACCAAAATAGATCACTTGGCAAAGTCAAACTGTACCCAAAGAATTTGGAAAAAGCACATCTGTTTATTTTTAAACACTGATGTATGAGTGTATGTTTGTGTTGTTATTTCATAGTACATGCCAGGATTTGGTAATGAATGTGTCTCTGAAGATCCACGCTGTCCTGGAGCCTTACCAGAAGGACAGGTACTGATTTATTTATTTTTTTAATAGCAAGGAGTAGCGTGAGCACCCGTTCCCCTGCTATTTTGAGTCTCAAGATGCTACCATGAATCTCAAGTCTGCCACTACAGAAATGTTAAGGAGCCTCCTTTTTGCAGCATTAGAACTGTGCATTAGTATAAGTTATAGTTAAGGGTTTCTAGTCAAAATTCCTATTTTCATCATTCATAACTTTCCAAAGTTTTCACCTTTGGGGCTGAAATTTCCAGGCCTGGTCTCTGTCCCAGAGTGATTTTGGGGGGAGGAAGTTGGAATAAAAATAGTTCAACTATGTTTGAGAAGGAAGAGAGGGGGAGGAAATTAACATTTTCTTCATTATAAAAAAAAAATCATGTGACTTTTTTCTCTCAGCTCTAGGTCTGATGTGGATTGGGAGAGAGATAGCCCTACAGAGGAGAAGTGTTCCAGTCAAAACTGATTTTGATTAGTCTGAGCAATGAATCCATGATAGGGCAGTTTCTCCTTTCTAGGGATGGGGGCAGGGAATAGTTAGCTAGTCATGAGCCGACAGGCTCATTACAAAAATGTTAAAAGTGAATAAAATAGAATAATTTATTTCCAAATATATTAGTTTTTTTTTAAATATTTTCCCTTGTTCTTTAAATAAAGGCCTGCAGGCCTCACTTACTCTCACTATCCAACTTACAGAAATAAGAGCAAGTCATCAGGGAAATAAAGACTATGGGCCCAGATCTGGTTTAATTTACACCAAAGTAAATCCACTAAGCCTGATTCTCCACCACCTTGCATGTTGTGTAAGTGGTTATACTTGGGCAGAATGGGCATAAAACCCACCCGCAGCAGGATGGTAGCATTTTACACCCTGCTCTGCACTCTGTAAAGGTGTAAATGCACAAGGTGCTATGATGTGGAGAATTAGGCCCTGGAGCATAAACTGTACGCATATGAGGGAAGAGTTAAGATTGTATAGGGAACCTCAACTCTGGCATTTCCTGACTTTTGAGGACTTCTAATACCATTGTTTTTTTGCCGGGAGTGTATACTGTAGACAGTTAAACACAAGTCACGGATGGGTTAAATGCAGTCTAGAGGCCCACCTATCTCCACAATGCAGCCTACATAACTATAGGTCTCATTATGCAGTGCTCCATCCTGATGCTTGGCATGCTCATTACATGCTGGGACCTGTAATCTCCAAGGGCTGCTCTGTTCAAAATGAAGGCAACTGCAACTTGCACCAGTTTATGCAAATTAGATGCAGCCCTCAGACTCCTGGTTGCCTATGCAGCCCCTCAGTTGGGCAAAGTTTGGTTGCCCCAGACAATACACAGTGTCAAAACAGTTAATACAAGATTTGAGAATGAGTAAAAAATACCAGGTCCCAAAGGTCCCTCTGCAGTATTTATAAGGCAGGCATCGGCAGTGATGCAAGCTAAGATAAAAACTATGGGGGCTATTGATCCCCCCCACTTCAGAGCATACCATACTCACAAGGTGAGGTTTAAGGATTGAAGAACTAGGTGCATTATGAAGGCTTTACATTTTACTCTCACACACCTGGCACTGGATGCTGTTAGGGCAGAATGGGAGACTGCATGGACCACTGGTCTGTTTTGATACAGCAGGGTGGCAGGATAACTGCAGCTGGACTATAGGCCTGATCTGGTACAACAGGTACCTGGAGATACCAAATGAGACAGACTATTTGTCTGTTCCACTAGGGCATTTATCTGGGTGCCTTTGTTTCGCACTGAGTTCACAACAAAGAGATGCCAGTCTAATTAAATGAAAACCGTTAGCCCCTTTCCTTGAAGAACAAATATTTCACCTATAAACTCATAGCAATTGTTTCACTCCACAGCAGCCAGAACCAAGGGAAAGGCAGAGCGAAGTGGGGGAGTTTGCACCCAGCTGAGTCACTGAGCTGATTGTTCTGAAACCTTGCACAAATGCAAAGAATTCCACAAAGGCCACCACGGGGAGCTAACCCCATTAGCATCTGGAGGCACTGTCCCATTTTTAATGTCCACAGTACGGATCCTTTCCCTAGGTGAGGGGTAGTATAGTTAGGGGAACCATGGCAGTGATGGCGGTAAGTATTCATTCTCTGTGCAGTGGTTGTATACTTACATACATTTGTTGCAGCTCCTGTAGCGCTATGAGCCAGGGGCCTTTACAAGCACTCTGCAGACAATGCAACTTTCTTACCAAGAGCCAGGTAAACATAAAGCATGGGACAGGAAATCCCAGTTCTGGGATCCTGATCAGTCCCTCCAAACATCCTGACGATAAAACAATGTGCTTGATAACTTGATTGATGTTTTAGTTGCTTTATTGATAATTCCCCTTTCCTTCGACAGCCCCCATAAGTGTTGCTCCTTAGTGGTTGTTCTAGAACTTGGAGTATACCCTAGCCTCTTCTTTGATTCCTTAGAGCGCTGTGTAAGCTCCAGTGTATAGGGAAATTGATTCAGAGGCTGGCTGATACCCACTGTATCTCTAACCTCATGAGAGATGGAGACACCATGCAAATATCATCACTGGTTAATCCTGGTATCAGTGAGCAGAGGATGAGGCCATTGACAAGGTCCATACCATTCTGAGCGAGTGGACTAGGCTCCAGACCACCTAGAGGAATTGGGAATTTTCTCTGTGCTGATGAGACTAATGCTAATACTTGTGCAGTTGTCTTTAACCGGTGTCCATCATTTTCTCTTTTGGTTTAGAATAACCCTCAGGTCTGTCCATATGGTCTGTATGCAGAACAGCTCTCGGGCTCTGCCTTCACCTGCCCCAGGTCCACCAATAAGAGAAGGTACCGTGACACTGCCCTGGGACAGCCATGATCTATTGCTGCATGCAGGCAGCAAGGCTGGTGGTGAGATCTGACTGTACATACTCAGTATTTCCTGAGCTTGTAAACAACTCTACTGCATGCTGGGAGGGGGGAACTGTTTAGAAGGGAGAGGAAAAATCTCAGTGGAGTGAAGTAGGTGGTAGATCTTTTGTGGGGGATGGGAAGGCCATGCTGGGAGTGGGGTGGGGTGCAGATCAAATAGTGAAGGGAAGAGGGAAGGTTTCAGTAGGATCAGGGGAAAGGGACAAAAGGTCTCAGGTGAGGGTGATGAGGATGAGCTGGTGAGGAAGAAGACGGTCTCATGGAATGGGATCTGTAGGTGAAGAGGGAGGGATAGTTTCTCTGAGAGGAGGATCTGAGTGCTCTGGGAAACGAGGTGAGGGTCTCAGCCCAGTTGCTAGTGGCCATCACAAAAACACACCCTCAGAATTGGCCCTTATTGGCCCCTTGTTGGCAGTGTCAGAAGATGGGCTATGGGACTTGAACTTTCCTCTCATGCTAGAGAACGTCCCTGTGGGTCAGGGTTGAGGCCCACTGGCAGTGGCTGGTGTGGGGGAAGCTCCCACTGCTGCCACCGGGCTGTATTTGATCTGTGGATAAGTAGAGCCGTTGGTCTGTGGGCTGTCAAACTGGCACCAGCATGCAATTTACCACAAAGAATTCTCATCAGATGCTGGAAACAGAGAGTTGCTGTTTTGAAGAAAAAGTCCTGAAGTTCAGGCCATTGCCTGATTGCAAGAGATTGGTTTATCATGTCACTGCTCCTGCAGAGGCTTTCTGTCCCCTCCACTGTTCAATCAAATGAAAGGCAGATGCATCATCTGAGCTGCCTACCAGTGCTCTGCTCTCCAGGCTGGTGCCATCTCTCAGGGTGCGTGGGAAAGGGGATGACTCATTGTTTCTGCATGGAAATGTCCTTGATGGAAATTTTCCATCTCCCAAGGAAGAGCTCCTTCCCCCCCCCCCCCCAAACTGCAGTGAGCAACCTTAACAAGGCAGAGAGGCTGTGGCATCCCTGTTCATTGCCTTCCTGATTATCTCTGGCCACCTGCCTGGTTCAAAGCCCATCTCCTGGCTTAGCCCATTTTCTGTGTGCATGCTAGCTCAGGCACCAGGTGTCGAGAGGAAAAGAGGCTCAGGAGCTGGCATAGAGGACAGAAAGGAAGTAGAGTGCAGATCCATTTATCCAAAGGTTCAGGGCCTTGGGTTATATCAGGGCTTCATAGGAAGGAAGGCCTGTGGCAGAAAGCGGGGCTAGGCTGGAATTCAAAGCCCAGGCCTGACTCCCTCTGCAGTGTTCAAAATGCAAACTCAGATGTGGTTCTTGAACCCCTCTCCTGACCCCATAGCACTGTACAGAGCAGGCCAGGTGGTTTTTCAGGATGGCCAGTTTGAAAGGGGCTGTACTTGAAGAGAGAAATTAGAAGGCAAAATAATCTCAGGAGACAGAATTACACTTTGGTTTCCTGGAGTTTGGTTAAACAGGTTTGCACTGAAATTCCCATGCTGCATTTGCCCTCTACAGCCCGGTTTCCTCAGGGGAGCAGGTGTGTGTGTTAACCCTTTCATTGCTACCCAGACAAGATTGTGCTTCTAAAGGGGAAGTGGCAGCACTAGTTAAATATGTTCACCAGGAAGGCAAGGAATGCTGGGCCGAGCTGAATCACAGAGCATGTTGCACCTGCCCTGCTTTGGCTGTTGCGGATGTGTAACACCGACAGACCCCGGTCGTCGGCAGACTGGATCAAACCTGGGACCTCTGAAGCTCAGTGCATGAGCCTCTACTGCATGAGCTAAAAGCCAACTGGCTCTTAGCTAAGGCTGTAGAGCAGGCTCATTTACTCTCTCTCTAAGGGCTTGTCTTCGCTTACATTTTATAGCGCTCTAACTTGCTGGCTCAGGGGAGTGAAAAATCACCCCCCTGAGCACAGCAAGTCTGAGCGCTTTAAAGCGCCAGTGTAAACAGGCTCCGAGTGCTGGGAGCTAATCCCCTCATGGAGGTGGATTACCGGGAGCGCTGGGAGAGCTCTCTCCCCGCGCTCGCGACCACACCGTGGGAGCGTTCTCGCGACAGCGCTTTGAAGTTTCCAGTGTAGCCACGCCCTAAGTGGTCTCAGTGCCACTAGATGGGACAGAACACCACACCCAGGAGGTGTGTGGGTTACAGATGTGCTGCATTCCACATGAGGTGTGGCTGTTTCCGCTCCACACGGTGGAGAATGATGCATTGCCCAAGGCCAATGACCCAAACAAACAGTTTCTGGAGCACAATTTGTTTCTGCTTCAAAGGAAAGTAAATCAAGTCATTCAGTTCCATCCTGTTCAGCAAAGTCTGCAGCTTTGGGCTGGGATCTCATTAGGTTTCATAGACTAGGCAGGGACATGTCTGGCTAGTGCTTGGATAGAGATCTCTGGAGAAAACCCACATGGATTTGGGAACCGCTGTTGATGAAAGAGTAAGTGATGGTAAGACTAAGATTTTGTCACGGATATTTTTAGTAAAAGTCAGGGTCAGGTCACGAACAATAATGAAAAATTCACGGAAGTCATGACCTGTCCCTGACTTTTACTAAAAACATCCATGATAAAATGAGGAGCCTGGGCAGCTGCGGGTGGGCTGGGAGCTCCAAGGTCCCCCTCCACTGGGGGTCCGAACTCCGGGGCTTCCCCCTGCTGCCACGGAGGCTGGGAGTTCTGGGGGTCCCTTCTGCTGCCCACGGAGGTGGATAGCTGTGGGGGCCCCCAGGGTGGTGAGGAGCAGCAGGGATCCCCACTGATGCCCGCAGCAGCTGGGAGCCCCGGTGGTCCCCCCCTGCCGCCTGCAGAGGCTGAGAGCTCTGGGGGTTCCCCCTGCCACCCATTGGGGGGGTCCCCCCCCTGCCGTCCGCAGTGGCGGGAGCTACAGAGATCACTCCGTTGCCAGAGGCAGCCGGGAGCGGCGGGGGGCCCCCCTGCCATCTGCAGGGACAGTTAGTGGCGGGGGTCCCTCCTACTGCCCACGGTGGCTGGGAGCTGCAGGTGGTCCGCCTTCCACCAGGGGACCCTGCAGCTCCCAGCCGGGGCTGGCTGAAGTCACGGAGGTCACGGAATCCGTCACTTCCGTGACCTCCATGACTAAATCACAGCCTTAGTGATAGGTAACCCAGTGTGGTGCTAGGGGGTGTCATCTTTCATGAAACCTAGGCCCTGACTACCTGTGCTCACTAACCATCCCATGGCACTATTTGCAGGAGTACGATGTTACTTCCAGTAACCTGGCCAAATGCAAATTCTAGCAATTACCTTCTGCCTGCTTATAACTCCCCTGTAGTTTTAGGATATGTCTTCACTGCACAGTCAACCCGAGCTCTTACCTGGGTTATAGGCCAACCTCCCTCCCATCCACACAGAAACTCTCTGGCCTGGGTTTTTAGGTTCTGTTAAGACCAGGCTAGCTGACCCAACTGGGGAGAAATAGAACCCATGCTTTGCTTTCACTCTGGCTACAACCCAGGACACAGGCTAAATTACTCAAGTGTTGATAGTCCTCCAGTGCCTTCCCACAGTTCCCCAGGAGGTATAGACAAGTTTTCCTGAAATTGACAGAATGGACTAGGAAACAATCCCAGAGCATTTCAGTACGCAGAACCGTGGGGTATGCCCCCAGACACACACAAGCAAGAGGGGAAACAGTGAGGACACAGTAACAGGGGTAGGGCTTTGCAGGGTGGCTTCTCACATCCAGGCTAGGCTAACCCTGGTGCCAGTCATCCCCATTAACTGGGCAGTGAAGAGACCCCTTTAGTTAAATACTACGTTCTTCACTGCCAGCTCTCAACTGTTGTGTAGTGTTGCTGCGTGCTGTTAAACAGCCTCTGAATTCAACCCCAGATGTGGCTGCATTTCCATGAGAGATAAGGTTATCCATATTCATATGTCTGTGTGTAATTATGGCCCATAAAGTACTTTGGGATCTATATAACTGTGAGGATTGATTGGAGAATTAACACACAAGAGGTCCACTTGATCTCATTTAAAATTTCATAGGTGCTGTCAAGAGCACAGAAACAGCTATTTGGAGAGTCTGGGCTTGGTCTCACTGGTGTTTTCTTTCTCTGTAGCTGGCTGTATAGAATTCTACCCTCTGTCTGTCACAAGCCCTTTAAACCCATGGATCAAGGCCACCTGACGCACAACTGGGATGAAGCGGAGACTGAACCCAACCAGGTAACCTGATCTGAAGAGAGGGAACATCAGTATATGGAAACTCTATGACTGTGTTCAATGGCAGCCCCACCATGCCTAATGCACAATGGGAACCGAACTTTTAAAATGTTTGTTAGCATGAATCCGGCACTGAAATAAAGACAAATGTGTGTTATTAAAATCCCAAAGACACATTTTGATTCTGACAATACTATAACAACAGATGACTGCTCTACTTTAGTCTCTTCCATCCAAAGATCTCCATGCACTCTACAAACAGTACTCAATCCTCCCACACCCAAGGCAGGAGAGTAGATATTCATATCCCCATTTTATAGATAGGGAAGCTAAGGCACCAAGCAGTTAAGTGACTTGACCAATCAGTCACACAGTGAGTCCCTGCGACTAGAACCCAAGAATCCTGACTCCCAGCCCTGCATTTCAACTACTAGAGCGTGCTTCCTCACATACATGTTAGCAAATTGGGTGCTGCCCTTGGTCTCTTGGCTTGTAATCAGCACAGCCCTTGTAGTCACCGAATTTGGGCAGTGCTCAAGGCTTCCCCCAAGCCATGGTCCCATGCTTGCCACCTCTGCTGCTGCACCTTCTCAGTAGGGCCAGGTTAACCTTTTGTGGGCCCGGCGCCAAACATATTTGTGGGCCCCCGTGGGGGCAATGGAGCATGGCATGGGGAGGTCGGCCCCCAGAGTGAGGGGGCGGCCAGAGGCAGTGGAGCATGGCAGGAGCAGCTCTGCCCCGCCCAGCCCCATCCAAGAGCACTGTTTACAAACCAGCAGTTGCCAGATGCACACTGGCCCACCGGGCCCTGTGCTGCCAGCATGCCCCTTCCCCTCGGGAATAGGCCCATGCTGTGCCACACAACCCCCCCCCACCCTGCACCCCCCCCAATTCTCTATGACCAGCATCCCCCGGACCTGTTATGCCCAGCGCCTCCCCACAGACTCCCCCATCACAACTGCCCAGCACCCCACACAGGACCCCCACTCACTAGCACCCCAACACACACAGACCTCTCCCACCACCCAGCACCCACCCAACAGACCCCCCCCCCCACAGCTTAGCACCCAAAACATACAAATCTCCCCCACTGCCCAGTGCCCTCGCCCCTCACAGCCCCACACTCCCCACTAGGATTGCCAATTTTGGTTGGATGTATTCCTGGAGAGTTCATCACATGACATAATCTTTAATTCAAGATTAATCTTTAATTCCTGGAGACTCCAGGTCAATCCGGGAGGGTTGGCAACCCTACTCCCCACATGCCCACCCAAAGACCCATTCCCCAATGCCCTGCCCCCCAGCCGCACTCACTGGCCTTGCTGAGCTAGCACAGAGCAGGGATCCCCCCTCCCAGCACAGTGCTAGGGGGCAGGACACTGAAGCTCAGGAGTGGCTCCGTCTCCCGGGGTCCCACCCAGCCCTGCCTGCCTGGTTGCAGGAGTGGGTGGGGGAGGGCAGCCACCAACTTCCCCAGCCTGCCAGTTCTGCAGAGCAGTAGGGAGAGGCAAGCCCCACCCCTGGTGAGCCCAAAGGGGACAGTCATCAGCCCAGAGCAGCAGAGACTGAGGACTCTTCAGGCCGTCAGCAGCCAGCACCAGTGATGGGGGCGGAGAGGAGCCCTCAGCCAGCTGAGAGGAACTAGCAGTGTGGGGGGCAAGGGCCAGGGGGTGGAGAGCCAGCAGCTCAGGGCGCAGCACAAGTGGAGCAGGCCAGGCTGGGGCCCCTTTTGAGTGTGGGCCTGGACCCATGGCGCCACTGGCACCATTGTAAACCCGGTACTGTTTCTCAGTTTTCCCAGTCAAAAGGTCGTCTGACTCCCACCGAGCAGTCAGAGGAGCAGATCATCCCCACAACACATTCCCTCTGCTTGTTTTTGGAGATGTTACTCCCTTCCCTTGTGTTTCTCCTCAGCCCTCCTTGGAAATCAGGTTTTGTTCTAGAGTCATGCAGAGCGATTGCATTTGAGCTCCTCTTTTATGGCCTTGCCATCATCTTTAATCATGATTTCCTCTCCCCATCAGCCACACAGCATTTGGTTTTGCTAATCTGCCTCGTTCCTCCTGCCATCCTTCCCTCTCTGTGTTCTTGTATTCATTGGCTCTAGCGTCTCTCGGGTTTTATCCTCGATGCATCATCATTAGCTAATTTCCAGCCAGCCGGTGGCCCCACTATTTATCTCAATATTCTCCCAGTTGTGCTGGAATATGTTTTCCAGTCACTGTGACAGGATCATATTTGTGTGTCTTTGTCTGACGCTCCTTCGTAGCTGAAGTTTTGATGGTTTCTATTATAGCCTCATCCATCCCTCATCCCCTTTCACAAACAGAACTTAAGATGATTATTATTTATTAATATAGGTACCTCTAAAGGACCCATCCCGGAAGTATCTGGAGCTATTTATTTACATTACATTGGTTTCCTGAAGGAAGAGTGACAAAACTGCTATCCCCTCCCTCACAGCTTAAAGCCACCGTAATCAAATCTAGGAGGATAATTTCCTAGAGCTCAGAGCGGGGAGCCATTTTTCAACCGACATCTTTAGGAGAATGAGAGAGGAGATTCAGTTTCTCTGACAAGGAGAATGTCTCGCTATGGTGTTGTCTATAGTACCCATCACTCTAGTACCCAGGCACCTCTGGTGGCAGTCCAGCTAACTGTACCAAGGGCCTTTGGGTACTGGGAGCCAATAGGTGCCACCGTTCCTTTGCTTTCTCAAGCTCCGATATCTGAGCTGGGAATAGAGTCATGATCAGTGAGTTAGTTGCCAGAACCTATTGGTCATAGACACCACAAGGCCAGGGTGTTGTTTGTCTGGGTGCTCACAGCCTGCCAGCACAATTGATCTTAGGTTTGGCCCCAGGGCTGGTGTCTTGCACAGTTCACTTCAGTTTTCTGTGGAATCTTTTATTTATATATTTATCCATTTATAAGGACCCCACAGTGAGTCATCTAAGGATTTGACCCAAAGTCCATTGAAAGCTTTCCCTTGACTTTTGTGGGCTTTGAATCAGGGCCCAACACAATAAAACCCAAACATAAAGAATCAACCAGTTGTTTGAATACAACTCAAAGCCAGGCAGTAGCCTAACATCTAGCGCAGGGTGTCAAACTCCTTTGGAGGAGGGAGCTGAATTCTGTGTTTCATTGTGGTCCATAGGCTGGGCTATAATTTCAGGATGTTCTACTCCCCTCATTCCACGGTGGACCTCCCACTAATTTCAGTGGAGGTTTGCACCAATATCAAGGGGAGAATACAGCCTTTAGGTGGGAGCTAAATATTATTATTTACTCAGTAATTTGTCACATTCAGTATCACTCAGTGAGAAAATCTGCTCTCCTTTAAGCCACCTTTATTTCTGCCCTTTGTTCCTTTCCTTTCCCATCTCTCTTTCTTTTGTTTTGTCTCTCTTTTCTGTTCTTCCGTTGCGATCCCTTGCCTGCAGTGACTGTCAGTTCCCAGCCATCAAGGGCTTAAACTGATCAGCAGTGGACACTGAAGTTGTCACTTTTGACACTGAAGTATCCTCATTGCCCTTTAGAATTGTCACTCCCAATGAGATGAATAGGGAACAGGGAAGTTCACACCTCTGAGCCATTGCTCCAGGCTGTCTGCAGACTCAGGCAGACATGTCATCACTTTGTATTTACACTTGGTTCACATTTAGGAGGTTATTGCTGCAGCAATGAGGCTTAGCCACTTTTTTATTTAAAAAAATGAAAGCTTAGAGTGTCCATAACCTGATTGTTTCATGCTGGTCATAGGAATACATTATGAGGGCCACATCTGGTCTGACATCTAAATATCTCCTCCCTTAGAGGCCCCCTTTTTTGAGCAGTCAAAGTCTCTTTGTGTGCAGAGCCCCTTCGGACATTGCTGCATGGCAACAAACATGCTGAAGGTTCATCCAGATGCTCCCAAGGAAGAGCATTGTACCCAGTGGCCTGGGCTATTGTATCATTCATAGCTCCCAGCCCTCTGTCAGCTGTTGCATCATGTGTTGATCTCTTGCCAGTTTGGTCTGTTAGCTCACTCCGCCCCTGCTTGTGTATCATATCCATTGTTGTTATGACTATTCTTAATAATAAATAAACCTTTGCTCTTCTCCAACCCCTTCTGTCCCTGGATCTCAAGGTATTAATGAGATAAGCCCCACCCCTTCTGTAAAGCAGATAATTATCATCCTCATTTCACGGCTGGGGGAACAAAGGCTCAGAGCAAGGTAGTGAGTTGCGTAAGGTCACATAGGCAGCCTGTGAACCTGGACCTTTTAACTTTGAGCTCTGTGTTTTAACCACTAGAACATCCTTTCTCCCCTGGATATCAGTCCATCCACACTTTCTTTAAACTGCCCCTGCCACTTAAAAAAGTATCAGACTTATTTAGTACAAGTGAAAGGCAATTCATAATTATTTCACTCAAGTCTTTTTCATTTATACTTTCTTGATCCATGTTATTACCTTTTAAAAATAATTAATATCCTGTAGCACAAAGACATACAACGCTTACTTCCCTGTGTTCAGTAAGAGACTCTGCCAGGAGCAAGAGCTGCTTGGCTGCCCTGACCCGGCTGCCCGTGACAGGGCTTGAACCGCAGGACTTCTTTGTAAGCAGATGGCTTCAGAGAACAGAGCAATTATCTGCCACTAGCAGTGCCAAGCCTGGTGTGCAGCTGATTAATAAGTGATGAACTCCTGCACTGTTTCACTCAGAGGTGCATGTGGTGTGGCCCAGCACACCACCACTTCCTTTTCCTCCTAAGGTTAATCTTCAAGGAGACTCTGACAAGTCATTTAGGCTCAAAATTTAGATTTTTGTTTTTTTAAATGTTACAAAATGTTACATGATTTAAAAAGAACTGTCATCAGAGAGCCTGACTCTGCCCTCGGATCCACCAGTGTTAATCAGGAATAACTCCATTAAAACCCAGACACTTACACTGGAGTAAACTTGGAGTACATGTCCAGGGGTCTTAGCGGGCATGTAGTGGGATGGCTACCCCGAGCCACCACCTGTGATACCCCAACGACACCGCTATTTTTACTGTGCTAGCTCGAGCAGAGTTAGCTCAGGTACATCTATGCAGGTGGGAATCACACTTCTCACCTCATGTGTAGACATACCTTCAGTGTCACTGAGATCATAATTGGGGCCCAAAGCTTTTTGGGTGTTGTAGGAGTTTTATTTAATTGAAACCTGTCTCCACAGTGTTAGGAGCCTGAGAACCAGAGAGCGAAATTGACTGCCATAGTGCCATTCCAAGTAATATATACTTCTCGAGCACCTTTTATGTGAGCAACTCCAAGTGCTTTACCAACAGCAGTTATCTGAGCCCGCAGCCCTCCTGTCTGACAGGTGGGGAAACTGAGGCATGGAGCATAGACGTGAGTAGCCCAGGGTCATGCAACAAGTGAATGGTCGCATGCTGAGCAGAGCACAAAATGAAACAAACAGCATCAGTGGTGACGAGTCAGTTAATCTGAAATTCTTTGCATGTCAGGTGGTGTTAGTAACACAGGGAAGGACAGGTTTTAAATAGGAATTTCAAGCTTGGCAGCTCCCAGGTAAGAAAACGGGTTTGCAAAATAATATTTTTAAAATCCCCTGCGAAGAAGAAACCCCCCAAAATACCCAGCAGAGGGCAGGGCGACGGCATGGAGGGCTCTCCGTTCTTTTTAGCTGGCATTGTTCATATTGTAATGGCTGGCATTTCCTTCCTTACTTTGTGTTTGCTTGATTCTAGCTGAGATGGAAGCCTTTTGGGATCCCAAGAGCCTCTGAAAAAAAACTGGACTTTGTGAGCGTAAGTCAAGCAACTGGAGCCTCCCAAGGCGTTTCCCTTCTTTGTAGAGTTTAGTAGAGCAGATAGCAATACTGTGCAGTTTACAGAGGGGGAAACTGAGGCACAGAGAGCCCACTGACTTCCCTAAGTTCACACAGTGAGTGAGTCAATGGCAGAGCTAGGAATAGAACCCAGGAGTCCTGCTCTTACTACTAGATTGTACACTGGCAATAAACAGAGTCTGGGTAAAGATTAGCCAAGCCTCGCGTATAGCGTTCTGGTACCGAAAAGTCGGAAGGGCTTTTTGCAGCCATAGATCCCTAACTGAAATCAACCGGGCCACTCAAAGCCAGAATTCCCTACCCTCCCAAGCTGGGTCTGACTCCAGAACTACAGAGTGAGAGATTCACTGCTCCCTGGGGATAGACAGAGGATGGATAGACTCCAGCTGAGCCCAGCCCCAATCCTCTTACGAGCTCCCTAGCAAATGCTGTGAGGAGGACAGACACCCAGGGTAGCTCATCTCCTCGGGGAGAGGGTGTTCCCCGCTCCCTACCAGTGACTACTGGGCTGGGTCTGTGTCTTCTGCCACAGTTTTCAAAACCTCGCCTCTTTACTGGGCTTTAGAGAAGCTTCGTGCGCTGTTAGCCAGTGGCCTGCTGCTCTGCCGCATATTCAGCTTTGAGTGATCTCCAAAGATCAGGGTCATTTTAAACAACAGTCCCACGGAGAGAGGGACCCCAGCCAGCAGAGGTGGGATCTGCGAGGAAGGAGGGAGTCCAGCTAGTGGGGCGAGCCCCATCAAAGGGGATGGAGGGATCTTGTCTCCATCCAGCTACCTGCTGCTCTTTCTAACTCAGCTGTGTTTGTCTCCTAGGGTTTGCACACATTGTGTGGAGCTGGGGAGCCCAAGTCACGCAATGGGATTGCCATCCACATCTTCACCTGTAACACCTCCATGATTAATAGGTCAGTGACTATTAGATTTGAGGTCAAGGTTTTCCAGGGCTGTTAGTTTGCAAGTGTTAGGCTTTGTCTACACTAGCACTTCTGTCGGCAAAACTTTTGTTGTTCAAAGGTGTGAAAAAACACATCCCTGACCGACATAAGTTTCTGGTGTGGACAGCGTAATGTTGGTGGGAGACATTCTCCAGCTGACATAGCTACCGCCGCTCGTTGGAGGTGGTTTAACTATGCCAACGGGAGAGCTCTCTCCCACCAGCAAAGAGTGACTGCACATGAGACCTTACAACAGCACAGCTGTAATGGTACAGCTCAGCTGTGCCGCTGTAAGGTTCGTAGTGTAGGGTTACCATTCGTCCGGATTTACCCGGACATGTCCTCCTTTTGTGTGCTAAAAATAGCGTCTGGGGGGAATTTGTAAAGCACTCACAATGTCCGGGATTTCCCCCTCCCCCGGCAGAGCGAGCGGCTGGGAGGGCTGCAGGAAAGTCCCGGGCTGGACTACGGAGCAGCTTCCTCCTCCCACCCCCCACCCCCTCCCTGCATTCTGAGCCGGCCGGCAGCTCCTCCTCCTGCAGCCCGCTCCGGCAGCCCTGTGCAGGGCCAGGGACCGGGTTTTGTGTTGTGCAGGGGAGCTCAGCCATGTGTCCAGCTGGCACAGAGCCCAACACCCTGTTCTGAGCAGCAGGGTAAGGGGGGGCAGGAGAAGGGACAGGGAGGTTCTGGAGGGGGCAGTCAAGAAACGGGGGGGGGCTTTTGGAGGGGAGTGGAGAAAGTTTGGGCAGTCAGGGTACAGGTAGGGGGTAGGGTCCTGGGGGGCAGTTGGGGGGGGGTCTTAGGAGGGGGCAGTTAGGGGACAAGGAACAGGGAGTCTTAGGTAGGGGGTGGGGTTCTGGAGGGCAGTTAGGAGCAGGGGTCCCAGGAGGGGGCAGTCAGGGGACAAGGAGCGGGGGGTAGGGGGCTGGGAGTTCTGGGGGGGAGCTGTCAGGGGGCAGGAGTGGGGAGAGGGATCGGAGCAGTCAGGGGACAGGGAGCAGAGGGGTTTAGATGGGTTGGGAGTTCTGGGGGGGCTGTCAGGGGGCAGGAGTGTGGAGAGGGATTGGAGCAGTCAGGGGACAGGGAGCAGAGGGGTTTAGATGGGTTGGGAGTTCTGGGGGGGGCTGTCAGGGGGTGGGGAGTGGTTGGATGGGGCGTGGGAGTCCCAGGGGTCTGTCTGGGGGTGGGGGTGTGGATAAGGGTTGGGGCAGTCAGGGGACAAGAGGCAAGGAGGCTTAGATAGGGAGTGGAGTCCCGGGAGGCAGTTAGGGGCAGGGGTCCCAGGAGGGGGCAGTCAGGGGACAAGGAACGGGGGGAGGGTTGGGGGTTCTGGGGGGGCGGGAAGTGGGAGGGGCAGGGGCGGGGCTAGGGCGGGGCTCCTCCCGTCCTCTTTTTTGCTTGTTGAAATATGGTAACCCTAGTAGTGTAGACATAGCCTTAATGTTAGTTTGCAACCATCCCGGTACCATCTGTAATTCATTGCAAATGCTCGCTGAGTGCACAGACCACACACCAACTATTTTGCAAATAACAATGCCTAGATATTCCCTAAATTCATGTGCACACAACAAAAGTACTTAGATACTATGGTGATGGGTGGTGTGGAAGCAGAGAAAGAACTGTCATGCATTGCATCCCCTTCCTGTCAGTTCTTTCTCTGCTTCCACAACGGTATAGAAAGCCCTAACAGATTGCACTCCCTTAGGTAAACATAATGTATAGAGAGGGGTGCACATTGATCAGCAGGGAGGTGGGAATGGTGAAGAGTTGGGGCTGCAGAGATAAGAAGTGCTTTTCTGCAGGGTTCATAGAACCTTATCCCACAGACCAAGCTTACCCTTGGAGGTCAATAATACTTAATATCACACCTGACAGACATTAGCAGTTCCTCACAACGATTCTGTCAGGTGGGTCAGCATCATAATCTCCATTTTACAGATGGGGAAATGGAGGCTCAGAGTGGGGAAGTGATTTGCCCAAGGTCATAGAGGAAGGACATTAGCAGAGGCAAGACTAGTCCTCAGGAGTTCCTAGTCCTGTGCTTTGTGCATTAGATCATCCTGACTCCTGCATGCCTCTATGTGCTGAGTCTCCACCAACCCAGTGAGTGGGGCTCCCAAGGTTGCCTCCATTGGCATCACTGACACTCTACCTGCTCAAGAGACCCTCATGTTACAGCCTGTAATATGTGTGTGCCTGTGCTGCTTTTTCTTTAGGTGCTTTTACAATTCAGATGGAGATTTCCTGATAGGTGAGTTACTGATGTGACTTCTATTTCCCCCATCATTGCTAATCTCTGTTGCCATCAGCCCTCCTCTCTGTTTCTCCCAACACCTGGTTCATTCTTCCTTCTGGGAAGGTTTGGACTGGTGGTCAGTGATCAACATCACTCCTGGACCATCCAAAATTAGGTGGGTTGGTAATGGTTGAGTTGTCTACCACATTCAGCTTCTCTCTCTCAGCCCAGGATTGTAAGTCTCTTTTTTTTAACAGAGCCCAGATTCCTTGGCTAGCTAGTCAGTGTCTGATTCCTAGTGCTCTGCATCTATATGCTATTGTGGGAATCCTATTAGGCATGTCATACAAGCCCTTGAGGTTTTCTGCAAACTATAAACCCTGGGATTGATAGACAGCTCACAGCTTTGCTTCAGTCTAAGACTAGTGAGTCTTTGACAGCGGATCTGTGCTCCTGAGTTCCACCAGACTAGGGCATCCAAACTTGCAACAATAAGTGTTGCATTGGCACTTGAAATGCATGCATATTTAAATACTTTATTTCACCAAAAATAAAAATGCATGTGGCCCTGATATTTGTTTATATCTTTTTTGATTGATTAATAGAAACGACTTGGTGATGAACTCGTTCATCTGCAAAACCCCCAAAATACCAAACTGCAGTTCCTCAGCTCTCTCCCCTCCATGAGGTGAAAGGGAGAGGGTACACTGCATGATTTCACAGGCCTTCCAGTTACAGTGTGGGCCCTCCTGGGCCAGTACATTCAAGAGAACGAATGCAAAGGTTAACTAAAGACCATTAGCCCCCCACTCTAGTAGAGTGGAGAGTTAACCATACTGGGCCTCTGCTGTGTATCAAAGAAGTGAAGGGGCAACCACATGGAAAGCAGGATCCTGTAGCTCTTGGAGACACAGTTTGCATCTTTGGTGAAGGGGAGAGGCTCCTCACATGAGAGAATGTGTTGAGTAATCCCCGGAACCACTGCCTTGAGGTATAGTGCAATAGTAACCTCTGTCCCCCCCCCCTTTTTTTTTTTTTGTATTCTCAGAGTTCAGAAGTTTGGACTCACTGCCACTCAAAAATTAATGTATTCTCCTAGTGGAGTAGGCACAAGGGAAGAGGAACTGACTAGCTGGCCCTGGGGATTGGCATATGGAGCCTTTTGCATCTAGGTCTCTAGTTTAAATCCATCCTCGGCTGCTAGGCCCAGATCCTCAAAGGTGCTTAGGCACCTTGTTTCCTTTGGTTTCAATCGGAGTTAGGCACCTAAATATTTTTGAGGAGCTGGGCCCTGGTGACTGAACACTGCTCCCATCTAATGGCTCTTCACTGGCCCTTAGGTGAAATGAATCTGAGGAACTCAGGCCAGTTCTTAGTGGATATATAAACCAATCACAGCTGTCATTAACTGGACTTCTTGTTGTCAGTTTAACTTGAGACCAAGTACTGAATGGCTCAAGAAGGCTGAATTTGCGTCTTACCCCTCAAGGTGATCCCGCTGGCTGGAGAGCAGTGAGAAGCACAGTTGCACTACTGCAGCCTGCTCTGTGGATACAGAGCGGTCAGTCTTGCATCATTCATCAGCAGTTGCTTCTTCGAACAACAAAAGATCGTGTTTCTGTACTATTTTTCTGTCTGAGCGATTTGTTTGCCTGCAACATTAGTCTGCTTCTGTTTGCTGCTTACAGACAACATTTCTCCCTAGGCCAGAGTGTGAGGTTGATGGTGGGGTCAGGAAGAACAGAGTGCATCTGCAGCTAAGAGAATCAGGAGCCTCCCTAGGAGGCTGGTAGCGTACGGGGAGAAGAATGAATGTGCAGATTGAAGCTTCTAAACTGTGACTTTTGGTGACAGGAAAACCCTCCAGTTCCTCAGTGTCCTCTGCTTATGTTCCCTTCCCACAGTGCCACAGCAAGGGAAGCTGCTCATCACCACCGAGTTTGGCAAATTGCTGGTGGAGCCCAATGAGATCTGTGTCATTCAGGTGAGGACTAGGCAGGATTCCACCTCCTGCTGGCTTGTTTTTGGAGGGAACCTCCAAAAGCATGCTGCTGACGTTGAAACAGTGAGTTTTGCTCGACCTCAGTTGAACCCCAGAGAGCTGGACTAACTCAGGAGACCTTAAACTTTGCTCAGCAGAGGCTGCATTAGGAACTTGCCACAAACCCCTGGGCTGACCTAATTTGTGTACAGTGCCCCAGTCACAGTACAGCCCCCACCCTAATCTTTAATAGAGAAGCATACAGTGTGGCATGAGCTACTTGAATCCAGTTTTAGCATTGCATGCTGGGATATGTAGGCTCGGCAAGCCATGCCACCATGTTAAATTTGAGGGCAGCCTTGGGGGGCACCTTGTAGAAGTCAGTTGTCTGCATTTGGCCCCCAAGCTGCACATTAGCCACCTCTGCATGAACCTCTTGTTGGCTGTAACAACCATCTTGAGCTGCTCTTGATATCTACTTTTATTTTTTCCCTCCTAGCAAGGGATGCGTTTCAGTGTGGAGGTGTTTGGAGAAACCAGGGGCTACATCCTGGAGGTGTTTGGCGCGCATTTCGAGCTACCTGACCTGGGACCCATCGGTAAAGATTCACCATCAAGTTTACAATGGGTTCCGTGGGGCCAGGGTGCTACAAGAGCAAGGGACTGCGAGCCAAAATCCATTCCTCCTTCCTCCCCAGGCTTTCCATTCGCATGGGATACAGAAGGCCAGATCCATCCTCCCTTTTACGACATAGGAAGGCTTAAAATTTCAAACCTCTCTGCTAAGAATGAATTCGAAGCCTCAGTATGAGATGCTCAATAGGAGTCCCGGAGATGCTTCAGTTGCTCCCTGACAAATGGACACTATCATTTCACAGAGTAGCCCCCATTCCCAACAAAAAACTTGGAAGGCCATTAATTCCCTGATCCCCCCAGAGTAGAGAAATTCCTCTCACCCCAGTCTTGTCCCCCAGCTGGCTCATTCCAAACATGCTCTTGGCCTTTTAGATCTTTATAGATCTACTTGTTGTTGTTTTTTTTTAAACTCCTTTTACAGACATTGGGCTAAATTCTGCTCTCAGCTGCACCGGTATACATCAGTCACTCCAGTGAGTCGGTGGAGGTATTTTGGATTTACACTAGTGTAACTGAGAGAAGAATTTAGCTCTGTGACTATAGTTAGAAATGTACGGCTAAGTTTCTGAAGTTTCATGCAGTAGGGAAGCTGCATTAAAGGTATGCATACCTATGGCACAGCCAGCGTCTGGCATCTGCCTGCCCAGACCAGCATTTGCACCTGCAATTTGGGTACCCAGCCATTTGTGCTCCATTAATGTATCTGATTAGTGTGTGTAAGTGCTCATTGGTGCAAGTACACAAGGCCAAAAGTCCACATACCCTTCTAACTACAGAAGGTCATCAGCTTTGCACTGTGTTCTCAGAGGATGGAGGATGAAGAGGAGGAGTCTCAGATTTTCTTCCCCCATCTCCAATGCATGGGACAAGAACCCAGAAAGGATTCTTCCAAAGAGGAAATTGCTGTGGGAACTGGAGATCATTAAAGTGGGAAGGATAGGAGCCAGGTCTCAAATGGAGTCTTCTCTCTTCAGTTGGAGAACTATGTAACCAGCAACTGTTTGGCCAGAAACCACCAAAATGCCCCCTCCTGTGTGATGTGTGCTCTGCAGATCCTTTGCCTTGTTCACTGCATGCACTAGAGTCCCGTGGTCCTGTGGAATGAGATTATAAGAGTGATTCTTCAGCACGCTTAGCTGTAGCAGTCCAGCCAGGATACGGTGATTTCATGTTGTCATTGCAGTCAGTGCCTGTTTCATATGATTTATACTATTTTGCCTATGTATTTGTAACAAGCTTTTTCATTAGTTAGCTTTTTTCAGAGACATCTTTGGAATTTTTGAGTCTCCGAGAGGGGAGAAATCTATTCTAACACTCACTTTTTGGAGAAAAGAAAATTACTGTACTTGCCTGCAATTCTTCTTTTCAGGAGGTAGTAATGATAAGAGATCCTCTCCCTACCAGTCACCCAGCTTCCCCCCAGAGATCATGATGCTTTATATATTTTATTCTTGTTTAACTTCACTTTTCACTTGAAAACTGACAGCTGGAGGAAAGTACTGACTGTTAAACCTCAGCAGCAGGTAGTAATGCTTGGCACTTTTATCCAAGGAAGTCAAAGTTCTTTGTATTAATAACAATAATAATGAGGAGAAGAAGAAGAAGACTGCTTAGCACTCAAATGGTGCTTTACACTTGAAAATGTTCTACAGGCATGAACTAACTCTTACAATACACCTAAAACTAAATAAGTATCATTAGCCTCATTTTATTATTATTTTCCACACATCCAGAAATGTGCTAGTGCCTGATGACTTTCTAGAGATCTTTCCCCAAGGTTATACAACCAGTCAGTGACAGAGCCAGGAATAGAAAGTCCCTGATGTCTCATCCTCTTCTGCCACCCCAAGGTAACACACACCCTCAATAGTCGGGGACTAACAGTGTAGTAATCAGAGCTGTGAGAGTTGTCTGACTCCCATGATGGGAACATGGACTTAAATGCCAGGGTGTGTAACAGTGACCCCTGTCTGAGAGTAAGGATTACAGGTAAATAGTTTTGTTGGGAAAAATAAGCCTCTTCATGGAGTACAGTGAAGTGCCTCTAAAGTCATTCAAACTCCAAAAATACACCGGTGTAACCAGGGAAGGACAACTGTCCCCACTTTGTAAAGACATCACCTATAATCTTGCTACTTTCTTTTTTTTCTACCCGAGGGGCCAATGGTCTGGCTAACCCACGAGATTTCTTAGTGCCAGTTGCCTGGTATGAAGATCGCCAAGTAGCAGGTGACTACACAGTGATCAGCAAGTACCAGGGCAAGTTGTTTTCAGCCCAACAGGTAAGGAAATCAGAGTCCTTTTCACAAAGACTGGATCACACTGAAGCTCTATTAGTTATAATAAGTGCACATTGTAGGATGTACCATTTACCAACATGGCAAATAACTTTGGGGACCAGTCCTTCTCCCACTGAAGTCAGCGGCCAAACTCCCATTGAGTTAAATGAAAGCAGGATTGAGCCCATTGTTTGTTGGCACATTTCTCCCTCCAACCAAAATGCTCTCTGTCCATAGTAAATGTTTCTTAAAGAATTGTTTGACTCTGAAGTTAGTGATTCTTTGCCTCTAGGTGATGATTTTTACCTCACTGCTTCCAAATGCTATTCAATGGCCTATGTGAAAAGACAGGAGTGTGTTTTTGTGGGAGGCCGTTGGTCTAATTTCTAGTGGGCAGGTGTTCCCGTCACAAAAAATTGCCATTACAACTATTTCCTTATGGTTGGTGTCAGCAGTGAAGCCAAGGAGTAAATGGGCCTTGGACACCGAACTCCCCTCTCATCTCTAGTGATGAGGCAGGACTGAGGCCCATTGACAGGGTATGGCGAGGTGGAATGTGCCCTGCCACTGCCCAGGCAATACCTGTTCTATGGATACACAGGGGGCTTCGGTCTCCAGGCTGTCAATCGGGCACCGATTACTAACACTGAATGTGTTTTGAATTACAGAGCAGTGCCCTGTATGTTAGTAGCATGTTTGGAGAGCACTGGGGATAATCCTCTGCTGCCTTTGTTCTTCTTGATTTGATAGGATTTCTCCCCATTCAATGTGGTGGCCTGGCATGGGAACTACACACCATACAAATACAATCTGGATAACTTTATGGTCATCAATTCTGTTGCTTTTGACCATGCGGTAAGTTCTAAGGCTGTCAATATAGGCATGTCTGAGGTGGAGCAATGAAATTGGCACCTATGAAATCTAAAGCCATTGGGAGCTGTGGGTGCTCAACACCACGGAAAAATGAGGTCTCTTATTTGGAGCCTAAATATAGATTTAGGAGCATAACTGGGGTACCTAAGTTTGAAAATGTTGACCTAGCTTCTCCAGTGCCACACAATGTGTCAGTGGCAGAGATGGAAATAGAACCTGGGACAGTTCTGTTGCCCAGTCTCCTGCAACACACTACCCCGCCTCTTCATCTCAGTCTTCTGCTTGCCACACCACAAGGCCAAAGTCTAATTCAGCCTGACACGAATGTCTGTAAGTCCTTGGAGTTGGGACCTAATCCTGCAGTGGTGTAAATGGCAGTGTAAGTTGCACAGCAGGTAACTGGTGAATTAGAAAACGGATGTCAGTGGCAAGTCTGTGTAGCTTGCACCATGTTGACATCTCAAGCACCTGTGACTTTCAGTCTCCTTGAGAACAGCTGGGAAAGCGCTCCACAGGGCTGTGCAAGGCAAGACAGTTCCCACACAGAGTGGGCCCAATTCTCCAGTCCATTACACTTGTTCTATGTTGAAACAAGTTGTTTTACGTTGGGTGAAACTGGTGTAACAGGGAGGGAACTCAGGCCTTACATGAGAGAATCTTACACCCTCCTGATTGTTGCTTTTCCTGTTATATCTTGAATAGGTAGAGGGGGGAATATAAGGTACAGTCCTTTTGCACACCTGCTAAATTGATCGGACTTAGTCTAGTTTATCACTTACTCCTGATTTTTGACTGACTTACACCAGGCATGTTGCTGACAGCACTGTGTGTCCCTGCTGCGTTTGGACCACAGCTGTCTTTCAATAATATTATATAGTTCTTATTAATTACTATTATTATTTAACATTTCTGTTGTGGGAGCACTTGGAGTCCACAATCAGGTTGAACTCCATTGTGCTAGGCCCTATATGAACATAGAAAAAATGCCAGTCCCAGTAGCAAAGAGCTTGCGCTCTAAGAGACAAGACATAACAGGTGGATGAGACAAACAAGCAGGCGAGGGTGGGGAAATCACTACTGCTTTTTACACTGGGCCCAATTCAGCTCTGGTGTAAAGGGGCACAAGTGCTGCACATGCTTACACATTGCTGAATGTGGCCCAGTTTGCAAAACATTGCTTTACACAGTGGCCCAATGGGGGAACTCTGCACCTACAAGGAGAGCTGACAATTGGAGTTGATGTCCACTGTGCAAGTCAGAGAAGAGAATTCTGCCTCAAATTCTCATTCTGATTCACCTCTCAGTTAGAAAATGACTCTGCAGAGTGTTTCCTTTGGGTCCCCTAAGCCCAGGGCTGTAACTGTATTTGAAGAATTGGCAGCTTTCATTGTAATACTTTTCATAAGCATTATAAACTAACAAAAGCCAAAATCAATGCAAGCGGTTTCTCTTATAAAGAACCAGCCCAGTGAAATATTTGTTTTCATTAGGCTATCTCTTGGCATTGCTTCTGCATGTGAGAATGGAGAATTTCTAGTTAGGCAGCCAACAGAAAGCATTGCTCAGACTCTAGTTAAACATGCCAAGGGAAAGGATGATCTTGTGATGAAAGCCCAGGGACTCTGACTGGAGTCCAGTCCCAGCTAGGCTACTAAACCACTATGTGGCCTGAGGCAAGTCACAATCTCTCTGTGCCTCGATTTCCTCACTTGTAAAAAGGAGGAACGTAATCATTTCCCACCTCATGAGGGGCTGGGAGGCTAAGTTCCTAGTCCATTGGATGTTCTTGTCTTCGGTAAACTTCACCGAAAGGGTTGAGGAGGAGTTGTGGAGTCAAGACTTCTGGGCTCTGTCATTGCCTTACTGTGCACTCTTGAACAAATCACTCCTCTTCCCCATCTGTTAAGGGGGATGATAGTGCTGACCCACCAGGATTTTCTTGATTTGTGTCTGTAAAATGTTCTTCAGACTAAAACTAGGTAAGGACAAAGTGCTGTTTTATTACCACAGACAAATATACTTCTCAATATACTGAGCCCCTTCCCCCCCCCACCTCGCTGCTGCCCTTTCAGCACAATCTTCAACCAGCAGCCATGCTCACCTGCAGGCCACACTCACAAGTCTCTAGATTGATGTCCCAACTAAGCTCTCGTCAGCCCATAGATCTTCCCTGCATGCACATTCCTGGCAAATGCCGCGCTGGGCACTGTGTATAATTCTATCAGATCTGGGGTTGGTGTGTTCTCTCCATTTCTGCTTCCTCCTCATTCAGTTTCACTCTCTTTTTTTTCAGCTGGTCTCTGTAGTGAGAGGAATCATAGAAATGGAGGGCTGGAAGGGACCTTGAGAAGTCATTAAGTCCAGCCCCTTTCACTGAGGTGGGACTAATTAAACCTAGACCATCCCTGACGTGTTTGTCCAACCTGTTCTTAAAAACCTCCAATGACAGGGATTCCACAGCCTCCCTTGGAAGCCTGTTCTAGAGCTTGACTATCCTTACAGTTAGAAGGTTTTCCTAATATCTAACCTAAATCTGCCTTGCTGCAGATTAAGCCCATGGAGACATTAGGTCCATTAAGACATGGAGAACAACTGATCACCATCTTCTTTATAACAGCCTTGAACATATTTGAAGACTGTTATCGGGTCCCTCTCAGTCTTCTTCTCTCAAGACTAAACATGCCCAGTTTTTTTAACCTTTCCTCACAGGTCAGGTTTTCTAAACTTTTGATCATTTTTATTGTTCTCTGGCCTCTCTCCAATTTGTGCACATCTTTCCTAAAGTGCAGCGCCCAGAATTGGACCCAGTACTTCAGTTGAGGCCTCACCAGTGTTTAGTAGAGAGGACAGTTACCTTCCGTGTCTTACATACAACACTATGGGTAATACACCCCAGAATGATATTAGCCTTTTTTTTGCAACTGCATTACGTTGTTGGTTCATATTCAATTTGTGCTCCACTATAAACCCCAGATCTTTTTCAGCAGTACGACCACCTATCCAGCTTTTCCCCATTTTGTAGTTGTGCATTTTATTTTTCCTTCCTAGAGTGCAGTACTTTGCACTTGTCTTTCTTCATGTTCATCTTGTTGATTTCAGACCAATTCTCTTAATTTGTCAGGATCGTTTTGAATTCCAATCCTGTCCTCCAAAGTGCTTACAAGTCCCTTCCCCTCAACTTGGTGTTATCTGCAAATTTTATAAGCATACTTTCCTTTCTATTATCCAAATTGTTAATGAAAATATTGAATAGTACAGGACCCAGAACTGACCTCTGCAGGGGCCCACTAGATATGCCCTTCCAATTTGACAGCGAACCGTTGATAACTACTCTGAATGTAGTCTTCCAACCAGCTGTGCAACCACTGTAACGCGGCCTGCAGTGGCTCAGAAGCATGAGTATCAACATCAGAGCAGACAGTTAGGAACTAGGCACAAACCTCAAATTGGTTGTGAGTTCTATACTTAGATTTCCAAACTAGTTATCAAGCGTAAACTGCTCAGTCACTATAACAGCCTTAACACGGAGTCACAGACTGTCCCCTGGGCTACTCCAATCTATCTCACCCCTCAGATGGTCCCTTACACAAAGAATCACAGCAATATTTGGGTTACTCCCAGTCCCCAAGGACCAGTCACTTACTCTAGATTAATTGCCCCATAGATCTCACACTAATGATAACACTTGTAGCCAATCCTATAATAAACTATTTAAACATTTATGAACTAGGAAAAGAAAACCAGAGAGTTATTTACAAGGTTAAAGCAAGTAAACATAGATACCCAGATGAGTTCCAATCTTAAGTTTTAAAAGATGATAGAAGCTTCTATATTCGGCAAACTCTGTATGTCCTGTAGGGCTAACCCAGGCTAAGCAGCTGGGGATCTCATGCTTATGCCTAGAAACCTTGCCCCCCAGAGTCCAATCAGCATAATCAGTTCCTTCTTGTTAGAGGTTTTATCCCTCTCCTGTAACGTGCTGTGAGCTACCAACTCAGCAGATGGGAGGAATCCACTTGCATGATTCATCTGCATGGGCAGGAGGGCAGAACAACAAAAGGCTTTTGTTGACAGTATATAGGGAAATTCCACTTGCAACACTGCACAATAGTCCATCTGGTATCAATGGACCTTTCCTGTTGGGAAGGCCATAACACCTTCTGTTGAAGATCAACTCTTAATACTAGTTAATGTCTCTCTCCTATCTGGTGATTTAGACAGGCACAGAGACTCACAATACAGTTGTTCAAATACTACCTTACAATATGGAATACAGATGTTGTAAGTGAGATCAATGCATATGGCAACTCACAAGCATTCAATAAAGTATAAACACTAAACACATTCTTATAGTTCTAATACCTATTTTAACAATACTAACACACAGGTGAGCCAGACTGATTCCAGCTATGTATTGGTCAATGTTCAATTGAGACATGGGGACCCTGTCATGAGCTGGCACCTGGCCTGCCAGTTTCACATTCAATTTATAGTAATTTCATCTAGACCACATCATTAGTTTGCTAATGAGAATGTCATGAGACACTGTATCAAAAGCCTTACTAAAATCAAGATATATCACATCTACAGCTTCCCCTATCCACTAGGCCATTAACCCTGACAAAGAAGGAAATTAAGATGGTTTAGCATGATTTGTTCTTGAAAAATCCATGGTGCCTATTCCTTAAACTCTATTATCCTAGAAGTGCTTACAAATTGTTTAATAATTTGTTCAGGTATCTTTCCAGGCATTGAAATTAAGCTGACTAGTCTATAATTTCCCAGGTCATCTTTGTTCCCCTTTTTAAAGATAGTTACTATGTTTGTCCTTCTCCAGTCCTCTGGGACCTCAATCATCCTCAAGGAATTCTCAAAGATAATTGCTAACGGTGCCAGGATTGCTTCAGCCAATTCATTAAGTAACCCTCGGATGAATTTAATCAGATCTTGCCAACTTGAATACATCTAATGTATCTAAATATTTTTTAACTTGTCCTTTCCCTGTTTTGGCGTACATTTCTTCCTTCTGGTTATTATTGTATTGAGTATCTGATCACTATTAACCTTTTTAGTGAAGACTGAAGCAAAACTCATAGACTCATAGACTTTAAGGTCAGAAGGGACCAATTATGATCATCTGGTCTGACCCCCTGCATGCTGCAGGCCACAAAATCGTCCCTACCCCTTCCCTGGACTCTGCTGTTGAAGTCCCCAATCCTGGGGTTTAGTGACTTCAATTGGCAGAGACCCTCCTGCTAGCGATCCCTGCCCCATGCTGCAGAGGAAGGCGAAAAACCTCCAGGGCTCAGCCAATCCACCCTGGAGGAAAATTCCTTCCCGACCCCAAATATGGCAATCAGTAAGACCCCGAGCATTTAGGCAAGAGTCTCCAGCCTGACCCCTGTTAGCCATTATATTATTTACCTACCATTGCTTGGTATTCTTTGGCTACTATGTTTGACCCTTAAACCATTCCCTCCATAAACTTATCTAACTTAATCTTAAAACCAGACAGGTCCATCGCCCCCACCGTTTCCCTCGGAAGGCCATTCCAATATTTCACCCCTCTGACGGTCAGAAACCTTCGTCTAATTTCAAGCCTGAACTTCCCCACGGCCAGTTTATATCCATTCGTTCTCGTGTCCAGATTAGTACTAAGCTGGAATAATTCCTCTCCCTCCCTTGTATTTACCCCTCTGATATATTTAAAGATAGCAATCATATCCCCTCTCAGCCTTCGTTTTGTCAGACTAAACAACCCAAGCTCCTCTAGTCTCCTTTCATACGACAGGTGTTCCATTCCTCTAATCATCCTAGTCGCCCTTCTCTGCACCCGTTCCAGTTTGAATTCATCTTTTTTAAACATGGGAGACCAGAACTGTACACAGTACTCCAAATGAGGTCTCACCAGCGCCTTATACAATGGAAGCAGGACCTCCTTATCCCTACTAGATATACCTCGCCTAATACATCCCAAGACCGCATTGGCTTTTTTCACCGCCGCGTCACATTGTCGACTTATAGTCATCCTGCGGTCTACTAGGACCCCTAGGTCCCTCTCCTCTTCCGTTACTTCTAACCAATGCGTCCCCAATTTGTATCTAAAATTCTTATTAGTCGTCCCCAAGTGCATCACCTTACACTTTCCACTATTAAACTTCATCCTATTTCTGACACTCCAAATCACAAGCTCATTCAAGTCTCCCTGCAGAATATCCCTATCCTCCTCCGAATTTGCAACGCCTCCCACCTTCGTATCATCCGCAAACTTTATCAGCCCACTCCTGCAATTGGTTCCGAGGTCAGTTATAAATAGATTAAATAAAATGGGTCCCAAAACCGAACCTTGAGGCAATCCACTAGTAACCTCCCTCCAACCTGACAGTTCACCCTTTAATACGACCCGCTGCATTCTCCCCATTAACCAATTCCTTATCCACCTCTGGATTTTCATATCGATCCCCATGTTTTCCAATTTAACCAATAATTCCTCATGGGGTACAGTATCAAACGCTTTACTGAAATCCAAGTATATTAGGTCCACCGCATTTCCCTTATCTAATAAGTCCGTTACTTTCTCAAAGAAGGAGATCAGATTCGTTTGGCACGATCTGCCCTTCGTAAAACCATGTTGTAATTTATCGCAATTGCCATTAACCTCAAGGTCCTCAACTAGTTTCTCTTTCAGAATTTTCTCCAGCACCTTGCACACTACAGATGTTAAGCTAACAGGCCTGTAGTTACCCGGATCACTTTTTTTCCCTTTCTTGAAAATAGGAACCACATTAGCTATTCTCCAGTCTAACGGGATCACCCCCGAGTTTACAGATTCATTAAATATTATCGCTAATGGGCCTGCTATTTCCCGTGCCAGTTCCTTCAATATCCTCGGATGAAGATCGTCCGGTCCTCCCGACTTAGCCCCATTAAGGTGTTCAAGGTTTGTTTCTACCTCGGATACGGTAATCTCCCATCCTGTATGCCCCTCTGTCACGGTGCTAGTATCCCTAATACCTCCACTGGCCTCATTAAACACCGATGCAAAATATTCATTGAGATATTGAGCCATGCCTAGAGTATCTTTAATCTCCTCTCCAGCTATAGTCTTCAGCGGTCCCACTTCTTCTTTCTTTGCTTTCTTCCTATTGATATGGCTGTAAAACCTCTTACTATTGCTTTTAATTCCCCTCGCTAGGTCTAACTCTACACGGCCTTTGGCCTTTCTCACTCTACCTCTACATTCTCTGACTTCACTAAGGTAAGTTTCCTTACTGATCCCTCCCTTCTTCCACTCTTTGTACGCTTTCTGTTTTTTCCTAATCGCCCCTTTGAGTCGGTCGCTCATCCAGCTCGGTCTAAAACTCTTGCTTAGTAATCTTTTTCCCTTTTTTGGGATACAGGCCTCTGACAGCTCATGCATCTTTAACTTAAAGTAATCCCAGGCTTCTTCTGCCTTTAGATCCTTTAATATGTTTGCCCAATCCACTTCCCTTACCAGCCCCCTTAATTTGTTAAAATTGGCCTTTTTAAAATTATAAACCCTAGTCTTTGACTTAATTCTGTTACTCCTTCCATTTAGTTTAAACCGAATTAGCTCATGATCACTGGAGCCCAAATTGTCCCCTACTACCACTTCCTCAACGAGGTCCTCACTACTTACCAGAATCAAATCTAAAATGGCCTCCCCCCTCGTCGGTTCAGCTACCACTTGATGAAGGAATTGATCAGCAAGCACATCTAGGAACATCTGAGCCCTATTATTGCTACTAGCATTTGTTCCCCAATCTATATCCGGGAAGTTAAAGTCCCCCATAATTACACAGTTTCTATTAGTATTTACTTCTCTAAACACATTAAATAGCTCCTTATCCATATCCTGGGTCGATCCCGGCGGTCTATAGCACACCCCAAGCACTATATCCGGAGAGGCTCTAGTAGTCCTTTTACCCAGTGTGAGTATTGCCCAGACGGACTCTGTGTTATCTATTCCATCTACTATTATTTCTTTACAGCATATTTCACTATTGACATACAGTGCCACCCCTCCACCTTTACCTTTGTCCTGGTCCTTCCTAAACAGTGCATACCCCTCCATACCTGTGCTCCAGTCGTGACTGCCATTCCACCACGTTTCAGTTATTCCTACGATATCCGGTTTCAATTCTCGGACCAAGAGCTCCAATTCCTCCATTTTATTACCTAGGCTTCTCGCATTGGTGTATAAACACCCTAATGTATGTTGTTTAGGCTGTCTCCCATTAGTAACATTATATGTTGCGGGCCTCTTTGTGTCCGTCCCCCCTGTCCCTCCTATGTCCAATCTCATCTCCCCGGCTATGTCTCCTCTCATTTTACTCACCTTTTCAATACTGGAATCTGGCGTGGAGATTAACTGTGCATCTCCCAACCGTCTCCCCAAACTTCCTAGTTTAAAGCTCTTTTGATAAGGTGAGCCAGCCTCCCTCCCAGAAGTCTATTTCCTTCCCTACTCAGGTGAAGCCCATCCCGCGAGAACAGGTGTCTGTCCCCGAAAGCCTCCCAGTGGCCATACATCCCAAAGCCCTCCTTATAGCACCACTCCCTTAGCCAGCTATTTATTCTCACAATCCTATCAGCCCTCTGCTGCCCTTCCCTGGGAACAGGCAGAATCCCACTAAAGATAATCTGAGCCTCTATCTCCTTGAGTGTCTTCCCCAGCCTGGCATAATCTCCCTTGATTCTCTCTAACGAGAACCTAGCCGTGTCATTCGTTCCTACATGAAGGATTATCAAGGGGTTCTTACCTGCTCCTTTTAGGATCCTTTTCAACCGCAGGTCCACATCGCGTATCTTTGCACCCGGTAGACAGCACACCCTTCTGTTCTCCGGGTCCGCCCTGGTCACAGGCCTGTCCAATCTCCTCAGTAAAGAGTCTCCAATTACATACACCTGCCGTCGCCTGGCAACAGTGCGATCTAGTAATCTAGTCTCTGATCCCTCTAGTCCTGACCCTTGTCTGTTCCTATCTTTCCTTATGCTCCCCCTTATGCCTTCCTCTATCCTCTGGGGGCCCGGGTTTTGTGCTGTCTCCATCAACACCTCCCCTCTCTCTCTCGGACTAGCTGCTCTTCTCTTCTTCCTCTTAACAGGCATTAAACTCTTCAAGCTTCTTGATGTCATCAGTTATTAGCTCTCTTTCCCTCTAAGTTGAGGACCTACACTTTCCTTTATCTTTCTCTTGCTCCTAATGTACTCAAAGAACCTCCTCTTATTGCCTTTTATGACCCCTGCTAAATGTAACTCATTTTGGCCCTTAGCCTTTCTGATGTTGTCCCTAACATGTTTGTGCTATTCTTTTGTTTTCATCCTTAGCAATTCATCCATGTTCCCACTTTTTGTAGGATTTCTTTTTGATTTTCAGATCATTAAAGAGTTCCTGATGGAGCCATATTGGCCTCTTTATTATTCTTCCTATCTTTTCTTTACATCAGGATAGTTTGCAGTTGTGTCTTTAATATTGTCTCATTGAGAAACTTACTAATTCCTCTTTCCCTGAGATTTTCTTCCCATGGGACCTTACTTGCCAGTTCTCTGAGTCTGTTAAAGTCTGGTTTTTTAAAGTCCATTTTCCTTATTCTGCTGCGGTCACTCCTTCCTTTCCTTATCATTTCTAATCTATCATTTCATGAACGCTTTCACGCAAATTGCCTTCCACCTTCAGATTCACAACCAACGTCTCCCTGTTGGTCAGAATCAAGTCTAAAATGGCTGTTCCCCTGGTTACTTCCTCCACCTTCTGAAACAAAAAGTTGTCCCCCATACATTCTGGGAACTTATTGGAAATGTTGTGTTTTGCCATATTAGGGTCACTCGGGGGAAAGGAGAGGAGCAGAGCTGTATGGTCTCCCCTGAAGCCGGCATCCCCTATGGGATGAGGAAGTGCTGCAGCATTCTGGGCTCAGGACAGCCCCTCTTCCTCTCTGCAGTCAGTGCTGCAGCCATGTGAGGGACTCAGTAGGACCCAGACAAGATGGTGGAAGGTCGGGGATGGCAGAGTGCTTGTCATGGGAGAGACAAGAATTGGAGCTCTTCTAGGCCAGCCAAATAAGGAAGCAGCCTATCCCGTCTCCTTCCTCCTATGCCCAGAATGGGTGGCCTCACGCCAGCCAAGAAATCCCACTCGCCCTCCAAACCACTTCTAAAATGCAGGTGATGAAAGTGTTTCAGAGGGTGAGAGGCTGAATTGGCAGGTGTGGCTCACGGGATGCAGCTGAACTGACAGGGCTGAACTTAGCCATGTTTTCTGATTGGCCATCCTGTTTGTTTGTTTTTTTCTGTAGGACCCGTCTATTTTCACTGTCTTGACAGCCAAGTCAACCCGACCTGGAGTGGCACTTGCTGACTTTGTCATCTTCCCGCCCCGATGGGGGGTGGCAAACAACACCTTCCGGCCACCTTATTACCACAGTATGTCTGCCTTTTACTCAGTTACACTTGAGAAGCAGGTCGGGGGAGGGGGTCAAACAAGCCATGCTTCCTGTTCTCCATAGGAGCCACAAGGAGAAAGATGGCTTTGCCTGCATCCTCTGACTCAGCTAACGGGGGCCACTTGCAGTCAGCCAGGCTTTCTTGGGGCAGGAACCAATGGAAAGCTGTCCCCCTTTACAGCAGCCGAGAACAACTGTACAGGAGGTGACGTGGCTTGTGGTTACACACGTACATTTATTCGTATTAGAGAAGCACCTAGTGGCCCCACCAAGGTTGGGTCCCCATTGTACTGGCACTGTGCAAACGCCTAGTAAGGGTATGTCTGCATTACAAGCGAAGGTGTGAGTGTAGCATGGGAAGGAAGACCCACACCAGCTTTAATCTAGGTAGAGCTGGTAACAGTAGTAGTTAGTAGTGAAGACACGGTGGCTCGAGCTTCAGTGCAAGCTAGCTGCCTTAGTACAGCCTAATGGGGGACCATGGATATGTATTCAGGTTGTCGGCCTACACCGGAATCTGTGCTCCATATCTTCCCAGCTATTTTTAGCTATGCTATCTAAATTAAAGCAAGCATGGGTGTACCTACCCAAGCTATAATTGCATGTTAATTTGCAGTGTAGACATACCCTATAAATAGTCCCTGCCCGCTAATGCTTACCATCACACCGGAGAAGAGAGACAAAGGGTGGGAGAAAGCAAGTATTATCCCCATTTTATAGATGGGGAATTGAGGCACTGAGTGGTTAAGTGACTTGCGCAAGATCACACGGGAAGTCTGTGTCAGAAATGGCACTGGACCCTAGATCTTCTGAGCTCCTCTCCAGTGCCATAACCACAAGGCCATCCTTCTTCACCACTTCATGTGTATCTAGTTGGAAAGTGGTGCTGTTGTTACCCCAGCAATATCTGGGGCACTTACAGGTAGAGATTTGGATCCAGTGTCTTCCTCAGTCCTGTTCCTAGTGACAGGTGACTACATCATGGAAGAAATATAATCCTCTGCCACCATCACTGTTGGCTCCTTGTTGGCTGGCCCTGGACAGGGGCCAAGGACTGAATGCACCATAGAGATTCATTTACCCCCAACCCCAAGCAGTTCTCCGTTGTGGACATGGGGGAAACACCTTGCTGGGAAAGCCTGGCTTTGCTGTCCATGCTGTGCCTATAAATAAGAAGCCTTGGTTTCCAGGGATGTCACTGCCACACCTATGATAGCACTGAGGTCACTTTAAAAAGAATCAAACATTTATTGTGTTCATCTTAAAACATTTGTGTAATAATAATTTCTCCACCCTCCCACTCCCGCTGTTACTTGGACTTAGTTCTGAAGGACACCCGGGGGGGGGGGGGAGGGGTTCTGATAAAAACCCAGCCCCCTGACAGCACAAGGGGCAGTTGTGCGTCCATCTGAATAAATCCCAGAGGCAAGTCCTTGGCTTATTCTCCTGCTCTCGTTTTAAATAATGAAAGAAAGGGAAAACAGCTAGACACCAGTTACACCAGGTCACTGAGAGTGTGTTTGTGAAACACTAAATTCATATTTATAGGATTGTTTTTCACCTGTGGAACGATGGGGTCTGACCTGGCTCTCTGAACACATTACATTGGCTTAGGAAGGACCCAGTCTTGCAAAATGCTGCACATCTTCAAATTCCGTTGAAATCTGTGGTGCTCATCACCACTGTGGAGGGATAATGGGTTTAAGCAGTTCTCTCTCAAAGATTTTACATGGGATCTAGCCTTTTACCTGCAGAACTATTGCTGTCAAAAACCTGCATTCAGAGAACATGAAGGCTGCACAGTTAGGTACTCAGAACATGAAGTGACAGTTATGATTTACCACACCATCTTAACTTTCCCCTTTGTATGAATGAATATATAGGCTTTTATTACATGGGCATACGCTATTTCTCTGTCTTTGAAGGTATTTATATGACCCTCATCCCTGTAGTATCCAAATGTCTGAGAATCATGAATGTATTTGTCTTCCCAGAACCCTACTCAGGGAGGGAAGTGCTGTTTTTCCCATTTTACAGATAGGGAACTGAGGTACAGAGTGGAGTAAGTGATTTGCCTATGGTCACACAGGAAATCTGTGGATGAGCCAAGAATTGAAGCTGGGTCATTTCAAGTTCCAAACCAGTGTCCTAACTGCTAGGCTAGCCTTCCTATGATATATTTTACAGCCTTAGCTACATCTATGTAACATCTTACACTTCTGTGCCTCCTAAATGCAGTCCATGAGCCATTTATATGAAAAATTCTCAGTAAACCATTCATACACACGATACTGCAGATTAAGAATGAGTAGTAGTGAACATTTGCTTGCAGATATAGGCTACCTATATTTTTGCTAAAGTAGTTTTGTAGTTAAATGCTTCATCCCCTGAATTGCACTGACGAAAGGGTGCGCTGCTGATTCAAATGGAAATGTAAACACAGCTACCGCCATATGGCTTGATCTTACAAAAATGTGTAGCCAAGCATAATACTAACTACACTGAGTAGATCCATTAGAGTCAAATCTACTGAGGTGAGTGGATACTACAAGTGGTAGCTGTTTGCAGAACTGGGACTAAAATACCTACTTTAGAGAGACAAGAACATACCTTAATGAGAAATCAAAAGCCAAATTCAGCAACCTTTACACGAGTGGGATCTTATTCCATAAGAGCGTACTGCATTGCTTTTAGTGGGACGAGTGCTCATCATGAGTACCAGTGGCAAAATTTGGCCCATAACCATTAGATATTGCACTTTTATGACCAAGAAGATAAGAGTGAGTATAAAAGAATGAAACAAGATGTTAGCGTACACAGGTGGCTCAGAGCTTCTACAAAAATGTGTAGCAATATCACCTAGTGCATAAGGCACTGGAGTAGGCATCAGCAGGCCTGTGTTTTGTTCCTGGTTCTGTCACTGGCCTACTGTGTGGCCTCAGGCAAGTTACTTCAGATCTCTTTGTCTCAGTTTCCCCATCTCCAAAAGCGTGATACTAATATTGACCCTCTTTTATAAAGTGCTTTATGACCTATAAACAGTGCCTATGAACACAAAGTAGTAGTATAGGTTTCTCTACATACAGTTTTAGTACCAATATAATTAAAGCAGTGCAACCCCCTAGTGTGGACGCAGTAATACTGGTTTAAAGGTGCTTATATTGGTATACAGTATGAACTCCTTACATACTGGCATACCTGCATCCAGCTGAGCAGGTTGTACTGCTTTGACTATATCGGTTTCTGAATCCATATAAATGTAATGGTACAAAACCTGCATGTAGAGCAGCCCAAAGAGCACCACATACTGGATCACCAACACTACATCTTGCATCACCCCTGCAGTTGTTTGGAGGTCACTGATTCAAATACTGAGCTGGTCCAGCCCTACTTAGTTTGTGATCTTCAAGGGGATGACCGCCACGCCGCAATGACTGCAAATGGTATTGAGTTGTAACATCGATTGTCTCCCCACTTCTATAGGGAACTGTATGAGCGAGTTCATGGGGCTGATCAAAGGGCGCTATGAAGCGAAGGAAGAAGGGTTCCAGCCAGGAGGGGGCAGCCTGCACAGCATGATGACACCCCATGGGCCAGATGCTGAGTGTTTTGAGAAGGCAAGCAAAGCCAGGCTAGAGCCCGAGAGAGTTGCAGAAGGGACCATGGTAAGAGCCCTACAGAGCAAGTAAAATGACTGCCTAGCCAGGTAAAAGCTCTAGCAGCAGCAGCACGTGCTACCAACATGGGTCTCAGAAATGCAGCTCAGACCCTTGCTCTCCCGGTTGGAAGTGTGTCTAGGGAAAGATTTGAAGTGCTGAACACCCAAAATGGGAGCTTGATTGTAGGTGCTCAGCTCCCCCATTGTGACACAACATGCTGAGCTCTTTTGATAATCTGGCCACTTAAAGGGGGAGCTGAGCTTTTTTGGAAATTCTGGCCTCATCTTCTGGGGACAAAACCACACTCCCCTCCACCCCCAGTTCCTCAGACCAACCAATGACTGGCTCTAGAAAATGGTCCCCCAGCAGGCCCTGTCCCAGGATTTCTTGGATGGTCTGGATTTTCCAGGATGTTCCCAGGTTCCAAAATCCCTTTTGGGACCTGCCAAACACCAGCATTGCAATGGTACATCTCAATGGGTATTATGTACAATTTTAGTGGTCTTAGCTGGAAGCTTTTTCCCCTTGACTGAGCAGGTAGGAGTTATGCTAGGCTGGCCTCAGCTGGGAACCTCCCCAAACTGAGAAGCTAGGAGCTAGAGTCTGGCCAACACTGGACCTTTGGTGTATTTTCTGTATATACCTAATAAAGCATGATCACTATGCGTGTATTCCCTCCTCTCCTTCCTGCCCTAATGTACTTGCTGTTGTTCCCAACAGGCCTTCATGTTCGAGTCCTCCTTCAGCATGGCTGTTACCACGTGGGGCCTCAAGACCTCCAACTGTCTAGATAGGACCTACTACAAGTGCTGGGAACAGCTGAAAAGCCATTTTAATCCCAGCTGCAAGTAAACAGAAGTGAGCTGCTTGTGCGCTCTCAGGCCAGTCACACTGATGGGAAACAATCAGTGATACCTACAGGGGCAAGGGCTGGTAAAGGAACAAACGTTCCTCAGTACAGCGAGCGCCATTGCTCTGCAGCCATTTCAACAGCGACTGATTAAATGAATTACTCTTGCAAACCTGCGTATCTAGCCTTGAATTGCACCACAGTTCTGAGCTTTCAAGTATCCAATTAAAGTGTAAGAGCTGCAGTGCCCATGCCATGGGGCTCCCCCAGCAGGTGGTGTGGTGTGAAATCGGTGCCTTCTACTGAAGTGAGATAGTGGTAGACTTCCTCTCAGGACACTCATGAAAATATGACACATCTTTCACACAGGGATGCTCAGGAGCAACGATTTATTAAACAATACTCCAGAAATGATCTTTCAGCGAGAGGGTAAGAATAAATAGGAGTTAGAGGAGCTAGCCAGGTCCGGTCTTAAATCCAGCAGACCTACTGTCAATCAAGGGAAGGTTACCCTTCCAATGACACACAGCCCAATCTTCAGCACTTACTAATATATCATCATTTCCCTGCAACTTCTGTCTGGGTTTGTCAGCACTAAGAATGGGATCCATAAAGCAACCTAGGCACGTAAATCTCAGTTCTAGGCCCCACTGTGCTGCACAAAACTCTTTAGGCATCTATAGGGTTCAGCAGCAGCCAAACTCACTCAGTGCCTGAATTTTTGCAGGCAAAGTTCCATAAGCACATAAGTTTCTGCCACTGGGCCCATGCACTGCTGCCTCTCTCTAGGCATCCAGGTGTCTCTCTTGCCCAAGCCTCAGAGCAATTCATGAATTGGAGGAGGGATAAGTGTTCGGCCACCTAAACTGCATGCAGGGTGTGATCAGGTAGGCATGCTCAGAGGCTAACTCCACACAAAACAGGTGGTGGGGGGAGGAAAAAAAGAAGAGTTCCCTTAGCCTAGTGACTAGGGAACTCACCCAGAATGTGGAACACCCCAGATTCAAGCCCCACCCCTTTATTGGATAAGGTTTTTAATATGGTTGTTACAACCTTGACTCCCCATTGCTTTGTGAGGAGGACCTTATATCAGCTTAGCTTGATTCTTTACCAATTACTATAGCACATTCAGACCAAATGAGTGCCCCCACAAGAGGCTGTACCCATTTAAATCCATTTCTAAACCAATTTAGTTAAATCAGTACAATTTTCCTATGTAGACAAGGCCTTATTTGTTGAGTCCACTAGAGCACGAGGAGAGTCCAGGGCACATATCTGGGATTGAAGCAATTGCACAAGTCCCCTTGTCAGCAATAATTTACACACCTTACTTTGAGAAAAGGGGCAGAAGCATATCACAACTTATTTGCCAGAAGAGGGAAAGAGAAATGTAAATAGTTTAGTGCATAGAGCACAGGATTTGGCATCAGGACACCTAGGGTTTTTTGTGTTTAGTCACTGCCAACAATGGGCTTGACCCTGTACAAGATGTTTGGCTAGAATATGTTTTGTACATGCAGAGTATTATGTAATATCCACCATGCAGCACTTGTGCTAAAATAGAAAACTCAGAAGAGGCTGTTTACCAACAATCATTGAACTGGCCCAGGGTGAAGCTAAGGGCTTGTCTACAGATGGATCTGTTCCAAATTAATTTTGAAAGTGAATTAAGCCAGGAACAAGGCACTTTTGTTCTCAAATAAGTGTCCACACATGGCATTGTTCAGGAATTGCTATTGTACTTTAAATTCACACCCTCCCTTAATCAACATTAACTTTCAAGCATAGATACACCCTAAACCAAAATGCCCTAGGGACTGAAGGGCAAGTTTTTGTTTTCTCATTGGGGGGATAACCCATGAGAGCCATAGACTATTTGCCTGCTTGAAACTCTCCTGCTATAGGCACATCTCTATAGCGGACACTGGGAGTTATGTGCAAATTATGCATGCAACAAGGGTTTTTACACTTGCTCACTCTCCTCCCCAAATTTCTGATTGGAAATATGATCTTTTCTAAGAAATATCTCCACCTGAACCGCAGCCAAGCAACAACTCAGCTCTGGCAGCACAGTGTGCTCCTCACAAGCAACGGAAAAGGCAGCCTGGAGAACTCTGAAAATAATGAGAAAGAAGAAACAGGCCAGACTAGCTCCAAGCACCAAACTCCAGTTAATGGGGAGTAACCTCATTCCCTCTGAGCTACGCAGAGAGGCTAAGGCATATGTATTCGCAAACCAATTGGAAATGCTCCCTATTCTTCTGCAACCCCTACTGAACAATTTGTACAAAACAAATACAGCTGCAAGGGAGAATTTACATGTGTGGTAACCCAAGGCCCCATTAGCTGAGGAAACTGGTCCTGAGAGATCATATCAGTTTGTGGCAGCAGGTGGTGGTTCATTTAGCATGCTTAAACAAGCATTGTGGGCAATTATTTCTTTCCCTAAATACCACTTTCTTCATGCATCCATGCCTTTCCTTTCACTGACCCACAGTTGTATTTTGTGATGTCATTTGAGAGGGTGAATCTGTTGTGGAAAGAGAATGATCTGCATTTGCTTGATTTAACATACCTGGAGAACATAGGAGGGAGCTGGGTGAGAGAGAATAAACTAAGGAGCAGATCAAAGACAGGCTACAGCTCTGCATAGCTGCTGAACAGCTCCAGTGCCTGCTAATTAGTGAGGAAGAGCACAGATTTCACCTATGTCAAAATGGGAATTAATACAAATCTCAGAAGAGCAGGATTTTGACGCATGAATGCTATGTAACAGGAGCAGGAAAGGGAGAGAAGTCAGCATGTTCAGCCACTTCTGGCAAAGGAGACTGCGAGGGACTTGCTCTCTTTCTTCCTTATGTTGCTGGAAGCAGCAGCACAAGTGTGTTCTTGCTTGTGTTTTACCTTAGTAATATCAAGAACATCGCTGTAGGGCCTCTTGGAGGTCTCAAGTGGACTGGGAGAATTTTCACCCTTTATATGAAGGGAGACTTCTCTCAGGTGTTTAAATCAAATAGGTGTTTTCTGTTGTTTAGACTGTGGTGATAGCATTTAGAGGCCAAACAAAAAAACTAAGTTATAAAAAGTCAATTCCTCTCAATTTTCACTCACTCAGTATTTGTGATTTCATAGTCTTATTAGTTTTCAAGTCATCCAGGGCCAACTAGACCTGTATTTCTAATGTAAAGAATAAGCAGAAAAGACACCATTTTCAGGCCTTTTACGTCCACAATGTAGGGAAGCAAAAGGCCACAAAAGCCCACTTATTTTTCTCAGCATGCCCTGTAACTAAGCTCTTTGCTTTTGAAACAGCACCTTTAGCCACAGATTTTAAAAAGACTTTGCACATATTTGTTCGCAAAACCCTCACGATGTGTCCTCTTTAACCTTCCGTAAAAATGAGCAGAGGTGAAATGACTTGCCCAAGATCATACAGTGAGTCAATGGCAAATGGGACTAAAACCCACATCTTATTTCCTGTCTCACTAATTCAGGGGTTCCCGTGAATGAGAAAGTGTGGTTGGCCAAAATGTGAAAGCTCTGAGCTCATACTGAGTTGGATCCAGCAATCCTTAGGTTGGAAGAGATCCCATGAAATCATTGAGAAGTTTACCAGAGTACAGGTTTCTGTTTTACTGGGGAAAAAATGGAAAATTAATCTGAGTTGGTTTAATGTGAGGCTGGCTGCTCTGAGAGAAAGAAGCCAGGCAGCTTTCTAACCTTCTCAGCCCATTTAATGAATTATTCAAAATATGAAATTAAAAGTTGCCCAATATTCGATTAGAGTGAATACAGCTACATAACTAAACTGAGTCCAAGACAAATTCTGAAAACACAACAAGACAGCCACTCAGATCATTTCTTGGACCTACTTGATGCTTTAGCCTGCTATAAATTTTAAAATTCATCCTGAGGCTACTCTTAGATACAGGCATGTGGCTCTCATGGATTAAATGGAAACTCTGAACATGCATCCAAGGGCACAAATTAATGTCTTTTTAAAACTCCTGTACACATTCTGTCTGTAATCTGATTGGTTTCAGTGTTAGACAAGAAGATTCTACAGTAAGTCATGATCCTATGACTGTAATAATATAAAGTTTATTTTGATAGAGGATGTCTTTTCATCAATGTACAATACACAGCACTTTCTATGAATAGCCCAACAGCAGCACTGCAACATCCAATTCCCAGGAACTTAGAAAGCAAGAGCAAATGGTCGCTTGTACTTGCCTTCCTGAATAAGTTTCTCTTTACGATCCTGTATTGAGGAGGAAACAAACAAAAATCATTATCCCGCGAAAAGAAAAAAGATTTGCTCCATGACACAGACTGATCTTCAAGGAGAAAGAGCTCACAAGTTCTTAAGCACAGAAGCTAGAGACAGCACCAATTAAACAGCGCTCTAGAAACAGCTGTGAGGACAAAAATATCCTGTCATTCACCTGTGCACATCAGCCAGAAATGCAAAACAGCCAATGGCAGAAGCAGCTGTGTAACTCATCCCCTCATAAATAAAGTGATGGGCAGAGATGGAATAAACCTCTATTAAGGCACATCCATCCCACTTCCATTAGCCAGTGAGGACTGTTCCCTATAATGTATTGTCGCCAGGGCTTTGTCTTGACTAATTTAAAACATCTTAACTTGATGGGGCTTCCACCCCTTCACTTGGGTGAATAACCCACAGTTTAATGTATTTCACTGTCAGGAAAAAAAAAATCACTATGTTCTACCTACATTTTTCTTTGTCCACTTTTCACCCTCATTATGTTACCTTGCACCACCTTATTATTTATATTGGGTTAGCAACCAGGAGTCCCAGTCATGGACCAGGACCCCATTGTGCTATGTGCAGTACAAACACAGAACAGAGAGACTGTCAATTTTTTGGGGTAGGGACAATCTAAGTAACCAGAACCAATCACCTCCAATCTTGGTGTTTACACCCTTAGTACTTTGGAAAAAGGGGGTAATTTGCTCCCTCCCTCCATAAAGGAACTGGTGAGATAACCCACAGAACTATTGTGTGATAAAGTTGAAAGCTCTAAATATCCCGTCAGCATATGCAGACTTCAATTATATTCAGCCAATTTCATATTCCAGTTTTCTTGTGCCTGGCCAATGCTGAAGCATTTGGATTGCAAGACACTGCAGGGGATGTTCACATTCAACCAAAAAGTGTTTGAAGTTACACAACAATCCACCAACAGGTTCTGGAAAAACTTAGTATCAGAGGGGTAGCCATGTTACTCTGTATCCACAAAAACAATGAGGAGTCCGGTGGCACCTTCAAGACTAACAGATTTATTTGAACATAAGCTTTCGTGGGTAAAAAACCCACTTCTTCAGACGCCCAAATAAATCTGTTAGTCTTGAAGGTGCCACCAGATTCCTCGTTGTAAAAACTTAAATTCCGTATTTTGGACTCCATCTACAAGATACTGTCCCTTTAAAAAAAATTATGAGTAATTTAAATTGGCACTTCTTCCCAATCAGTGATTCGACAGGTCAATCAGGGTTTTATTTCCTTTTTTAAGATACGCAACAGCTTTTCATATCAGTGGCAGCTTTGATTAAACATTAGATATCACTTTCCCAAAAAACTGAACATACTGGAAGTGTTCTAACACTGGTCAGAATTTTATAATGCCAAATTTTAGGAGGCAAGAGAAGTAGAGTGACCAGATGTCCCGATTTTATAGGGACAGTCCTGATTTTTGGGGCTTTTTCTGATACAGGCACCTATTACCCCCCACCCCTGCCCTGATTTTTCACACTTGCTATCTGGTCACTCTACAAGAGAGGGATTAAGGTAGCATCTCAAAAAAATCAGACTAACAGAGAGTCCATTCCTAAATTATTTCATGAGAGAGAGGAAACGCATGAATGAGTGGTCCAGAAGGTCCTTGCCAGCTCGGTCATTTATGAATTGACAGATAACAATACGTTTTCTAAAAACTCAATTAGCTGCTAATTATTCTCAAGTCTCTCTTGCAGTTTGCTTACATAAATGATATTAAGAGCCCTCTTACAACAGAAGAAAAACTAGCTTCTGTGGCCAAACAAAAATCACCCACATCTGCGGGCATAAGACAGCACTCTTAGAAGGTGGCTTTGCAATCAGTCCCTAGTGCTTTGGGGTACTCCTCCCGCACTAGTTGTCCACCCTCAGGAACAGGTGTTCTACTCAGCTACTCCTGCATGTAAGCACATATATTATAGCTTTGTTTTTATTAAAGTTGTACATGCCTAGTCAACAAACTTACCCTGTCAGCTTTGAGGACATACCACCAGACGAAAATGGGTACTAACCCAGACAACGCACCCAACAGGGAAGTCTTGGGAGTGGGCCGGAAATTGGGGTAAATGTTGTACGTTCTAGCATAGGTCCAACGGTTCAGGGCAGGGTCCTCCTAAATTGAAGGCAATGCACAGTGAACAATGTTAAGTTGCAGAACTATGAACATTAGCAAGCTTAGGGTTGGACATTTGACTGATCCAAAAACAATTAGTCAGTTGGTCAGTCAATGTCAAAAATGGTCAAATATTTTAACGCACTAGTTCAGGGGTTGGCAACCTACGGCACGCGAGCCGATTTTGAGTGGCACGCAGCTCCCTGCCGCGGTCCCGGCCCTAGCCCCATTCAGCCCCCCCGCCCACCGCTCTCCCCTGCGGGGGCAGGAGGCAGAAGCTTGGTTCTGTGGCAGCCAAGCTTCCCCCCTCCCCCGCTTCTTCCCCCAGCATGGTGCTTTCCTGCCCCTCCCTCCTCTCCTTCCCTGCGCCAATCAGCTGATGGCCCTAGCGAAGGGGAGGGGGAAGAGCGGCAGCGTGCAGACAGCTCCGTAGAGGATGCAAAGAGAGGTAGGAACGGAGCCTGGGGGAAGGGGGTGGAACAGGGCATATCCCTTCCAGACCCCTGCCATGAGGGCACTTAAACATTTTGAAAACCTTGTTTACTTTACATACAATAGTTTAGTTATATAATATAGACTTATAGAAAGAGACCTTCTAAAAACGTTAAAATGTATTACGGCACGCGAAACCTTTAATTAGAGTGAATAAATGAAGACTCGGCACACCACTTCTGAAAGGTTGCTGACCCCTGCACTAGTTTATTAGAACAGTAACAAAAAGGAGTCAGACTTCATAGTCTCCAATAGGATTACCATTAGTTAGATACTTATGCCTAATTACAACATATAAGTTAAACAGTTATTTTAACTCAGAAAAATGCCAAAATGAAATTAATTTCTAAAAACCATGTAAAAATAATTACCTTTTTAGCAATGGTAAATTAGCATTTAAATGTGAACGTTATGAACAGTTACAAAAGAAATTAAGTTAAAACAGAAATAAAACAAACAGCATCTATAAGAGAGTCACTTTTAATTGCACTTATGCAAGGCAGGCAGCAGGCCAACTCTTCAAGCATCTTGCTCTTTGTTATCTTTTTCCTTTGTCAGCCTCAACTGCTTCTTCTTCCTCTTCATCTGCTATTTTCTCTTCCAATATTAAATTGTGATACATGGTCACCAGCTTCCCAGCAGTGAAGGTTTTCAGTCTATTTCTGGTTGTTGAATGGATGATTTTCAAACCGACCAATTTCATTCCTCACATGCAGTCGTACACAGAAGTGTTCAGCATTTCTGCCACTGTACTTAGAGTTCAAGGAGGACAACCCTCTCCACTATGATGAAGGAGCAGCTGTTTTGATTCAACTTCTGGGATTGCACTCGACATTGTTTTATAACTGAACAGGCTGATTCTTGCTTTATAATTTGCTACCTCCATTAGAACTGTTTGTCCATTTATAAAGCCTTTAAAATTTGCACAATCACTACGTCACAAGCTGAATCAAATTGATCATCAGAAAGCTCTTGGCCCTGGAAGCGCAGATCAAGAAGGTAAGCAGCATTATGTATGTGAGTGATCACTTGATTTTTTCTGTGATATTTATTTTGTCTATTTTCTTCTTTTCAGCTGTCACACAACTGAACACAGTCCACTTACAAATAAGTTCCTTAACATTCTGAAACTGTTCTTGGCATCACACAGTTTAGCAGTATCATTTTCTGTATTCTGCAGAGACTGAGCTACAGTTCAAATAGTTTTGAGTTTGGCATCCAAAAGACAGTCATCAAGAAACTCAGTACGGATTACTTGGGGTTGAAACCCAATTACTCCTTCAACAGCAGCTGACTGAAGAGCCCTCTTGCTTACATGAAGATCTTTGAGACTTTTAATAGAAGTAGAGTACGACAAGGCTTACTATGTGCAGATATCAGAGTAGCAGCCATTTTAGTCTGGATCTGTAAAAAGCAACAAAGAGTCCTGTGGCACCTTATAGATGAACAGATGTATTGGAGCATAAGCTTTCGTGGGTGAACACCCACTTCATCAGACGCCTGTCTGTGCGGATGAAAATTTCAGATCTTCAGTATCACCAATGAAAAGCTACATTGTACAGGCAGCACATCCATAACACAGAAGGTGTGGATACATATTTATCAACAAAGCCCAAGCAGTTTTCATATTAGGTGCATTATTTATTGACCCAATTCATTAAGTATATTTTTTAACTGGTCAGCAATACATTGGGTATATATTTTCTATTAAAAAACCTCAATACCAATTTGACGAACATCTGAAGACTTTCTAGGAGTAGGAATTTTCAATGATGAAGCAGACTGAACAACAATTTTTGTTTATTAGAAGATGAATTAATGGAATTAACTTCACTATCATCATCTACAGACTCCATGCATCATGCTGCTGCTACTGAAGATGAAGCAGAATACATAAAAGGAAACAAATTTTGATGTACACCAGTTTTCCCTTTCTTGCTGTTAGTCTAACAGTTTATCTTCAACAGCAGCTGGACAAACATCACAATAATTCAACCAATGTTTCTCCATTCTGTGTGTCATACTCAGAAGAAAAGAACTTGCTCTTAGCTTTAACAGTTTTCCCATGTTCACGTCTAGTGAAAAATTTCCATACAAATGGTTTTGGCTTTCCCCACCTCTGAATAATAAATGATGTCACTGTTACTAATATCTTACTACACCTCTACCCCGATAGAACGCAGTCCTCGGGAGCCCAAAAAATCTTACTGCATTATAGGTGAAACCGCGTTAGATTGAACTTGCTTTGATCTGCCGGAGTGCGCAGCCCCGCCCCCCCCGGAGCACTGCTTTACTACATTATATCTGAATTCGTGTTATATCAGGGTAGAGGTGTACTTATGGAATGCTCTCTAAATTCTGAAGCATTTTGTATTTCCATCAAGCAGTAGCCATTCAAATTGGTTTCTAATTGCTGCAGTTACAGAAGACTGCAGCTAATCAAAATGTTTCCAGGTATGCTGCCCCCTCCCCTCAAGTCTTACAGACTCCAAGATTACATTGAGGGGGAAGGAGCACACAGCCCCTCCCTGCAGCAAACACAGCGGACTCATAAGCAATAGCAGGAGGAGAATCAGAACAGGAAAAGAGGGGCCTCTACAGCCATGTGATGTCTCACACCCCTCATTAGCATAGAATTTTTCACATCAGCAAGGTTTGGCTGGGGATACATGGAGTTATAAAGGGGATGCTGTATTTGTTGAAAGGGGAGGAGGAGGGATTTATTTATGTGGGCGTTTATTGTGGATTGTTTGCTTTGCTCAGGATGAGGGAGGTGCGTGGGGGGTTTAATAGCAGTGATACTTTTGTTTATTAAGGGAGAGACTTACTGGCTGTGCATCTGGTGCAGGAGAAGTTTTAATGACTGTGAGCCCTCCTTTCCTTCCCCCATTCCCGTCTTGATTTAATTTCTGTATGTTTGTCTAATCACTTTAGAGTGCTGGCTCTTTGGGGCAGGGACACTGCTTAACTTGTTCAATGTGCTTTGTAAACCGCCATGTACAGTGGTGGCCTGATATACACAAAGATACACAGTGTATGCGTGTTTGTTCTAGAAGATTCTAGCAATTCAAGAGGCTCAACTTTCAGTTTACCTTCCCCCCCTGCCCCCACAACAGGTGTCATTAGTATGTAGTAAAGAGACTGAAGATGACATTTAAGTAGGCTTGCTAACAAATAGCACCATGATGCAACCAAAAAGGTAGACCACCACTTACATCAGGTCATTCTTGTTGGGATATCTGACAATATTTGACAGTAATCAAATAATAGGCAATCAACTGACTGGCTTGCCAACCCTAAGTCAGCCTTACCTGGGAAATGAGAATTCTACTTAAAACTAAGAAAAAATTAAAGTCCAACTGACTTTTCACTATAAATGCATTTACCCTATTTCACTTCTCTCAGCATCAGAGGATGAAGCTAAACTTGTTAGTTCCCCTTTGGGGTTTCAATTCCCAACATTGCAGGCGTGATTTATATATAAACCAGAGAACTATTTTAAAATTGATTTTTTGTTAAAGCTCATTCATAAAGAGGCAGCTTACTCCACAAAGGGGCTCTGAGGATTCATTAGTTCACATTTATACAGCTAAGTAAAAGCTGTGTATTTATGTGGTTTATGATATATAGCCAATGAAAAACAGTTTATCATTTTAACCCTCACTCTTATTGCAAAGGATATTATTGAAGGAGACAAATCACCTAGAGGATAGAACAGTCCACTGGAAGTCAATAACTAGTGTTCTAGCCTCTGCTCAGACACCAGCTCTATAGCACTGGACTAGTCATTCATTCCCTCTACATTTGTTTTGTCCACTTAAACTACAACACAAAGTGGTGCACTGACATGGCCAAGGTCACACAAAGGTCAACAGGCTTTGCTAGGAAGAGAACACAGGTCTGATTATTCCCTGTCCTACACCTTAGCTTCTTGACTATTCTGCCTCTAAAAATAAAAACATGAACGAGGCTTAAGAGGCAGTCTCCACGTCTCCTTGAGTTCACGAGAGATGAGGTAATGAGTGAACTTGAGACAGCCCTTTCCTGTGCCAGGACAGATTTAGGCTCTGCCTAAAAGGGATGGATTCTCCCATTGCTTTGATGGATAAGTGTTCAGCTACTGCTGACTTGAGTTCTGGCTTTATTTATTTTTATGGCTCTTCAATAGGAAGCAAGTCTAATCCTGAATTTGCAAATGCAGTTGCAGGTCTTACAAGTGTAATTATTGTCAGGGGGAAGAGTTAGAGGCGTGTCCTCATGAGGTGTTCTTTTCTCCTGCAGACACTTCACACACCATTCCTCAGAATGGAACATAGGCTCATGGCACAGACCTCTCCATCTGGGTCTGTCCAGCTCAACAAGTTTCCAGGTTTTAATGTCTATCTTGCATGCTTTGAGGTTGGCCTTCAAGGTGTCTTTATATCTGAGGATGGGCTGACCCTTAGAGTGGGCTCCTATGCTCAGTTGGCTGTACAGCATTGCTTTTGGTATATGGGAAACCTCCATGCAGACCACGTGTCTGACCCAGTGAAGTTGAGCCCTGATGAGCATGATCTTGATGCCAGGGATTTGGCACCTCTCCAGGACTTCAGTATTGGGGATTCTGTCTTGCCACTTGATGTTACAGGTGGATCTCAGGTGATCAAGGTGGAAGCTTTCCAGCTGTTTGATGTGGTGCCTGAAGAGCATCCACGTCTTGCAGCCATAAAGGAGTTAGGTGAGTACAACAGTGGGGTAGATTTTGATCTTGGTTCTGAGGCAGACTCCATGCTCGCTCCAGAGCCTGCAAAATGCCAGGCTGACCTTTGCCAGATGCTGAGTGATCTCATTGTCCAACATGGTGTTGCTGGAAAGTGTGCTACCCAGGCATCAGAATTTCCTGAGTTAGCTGAGGGGTGTGTTGTCAGTTGTGATGAGGGGATCATGGCACTTGTGATGCTGGCTGGTACATAATCTCCATCTTTTTCAGGCTGAGGGTGAAACTGAAGCATTCTGAGACATAGATAAAGTGGTCCACGATAAGTTGAATGTCCATCAGCATGTCTGCAATGAGGGCACAGTCATCAACAAACAGGAGCTGTTTGATGACCTTGGTGCGGGCCCTGAGTCACTGTAGATTGGCTAGACCCCCATCCAATGTACACTTCTGTCAAGGTCCTGGAATGCGAACACAAGCGTGGCTGAAAAGACAATAGCAAAGAGGACTTGGGCCACTGTTTGGTGCCATAGGTGACACGGAAGGCTTCTGATGAATTCCAACATGCCATCACCCGGTCATCATGAAATGAATGGATGACAGCAACAGTCTTCTCTGGGCAACCAAATTTATGAAGGAGTTTCCATATGCTCTCGTGATTCACCACGCCAAAGGTCATAGGTCTGTTCCTGAGCCATCTCCCACATTTGTCAGGCTGCAAAAATCATGTCCATGCTGCCATGGCCAGCATGAAAGCCACACTGTGACTCTGGATTCACCAAGTGCACTAGGTGAGAGATGAGCCTGTTGAGGACAATCTGTGCAAGGATCTTCCATGCTATAAACAGCAGTGAAATTCCACAAAGATTGTCCCTTCCTTTTGTATGGATGGACTATGAAAGCATCCTTATATTCCTTGGGCAATGTACCCTGTTCCCATATAGTCTTGAAAAGGCTAGTGAGTTTCCTGATCAGGTGGGCACCTCTACATGTGTACGCTTCCAGTGGAATGCTGTCAGGGCCTGGAGATTTGCCTGTGGACAGCTGCTCAATGGCCTTAGTAATCTCATCTAAAGAAGGGGCCATAGCTCCTCCAGGATAGAACACTGCAGGAATGGGTTGATGGCTTTGTTGGACATAGTGGATTGACAGTTCAGGAGACTGTCAAAGTCTAAAATAGGAACTGATGAAAGCTACAATGGGCCTGACATGGTTGCACCTAGGCTGCTTTTAATAGCACAGCTGACAGAGCCTGGGGCTTGCTCTCCACACAGATTTGCTCCAGTTCAACTAAAGTTGTAGTGTTGTGCTGATTTAGCTAAGTGAGTGTGAAGTTTTACATCAGTCTAGCAGTTCTTTTGCTAAACTGGTGCAATCTCACACCTTTAGTAACAGTGATGCCTCGTCTGTGCTTAGACCATCTCTTCAATCTATTCGGGTGAGGACTGTGGTATGACTTGCTAGTCAGCACACGGTAGCCCTGCTGGCAGCCACCAAAGGCGCAAAGGCAGAGTGCCCTCAGAGCATGGACATGCCACACAGATCAGGGCACAAGGTACCAGTGAGAGCGGCGGGAACCACGGCCCTACTTCAGGACACTGTTTCGGAAGGAAGCTCCCCCCGCCCCACGTTACACACACGCAGGGCAGGTGGGCGCCGCGGGGCGCTCTGGGCCTGGGCCCCAGGATGTGGCACTTGCTCCCCCACGGACTCTGACACAGATCAAGCTGGAGCAGCTTTGCGGGGAGGCTGAGGCCGCCCTGCCGCCGAGGTAGGCGGGTTAATGCTGCAGGGCGGTCGCGGGCAGAGGCCGGGCTGCAGCCTCACGGCGGGTCCCGTCCCAGCGCACCCCCAGGGGCGGGCAGCACCGAGCCCCCGCCGCCCCCCGGGGCTCAGGGCAGCCGGAACCTCCCCCCGCTGGGACCCTTCCCCGGGGCGGGGCGCGGCGCGGCCGGGCCGGACTCACGATCGGCTGCGTATGGTGCGGGTCGTTGAGCTGCGTCTGGTACTGGCGCTTGAGGCGGGCGCGGAGCGCCAGACGCTCCGCCTGGGCCTGGCGCTTCTCCGGGGACTCGTTGTACTCGTTCGGGTCAAGCTCCCGGGGCAGCGAGGCCAGGGGGGCCGGCCGGTAGCTGGAGGTCGAGCGGGAAGAAGGCGCCGCCATTTTTTTTCGGAGAGCCGCCTGCACCGCCTAAGAGCGGAAGCGACCTGTACCCCGGAAGTACTGGCTGCGCAGGGGGGAGGGGCGCGCGGCACGGCTTGTTGCTATGGTTACTAAGTGACGCCTGGCCTCGCGCTGCGCGGGGGGAGGGGCAGGACACTGGGTTCCTGCCCTGGTACTGGGCCTGCGTGGGGAGCGCGGCAGCAAACGCCCCAGCGCCGGGACGGTCCCCGCCCCCCCTACGCCGGCCGGGCCTTGGAAGGAACGGGGGCAGCCGGGCGTTGGGAGAGCCCGGGCCCTGCCAGGGTGTGACCGGCGCCTCAGGCCCCTTCTGAGCCGCTCACCCGACAGGCTGGGGGGCGCTTTGAGCTCTGCTGATGCAAGCGGCCCGGTACCAGCGGGTGTTGTTGTTTCTTTGCCCTCTGGTTCCCCGGCCGGGCCTTAAGAGAAATCCCCGCCATGGGCTCCAGCGCTGCTCTGCATGCACGAGGGCTAGGAGCTGCCTTTTAAAAAAGCGTGAGATTCCCATGCACTTGTCTGATGCCAGCCGCTGGGGCTTAAAGAGAAATATTACATAGCGTGAGACGCAGGCCCGGGATAAACTTGCGAGGGTTGGCAACTCTGGCCCCTGACTAACTCTGATGCAGATCAGGTGACTGGAGCCAGGAAATAATGATATTCCTGTCCCTTCCCTCTGCATCACACCCTTGTCCCATGCAAGTTGGGGTGCTCAGGCCGAAGAGGCAGCACACCAGCTTTTGTTCTTGGCATCATCCTATGAATGTGAGCTGGGGCACACAACCATTAGTGGGAGACTTATTTCAGTGGGACTTCACTAGGGTTACCATATTTCAACAATCAAAAAAGAGGACGGGAGGAGCCCCGCCCTCGTCCTGCCCTAGCCCCGTCCCTGCCCCTTCCACACCCTCCCACTTCCCACCCCCCTCAGAACCTCCAACCCTCCCCCCGCTCCTTGTCCCCTGACTGCCCCCTCCTGGGACCCGTGCTCCTAACTGCCCCCCCAGGACTCCACCCCCTAACTAAGCCTCCCTGCTCCTTGTCCCCTGACTGCTCCCTCCTGAGACCCTCCCCCCATCCTAACTGGCCCCCTAGGACTCTACTCCCTACCTGTCCCCTGACTGCCCCAACCCTTATCCACACCCCCACCCCCAGACAGACCCCTGGGACTCCCACGCCCCATCCAACCACTCCCCATCCCGTGACAGCCCCCCCAGAACACCCGACCCATCTAAACCCTTCTGCTCCATGTCCCCTGACTGCTCAGATCCCTCTCCCCACCCCTGCCCCCTGACAGCCCCCCTCAGAATCCCTAACCCCCCCCCGCTCCTTGTCCCCTGACTGCCTCCTCCTGGGACCCTACCCCCTACCTGTACCCTGACTGCCCAAAACCTTATCCACACCCCCACCCCCAGACAGACCCCCCCCCAGAACTCCCGACCCATCCAACCCTGCTCCCTGTCTCTTGACTGCCCACTCCAGAACCTCCTTGCCCCTTCTCCGACCCCCTGGCCCCCTTACCGTGCCGCTCAGAACAGTGTGTCGGGCTCCACGCGGAGCCCGACATGCTACCACACTCCCCAGCGGAGTGCATAGCCCGGTTCCCACCCTCGCAGAGTGCTGCTGAGCGGCGCGCTGGGCAGCGGGGGAGGAGCTCCAGACTGCTGGAGGCCCAATGCGAACGTCTGGTGATCTGCGAAGGCAGGGAGGGGGAGGGAGAGAGCAAGAGGAGGGGAGTGATCTCAAGTTGCAGGGGAGAGGAGGGGGAAGTGGAGGAGGGGCCCTGGCTGACGGAGCCCCGTGTGAGTGGCACGATCCGGCCGGCTGCCCTGTCAGCCGCACGCGCTCTGCATGGGGGGCAGGGCCGGCTCCGGGGTTTTGGCCGCCCCAAGCAGCCAAAACAAACAAACAAACAAACAAAAAGCCGCAATCGCAATCTGCGGCGGCAATTTGGAGGGAGGTCTTTCACTCCCAGGCGGAGTGAGGGACCGTCCGCCGAATTGCCGCCGAATACCTGGACGTGCCACCCCTCTCCGGAGCGGCCGCCCCAAGCACCTGCTTGAGAAGCTGGTGCCTGGAGCCGGCCCTAATGGGGGGGAAATCCGGACATTTACAAATTCCCCCCAGACGCAATTTTTAACTCAGAAAAGCCAGACATGTCCGGGAGAATCCGGACGAATGGTAACCCTAGACTTCACCTAAGTAAGGGTTGCAAGATGGGTACCTGTGGCAAATCGCTTTATGCTTCAGGTTCCCTATCTGTAAGACAGGGGTAATCCAAGGGGGTTTCGAGGTTAGTTAATAGTTGTAATAGTGGTAAATAGTATCACAGTACAAAAACTGATGTGTTGACACAACATGATGATGCACTAAAGTGTTTACAAATAGCATCATGAGACACACACCCCCTCTGGAATTCATTATCAGACATCCTTATAATATTGTAGCGAATGAGCTACAACCCACTGAGACCACAGATATATTCATTCTGAAGGATCTCAAACCATTTTGAAATTTTAAATTGATTATAAATTACACTATAGCACACGCACAATCACTTCACCCATCACTGAAACCTCTGGGGCAACACACAGCAGCTACTTAACAGAGAGTAGCAACAGCACAAAAGTGTTTATGACGAGGAAGTTAAGGAAAATACTGCATCTAACTGAAGCTACAAGGGGGATTTAAGCAGATAGCATATGCCATTTTAAAAAATACTATGGTGTGCCATGCACCCAAATACTGTAATATACATTATTGTCAGCTGCAGTGTTTTGGAGCCTTATATCAGAATACTGTAGTATTTTCTTACAATGTTAAATACCAGAGATAGAATTTGGCCAGGATAAACACAAAAGTTAAGATCCCAACTCTTGCCAAAAATGTCAAAGGATCTTCATAATCCGTTTTACTTTTCATCCACAAGATGTAGATAGCATGTCCAGAGGCACAGCCCCCCCTTAGGTTAGTGATCTGCAGTAACACACCACCACCTGCTGAATCCCCCAACTGTTTTAATATGCTTGATAGTTTAGGAGGTTTTGTAGCAATATCAGATCTAGTGAAGGGGTCTGAGAAAAGTGTCTGGATTTAAAAAGCTCCATCCAACCATTTGCTTGAAGATGCTTCATCACTTCGGCAATGAATATATTGTATTCTGGTCATATGTAGCACAGAATCATAGAAATGTAGGGCTGGACTAGATGACCTTGAGAGGTCATCAGGTCCAGCTCCTTGTGCTGAGACAGGACCAAGTAAACCTAGACGATCCCTAACAGGTGTTTGTCTAAACTGTTCATAAAAACCTCCAATGATGGGATTCCACAGCTTCCTTGGAAGCCTGTTCCAGCTCTTAATTATCCTTATAATTGGAAAGTTTCTCCTAATAGCTAACATAAATCTCCCTTGCTGCGGATTAAACCCATTACTACTAGTTCTGCCTTCAATGGACATGGAGAACAATTGATCACCATCCTCTTTATAACAGCCCTAAACATATTTGAAGACTTTTATCAGATTCCCCCTCAGTCTTCTTTTCTCAAGACTAAACAGGCCCAGTTTTTTTTTAACTTTTCCTCATAGGTTGGGTTTTCTTAATCTTTCATCATTTGTGTTGCTTTCTGCTGGACTCTCTTGAGTTTGTTTGTCCACATCTTTCCTAAAATGTGATGCGCAGAATTGGACACAGTCCTCCAGCTGAGGCCTCTTTAGTGCTGAGCAGAATAGGACAGTCAGCTCCTATGTCTTAACATACAACACTCGTGGTAATACACCCAAGAATGATATTAACTTTTTTTGCAACTGCCTCACTTTGTTGACTCACATTCAGTTTTGATCCACCATAACCCCCAGATCCTTTTCAGCAGTACTACCATCTAGCCAACTAGTTCCCATTTTGTAGTTGTGCATTTGATTTTTCCTTCCTAGAGTGTAGTTCTTTGTACTTGTCTTTCTTGATTTTCATCTTATTGATTTCAGATCAATTCTCTAATTTGTCAACATCATTTGGAATTCTAATTTTATCCTCCAAAGTGCTTGCAGCCCCTCTAGCTTCATGTCATCTGCATATTTTATAAGCATACTCTCCACTCTATTACCAAGTCATTAATAAAAATATTGACTAGTATTGGACTTAGGAGTGACCCCTGTGGGACCCCAGTAAATATGACCTCCCAGTTTGACAGTGAACCCTTGAAAACTACTCTTTGAGTACCATCTTTCAACCAATTTTGCACTCCTCTTATAGTAATTTCATTTAGACCAAATTTCCCTCGTTTGCTTATGAGAGTGTCATGTAGGACTGTCAAAAGCCTTACAAAAATAAAGTTATATTTACTGCTTCTCCCCATCCACTATGCCAGTAACTCTGTCAGAGAAGAAAATTAGATTGGTTTGGTATGATTTGTTCCTGAAAAATTCATGCTGGCTATTACTTATAACACTATTATCCTCTAGAAGCTTAGAAATGGTTTAATAATTTGTTCCAGTATCTTTCCAAAAGTATTGAAGTTAGGCTGACTAGTCTATAATTCCCCGGGTCCTCTTTATCAGCCTTTTAAAGATAGGTACTATGTTTTCTGTGACAGAGTGCTGGAAGCTAAAGGTAAGCCAGCACTCTGATCATTTAGGCACCAGTCAGGTCCCCTGGAGAAAGCTGATTGGTGATCTGCAGCTAATTAGCTGATCACGATGGGAAGGCTGATGAACCAGTTAGCCATCATCTGAGGAGATATAAAAGAAGACACAGGAAGGATGAGAAGGGGGAGGATATGGGGGCTAGCTGAGCTCAGCACTATATGTACTGTGATCTCAAGGAAGGAGACCTCTGTTCCTCCCTGGTCCTGTGTGAAAGGGCAAGAAACACTGTAAAATCAGAGGGGTAGCTGTGTTAGTCTGTATCTACAAAAACAAGGAGTCTGGTGGCACCTTAAAGATTAACAGATTTATTTGGGCATAAGCTTTCGTGGGTAAAAAACCCACTTCTTCAGATGCGTGGAGTGAAAATTACAGAAACAGGCATAAATATATATTGGCACATGGAGAGAAGGGAGTTACCTTACAAGTGGAGAACCAATGTTGAAGGCCAATTTAGTTAGGGTGGATGTGGTACACTCACAATAATTGATGAGGAGGTGTCAAGTGTACCACATCCACCCTAACTAAATACACTGTAGGGAGGCTGTAGGGAGAGAAGACTCTGTCCAATAGCTGAGATACCCCTGGAGGTCCAGGAAAAGTTCAGATGGAAATTGGTGGGTTTGTGGATAGGTAGCTCCATCTGGTGATGTTAGGGATGGACTGGAGCCCCTTCCCCTGAAGTAAGAAAGTACTTATCTGGAATCCAGGACATAAGGGAACTGAGCCACCAGGGAGCAGAAGTAGTTGAAATAGGGCAACAGAAGAATCCTAGACAACAGGATATAAGCCAGGGGGTGAAAGAGGGAAATGAACATTCCTGAGGAGAAAATGGAGCAAAGGAAGAACTGGCTGAACAGGCATTAAGGGAAAAAGGAGTCCCAAATTGGAGGAGGATGGGCTATCTGCAGGATGTCTGCTATAGGGCTCAAGAGGAGGAATCCCAAGATAAGTTGGTAGGACTAGGAGAATGAGAGGCCATAGAGAAAAATGATGAAAGAGGTAGGATATGCTCTGGCGCAAAAGAAAGAGGGCAAAGGGGAGGAAACTAGATCCTTGAATTGCCCTGGTGTGAAGACCAGTGGTCTGAAACAGAATTGTGAGAATATCCCCCACCCACAGCATATGACTTCTGTGGGTATGGGTGGGATAACCACCCTGGCTGCAAGCATGGGGGAAAGTATGTGATGCCTCCTCCAAAGAAGGGAGGGTGAAAGGAAAAAGGAATTTCAGCATTCAACAAGGCAGGGAGGTATGTGACAGAGTGCTAGAAGCTAACACCTATTGAAGTCCTGGGAGCAGATGGGTGCAAGCCTGCCCACATCGGAAGGCCCTTCCCATAACCTAAGGGAAGAGCCACTACATCCAGGGTTCAAATAAAGTCAGGGGACAACAAATGACAAAGCAGGAATGGGAGTGAAGGTTACAGGGTCAAAAGCAGGGAACTAGAAAGGGACATTTAGCAGAGAACCCCAGATAGCACCCACTGCTCCTCGAGAGCATCCAGGGAGCCAGTGGATGCAGCCCAGAGGAACTCTGCCCAGATACATGATCTAAGGGAGGAATGGAAATAGGCCCCACAGTTGCAGAGCACCAGCATCCTCCTCTTGATGTGGTGAATGGCCACTTTGACCAGCACTAGGATGTGGTTGGTGAGGAGGTCTCCTGAATTTGTGGGGCCGCAGATGGGGTGAGTGTAGATCAGAAAATGCAGGGGAAAGTGCAGCCAGAACCTGAGGAGAAGGTTCCGGAGGAGCCGGAAAACGGACATAGTTTGGCGCACTTGAGATAGATGTGCACCAGGGTCTCCCTTAGGCCGCAGAAGGGGCACGTATCAGGGAGAGGGGTAAACCACGCCAGGTACATGCCTGTGCTCACTGCTCCATGAAGGAGCTGCCAACTGAGATCCCTGGCAGGCTGTGGGACCAAGGTGGAATACACACTGGCGCACCGGGGATCCTCACTCTCCACAGGTGGTAGGAGGTCCCGCCACTTGGTGTTGGGATGGGACATGAGGGTGAGGAAATGAAAGGTATGGTGCACAAGTGGCAAGACCTGCTGCCACCTACAGAGGGTGAGGAGCCCCAGTGGGCCAATCTATATTCCAGTATGGTTCCACTGGGGAAACTAGCTAGCAACTCCTGCATGGAACAGAGAGCACAGTCATGTACCTGGTGCATTTCACAGAATCCATTGATGCCTGCCCCTTCTGCAGCAAAAGGGAGACCATGGCACATATCTACATGGACTGAAGCCTGATGCACTCTCTTCCAGCTCCCACAGAACCTCTTACTAAGCTTCTGGCTGCACTTTTCCCCCTCACTTATTTATCCTAGCACACCCTATCTGTGGCCACATGAAGTCACGAGACCTCCTCATTAACCTTCTCCTGGCACTCTCCAAGATGACCATCCACCAAACCAGGAGGAGGAATCTAAATGGAGAATGGGTACCCTGACTGTGGGGCCTATTTCTGGTCTCGCATCGAATTGTCTCTAAGCAGAGTTCCTCTGGGCAGTGTCCCCTGCCTCCTTAGATGCCTTGGAGGAGCAGTGGGTGCTGTCCAGGGTTCTCTGCTTGGTGTCCCCTTTTGGTTCCCAATATTTTTACCTTTGACCTCTGCTCCCATTCCTGGTTTTTCATTTGCTGCCCAAGTAATCATTTGTGTCCTGAGCTCAGCAGTTCCTCCCCCCTGGTTTAGGGGATGGGCCTTCTAGTTTTGGGTGAGTCTACACCCACCTGTTCTCAGATACCACAAGAGGCACACCATGCCTGCAATTCATGCATGGCTTGGAGGAGTTCAGAAGGAGAACAGGTCAGCTCAATAGAGGGTCAGACAGTGGAGTGAAAGAGTACTCCTGCTTCTGCTACACCTCTACCCTGATATAACGCGACCCGATATAACACGAATTCGGATATAACACAGTAAAGCAATGCTCTGGGGGTCGGGGCTGCGCACTCCGGTGGATCAAAGCAAGTTCGATATAACGTGGTACGATTTTTTGGCTCCCGAGGACAGCGTTATATCGAGGTAGAGGTGTACTTGATGCCTGGTTGCAGCCACTTTGCTAAACCTACAGAGAAGCGACTCATGACGCTCAGTTAGCAATTTTACTTTTCAAGTCAGTTATTTAATGTCTTTACTTAATCTGAGAATGAGGAGGCTGGGTAGGAAGTGATCCAAGGAGGCAGCAGTATAGCACTTTTGGGTGCAGGATTTGGCTGCTTACCACTGGGCCCTGGATTGGAACCTGGTGGAGAAGGTGGGCCCAGGTTCCCCTGTCAACCCCTAGGGAGTTACAGAAGGCAGAACTCTTATTACTGATATGGGGAATCTAGATGAAAAGGCCCTGAAGAAAGAAGGATCAAGAACCTGAGCTTTGACCCAGGGGAGCCCTGGAGACCGTTCGCATAACTAGTAGGGCTACCCTGTTGCTGGACTCTTTATCTATCCCAAAAGGGTGGACAGAAATACATGATGTGGCTGCAGGGCTGAGTTGTGAGAGGGGCAGACCATTGTGGGTTTGGAGCAACTGTCATCGGTGCCAGGAAAGAGACTGTTATGCCCTTGCTTGGCCACAAGAGGGTGCCTGTGGTAAGCAAACATCTTTCACAGAGGGATATGTATACTATACTCCTGTGGGAATTCTGCACCACTGCGCAATGCAGAAATGATGTTTCCTGCTAAATTTTATTTTTCCCCACAGAATTTGTGATTTCCCCCTGTCACTCCTGCCCATGCCTGGCACTCCCCCTGTCAGCCCGGGGCTGACAGTGGGAGTTGTGATTATATTTTGTTAATTTGACAAATAAAATGTGCAGAATTTTGCAGAATTTTAAAATATTGAGTGCAGAATTTTAAATATTTTGGCACAGAATTCCCCCAGGAGTAATAGTAATTGGGAACCACTATTCTGTACTTCTTCGAGATTAGTTTTTGGATTTCAAATTATCCTGTTCTGACATCAAATAATACTTTGCCTTTCACTAGCAACTTTGGTCTGAGGAACTCAAAGCGCTTCAAACTCATCAAGCCCTCGGCTGGCTACCTCTTCCTACTTATCCACGTGCGCACCAGTGATACTTCTGAAAATGACCTTGAGCAGATCACTGCAGACTACGTGGTTCTGGGAAGAAGGATAAAAGAGTTTGGGGCACAAGTGGTGTACTTGTTCATCCTCCCTGTTGAAGGAAAAGACGTAGGCAGGGACCGTCAAATGGTGGAAGTAAATGCATGGCTATTCAGGTGGTGTTGGCAAGAGGGCTTGGGCTTCTTTGACAACTAGCTGATGTTCCAGGAAAGAGGATTACTGCGCTGGGATGGGCTCCATCTACCAAATACTGGGAAGAGCATCGTCTGACTAACCTGATAAGGAGAGCTTTAAACTAGGGCCTATGGGGGATGGTGACAAAAATCCAGCCAATGCACATCTAGGCTCAAGTAACAAAGACAATGGGAAAGGGCTAATTTCTGGAGAAAGGACTAGAAATCACAACTGCATTAAAAAGGCAAAAAGAAAAGCAACAGAGCAGTTTGCAGAATATTTTCGATGCCTGCATACAAAGGTATAGGAAGAAAATTATGACTTGGCATCACAGAGACTTGGTGGATCAACTCCCATGATTGGAGTGCCAGCATTGAGGAATATAGTTTGTTCCAAAAGGATAGTTATAGGGAAAAAGGAGGAGGTGTTGCTCTGTACATCAAGAATGTATACACTTGCTCTGAGGCTCAAGGGGAAGTGAGCGACAGATCTACTGAAAGTCTCTGGGTGAGGGAAAAGAACAGTAGCAATGTTATGGTGGGGGTCCACCAAATCAGAAAGAGGAAGTGGATGAGTCATTCTACAAGTAGGTAACAAGATTAGCTAACACACATGAGGAAACAAGTAGGGGGTGATCCATTTTGGATCTGGTTTTGACCAACAGGGATGAATTAGTGGTCGGGAACTTGGGAGGAAGTGATCATGATCTGATAGAATTCAAGATCTTATGCTAAGGAGGACATGAGAACAGCAAAACAAGGACACTGAACTTTGGAAAGGTGGATTTCAACCAACTCAGAGAAATAGTAGGCAAGTTCCCATGGAAAGACCAATTAGAAAGAAAAGGAGTCGAAGGGGTCTGGCAGTTATTAAAAGATGTAATACAAGAGGCTCAACATCAAGCTATTCCAACTCAGAGGAAAGATAAGAAGAGCCATAGTAGGCTAATGTGGCTGCACAAGGAGCTTTTTAGCGATCTAAAAATCAAAAGGGATACATACAGGAAATGGTAGAAGGGGCATGTCACCAAGGAAGTGTATATGGGTATAAGCGCAAGCATGTAGGAACAAAATCAGGAAAACTAAGGCAAAGAATGAGTTACAGCTGGCAAGAAATGTTAGCAACAAGAAGAAGATCAAGGACGGTGTGGGTCTGCTGCTCAATGGAGAACGTGAGCTGGTAACAGAAGATCATAGGAAAGCAGAGCTGCTCAATGCCTACTTTGCTTCAGTCTTCTCACAAAAAATAACATGTGACCGCACAACTAGCAAAGTTACCATAGGGTAAATAAATAAAAGGGAAGGGATATAGATTGGGATAAGTAAAGAACACATCAGATCTTCTGACCAATATGAATAAATTCAAATCAGTGGAGCTGGATTCTGTGCACCCAAGGGTACTGAAGGAATTAGCTGTAAAAATCTTAGAGCCATTGGCAATAATATTTACAAAATCATGTTGACGGGAGAGGTCCCAGAAGACTGTAGAAGTGTTAACCTAGTGTCCATCTTTAAAAAGGGGGGAAAGGAGGAACCAGGGAACTATAGACCAGTAAGCCTGGCTTTATTATCTGGGCAGCTACTAGAGCAATGTATAAAACATTCAATTTGTGAATACCTGGAGAATGAAGGGATAATCACTAGCAGCCAGCATAGATTTACCAAGAACAAATCATGCCAAACCAGCTTAATTTCCTTCTTTTACATGGTAATTGATTTGGTGGATAGAGGGAATATGGTGAACATAATATACGTGGACTTCAGCCAGGCTTTTGACACAGTCCCACATGACATTCTGATAAGTAAGTTGGAGAAAAGTGGGTTCAACAGAACTACGATTAAGTGGATACAGAATTGGTTGAAGAACCACAAAGAGTAACTATTAATGGAATGATGTCAGATTGGAGGAAGTCTCAAGTGGGGTTCCACAAGGATCTGTTCCGGGTCCTGGGTTTAACATCTTTATTAATGACCCGGATGCAGGAATAAAGAGCATACTGATCAGATTTGCAGATGACATAAAGCTGAGGGGGTTTGCCAATACTTTGGAGAATAGAGCTAAAATTAAAAAGGATCTTGATAAATTGGAGAACTCAGCTATAGACAACAAAATGAAATTCAACAAAGACAAATGTAAGTTGCTCCACTTAAGGAAGAAAAACCAAATGCACAAATACAGAATGGGGAAAACTGTCCTGACAGCAGCACTGCTAAGAAGGATCTGGGAGTTTTGGTGAATCACAACCTCAACATGAGTCAGCAATGTGATGCAAAAAAAGCAAATACAATTTTTGGTTGCATTAACAGAGGCATAGCATGCAAGTCATGGGAGGTGATAGTACCACTCTTCTTGGTGCTAGTTAGTACTCCAGCTGAGACCTGTGTCCAATTTTGGTCACCAATGTATAGAAAGGACATAGAGAAACTGGAAAGGATCTACAGGCTAACAACAAAGATGATCAAAGGGATGGAATGCAAGCCCTATCAGCAAAGGTTGAAGGAACGTGGTATGTTTAGTTTGGAAAAGAGGCGATTAAGAGACAATATGATACCAGTCTTCAGACACTTGAAAGGCTGTCATAAAAAGATGGAGAAAATTTTGCCACAGAGGGCAGAACAAGAGGCAATGGGTTCTAACTACAGCAAAACAGATTTAGATTAAATCTCAGGAAAAACTTCCTAACTGTAAGAACAGTAGGACAATGGAACAAACCTCCTCGGGAGATTGTGGAAGCTTCTTCCCTATAGTTGTCAAAAGGAGGCTGGATAGCCATCTGTCTTGGATGGTTTAGACACAACAAATGCTGCATCTTGGCAAGGGGTTCGACTAGATCAGTGGTTCTCAAACTTTCCAGACTACTGTACTCCTTTCAAGAGTCTGATTTGTCTTGCATACCCCCAAGTTTCACCTCACTTAAAAAATTACAAAATCAGACACAAAAATACAAGTGTCAAAGAACGCTATTACTGAAAAATTGCTGACTTTCTCATTTTTACCATATAATTATAAAATAAATTGATTTGAATATAAATATTGTCTTTACCTTTCAGTATATAGTATAGAGAGCAGGATAAAAAAGTTGTATGAAATTTTAGTTTGTACTGTACTGACTTCGCTAGTGCTTTTTATGTAGCCTGTTGTAAAACTAGGCAAATATCTAGATGAGTTGATGTACCCCCTGGAAGACCTCTGAGTACCCTCAGGGGTACACATACCCCTGGTTGAGAACCACTGGACTAGGTGACCCCTGCGGTCCCTTCTAACCCTATGGTTTTTCTATCTGACAGATGGGGAAACAGAGGCATGGAAAAGTGAAATGAATTACCCAAGATCACACTAGAAATCAGTGGCAGAGCTCAGAATAGAACTCAGATAATTCTGTGCCTTAACCATAAGTCCATCCTTCCTCTTGCTATCAAACAATAGAGACACTGGTTTATTGGTATTGTCATAATTTAAGAAACTCCAAATGATAGGCATGAAACAGCTGCTAAGGCAGTTCCTAGATCTGTCCTAAGAACATAGGCCTGGCAGGGATCTCATAGGTCATTGAGTGCAGTTCCCTGCTATCACAGACAGTCCCATCATATAATCCTGTTAATAAATGTATCAAGCTCTGTGTTAAAACTAGTTAGGTTGTTTGCTCCACTTCTGTTATTGGCAGGCTGTTCCAGAACTCTCTCCTCTGGGGGTTAGAACCCTTCTTCTAATTTCCAGGCTAAATTTATTCATGTCCAGTTTATACCCATCTGCTCTTGGGCAAACAGTGCCATTTCATTTAATTATATATAATTGTATTATAATACATTTACTTCAATTATATTAAAGGAAAACTTGAAGAGTAATTTAAGATATTTTTTACTTTCTCTCTCTCACAGACACACACACTTGCTGCCATCCCTCTCCACCCCCTCTGCCTATTTACTTGCTGGTCTTTAGAGTGTGAGGTCTTAATTACATGGAATAATCCTTCTATGTTTTCAGAAAACACCTAGCACACTGAATGCTACTGAAACATAATCATACTGAGATTCTGTGGGAGTTTAGAAACATACAGTAACAAAACGGAGAGGCTGGATGGCAAAGGGCATTGTGGAATGGAAGCCTTTTGCTTTTAAATCATCAGCCAAATCCAACACAGGCTGGTAGAGATTGAATCCCATTTCCATCTGATGATAGTCGTTTGTCGGCTGATATTAAACAAATTCTCAATCTACAGAGGCAGGTGTCCACCTCCAATCTGAAGTTAATTGGTTCCCTGGTTGATAGTCTAAGCAGAGGCCAAGGACTGAAGAAACTATGGGCTTGTCCATACAAGAGTTTTAAACCAGATCAAATCAAGTTAATCCTCTTTGAAAATGTTTGCATATACACACCACAATCCGTCACTGTTCACTCACTCCACATTTATTGCAAACTCTGGAGTACTCTTGTAAAGTGAACTAGGTTTGCTTCAAATCAAAGTAGTTTGGTCTATTGTTTGTGTGGCTGCAACTGCTGTGCACCACTTTTTGCATGTTTCTAACAGCTATCCCACAGTGCTTTGCAGGTTGACAACTCCCTACCCCCATTTAAAAGCTTGCACAAAGCCAGATTTTGCCCATTTGCTCCTGGATCCCAGTGTATCATTCTTATGATATGACCATGATAATGCTCCAGAAGTCCCACAGCATGCCTCATGCAGCCGTTTGGAGCCAGGATGAAACCCTGGCTCTCATCACCATCTGGGAAGTGTCAGTTCAGGAAGCTCTCTGTGGACAGCCCCTATAATAAAGACCTTTCTGTGGATATGGCAAAGCTGATGTCCATGAGGAGTCACAATTGACACCAAGCAATGCTGAATAAAGGGCAAGCAGCTCAGGATAAAACACACTGCAATGAGTGACAAAAGGAGGCAATACAGCAGAGGTCACGTGACCTGTCCATTTTTGATTAACTCCCAGTGGTCAAACATCCCAAAGCTCTCCTTATAGCACCCCTACCTGAGCCATTTATTGACCATCATAATCTTACCTTGCATTTGCTCTCCTCCTGTAGAGACAGGTAGAATCCCACTGAAGATCACCTGAGCCTCCATTTCTTTAAGCATCTTCCCCAGCCTGGCATAGTCCCCCATGGTGCATTCCAGTGAGAATCTAGCTGTATCATTTGTTCCCATGTGGAGGACAATCAATGGATTCTTTCTAGCTCCCATTAGGATCTTCTGCAGCCTCAGGTCCACATCCCATATCTTAACCCCAGCAGACAGTATACCCTTCTGTTGTCTGGATCAGCTCTGGTGACAGACCTGTCTGTTCTTGACAGGGAGTCACCAATCAAGTAGACCTGCCTCTTCCTGTGTTGGTGCGATTCCCCAGCCTTCCACCTTTTGTTCTTTCTGGCTGGAAGTCCTCCTGTCTTTTGTTCACACTTGCAATCTTCTGTGAGTCATTCTCTATCCTCCTGGGGCCCCGAAATCTGGCTAACTCCATTGACTCTTCCCCTCTTCTTTTAGGACTAGCCGCTCTTCTCTTCATTCTTGCTCTCCCACCTGCAATTAATGCCTGCTGGGCCCCTTCTTCATTTTCCAACTCAGCAAACTTGTTCCTAAGCTCTCTTTCTCCTTCAATAGCCAGTCTTTTCCTCTGCCTGGTGCTAGTAGTCACATGCTTCGCTGGCTACTTTCCTCATCCAGCAGTCTCCCCTCACAATTCTCCAGTCCAGCTTGCATCTGTGAGTCTTGAGTTTTCTCTTCAGCCTCCTCTAGGTAATCAATCCAGGATAATGTACATGCTGTAGCTTCCACATCCAGCCCTCTTCATTGTCTCTTCCATTCCTTGGATCACTACCTCTGTGGCTATCATCACCTTCCCTGTCAAGAAGAAAAACACACACACAGGCACCAACTTTCCAAAGGTGTGTGGTGGGGAGCTGATAGGGGGACTGCCGGTGGGTGCTCAGCATTTTTTCCTGTGAGTGCTCCAGCCCCTGAGCACCCACAGAGTCGGCGTCTATGCCCACGCACACAAAACACAACACCCCACACTTCCCTCCCACCCTGTCTGTCAAACTCTCCTTACAAATTCCCACTCAGACTTCCCTGTTTCCAGCTCTGTTTGCTGGCTCCTGTGCCACTGGTTGGAACACTTTTTGCTGCTGCTTCCAACCTATTCTGTAAATAGAGCCACCTGCCTTTCAAAAAGTCAAATGCACACTCAACTACCATTTGGCAACCACTCAAGTGATACTTAAAATATTCCTTCCTTCTGTTCAAGAGGCCTGTGTATGGCTTCATTAACTAGGGCGTCAGAGGATAAACTAGGTCTCCCAGAATAACAGAATGCACCTCCACACCTGGACGTATGTCAGCAGTGGTCCTGGGGGCAAACTGTCCTTTCTCCATTAATTTAAATGAACTGAGTTCCAAAAGATCATAGCGTTGTGGACTCTTCCAGACCATTCTGCATTTGTTTGTAAACTTGCTGCAGTGGTCAACCAGTTCTTGGAACACCCTGCAGAAATACCCCTTTCTGCTTATAAATTCTGCACCCTGGCTGGGAGCAGAGGCAAAGGAGAGGCACATGGGTTCCAACAATTGCCCCAGTACAGTCTAGGAACCCCCTGTGTGCAAAGCCATCAGTAATCTAAGCATTCCCCAGCTTTACAATCCAGTTGGGCAACACCTTATCAATGGCATGAGAATGGCCCCAACCGTTGATCTCCCCACACTGAATTGCTTGGCTACAAATCCGTAGCATTCTGGGTTGGCTAGCTTCCACCAGGCAATGGTGACCTATTTCTCCATGGATATGGGGCACCACATATTGGTACACTGCTGCTGCAGCCCCATGGTCAGTTTTGCACAGATCTCAAAAAAGGTGGCTCTCCCCATCCTGAAGTTCTCTTTCCACTGTTTGGTCATCCCACATCTACAGAGCAAGTCTCTTGCACCAATCCACGCTGGTTTCCCAGACCCGTAAATGGCACTCAATATTTTGCTTGCATCTGAAGAAGTGAGGTTCTTACCCACGAAAGCTTATGCTCTCTATACTTCTGTTAGTCTCAAAGGTGCCACAGGACCCTCTGTTGCTTTTTACAGATTCAGACTAACACGGCTACCCCTCTGATAACTGAATATTTTGTAGCTCATCCAGGAACCGGTCTTCTAGTTTAAGCAGTCCAGCACTATCTTCTTTCTCCTCATCCTGCTGCGACCACTTCAGAATTTTCTGCTGCCAGAGGAGCTGCTGCAGCTCCTGTAGAATAGTTTCCTGCTCCAGCATCATCTGCTCAGTGGTGCAACGGACAAAGTCCAATTCTGGATTAGTTTAGCTTTGAGTGCTGTTATACAGCCCAAGCAGTCTCCATGTGTTCACACTGGTCACCACAGCAGTGCAGACATGGGCGGCCGATGACCCGGCCATTGTGGGAGGCTAGCCCCCGGCCCCTTCCCTTATGCCCAAGGCCCCGCCCTTCCCCTTGTACCCAAGACCCCCGCCTTTCCCTTTTAACTCCCCTCCCCTGGTGCCCAGAACAACCCCACCCTGGCCCCAGCACCGCATGGCTTTGAGGGGAGACCCCAGGCCAGGTGCTCTGGGCGGCGCAGCCGCAGCTCCCCCAACCCTGGAGTGCTGGGCAGCCAGCCCCGGAGCGCCAGGTGACAGTGCCCCCAGCCCTGCTGCTCCGGGCAGTATGTCCCCAGCACCAGCCTCCCTGAGTCCTTGCAGTAGGGTTACCATATTTAACAAATAAAAAAAGAGGACCCTCCACAGGGCCCTGGCCCCGACCATTTCCCACCCCCAACCCCGCCTCAACCCCACCCCTTCCCCACCCCAACCCCGCCCTAACTCCGCCCCCTCCTCCCTCCCACTCCCAGCCACACGAAAAGGGCTGCCCGAGTGCTACCGGCTTCACAGTTTGCCGGGCAGCCCCCAGACCCTGCGCCCCCGGCTGGCGCTTCTGCAGCGCAGCTGGAGCCCGGGAGGGGAAGCGCCCAGCCGGGGGCGCAGGGTCTGGAGGCTGCCCGGCAAACCGTGAAGCTGGTAGCGCTTGGGCTTCGGGCAGCCCCTATGCCTCCGGACCCTGCGCCCCCAGCCGGGCACTTCCCCTCCCGGGCTCCGGCGGCGCAGGGTCCGGAGGCATGGGGGCTGCCCAAAGCCCGTAGTGCTTGGCTCTTAAACAGAGCCGAAGAGTCAGGGGAGGAGCAGAGCCGCTGCGGCCGGAGACTCTGCTCCTCCCCTGACTCTTCGGCTCTGTTTAAGAGCCGAGCTGCCCGAGCGCTACCGGCTTCGGGCAGCCCCCATGCCTCCGGACCCTGCGCCGCCGGAGCCCGGAAGGGGAAGTGCCGGGCCGGCGGCTGGGGTCCGGAGGCAAGGGGGCTGCCTGAAGCCCATAGCGCTCGGGCAGCTCGGCTCTTAAACAGAGCCGAAGAGTCAAGGGAGGAGCAGAGCAGCCGCGGGAGGGGAAGTGGCCGGCCGGCATTTTCCCGGACATGTTCGGCTTTTTGGACGGGGGTTTGATTGCCGAAAAGCCGGACATGTCCTGGAAAAACCGGACATATGGTAACCCTACCTTGCAGGAGACAGGCCAGCCTAGGCCAGCTAGGGCAGAGCACTGGGAACCGCAGGAGGGGGCCTGGCCTGGGGGCGGAGCATGGGCGGGGCCACGCTAGACTGTTTGGGGAGGCACAGCTTCCCCCTGCCTACGATACCCACTGCCCATGCTGTGTGGAGCATTGTTGGGTTTGTGTTGGCTGACAGCAATTTGAAAATGCTGCTAGACCGCCCACAAAGGAGGTATGGGGTGGAGACAGTGGAAACATGGGAGATATTTAAAAAACTTGAACCCACCTGGCTTTCTACAGTTCACAGAGAAAACAATCCCAGGATGCACTTGTGACGTTGTGCAGTCTATATGGTTTTATAAAAATATAAGATAAAAATATAAGTGAATGTAATGTAACTGGGATATGCTTCGTGCAAAAGGTCTCTTGTAAGGTATCATTACAAAGCTCATAATCTACTGAGTGTGATCATCCTATTTGTAGAAATGTACCACTCTAGTATCTAAAACTAGAAATATAAAACATAACTCTGAGGGCCTATTGTAATTATGTAAAGTGTGGGCCATTAAGGATGGTTTGGAATCTTGATGACTCCCATTGTCTGCAAATGGCTGTATTTACCTGTGAATCTTCCTGTATATGTGTGTGCTGGCAAGTGAGTAATGAAGTCTTGCAGTGACATGTGATCATGTCACCTGAACTGGAATCCATCTTTAACCTGGTGCTTTTCCAGTGAGGGGGGTGGAAACCCAGAGGGACCTTATGCAAAAGATATATAAAGGGGTGGAACAGAAGAGAGAGGGAGGAGCCATCATGAAGAATCCCCTAGCTATCACCTGAGCTGCAACAAGAGCTGTACCAGGGGAAAGAATTGTGCCCAGGCCTGGAAGGTGTCCAGTCTGAGAAAAACTTACTGAAACATCTCTGAGGGTGAGATTATCTGTATTTAGTTTGATTAGACATAGATTTGCGCATTTTATTTTATTTTGCTTGGTGACTTACTTTGTTCTGTCTGTTACTACTTTGAACCACTTAAATCCTACTGTCTGTATTTAATAAAATCACTTTTTATTTAGTAATTTACTCAGAGTATGTATTAATACCTGAGGGAGCAAACAACTGTGCATATCTCTCTATCAGTGTTATAGAGGGTGAACAACTTATGAGTTTGCCCTGCATAAGCTTTATACAGGGTAAAACGGATTTATTTGGGTTTAGACCCCATTGGGAGTCGGGCATCTGAGTGCTAAAGACAAGCACACTACTGTGAGCTATTTTCAGGTAAACCTGCAGCTTTGGGACAAGTGATTCAGACCCTGGATCTGTGTCTGGAGCCAGACGGGAGTGTCTGGCTCAGCAAGACAGGGTGCTGGAGTCCTGAGCTGGCAGGGAAAACAGGAACAGGGGTAGTCTTGGCACATCGGGTGGCAGCTCCCAAGGGGGTTTCTGTGATCCAACCCGTCACAGCACTTTGCTCAATAGTGAAGCAAATGACCATAGAATACCCCTAAGAACGTGACACCCTCAGTTTGCAGCAAACCACTACCTTGTGTTCACACAATTCTAATTGAAAATGAAACAGGTGTTCCATATGCATGCTGTTGGTGTCTGTGTACTACAAGTTACCTGACACACATAAAAAAATTCAAATTAAACCTCCCTTGCATGTAACCCCTATGCCCTCAGTTCAGGAGATGTCCCTGCCAGGGCAGTGGTGAGACACAGTGGTTTGACTGCTGCTATATATGTTGCATGCATAAACGTGGTCTGAACTCAGCTATCATTGTGGTATCTTTCACAGCAATGCATTTACAGGCACTGAATAAAAATATTCAAACTTTCATTACAAAAAATAATATATAGTAGACACCCAGCAAGTTGCTAAATTCCATTGACATTGATTTGCAATTTTAAATTCTCTTTGATTCCTTAGCCAAGGTTAATCCCCTGGCTAGGCTGCTTAGATATTCTGCCAGAGAACCTTCAGAATTACGTCATCACGAGTCACATCTCCAATAAACCTTATTGACATGTTCACAAATCAGCATCCTCTGATAAATGAAAGGGAAAATCTTTCCATCTTAGGGGTTTTGGCTTCAGGTAGAGTCATTCTTAAGAGCTTTTGTTTGATAGAGATGCAAAAACTGAATACAGATTGGCTTTCCCCTATTTGAATTAAACACCGTTATAAACATCCATTTTTTTTTCTTCCGGGATAAAAGGTAATAACGTCAGTTTACACTAGCTGAGGTTTTGGCCTATGGATATAGGGCTATGATCTCATTTCCAGTGGTGTAACTCCACTAACTTCAGTGATGTTTGGGGTAGATTCCAATCTCATTTATACACAGGTAAACTCAGAGTAACTCTAAAGACTTTAATGGAGATACTTATCCCTTTATACTGCTGTAACAGAGTGCAGAATCTGGCTCATTCTATATGTTTTAACATTAAAATCTTTCACAAAGCACTTGGAATAATAATAAGAAAATCAATACCATCTTACATTTATATAGTGGTTTTCATCTCATTGGATCCCAAAACACTTCACAGTCTGTGCACAGTAATCAGTGCAGGGTCTGCTTCTCATTGACCTTTAAAGCCTGCTGCTCCCCATCCTACATCACTTCTGAGTGGCTGGGCACCTGGGGTCAGGAAATGGAGGCACCCAGAATTCCAGGAGATAAGAAAGGCAGTGTTGGAGCTGGGGAGAGAAGGGTGAGTGTCTTGGAGGAGACGACTGAATAGTGAGAGCAGGATTTCTGCTCTGATATAGCTTCACAGGGCAGGTCCCTTCCCCATAGAAGACCTCCTGAGGGTCTCAGGAGCAGGTTACCAGGCTGTGTGGCTTCTAAGGTCAGTAGTGGTGGGCCTCTATTCCTGTGAACCTTAGGAAGGATGGTCTTGTGATTAAGACACCTGACTTAGCCCTGGTCTACACTACAAGTTTAGGTCTAATTTAGCAGCGTTAGATCGATTTAACCCTGCACCTTTTCCACACGACGAAGCCATTTTTGTCAATTTACAGGGCTCTTAAAATCTATTTCTATACTCCTGCCTGATGAGGGGACTAGTGCTGAAATCAATCCTGCTGGGTCGAATTTGGGGTAGTGTGGACGCAATTTGACGGTATCCCAGAGCTATCCCAGAGTGCTCCATTGTGACTGCTCTGGACAGCACACTCAACTCAGATGCACTGGCCAGGTAGACAGGAAAAGCCCCGCAAACTTTTGAATTTAATTTCTTGTTTGGCCAGCGTAGTGAGCTGATCAGCACAGGTGACCATGCAGAGCTCATCAGCACAGGTGACCCTGGAGTCCCAGAATCGCAAAAGAGCTCCAGCATGGACCGAACGGGAGGTACTGCATCTGATCGCTGTATGGGAAGACAAATCCGTGCTATCCAAACTCCGTTCCGAAAGACGAAATGCTGGAATATTTGAAAAAATCTCCAAGAGCATGAAGGACAGAGGTTATAACAGGGACCCGCAGTAGTGCCGCGTGAAGTCTACCAAAGAACCAGAGAGGCAAACAGCCACTCCGGGTCAGAGCCCCAGACATGCCGCTTCTATGATGAGCTGCATGCCATTCTAGGGGGTGCCCCTACAACTACCCCACCCCAGTGCTTCCCTCCGCCCCCACCCCTCCCGTGCTACCTTGGCAGTTATCCCCCCATTTGTGTGACGAATTAATAAAGAATGCATGAATTTGAAATAACAATGACTTTATTGCCTCTGCAAGCGGAGATCAAAGGGAGCAGAGGAGGGCGGTTGGCTTACAGGGAAGTAGAGTGAACCAAGAGGGCGGGTTTTCATCAAGGAGAAACAAACAGAACTTTCATACCGTAGCTTGGCCAGTCATGAAACTGGTTTTCAAAGCTTCTCTGATGCACAGCGTGCCCTGCTGTGCTCTTCTAACCGCTCTGGTGTCTGGCTGCGCATAATCAGCGTCCAGGCGATTTGCCTCAACCTCCCATCCCGCCATAAACGTCTCCCCCTTACTCTCACAGATATTGTGGAGCATACAGCAAGCAGTAATAACAATGGGAATATTGGTTTCGCTGAGGTCTAACCGAGTCAGTAAACTGCGCCAGCGGGCTTTTAAATGTCCAAAGGCACATTCTACCACCATTATGCACTTGCTCAGCCAATAGTTGAACTGCTCCTTACTACTGTCCAGGCTTCATGAGCCATGGGAGCAAGGGGTAGGCTGGGGTAGATGCAACCACGTGGTGCTGCCGACTGGGAGAGCAGCCTGAGGCAGAAGCCTCCAGCTGGCATGATATTCCAGGCAGGACTGAATCTCCATTAGACGAAACTTAAAGAAGAGAATGACCTGGAGTCATTCCCATTTTTGTCCAGGCACCCCCGACCAACCTCACCGAGGTCGGGCAGGAGCACCCATGTCTGCCCAGGCACCCCCAACCAACCTAACCAAGGTAAACCAGGAGCACCCACGAGACAATGACGATGACTAGCAGTGTATTGTACCGTCTGCCATTCGCAAGGCAAGGCAAGGGGATGCTGCAGTGTAGCACTGCAGTACTGCGTCTGCCAGCAGCACCCCAGGAGACATACGGTGACAGTGAGCTGAGCGGACTCCATGCTTGCCATGGTATATCGTCTGCATGGGTAACCCAGGAAAAAAGGCGAGAAACGATTTTTTGCTGTTGCTTTCATGGAGGGAGGGAGGGAAGGGGGCCTGACAACATGTACCCAGAACCACCTGCAACAATGTTTTTGCCCCATCAGGCATTGGGAGCTCAACCCAGAATTCCAATGGGCAGCGGAGACTGCGGGAACTGTGGGATAGCTACCACAGTGCAACGCTCTGAAAGTCGACGCTAGCCTCGGTACTGTGGACGCACACCGCCAACTTAATGCGCTTAGTGGGGACACACACAATCGACTGTATCAAATCGATTTCTAAAAAATCGACTTCTATTAAATCGACCTAATTTCATAATGTAGACATACCCTAAGAATCTGGGCTCAAGTCCCTGCTCCCAGTGTAATGTTAGGTGGCCTAGTTCAAGCTATGCCTTCTCTCCATCTTCAGGACATCCTGCTATGGGTATGAATGTTTGACATGCAAACAGCTCTGATGATATTCCACTGTGAGAAAAACAAAAGGGGAAGAGATACAATCTTAACAATGACAGGTTTCAGAGTAGCAGCCGTGTTAGTCTGTATCCGCAAAAAGAAGAACAGGAGTACTTGTGGCACCTTAGAGACTAACAAATTTATTAGAGCATAAGCTTTCATGGACTGCATCCGAAGAAGTGGGCTGTAGTCCATGAAAGCTTATGCTCTAATAAATTTGTTAGTCTCTAAGGTGCCACAAGTAATCTTAACAATGTCATCTGATGTATTCCAAAATCTAAAAACAGTCTTTATGGTCCAGTCCTTTGCAGATCACCTTAATCACAAAACCTCCTCTGTCCCGAAGGAGACTGTTCCCTAGAGAGAGACTTTTTAAAGAGATGCCACTTGTTTCACAGGGGAAGGGAAGAACCAAATTATGCCAGAGACACATTCGCTGACACTGAAGAGAGTCCCTGCACTGCAGCCTATTATATTAATTCTTCCTGAGGTGCTTCTTTGAGTCTCCTTTGTTTTATTCCAAGCAGACTTCCAATTATAAAATAGCATCATTCAGTAAAAGCTCAAGATTTCAAGCATAAATATTCAAAACATGCACAAAGTAGAGCAAAACTGACACTGCAGTTAAAACAGAAAAATCAATGGTGTTTTTTCTAATGCAGACTACAACAGCTCCACCTAGTGGAGAACAGTGTAGTAACATCATCAATCTGAAATGAGTTCCAGGCTTTGTTTTCCCCTCCGCAATCCTGCACTTACCCTCATTTGTTGTGTCTCTGGCTTTCTAGAATCCAGACATTGCTTATGTTGCAGGCTGGCTGCTGCACACTGCCCTTGTAACGAAAGGTTTAAAAAGAAGTCAATCTGTTCCTTGCTCTGTTTCGACCTTTGTTGCTAAAAACTGCAAAAAGCAAAGGTCTGCATCTCCTAGGTCAGCATCCACACTGTGAGTATATAACAGTGGTTTTGTTACTAGCTTGTGACACTCATCTGACCTCTTTACCACAAACACAGATGACTTTTACCCACAACACAGCCAAGAGTTAACCAGGTTTGTGCATCCAATTCTACCATGCTGCCTACCTGTGGTGCATTCTGGGAAAATCTGGGCAGCTCTGCCAGGGCTAGCTTAGTCTTGCTGAGGCCCAGGGCTGAAGCCAAAGGGTTAGCCCCACTGCCCTGGGGGTGGGGCTCAGGTTACAGGCCCCTGTGATTTCCCCTCTCACCCCCAGCGCGGTAGGGCTCGAGCTTTGACTTTGGCCTCCTCAAGGGACTTTGGCGGGCTCAGGCTTTGGCGCCCCCCCCCCCCCTTCTGGGGTCATGTAGTAATTTTTGTTGTCAGAAGAGGGTCGCGGTGCAATGAAGTTTGAGAACCCCTGGACCGGATATAATCTCAGCTGAATGAAACCTTAAACCAAATCATAGACTTTTATGCCTATCCCTGCTGGTGACTACGCACAGCATTTTCTCATCAGAGACAGGCAAGCGGCACTGTGTCCAAAACGTTTTGTCTCAGTAAAGCCAGTTCTCATTTCCACCACAGTTGTTGCTGAGTGCGGTTTTAATGGCTTTAGTTATCAGACTGGCCCTAGTGGTGTTGGCATTGTTTTGCCAACACTGTCTAAATAACCTTCCCCAAAAAGGGAAGGCTAGAGACAGGTCAGAAATTCATAGATTCTAAGGCTGGAAGGGACCATTGTGAGATCACCTAGTCTGACCGCCTGTATAGCACAGGCCATAGAACTTCCCTAAAATAATTCCCATAGCAGATCTTTTAGAAAAAACATCCAATCTTCATTTTAAAATTGTCAGTGATGGAGAATCTATCACAACCCTTGGTAAATTGTTCCAGTGGTTAATTACTGTCACTGTTAAAAAATTATGCCTTTTTTACTGTCTGAATTTGTCTAGCTTCAACTTCCAGCCATTGGATCTTGTTATATCTTTCTCTGATAGACTGAAGAGCCCATTATCAAATATTTGTTCCCCATGTAGGTACTTACAGACAAGTTACTACTTAACGGTCTCTTTGTTAAACTAAGTAGATTGAGCTTCTTGAGTTTATCACTATAAGGCAGGTTTTCTAATCCTTTAATCATTCTTGTGGCTCTTCTCTGAACTATCTCCAGTTTAACAACATCCTTCTTGAATTGTGGACACCAGAACAGGACACAGTATTCCTGCAGCAGTCTCACCATTGCCAAATAAAGAGCTAAAATAACCTCACTACTCCTCAAAATTCCCCTATTTATCTAGTCGTAATCATATTGCAGTTTTTCTGGAACTGTGCAAAAAAATGATTCTCTCACTGTGGGTATGATTGTTTCACCTTGCCTACAAGCTTATGACACCAGTTGACAGCTCCACGTCATACCTCAGCTAAACATACATAAAACAAGCTTTCAAATAATATATGATATGTGTGTGTGTAGGGTGGGTACATTAAACCTCAGAAATATGGCCCTTTTTGGAGAATTGCTCCATGCTTAAGAGCTCAGCGTGCTGTTTCTTTCAACTAAGAGTAGTTTGTACATAGCCCATACAAACTAAACTTTCCTATGTATGTTTTATGTGATGGTGAATCACTGACCAAGCAAAGTGAGGCCCTACACTGAATTCACGGACATTTCTGTTTGTCTGTAATGCGATAACTTTTGAACACCTCATCGAATCAATTAAAAAAAATTAGAGAATGTTCTAGGCATCAATGGGCAGAGCTCTATGGATTTTGGTGAAGATTGGAACCCAGAGAAATCTGATTTCCACTGGTCTAAGTGAGAGGATAATCAGATCCACAGAATGCACACTTGGCACTGCAGCCAGAGGAATCTCTCTAGTGCCTCCAGCTGCTGCCTACACATCTTACCAGAGAAGCTCAATATGCTGTGTTCTCATTGGGTGAACAGCTCAGTCTACGTAAACAGTGAAGAGTTTTCACTTTCAGAGAGTAAGAGATTCATAGATTATAAGGACAGAAGGGACCATTGTGATCATCTAGTCTGACCTCCTATATGACAGGCGATGGGACTTCCTGAATTAATAATTGAACTTGAACATATCTAGTAGAATAACATCCAATCTTGATTTTAAAATTGCCGGTGATGGAGAATCCACCATAACGCTTGGTAAATTATTCCAATGGTTAATTACCCTCATTGTTAAAAGTTTGCACCTTATTTCCAGTCTGAATTTGTCTAGCTTCAACTTCCAGCCACTGGCTTATATATATATCTTTATCTACTAGACTGAAGAGCTCTCTTACCAAATTTGTGTTCCTCATGTAGGTACACCTCTATCCCGATATAACACGACCCAATATAACACGAATTCGGATATAATGCAGTAAAGCAGCGCTCCGGGGGGGGCGGAGCTGCGCACTCCGGTGGATCAAAGCAAGTTCGATATAATGTGGTTTCACCTATAACGCGGTAAGATTTTTTGGCTCCCAAGGACAGCGTTATATCGAGGTAGAGGTGTACTTAGGTACTTATAGACTGTGTTCAAGTCACCCCTTAACCTTCTCTTTGTTAAGCTAAATAGATTGAGCTCCATGAGTCTCATGGCATGTTTTCCAGTCTTATAATCATTCTCATGGCTCTTCTCTGTACCTTCCTTGTATGTTTATAGCACTGGTGCCCTAATAGATTGAGGCCAAATGCTATTTAATGTTATAGACCCTCTCTTTTACTTCTAGATAACTGATTGAAATTCATTCTAGACCGACAGAGTGAAATCTTGGCCTTATTGAAGTCAATAGGTAATTTTGCCATGGACTTAAATGGAGCCAAGATTTCACCCAAACTGATCAGAAATTCTCTTTGCTGTCTTATTTGAAGTTAGTTGGTTATTTTTTATTTGAAGTCCCTGTCACAAACAAAATCACATCACAAGCACGTCACCACAAATTGACTTTAACTGACCCCTTGTTGGCAGCCTTAGCAGTGGGGACATAGATACTGAATTCACCAGTACATCTAGTTCTTCCAGCTCAGGACTGGGATACCTTGCCGGGGTCTGTGTGTGTGGGAAGCTTGCACAACCATCACTGATGCTGGTGTGAGGGAAGCTTGCACAGCCATTGTTTGTGATGTATCTGTTCTGAGGATAGAGGGTTTTACTTCGTGGGGCGCTCAATCCAAATCCTTTCAACCACGTGAAATTCATTTTTAAAAAATAAAGGAGCAACATTTTAGAAATGACAGCAGAATTTTAAGAGGCCACAAATTGATTCTCTGTGTGGAAAGATTTGTTACATTTTCTGGGAAAAGAAACCATATAATATTTTGTACAAGATCAACCTTGAAGGGAGATGCAGTTACACTATAAAGTTAAATAGGAATGAAGCTGATTTTATGGTGTCACTATAGGGCTGAAAATTTAAAGCAAGTCTTTGGGAACATACTGTGAAGCAAACAACCAGGATGAATGAAATATGTTACCAGGGATATGTAGATCCAGTATGGCAGTTTGTAGTGCCAATGCAAAATGTTTTTTGCTAGACTGAAAGGCAAATAAGGTTGCTGCTGCAGAACACTAGAAACTGGGGAAGATTATATGGCTAGACTGTGTATTTCAAAATGATTTAAAACCAACACCACTAAAAACTCAACCTTCTGACCTATAAATATAAAATGAAAGTGCTTCAATTTCAGATGCATTACTCAGAATATCATTTTTATTAATGCAGCATTTATTATAACCCATGCAATGTCACATCTATGTGGATGCAGTATAATAATTAATGTTCTGTTTGTGTTTCATCCTTAAACGGCTGATTTAGGGATTCGACATAGAGCAGTTAAATTTTTTTTTTAAAGCCCACCAATTTCGCTTTTTGAATTGAGCATCTCACTATCTATGGTAAAAAATGGCTCAAACACTTTTGCGAACTTCTGAAACTAAAATAATTTTGCTGCCCAAAAGGGGCTTTTGGCAGTGATTGGTTCATTTGTCTGGGGAACGATAAGTATAATTATTTTTGTGCTTTGTTCAAAAAGTGAATATTAACCAAAGAAAAAGTCCCTTATCATTGTGGCAGCCTTGTTACATTTCAGTCTCCAACAGACTTGCTTTGAGTAGAATGTTTTAGATGACTGGCCAAAGAGGGCTGCCAGCCTTGGAAAATGCAGTACAAATTGGAGCATCAAGCTTTTATATAGTATGGAGCACATCTTAACAGAGAGATTACAGCCTGGACACCTCACCTCCCATTCACAATGGCTTGTCCCCACCTAACCTCTCATTTACCATTGTCTGGCCTGGCCTGGGCTCCCCACTGTGATCACTTAACATGCCTGTGGTCACTGCAGTGACTGCCTTCATTGGGAAAGGACTTACGTATTCATAATTGTTTTTAGTGTAATCATTGTTTTGTCCTTTTTCAAAGAAGTGGGTCACACTCTCTCTCCTTTTGCTCTTCATTTCATCTCCCCCCCCACCATGTGTTCTGTTTTCCTTTCTCCCCTGCCCCCACCCCACATGCTTCTCTGTTGCCTCTTCTCTTCTCACCCACTCCTCTGCACATGCTGCTCTGCAGACTTGTACCTTTCTCCCTTGCACATATTTCCTGGCTGCCTCGTTCTCCTCTCCCTGTCACACGATGCCTCTTTCTCTTCTCCCTGTGCCCTGAACATGTTGCCTATTTCCCTTTTCCCCTCCACTCCTGAACATTCCTTTCCTGCTAGCTGATCCAGTCCCATTGGCAGCCCCTGGCTCCTCTTCTTCGGAGGCTCTGGTCCCTGTTTCCTCTCCTCCTCCTATGTAGAGCAGCCCTTAGGGGAAACATTTACATTGGCTCCTTTTCATTTGCTTTACAGGTTTACAGAACCAAAGCAGCTGGAGGATCCAGCACCATGTGACCAGCCAATCCTCTGTATCCCACAGTCTGTAAATTCCTGGGCTGTAATACCTCACCATTTCCAAGAAGGGACCATACCAACCTCTTAGTCTTAGGGAACAAACTTTTGGGAAGGCCTTCACTATTTTGGGGTGGGGTGGGTTAAACCCATCAGTTTCCAATCACATACCCCAGGTACTTTTTCCTTCACAAATCTTCTGTTGTGAGCTTAGCCTCTTTCAGGAGCCTGGCCTTCCAGAGGTTTCTGTACAACTTCACTTGGCTATGGCTGCCAATTGGTGTGAAAACCAGCCACATTGTCCAGGTATACAGCTACATCTTGCTGATGGTGACAGGGGATATGATCCCTCAGTCACTGAAAGATGGTTGGAGCTCCATGTCACCCCAGAGGCATGCTGACAAACTGGCATAGCCCAAGGAGAATGACAAAAGCTACTTTCCCCAGAGAATCAGGTGTTAGTGCAACCAACCAATGACCCTTTCTTAAATGTAGGGTGGTGAGATTTCTTTATTAGAGCTTTTCCTAACCAGCTGAGGACCTCATCCTGTTGGGCCATTGGATCCATATTGAATTAGGAAACTGAGTTTTCTCTCCAGAAATCAACAGAGAATCGAGTGTTCCCATGCAGCTTAGGGACCAGGACTATTGAGCTTCACTTGATGCTACTTGATTCTTCCTCCCTCCTAGCTTCAGCGTTTCCTGAACCTTTAGTGCCATCTCTTGCATTTCCTCAGGGATCCAATAGGACTTAATTTTCTGTTTATTCCCAAGGCTGAGACTACATTGACTGGACTAATAAGGCTAGAGAACAATCTGTACATGCCTCCATCACTTTGCAGATCTGCGATTAAAGCTGAGTGAAAATTGGAATTTCTGCTCTGCAGGAAATTCTGGTATTTCAACATTTGTTTTTGTCCCAAATTAGGATGAAAGGTTGAAATACTGTATTGCAATTTTTTGCTGAGTAAAATGTTCCAAAAAATTTCAACTCAGAAATGGTGAAATGTTTTGTATTGGCACTTTCAGAGGTTCCACTTTCAGAGGTCCCAACAGACTCTGGGCATGATTCTCATTTGGTCATCATGCCCTTTGCATTGCCCATCCCCAAAGCAGCTTGTGATAGGTTGCTCAGAGGGCCAGACAGCATAGCAGCTAGCACACCTGATGTCCCGGCCCCTTGCTTCTCTGACCAGGCATTCCCTGACCTTGGGCTGAAATCTTCTTTCCTCCACTCACATCTGGGCCTCATTCCTTAAGAGGGTGTGGTAGGGAGACCCAGCCCTCCCTCTCTACTGGCTCCCAGCCCAGGACCCTGTGTGAAGCAACACGGGGAGTATCCCCCTGGCAAAGAGTCAAAGTCCACGGCCCTGGGCTACTTCCTACCTGTATCTCTTCAGTTTGGGACATGGCTCCTACAGTCTAAACTATCTGTAGTGGCTCACCTGAAGTAGCATCCCCTTGTGGACCTTTTGCAGCATCCTGTCATGGCCTCAGGTCCTTCTGGGTGGGGGTGAAGGGGGACTAGCTCCACTACATCCTTATAGGTTTCAGAGTAGCAGCTGTGTTAGTCTGTATCCGCAAAAAGAACAGGAGTACTTGTGGCACCTTAGAGACTAACAAATTTATTAGAGCATAAGCTTTCGTGGACTACAGCTTGATGTAAGCAGAGTCAGGATGAGCTCTACCCTGACATCTGGTGGTGAATTATGGCGAGTGTGGAAAAGAACTCCAGGGGCTGATCTTGTTTGCATAGGCACACCCACTCACCTGGCATGAAACAACAGCAACTCAAAGTGGTTACTTTGGCTGGTGTGGGATCCCCAGTTTTCTCTGTTATTGGGGCAGGAAGAATAAAGTTTTGTTACCCTGATTCTGTGAATCAAGGCCAGTGGAACTGTTGTATGACAGAAGGACTGAGTGAGTCCTTCACCATTACCTAAATAGCACTTGCTTGACAAGGGGCATGGGTTACAAAACCCAGTGAATAGAGAGAGGATGGGGACATGTATTTGTACCTGATGGCATGGGCCCTCTTTGAGGGTTTGAAACACCAATTGCACTACCTCCTCTCTTCACTGTTGAATGTCAGAGCTAACTTTGATTCTATTAGGAGTCTAGTTACAGGCTACTGAGCTGAATTCACTTTGGGCCAATGGTGCACTAGCACTGGGGCTCCCCTACTATGAGCTGAAATTGCTAAGAGCTGAAATCACAAAAGAGCTAAAGTTATTAAGAGCTCAGATCACTGAGGCTGTGTTAACTAGTGGGAGAGCTTGAAGCTATATTGCTAAGCGGCTGGCGAAGCAGCTAGCAGAGTGGAGCCTTGCGGGGACGATTGGAGCGGAGCTGAGTGACTCACAGGTCGGTGAGCAGAGCGGAGCGGCTGGAGGAGCAGCTAGCAGAGCAGAGTAGAGCGGAGCCTTGTGGGAGCGGCCCAAGGGACGGCTGAAGTGGAGCAGAGCTGAGCGGCTCACAGGTCGGTGAGCAGAGCGGAGCAGCTGCCAGAGCAGTTAGTGGACGGCGGGAGCGGCTCATGGGACAGCTGATGGAGTGGAGCGGCTTGTGGTGAAGGCTGCGGCGGAACCCCACGGAGAGGCGGCCGGTCGGCCTCGGATCACGTAAGGTGCCCCTTAACACCCTGCGTGCCCCCCCCCCGCTTGAACTCTGGGGCTGCACTGATCAGGAACAGAAACTTTGGGGGGGTTGTTGGACTTTGGTGATTCTTGGGTTGCTGGTTTCAAGAACCAAAAGGAAAGGACACAGCCCAATTTGCTGGGGTGGGTTTTTGCTCATGGTTTGTGTTATGAATCCTGTTTGTGGTGTTTTTCCAATTTAATGCTGATGTCGTTTACCTCATGTTATTAAACATTTTCTGTTACACTCAGACTCCGTGCTTGCGAGAGGGGAAGTATTGCCTCTTAGAGGCGCCCAGGGGGTGGTATGTAATTGTCCCAGGTCACTGGGTGGGGGCTCGAGCCGGTATTGCATTGCGTTATTGAAACAGAACCCCTAGATACTGAACCCGGCCCTTGTGGCTGCCAACTTAGATGGGCAGAAGGGTTACAGTGAAACAGTAAAAGTTCACTCACTGCTGGGTGCTCCCTAGTCTCCTCAACAGTCTCTCTCAGTGAGGGATGCAGTACTTCTCCCCTGGCAGCTAGCCCAGCTGTCTGGCTCATAGTGAAGTTCCCCTCATCTAGAGAGAGGCAGAGCTATCTCCTGCAGAAGGGTGCTGAATCACCTCCATAACCATCTGTCCTCATCCCAGAGATCAGACCCGCCCCCCTTAAGACTGAGCCTTTGATCTTAGGTTCCTACATTTGTTTAATTAGATATGTTGTGAAAATAATGCACTGTTCTATGAAGTCCTGTGTGGACTTATTTCTCTGTTTTCAGACATGGTTTTTATAGTTGGGTGGCAGCTGTAGATGGAAAAGGTATTTCTGGGAATCTGGAAGTAGTGATGGCTCTAGTAATATCCCAGGGCTGCAGAGCACTTTGACAATGGTTGGGCAGATATCCTCAGTTGATGGATTATAGATTTTGTCAGACCACATCCTGTTTCAGAAAGTGTTGTCTAGTTTGAGCTACAGCCCCCCTGGCTTTCATCCAGATCTTAGTCTCTGCCAACCATTAGATGAGCTTGGCCAACAACTATGTCTGGATTCAATGAAAAAGAGCCAAAGAGCAGAGTATTTTTGGCTTACAGATCATACTGCAGCTTATGTGGTCTCACTGTCTCCCAGCGACTTCACTTCGATACTGAACAGAAGACATGTCAGGGTTGAGGCATGAAGGAGCCCACAGCTCAGACCCCCTCAGAGGGAGATCCCCTCATGCAGCAGTATTTGCTTGTGATCATTTTGAAAAAAAGTGATCAGAATCCCTGGCTGGTCTTACAGTCTTGTCAACATTTCATGATCAATAGGATTGAAGGTCATTGAAAGATCAAGAGTTGTCAGCAAGGACATCTGGCCTCTGTCCATTGCTCAGAGGGGAGTGTCAATCTCTATGATCAGTGTCTTTTCTGTGAGGTGGTCCAGCCTGAAGCCCAGCTGCATGGGTTCCAGGAGGCCTGAGCTTATCAGATCTTGCTGGAGTTGGCCTGTCACTACCTGCTGCATTATCATTTGAGGAAAGGGAAAGTTAGGGGCTAGGTAGTACTTGGCCAGGACATTAGTGTTCAGTATTGGTTTTCTCTACCGAGGCCTGACTATAACTTGTTTAAGGGGTTCTGGCAGCTTGCTCTCTCTGATTAATAAAAAAGGGTCCATACATTACCAGCAAAGACAGACATAGATCCAAGTTGCTTGAACCTAAGTGGACAACTTGCTGCACAGCTAGAATGTCAGCTGGGACACTGGTTAAAACTCAGCCACTGAGGGATGATAGCGCAGCTGTAGCCTTCTGCTCTGACCCGTCAATCTTGGCTCGAGAGAGAGAGTTCTCTGAATCTAGGCAACGTCCTCCAAAAAGAAGATCAGAAGCAAGAAAATGGACACAACTGGAGCCAGTTGAGGGCACCCTGGATTGATTGTGATGATGATGATAATAATAACAATATATAATTAGAGCTGGCCAAAACAGTTTTTGACCAAAAAATGCCTTTTTAAAAAAATGAAATTTTTCATTTTTTTAGGAATGTTCTGTTTTTTCAACAAAAAAAGTTTGGTTTGGTTTCCTTCCCCCACCACACTTTTTCCTCCTTTTTTTCCCATTTAGTCCCTGAGAATAGCGGGATGAATAGAAAAGGAGGGGAAAGAGAGAGATGGGGAAAACAAAACTCCAACATGTTTCAGTTTGCATAAATGTGTTTTAAAACTGAAAACTTTTCAAGAAAAAAGTTATAGGCTCATAGACTTTAAGAACCATCATGATCATCTAGTTTGACTCCCTGCACATCGCAGGCCACAGAATCCTCACCCACCCACTCCTGCAACAGACCCATAACCTCTGGCTGAATTACTGAAGTCCTCAGATCATGATTTAATACTTCAAGTTACAGACAATTGACCATTAATGCTAGTTTGAACCTGCAGGTGAGCTGTGCCCTGTGCTGCAGAGGAAGCAAAAAAGCACCAGGGTTTCTGCCATTCTGACCTTGGGGAAAATTCCTTCCTGACTCCAAATATGGCAGTCAGATCATGAGCACGTGGACAAGACCCACCAGCCAGACATCTGGGAAAGAATTCTCCGCCCTCCCCATTTAGTGTTCCATCGTTGGCTGTTGGGGATATTTGCTGCTAGCAATCACAGATCAGCTACGCACCATTGTAGGCAGTCTCATCATACCATCTGCTCCATAAACGTATCAAGCTCAGTCTTGAAGCCAGTTAGGTTTTTTGCACCCACTGCTCCCTTTGGAAGTCTGTTCCAGAGCGTCACTCCCCTGATGGGTCAGAAACCTTTGTCTCATTTCAAGCCTAAACTTGTTGTTGGCCAGTTTATATCCATTTGTTCTTGTATCAACATTGGCACTTAACTCAAATAACTCCTCTCCCTTCCTGGTATGTATCCCTCTGATAGGTATTTATAGAGAGCAATCCTATCTCCCTTAGCCTTCGTTGGTTAGGCTAAACAAGCCAAGCTCTTTGAGTCTCCTCTCATAAGATAGATTTGTCATTCTCTGATCATCCTCGTAGCCCTTCTCTGCACCCGTTCCAGCTTTAATTCATCTTTCTTAAACATGGGAGACTAGAATTACACACAGTATTCCAGATGAGGTCTCACCAGTGCCTTATATAATGGTATTAACACTTCCCTGTCTCTACTAGAAATACCTTGTCTGATTAGCCTTTTTTCATGGCTATATCACATTGGTGGCTCATAGTGATCACGTGATCAACCAATACATCCAGGTCTTTCTCCTCCTCTGTCACTTCCAACTGATACATGCCAAGCTTATAGCAAAAATTCTTGTTGTTTGTCTCTAAGTGCATGACCTTGCACTTTCCACTATTATATTTCTTTCCATTTGTATTACTCCAGTTTTCAAGGTCGTCCAGATCTTCTTCTATGATATTCCAGTCCTCTTTATTGGCAGTGCCTCCCAACTTTGTGTCATCCCCAGATTTCATTAGCACACTCCCACTTTTTGTGCCAAAGTCATTAATAAAAATGTTAAATAAGATTGGTCTCAAGACAGATCCCTGGGGAACTCCCTCCAGCCTGACAGGTCACTTTTCAGTATGTCCATTTATAGTCTCCTCTTTAACCAGTTCCTTATGCACCCTGCAATTCTTATATTAATCCCCATCTTCTCCAACATAACTAACAATTTCCCATGCAGAACTATCAAATTCCGTCCTGAAATCCAGATAGATTACATCTACTGCATTTCCTTTGTCTAAAAAATCAGTTATTTTCTCAAAGAAGGAGATCAGGTTGGTCTGGCACAATTTACCTTTTGTAAAACCATGTTGTATTTTATCCCAATTACCATTTACCTCTATGTCCTGAACTACTTTCTCCTTCAAAATTTGTTCCAAGACCTTACATATAATTGAGGTCAAACTAACAGGCCTGTAATTTCCTGAGTCACTTTTTCTCTCCTTTCTTAAAAATAGGAACTATATTACCAGTTCTCCAGTCATAGGATATGACCCCCGAGTTTACAGATTCATTACAAATCCTTTCTATTGGTCTTGGAATTTCATGTGCCAGTTCCTTTAATATTCTTGGATGAAGATTATCTGGGCCTCCCCTCGATTTAGTCCTATTAAGCTGTTTGAGTTTGAATTCCACCTTGGATGTGGTCATTTCTACTTCCATATCCTCATTACCAGTAGCCACCCTGCCACTACCTCTAAGCTCTTCATTAGCCTCATTAAAAACTGAGGCAAGTATTTGTTTAGGTGTTGGGCCATGCCTACATTATCTTCAATTTTCGCCCATCCTCAGTGCTTAACAGTCCCACTTCTACTCTCCTTATTTACTTTTTATTTATATGGCTGTAGAACCTTTTACTGTTGGTTTCAGTTTCCTTTGCAAGGTCCAATTCTGCTTGGCTTTTGGGAGTTCTCACTTTATCACTACACTTTCTGACCTCTAAGAGGTAGCTTTCTGTCCTGATCCATGCCCTCTTCCATGCCTTGCAGGGTTTCTGCTTTCTCTTAATCACCTATTTGAAATGCTTGCTCATCCAGCTTGGTCTGCAACCCTTCCCTATGAAGTTTTCCCCCTTGCTCAGCATGCAGGCTTCAGATAGTTTCTGCAACTTTGATTTAAAGTAATTCCAGGCCTCCTCCACATTCAGATCCTTGAGCTCTTCAGTCCCGTCCACTTGCCTAACTCATTTGTGCATGCTTTATCCCACAGTGGAGTGTAGAATGATGCTGCAGTCCTCATTTTCATGGGTTTGGAACATCATCTATGGCAAGGTTCTGAGAAATTTAACAGGGATGAAGTCAGTAGAGTTCTAATGGAATTAAATAGGGATTAATACAAATTTCTCAAATAGCTAGTAGAATTGGAGAATGGGGTCCTTTCAAAGAATGTTCAGAATATCCTATGGAATGCAATAGAGAATTGAAGCCCCTGCTACAGGATTCTGTCAGTGTGTTCAAACATTCTGCAGCAAGGTTATTGTTCCTCCTTAAATTCTGGAAGACTTTTCCATAAGGGAATCTCCATTGTAAGCTGCAACATGCACAGCTGAACGGAGAGAGAGGACGCGGACCAGTATAACCAACCTCAGCTTCAGAGCCTTCAGATTTCACCTGCCCTGCAGGGAGAATTCTACCAAGTTCCTGACAGAAGACCCCCTTATTTGTTTTGAACTTTACTTCACTTCTAATAATTCCTGTTATCTTTGTGAATTTCCAATGGTGGTTGTCTGATAGCGCCATATGTTTGGGGAAAGGTGATGTTTATGCAGATCCAATTTGTAAGGAAAAGAGAGAAAAAGCAGATATTTAAGATGCCCATTAAAGACTTGCCAGTGCCTTATGGTAAACTTTCAAAAACCTTCTATTTCAAGACATTTCTGCTTATATAAGCAGACCCTTTCAGTTTCTTTACTTCCCCTGGTATTTTTTTAGCACCATGAGCATTTGCTGAGAATCACAATATTTTTTGTTTGGAAGTTCTGAGTTGCCACCTTTAGGTGTAAATCTTGGCTCATTGTCTTAAAATCTTTTTCACAGAAACAAGCCCTGATCACTGGTTCAGGGGATTGGTATAGTACTATGCAGCCTTTTACCTCTTATATCACCTGTGTGAATCCAATTCAGATTAGTTATAACTATCGCATATAGGATACTGCAAAAAACAATGTATTTTCAAGCGTCCTTCAGCATTCTAAATGGCTGTTTAGTTTGATCACGTTTGTGTCTCTTTATTATGGCTTTTTGTCCAGGGGAATGGGAAATAGATGTTCTTCACACAAATATTCATATATTCACCTAAATAGTTGTTGATCAAGAGTATTTATCAGTAGTCAGTACAGAAGGATTCTTAATTTGTCATTCATTAATAGAAAGAGTCTTCATTAGTCACTATTCCACATTGGTTATTTATTATTCTTTTTGCTCAAAAAGTTTCAGTCATTTAATCGGGGAGCAGAAACAACACCATGCACTTTTTGTGACATACGACTGGTCTCAGAATAGTGAACACCTCACAGCCTGAAAAGTTCACACATGAGGAATTTGGGAATTTGGCAGAGTCCATGAACCAGGGACAAAAGTCCTATGTTGGTTAGAAGATATATTTTGCACATACAATGTGACCAGCTGTAGTTGTAAACTAAATCCACAGCCATCCAGTGGCTGTTGAGTGGCATCTGTGTGAACAGACTAGATGGCCCTCAGTCCACTGCTTAGTGTGACAGGTGTGCATGTCCCAAATAGTAAACCAAAGTGCAGCATTGGACATTTTAATGCTGCCTGTAATTACATTATATTGTAAATGTACGTTAGGGTAGCTAGAACCTTGGATAGTGTCTTTTTGTTATTTTTACATAAAAATAAATACAATTGCTCTCTTACTGGCAGGTTCAGCAAGAAGGCCAATGACCGAATGGGCTACGGAGACTGAATTCCCCTTGAGGAGGTTTATGCTGGGCAGGAATGAGGTACATTGGAGGGGCTGTTGGGTGGGGGGAGCTTGCCCTGATGCTGTTGGGGCAGGACTTCAGAATCCAGGGGTATCAATCTGGCACTTTTTGCTATGTATTGTATTTAATAATGTGGGGGGGAGGGCAGACAGTTTGTGGAGGAACTGGTGATGTCACAAAGGATTGCCACGTCAGGTGGAAAATAAGCAGCAGTAGCTTAGAGAGATTAACTTTATTCAGAGTCCCATGCTGCCCTCTGTGTACTAGCCCTCTTAACTCTGTGAGGTTCAGGCTCTGAAACTAGAGGGGGCTGGGTGGGCAAACCAGCTAGGCCCTTCATATTCCTGAGCCCAGGAACTATGCTTTCACACAGAGGACCCGGAGCCCTACTTCCACCCACAAAGGAGGTGGGGGAATTCCACAGTGCAAAGGGCAAAGCAGCACAAATTAGTGCAGCTCCAGATTATATTAACTTGCACCCACTTCTTCCATGAGTTTCAGAGAAGAGGAGATATAAGGAGGAGCCTGACTGCTTCTCCCTCACAGCGCTTCCAGGTTCATGAACCCTGAATCCTACAGAGATCCTCCAAGGTCTGCAGGTTAAGGAAGGGAAGTACAAAATGGAAGGGAGAGTAGAAAATGCATTTAGACTGTGAACTTCTCTGGGCAGGGAACTTTTTTATAAATATATTTGTCAAGTGTGCAGCCTCCCCTATAGTGCTAATAAACAACAGTAATCCTGAAGCAAGGATCTTGTTGCCATGCAAACACCCTGCATGGTGAGAAAGAGCAAAGAGGAAACAAGATCTGTGACGCACTGGCAGAGCTATTCCTAAAGAGACTTCCTTTCAGTTTCCCAAAAGATATCAGCTGCCCTTTCACGCCATGCAAAGTGAGACCCCGCTTAATTCCCCCGTACTTTGAACACTGTGAGTAAGGCTAGTATCTGTGGTGATGGTGAGTTGTCAAGATTTACAAGGCAGAGTTCACATGAACAAATAGTGAATTTGGTTGTGTAGCTCCTGCAATCTGCTCTGAAAATGCTTCCTGAACAGGACTGTGAAAATAGGCCTCTCAAGACAACTTTTTTTGCTGGGATGTTGCCATTGTGTCATAGAGCAAAATGTTCTTCCCCACTTATGTGAGCAGAGGGGACACTAAGCCAGTGGATCTGGGTTGGGGCAGGGAGAATCGCCTCTAAGGCATGCTGCTTCTTCATTCTAATCCCACAGAAGTCCCACTGTGGGGTCTCTGTGGTGTTCCAGCTCTGCAGGTGGGAGGAGTCAGGGCAAAGCCTCACAAGAGAGACTCTACAATAATTTCTGTGGCCTCCCCCTTCATGCCCGAGACCCCTTCCTCCTCATGAGGGAGTTTAGGGGGCTGCCAATGGGGCTATGCCTTCAAGGAACATGGAAAGGTAAGTGGAGTGCAGGGGAAAGAGACCCATGTGGAGGTGTTTGCCTCTGGCAGAAACCCCAAGATCCAGGATGGGTAAGGAATTGTGTCCCTAGCCTCTGTCTGTCAGAGGGTGGAGATGGATGGCAGGAAAGAGATCACTTGATTATTGCCTGTTAGGTTCACTCCCTCTGGGGCACCTGGCATTGGCCACTGTTGGTAGACAGGATACTGGGCTAGATGGACCTTTGGTCTGACCCGATACGGCCTTTCTTATGTTCTTATATTCTTATGTAAATGGTAGCTAATTTAGTGCATGTCCTAAGTCTGAACAGAGATATTGAAGCTCTTAGATTTGTGGGCATGTCTATTAGCAACCGAGCCTTGCATTATAGAATCTGTTTCCCAGGGCTTTACAACAAGCCTTTTAGAAGCTTTTAGCAACCAGAGTGAAGGATTAATATGATTAATCAGGCATGTGCAAAAAGCATCCCGGTGAAGAGGTTCACTGCTAGAGTGGAGAGCTCAAGGGGTTTATTAGATAAGCTGGGACTGTGATTCTGGTATAGGTAGCTCTGAAACTGTGATGTCTTTTGTTTTCTGTATATTGTACCTGTATACTTCTGAGAACTCCCCCTCGATGTCAAGATACCAGCTATTTTGTTCTCCCTGTTACTGCAGCCTGGTACAATGGAGACACACACTGTGCTATTTCATAGGGACTTCCCTTTTGTTCTTTCTTGTTGTTGTCATTGATTCTAATTACAAGTCATTCACGACTGGGTACAGTTGTTTTACTGTGTGGAAGCATGGGAGTTGGCATGGTTGAAGCCCCATCTTGCTGACAGGTGCTACAGAATGCCAGTGCAGATTAGTCCCCAAGCATTAATGAAGCTCATCATGTTATTTACACAGTGGAGTTGCTATTTGTCACATAAGGGTGTTTGACTTGGCCACTGAGGAAAAGAGCCAAAGTATATGCAGCTGACGTTACTGCTGCTCCAGGTCTCAGCAATTGTGTCTCTGCAGCTTTTACACCTTTCTGGCAGCGCTGTTTGAGATACAGCCAGGTGTACAGATGGCCTAAGGCCTGTCAGAAATGGCTTCATGGTTTCCACAGACCTTCAGCCTCCAGAAAGCTCTGGCGACTCCACAGCCTCACTTGCCCTGCTGCAAAGAGAAGCATTTGGCAGATTTCCTCACATCCGAAAGCAGCATGTCTTGGCTGCTATATCCTCCCCTTCTGCATCTTTATCTGCATGAAAGAGAAGGTACGGCCCACACTGGTTCATATGCTCTGCCTGATGACACATCATGGAGCAGGAACCAGTGAGCTGAAGTGAGTCCAGAGCCTGTGACCTACAGCCATAGGAAGGCAAAAAGAGTGTGATGTTATTAATGAACTGCATGTCCCTATTACTCCGGGACACAGACGATAACACTAATACTGGCAATTTTACAGTGTCCACCTTTGCAGATGACTGTTCCAAGTGAGAAGTCCATCTACCTTTCTACTGTCTGACTAGTCCTCATCATTTTATATATGGGCTTGTCTACACTTCAGACACTACACTGGCACAGCTGCAGTGCTGTACTGTGCCACTGTAGTGCCAGGGATGCCATTTAGGGAGGGGGGGGCACCTGCCGGCCCCACACCCCCACAAGTTTCATACCACATTTGGGTGAAGTTTGCAGCAGGAGAGAAGATGCTGCCCCTCCTCTCCCCGCTGCCATCTGCGGCCGTGCTGCTCCTGCTCCCCTAGCCATGGAGCCACAACTGGCCATGCTGCTCAGGACCAGGAGTCTAACTCCTGATCTGCTGTGGAGGGGTGTCCTTCTGCCCCCATCCGTGTACCTGGTCTCTGCTGAGCTGGGGTTGGAGGATGGGGAGCCTGTCTGTGCTGCTGCCTCTGGTTCAGGAGTGGGAGCTGCAGCTGCACTAAACAAGCATTCAGGCTCCTGAGTGCATGACTTAAAGAGACAGCTCAGGCACACGCCTGCACTCTCCCCCACACATTCCCCCACACACAGTCTCCCTCACACTCCCCCCAACACACACACACACACAGTCTCTCTTACACATTCCCTCAACTAACTAACTACTTCTTGGTACTTCCTGTTGAAATGCGCAATGCACATATATTCTCTGTAATTTTATTCTTTCAAAGTGCTGTTATTTTAGTTTTTTGACTGGTCTGTGCATTTCATAATTTTATTTCTCTCTTATGCTTAAATTTAATTCTTTGAGTAGTGGGTTCTAAAATGCCTAACCTGTCCTGGCTGGAGTAATTATCATTATTACTTTTATTACCATATTGTGCTTTGTCATTCATCATTTAAAGAGGTACAATCAAATAATTATATCCTTCTAGAATGTAAATTTAGCTTGTTACTCACCTTAGCAGTGCCAGTTTAAAAAAAAGTTAGCTAAACACATAACTTTAGACACTGCAGATGAAGGTCACTTATTTGCAAATTGTATTTTTAATTATATCTGTAAAATAACTTAAAATTCGTACAAAAATAAATATGGTTCCAAGTCTGATAGTAATGATGGAGTCAAATGTTAGCAAGTCCCATGCACGACTGTGATCGGTAAACATAAATGCCAAAATAATTAGAAAAATAAATTCCCATTCTTAATAAAAGAGAAAAAATCTTAATCGCGTATGTTCAAATTAAATAAATATGTTTTTAATGGTGTGAAAAACAATTGACTAAAATAGAGTAGATAATAGCAGTAACAGAGCATGTCTGTTAGAGAAAGTAAGCAGATTTTATTTATTTTTATTTATTGCTACTAAAGATAGTGTACAAAGTATCAAACTTGTGTTTCTGATATCTGTGTTAAGGCTCCAAAACTGATACGTCAAGGTTTGGGATTGGAAATATCTTGCAGTATTATCTCCTGATTGTTTTAAATTTACATATAAACTTAAAATATGGCTTTAGTTCGTGTTTGTATATATATATATTTTCTTTCTTTATATAGGTGTTAGATACAGTGCTCCTGTCACTGATTTCTAGAAATCTGAAATGGTGCCCCTGTGTAGTGCTAAGCACTGTCTACTTGGGGGTTAGGTCAGCTTAACTACCGTATGTCATTTAGAGGCGTGGATTTTTCACCCCATGTGATGTAGCTATGCCAATATAAGTTCTCAATATAGACAAGCCCTATGTGAGATGAGTAGACAAATGATCCTCTCTAACATTTAAAAACCCCTTTAACTTGTGGCTGGTCTACACTGAAGTCTCCAGATCACAGGCCCTGATTCTAATGGGGGACTTCAATCACCTTGACATCTGCTGGGAGAGCAATACAGCAGTGCACAGACAATGCCAGGAAGTTTTTGAAGAGTGTCGGGGACAACTTCCTGGTACAAGTGCTGGAGGAACCAACTAGGGGCCATGCTCCTCTTGACCTGCTGCTTACAAACAGGGAAGAATTAGTAGGGGAAGTAGAAGTGGGTGGCAACCTAGGCAGCAGTGACCATGAGATGGTTGAGTTCAGGATCCTGAAAAAAGGAAGAAAGGAGAGTAGCAAAATACAGACCCTGGACTTCAGAAAAGCAGACTTAGGGTACGTCTATACTTATCCACTGGTTCGGCAGTAAGCAATCGATCTTCTGGGATCGATTTATCGTGTCTTGTCTAGACGCGATAAATCGATCCCGGAAGTGCTCGCCGTCGACGCCGGTAATCCTGCTCCGCAAGAGAAGTAGGCGGAGTCGACAGGGGAGACTGCCTGCCATGTGTAGACCCGCAGTAAGTACCTTTAAGTTCGATCTAAGATACTTCGACTTCAGCTACGTTATTCATGTAACTGAAGTTGTGTATCTTAGTTCGAAGTGGGGGCTTAGTGTGGACCAGCCCTTAGACTCCCTTAGGGAACTGATGGGCAGGATCCCCTGGGAGGCTAATATGAGGGGGCAAGGAGTCTAGGAGAACTGGCTGTATTTTAAAGAAGCCTTATTGAGGGCGCAGGAACAAACCATCCCGAAGTGCAGAAAGAATAGCAAATATGGCAGGCGACCAGCTTGGCTTAACAGTGAAATCTTCGGTGAGCTTAAACTCAAAAAGGAAGCTTACAAGAAGTGGAAATTTGGACAGATTACTAGGAAGGAGTATAAAAATATTGCCAGAGCATGCAGGGGTGTAATCAGGAAGGCCAAGACTCGACTGGAGTTGCAGCTAGCAAGGAACGTGAAGGGTAACAAAAAGGGTTTCTACAGGTATGTTAGCAACAAGAAGAAGGTCAGGGAAAGTATGGGACCCTTACTGAATGGGGGAGGCAACATAGTGACAGATGATGTGGAAAAAACTGAAGTACTGAATGCTTTTTTTGTCTCGGTCTTCACAGACAAGGGCAGCTCCCAGACTACTGCACTGGGCAACACAGCATGCCCTCAGTGGTGAAAGAACAGGTTAAGGACTATTTATAAAATCTGGACATGCACAAGTCTATGGGTCCAGACCTAATGCATCCAAGGGTACTGAGGGAGTTGGCTGATGTCATTGTAGAGCCATTGGCCATTATCTTTGAAAATTCGTGGTGATCAGGGGAGGTCCCGGACGATTAGAAAAAGGCAAATATAGTGCCCAGATTTTATAAAGGGGGGGGGGAGAGAACCCGGGGAACTACAAACCAGTCAGCCTGACTTCAATCCCTGGCAAAATCATGGAGCAGGTCCTCTAGGAATCCATTTTGAAGCACTTGGAGGAGAGGAAGGTGATCAGGAACAGTCAACATGGATTCACCAAGGGCAAGTCATGCTTGACCAACCTGATTGCCTTCTGTGATGAGATAACTGGCTCTGTGGATATGGGGAAAATGGTGGACGTGATATATCTTGACTTTAGCAAGCTTTTGATACGGTCTCCCACAGTATTCTTGCCAGCAAGTTAAATTGGATTGGATGAATGAACTATAAGGTGGATAGAAAGCTGGCTAGATTGTCGGGCTCAACAGGTAGTGATCAATGGCTCGATGTCTAGTTGGCAGCTGCTATCAAGCGGAGTGCCCCAGAGGTCGGTCCTAGGGCCAGTTTTGTTCAACAACTTTATTAATGATCTGGATGATGGGATTAATTGCACCCTCAGCAAGTTCACAGATGACACTAAACTGGGGGGAGAAGAAGATACGATGGAGAGTAGAGATAAGGTCCAGAGTGACCTAGACAAATTGGAGGATTGGACCAAAAGAAATCTGATGCGGTGCAACAAGGACAAGTGCAGAGTTCTGCACTTAGGAAGGAAGAATCCCATGCATCGCTACAGGCTGGGGACCGACTGGCTAAGCAGCTGTTCTGCAGAAAAGGACCTGGGGATTACAGTGGATGAGAAGCTGGATATGAGTCAGCAGTGTGTCCTTGTTGCCAAGAAGGCCAATGGCATATTGGGCTGTATTAGTAGGAGCATTGCCAGCAGATCGAGGGAAGTGATTATTCCCCTCTATTCAGCACTGATGAGGCCACACCTGGAGTACTGCGTCTGGTTTTGGTCCCCCCAGTACAGAAGGGATGTGGACAAATTGGAGAGTCCAGCGAAGGGCAACGAAAATGATTAGGGGGCTGGGGCACATGATTTATGAGGAGAGGCTGAGGGAACTGGGGTTATTTAGTCTGCAGAAGAGAAGAGTGAGGGGGGATTTGATAGCAGCCTTCAAGTACCTGAAGGGGGGTTCCAAAGAGGATGGAGTTAGGCTGTTCTCAGTGGTGGCAGATGACAGAACAAGAAGCAATGGTCTCAAGTTGCAGTGGGAGAGGTCTAGGTTGGATATTAGGAAATACTATTTCACTAGGAGGGTGGTGAAGCACTGGAATGGGTTACCTAGGGAAGTGGTAGAATCTCCATCCTTAGAGGTTTTTAAGGCCTGGCTTGACAAAGCATTGGCTGGGATGCTTTAGTTGGTGTTTGTCCTGCTTTGAGCAGGGGATTGGACTAGATGACCTCCTGAGTTCTCTTCCAACCTTCATATTCTATGATTCTACTACTGTAGTGTGTTTAAGTACTGGAGACAAAACCTTGGTTTTGCCCATTGTTAAAGTAATGGGAAGTATGGGAAGTACAGCTCTCGCTCCTCTGCTAATAGCTCCCCGTCCTGTCTCTGACTTCAGCCTGGTTTAGTATAAAAAGTAAGGTTGACCCAGCTGTGTTGCTTGGGTGTGAAAAATCCATACCCTAAGCAACATAGTTAAGACAGCCTAACTCCCAGTGTAGACAGTTCTAGGTTAATAGAAGAATTTTTCCGTTAACCTAGCTACCGCCTCTCTCAGGAAGGTGGATTAACTACAGAGGTGAAAGTAAGGCGGTATGGGCCGGTACAGCATACTGCTAAAAAGTGGCCACCTGTATTGGCCCGTACCGCTGACTTTAAAGCGCTGCTCCAGCAGCGCTTTAAAGGGCCCTGCTTAAAGTGCTGCCACTTTAACGTCCCTGCCCTTTTTGCCCCTCCGCCCCCCCAGGCTGGGGGGAGGGCAAAAGGAGCAGCTACCCCAGGGCTGGCAATTTAAAAGGGCCTGGGGCTCCGGCTGCTGCTGCTACTGCGACAGTGGCCAGAGCGCTGGGCCCTTTAAATCACCGCTGGCAGCACGGGTGAACTGGCTGGCTGGGGAATGCTGACCCCCAGCTTCCCCCCGCTTCTGCCCGAGGCCCCGCCGGAGGGGGGGAGGGGAAAGCTATCCCCCCCATACCAATAAGAGAGAAATTTTACTTCCACCCCTGATTAACTACAACAATGGGAAAACTCCTCCCATCATTGTACACTGATGTTACCCACCCAAAATTCTGTTTCTCACACTCTAAGGCATCCACCTTTACCCAGTTCCTAGGACCAGTGGTGAGCTGGAGCCGGTTTGCACCAATTCGCAAGAACCGGTTGCTAAATTTAGAAGCCGGTATAGAACCAGTTCCTAAAGGGGTGGGTGGGCAAACTCCGGTCCGCGGGCCACATCCGGCCTGCAGGACTGTCCTGTCTGGCCCACCTGAGCTCCCAGCTGGGGAGGCCGAGGCTCCCCGGCCCCTCCCTCGCCTCCCCCCTCCAGTGGCTATTTAAAGGAGCAGGGCAGCAGAGGCAGCTGGGGCCCCGGCACTTTAAATATCCCCTGGAGCCCCCCGCTACCTCCAGGGCTCTGGGTCCATACTCACCTCCTGGTTCCCTACCAGGTCTTCGGCGGCACTTCGGCAGTGAAGACCCCTGCCGCCAAAGTGCCGCCAAGAGGCGACCGGTTCTTAAGATTTTGGGACCTCATCACTGCCTAGGTCTCAAGGCATAACCCTCTTAATTTAGGCACCCCCACCCTTTCCTTGTTCCAGGCAAAAGGCACCTAACTTTATTCCTCCATGGGCTCCAGGAAAACACCCTTTCCCTGTGAACTCACAGCTTAATCTTTTGCATGTTTATAGCATCTTTTACCAGTGAAAGAGCCTTATACAGTAATATCCTTATCCTCTATTTATTAACAAGCACCAAAACCAGAATGCACATACTACACATACAATGCTCACCACTCCCAATAAGACAGATGAACTTTTCTTGATGGCCAGTCAGGATCAGGTCCATCTGGGGGACTCCAGTTTCTGCACAGAGTCATTGGTAGAGTGGTGTGGTCTGACAGCTCTGTTCTTGGGGCTGTGTCCTGGAGCTGATTCCCACGGAACTTCCTTTTGGACCCAGTTTACAGGGCCGGCTCCAGGCACCAGCTTAACAAGCAGGTGCTTGGGGCGGCCAAGGGAGAGGGGCGGCACCTGCGGCAATTCGGGGGCGGCAGGTCCCTCACTCCCTCTAGGAGCAAAGGACCTGCCGCTGAACTGCCGCCACTGATCGCGACTTTTTTTTTTTTTTTTTTGCTTGGGGTGGCAGAAATGCTGGAGGCGGCCCTGCCAGTTTATATAGTGAAACTTGAGCCCTGCTTAGCTATACCTTCACTAATTATTTTACTAATCAATCCTAAGAAAATTCTCTAACCAATCATACCCCACCACCTTAACTAATTTACATCTAGCAAAATTAATTATGTAACAGACAGAAACAATTAAAGAACCAGACAGAGATCATACAGACAAACAATAGGGAAGTGGGGACCATAATGACAAAACAATAAAGAAATGAGGATTTCACAGCCACAGCTATTGATGAGGCTATCAAACTAAGTTTTCTTTAACCATCTTAAGATCTGTTTCTTTATCTGGTGATAGTGGGTGCCATTAGGACGGGTCTCCTTCTTAACAGCCTGATATTACATTGTTTTAATGTAATTGAGATGGAATGTGAGGATGTGATTTCCTGCTTCTCAATTAATGGCTGCTGCTCTTTTAACCTGGCTGCAGATGAAGGCCTTAGGCTTTAGGCCTTGCAATATGGCTACAGACAAAGACCTTGTCTTACACTGAAGCACTATAGCCTCACAGCTGCAGCTGTAGTGTTTTAAGTGTAGACATAACCTAACTCACTTAAAGGCACACTGTGAATGTGGAGTTCAAAGCCTCCACTTAATGATTGGCTGCTGATTGAGTGAAATGGATCCTGCTTGTTAGGTCTGGACTAGACACTAGGATGGAATTTGGAAATTCTGTGCTTTCCTTTTGTAACTAGCCTATAGGACAGGTTCCAAGAGTAGCTGCATACTTTTTTTCTGCCAGTCCCAGTAAAGTATCCTCTATTTCAGTGTTTCCCGAACTTGGGATGCCGCTTGTATAGGGAAAGCCCCTGGCAGGCCGGGCCGGTTTGTTTACCTGCCCCGTCCGCAGGTTCCGCCCAGGGTTACCATTCGTCCGGATTCCCCCAGACATGTCCGGCTTTTTGAGCTAAAAATAGTGTCCGGGGGGAATTTGTAAATGTCCGGACTTCCCCCCCATGCAGAGCATGCGCGGCTAACAGGACAGCCGGCTGGATGGTGCCACTTACATGGGGCTCCGACAGCCAGAGAGAGCCCCTCCTCCACTTCCCCCTCCTCTCCCCTGCAGCTGAGAGCACTCCCTCCCTCCCTGCATTCGCAGATCGCCTTCGGCAGTCTGGAGCTCCTCCCACGCTCCTCCTCCCCTGCTGCCCAGCGTGCCGGGACGAACGGCTCAGGCCGTTCCTGAGCAAGCTCACAGAGACGTTAGGCGAAGGCCAACAACAAGGGGGCCAGGGGGTCGGAGAAGGGACAGGGAAGTTTTGGAGGGGGCAGTCAAGAGATGGGGGGGGTCGGGAGTTTGGGGGGGGCTTTCTGGGGGGGGGGTGGATAAGGTTTTTGGCAGTCAGGGTACAGGTAGGGGGTAGGGTCCTGGGGGGCAGTTAGGGTGTGGAGGGTCTTAGAAGGGGGCAGTTAGGGGACAAGGAACAGGGAGGCTTAGGTAGGGGGTGGGGTTCTGGAGGGCAGTTAGGAACAGGGGTCCCAGGAGGGGGCAGTCAGGAGACAAGGGGGGGAGGTTTGGGGGTTCTGGGGGGGCGGGGGGCGGGAAGTGGGAGGGGCAGGGCCGGGGCTAGGGCAGGACGGGGGCAGGGCTAGGGCGGGGCTCCTCCCGTCCTCTTTTTTACTTGCTGAAATATGGTAACCCTAGTTCTGCCGATCGTGGCTCCCACTGGCCGCGGTTCGCTGCTGCAGGCCAATGGGAGCTGCTGGAAGCGGTGTGGGCCGAGCCGCCGCCGCTTCCAGCATCTCCCATTGGCCTGGAGCAGCGAACCGTGGCCAGTGGGAGCCGCGATCGGCGGAACCTGCGGACGGGGCAGGTAAACAAACCGGCCCGGCCCACCAGGGGCTTTCCCTACACAAGCGGCGTCCCAAGTTTGGGCAACACTGCTCTATTCAATAGATGTGGGTAAATGTTTAATGAGAATCTACCAAAGACTGGAGTCCAGAATAGTGCTATTTGGAACCTGGAATTCCAGTTCCATGGGAAATTCTGAATTTTTTTAAAAATGTCATTCCAAATGGAAATAAAAAATCTAAATTTTGAAAATTTTCATGGAATGCAATTCCAAAATTTTGTTAGGTAAAATCGAAACTACATTTTGTTTCAACCTTATTGTAACATTTTGTTGAGGCTGAAACATTTCATTTTGACTTTATTGACTAGACTTTTAAGTTTAATATAATATAATATAGCTGAAACATTTTGACTATTATATTATGTCATACCATGTAGTTTCATTTAAATCAGTCTTTTCCTATGGGAAACTGTTCAGTTGGAATAATTTAAACCAACTCTAGTTTAGAGCATAATACTTGGAGTACCTGTATCACTGGCACAAATCTCATGGTACACAGGGTACATTAGCAGATATCTGAAAGTGTTGGTGTATCGAACAGTTATAATGACTTCCTGCGGTGGACTACACTGGAAATTATAGTTAAGTGATTATCAGAATGTTCCAGTTGAGAGACTCTCAAGAGAGTTTAGCTGTGTTTAGAGCTTTCTTTAAAATAATAAAATATCAAGGCTGAGGGGAGGTTGTGCCTGGTCACACCCAAAATGAATTGCCTGGAGGGTTTAGCATAATAGTATGGTAACTGAAAAATGATTTCACTCATTCCATGCATGGCAGCTCACTCATTTTGCTAAATCCAAAGAGACTAGGGAAAATGAGTTTCAAAAAGAATAATAAATTGCTATTTGTTTTTAAAGGTGACCTGGAAATGGGGGGGGGGGGAAGGGATTGTACACTTTTTTCTTTATGATGTATAAAGAGGGCCAAAATTAGTTTGGTTTTGTAGGGGGGTTTTCTGCTTGATTTTACTTTAGGAATATCAGGAATGTTAACCCTTGTTTTCCCTGCTTTTGCTGGAGATCTCATTAGAAGTTTCAGGTATGAACTGTGAGCTTTCTCAGCCCTTAATTGAAATGATGGGTGTTGAATCTTTAACAAAGATATCTTTTCTCCTAAGCATATGTTAGGCATTTGAACTAAAAAGGTGTTAACAAACAAAAATAGTTACATACAATCTGAAGAGAAATTACTTCTCCTCTCAATTAAAAGAAGGGTCATGATTCACTTGTGTGGTGTATCAGATGCCATAATACTGCCAGTTATCCATTGAGTCTTTGTGATTGGGTGTATACCCCACACAAGCTCTGAAGGGGTTAATGTCGGTCTGAGAGGCAAATTATGGTACCTTGCAGCACCTGAAGGGAGCCAGGCCTAACTGATCATGAAGTCCAGCTGGGCAGGAGCAGGCTGGTTAGTATAAAACCAGGAAGTTGAGAGCAGAAGAGAGCTGTAGGGAGAGAATCTGCAGTCACTCTTTGGGTCTAGAGACGTGGAAAGAAGGAAACCTGGGCAGGGGTATAAGCCCTGGGATCCTAGCTGTGAAAGGAGGATCCACCCAGAGAAGTTACAGGGGGAGTCTGAGAAAGGGCTGGGTAGGAAGAAGTCCTGGGAAACAGCAGAAAGGTGTGGGACTGTGAAGACCTTGGCTACTGGTTATAGGGTCCCTGGGCTGGAATGCAGTGTAGAGGGATGGCCTGGGTTCCCTTTCCAGGAGCACTAGGAAAGTGGCGGAGGACCTGGAGTCTTAGAACAGAAGACCATCTCAGAGAGCATCTGGACTTTGTTACCCCAGAATGGGGGAACTATATAGTGAGCTGGCTGAGTCATGAAGAGGGAGCACCCTAAGTCACTGAGAGAGAGAGGAGCCATAGGGCAAGCAACCAGTGGCAGGATGCACTAGATAGGGTGAGAGCTAATTCCCAGACCCAGCCACAAGGAGGTGCATCTGTGGTGAGTGAGACCTCCACTTCCTTTGCAGTCTTCTAGGAAAAACAAGATAGAAAATACCTAAATTTCTAATGTAAAAACAAACAGAAAAAAATCATTGTTTGGGAAAAGCTTTCAGGTTTCCTTTAGATATATAAAAAAGGCACAAATCCATGTTCTCCACTTTGCAGGTCATCTTTAAGGGAACCAACTTACTGTACTATATACAAGTATCCAAATGAGAAAACAGAGGGGTAGAATTGAAGCCAAATGGTGTTTCTATCCATTCCTGTAACTAAGTCTAATAATTACATTGATTATTTATATATTGCATGATGGATTTTAGAGCCTATTTCGCAGAACTAAATGCACAGCTGCCCTATGTAGATTCAGCTTGTAAAATATTGTCTCAGTTCATTGGTCCCAATAGAGTCATATCTGTGATGCACTAGCAGAACATGGAAAGTCTGCATAATCATGCAGCTGATGTAGAGTAGATGATATCATAGGAGACTACATCTCTCTTATTTAGTGTAAGCTTGCAGTATTCTGAAAGAAGGGTCATTTGTATATGAAACTGAAATTTTTTACTTAGACAGGCAAGCATGAGCCTCCTGTTGAGGACACTTTAATTCCTAAAAAGTAACATTATTGGTGGTGCCTGTTTTTGACTTGTTTTAATGCTAGTTTTAACAGTCAGGAGAAAAATAATGGCATATAATGTTTCAACAGGAGAATTGCAAGCATATTTTTAACAGCTTAATTCACATGCAGCCCTTTTCAAAGTGCCACAGTTGTCACTTAGGGATAGTCTACTGTACACATTGTGTTACACCATGTGTTAACAGGGTTAAACCCTCAGTGGAGACAGAGACTGATATTAACATCATGTCTGGCTTAACCAGGCCCAGATGACAGGATACTAAGTGCCGTGTCCTTGTCTACATTGAGTGCTAAATTGTATTTAACACCACAGTAGTTACCATGTGTTCTAACATGATACAATTTTCCAGTGTCCCCATATGGGACATCCTCAATTAAAAAAAAAAATCACGCTTCTGCCTGGACATTTGCATGTGCTCTATTTACGAGTAACACCTGAGATTCCTGTCACTGAAAGATTAGAGAGAAAACACTGGTCTCTATTTTTTGTTGTTGTTGGGGGTTTTTTTTTTGTCTGCTTGTTGTTTGTTGGTTTTTCCCATAGTCCCAGGGGAGAGAGAAACATCGTAAGAAATAGGAGAACGTGATGCAAACCCACAGAAATTGGTCAGAGGCAAGCATAGCATCTATAATCTGTCTCATCTCATGATTTGAAAATTGGCTGGATTCCAAATTGATGGTGCCCCCTTACACCATGACAATTGATTAGGGCTGCAGCCAATTCTAGATTTTCAAAAGTTAAACCAGTATCTCAAAAAAATAAAGTGCAGCATCATCACTTTTGAGATGTTCGGGATTGGTTCAGAACCTTCAGAATACCTGCTTCCACATTTCAGTATTGCACGGGAGCTAGTCAAGGAGGAACTGCAATTACACTTTTAGGGCCAAATTCTGCCCGTGGATGTGTGCACAGAGATCTCATTCATTGACATCAGTGGGAATTATTCTTGTGCATCCCAGAGCAAATCACTCAATCTTCTGCCTCAGATCTTCACCAGCAAAATGAAGATAATAATACTAACCTGCCTCCTGGAGTTCTAGAAGGATAGATCCATTAATGCTGTGAGGCTCTCACTTATTATGGCAATGAGATCATATATAAATACATTGATAGATGGACAGTGGATAGGTTGTGTCAGCCCCGCTAGGGCTGTTGGCACCTGTGCACCATTGTGTACTCAATTGTGCTCTGAGCATGATATTAGTCAGTCCCATGCTTTAGCTCATCACCTCATAGCCTACTCCAAACAGAATGGTGTGTGTGAGACAAATAAGGAAAGGAGGAAGAAGGGAAAGACCCAGAAAAAGAGGTGGAAAGGAGAGAGAATGAAGGGGACAGATACTGCTCTGGTCTGTAACAGAAAAGGAAGGTATTATTTTTTCATTTACCAGACTGTAACAGCTAAAAAGAAAGAGAGAATGGAGAGGGGTAAATGAGACCATCTGGTCAAATGGTCACGTCAGCACAGACATTTTTGTTTCTTTCTACATGAAAATAAAGAAATGGACCAATTTTTTAGGGCTTTTAAAATAGTTTTTAAAAAATACTTTAAAAAAATAGAGAATATCTGCATGCAAATGCCTGATCCTGGCTGCATCTTTGAAATGGACAGGGTTGGGCTGGGAAGCTGGGCGTTAAAGTATTGGCTTCCCATACTAAGCTTTCCAACTCTGAAGCCTGACAGCCAAATCTGGATGAGATCACCAGTGACATGAGTTGGGTGGTCTCTGCAGATATTAGCACAATGTCCCTATTACACAATTTGGCACAAGTTGCCTCTCTCTGTTCAGGCGGGGCCCCAGGACTAGAAAGGGTCAGGAATGAAGTGCATTAACAGAGCCTGGTGAGTGAAGCCTGCATAGTGTCTGCCTACACCATGCCTATGTTCCATATCAGCCTTCACACTTTCGTGAGAACTACAGTTGATTAATATCACAAAATAATGGCTTTTTTTGTAATCCATTTTTCCTGTCCAGTTTGTCCAGTTTTTGATTAGTAGATACAATTTGAAGCAAAATCTTTTCCTAGTACAATTTCCTATTATTTTAAAGGTGCCGTTCTTTAAGTCTTATAGATTCCCTTTTGTTTGCATAGTACAAAACTTGATTTTTTGTCTAAAAGCAGAAACAAATCAGAGAAATAGATGTGATTTTCAAGTAGAACTTGGAAATTACCATACCTAACAAATTGTTATGCTGTAGCACATAAAACAATCACTGAAATGAACATTCGGCTTCCTGAAGCCCTTGTGTGAACATTGTACAGTGATATTTATGATATCTTCTGCATATTAAGTATTCCCGGCCCACATGCAGACTGAGAACTATATGTCTAGATTCCAGGAAAACTAACTTTCTCGTCTCTTAATTTTTTTCTTGCAATATATTTATCTTCATTGTTATTCTTTCCTTACCCTGGTCTCCTTTTAAGGGCCACATTTTACCCTTGGATGAGCTCCCGTTGAAGTCAGATGGAGTCCCCACACTAATTCAAGGGCACACAGAATTTGGACCATCATTTTAACAGTGGGTCCAGTGTAGATTGTGCCAGTGCTTTGGTTTAGCAGAGCATTGTGACGCTGATGTCCTTTCACGTCTGGAAAAAGAGCAGAATAGTCACCAAGTGTACTGTTGCTGGCAAAGGCCTAGGGCTAACTATTCTGATTCAATGAGTGTTGCTATAAGAAGTTATAAAGCAACATTTAATTAGCAGATACAGCAGCACTTATAGATGCTTCAGTGAAACTAAGGGTATGTCTACACTTGGAACTGGGGGAGCGGTGATTCCCAGCTTGAGAAGACATACTTGTGCTAGCTCTCATTAAGCAAGTATGTTAAAAATATTGTATTCATAGTAGCACAGGCAGCAGCAAGTGGTACATGGGCTAGCCACACTGTGTTCAAACCTGCCTGGATCCCATGGGTACGTACTTGGGCCAACTTGGCTGTGCTGCCGCTGCCCAGGCTATGGCAGCTACATTACTACTTTTAGCTCACTAGCTCAATGAGAGCTAGTGCAAGTATGTCTAGGTGAGTGGGAATCACATCCCTAGCTCCAAGTGTAGGCATAGCCTAGATCAGTGGTCTCCAAAGTGGGGTGCGTGCACCCCAAGGGGTGCACAAGAGGATCCTTGGGGGTCCTCGGCATGGAGGAGCGCTTTTTTTTTTCTTTGTCAGGCGGGAGTCCGAGCGGCTTTTATTTTATTTTATTTTATTTTTTTGCTTCAGCAAAAATGGTAGAGCCAGTGCGGCAGGGGGTGCGTGCTCAAAATTTTTTTACTGATAGGAGTGCAAGATCAAAAAAGTTTGGAGACCACTGGCCTAGATGACCAGCTTGCAGCAGCTAGTGGATTCTTGCAAGTTCCACCTATTCTGATAGTTCCAAGCTGACAACTTTGATCATTCTGTTTGGAAGATATTTTTTTATTGCTTCCCATTCAGCATTACAAGCACCCAGAACCCACCCAAAGCATAACCAGTGAGCTTCTGCATGGCTTAGAGGGAGATGAGTTTCTGTGGATGACATTTTAGCATACAAGGAGTTTGAGGAAGAACATAAAGTTAGAACATAGAAGTCTGGCTACTACACTAAAATTGAAGAGAGAAAATGTATTGTTATCGTTTTTAGGGCTTGTGATTGTAAAGAATGAGGGAGGTTAGTGTGAGAACGTCAGAGCTATAGTTGAAATGCCACCACCTGAAAACGTATTAGAACTGATACAATTCCTGGGTATGACACGATTTTGGAGCAAATTCAAACAACCTGTCCTCAGAAGGCCAAACTCTTTATGAACTGTTTAAAACAGACTCTGGGCCTGACCCCAGCTTTTATTAAAGTCAAGGCTCTCTGAGGGGCTGGGATAAAGGTTTGCTTTTGAGGCTCTAAAGAATCTACCATATTGACCACAACCTCATACTGGTATTTTACTTGTTTCCAAGTCTATGGCTATTTCAGAAGACAGCAGCAGCTGTGGGGTCAGTGGGGTGCAGTTCCTGCTACCTGGAGACAACTGGAAGTTTATCGTAGCATATTGACCCAGACAGCTTTCAGAAACCGAGACTAGGTTCCCCCTAACAGAGAAATCATATCTGGCAAGTTTATGGCATGTAACAGGTTCACAAAATACGTAAAGGTCTTGATAATTTCAAACTAGTGCCAGGCCTCAGAGCACTCGTATCCTTAATAAACGGTAAACCTAGACAAAGGTGCCCCTGAGATGCCAAAGATAGGGTATGCATATGATGAGATTTAATCCTTTTTCAGAATATGCCCCAGGGAATGAGGAGCCATACTGGCCACCCAGATATCTTCAGAGGCTCAGCATGATATAGGAAGGACATCGGTGGCCTGCCAGCCTCAGCACAGAAATCAGAACTTTAAATCTGTGGAAGATGCCAAGGCAGGAGGGATCTGGGACAGACTCTAAGCAGAAGTGCCACAGTGAGGCAGACATAGCTGTGTTAGGGACAGTGCTGTTTTATTTATTCTGGAAGAACATTCAGTTCCTTGTTCAGTGTTTAAGGAAATTCTTTCAGGAATTCTTTACGTTGACACCTGATGGATATGTTTCACTCCGCTGGAGGGTGCATTACAGCCTCTAGTTTGCATTAACATCAGCTCCTTTTGTGCTGCTGGCAGCTACATCAGTCCCACAGATCAGCTAAAAGCTGATGAAACTTGATTCTTTCCTGAGGGTTTCATCTAATTTATTTATCTGTCTCTATTTCTGTCGATTTAATAAAACAAGAGAAGGCAGCGATTTTGGGCTTCATGCAGCAGTGGGTGCCTCAGTCACTCCCCATCTCTTTCCCCTTCCTGACAATTTGCTGGCTCTCCTGTTCTCCTGCTATTCGTTTTTGGTTTGGGGGTTCATTGATTGCAGAGCTGCCTTTGAGGTTTGATCCAGTTCCACCTCCCCTTGGCTGAGATCTCTGTGGTGAATCCAGCTGGCATGCTCCCCCAACTGTCTGCTCGAGATCAAAGGATTATTATCCCTCCGAAGGTGTGTCCGGCACCCTCTCTCAAGGCAGCAAACCCAATAGAAGATGCCAGCCTTGGGCCCTGATGCTGTCACCAGCTGTATCTCCCCTCCAGCTGCTGTTCTTTACTCCTTCCCTGCTTGCCCTGGGGTTTCCTGACTCCCCCACCATAGCTCTACCTCCCTCTACCCCATTCTGGAGACTGAGCAAGGAGTCAGCACTGTTGAAGGGGAAATCCCCACTAAGGACTGGCACAGAGAAGGGGTCCATCATGTCATGGTGCCCCTTGAGGCAGCTGGTACCAGGAAATGCGGGGAGGGGTGGAATTGCTATGCCTCAGTGACATGTAGACCTACCCCATCCCAGGCTTCCTAGCATCTGGCATGAGTTCAGCAGTCTCACCCAGCTGGCCTTGCCTAAGGGGGCTCAGGAGCTCATTAGTCTGTGTCAGCATTCAGCTACTTCATAGGGCTCTGTGCCACCTGCATCAGGGTGAGGTGGCCTTACGTACTCAGAGAAGCCCTGCACCTCCTGATGGACTATCGCCTTAAATTAAACCTCCCTCTGCCATGATGCCTCCAAATCACTAGCTTCAGGCCCTGGTTGGACAACGGGGGTGCTGTGACTTTTGCTTTTGTGTTCAACTCTATTCATTGTGTTACCTCCTCCTCCCAACCCAGCCACAGCTCTTTGTGTGATTTGTTCACTTGCCTGACACCTAGATTGTGAGCTCTCGAGCACAGAGGATCTTCTCTGTACAGTGCCCAGCACAATGGGTCCCCCAATTCTTGAGTTTTGGCACTGGCAAAATATAAATAATCATAATGGGTAAGTATCAGAGGGGTAGCAGTGTTACAGAATCATAGAATATTAGGCTTGGAAGAGACCTCAGGAGGTCGTCTAGTCCAGCCCCCTGCTCAAAGCAGGACCAACATCCCAGCCAGGGCTTTGTCAAGCCGGGCCTTAAAAATCTCTAAGGATGGAGATTCCACCACCTCCCTAAGTAACCCATTCCAGTGCTTCACCTCCCTCCTAGTGAAATAGTGTTTCCTAATATCCAACCTAGACCTCCCCTAGTTAGTCTGTATCCACAAAAAATGTCATAAGGGGTAAGATTGCTTAATTTCTGGCTTTCATGGGCTCTGCTGCCTCAAAGGCTCTCTGCCACCTACAACTGGTATCATTGGTATCTGCCTCCTGCCTCACCAATGGCAGTTTGGTGGTCTCAGCTCTGCCTCTGCTACAAGAAACATCCTCCTCAAAACAGATCCACTTACCACCTTGGTACAGCTCAGTGGATTGTAGAAGATCTGTGCCACCTACAGCAGATCTCAGCAACCTCAAGCTGCTCTGTGCCATGAGGATCAGATATAGTGTCTCCTGCAGTAACTCTAGATGCGTCGTCTAAATCAGGCTGTGTGCGCTCTATAAAGCTGGTGTCACATGAGAGGCACATTCTACCCATTACCTCATCAGATACTTGGAAAGTTTTGCTTTACAATCTTTACAAGTCATAGCTTAAGACTTCTTCCATGAGTCCAGTTTTCCCTTGTTGGATTTTCAGTACATAACCTGGATTGAAAGATCTTAAATCTCCTGTTTCTCTCTCACACACCATATGTCTGCGGGGTTGCGGGACATCTGTAGACTTAGCCATGTTTTAGCTATGATACTTGCTCCGGTGTTGCAGTTGGGTCATTGGTGCACATTCACTCGTTGCTTCTTGAAACCTTCCCTAGATGATTCATCCGATGACATTGGACTCATGCTCACTCTTCTACAGAGAAATCCCTGGAGCCTTTTAGTCTCCAAGGGGGAGAAAAATCCATTAAGGGAGAGAGATCGATTACAACTGGTGCCTTTCAACATGATATAATCATGTACCTCTTGTGCTCTGGAAGTGTAATAGAGCCAAAGGAGCCCACGCACCTATCTTCTCCGTTGAGGGCAGGTGTCAAGTATCTTGGCTTGCAGCAGAGCCAGTCACAGGGCAACCTAACAAAGGCAACTGGTCTGTAGTAGGCTGCCTGATTGGCTACACCTGCTGATTGGTGGGAAGAGTCAGCAGACCAGCTATTAAGCCGTGCAGCAGCAGCATTTTGGCAGCAGCTCAAAGCATTTGGCCATGGCTGTGTTAAGCTCCTGCTGGTTCCCAGCCTTGCTCCAGCCCTGTTCCTGCCTCAAATCGAGCCTAGCCCTTTGCCTTGACTCACTCCAGGAAAACAGGCTCTGACCCTCGACTCTGATTCCTGATTTCAATTGTTATATCTGGCCTCTGACCCTGGGCTCCTATTGCTGGCTACCAATTGCTGCTCCAGCTAGTAGGCCTGACTCCGGCCCCCACCACTAGTCTGGCCACTCACGTCCTGGTCTCTGACATTTTGAGCAGCCCTAAACATACAACAATGAGGGCACTAGATTTGATACAGCAAGCATGGATCATACAAAGGCCACTATCTCTTTGACAGAGATAGTGGGAGCCCTACAGACCTTGCGGGCCAAGGTTGCCAGCCTGCAGGTGCAAAATGCGGCCCTGCAAGCTCAAACTGTGCCATCTTCAGTTCCGACCCCCACTCCCTGCGAGCCCCGCCCCCCGCAGCTTCCCTTGCTTGACAAATGGCAATCACGACAAACATCATGGGTTCCTAAATCAGTGTTGGCTCCTATTTCTGCTACATCTGCAGTTGTACCCCACTGACCAAGCTAGAGTGGGACTGATTATGAGCCTGCTTACTGGGGAGACCCTGGCTTGAGCATTTCTGCTCCTGGGAAAATCAAGCCTGTTTCTGGGATTTGAGAACGTCATTTGAGCTATGGCGGTGATCTTCTATGATCCAAGTCATGAGCATATGGCTGAAGCCATGGTTCAGGTGTCGAAGCAGGGACACTGGCCAGTTGCTATATACAGTGGAGTTGTGCTACTTGATAACAGACACTGAGTGGAATGAGGCTGCCCAGCACTATCATTTCTGGCTAAGTCTAAACAATGATATTAAAGATGAACTGGCAGGGTGGAATCCCCATCCGGCCTGGATGTGTTAGTCGACTTATGCATTAAGATTGATGACCATCTGACCAAATGCTAGCATGAAAAAAATTGGTACTCTCGGCTTCCACCAGCTGCAGCTCCGATAACAGGGCCTGGGCTGGGTTGGTGTCCTTCCCCTCTCCCCAGCAGTAGCCAATCAGTGTCCAACACATCACCAACTCCCTCTCTGGCTCCAGAACCCTGTGTTGTCCAACACCAGCCTAGAGGCGCTGGTGGACTTGGGTGCCTCACAAAATTACATTGATCTGCAGTTTGCCTGAGCACACAAGATCCTGACCCATTTGAAAGGCTCCCCCAAGTGATTGTAGTCCGTAGACAGGTTACTCATTTCATCCAGATCGGTCACCCATCAGACTGCTCCCTTAGAGGTAACACCCAGACTTACCCATAAGTTCCCCAAGCACCATGGATTTAGCCTCCCCCCTACACAGAGTGCACCAGGAGCTCAAGGAACACTTGCATTCTGCCAAAGAAGCCTATAAACACCATGTGGACTAAATCCATGAGACTGCCCCCAATCAGGCCATAGGGGACAAGGTGTGGCTCTCTGCTCACACCCTTAGCTTGATCCACCAGTCTGCCAAATTAGACTCCAACACTTGGGCCCCTTTAAGATTATAGGATGGTGAACCCAGTTGCTTCCCGGTTACAGCTGCCCGAATCCTTGAAGATCCACCCCATCTTTCACATCTGATTTTCAGAGCCCTGCATGGAGAACCCATACCTAAACCACTCCAACCCACCACCCATAGATGGGATTTGTGGACAGGAGGAGTACTTGATCAACCAAATCCTCAACCCTCTGCAACTTAGGGGAAGGCTCCAGTACCTGGTGGACTGGGAAGGCTGCAGTTCAGATGATCAGTCTTGGTATCGAGTAGTGAACATCCATGCCCCAGACCTGTTATGAGAGTTCCATCAGAAGTATCCCCAAGAAACCAGGCCTCAAGATTCACCCTCAGTGGGGGAGGAAGCGGGAGACCTTTAGGAATCCGCCCCTGCAACAGAGCCAAGTTCCAGGCAACCTAATGAGCACATCTGGACTGTAGTAGGCTGCCTGCTTGACTATACTGCCTTATTGGTGGGAAGAGGCCAGCTGCAGCAGCAGTTCAGCAGCTGCTCAAAGCATTTGCCCATGGTTGTGTTAGCTCTTGGACCTACACCTCTACGCCTATATAACACTGTCCTTGGGAGCCAAAAAATCGTACCGTGTTATAGGTGAAACCGTGTTATATCGAACTTGCTTTGATCCGCCGGAGTGCGCAGCCCCGCCCTCCCCTCCACTGGAGCAATGCTTTACCGCGTTATATCCGTTATATCGGGTCGCATTATATTGGGGTAGAGGTTCCCAACCTTGCTCCTGTCCTGTTCCTACTTCAGACCCAGCCTTGCCTTGCTTCATTCCAGATAAACCAGCTCTGACCCTCAGCTCCGATTCCTGACTTCAGCTATCACTCTTGCTCTGGCATTTGACTCTGGTTTTGACCTTGGCTCCTATTCCTAGCTACTGACTCCTGCTCTAATCACTAGGCCCAACCACTCACATCCCAGTTATCAGACAGCAGATGATTTTCTCATTTGAATGCATAAGTCATTCCCACCAGACTATTATCATCTCTGGTACCTAAACTTATTCATAGTGTCTCTCTAGCTCCTGTGCATGAAGGAGCAACTCCAGGGACCCAGCACCAAGCCCAAATAGCAGAAGCCTGTCATTGGAATCCCAGCTCTAAGAAACTAATTGGAAGAGAATTCCTACTTGACTCTGGGGGGTAGGGCATCCCTAAACCCACTCCACAGAAGCTATTTCAGACCAATGTCTGGAAAAGTTTCTAAGGCCCAAATATATCTCTGCAGTGGAGGATCTATGCACCAATGCATCCTCTGTCCCTCCTTGATCTGCTACTGCCCCAACACCACTCTCCTCATATACTTTGTCTGAGGACCTGAAGACTTCTACGTAACATTCACCCCTGCACTCTCAGGGGATGTACAATGCCTGAACAGCTTCCCCATATCCAGCCCCACTCTCACAGACAGTGGACAGTTCCACTGCCAGGGGACCTCTGCAGCTGTGGAAGTGGGAGCTGTATGTGCATTGATCATTATGGCCCTTATCTGTCTGGTTGTTCATCAGAAAAGTCTCTCCTACTGAATAAATTTGGTCATGCCAGAAACCATTGGAAAGTTCATGGCCCAAATACTATTCAGCATCCCTGGTATAACTCCACAATAATGATACTGAATTTGATGGAGTTGCCCCAGATTTACACAGGTTTAAATGATCTACAGATGACTAAAGTGACTGTTTTCAAATCAGGTCTTGTGCCTTTCTCACTGGGGCGACTCTTTGTTGACACTGAGCAATTCCTCTGAACTCCAGTTACATTGGCAAACCAATAGATAGCAGCTCAGGGGGGAGGGCGGGCATTAGCCATTTCTGGTGATTCTCTCATTCCACTTCCTTCTTTGTTGGCAGCAGACAAAATGTTACCTCCTTGCACTTACTGTGAGAAGAGAAAAACAGCTCCTTAAATCAGCACAGCTGAGACAGAAAGGTAGCATGTGCCTCAGGTACCTTCTTCTGCATGAGTGCAACTTCCATTTTTTTCACTGTGTATCTGGGAGCAGGGTATGACCACAAGAATGTAGAAATATGACCTGAAAGACAGAATGATGTCAACTATCATGTGATTTAGTGGTGAGACCCTGTAGTATTAAGGGCCCTCAGCTAATTATAACTCGAGTGAAACTCTGTGAGCACAAAACAGTGCCCAGCCCTGAAAAAAATGAGTGTTAGTTCCATGATACATACTCCCTTGTCGCAATGATGTAACCAGCTGTACATTGCTATATGAGATCACACACAGCTCATTTCTTTTAAAATAAAGTTGGATAATCTATGTAATCCCTCAGTAGAATAAAAGCAGGACAAAATGGCAATGAGAACTTGAGTTTAGCATAACCTAAAATCACACCCACTTGTCTGCATATTCCAGATGTACAAATCTCAGCTCCCTACAAGTGTAGAAGGAAAAAAGCTGTTCTTGAAAACTGCTCTTGTGGCTGAGATGTTTGTTCCAATACTGAGCAGTCCTGATGGCTTCCAATATTAAAACTTTAATTTCATATCAAACCTTTCTTGTTTTTGGGGGGGTTAAATATATCTTTAAAGGAAGGCTATATTTTTTTCTCCCTTCCCTTTGCATTGTACTTTGAAACATTTAGGAAAAATTACTTTGGTTCTGTCTACACTGGACTATTCTGAACTGACTTTATAAGTAGTTAGAGACAGCTCTTGTAGGATAGGATATCCCACAGTACATTGTCCCAGGCACTGCTGGTTCCACTCTATGTGCATGTTCTCTGGACTCTGTCCCCTGCAAAGGACTATGGGAAAGCTGTGCAGGTTTTCCCAGTAGGAAGTGGTTACAAACATGAATAGGCAGCGTGGTAGGGGTGGATGCACAAACCTGGTAACTCTTGGTCATGTTATGAAAAAGCTACGGTGTGGGTACAAGTTAATCATGTTTGTTGCAACGAGGTCAGTTGTATGTGTCACAAACTGGTTATCAAACCAGGGTTTTATTTGTAGTGTGGCTGGAGTCTTAGAAAATCAGAAGCTGGTCTCTCTGCAGCCTTCTAATGTGTCTAAAACTGACTTTCTGGCATTTAGTCACATATTATTTTTAGTTTGCCTTTGTTACACACAGGTCTGTACCTTCCATATGAATAATGTGAAATGTGCGAAGACCAGAGTGCACATTTCAATTAACTCAGCGTTTGCACCAGATAAAATTATACTGCTGCACTTGATTGAAAATTCAGGGAATACTTGATGGGTGTTAGTTCCTGACCTGCAAGTCCTAATATTTAACATGAGCCAGGAAAAAGACCTTTTTGGCAAGAAAACTGCTGCTGCTCAGACTGTTAATGCATCTTAATCCTCAACAGAAAATGAAATCACATTGGACTGCCGCCAAACAATACAATGACTTTTCTCTGACTTCAGGGAGGAGTTCTTCTTAAGCAGCCTTTCTAACATGAAATAAGATTTAAACTGCTAGGGCTTGATTCTGCTCTCACTTTACATCAGTTTTATACTGGTGTGACTTCAGTTTTATACTGGTGTGACTTCAGATTTACAGAGGGAAGGAAGAGCTGAGTCACCATTATTTAGTGTCTGTGTTATGGTTCAGGCCTCACATTCTCTGTTGCTGACCCTCAGCTTTATGTTTGCAGATCAAAAGGACATTTTTCTCCCCTCCTGTTTGGGCTTTTTAATTTAATTACTTCTAATCTGCATCTCTTGCTGATCCATTGATAGTGCTGCTTGCAGGGAAAAATGTCTAAGCATCTAATTGCAAGCAGGGGTGCTGGAACAATTTGTATAGTGGGGGGTGCTGAGAGCCATTGAACCAAACTGTAAAGTTTGTATATGATGGAAACTACTTGAAGCTCGGGGGTGCGGCAGGACCCCCAGCACCCTAGTTTCAGCACCTGTGCTTGCAAGGCAGAAAGCCTGCTGCAGTTGCTAAGGCACTAAAACCAGTCAGAGACATGCAGCTCAAGCTCATCACCACTACTTTGCTTGATTATTAGTAAAGTGAGCCTGATCCAGTCAAACACTCATTTCAGAAAGCACAACAGAAAGTATATGTTGGGCTGTGTTGTGGTTTTTAAGAAACAGCCTGTATTGGAGTGAGGAGAGAGGGAACTTGCAGTGATCTTTACAACCTGGGACTTCCCTAAGGCTTTCTGGAGGACACAGTGGTAGGGTTACCATATTTAGTGCCTCCGAAAGGAGGACACTCCACGGGGCCCCGGCCCCGCCCCAACTCCGCCCCCTCCCCAAAGTCTCCGCCCCCTCCCCTGCTTCCCGCGAACATTTGAGTCGCGGGAAGCCTGAAGCAGGTAAGGGGGGGGTGTGGGGGGAGGAGGCGCGGCCCACCCCCGGCACCCCACCGCCGGTCCCCAGCCCGGCCCCCAGCACCGCTGGCCTGTCCCCCGAGCCCCCGGCCCGGCCCGGCACCGCCGGCCCGGCCCCCGAGCCCCCGGCCCGGCCCGGCACCGCCGGCCCAGCCCCCGAGCCCCCGGCCCGGCACCGCCGGCCCGGCCCCCGAGCCCCCGGCCCGGCCCGGCACCGCCGGCCCGGCCCCCGAGCCCCCGGCCCGGCACCGTCAGCCCGGCCCCCGAGCCTGCTAAACCCAGGGTTTTGAGTTTAATCTTTGGGGGGGCCATTCCGTGTGACAGTTGTTTGTGTTTTTCCCTGATGCATAGCCACCTTTCTTGATTTTAATTCCCTGTACGCCATGTTGTCACTCGGCCCTCGCCTCTGTGAAAAAAGGCGCGAAACAAAAACCCAGGGTTTTGAGTTTAATCTTTGGGGGGGCCATTCCGTGTGACAGTTGTTTGTGTTTTTCCCTGATGCATAGCCACCTTTCTTGATTTTAATTCCCTGTACCTGTACGCCATGTTGTCACTTGGCCCTCCCTCCCTCCCTCCTTCCCCTGGTCCGTCAGATACTAGTTTCGCGCCTTTTTTCAGACCAGGTGCCATAGCTAGCACTGGGATCATGGAGCCCGCTCAGATCACCGTGGCAATTATGAGCACTATGAACACCACGCGCATTGTCCTGGAGTATATGCAGAGCCAGGACATGCCAAGGTGAAACCCGGACCAGCTGAGGAGGCGATTGCAGCGCAGCGAAGAGAGTGATGAGGAAATTGACATGGACATAGACCTCTCACAAGGCACAGGCCCCAGCAATGTGGAAATCATGGTGTTACTGGGGCAGGTTCATGCCGTGGAACGCCGATTCTGGGCACAGGAAACAAGCACAGACTGGTGGGACCGCATCGTGCTGCAGCTGTGGGACAATTCCCAGTGGCTGCGAAACTTTCGCATGCATAAGGGCACTTTCATGGAACTTTGTGACTTGCTTTCCCCTGCCCTGAAGCGCCAGAATACCAGGATGAGAGCAGCCCTCACAGTTGAGAAGCAAGTGGCGATAGCCCTGTGGAAGCTTGCAACGCCAGACAGCTACCGGTCAGTCGGGAATCAATTTGGAGTGGGCAAATCTACTGTGGGGGCTGCTGTGATCCAAGTTGCCAGGGCAATGAAAGACCTGGTGATATCAAGGGTAGTGACTCTGGGTAACGTGCAGGCCATAGTGGATGGTTTTGCTGAAATGGGATTCCCAAACTGTGGTGGGGCAATAGACGGAACCCATATCCCTATCTTGGCACCGGAGCACCAAGCCACCGACTACATAAACTGCAAGGGGTACTTTTCAATGCTGCTGCAAGCCCTGGTGGATCACAAGGGACGTTTCACCAACATCAATGTGGGATGGCCAGGAAGGTACATGATGCTCGCGTCTTCAGGCACTCTGCTCTGTTTAGAATCATAGAATATCAGGGTTGGAAGGGACCTCAAGAGGTCATCTAGTCCAACCCCCTGCTCAAAGCAGGACCAATTCCCAACTAAATCATCCAGCCAGGGCTTTGTTAAGCCGGGCCTTAAAAACCTCCAAGGAAGGAGACTCCACCACCTCTCTAGGTAACGCATTCCAGTGTTTCACCACCCTCCTAGTGAAATAGTTTTTCCTAATATCCAACCTGGACCTCCCCCACTGCAACTTGAGACCATTGCTCCTTGTTCTGTCATCTGCCACCACTGAGAACAGCCGAGCTCCATCCTCTTTGGAACCCCCCTTCAGATAGTTGAAGGCTGCTATCAAATCCCCCCTCATTCTTCTCTTCTGGAGACTAAACAATCCCAATTCCCTCAGCCTCTCCTCATAAGTCATGTGCTCCAGACCCCTAATCATTTTTGTTGCCCTCCGTTGGACTCTTTCCAATTTTTCCACATCCTTCTTGTAGTGTGGGGCCCAAAACTGGACACAGTATTCCAGATGAGGCCTCACCAATGTCGAATAAAGGGGAACGATCACGTTCCTCGATCTGCTGGCAATGCCCCTACTTATACAGCCCAAAATGCCGTTAGCCTTCTTGGCAACAAGAGCACACTGTTGACTCATATCCAGCTTCTCCTACACTGTGACCCCTAGGTCCTTTTCTGCAGAACTGCTTCTTAGCCATTCGGCCCCTAGTCTGTAGCAGTGCATGGGATTCTTCCGTCCTAAGTGCAGGACTCTGCACTTGTCCTTGTTGAATCTCATCAGGTTTTTTTTGGCCCAAACCTCTAATTTGTCTAGGTCCCTCTGTATCCGATCCCTACCCTCCAGTGTATCTACCACGCCTCCTAGTTTAGTGTCATCTGCAAACTTGCTGAGAGTGCAATCCACACCATCCTCCAGATCATTAATAAAGATATTAAACAAAACCGGCCCCAGGACCGACCCTTGGGGCACTCCGCTTGAAACTGGCTGCTAACTAGACATGGAGCCATTGATCACTACCCGTTGAGCCCGACGATCTAGCCAGCTTTCTATCCACCTTACAGTCCATTCATCCAGCCCATTCTTCTTTAACTTGGCGGCAAGAATACTGTGGGAGACCGTATCAAAAGCTTTGCTAAAGTCAAGGAATAACACATCCACTGCTTTCCCCTCATCCAACGAGCCAGTTATCTCATCATAGAAGGCAATTAGGTTAGTCAGGCACGACTTCCCCTTCGTGAATCCATGCTGACTGTTCCTGATCACTTTCCTCTCCTCTAAATGTTTCATAATTGATTCCTTGAGGACCTGCTCCATGAGTTTTCCAGGGACTGAGGTGAGGCTGACTGGCCTGTAGTTCCCCGGATCCTCCTTCTTCCCTTTTTTAAAGATGGGCACTACATTAGCCTTTTTCCAGTCATCTGGGACCTCCCCCGATCGCCATGAGTTTTCAAAAATAATGGCTAATGGCTCTGCAATCTCACCCGCCAACTCCTTTAGCACCCTCGGATGCAGCGCATCTGGCCCCATGGACTTGTGCACATCCAGTTTTTCTAAATAGTCCCGAACCACTTCTTTCTCCACAGAGGGCTGGTCACCTTCTCCCCATGCTGTACTGTCCATTGCAGCAATCTGGGAGCTGACCTTGTTCGTGAAGACAGAGGCAAAAAAATCATTGAGTACATTAGCTTTTTCCACATCCTCGGTCACTAGGTTGCTTCCCTCATTCAGTAAGGGGCCCACACTTTCCTTGATTTTCTTCTTGTTGCTAACATACCTGAAGAAACCCTTCTTGTTACTCTTAACATCTCTTGCTAACTGCAACTCCAAGTGTGATTTGGCCTTCCTGATTTCACTCCTGCATGCCACGGTTGGGGTAGTGGTGGCTGCACCCCCTAGAATGGCATGCAGCTCCACGTAGAAGCGGCATGTCTGCGGCTCTGCCCCGGACCTTCCATTTGCTTCTCTGGCTTTGTGGTAGGCTTGCTGTAGCTCCTTAATTTTCACGCGGCACTGCTGTGCGTCCCTGTTATGGCCTCTGTCCTTCATGGCCTTGGAGACCTTTTCTAATACTTTGCCATTTCTTTTACTGCTACGGAGTTCAGCTAGCACTGATTCATCTCCCCATATGGCGAGCAGATCCTGTACCTCCCGTTCGGTCCATCCTGGAGCTCTTTTGTGATCCTGGGACTCCATCACGGTTACCTGTGCTGATGAGCTCTGCGTGGTCACCTGTGCTCTCCACGCTGGGCAAACAGGAAATGAAATTCAAACGTTCGCGGGGCTTTTCCTGTCTACCTGGTCAGTGCATCTGAGTTGAGAGTGCTGTCCAGAGCGGTCACAATGAAGCACTGTGGGATAGCTCCCGGAGGCCAATAACGTCGAATTCCATCCACACTAACCCAATTCCGACCCGCAAAGGCCGATTTTATCGCTAATCCCCTCGTCGGAGGTGGTGTAAAGAAACCGGTTTAAAGGGCCCTTTAAGTCGAAAGAAAGGGCTTCGTCGTGTGAACATGTCCAGGCTTAATTCGATTTAACGCTGCTAAAGTCGACCTAAACTCGTAGTGTAGACCAGGCCTTAGTCTCACTGTCTCAGCTCCATTTCTTAGTTCTATGTTACCTGCTCCTCTGCCCCATTTCTGGTCTCTGAGCACATCCCCCGAGGTGTCTGGGCTTCTTGCCTTCACCTCTCACAAAGTGGAATCCTGCCATTCTCCCATTCTCTGTGGCTGTGCCCAGGATTACAGTACCCAGTGCACCAACTATGGTTACTCAGCAGATCTGACTGAGTTTGGTCACCTGCAAAACTTCACTTCAGCAGCTGTGACCAGACAAAGAGACCCCACACCTTTTCAAAACAAAGTATTGTTTAATCTTAATGGTAGGAAAAAAGCATAACGAGAGAGGTTCTAATATGAAAGGTCTACACACGTATATGTCTAACTTAAATGCTTAGGCCTTGCTGATCCCAGAGACCCCCACCTCTGGAGTCTGGGATTCAGTCTCCTCCCCAGCAGTTTCTGCCTCTCTCCCTTCTGAACTTCAGGGGCCATGTTTTTATCCACCACAAATTTCTTTGTTCTTGTTTCCCATCTGGATTCCGCCTGCGCCCTTCCGGTCAGTCAGACCCAGCAGGATTGGAGGTAAAACTTCAGAACAAAGGACACCTGCACTGTACCTTTAAATACTGATAAATTTGCCTATCTGAAGCTAGGGTCCTGCATAGATGCCATCAGCTCCTGCTGGAATGAATCCCTTGTGATCATATCCCAAACACAGGAATCATCAGGCAAACAGACAGAATACATGTACTACAGGCAGTCCTCGACTTTACTACGTTCTAGTTACGACAAATGGTACAACATTTATAAATTGACATCCTGTTTCCACTTTACAATGTCGGTTTCAACTTTATGACGCTTGATTCGACATTGTTCCTATGGGAAAATCAAGTTACAACGTTTCGACTTAAGACGCGATTTTCAGGAACCAATTGTGTCGTAAGTCCGAGGACTGCCTGTGTTCGTAAATAAAATTACAGACAGCTGCCATGTCATCCACACGCCCCATCTTTACAGTGGGGATAACAGCACTTCCCTGCCTCCCAGGGGTATTGTGAGGGTAAATTATAGTAAAGATTGTGAGGCACTCAGCTACTATGGTAATGGGGACTATATAAATACTCATGGTATAGTTTCTGAGCCATTTCAAACATGGCCTGTGCACCATGCAGACACACTTCATTGGTGTCTCCTCTCAGAGCATAATTATTCAGTTCCACTCTCCCAATGAGGATGGAAAGTAGGGGTAGGCCAGGGGCGGGCAAACTTTTTGGCCTGAGGGCCGCAATGGGTTTTGTAAATTGTATGGAGGGCTGGTTAGAGGAGGAGGTCGTGGCCCAACCCCCACCTCCTATCTGCCCCTCCCCCCCGGAACTCCTGCCCCATCCAACCCCCCCGTTCCCTGATGGCCCATCTGCCCCCTGCCGCCCCATCCAACCCCTCCTCTCATTCCCAACAGTCCGTCCCCCCCCCCCCCCCCCGGGACCCCTGAGCAGCACTCACTCTTGTCTCTCCCCTTCCACAGGCAATATTCTTGGCACAACCACCCAGAACCTGCATCAGCTTTCTAGATGCCCTTCACCTGCGGGGAGCAGAACATGGCCATGCTTGTTCCCAATATCTCTGTCCTGTTCTTTCTGATTAAGATGAAGCAGTTGACTAAGGAGACCAAATACAAGGCCATTGGACTGTTACGCACAGGTGAGTGGCCTCACCTTAACTTGTGATATTGACCAAAACCCCCTCATACCTCCATTGAGAGCATATGCAACACAGTTACCCTGATAGCCTTGGGTTTTTAATCTTAACTCAGCACATTGAACCAAATGGCTGCCTTGCAATATCATGCTGACTGCTTGTTCCTGCAGTAATTCTTGTAATTGTCTTGCCACTTCCAGTCTCCCCATCCTTAGGCCCAGATTAACCAATATGCACTTCCACAAAGCTCCTTTCCTTAGGGGGGCTCCTGATCCCACCAGGAAAAAAAACCCCACACCCCAACCCAAAACTTACCTCTGCCAACTCAAATCACCAATACACACACACATCATGTTTACTTGCTGTCAAAGCTGTCTCCCCACTTTGAACTTTAGGGTACAAATGTAGGGGCCTGCATGAAAACTTCTAAGCTTAACTACCAGCTTAGCTCTGGTTCCGCTGCCACCATTTCCCAATTAGATTCCCTCCCTGGGAAGCCCTGAGAAAACCTTTCACCAATTCCCTGGTGAATACAGATCCAAACCCCTTGGATCTTAAAACAAGGAGAAATTAACCATCCCCCCTCCTTCCTCCCACCAACTCCTGGTGAATCAAGATCCAAACCCCTTGGATCTAAAACAAGGAGAAATTAACCATTCCCCTCCTTCCTCTCACCAACTCCTGGTGAATCAAGATCCAAACCCCTTGGATCTAAAACAAGGAGAAATTAACCATTCCCCTCCTTCCTCTCACCAACTCCTGGTGAATCAAGATCCAAACCCCTTGGATCTTAAAACAAGGAAAAATCAATCTTAAAAAGAAGGCTTTTAATTAAAGAAAAAGGTAAAAATCATCTCTGTAAAATCAAGATGGAAATTAACCTTACAGGGTAATCAAACTTAAAGAGCTCAGAGGACTCCCCTCTAGTCTTAGGTTCAAAGTACAGCAAACAAAGATAAACACTCTAGTAAAAGGTACATTTACAAGTTGAGAAAACAAAGGAAAACTAACACGCCTTGCCTGGCTATTTACTTACAAGTTTGAAATAGGAGAGACTTGTTTAGAAAGATGTGGAGAACCTGGATTGATGTCTGGTCCCTCTCAGTCCCGAGAACGAACACACAACCAAACAAAGAACACAAACAAAAGCCACCACCCCCCCCCCCAAGATTTGAAAGTATCTTGTCCCCTTATTGGTCCTTTAGGTCAGATGCCAGCCAGGTTACCTGAGCTTCTTAACTCTTTACCGGGAAAAGGATTTTGGAGTCTCTGGCCAGGAGGGATTTTATAGTACTGTACACAGGACAGCTGTTACCCTTCCCTTTATAGTTATGACACTTGCATTTTAATAAAAATCAGAACCTAGGACATTCTGCTATATTCATTTTGTCGCAAAGCTTTCAAGCCCCTTAACCTTTCTCCCTTGGAAGCTGCTATGGTTTGTTTAACCTTAACGTACATGACTGCATATAGCGCGCGTCATACACACACATGCACACACACACACACAAAAAGACATGCACACTATAGTTAAGTTGATTGATTAATTTTATGTAAGAAAAGGCAAGTTGGAAATACATGAGCAGCTCCTCTAAATGAAAATTAATTTAAAATAGGAACTGCGGGATAGAGTTATTTAGCAAAGTACCGAAACTGAACAATTTTGTAAATCAAATGGTAACTCATATGGATGCTGCAGTTGCGGGAATGCCAAGTTTAGCCTGTGCTGCTGTAGAAGGCCCAGTACAGTCTGAAGCAGAACCAGTTGAAAGCCCCCTTGCCCCCCAGCTACAGATATCCGAGACTGAGGTGGATATTAGTAAGCTAATCATATAAGATATTGTTTCACAATCACCTTTATCATCTTTATTGTTACATCCATCTGAATAGCAGGTAATTGATGATAATGTCTAAAAGTACAGCATTGATCAGGGCCCTTTGTCAAAGTCACAATGCAGATTTCAAAACATCTGAATGGAAGTACAAACACATGGGTGGTCAGTCTTACAGTTGTTATCCTTCCAAAGTTATTTTCACTCAAAAGTCAGTGAACAGAGAAACAGTCATATGGGAATGGTTGCTGTACTCAACTTCAACTGGCGCTGTGTTCTGTTTCATGGGCAAGTTTTTTCAGACAAACAGGATATTTGTGGTGGATGTAGTGATGAGATTACTATTTGAATTATGAAGTATGAGAGTAGCACTGATCACTTATGTTAACGTGTGATAAGTTAATCAGTGTACTGATACTGAGCTGTCAAGTTAATCAGTTTCAAAACGAGACACAATAGTGGTGAGAGGTGCTAAAAGAATTGTGAAGGTAATCACATTTCTTGCTGAAAGAAGGTTCTTACTTTGTGAGGACGATGAAAAAAATGGATCTGTTTACAATGGAAATATTTTGGGAGTTTTATAGCTAATTTTCAAATCTTATAACTTCCTCAGAAATCATATTGAGAAGTCCAGTATTGCTGGGCACGGAAAACCATCATATATTTCCTCCACTATCGGCAATGAGGTTTTGCAACTGAGGGGGAAGAAAGTTCTATCAGCAATACAGCCAAGTATTACTGTTCAGTTGACAGTATTCCCACTGTTTCTCATGTTCATCAGCTGGCATGCACTGTTCATTTTGTTAACAAAAGCAGAAATCACATCAAATGTTTTTTTAATTTAGTGCCCATTTACTATCATTCCAGTGAAAGTCTTGCCGAGAATGTGCTGTGTATTCTAAATGAGCTATGACAATGCTGCCAACATGTCAAGAAAATATGCCGGGTTTCAGACACATATTAGGCAGATTAATTCTTTAGCAGATTATGTTCCTTGTGCTGCACATTCTCTGAACCTCTGGACACCATAGTTACCAACGTGCTACCTGGAAGCAGTATCTTTTTTTTTTTTTTTTTTTTTTTGGCTTCCTCCAGCAACTCCATGCCTCACTGCTGGATAATCCTTACAGAGAGGCTTAAAGGAAATGAAAATAATTGTCTTTTGGTTCTGAAATCTCTGACTAGCACCTGTTGCCCCCCTGAATCCACAAAAACCCTATGCCACAATTGTTTAAATATACGAGAAGCTCTGGATAAAATCAGCAAAGACATTGCTGAATATGGGGCTACACAAACAGAAGCTCAGTTCCTGTGAGACAAGATGGGTTGTCTTGAAACCACATTTATGCAGTGCACTGGAATCATATCCTCTAGCAATTTCAGTCAACAAGTTCCACACTTTAAAAAGCAAAGCCTGGTTCTGCTGTTCAACTCCTGCAGTCACTGGCTGATTTTTGGTTTGGTTTTATTGCACCTGAGGGATAAGACTGATGACATGGAAGCACTTGCAAAGTCAAAGACACTGACTGTATCTCAAACCTACTACAGTGAAACTCATCAAGTCCCAAAACATAAACAGCAGACATGTGAATCCAATACACCAAATGTGGATCTGCGAGGGCCAGAAACATTTAGAGTAGAAACTTTTAATTTCATAGTTGATCATTTGCAAATGTCCCTGCAAAATTACCTGGAAGCTTGGCTGGGTCTACACTACCCGCCTGAATCGGCAGGTAGAAATCGACCTCTCAGGGATCGATTTATCGCGTCCTGTTGGGACACGACAATTGATCCCCGAATCAATGCTCTTACTCCACCAGCGGAGGTGGGAGTAAGCGCCGTCAACGGGAAGCTGCAGAGGTCAATTTTGCCGCTGTCCCTACAGTGGGGTAAGTCGGCTGCGATACATTGAATTCAGCTATGCTATTCGCGTAGCTGAATTTGCGTATCTTAAATCGACCCCCCCCCCCTGTAGTGAAGATGTAGCCTATATCTGTTTATATACAGGATTTGGGCTTCCTAACCAATTTTAACACTGCACCCCACTCTGAGATTCATTCTGGGCTTGAGTTGCAAAATATCCTTGAGATTTCGAAGTAAATTGAGTTTGAAGTGTTTTGTTCTTTCACAGCAAATGAAAATTGTAAATTACCTTTTAAAACAGCGGAAGGCTCTCCACTTGGAATCCACTTTTCCAGACCTAGACATCGCTCTTTGCATTTACCTCCCATTACTGTTTACAAATACTGACGCACAACTGTCATTCTCCAGAATGAGCAGAATTAAAAGCTATGACTGCTCAACGATGGGGCAGTCCACAATGAATGCCCTTGCCTTAATGTCCACTGAGAGTATCTTGACACGAAGCCTGGACTATAGTGACATAATTGAATTGATCACTGGACTGGAAGTTGGTGGTTGCCTAGGAACCAGTGAGCATGACCTGATTACATTCAGTGTGGGCAGAGGATAGTCCCAACCAGTGATGCATATATTTGGTGCTCCAAAAGGGCTAATTTCCCAAAAATGAGGAAAATGATGAGTGAAATTGATTGGGCCTGCAGCCTGATGGTCAGGAATCTGAGCAGCCTCTTGAACATGTGTGTCTTCTGTCCTCCTTCAGTCTCCAGTCTTGGTCAAGGAACCATGCCACCATTCTCTCCTTCTGTCTCCCTCTGAGCCTTCTGCTCCCCCTTCCTTCTCTGGTACTGCAGCTGATCTACCTTGGCCACAACGTCCTGTAACATTTAGTCCCTGAGCCTGTTCCTTCTCATACACTGGGGAGCACAAACTCCCCAAGAGTCCTGGGTAGATTCCTCAGTCCATCTGAGGTGGAAGGGCCTACCAAGGCAATGAAAGAGCACACTGAAGAAAGAAAAGGAAGGAAGGAAGGAAGGAAGAAAACCTCCCCACCCCCACCCCTTTTATGTTCAGCATCATGGGAAGGCTATAGGTTGATATTTATCATCTTGGGTTTTTTAATTAATTCTTTATATTAGTCTGTTAAGAAGCTCTGGCCAATCACATTGCCAGCCCAGACACATTACAGTAAGAATTACATTTTTTAAATTGTTTAATAAAAATCAGCCCTTGACTTGGGGGCAGCGGGGGATATGGGGGAGGGAGGGAAGAGGAGCTTCCTTCAAAGAGCCTGTTACTAGTTTGGTTTTCATGTTATTGCAGGCAGGGCAAGCTTTAGAAGACAAATCTGCTAGAGGTGCCAGACTGGAAAGAGGGACTCCTGTCTCAGGCCAGCCGAGGAACACCATCTCTATGCAAAGGAACTTTTCGGTATCTGGTGACTGAACAGCATATCAGTGAATGGAAGGGGCTAGTGAACTAGAGGAGGCTGTTATAAGTCAGCTCTGCCCTGGAATCTGACTCACCCTCTAGAATTTTTATTGCTTGAAAACTTTTCAAGCATCACCAGCCAGAAGTAGGTGAACATTTGGGCAAATATTCGTAAGATGCTGAACTAGGATGCAGACACTTACCAGCTGTGGAACCGACCCTTCTCCCTCCCTCCCCACACCCTGGACAGCACAGACATCCTGGACAGCATGCCACAACCAGACAGAGGCCCAGCAAACCAACTGTAGCCACCCACAAGGAGCTCTGTTTGCCTGCCCCAGCCATTGGGATATATAATCCTGATAACTTGGGAAATGCAAGCAGCAATGAAACTCGAAACAGTGTTCTGGCATGACACAGTTACAAATAGAGCATTATATGCAGAAATGTGCACTTGTGCTTGCTAAGGCTCTGACCCTAATCCCTTTTTCGAAGAAGACACATGCATTTAGAAGAAAATAGTTGCTAGCTATCTGTTTGAATCCTCCCCTGGTCCCTCTTGCTTGGAATCCATCTTGGACCCCAAGTGGCATGGGGCCGGGAAATGGCTTGGCTTAAGCCCTTAAAAGAAGCGAAATCCAGCCTCCTGCATGTCATTTCTTCCCAAACAATAATTGCATTGGTCAGAGCCCAGCAAATCCTCCCATTAATGCTGTGATTCCAAAAACTAAATATAGCAAGTGCCACTTATCAGGCTCTGGGTCCTGCTGCATTGCCACATCCTCACTAGCCCCATCCCTAAACAGGTCTTCTGAATATGGGCCCCCAGCCAACTGCCCACATGGCCTGGAGTCCACTCCTGAACCTCCAGCCCCTTTGCCACTAGGTTCTCCTCTGGTGGTGTCCCAGTCCTCTCTGCCTCTGCTCTGAAAAAACATATAGTCCCAACTCAGGAGATGGTCATGCCTGACTGTGGGCTCTATGCTGGGGGCAGTTGCCAGCATCTGGCTGAGTTCCTCATACTAGGGCAGGTAGCTGTGAAGTTCCCAGACTTACCATTCCCATTCTTTGCCCTGTGGTAGGTGGAATTGAGGTGTTTAATCCTCTCCCTGCACCACCCAGCAGTTTTGTTGATCTCCAACACTGCTGGGCTCTTGGAGATTGTCATTAGAAATGCAGGTTTCTGCTGATTCTGCCAAAAGTCTGTGGGGATTAAAACAGACTGATTCACATTTAGCCCCAATGGAATTAAGGGATAGACCCACTCTTCCTGTCGTTTCACTATGGTTAACACAAAGACAGTAATGGTGGCATTGGTAATTGAAAATGAAAAATTTACCAGCCTCTACCAATCCTGATGTCTTTGCTCAAAGGGAGTAGTGGAATTTTCCCTGAGAGCTTTTCTTATCTCTACAGGAAGGACTCCATTTAAACCTTCTCTAATAATGTTTGTAGCTATTCCTAGGACCCAGTACTGTGCCTGGATACATGAAAGAGCCATGGACACATTTGACTGCAACACATTGAGAGCATTAACGATGTGAGGGTGGTCTACCTGTTGCACCTGTAACCAGCCAGGTAATACATTTGCTATCTTGTATTCCATAACGCTGAGATGATTGAAAGAGGTGATGAAGGGATGCGATAAGGAGGCCATATCTTGACCTATCGCCCCAATTTTACTTGTTAGAACCTCTTTATCTATGGTGTTTAAGACAATCAATCCTGTGCCCACCAGTCCTAGAATGATAGCTACTGTATCCCTCCCCTGATAGCTGGGCTGCTTTGGGAGTACGCTATCTAGCCAAGCATACTACCCAACACGTAATGTGAAGACATAAGGTGCACATTTGGGCTGCACTAATGACAAATCTAACCGCAGAGGTATAATAACCTTTTTCAAGGCGTACATGGGATTTACCATTAACAACTTTTTCACGTCCCTTTTTACCACTACAGGCCCAATAATAATTTTCTGTGGTTGAGGAACCACTACAATTTCTTTGACCATCGTAGTCCCATACAGACTTGTAACTGTCCAGTTACCGGTGTCATTAACATTAACATTGATTTTAACATTTCCAGTACACTTTACATGAAATGTGACATTTTTTCTGCCACAAAACTGGTTTAACCCTTGACAGTTATCGAAACAAGTTTTATTATGCATTACACATTGCAACTCACTTTCATAGCTCTTAGTGGGGGTGACCAAATTAATTTCAATAGATTCCAAGTAATACTGCAGGCCCTTTACTACATTGATATTTCTGGCTTCTACCCGAATCCATTGACCAACCTTGAGCTCAATGTATGAACATTTGGAGGAGTTCACAGTCATTGCCACAATAGTGCAATTATTCATAAAATTGTCATTGAGGAACCAAATACATTCAACATCAGATTTTTGGATAAAGGGGAATATCTCTCCATTACCCTCTGACACGGTTACATTTTGTTCCCCTGCTTTCTCCGTAAAGGAAAGGACACTTTCCCCAGTGGCTTTTTCCTCCCACACTGTGTAACAGTCTGTGAATTGTTCATACGAGTACACCCACACCTTTCCTTTAAACTGGAGAGGATCCAGTCTGATACATAACTTTCATTAGCCATGCAAGTGAGATGGTCTCCATTTCTAACAACTACAGAGTCTGACATATGTAACAATACACAAGAACAGATCCAGGTATACATTCTGTAGTCGTTCCTAAAAGAAAAAGGAAAGAAAAGAATAAATACCATACTGTTCTCTACACTTAAGTTACAAAGCCTTTCTAGGTCTTTAACTGGCTGGAATGGAACCATTTCAGCACTCTATTTTTCTTTCCTTTAATTTCCACTTGATACACAGTAGGACTTGCTTTATTAGTTATAACTACAGGTCCCAACCATTCTGGGCTCAAAACATGCTTCTTCTCTGAAAAGAACCTCTACAACACCCTGTCACCTATATTCAATTCTTTAGGACTTAGTACATTTTGTAGTCTTTGGTCCATATGCTTTACATTACTTTTTAAATTGATTACCACTTGCATTTGGATAGTGATCTTTGTTCAGTACCCCCCCTCACCCCCAGCCCCTTCTAAAATACTAATCAGATAAAATTAATAACCACACGCCCACTGGGCATGCTTTTGAGACATGTGACTCCTTTGGGGGAAAAGAGTATAAGAATCAAGCAAAGTAAATTACTGTTAGAGAGAGTTGGGGGATTCCTTAATTTAGGGTTACCATTCGTCCGGATTTACCCGGACATGTCCTCCTTTTTGTGTTAAAAATAGCGTCGGGGGGGGGGGATTTGTAAATCACTAAAAATGTCCGGGATTTCCCCCCATGCAGAGCAGAGCGAGCGGCTGGGAGGCTGCAGGAAAGTCAGTCTCTCGCCTGGGGCTCTGGCAGCCAGAGCCCTTCCCCCTGCAGCTTGCCGGGCTGGACTCCGGAGCAGCTGTAGAGCTCCTCCTCCCCCCCTCCCTCCCTGCATTCTGAGCCGGCCGGCCTGCCGGGCCGTTTGCATTGGGCCTCGGCAGCTCCTCCTCCTCCCCTGCAGCCCAGCGCCCCGCTCCGGCAGCACTGTGCAGGGGCAGGGACCGGGTTGTGTGTTGCGCTGGGGAGCGCAGCCACGTGCCCGGCTCCGCACAGAGCCCAACACCACGTTCTGAGCGGCGGGGTAAGGGGGCCAGGGGGCAGGAGAAGGGGCAGGGAGATTTTGGAGGGGGCAGTCAAGAGACGGGGGGGGCGAGAGTTCGGGGGGGGGCTTTTGGGGAAGGGGTGGAGAAGGTTTTGGGCAGTCAGGATACAGGTAGGGGGTAGGGTCCTGGGGGGCAGTTTGGGGGGGGTCTTAGGAGGGGGCAGTCAGGGGACAAGGAACAGGGAGGCTTAGGTAGGGGGTGGGGTTCTGGAGGGCATTTAGGAGTAGGGGTCCAAGGAGGGGGCAGTCAGGGGACAAGGAGCGGGGTGGGGGGTGTTTGGGAGTTCTGGGGGGGGCTTTCAGGGGGCAGGGGTGGGGAGAGGGATTGGAGCAGTCAGGGGACAGGGAGCAGAGGGGTTTAGATGGGTCGGTAGTTCTGGGGGAGGCTGTCAGGGGACAAGGAGCAGGGAGGGTTGGGAGTTCTGGGGGGGGTTGTCAGGGGGTGGGGAGTGGTTGGATGGGGCGTGGGAGTCCCAGGGGTCTGTCTGGGGGTGGGGGTGTGGATAAGGGTTGGGGCAATCAGGGTACAGGTAGGGGGTAGGGTCCTAGGGGGCCAGTTAGGATGGGGGGAGGGTCTCAGGAGGGGGCAGTCAGGGGACAAGAGGCAGGGAGGCTTAGGTAGGGGGTGGAGTCCTGGGGGGCAGTTAGGGGCAGGGGTCCCAGGAGGGGGCAGTCAGGGGACAAGGAACGGGGGAGGGTTGGAGGTTCTGAGGGGGGTGGGAAGTGGGAGGGGCAGGGGCGGGGCTAGGACAGGATGGGGGCGGGGCTCCTCCCGTCCTCTTTTTTGCTTGCTGAAATATTGTAACCCTACTTAATTGATGCTTGAAGAAGCTGCTGACAGAGTAGCCAAAACTCTGCTCCATGGGCTTGAGTAGGACCTTGACCAGAGGGATTTCCAGGCAGCCAAGGCCTTTCCTCAAGGAAATCCGAGACAGACCAGAGGGCTGAGGTGACCAGACCTGGAGAGAAGAAGTCGTCCATAGAATTGGTAACCACCTTCTCTGTTTGCCAAGCAGGAACTGTGTGAGGCTAGCACAGGGCCTGTTTGTGTATGTTTGTGAAAGAGAGGCTCGCTAAGAGGAATGTATAGCTCTTAATGTATAGTTCTTAATGTCTAACATAGGAGTTATGTGCTTAATGTAACCTTTTACCGCTTGCGTAATTCCTTCTCAAATAAACTGCAGTGTATGCAAGATTAATTACTGTGGACCTTTTTCACTGGTATGACAGTAGTAGCCCCCTGGTGCCAACACCCCTGCTCATCATACTCTTCCTCTGAATCAGAGGCAGTATTAGACCCTTCAGATTCATAGTCCTTTAACGGATCTACATCTATAGCGAGGAGCATTCCTTTAGCTTTCATTAACTCCTCTTTTAGCATTTTGATTTTGCTATCACACTCTGTCTAGTCGCTGCCTGAGACCCCTCTAACGTCTTAGTTAAAACAAGAATCTCTTTAGTGATTTATTTTAACTTTATTAAGTTCCATGCTTACTTCTTGCAGCTGCTGCTCCAGCTTCCCAATCTGCATAGATTGGTTCAATAACTGTGCTGACAACACCTTTTTTCCAGCAATCAGTTTTTCAGTATCATCTCTGTTGCCCTAATTGGCCTTCTAACTGAGAGATGGTCTTTTCCTTTGTTTTTAAGTACCTGTTTAACTCTACAGACACCATCCATAAACCATACAACACAGCTCTTTTCCTAAGCTGCTTGTTAGGGAGGGTTTTGGTAGTTACAAAACTTTCTCAACCTTCACGTAACATCTCAAACGCTTTACTCCCCTTAAACATATCTTTCGTCCACGGATTCTTACATTTACCATAATCATTGACACAATAGACCGAAGCATTTGTATTGATCTCCTTACTCCATCCTTCCATGCTGAAGGTTCTGGTGCTCATCCTGCAAATCGTTATTTGTCTGACTTACCACTGACACGACAACCGTAAACAGTACTCACAGAACTCACGGGGACTTCCCACCACTGGAGCCTCTGTTTTCCCAAGTTATGAGCTTAGTGGAATCCCAAACCACTTTCATGTCCTGTGGCATCTAACTCAACAGTAACTCAGTACTTCCAGAGCTCACTGGGACTTATTGCCACAAGGATCTCTGCTTGTACAAAGCTGTGGGCTTTGCGGGCTCCCAAACCACTTTAGTGCCTTTTGGCAATGAGCCAACAACACCAGTACTTGGTTGTATACATACGGTGTTAGCTGGACACAGCTCTGGCAGGCTCCAACCACTTTACTGCCCTGTGGCAACGAACTCAACAGCAGCAGAGTTTCGCAGAGCTCACTTCCCCTTTAATGCCCTGTGGCAACAAACTCTGCAGCAACAGCACTCGGTTGTGCTTACACGGTGCTTACCGGACACCCTCTCCAGCTAGAGATCAAAGCATCTACCAGACACACTCTCTGGTGAGAGAACTTAGCAGTGCTTATCAGACACCCTCTCTGACTAGAGATCAAAGCGCCTGCTAAAACACTGCAGCACTCACACTGCACACTTTTGTGTCCCAGATAGAAAATCACTGGCCACATCAGCAACTCCCACTCACAAGGTCTGTGGACCTAGTTAACCTTCTGTGCAAACAGACAATAGACAATAAACAGTAATACAGTACTATTAGGTTCTTGTCTCTAGAAGCCTTACTTTTAGGGGATTCCTTTTTAAGGGATTTACCTTTGAGGGTCCCTCTGCAGTTGCCAAAACTGTTACCAAAATAACAGGTAAGCAAGATAACTTAAACATCCTTGCTCTTAGTGTGTCTCCTTAATTCAACATCTATCATCTCTAGGTAAATTTCCCAACTCTCCCACTCTAAACGGACCAACCTCAGACCCTCAGATCAGACATGCCAAACCCATGAAAAAAACGCAGAAATTGGGCCCTTTTTTTGGCTTAATTGGCTTGAGAGTTGCTTGTTGGCTAGTTTTTGGCTTGTAGCTTATTGCTTGTTTGGCTTGTAGCTTGTTGCTTTTTTTTTTTTTATTGGCTCCCAGCAAGCAGGGGCAAAGGGGGGGCAAGCAGGGGCAAGGGGAGGAGAGAATCAGGAGTGCACAGCAGGCCCACCATAGTCCCAGACTGCACACCAGCGGGATCTTGTCATATAGAGTGTTGGGGTTCTTAGGGATTGGCTTGTTTTGGCCTTGTTTTGACATGGGATTAGCTTGATTTTTGGCTTATTGTGAAAGTTAGGGTGCTTATTTACGGCATGAAAGTTGGCAACTGTGCCTCAGATCCCTGCTTTAAGCAATCATCCTGTCACAGCAGTGAAATCAAAACAGGAAACATTTATTAACAACAGTACTTATATTACAACATCATACACGGTAAACTCTATGCTATATTCTATGCTCAGGTTAACATCACAAGGCCCAAAGTCGGGACCCAAATTACCCCACCAAGGGCCACAAACCTTAACAATAACAAGGATTTCTTCCACCTTATTTCTGCGTGGGATACCAGGAACAGAAGCCAGACAACAGGAACCAGGACTGGAACTGAACCTTCAGGAATTAGGAACACAGGAACCACCAACAGGATCCACCAGCCAAGAAGTTGCCAACAGGACCAAAGATCTTCTGGAACAGGTAAGTCTTCGTCTGTGTCTTGATCAGACAAGCGGCGATAGGGTGACCAGATGAGGGGAAGAAAATATTGGGACACATGGGGGGGGAGTGCCCACCGGCAGAGCGAAGAAAAAAAAAAAAAAGGCAAGTCCTGTTGGCTGAGCAAAAAAACACAGTGCTGCCGGCGGATATCGGGACAAAATGCGTCCCAACCACAGATCGGTCGGGATGCGGGACAGACACCGAAATATCGGGACATCTGGTCACCCTAAGCGGCGATGGTGCACAGGCATTGTCTGCCACTATGATGGACAGCACGGAGCAACATGTGCTGAGTCCTTATATGCACTTTCTGTTACCAGGCTGATTTAGGGTGACCAGACAGCAAATGTGAAAAATAGGGACAGGGGCTGGGGGGTAATAGGAGCCTATATAAGAAAAAGACCCCAAAATCGGGACTGTCCCTATAAAATCAGGACATCTGGTCACCCTAGGCAGATTACACGCTCAGGTCACATGATGTTTCCCGCCTTTTGGGTTGCCAGGCAGACTACAACTGTCACTGAGCATTTTTCAAAAGCTTTTCGCCAACTAAACATTAGCACCAAAAAGAGCGCCAACCATGGCAACAAGAAGGAAGCCCAAGATGGAGGATGAACAGACTGCAGCCTAAACAAAATTGCTAAACCAGGCCACACCTATCCCATGGATGAGCCAGGAAGCGCATGTTCTAAGGACATACAGGCAGGGCCGGCTCTAGGTTTTTTGCCGCCCCAAGCAAAAAAAATTTTGGTTGCCCCCCGTCCCAGCCCTGAGCTCCTCGCCGCACCCCCCTCCCACCCCAGCCTGGGGCTCTCCCCCACCACCTGCACCCCCCTGCCTCCCCAGCCCTGGGCTCTCACCCCCCTGACCCACACCCCCTGCCGCCCCAGCCCTGGGCTCTCACCTCCCTCACCCTCACCCCCTTGCTGCCCCAGCCCTCGGTTCTCCCACACACACACCCTGCTGCCCCAGCTCTGGGTTCCCCCTACCCCCCACCATTGCCCCACACACACACACACACACACCTCCTGCTGCCCCAGCCCTGGGATCACCCACTCCACCTGCACCCTCCTTCCGCTGCAGACCTGGGTCACTGGTAACTCGTTCCCACGGCAGGTCACTCAGCAGGAATTTTAGATGTGCACAGAACACAGACAGTATTGGTTCCCACATGGTTACAGAACTGCAGTAAAGTGGATCAATTTTCAGCTTGTGTGATTGGAGGATATCTGGATGCATATTATAAGACTGTCCTACATAAATGAGGAAAAGTTGAGGTGCCTTCATTATTCTTTTGTTCCACTCTTTCTTTCTATGGGGAATTTCCCAGTGCAATATCACTGTCTTCCTTTTAAACAAACAAACAAAAGGCAATGGCTGTTGAAAATAGCAATTCCAGTCCTAATAACCACTGAGAAGCATTTCTTGCTCAATTTTATCTTACTTTTTCTACAGCAAGTTACAGTGGATCAGTATATTTGATTTGGGAGAAATGAAGTAACAGCTGCCCAAACTGAGCTTGAGCACTCCTGAATTTTGAGGTGTTCAAATCTGAAAGGCAGGTGCTGGGCGGGAGGGGGAGCCTGTGGCTCCGCAGGGGAGCACGGCAGCATGTATGCAGCAGCGTGTCTGCCGCTGCACGAAGCCGGACACGCTGGTCGGAGTGGCACGGTAAGGGGGTTGGGGGGTTGGAGAAGGGGTAGGGGGTTCCCGGGGGCAGTAAAGGGGCAGGGAGCAGGGGGGGTTGGATGGGGCGGAGGTTGGAGGGGGCAGTCAGGGGCAGGGAGAAGGGGGGGTTAGATGGGTCAGAGGTTTGGGGGGGCAGTTAGGGGACAGGCAGCAGTTGGATAGTCATGGGAGTCCCAGGGGGTGGGGTCCTAGAGGGGAAGTTGGGGGGGGTCTCAGGAAGGGGGAAGTTGGGTACAAGGACCAGTGGGGCTTAGATAGGGGGTGGAGTCCTGCGGGGCAGTTGGGGCAGTGGTCCCTGGAGGGGGTGATCAGGGGACGGGAGCAGGGGGGGTTGGATGGGTTGGGGTTTCTGTGGGGGGCAGTCGGAGGGAGTGGATGGGGGCAGGGTGGGGCTACCCTCCCTCCCCGTGGAGTGTCCTATTTTTTGAATGTTAAAATATGGAATCCCTACTCACAGCGCAGCTCTCCATTCACAGCAGGCTACAGCATGAGGTCTCAGCTTCCTCACTCCCTCCCCTTCTTTCCTGTTGGTAGTGGCCAAGGGAATGCTGGGAAATGTAGTTCTTTCCCTGCTGCAGGGCTGGCTCTATAGGCAGGGAGCTAACCAACGAACTACAGCTTCCAGGGGCCCCTGTTGGTTCTCAGCTCCGATGCTGGATCCCTGCCGCTCATGCAAATGGGCTGCCCCAAACACGGGCTTCCTTTGCTGGTGCCTAGAGCCGCCCCTGGACACGCAGCAGGGGGTTGTGGATGGCCAGCACTGCCGTCCGGAGGAAGAGTCTTCTCTGCCCTTCCCAGAAGAACTTTCCGAAGACCTAAAACCAACAGCACGTGAGGCATTAGCAGATTGCCCAGAGCCAGGCTCCAACTCCTGGGGCTAGAACGGCATCTCCATCTAGTGGCCCCTGGAGGCAGCCACTGCAGGGGACCCAGCCACCCCCACTCCCGGAGCTGTCTAATGCCCTGGCAGAGTGTCCTTACCTCCCCCACCCTAGCTGTGTTCCTGTAGCCCAGGAGCCTGCTGTCCTGGTGCCAGTCCCAGCACCACAAGTCTTTGGCCTCATAGATGCTCAGCCCTGGGAAAGAGAGACACACACACATTTGTCATTCTGGTTGCAGTGCTTGTGTCCTTCCAATCCCATTGGTGGCTGCACAGTGGGCAGAGTCTTCGCTGCCTGCCTGGCCCAACAGAATTGCAGGGGAGGGGTGTAGAACAGAGAAAGAGACAGACAGAGACTCATCCTCCAGCCAGGATCAGTCTGAGAGAAATTGGCTGGGGTCCCAGTCTCACTCTTCTGTCGGGTGCCATTTCCCAGCTGGGTTCCTTACCCCTCTGGTGCAGCAGCAGCTGGTAGAGCCGGTAAACCCCCTCCCTGGCCTGCCAGCTGATGTCCTTGGCTGGGTCACTGATCAACAGAGCCAGCTGTGCCACATGGTGACCCATCCTGGGGAATTCTGCTAAGTTCTAATGGAAGGGAGAGGGAGAGGGGACTCCATCAGCATTTTCCTGCCAGCTCCCAGTGCCCCGTGGGCCAGGACTCTTTTTCCCCTCAGCACCTCTGCAGGAGATGCTAGAGGATAGAAGCTAGAGCTAGACCCTTAATTTCCTCTGTCCCCACAGGGAGCCTGGAGAACAGGGATATGGGCAGGGCCCTCCATGAGGATTTGCTTCCCCAGCTGCTCCAGGATGACAGGAAGGCATGAACCTGGAGCATGGTCCCCTTAAAAGCCCAGTCACCAATTAACCAGGACAAGAAGAACTTGACTCCAGCCAAACTCATTCTCTACTCTGCCTCCCCAAGAAGAACACTCCTAACCCACAGCCCCTGCAGCAGCAGATCCTACAGCCAGTTGGAGCCAGCCCGCCTCACCCCTCCTGGTGGTGGGAGGGAAACAGGAGAAAGGACAAAAGAAGGAAGAGATGAAGAGAAAGGAAGGAGGGATGGAGGAAAAGGTAAAACGGAAAGGACAAACCCTAATGTCCCCAGTGATTGTATGGGACAAAATCCCAGGTGGGGAATTAAATTCTGCCACCTTAAATTTCCATACCTAGAATTCAGCTGGCACCAGGTGGATCAGACTGAACAGGTTCCAAACCTCTCGGAGACTCTTACCTTCTAAACAGGGACGTCTGTTTCCTAGTAAAATCAGTAAAAGGAAAGGAGAAAGCTCAAAAGAGGCTCCTCCTCGCACTCACGTACATGAACCCTAATACTCTCTCAGTCCTCAAAGAGAGACCTCGAGAAGGAGACTTGCTGAAGCAAAGCCACAGGGGTCTCTGAGGTTTCCCTGGCCCTGCGCCCCTATCCTGCCTGGCTGATGTCAGCATTTCTCTGTGAGGTCACCACGTCCCCACCACCTTTGACCAATAGGCTGAGGTCCTGCAAAAGGCCTTTGTGATGTCACTGCCACACACACCCCTCCCCTGAAGTGCGAATGTCCTGCTGCTGGCCAGACACTTTGAAGGTTTAAGCTACTCTCTGTGGATCACCCCACTCAATGCGTGTTCATTCTAGGAAGCAAGCCGGCTAGACAGGAAAACATCAGAGGCTGCTCCCAATGCTACACTCAGTTTTTCCAAGACTAGTAGACTTGATGGCCAGAAGAGACCTTTAGAGCATCTAATCTAACCCCCTGCATGATCACGGGCTTCCTGTATAGTACAATAGTTACTTTTTGGGCACACACATTGCAGAAAGGCATCTAGTCTTCATTCAATGACATCAAGAGATGGGGAATCCACCACTTTCCCTTTTAGTGAGTGCCAGGGGGCTCCATTTCCCCTTCCACTAGCTGCCCATTTACAGTGAGCCAGAGCAGTACCTGCAGCAGGGAGCGGGAGTTGCTGATGGCCTCAGAGTCACAGCTCCTGCAGTGCCTCAGGAACTTGGCGCAAGTGCCAGATGATGCGGAGTTGGTGCATCACTTTGGCCGTGACTTCCTCCTGTTCATGGGAATGAGAACCTGTCAGAGACTCAAACGCCCCGAGGAATCAGGGGGAATTAAGAGCACCTGGAACCAGCAGCATTTCCACACGGCACCTTCCCACCACTGAGGGATGGATGCCCCATTAACCAGGGCTGCCATCCTGTGGCTTCAGCATTAGTGTCTGGGATGATTTGGGGCAAGATCTCGACCTCCCCGCAACCCACTTCACTGCTGCCAGAATCCCTCCTGCCCACCCCTGCTAGAGGCCCCTTCCTGCCCAACCTGGGTGGGGGTGGGAGGAGAGGGTACTGAGAACTTGAGCTGTGGTATGGAGGTGGATCAGCTGTGAAGGGCACTGAGGGGGAGGTGGCAGGAGCTCACCCTTCAAGAAGGGGGTTTGGCACTGGAGGTTACTAGAAAGGATAACAAGACTCCATTCTGGGCGTCAGGAGGTGAATCCATCCCTCAGTGGTGGGCAGGTGCTGTGTGGAAATGCTGCTGGTTCCAGGTGCTCTTAATTCCCCCTGATTCCTCGGGATGTTTGAATCGGTGATCATGCAGGGGGTTAGATTAGATGCTCTAAAGATCTCTTCTGGCCATCAAGTCTACTAGTTTTGGAAAAACTGAGTGTAGCATTGGGAGCAGCCTCTGATGTTTTCCTGTCTAGCCGGCTTGCTTCCTAGAATGAACACGCATTGAGTGGGGTGATCCACAGAGAGTAGCTCTGTCCAGGCTGCTTCCCCACTCTGAACTTTAGGGTACAAATGCGGGGGCCTGCATGAAAACTTCTAAGCTTAACTACCATCTTAGATCTGGTCCGCTGCCACCACTCCCAAGATGCTAATTCCCTTCCCTGGGTAGCCATGAGAGACTCTTCACCAATTCCCTGGTGATTACAGATCCAAACCCCTTGGATCTTAAAACAAGGAGAAATTAACCATCCCCCTCCTTTATCCCACCAACTACTGGTGGATCAAGATCCAACCCCCTTGGATCTAAAACCAAGGAAATATCAATCCGGTTCTTAAAAAGAAGGCTTTTAATTAAAGAAAAAGGTAAAAATCATCTCTGTAAAATCAGGATGGAAAATAACTTTACAGGGTAATCAAACTTAAAGAGTCCAGAGGAATCCCCTCTAGCCTTAGGTTCAAAGTTACAGCAAACAGAGATAAACACTCTAGCAAAAAGGTACATTTACAAGTTGAGAAAACAAAGATAAAAACTAACACGCCTTGCCTGGCTATATACTTACAAGTTGGAAATATGAGAGACTTGTTCAGAAAGATTTGGAGATCCTGGATTGATGTCTGGTCCCTCTCAGTCCCAAGAGTGAACAACCCCCAAAAACAAAGAGCACAAACAAAAGCCTTCCCCCCACAAAGATTTGAAAGTATCTTCTCCCCTTATTGGTCCTTTGGGTCAGGTGTCAGCCAGGTTACCTGAGCTTCTTAACCCTTTACAGGTAAAAAGATTTCGGAGTCTCTGGCCAGGAGGGATTTTATAGTACTGTACACAGGAGGGCTGTTACCCTTCCCTTTATAGTTATGACAAGCTCAAACCTTCAAAGTATCTGGCCAGCAGCAGGACATTAGCACTTCAGGGGAGGGGTGTGTGTGGCAGTGACATCACAAAGGCCTTTTGCAGGACCTCAGCCTATTGGTCAAAGGTGGTGGGGAGGTGGTGACCTCACAGAGAGATGCTGACATCAGCCAGGCAGGATAGGGGCACAGGGCCAGGGAAACCTCAGAGACCCCTGTGGCTTTGCTTCAGCAAGTCTCCTTCTCGAGGTCTCTCTTTGAGGACTGGGAGAGTATTAGGGTTCACGTACGTACGTGCGTGCGAGGAGGAGCCTCTTTCGAGTTTTCTCCTTTCCTTTTACTGATTTTACTAGAAAACAGACGTCCCTGTTTACAAGGTAAGAGCCTCCGAGAGGTTTGGAACCTGTTCAGTCTGATCCATCTGGTGCCAGCCGAATTCTAGGCATGGAAAGCACTAGTTGAAAGTGGCAGAATTTTATTCCCCACCTGGGATTTTGTCCCATACAATCACTGGGGACATTAGGGTTTGTCCTTTTCGTTTTACCTTTTCCTCCATCCCTCCTTCCTTTCTCTTCATCTCTTCCTTCTTTTGTCCTTTCTCCTGTTCCCCTCCCAACACCAGGAGGGGTGAGGCGGGCTGGCTCCAACTGGCTGTAGGATCTGCTGCTGCAGGGGCTGTGGGTTAGGAGTGTTCCTCTTGTGGAGGCAGAGGCAGAGCAGAGAATGAGCTTGGCTGGAGTCAAGTTCTTCTTGTCCTGGTTAAGTGGTGACTGAGCTTTTAAGGGGACCATGCTGACCCTCCACACACACACCCTGTCGGGTGCTGCAGGGAGGTGAAGGAGGAAACGGTTGGCACAGAGATGAAGCAGACTGAAGTAGGGACAAACACAAGGATGGAGCAGTCCATGGTGGGTTCCTGTGCACTGTCCTGAAGGGAGTATAGAGCATAGGCATGGGGAAGACCAAAATTCACCTCCAGGTAGATCATCAACCTACTCCTCTGTCCCAAGGGCCAGGAAGAGCTGCTCTGTTTTGGGGGTGGTGTGGGCAGAGGTGGGAACAGGCCATAGGATTTAATCAAGTATCAGGGGGAGACTCCCCCTCTGCGGGAGATTATGTTGCCCCTCTGTGGGGAATCCCTTCCTTTCTGATGCTGGACTCTGCCAGGAAGCCCAGCTCCCATCCCTTGGAAATTCAGAGAGGGGATGAGGGAATGGAGAATCCCAACTGAGATCCTGGTGCCAGGATGGAGGGATGCCATGAGGGGGGGAGGGGCAATGGCAGAAACCCATCCCAAGGTGGTTCCTTGGGAGGAAGAGAAGCCAAAGGGGTCGGCAGAGAGCCCAGGGATGGGAATACATGAACGGACCCCTCAGATCGCCTCCTGTTGCAGCAAGCAGGGGTCACTGCACAGATCTGCCCTGATGTCACCTCACCTACTGCCATGGATCCATACGATTGGTGCTACACTCTGGCTTTGGAACAGTCTCTCAGGAAGCCCTTTGATGTGCCAGACCCCCTAGAGGTCTCACTCTTCCTGCAGGGTAAGACACACGGCTTCACTGCCTCCTGTGACTGGACCTCTGGGCCTTCAGCACTCCTGCTTCACACCAGGAGCAGTGTTCAGCGAATCCAGCTGAGATAGACTCCTGATGGAGACTTGTGTACACTTCAGGGATTAAGGCACCTCACCAAGCATTTGCAGTGACATTCAGAGCATTGACTAATTAACCAGGGTGATGACCTGTCCCAAATTGGGTGGGACAGTCCCGAAATGCAGAGTTCAAGTCCCTGTCCCGGGCTGAATGACTCCAGGACACCAGCTCCCTCTGGGTCATTTGTTGCTAGGTTTCAATACCCAGGCAATTGGGTTTGCCATCTTCAGTTCAGCAGGGGGTCAGGGTGCGGCAAGGGGCTTAGGGCAGGGGGTCGGGGTGCAGGAGGGGTGCGGGGTGTGGCAGGGACTCAGGGCAGGGGGTCGGGTGCAGGAGGGGTGCGGGGTGTGGCAGGGACTGAGGGCAGGGGGTCGGGTGCAGGAGGAGTGCGGGGCGCAGGGTGTGGCAGGGGGTTCAGGGCAGGGGATTAGGGTGCAAAAGGGCTTCAGGGGGCGGGCTCTGGTCCAGTGCGCAGCGGGGGCAGGTCAGGCTTCCTGCTGCACTGCACCACGGCGCTCCGGAAACGTGCGGAATCTGGGGGAGGCGGGGCACAAGGGTCTGTGTGTTGCTGTTGCTTCAGGCACCGCCAATGGCAGCTGCAGGGGGCGCTGCCTGAAGCAAGAGCAACACACAGACCCCTGTGCGCCCCCTTCCTCAAGTTCTGGACACTTCCCGGGGTGGAGCGGGGGCAGGGTGGGCAGGCAGGGAGCCTGCCCTTCCCCAGGTGCGCGTCGGGCCGGAGACGCTCTAGGTAAACATTAGGGCGGGTGGGGGGGCCACGAGGAGCTTGCAGGCTGCAGAAAATACCCGGCCCATGGGCCGCGTGTTTGAGACCCCTGGATTACAGCATGACGGTGCAAAACTCATTGGTCCCAATGAAGGAAAATCACTGTATAAACAGGGTGTCTTGCCATGAAACTTTGGGTTTGTCCTGCCAAATCTTCTCTGGGGCATCATGTCGTGACCAACAGAACCTGGCTCCTACCTACCCGTGACCAACCTAGCTGGCCACTAGATTGATCCAGACTCTGGACTGGTAACTATAACATCACCTGGCAGGGGAGGTGCATGTGTGTGTGTGTGTGTGGTGATTAAATACATATGCTAATTGTTGTATCTTTAATAAATGCGGCGTATTGCCTTTTCCCCTGAAACAGATCCCCTGTGCTTCTTATAAGCATAACAGGGTGGGGTGCCTTACCCTTAGCAACCCTAATCATAACTCCAACTGGCCTACTTACAGGAACCCTAATACTAGGTCAGGGAGGCATACCCATAGGAATACTAAAACTAGGGCAGGGAGCCCTAGCCATGGGAACCCTAACCCTAGGTCAGAGAGTCCGAAACACAAGAATCCTAACACTAGGGAGGGGAGCCCTAGCCAGAGAAACCCTAACCCTAGCCTGGAGAGCCCAAACCGTAGGAACCCTAACACTATAGTGGGGACCCCTACTCACAGGAACCCGAATCCTAGTGTGGGAAGCCATATCCATAGGAATCCTAACTCAAACTCCAAGTGGCCTATCCATAGGAACCCTAACCCTAGGTCAGGGAGCCATACCCCTAATGGGTATGGCTCCCCACCCTAGTTTTAGGGTTCTTTTCTGTAGGGATCCCCATCCTTGGGTTAGGGTTCCTATGGGTACGGTTCCCCAGTTTAGGGTTAGGGTATCTGTGGATAGGTCACTTGGAGTTAGGATTATAGTTCCTATGAGTAGGCTACTTGGAGTTAGGGGTAGAGTTCCTATGGGTTGAGCTCCCCTCCGTATGATTAGGGTTTGTATGGGTTAGGCTCCCCGCCTAGGATTGAAAGGGCTCTCCACCCTATTGAAAGGGCTCTCCACCCCAGGGTTAGGGTACCTATGGGTAGGCCACTTGGCGTTAGGGTTCGGGTTCATATGTGTAGGCCACCCCAGAGTTAGGGTAGCGCTGGTGGCATTTTACAATGCTGAGAATTAGGGTCCTATCTTTAATTTCATGGCCTCCTTCGCCACAAAGAAGATCTTTCTTTACTTTGCAGTGTAGGGTCCCAGAGACAAGCTGAGGCTGGCTCCCCCAGATCCAGAGTAACCTGCAGCCAGCACTCCGTACACCAGCATGTATTTAGCCCCATCAGGGCCGGCTCTAGGATTTTGCCGCCCCAAGCAAAAAAAATTTTGGCTGCCCCCCGTCCGAGCCCTGGGCTCCTCACCACACCCCCTCCCACCCCAGCCCTGGGCTCTCCCCGACCACCCGCACTCCCCTGCTTCCCAGCCCTGGGCTCTCACCCCCCTGACCCACACCCCCTGCCGCCCCAGCCCTGGGCTCTCACCTCCCTCTCCCGCACCCCCTTGCTGCCCCAGCCCTCGGCTCTCCCACACACATACCCTGCTGCCCCAGCTCTGGGTTCCCCCTACCCCCCCCACCATTGTCCCACCCACCCACACACACACCTCCTGCTGCCCCAGCCCTGGGATCGCCCACTCCACCTGCACCCTCCTTCCGCCGCATACCTGGGTCACTGGTAACTCGTTCCCACGGCAGGTCATTCATCAGGAATTTTAGATGTGCACAGAACACAGACAGGATTGGTTCCCACATGGTTACAGAACTGCAGTAAAGTGGATCAATTTTCAGCTTGTGTGATTGGAGGATATCTGGATGCATATTATAAGACTGTCCTACATAAATGAGGAAAAGTTGAGGTGCCTTCATTATTCTTTTGTTCCACTCTTTCTTTCTATGGGGAATTTCCCAGTGCAATATCACTGTCTTCCTTTTAAACAAACAAACAAACAAACAAACAAAAGGCAATGGCTGTTGAAAATAGCAATTCCAGTCCTAATAACCACTGGGAAGCATTTCTTGCTCAATTTTATCCTACTTTTTCTACAGCAAGTTACAGTGGATCAGTATATTTGATTTGGGAGAAATGAAGTAACAGCTGCCCAAACTGAGCTTGAGCACTCCTGAATTTTGAGGTGTTCAAATCTGAAAGGCAGGTGCTGGGCGGGAGGGGGAGCCTGTGGCTCCGCAGGGGAGCACGGCAGCATGTATGCAGCAGCGTGTCTGCCGCTGCACAAAGCCGGACATGCTGGTCGGAGTGGCACGGTAAGGGGGTTGGGGGGTTGGAGAAGGGGTAGGGGGTTCCGGGGGGGCAGTAAAGGGGCAGGGAGCAGGGGGGGTTGGATGGGGCGGAGGTTGGAGGGGGCAGTCAGGGGCAGGGAGAAGGGGGGGTTAGATGGGTCAGAGGTTTGGGGGGGCAGTCAGGGGATAGGCAGAAGTTGGATAGGCATGGGAGTCCCAGGGAGTTGTCAGGGGACAGGTAGGGGGTGGGGTCCTAGAGGGGAAGTTGGGGGGGTCTCAGGAAGGGGGAAGTTGGGTACAAGGACCAGTGGGGCTTAGATAGGGGGTGGAGTCCTGCGGGGCAGTTGGGGCAGTGGTCCCTGGAGGGGATGATCAGGGGACAGGGAGCAGGGGGGGTTGGATGGGTTGGGGTTTCTGTGGGGGGCAGTCGGAGGGAGTGGATGGGGGCAGGGTGGGGCTACCCTCCCTCCCCGTGGAGTGTCCTATTTTTTGAATGTTAAAATATGGAATCCCTACTCACAGCGCAGCTCTCCATTCACAGCAGGCTACAGCATGAGGTCTCAGCTTCCTCACTCCCTCCCCTTCTTTCCTGTTGGTAGTGGCCAAGGGAATGCTGGGAAATGTAGTTCTTTCCCTGCTGCAGGGCTGGCTCTATAGGCAGGGAGCTAACCAACGAACTACAGCTCCCAGGGGCCCCTGTTGGTTCTCAGCTCCGATGCTGGATCCCTGCCGCTCCTGCAAATGGGCTGCCCCAAGCACGGGCTTCCTTTGCTGGTGCCTAGAGCCGCCCCTGCATACAGGCATGTGTCTGAGGACTGTAGGTATGGATGGAAGCATAGGCGGCAGGTTAGATGGGCTCATGGTGCCCGAGCACCAGGAATATTCAGGGCTGGGGGCTGTGCTCCACCAGTATCTGGAGCTGGGTTTATCAGTAGCATAGCTAGGGGGGTTATGGGGAAGCAGGCGCTTCCCCTCAGTACATTTTTCAAAAGCGGCGCCTGCCGGGCCGCCGCTGGGGTCCTGCAGGCAAGTGGGGGGACAGCACGGTCAGACTCCGGAGGAGCCATTGGAGGGGCCGGCTCCTCTGGCTGCGCCCGCCCCCCCCCCCCCCGAATGGCTCCTCCAGAGTCCGACCGTGCTGCCCCCCCCCCACTTGCCTGCAGGACCCCAGCGGCGGCCCGGCAGGTGCCGCTTTTGAAAAATGTACTGAGAGGAAGCGCCTGCTTCCCCTGAACCCCCCTAGCTACGCTACTGGTCAGACCCACACTGTAGACATACCCTGAGAGCAAAGTCAATGTGTTTAAGAAATTTGTTTGCTAAGCCTGTGTTCTCTGCTTTCCTGTCACATTGTCCTCAAAGGGTTTAAACTAGAAGCCCAGGTGCCAGCAGCCTAGGTGGAACTCTAGGGGAGCATGAGTAAGCAACTGGGGGATTTGGGAGGTCTGAGACACTAGTTTTGGCATGTAGGGTGGCTGGACTTCAGCATCTCACATCCCAAGGAAGGGTGTCAGACAAGAAATCTGAGCCTGAGAGTGCCCTAGAGTCCCAGAGCTAGAAACAGTGACTAGACTCTACATGGACCCAGTTGGTTTGGACACATGTGGGACCCAGCAGTTGGGTCCACTTGCAACAAGGTGGTGATCTTACACAATGGGGTAGTCGGTCAGTGGTGAATTTTCCATTCCTTGCTGGCTTCAGATAGAGATTGGATGCCTTTCTGGATGATGCTTTAGTCAAGCACAGGTTACTGGGTTCAATACAGTGATAGCTGGGCTTAAGGAGAAGTCTAGGAAAATATGAAACGTCAGTCAATAGAAATAGTCGAGATGTCCCGGCCTCCTGGTTCCCAGTGCTGTGCATGTTCCAGTTAGCCAAAAAAATTATTTTGAATATATATTTGAGGGGGACAGGATGGATGGGCAGAGAACCCACCATGTAATCCATCAGCAAGTCTTATTGTGTCCCATTTGGAGTTTGAGCTCCATGGGAAGTGCTAGTGCGAGCCACAAGGGCAGTACATGCACAATGCTATTGAATTGTAAAGATCTAGTGGCATGCTGCCAAGACTACAAGCTATACTCTGCAAGGCAGAGATGGGGAGTGGAGATCTTTGACATTGTGTAGTTCAGCCCAATCTGAACAGATTTTTATGAGACCACCCAAAGATACCCCCCTGCCAAATTTCAGTCTTGTTGCAAATCAGGAAGTCTCAGAGGTTTGGGGGTTGTTTTTTTAAACAACAAAAAGAGTCATAAGAATTTTTAATCAAAGGAATGTGTTAGGCAGTGACCGACTAGGTTGCCAACTCCCCTGTAGAAATAGAGGAGTTTGAAACTATCCCTGTCAATTGAGTTGTGTTCATACGCCACCAAAAAAGGGTCATATGGAAGGAGCGCACAACAGTCAGTACGTTCTGTCAGTAATCCACAATCCAAAGGGAATTGGTTTTAGTGCCAGTTAATCAAAATATAGGGGTTCGTGAAGCGCCCAGCACGTAGAGTTTCACTTCAGCCCAGATTCCAGAAGTAAATAGTCCAAATCTGCAGGCTGCTGCCCACCCTCACACTCCCAAAAGTGTGGCTTTCAGCTCAGGCTTCAGTCTCTCCTGATAGCCTCACAAAGAGACCTACCCACTCTCAGTCCATCCACCCACATGCTTCCCCTTCAACATCTGATCCCTTTTGTCTCTGCCCCATCCTGATTGTCTCTTGAGCAATGAAAGATAACTGTGGTCTTTCCCTAGAAAGAGGTGTTAACTGTTTCCCTGCCAGCCCAGACTTGGGTCTGTGCACCTCATCATGCTACTATAAGGGGAAAAATCATCAATGGTATATCTGACCACTGGGGCCTTAACTGTTGCACTAGGGTCACTTAAACTTGATCATTAAACATGTAAAGGAGAAGGAAGACAATCATTAGAATGAATTTGTACTATGGAAGCTACAGAAAAACAGTAAATGGAGCAAAATATCTATGAAAGAAAGATGCAGGAAATACATCAATTGATCAAAAATACAAAGGGAACATAATTTATTAGTTGAATATTCCTTGTGATCTCAGATGATTTATCACAAAATGTTGCTTTGTGATTGGTTACTATGAGTCAGCATTTCTATTGGAAAACTGGGATTAATTGCACAGGCAATATTCATTTTGGCATTACCTAACTTTTGAATGCTAGTCTTTTGCAGACTTAATGTTCTGTTAACACTGGTTTTTATCTCTGTTTTCCTAGGTTATTAAAATATGCAAATTATCTCATGCAACTGTAACAACCCACCACATGATTCATCAGCAGGTTTGAACAGGACCTTCCTCACTACAACACAGATCTCCTCTTCTTGACATGCTGTGATGAGCAATGAAATAGTTAACATTTCCACTTCAAGCATCATTACTGGCACCCACTGAAACGAATGAGGCAGGTTCCACCTCAGCTGTTGTTTCAGACTCTGCAAATTCAGGCAGAGGTCTCCACATCAGTTATACTCCCTTAACATTCTGATTTTTCCATCTTTACTCACATTAGTAGTCCTGAATGAGTTCAATGGGGATTAACAGGACCACTCATGTAGATACTACTCAACATGACTGAGGGGGGCAGGATCAGGGCCTTGGTTTGTTTTTATATGGACTAGTGGTTAAAATCAATTTAAAAAAATGAAAATTGCAAAGAGAAAAGCAGCACTTTGGGTAGATCATGTCCAATCTTCAACACACAGGCACTAATCTGTTAGCTACTCTCTTGGTTCACTCAATATCACATGCCTGCTTGTGGACAGATAACACCTTTTTCATCCTTCACTTCCCTTGACTTTTATTATCGTTACCCATCCAGAACAGTCTTTGATATATTCCACTATATGTGAATTGTTAGTTTATCTGCCTTAAGTCTGGCATGGTATTACTCAAACATCACAATTTCTTCTTTTGTTTTTCCTCCGCTCTTGCTTTTTCTTTGCCATGATCTAATCTCTCTCTCCCCGGGCTTCCTATATCACTGTTTAAACTTGTTTGAACTGACAACTGATCCATTGCCTCCTTAGCGGAGTATCTCATCCATTCAAAAAAGACTTCAATCAGTTGGCATTTTTAACAGCGAGGGAAAGGTCACTGCTGCTTTGTGGAAACCACCTGATCTTCATTCTGGCTTTGAACAATACAGCTAAAATGTTTTTAATTTTATTTACTGTTGCAATGTCTCGTTGCAGGGAATGGATGAACCAGATATATCCCTGGAGAGGAAAGCAAATGAGCCAGGTGAAGCACTGTAACATTATTCTTTAGATAAACAGTCAGTTTTTCCTGTCTTCAACATACCAGCGCATGAAAAAGGGCTGGGACCTGTAACCCCATTCTCTTCATACCATGCTCATTGCATGAGGAAAACAATCAGTGAGGACTTATATGTCTGGGTGTGGTGGGCTATATCTTAATCCCCTATTAATGAGACAAAACACAGTGAAGGAATTTAAATAATAAAATTAATGCAGTTATTTATGTGTTTGGAGGAAACATTTTTGGTTACTTTGAGGCTGTTTAGATTGCAGAACACTTACAGTGTCAGGGCCTTAATGTGCAATTTTAGGATCAGTTGTAAATAAACAGAGCATACTTCCTTTTATGATGTGAGCCTGTGAGCTTTCCACTGACTGTCTTAAGGGAACATAGTTGGTTTTGTTTACAGAAATTGACAAAATAGATCACATTTCATGAGCCCTTGAACTGATCTTTAGGGCCTGAAAATCCTGCATCCTTGACATACACTGTAGAGACCTGCAGGTGGAAAAGCTGATCTGCTCTTTCCCCGAAAAAATGTTTCAAGCCCTTTGTGGCAAAAGTTCCTACACTGCAAAAAAACAAACAAACAAAAAAACCAAACAAACACAACAGCAAGTCCCAGAGCCCAGATCTACAAACTCAGGCTCGTGCTACAGCACTAAAAATAACAATATAGTGTGACAGACCCAGACCAGTGGGGTACAGGAGTCTGGTCCTATTGGGATCCAGGATGTGGGCGGGCCACTGCTAAAGGATCCCCCCCAGCCTAAGGGGGGGTCCCCAGGGCCTGGAGACCAAAAAATTACGGGGGACAACTAATAAAAGAACAGGGACAGGAGTGAGGTCAAAGGGTCAAAAGAAGAGAACCAGACAGGGACACCGAGCAGAGAACCCCGGACAGCGCCCACGCCCACTGCTCCTCGAAGGCGTCAAGGGAGTCAGTGGACGCCGCCCAGAGGAACTCTGCCCGGATACGTGAACGAACGGAGGACCGGAAATAGGCCCCACAGTCACAGGAGACTCCTCCTCACTCTGGTTTTATAAATGGCCAGTTTTGCTAGGGCCAGGAGGAGGTTGACCAGGAGGTCCCGTGACTTTGTGGGGCGACGAATAGGGAGTGCATAAATAAAAAGGTGAGGGGAAAAGTGCAACCAAAATCGTAACAAAATATCCCTGAGGAGTCGGAACAGGGGCTGCAGCCTGGCGCACTCCAGGTAAACATGCGCCAGGGTTTCCCTCACGCCGCAGAAGGGGCAGGTGTCTGGGACAGGGGTAAACCGCGCCAAGTACACGCCCGTGCTCACAGCTCCGTGAAGGAGCTGCTAACTTATGTCCCCGGTGGGCTTCGGGATCAGAGTAGAATAAAGGCTGGCCCACCGGGGCTCCTCACCCTCCAGAGGTGGCAGGAGGTCCCGCCACTTCGTATCAGGGCGGGACGCGAGGGTGAGGACATGAAGAACATGGAGCACGAGCGTGTATAGATGTTTCCTTGGCGCGGTCCGGAACAGAACTGGCTGCAGATTGTGCAGCCGGCTCATGGCAAAGGGACGGGGTGGGGGCCGATTGGGTCTACGGGGCAGGGGCCTGATGAAAAGGTCTGGAGGGCTCAGAGTGGAGGGTGGGCGGGGCGTGCCCTCTCGCAGGACCCGGTCGAGATAGTCCAGAGCAGCGGGCAGCAAAGCGGCCCTCACCTCCTGAAGCACGCGCCGGGGAGTACGAGTCTGGAGAGCCCCATGCGCTGAGCGAGCGTCAGGGGATCCAGCCAGTCTCCCCGGTCGTAGTCCAGGAGGTCTCCGACTTTGGTGACTTCTGCCGGGACTAACCTCTGGCGCACCATGGGGGACTCCGCCACCTGCACACGGAGCTGGGGGTTGTGTAGCAGGGGCTCTGTGAGGAGATCTGCCCCCACGGTGGCCGCCACAGACCTGGTCACTGAGAACAGTTTCCAGGTCCGGAGGAGGTCCTGGTAGAAGACTGGCAGCCCAGAGAGGTCTTGCGGAAGACCTCTCGGATGGAGACAAAAGAGCTGCCGGTCATATCGGAGCCCTCGGAAGCGGCGCAGGAAGGCGTGCGCCAATACGCTCCATGCCGGACTACCTGCACCATAAAGGAGCCTCTGCAGGGCCTGGAGGCGGAAGACGTGACGTACTCCTCGCCCGAAGCTGACCGGTTCGGTCAGGGTCCAGTTGAGCCTGACCAAACACTCTGCGGAGGCGTACAGCACCTGGAGAAAACCCACAAACTGGGGCCCGAAGCCAAACGCTCGCAGAGTGCCCAGGAGATACCCGTGGTCCACCCTGTTGAACGCCTTCTCCTAATCCAGGGACAGGAGGGCGAACGACAGACCATCCCTACACCCGAGTTCCAAGAGGTCCCGGACCAGATACAAGTTGTCGAAGATGGTGCGGCCCGAGACAGTGTAGGTCTGGTCTGGGTGGATCACGTCCGCCAGCACGGACGCTAGCCGCAGCGAGATTGCCTTCACTACGACTTTATAGTCCGTGCTGAGGAGCGAGATGGGACGCCAATTCCGTAAATCGCGGAGGTCCCCCTTCTTCGGCAATAAGGCGAGCACGGCTCACCTGTACGAAAGAGGGAGGACCCCGCCTTGCAAGGACTCGGCCCAGACGGTGACAAGGTCCGGGCCGAGGATGTCCCAAAACACGCGGTAGAACTCCACGGTCAGCCCGTCCATGCCCGGAGATTTATTGGTGAGCATGTGGCGGATACAGGAGTCTGGTAGAGGGCAAATATACTGGTCACTGGATGAGTAGTTTTCTGTTCCCTGAGTGACCAGAGCAGGGGCTGCACTAGAGTAATCAGGAACCTGCTAGAACCAGTTAAGGCAGGCAGGCTAATTAGGACACCTGGAGCCAATTAAGAAGAAGCTTCTAGAATCAATTAAGGCAGGCTAATCAGGGCACCTGGGTTTTAAAAGGAGCTCACTTCAGTTTGTGGTGTGAGTGTGAGGAGCTGGGAGCAAGTGGTGCAAGGAGCTGAGAGGGTGTGCTGGAGGAGGACTGAGGAGCACAAGTGTTATCAGACACCAGGAGGAAGGTCCTGTGGTGAGACTAAGGAACGTGTTTGCAGGAGGCCATGGGGAAGTAGCCCAGGGAGTTGTAGCTGTCATGCAGCTGTTACAGGAGGCACTATAGACAGCTGCAATCCACAGGGCCCTGGGCTGGAACCTGGAGTAGAGGGTGGGCCTGGGTTCCTCCCAATTGACCTGGACTGTGCCTTCTTCCTGAGGGGAAGGTCTCTAGGCTGTTCCCCAACCCACATGGTGAATCTCTGAGGCAAGAAAATCTGCCAATAAGCGCAAGACCCACCAAGATAGAGGAGGAACTTTGTCACAATAGACATTCCCAGTCAGGCTGGAGTTTGGAGATTGAGACCCACCCCTCTTGCCAAGTTTCACAGCCCAGGCTCCAGCCTGTGTAGGCACATCTATACTTCTAGTGCTGCAGCTCAAGCCCCACAAGCCCGAGTCTGTAGACCTGAGCTTTGAAACTCATTACCATGGGAGTTTCTTTGCAGTGTAGACATACCTGTAGGCCCTTAAAATTATAACTCAATTGCTGGCATGGAAGGTTTAACATTGTGATTTTTTTGGGTAAAGCTGGAAAGTTACAGCCTCCTACAGATGTCCAGGACAGACTTTTGAAGCCCAGGAAATCCACAGTCACTGGCTGCTTGAATTTTGGGGGAACTGCAGACTAATTAGCAGGTGTGGAGAATAGAGTGATGCTACCTGGGTTACCACTAATGATGTCAATGGGCACTGGATCAGACCTCCAGGCAAATGTCCCCCTCAAAGTGATCCTGACCAAGAGAATCAGATTAAAAAAGGAAGCTATGAATTGTTTTTATTTCTTTCTTATTGAATTGCATATTTGAAGCAGACTGCATCTAAACATAGCCTTAACTCCAGACATACAAATTAATCCCCGGAGTATGTTTTTACTTTCAATATTTAATATGCCTGGATATTTGTTAATGCATACAGTTCACTGGTCATTAGTTTCAAGATTAAAAATACAGGCTTAAATGGGTCCAGTCAAGCCATTAGTTTAAATTGTGGATACCTGCCCTTTCTTTTTCCTTTTCAGCCAAGGGTCCCAGAGTGCTTTGCAAACATGAATTAAGGCATCACAAATTCCCTGTGAGGGGGTGTGTCTACCCCACACTGGCCCCACAGTGGTTAACTGTGCATTGCCAGCTGAGGAAGCCACACCCCTCTGTCCCTGCTGGGCATGCTTAACCTGGAGACAGAGTATAAAGGGAAGCAGCCTAGCTTAGTTGGGCTGAACCGCCAAGGATGGACTGTATTGTGAGCTCGGTCCACAGAGCTGCGGGAGCCCCAGGTCACTGAGGCCAGGCATGCCAAACCCCAGGTGGACACCAGATGGCCAGCAGAGACCTGGGAAGGGACTGAGTCACTGCAGACCTTGCAAGCAGATGACCCCAGAGAGCCAGAGGACCCATGGATTACTGCATTGGGAGACCAGGTAGGATCCTTTAATCTGCCCCACACTCATTCTGCACCTGCTGAGCCTGTTGTTGAAGTGCTCCTTGCTGCTGTCAAGGTTTCCAGTGTAAGGCTTCATGAGCCATGAGAATAAAGGATAGGCTGGGTCTCCCAAGGTCACTATGAGCATTTCAGTATCCCCTACTGGCATCTTTTGGTCTAGAAAGAAATTCCCTGAATGCAGTTTTCTATACAGGCCAGTGTTCCTGAAGATGCGTGCGTCATGCACCTTCCCTAACCACCCCACATTGATGTCAGTGAGACAACATCAATGATCCACCAGCACCTGCACTACCACAGGGAAGAAGCCCTTTCTGTTGATGTACTCCGTCATGATCTAGGGCCAAAATGGGGATATGCGTGCCATCTATTGCCCTGATGCAGTTAGGGAATCCCATTGCTGCAACACCATCCACTATTTCCCACATATTGACCAGAGGCACCATCCTTCTTGGCAGGAGATGACCCTGCACACTTGCATCACTGCAACCCCCACAGCAGACTTCCCAATTCCAAACTGATTTGCAACTGACCAGTAGCAGGCTGGAGTTTCCAGCTTCCACCCAGCGATTGCCACTCGCTTCTCCACTGTTAGGGCAGCTCTCATTCTGGTGTCCTTGCGCTGCAGGGCAGGGGCAAGCCGCACAGAGTACAAGGAAGGTGGCTTTGCGCATATGAAAGTTCTGCAGCAGCTGCTCATCATCCCATACCGGCATCACAATTGGATCCCACCACTCGGTGCTTGTTTCCTGAGCCCAATAGTGGAGGTCCACCACGTGCAGCTGCTCCTTGAATGGCATCATCAGTGTTGAATTGTTTTTTTCCATGGCTCACAGCAGGGCAGGCAGCACGAATTCCTATTCAGATTTGTAGCTCATGAAATACTGCAGGATCAGCCACCTTGTGTTTATAATGCTTGTCACAAGATTGGTGAGCATGCTTTCAGGCAGAGATGGCAGGCGCAAAGTTTACAGAGGCAGTTGAAAAATGGCACGAAACAGTCAGAAGCCCTTGGAATGATGGGATGGAGAAAACTGCATCATGGGGTGGTGATGCACTGCGATCCATTCCCTGTACTCCTAGCAGGAGAAGGTGGTGAGTAGCACAATGGGATAGCTACCCACCATGCACTGCTCTCTCTGCTAGAGCATGAACTGTGGACACACCCCATTGACACAAGGAGCGTTGGGTGAACATGCCCAAGTGATGTAATTACAGTGGGTTATTATCATTGATGTAACTTAAGTCGACTTAACTCTGTAGCATAGACGTGGCCTTAGTTTGTTATTTAAACTGATTCCTAATCAATTTAGGCTAAACTGAAATGTCCTCACAGGGGCTTGCACTGCTTTAACTAAACCGATTTAAAATCACACCTTTAGTTAAATTGGTGTAACTGTCTCATGTGCATAAATTTCCATGTGGAATCTGGGTGGGAGGTAATATAGCTGCTGCTGTGAAGTTGGGCAGGGGAGCAGCCAATGGCTGTGTGGCTTCCTTTGTAACCATGCTGCCAGTGGAAAGGGAAGGGAGCAGAGACAGATGCTCTGTAGTTTTGTTTCTAGCCCAAAGTCTGTAAGGAAGAGGGGTGGGAGGGGGCGCTCCAAAATCCATTGCACCCCAAAATAATCCCTTCAGCAGGCAGCATGTTTCAAGGAAAACTCAGAGGGGAATCTTAGAGTTGCCTTCCCCTCTCCTGCAGGTTTTCCATAAGAGAGGGCAATCTGGCCAAAAGAGCAAAGAGTCATTTGATCTCACCAATTATAAATATCTCTGAGAGCAGAACAAGGGCTCTGTTGTGGTAGATACAGCAGTGCTAAATTAATTATCAGTCACAATTGTCCCCTATCACTCTAGTGTATTTTGTGCAGTATAATTATACTGCTAAGCAGAGCTGATATGCAGTTTGAAAGAATGTACAGTATATTCATGTGAGTGCCAGCTTCCCTCGAGTAACTTTTCCAACTGTTACCTTGGAAGAAGAACTCAGCAGTTTGGGTGGTCTTGCCTACATTCTGCAGTACAAGCCTTGCGAGCAGCCTGGAAAAGGGTCTCTCTGACCAGACCACTGGCTCCTTTTCTCAGCCTGTGATCACAGAAGCCTCTGGAAAATGGATTGGAGGACAAGAGGCAGTCTTGGTAATGGGAAACATCTGAAGTATTTGAGCACTGGTTTGCAGTCCATAGACTAAATGCTACCTCATTTAGGAAAAAACAATAGAGCTACAATTTTCATTAATTTTGTTAAATGAATATACACAATTTTCTTTGTGGCAGCAGGGCCAGGTTTGCTGCTGTTATGGCTGGGTAGCCCCAGCCTGTGACATAAATGGGTTAAAGGTACATATGTTTTAAGTTTGTGACTTCCAGCTGTTGATAAATGGTCTAGTCACTTGCTTAACCACACTTTGCTTCATTATGAAATATATTCAAGAGACTAAATAAACAATATCAGTCAGGTTTATTGCAATAAGCCAATAATATAGTACAAGAAAAAGATTCTATATGATACCAGTCTCCAGGAAGCCATCTTGTTCAGCAATGTTACATTCACCTTACGCAGAACGTGAGCTCCCAAAATTCCCACAGTTCAGTTAGTTATAAGATATTTTACAAGTTATAAAACTCTTTACACATCACTAAAACACAAACCATCCGTGCATCCCAGGTCCTTGACCTGCTGCTCTGTTCCTTTCCTTAGCTTTGTTTTAGATACTAGCACTGCAGGTACTGTCTGTGAAGGTACCCCACTAGCTTGTACTAAGACAGAAAAAAATGTATCTTGATTTTTACAAGTTTCCTATTTGTTTATGCCAAATGCTGAGCTGTACTATTGCAGGGTATTGTGGGGTGTAGTTTAGTGTGAATGAACAGAACTCTAGGAAGAACATAGGCCAGTTCAGCTCTCAGAACTCCCAGACATTTGTATAATGTGTTAGGTTAGTATATAACACGTTTTGGGTAACAGGTCCCCAGTTGTCACTCTATTATTATATCAGGGTAACACCTTTGCTAAATTAATATGTGAAGCAGAGATACGAACATTTGTTTGGAAGTTATACTTTTAGCAAAATGTGTAGGAGGCTGTATGTAATTAGTACAATTACAACGAATATTTTTTGTAAGATAAGCAAAGCTTTAAATGCAACTTCTATCCCCGTGAGGTAAATTATTTTGAATTTTGGATTTATTCTGAGAAAGTGGATTAAGCATTATTATAGTCTGACCCATAATGCTTCCTAAATGAGGAGTAAAACAGAAATTAGTGATATTACAAGTGAGGTCTTTATATGTAAATTCTTGTAATTAGTAACTACACAGGTCTAACCATATTATAGGTTACCCTTACTGCTGGTTGTCACCATCTAGTAAGCTTCGCCAGACAGGAGCAGCTGGCTTCTGTGTCTCGTACTAGTCTGAGTCATGGTGGCCACACACTGGAGTCTGTGTTATAAGTATCACATTGGCATACATATCAATCAGAGGCGGCTCTGTTTTTTGCCACCCCAAGCATGGCAGGCAGGCGGCTTTCAGCGGCGCGCCTGCAGGCAGTCCCCTGGTAACGCAGATTCGGCAGCATGCCTGCGGGAAGTCCGCCGGTGCCGCGCCATCGGTGTCCCCGCCGCCAAATTGCTGCCAAAGCCACGGGACTAGCAGACCTCCTGTATTTGCGCTGCCAAAAGCCGCCTGCCTGCCGCCCTCACAGTGACCGGCAGGCCACCCCCACAGCTTGCTACCCCAGGCATGCGCTTGCTGCGCTGGTGCCTAGAGCCACCCCTGATATCAATATCCCTTAAGGGAACCTCAAACCATGTGTGGTATCCTTTAGGTTTGCAGTGTTGAGTGATACACCAGTAGTTGAGGTAGATCCCAACGTTCCTTGGAGATGCTGTCCATTTGGTAGCAATTAAACATTAATTAAATATTTGAAAGCATTAATTTTAATAACCAATACTTCTTTTTTTAAACATAGCACAAAGGAAAAGAGTATAAAATTAAAGCAAAATGAAATTTAAATGTAGGTTTATGCAAATACTTTGAGGGTAATAAACTTTCATGACATTTGCTTGTGCTTGTCAGTATTCTGGACAGCCTGTGTCCCCTGGCTGACAGTCCAAACCAATTACGGCTTCTCATCTCCTGGGAGTAGAGGACAATGGTGAATGCCAACAAAGTAAAACCTAGACTTGGGGCTGTTATCCAGGTAGATGGTTCATCTTGTACAGCAATATATGACCATTGATCTGGTCAACTAAAGTTAGGTATGAGCTTGTGCAAGGTGAAAGACTCAGACATCTGGGTCTCATCAGTGGGGAGGCAGTTTATGCCCAGCTGCAATTATGTCCTAATTTTTCTGGGCACTAAAGGGGCCTGTTACTACTAGCTAAAGGACCATCAGCCATTGTTGTAGCAGAAAATCATGATACAGACTGTGGAACAGTGTACTTATTGGAGGCACGTCTCCTCATGGCTGGGAATGGTGTAGTGACTCTCCTCCTGCTTTGGCACCCTCTGCTGACTGATGCTCCAGCCCCACAGTGGTCTGCCTCTTCCTGTGTCTTGGCCCTCCAGCCTGGTCACTCTGGATATAGCTATACAGCAAGTAGACGCCTGTGGCAGGTGACTCGGGCTAAGGGGCTGTTTAATTGCAGTGTAGACCTCCAGGACCCTGTGGGGTAGGAGCGTCCCAGAGTTCAGGCTTCAGCCCCAGCCCAGAAGTCTACACTGCAATGAAACAGCCCCGCAGCCGGAGCCCCGTGAGACTGAATCAGCTGCCATGGGCCAGCCCTGGGGTTTTCTTTACTGTGTAGTCAGACATATCCTTTTAGTCCAGCCTCTTCCAGGGAAACTTGAGTCCAACACACCACTGGCCTGGCAGCACTATAGCAGGATTTGGTCCAACCTCAGGCTTTTGGGCCTGCCAGCCACTGGCTTCAGGGTCTTCACACCCCAGCCCTAGCTGGGCCAGTAGGGGAACCCAGATCTGCCCTCTACACTGAGTTCCAGCCCAGGGACCCTGTATGAAGCAGAGGAGATCTGTTTGTTCAGACCCTCTGCTGGATCCTTGGGCTGCTTCCTACTGTGGCTGGCAGCTAGGCCTTCTTCACAGTCTCTTCCTCAGCTGACTCTTCTGCTAGTCCCAAAACAAAGGGGATCCGGACTAGTTATGAGAAACAACAAAGCGGCTGCACCCGGCCTACCTGTCCCAAGGAGGCTCTGCCCCTTAGGATCAGCTGGGGCAGAGCCTACCTAGAGACTCCTTTCTCCCAGGCAGCTTCAAGCAGTCTCTGGTTAGACTCTGGCCCCAGCCAGGCCTTCCTTCACAGGGCTCTCCACAAGGTCTCTCTCTCCCAGTCAGTCACCATTGACCTCTTTTATCTCCTCTCCCCAGGCTTGACACTTTACACATGCGTAGGGTTACCATATCTAATAAATAAAAAAAGAGGACCCTCCACGGGCCCTGGCCCCGCCCATTTCCCCACCCCTAGCCCCGCTCCAACTCCGCCCTTCCCGCCCTAACTCCGCCCCCTCCTCCCTCCCACTCCCAGCCACGGGGAAAGGGCTGCCCCAGCGCTACTGGCTTCGGGCAGCCCCCGTGCCTCCGGACCCTGCGCCCCCAGCCGGGCACTTCCCCTCCTGGGCTCCGGCGGCGCAGGGTCCGGAGGCATGGGGGCTGCCCGAAGCCAGTAGTGCTCGGGCAGCCCAGCTCTTAAACAGAGCCGAAGAGGAGCAGAGCCTCCAGCCGCGGTGGCTCTGCTCCTCCCCGACTCTTCGGCTCTGTTTAAGAGCCGGGCTGCCTGAGCGCTACTGGATTCGGGCAGCCCCCGTGCCTCCGGACCCTGCGCCGCCAGAGCCCGGGAGGAAAAGTGCCGGGCCGGCGGCTGGGGTCCGGAGGCAAGGGGGCTGCCTGAAGCCCATAGCGCTCGGGCAGCTCGGCTCTTAAACAGAGCCAAAGAGTCAGGGGAGGAGCAGAGCCGCCATTTTCCCGGACATGTTCGGCTTTTTGGCAATTCCCCCCGGACAGGGGTTTGACTGCCGAAAAGCCGGACATGTCCGGGGAAAAAGAGGACGTATGGTAACCCTACACATGCGTAATGGCGTGGGGTAGGGTTACCATTCGTCCGGATTCCCCCGGACATGTCTGGCTTTTTGAGCTAAAAATAGCATCCGGGGGGAATTTGTAAATGTCCGGACTCCCCCCCCCCCCCCCCCCCCCCCCCCCCCCCCCCCATGCAGAGTGTGTGCGGCTAACAGGGCAGCTGGCCACATGGTGCCACTTACATGGGGCTCCGACAGCCAGAGAGAGCCCCTCCTCCCCCCTGCAGCTGAGAGCACTCCCTCCCTGCATTCGCAGATCGCCTCCGGCAGTCTGGAGCTCCTCCCCCGCTCCCCAGCGTGCCAGGACGAACGGCTCAGGCAGTTCCTGAGCAAGCTCACAGAGACATTAGGCGAAGGCCAACAACAAGGGGGCCAGGGGGTCGGAGAAGGGGCAGGGAGGTTCTGGAGGGGGCAGTCAAGAGACGGGGGGGGGGGGTTGGGAGTTTGGGGGGGGCTTTCTGGGGGTGGGGGTGTGGATAAGGTTTTGGGCAGTCAGGGTACAGGTAGGGTGTAGGGTGCTGGGGGACATTTGGGGGGGATCTTAGGTGGGGGCAGTTAGGGGACAAGGAACAGGGAGGCTTAGGTAGGGGGTGGGGTTCTGGAGGGCAGTTAGGGGCAGGGGTCCCAGGAGGGCTAGTCAGGGGACAAGGAGCGGGGGGTTGGGAGTTCTGGGGGGGCTGTCAGGGGGCAGGGGTGGGGAGAGGGATCGGAGCAGACAGGGAGCAGAGGGGTTTAGATGGGTCGGGAGTTCTGGGGTGGGGGGGCGTCAGGGGGTGGAGAGTGGTTGAATGGGGCGTGGGAGTCCCAGGGGTCTGTCTGGGGGTGGGGGTGTGGATAAGGGTTGGGGCAGTCAGGGTACAGGTAGGGGGTAGAGTCCTAGGGGGCCAGTTAGGATGGGGGGAGGGTCTCAGGAGGGGGCAGTCAGGGGACAAGAGGCTGGGAGGCTTAGGTAGGGGGTGGAGTCCTGGGGGGCAGTTAGGGGCAGGGGTCCCAGGAGGGGGCAGTCAGGGGACAAGGAACGGGGGGAGGGTTGGGGGTTTCTGAGGGGGGAAGTGGGAGGGGCAGGGGTGGGGCTAAGGCAGGATGGGGCAGGGCTAGGACAGGGCGGGGCTAAGGGCGGGGCTCCTCCCGTCCTCTTTTTTGCTTGCTGAAACCCCCCCTAGCGTGGGGCTGACAGAATCTCATTAACCCCTTCTTGGTCAGTGTGGGGTCTGTATACCCCATCTCCAGACATTTCCGTAAAGACAGATACTCAAGTTCAATTAACCTTGTGTTCACTTTCTGTGCTATGGGGCTAGAACCTGTGGGTTCAGATGAAGTTCTACAGTTGGATCTAGAAAAGGGAGCGCTGCACTTCTACTGCAAATAGCTGCCCTACCTCAGCCTTCCAACAACTGTTAGGCCCCATCCCAATTTTACCTCTGTAACCTGTCTGCCCTCCTTTCCAGTTCTCCTCTTGGGAGGGCTCTTTCATTATTGCCTTTTACTCCTGTTTTCCTTCCTCCTCTCTTCCAATCTGTTTAGCTGTCAGAAACGTTACCTCTCATCTAGTTGTCATATGTAGCCCATTGGTGCTTCCTGGAGCATTGTGCTGACCCTGCATTGTGAGCGTCGTATTAGAACTCCCCTTCCTGCAATGCCTATTCTCTGATGGCAACTTGTCCAGTTTGGAACTGCAGCTCCTCATCTGTATTACGTCCTGTCACCAGTGTTTCCAATCCAAGATGCTGGCTGCACCATCTTCATTTTCTTCCACAGCTGGAAGCTGTGATCTTTTTTTCTTTTACAAATATTTGCTCTGCTCTTGGGTTTAAATGCTCAAAAAAATCTGTGACCATCCAGTCTGGTTGATCAGTCTGGCTGTAATAAACAAAGGCCACCATTTTCAAATGGGGGCCGTCTAAAGTTTGACTCTTCATCCATTCTTAGCCCCCTAAATAAGTGGCCTGATTTCCAGATGTGCTAAGCACCTATGGTTCCCAGTCACTTTAGTAGGAATTGAGGGGGATCAGCATCCCACAGGATGAGACCCTAAATAACCTTTCTGACAGCACCAAAGAAATTCCTTCAGGGATCTTAAGTTTGCAACTGTACCTCTCTATGGAAAAAGAGGAAGTGATATATAAACCTTTGGCTTTCACTGACCTACATGGTGTTGGAAGGAAACATTATGCTCTCCTAGAACTGCTAAGCAATGACGCATACTTGTCTCTTGGGTGAGCTGTGTTCACTCACACATTTCCCTGATTAGCAGTGGCCAGTTACTTGAACATTTTATAACTGTTAATGTGCTAATATGCACAGTCCTAGACTGAATTGGTTTAGACCAGTACTTGGCTGAACCCACTTTCATGTAGCTGAGCTCATTGTAGCCTGCAAAAGGCTTTGAGTTGCCTCAAAGCCTGATCTCCCAACAAACACCCTAAGCAGCACTGAGGGCTAGAGCACTATCTAGGTGTGTCTGAGCATGTCTCCAGCTAGTGGAGGGCCCACACAGAGGCTAAGAGCCTGCTAATGGCTTTTAGCTCATGTAGAGGAGTCCTTGGGTTTCAATGCTAATGGTTCTGGGTTCGGCTGATAATCCAGCAGATCCAATGGGAGGGCTGGGAACAGCTATCATACGTGCACAGTTTAAACAACAGGCAGTGGGGAGCCTAGAGTAACAGTTAGGGAAGCTGACTCTGACAGTACTGGTAGGTGTAACAGTAGCTGGGACTTGTTACAAATGTTTGATCTTTGTGTAGTTTCTTTTTTGGCTTGTTTTTCATCATTATACACAGTTCCCTCATGCAGTCAGTTTGAAAAAGTTTGGCCAAGGGAAGTTAACTATCACCATTAGACCGTGGCCCCGCCCCGCCCCTCTTCTCTGCCTATGCTCTGCTCCAAGGCCCCACCCCCAGCCCTCCATGCAGCCTCTTCCCCCCTAAGGCCCCGCCCACTGCTCCCTCCTTTTTGCCCCTCCCCACTTTGCCTCCCCGCTCGCTCCTCTCCACCCCCTTCTCCCCACCTGCTGCTTGCTTCTTTCTGCCTCCTGCCCCCCTGTGTGGGGGCAGAGCACAGGTGAAGTGGGGATGGGACCTCAGGGCAGAGCAGGGGGTGGGGCCATGGTCCAGGCGCCAGGGCCCACAAAAGGTTAACTGAGCCATGCCACTAGCATATGAGTCTCAACATGTCATTGAAGCAATAACCTCAGGAGGGTTTCTTTGCAGATCTGCAGCAGCAGCACTGGTTGAGCACCCCCTCCACAGAGCATTCAGGGCATGTCTATGCTGCAATGTAAGCCCAAGGTTAGTAGAATTTGAATGAGCAGACACTGGGTTTGTTCACCTAGGGCTTGAACATCTGTACTCATTTGTAACCCCAGGTTAGGAGTTGTTGACCCCTGGATCTCAACCTGGGGTTCCAGTGTCTTCATTGCATTTTGCAAACCGGAGTCAAATCAGCCATATCCCAGGCTTCCTAGCGCTCTTCCAAAATGTAGCTGCTCTAGCCCTTTTTTTGTGGGGCAGTATGGGAAAACCTGACTGTTCACCAAACCTGACTGGCCCGAGGACAAATAAAATTGGCCAATGGAATACTTCTGGCAGACTCCCAGAGCACAAGTCCAGTGGGGCTGCATCTACACTGCAAAGCAATAGGGCTTGAACCCTGAGGTCCTTGCATGACAAAGACTCAGACCCTCTATCCCCGCAGGATGCTGGGACACTAAATCCAAGTCCTGGGTTAGTGCAAATTGCATGTAGATGGGGAAAGGGATTTAGGCTTGAACCTGAGTTCAAAGCCTGGGGTTACGGTGCAACGTAGACATACCCTTAAATAGCACTTCAGCTGCATTCTATACAAGCAGAAATGTACAAGCCCACACTTCACCCAACTAGCTCTCTGACACAGCATCTCAGAGCCACAAGCACCAATAGCAGAGCCATTAGCAACAACCTTTGTCTGGTTAAGGGGGTTATTTTTCCCCTTGTAACACAACAGGAGGTCAGACTTTAGCATCCTGATGGGAGATGTCGGACTATTCTACTGACCATACCTTTCAAAGGGCAAATGTGACAGCAGCGGTTGGCAGGTGTGATACAGGACAGATATATGGAACATTTGTATTTTGTTGCAGATCACACCACAACTGACAGGTTATAATAGGTTTAAAATCGGTTTGAAAGGATGTTTTCTTGTTGTATGAATTAAATAAATCAGTTGTTTTAAAAGAACACTGGACAAACCAGAAATTTTATGATATGCAATCATAAGGACGGCTGCATGGGTTCACAGCAGGATTTGAACCCTCACCCCTATCACAGACCCCTTCTGCTTGTGCCAAAGGAGGAATTTTTACCATATATGAGAACCACAATTTGTCCATGTGTTATACAATTATTTGCTAGTCAGCAATAGAATGTTGGGAATAAGGATTTCTGGGATCTACTCCTGCCCCTGGAAGGGGAATGTAGTCTAGTGGTTAAAACAGTCTTTACATGCAGGCGAGCTAAGTACATCATTTTAGCATACTTACTGTGAGAGGCTCGGTGGGTCAAACTTGGGCCTGTCCTAATAGAATCTTGGAATCTAATCTACTAGAAATGACCTTATGCAACCTCTCAATTAAATTATTTGTAAAATGAGCAAGTGTGGGAAATGATACTGATCTTCTGCCTCAGGCAGGGGAATAAAGTCATGTTTAATAAAAAAATGCTATGAAGTACACAAAAATATAAACAGCAATGTGTGGAAGAGGTGAGCTTAAAGCTTCTCACAGCCAGCATAGAAAGCCTTTTGATAACCTATTTTGTGTGAGAAAGGGGAACAAATGAATACACACCCACCCCTGAAACGTGGAATGTTCCACAAAATCTGGAAGAGTTGAAGGGTTTGCTGCTGCCTATCTGTAGCAACCAGAGCAGGTAGATCTCATTAGTTCCAGCTGAGGCATAGAAAAGGCTGGGTGTCTTTCAGAGGTTAAAAGAATAAACTCTAAGAACAGTCAGCTCAGGAGAGACATTGGAGATAACGTGCCAGATTTTTAAAGGTATTTAGGTGCCTAAAGATGCAGCAAGGTGCCTAGTGGGAGTTTTGAAAGTAGCAGTGAGTCAATCAAATGTATTAACCACTAATGAATGAATTTTACATGGACCACATTACTTGTAGTGCCAGACTGGTAATAAAAGGGCAGACAATACCCCCAATAAAACCTATTAAAATGAAGACATCTGCTGTGCACAGAAAAACAATCACACAATCTTGTTGAAAAGAATAGATTGTGCATGCACTGAAATACAGCATTAGGACACCATGATCAGTACAACTGATATAGCTGGGGCAGGAGAAGGGTCTGGAGAAGACACAGTGAGGGGGAAATTAAAAGATGCTGGACATGAAGCAAAAAATTAAATTGGAAAGGAGAAAAAAATAAATTATATTTAACTAAGGAAAGCAGAGAACCACATCTTGAAAGATGACCTAACTTCAGGAAAGTGATATCAGTTACAGAAAGAAATACACTATAGAAGGGGATGTAAATAGTCTAGACTCCATGGTATGTCTTCATTGCAGAGTTAACCCAGACTCTGATCTGCTTTTACCCCTAAGTCCCCTACCATCCACACAAAAACCTCTGCCCTGGGTTTGGAAATGCTTTAAACCCAGAGTTGCTGGGGACATACATTAACACCCAGATTCCACTTAAACTCTAACACCCCCTTTGCAGAGTGGATGCAGGCTATTTAACTCAGGGGCCCTATTTTCATGCCCTTCATTTTCCTGCTGTTGCCAAAATGAGAGTTGCATTAATGCCAACACCTAGAAGAGGCCATTGTCCTGAGCTGGATCCATGCCTTAGCATCAGTTGGAACGGAGCCTGCAGACAGAACTCTAGAGTGGGAAGCCGGAAGTGCTGTACTTTACTGAGTTGGCAGGCTAGGAACACTTCCACCCTGCTGCCTAGGAAGGACAGTCAAGTTCTCTCCCAGTACACTGTGAAACAATCCCTAGAGGAGCACAGCTTAGTGCAATGTTAAGACCCATAGAATAATCCTTTTCAGGTCCTAGTGCCTCATCTGGGCTATTGTAGCACCAGTGTGGATGGGGCTACGCAGATATCATTCAAGTATGATGTAACAGGGTGGATGATCACACCCAGGCTATGCTAACACAGGTGCCCAGACCTGGGTACCCAATCCAGGTACACTCTGGAGTGAAGACATACTCCATGAGACACAGTGAGCCTCACTTACATGTCTCAGAGTCCCAGTCTGGTTCCTGCCCTGCTCCTGGGGAACCACAGCTATATGCTGACCCTTCCTCAGGATGGATTGTAGGATTATAATCCAGACCCTAAAAAATTCATTTGCTAATTCAGGATAACACAAATACCTCCACTTGCGCACAAAATGTGTCCCCTAACTACAACAACAAACATCAGCTATGGAAAAAACAATCCACAACGCCATATTTCCTCATCACATCATCTAAACAACACTATTGCAAATGTTATAAACCAGGGGTCAGCAACCTTTCAGAAGTGGTGTGCCGAGTCTTCATTTATTCACTCTAATGTAAGGTTTTGCGTGCCAGTAATACATTTTAACGTTTTTAGAAGGTCTCTTTCTATAAGTCTATAATATATAACTAAACTATTGTTGAATGTAAAGTAAATAAGGTTTTTAAAATGTTTAAGAAGCTTCATTTAAAATTAAATTAAAATGCAGAGCCCCTGGACCAGTGGCCAGGACCTGGGCAGTGTGAGTGCCACTGAAAATCAGCTCGTGTGCCGCCTTTGGCACATGTGCCATAGGTTGCCTACCCCTGTTATAAACAGTAATTTCTCAGCATGACAAACTCTTTCCATTTAAAAAACAAAGAATTCCTTTCATTACCAATCCTCCAACTAACCATCAGCCAAAAATGTGTCCCATACACACTAACCATCAGCTTCTGCACAACAGCACCCTAATGTTCCAGACAATTAGAAATCACCCATTTCTAACCACTCCACACAGCCGTGGTTAACGGGTGCACATTTTGAATGGAGGTGGAAGGCAGAGGCATATGCATGGTGGATCTGATTGAGATAATGTGGAGAAGGTGATATCATGGTTATAGGCTATAAGGGTTTGGGTGAGGACTTAACTAGTGATTTCCTGACTCTTTTATAGTTGTCTTGATAGCATATGCCCTGGCCTTGAGCAATACCAACTGATTTTTAACAATGTTAGTGCTTGGGGAAATATATACATAATTTGTGGTCCTTTGTGACTCAGATACTATAGATGTAAGAAGGAGTTTGGATTAATAGCAGCAGTGATTGGAAATACTGATGTATGTAATTTTATTTCTGTAGAGGCAATAGCTTTCCTCTCACTAGTGCTTCTGATCCAAACTCTTTGTTATATATACAATACATAAACCACAAGGATTTCTGACTGATTATAAAGCAACAGAGAGTCCTGTGGCACCTTTAAGACTAACAGATGTATTGGAGCATAAGCTTTTGTGGGTGAATGCCCACTTCATCAGACGCATGAAGTGGGTATTCACCCACAAAAGCTTATGTACCAATACATCTGTTAGTCTTAAAGGTGCCACAGGACTCTCTGTTGCTTTTTACAGATCTAGACTAACATGGCTACCCCTCTGATACTTGACTGATTATGTTCTTGAGTATTTAGCTGTTATGTGCCCCTCACCCATGGTCTGCATTGTTAAGTTTTGAATTTTCAGCTATAGAAGTGAAAGATATATCAGACAGCATGCTGTAGTCAGTTATTTGTCTGTTATGTGTTGGTTTTCTGTATACAGCAGTTTTAAATCTTTAAGGACTCTGCTGTCTATGGAGGCCATCAGCCATTTTGTGTTCTTTCTGTGCAGACTGTGACAGAGAGATGCACACTGTACTCTCAGTGAGTTTACTTTTGTTCTTTTTTGTTTGTTCTCTTAATCTAAAGCAAATGTCATTCGGACTGAATATATATGGCTGGTCTTTGTGTATAGAAAAACATGATAGTACCATTATTTATTCCTGAAACATTATTGAGAGCCACAGTAGAGTGTTGAGGGTCTTTGCATTTTTCATACACACCGCTACACTTCCAGACACTCAAGGCCCAAATCACAGCCACCATCTTTTCACTGTGTTGTCTCTGTTGAGCCAAAACATAAAGGAATCAGAGAGAAGGAGGCCCTAGCTGGCACTTACTGCACCCCAGGGGTGTAGGCAGAGGTGGGCCCGGGTAGTCCACATTCTCCCCCCAATTACCACCAAGGCCCACCCAAAGCTGAGCCTGTGAGCGTGCTCCACCACCGCCATCACAACTACTGATTCCTCCCTGGAGGAGTCACCACCTCCACTGGAAGAACACCCAGCTCCCATTGGTTCCTGTGGGCACACAGCATAAGGCAGAAGGGAGCTTGAGGGCAGCCAGGGGCTGATGCCGGGTTTGTGCCCCAGAGGCTCGAGGCCCCTGCACCACAGCAGCCCTGTTCCTGCTATGTATCAGAGTGGTGTGTGGGCTGAGCCATGCCAGCCACAGGGCCTCAGAGCCACCAGCACCACCACCTTCCTGGAGAGGTCCTGAGCAGCCATGCTGAGTCCAGTCCCTCCTCGACACATGCAGATGAGGCATGTGCTGCTCCCTGAGCCTGGCTGCTGCTGTCACGTGGAGACCTGCGCCCAGGGTGTGAGCAGCGCCAGCAGGTGAGTGGCAGCCTTTGCCTGGGGTGGGGCGTTGTAGCCGTTTGCAGCAGTGGAACCTGTGAAGCTGTTTTGCCACAGGTCGGAAAGGAGGCGAGCATGTGGCACTGGGCTGGGAGGTGGGAGGGCACTGCATCTTGGAGCTAGGGTTGCCCATTTTGGTTGGTCGTATTCCTGGAGGTTTCATCACATAATTCTTACTAAAATTTCTGGAGACTCCAGGATAAACCCTGGTGGGTTGGCAATCCTACTTAGAGCCCCCACTGCAAGACGTCCTGCACCTCTGGGTCTGGCCCCAGAGCCTCTTACTTGCAGGGGGTGTGACTGCCCCTCTGCCAACCAGGAAGCCAGCAGGTGCCTCCGTGCCTCTGGGGCGCCTCACGGTGGGTCCAGCTACCGAAGTTGGGGCCCACCCAAAATTCAACTCTTAAGCTATGTCACTGCTGCACCCCCTTCACCCTCTCCCTTTGTGCAGCTCCCACCCACCCAGATTGGAGCAGCCTTGCTTCAGTGCTGGGGAAGACACAAGATAGGACTCATCCCCGCCCACCCCCCATTTCTTCCCCCTTCCAGCTACTGGGCAACTCCCCTGTCCCCCAACCAGAGAGCACCTTCCTCTCCTTGTAGGGTTGCCAGTTGTGGCTGGACATATTCCTGGAGGTCTTATCACATGACATAATCTTTAATGAAAGAGTCATCTTTAATTCCTGGAGACTCCAGGCCAATCCTGGAGGGTTGGCAAGGCTGACTCCTTGGCACAGCCTGATGCCCCCCTGGAGGTGCTGGCAGGCTCGGCAGGACCTGTGCCTGCACGTGGTCGGGATGTATGGAAAGCCTCAGCCCCATGGCTCCTAGCCCCATAGCAGCGCTGGGTCCCTCCCACTAGGGAGCCGGAGCGGGAGGAGTCAGCGCCGGCTCACAAGCGCTGCTGGCCCTGGGTTAGCAGCAGCCGGGACTCACATCGGGGAGGGAGCCAGGGAGGAGCGGGTGAAGGGGGCCAGGGGAGGCTGGCGGGGAGGGGCGGAGCTGGAGGCAGATGGAGGGGGTGGGGGGAAGCGCTTCCCTCCCAGAGCCCTGATCAAATTTCCAGAAGAAGAAGAAGAAGGGAAAAGCAGCAAAGGTCCCTTCTCCGCTTCTCGCCCAGCCTGCCCCACTCGCGCTCCTTTTCCCGAGCCAGGAGCAACATGGTGAGCGGGGCTGCGGCTGGGGAGGGAGAGGCTGGTGCTAGGAGGGGTGGGGAAGGGGACCTCAGAAGAGGGGATCCCGAGGAAGTTTTCTGGGGCGCCTCCTTCTTTCCCTGCCCCCCTCTCACGCATCTTTCTTTCTCTTTCTTTCTTTTGCAGATTTGGAAAAGTCTGTCACTCTTTGCCCTTGTGGCCATCGCCCGGCTGCACGCTGAGGTATGTGAGGGGCTCCGGGCTCCCCTGGGCACTTTTTACCATGACTAGATTTCCAGCTCGCGCACATACCCGACATATTATTAAGTGTAGCTGCAAACCCAGACGAGAGCACGGGGATATTTGGGGTGGTTCGTGCTCGTCGTTCCACGAATCGCGAGCAGCTTTGATCTGCTGCAAAGTTCGAACCTGCAATCTAGGCAGCGGATGAGCATGAACGCAAATGTCTGCCTTTACCAGGGGAGACAAAGCATCCAAAGCAGGGGGATTGGGGGAAAGAATAGATGGCGGGGGTGGGTATTTGGAGGAAGTAATGGTTCTGGGGGGTTCAGAAAAGCGCCCTTGATTATTTACACTTTCCTTCGAGCATTTTAAACAATTAACAGTTTCTCCCTCCAAAGCTTTCAAACAGTTTCATTTGGTGAAAAATACACCCACCGTTGGGAAAAGTAATTTTTTTTCTTGGGGTAAAAGTTTCATCATATAAGTGTGAATGGAGATCCTTGTTATGTATTCCTTTGGGTAGCTAAAGTTACATCTGCCTGGTTTAATGTTAGTGCCTTTTTATATTTTAAAAAGCATAACAGAATTTTGTTCCCATGCACTATATTAGGTTTTGGCAGAAGATTTACAGATCTAAGTCCTGTTATGTGAATAGCCTGTGTTTATATTACTGCACTTTCATGCTTTAAAGTGAGACTGTACTTTCTCTGAACATTTCCTTTTTTACTGCATTGACCTTCTTCAGGAATTAAAAGCTATTAACTCCAAACTCATAAACCCCAAAGTCTGTTGATAGAAAATAAGCGGTGTCTGAATTCCTGGTGCTACAGCCTTTGTGAAAGTGAGGTCTGAAACAAACTATTTTATAATTAAGGCAGGAAAATGTGGAAGTGATTTAAAGAAAATGAACTCAAGCTGCACTAGGGCGAGAAACAGAATGTGCATTTATGAAGAAAAGAGATCTCTGGGGGGGGATCTTTCTTTCCACTTGCATTTTATCCCCCTTCACATTTGTTACAGATGGCTAGCCACACCCTGAAGCATCACAATTTGGCTCTGCCTAAAAATGTATAAACACATCTGATTTCCTACAAAACAACTCATTTTTCTGCCTCCCACCCATTGTCCTCACTACCATGGTTATGGCAGAGACAGGATTTAGACTAATACAAAAGATTAAAAAAAACCCAGAAACTAAAGCTCTCCAGTAAACTCCCCCAGATATCAGCATCTTGCTGAGGAGATGGAAAAATTCAGAGTACTGTGGCATGCCAGGAATGGAGGTGAGATGGAAAGGTGATGGGGTCACAGCTAACACTGCCAAACCGGCCTTAGTGCAGTGTCCATGAAACTGAGAGGGAGTGGATTTGAGCTATAGCATGTATTAACATCTCACATTTTTATGTGTATAATAATACAGTAATACTAGCCTTCTCTTAATGCCTGACATCTTACACAAGTACTCCTGTTCTTCTTCTTACACAGTCAGTATTTCCATACGTCAAGAAGCTGGAATTCAAACAGGAAACAGTTTTACCCATCTTCTTAGGCACGTCTACACTTGGAGCTGGGGGTGCAAGTCCCTGCTCATGTAGCCATACTTGCACTAGCTCTCATCAAGTTAGTGTGCTAAAAATAGTAGTGTAGCAGTGGCAGCACAGGCCGCAGCAATCAGCGGCATAGACTATTCGCCTTGAGTACAAACCTACCTGGATCCCATGGGTGCATACTCGGGGAAGCTAACGTGTGCCGCTACTGCGGCTGCCCTTGCTACTGCAGTTACGCTATTGTTTTTAATGCACTAAGTTGATGAGAGCTGGTACAAGTATGTCTACGTGAGCTGGGAATCACGCCCCCATCTCCCAGTGGAGATGTAGCCACAGGATAGGTCAACACTAAGGCTATGTCTACACTACTGCGGTAAGTCGACCTACGCTATGCAACTCCAGCTACGTTATTCACGTAGCTGGAGTCAACGTGCCTTAGGTCGAGTTACTGCAGGGTCTACACCCGTCAACTTACCTTACTCTTCTTGTCGGTTTGAGTTCAGGGTCGACTGGAGAGCGATCTGCTGTCGATTTGGTGGGTCTTTACTAGACCCTCTAAATTGACCACCGGTGATCGATCTCAGAGTGTCAATCCCAGTTGTAGTGTAGACATAGCCTTAGAGTGGCATGTGGAGTACAGATAATGCATGCCCAGATAGCATGGGTATAAATAGCAGGGTAGACGGTGAGTAGCATAGAGTGTTGTACACACATGACCCCCAGGGTATATATTCTACACGGTTCTCTAGAGTCTAAACACCCAAGCAGTGCTTCCCGAGTCTACACTGCCTTTTTTAGCAGTGTCTTGTCCCGCTGCTGGAGCCTTTACTCACTGCCTCCCCAGGCTGGAGCCTTCCACATGTAGGTACACACCACAGTGAGTGTGGAGTCAGCCTGCCTCTGTCAATAGCTACATGAATCCTACACACCGCCACAAGGGTAAACAAGTTTGGACAAGGCCTCAGTAATAGTAAACAAACTGTAATTAATTCTGGTCAATGTATAAGACAAAATCTCTTTGTAAGAAGGTGTGCATTGGTACAATTGCAATATAAATGTTAAATAATAACCATGATAGTGGTCTGCGCACAAGAGTAGGAGCCAGTGGATTTAGATCAGGGATGAATTTGGACCCTGATGCCAGCTGTGCTACTAGTATTCTGGGTAGCCCAGGGGTTCTCAAACTGGGGGTCAGGGCCCCTCAGGGGGTCGCAAGGTTATTATGTGGGGGGTCGTGAGCTGTCAGCCTCCACTCCAAAGCCCATTTTGCCTCCAACATTTGTAATGGTGTTAAATATATTTAAAAAGTGTTTTTAATTTATAAGGAGGGTCACACTCAGAGGCTGCCATGTGAAAGGATTTGTAGGTGCCTTAATTTTTTTGATGCCCAAATTTAGGCACAATAATATCTCTGTGCCTTAATCTTCCCATCTATAAAATTGGGATAATAAAAACTTAACGGCCAAAATTTTCAAAACCAGGTTTAAAGTTAGGCTGTTCAGTGTGGATTTAGGTATCTGAATAGATGGTTTGATTTTCAAAAGTGCCAAGCACCTTGCATTTCCATTTCAGTCTGTGGAAGCTGGTGAGTGCTCAACTCTTTTGAAAGTCAAACCTTTTAGATACCTAAATATGACCGGCACATGCTATGGGAAATTCTGGCCTACCTGTCTTATGAAGCTGGTTTCGAAGACTAACTAGTTAGTGTTTAGAAAACACTATGAAGTTTAAACCCCTTATCTAAGTGCTATGTATTATTGCTATATGTCAGTGACATGCAATAATATTGTATAAATATAAGTATGTTTTGTTCTGCAGTTAAGTACACATCATAGAAACATATTGTGTGCCTCTTTTAGATTTCAGAGATGATAACCTGTCTAGTTGTTGTCTGCTTTTGGTGGATTCGGTGTTCAGTGCCATTCAGTGTATTCAGAAAATTAACACTGGGCATTAAACCTGTAGTCCCTATGTAGGGAAAATTGCTACTAAGGTCTGCTGGAGTATCTCTCTCTCTACCTGTCTAGGTTTTTATCCTGCACTCACCCCAGTGCTATTGTTAGGCCCATTAGTAATCTTTCTTGAGAAGAAATTGCTTCAAAAAAGGTTCCTGCAGTTCTTTTGTGAAGACTGGAAAATTGTAGACTTGCCAAACCGTGGGAGCTTTTCTTGGCCAAGCTCAGTAACAATCACAAGAGCAATAGACCCTGAGCCCTACCACCCAGATGGAATCCAGCCATCACGCTCATGGAGTTCTATTTATCTTTCTCTTCTGGGGTCAGCATCTGGAATCCCCCTCCTGCCCCCTGGTCGTGTTGGATGACTCAGTTGGAGGGATCAGGATCTCAGTGCAAGATTTGTATGCTAGTGTCACAGGGGCTGCCATGAAGACGGGACTGCTTGTGTTCATAGCTGGCCTTTCTCTGGGTACAGGGGTTGATTCTTGGAAGCAGAGTTTATAGTGAGGTGATTGGATGGCATAGAAGGGAGGAAAGCAAGACTCAAAATGTCTTTTACCTTCTCCATATCCTCTCCCATGGGAAAGAAAATGAGTGTATTAAAAGTTAATCCTTAAGCCTCTAAGTCTCCTATATGGTGCATATCTCATCCCTGGGTACTGAAGGAATAGTATGTAAATACCCAGTTAACAAGAAACGAATCCAGACACTCTGTTCAGTTGTTTTTATGGGGTCAGAGGACTTGTATATATGGGAAACTTTTACCAGTTTTTAACACATAAAACCCTATTGTAGACAGGACACTTTGTATTTGAACATGTGTTAGCTGGCAGGGGTCAACCCTAGTCAGTTTACCTTGACCAGCTAAGGCGTGTCAAAACTACAGCATGCCTTTGTCTACTGGTATAGACATGGCTTCAAGCTAATGGGAATGTTGCCATTGACTTCACTGGAAGCAATATCAGACTCAACATTTCTTTGAATTTTGTCCTGTCTGATATTTGTGCTCTGACACCATCCACCGCCTTGGAATCCTGCCTTTGCGTCTCCGCTTGGCAGGTGGTTGGACCTGCATGTCCATGGTGATGGGCACGTTATAAATGCATTAGAGAAGTGACTTAGCTAGTGCCACACAGCAAGTGCTCAGGTCTGCAGGGTGTTGAATCCTTTGGCCCAATCCAGCAAAACACTTAAGCATGTGCTTAACTTTAAGTGCTGTGCTGAGCACTTGCAGGACTGAGGGCTAACTCAGTAGGTGAATCAGCACTAGAACCTCGGAGCTCTGTCCCAAGAACCCAGTGCCATGCTCTAACCCCTACACCACACTGCCTATACATAGGGATGTTACCAAGGATGAATTCAGCAGCCTGGGCTGATTGGGTGGATATTGCCAGCTTCAGAATATGACAAATGTAGGGTGTGTAATGCATGAGTGTATGTGACTTTGTGGCATCCCTCTGCAAACAAAGCTGCTGTTTACTGACAAGTCTGGGCTGTGCAAATTCACCAGCATTCAGCGAGGGCCTTCATCTGCCAGAGCACAAATTCTTTGCCTGTAATTAACAGGGAGCTGCTGGTGAGAGGCAGCGTAGTGTGCAGATCCCCTCCCCACACAAGAAGAGGGGAATGATTGAAACTCATAGTGTTGCCTACTGCATGGGCTCCAGCTGCTGTTATTGGAGCAGCTGCTTCCTCGTCAGGAGGGACTGGGGGCACCTTTGATCTTTCTTGTGTGGTGTTACATGTCGAGGAACATTTTTCTTTGTACAGATGAAAGTTTGTGACAAAACTCTGCCAGATGCATCCTTCCAAAGTAATGAGACTCCTGTTAACCAGACTTTGTTTTCACATCCCATCCCAGGAGCCAGATGAGATTCCCAGAAGTGCCTTGTTCAGCCAGATTGTGTCTGTCTCCACGGGGGCCTCTGTTATAGACGTTTCTGCTATATTCCAGAGTCTGAGCTGATCTAAGAACAAAGTGAACGTTCTTTGTAAAGGTTTATCCCTCAGGCTGGTGTCTTTGGTGTTATCAAAAGAAAAGACTAAAACTGTTAATACTCTGGTTTATTTTAGAGACGGGTCTGAACAGCAGAGTTGGACTTAGATCTAAATTTTTGCAGAGTTTGTGGGTGCTCTAAGCTGTGGGTATGGGTTCTAATGTATTCTGTGTCATCCTGTGAGTCTATCAGTTATGAGCTCTCTGGAGCTGGAACTGTCCTCTTTGTACATATCTGTACATAGCCCAGCACAATGAGACCCTGATCCTTGATTGAAGTTCCTAGGCCAGTGGTGGGCAAACTACAGCCCACGGGCCGGATCCGACCCCTCAGGGCTTTGGATCCGGCCCGTGGGATTGCCACCCAGGTGGCGCCGCGGGCCCTGCGCCGCTCCCAGAAGTGGCCGGCACCATGTCCCTGCGGCCCCTGGGGGCAGGGGCGGGGCAGAGGGCTCCGCGCACTGCCCTTGTCTGTGGGTACCTCCCCAGAAGCTCTCATTGGCAGGGAACGGGGAACCGCGTCCAATGGGAGCTTCGGAGGAGGTACCCACAGGCAAGGGCAGCGCGAGCCCTGTGCTCCCCCTCCCCCAGGGGCTGCAGGGACGTGGTCCTGGCTGCTTCTGGAAGCGGCACGGGGCCCGCGGCGCCACCTGGGTGGCAATCCCACGGGCCGGATCCAAAGCAGGCAGGGAGCCTGCCCTGGCCCCGCTGCATGCCACTGCCATCCTGGAGCCACTCCAGGTAAGCGATGCCGGGACGGAGCCCGCACCCCGAACCCTTCCTGCACCCCGCACCCCAACCCCCTGCCCTGAGCCCCCTGCTGCACCCTGTACCCCGCACCCCTCCTGCAACCAACCCCCTTCCCTGAGCCCCCTCGTACACCCTGCACCCCTCCTCTGCCCCAATCCCTTGCCCTGAGTCCCTTCCTGCACACCGCAGCCCCTCCCACACCCCGCACTCCCTCCTGCACCACAACCCTCTGCCCCAGCCCTACATTCATGGCCCTGCATTCAATTTCCCCACCCACATATGACCCTTGGGCCAAAAAGTTTTCCCACCCCTGTCCTAGGCACTACTACCATAGTATAAATAATAACTAGTAATTGAAAGCCCAGGCTGTCACAGGGGTGTAAATCATAAAGTCATGTGTAAAAAATCCCAAAATGGTTGAGAACTTAAAAATTGGATGATAACGGACCACAAATCCCAGTGATAATTGAACCTGGTGATATTCTGAACAGAGAGAGTGCTCAGCCGTGCGTGTGGCTGTTTCCATCACTTCACACTGATTCAGCAGACATAACAGTGACACACAGAGTGACAATCCTGGAATCTTTTTATGTAGATAATAAGGTGCTGGATTACCAGGCCTAGAGGCTTATGTCCTGTGTTTAAGCAAGCTTTTCCTGTCACTCCATCAATGTGTCGCAACCCTGACCTTCTTTAGTGGTCAGACGGGAGTTCCAGCCCGTGACCCATTCAATCCTTGATCTCTCTGTTGGAGCTACCAGTTCAGATACCAAGGTGCTCTGAACGCATGGTGATGGGCACCATATAAGACTGCTGATAATCATTGTCATTTATGCTGGCACTGTTGGCAACGTGAGCTCCTAACAATTCTGAAATGGGCTGAGACCAGTGATTCATCTCACCTAGGCTACTGAGCAGACATCAGATAGTAATAATTGATTATTATTTGCTTGGTCTGCAACTCAAACCACCTACTTAGAGGTCAATGTCTGTAGAGCCTATTCCCAATCCCCTGAGCCCTGTGAAGTCTGATTTCCTATTCCACTCCCTAGTTCCCTAATTCCTGCAGTAAATACTTGGAGGCCCAGATGTTGTTGCTGATTCCTGTTAGTTACTGTACAGTTAAATTAAAGAATAGCCTTTGTGACCAGTCAGTCACAGCAAAGATATTGGGACCCACTGGGCTGGGACTCAGGCTGTAGGCTCCTTTGTGATGAGCTGGCTAGGAAGGGGTAGGGGGTCAGGTGGATTTGCAGGGAAGGGGATCTCGTGTCTCCTTAGCTCAGCTGTATCTGGATCCCTCAATCCCACATTCAAGCAGCTGAGCAAATGTGGTGGTGAAGCAGACTAAAGGCTGATTTGAAAGCAGGAGCTGGCTCAATGGCTTTTATATCATTGGGGGGTGAACTACTCCTCCCTTGCTCTCTGAAACACACCCAGAAAGCAACCAGACAGCCAAGAGATAGGAGCTACAGATGGAAAAGATCTGTTAGGTCCCATCCAGTCCATCTCCTGCTGAGTAGCACAGGGTGGTTCCCCATAGTGCTCCGGGGCTGTACCCAGTCCACTTTTGTCCCAAATGGTATGATGCCCACCATTTCCTTGAAACACTATTATACTGTCTAATGTTCTCATGGGTAGCAAGCTTTTCCTGATGGTCAGCCTAAATTTTCCTTTGCTTATTTCATCCCATTATTCCGAGTAATACCACCCTAAAACTGTAAACTCTCTGGCGTGGAGATTATCTTTTGATTATGCGTGTGTACAGTGCCTAACCCAGTGAGGCCTTGATCCCTGACCTGGATCTCTAGGTAGGTGCTGCTGCAATCCTAACAGATAGAGGAATCAGTGCAGACAGAGGATTTGAAAGACTAGGTAACATGACAAGAGAAAGGGGCAGGTTTCAGAGTAGGAATGCAGGGTGACTGTGCATGCCTCATGCTCCACCGCAGCTCTCCCAAGCTAGGCTAGGGCAGGGTTTGGAGCAGGCCAGAGGAGGGGCTGAGGTGTGGCCAGGGAGTCCGTGGTCTTTAAAGCATGGGCACCTAATCTTCATCCATTGACAGGAGATCATCAGCCACCATCACCAGTGCAGTGTCTGCACAGCTCCTGGACCAGAATCCCAACTGAACAGGTCAGAGACATTTGGACTCTAACTCGGGGTGGGCAAACCTACGGCCCATGGGCCGCATCCAGCCTGACAGCCATTTTAAACTGGCCCTCGAGCTCCTGCTGGGGAGCAGGGTCTGGGGCTTGCCCCGCTCCGGCACTCCAGCCGGTGTGCAGGGTTGGGGGCTGCTCCACGTGCCTCCCATTGGAGCGACATGGCCCCCCTCCGGCTCCTACGCGCTCCAATGGCCCCCTCTGGCACTCCAATGGGAGCTGCAGGGGCAATGCCTGTGGATGGGGCAGCATGCAGAGCCCCCTGGCTGTGCCTCTATGTAGGAGCCGGAGAAGGGATATGCCGCAGTTTCCGGGAGCCGCTTGAGGTAAGCGCAGCCCGGAGCCTGCACCCCTGAGCCTCTCCCCATGCCCCAGCCCTGATCCCCCTCCCGCTCTCCGAACCCTTCCGATCCAGCCCGGAGCACCCTCCTGCATCCCAAACTCCTCATCCCCAGCCTCACCCCAGAGCCCACACCCCCAGCTGGAGCCTGCACGCCTTCCCGCACCCCAACCCCTTGCCCTGATCCCCCCCTCCCACACCCTGAACTCCTCATTTCTGGCCCCACCCCAGAGCCCTCACCCCCAACCAGAGCCCTCACCCCCTCCCATACCCCAACCCCCATTTTGTAATCATTCATGGCCCGCCATACAATTTCTAGTCCCAGATGTGGCCCTTGGGCCAAAAAGTTTGCCCACCCCTGCTCTAGATACTGCTGGAGTTATCTTGTTCTTGATGATTTCCCCCAGAAATTGGCATTTCAACATATGCTGATAGCTGGAAAGATTATCTGCAGCCAAAGGTGGTTTCTTTGTAATTTTACACTCTGGGTCACACAGAATCTTTGACAGAGCTAAGACTAGAAGCCAAAATCTTGATGATCTAGCCAGTAGGTGGGGCTTGCTCCCACCTCACTCCCTGCAGATTGCCTGTAAATTTGTGAGAATATTTCTTTAACTGGCCTTCACTGGTAAATATTGGTAAGAACTCAAAACCATAAGCCTTCATCACAAAGCTCCATTCACTGTTGATTTCATAGTTAAGTCTTCTCAGGTGCCTGTTCTGCCAAGCAGGAAAGTCAGTGGAGATTCAGAATGTCAGTTGGAGTGGGAGGTAGAGTAGCTTGATGCGTGACTGAAGCCCAGAGAGAAATGTGCCGATCTAAGAAATCTGTCCATACTTAGGACACAGTATGGGACAATAAATCTCCATCTATAGCGGTGGCCCAACCAACTGCAACCTCAGGGCCAAATCTGGCTCTCAGGATCCTGTAATACAGCCCTTGGCTAGTCCCTCCTTGTAACTTCTGCACAAGGATAAAGCTGATCAGCTCCTAAGACTTCAGGTGAAAAACGAGGCGTTCCTATGCGTCCATCAGGACAGATACAAATGAGGCAGAACCCACAAGTTGCTGGCACATTGCCAGCACGGCCCTTGGTGGTATACAGTCTGGGTGTTGCTCCAGGTGTACAGTCTGGGGCTGTTTACTTGATGACTAATCAGTCTGGAATGCAATTCCTAGAGGCCTTTCTGTGCCACTGGGACCCCTGCCATTAGAGCACGGGTAATTGTAGCCCGAAACCAACTGCTTTCCTGCTGCATGCTGTAACTCTTCGCAGATGTGCCAAGCTACCTCTGGGCTTTTGTCTTCAGCCTTGTCTTTGGCTGCTCTTTTCCTTTATGGTTGAGGAAAGGGCACTGTATATGAGGAACTGGTTTCCAGCCCTCAAAGCTCAGGGGTCATGTTAGTCACATGTGGATTGTTGTCTGTGCTTGGGAGAAGTAAAATTCTCCAGGGACAGTGGGAATGGATGATTTGAAAGGATTGTAATCCAGTTTCAAAAAAGGTAGATTCATGTTGGAGAACAGTTCATTGAATCCAGGAGTATGGACAGCTCAGGTAGTGAAACTGGACCATTCATCTTTAGGTCACTGGTCTGAATTTGGCCTGCATCAGCAGAAACTGTAGTATCTTACTGACAGGCAGACCAGTGTCAAGATGAACCTTTTATTATGAACAGGGACTATGTATAGCAATGAGGTAACAAATTTCCTACTGCCCTGTGTACTGTAGCTTGTGACTGCCCTGCCCTGGGCTGCTTTGTTTCTGACCCAGCAGGGAGTATGTCCCAGGAAACCCAAAGACTGCATGAAGAGTGTACAGGAACGCTTGTAAGTGCATTACTATACTTCCTGGAGGACGTAGGCCTTGTCTACATTGCGGGGACTCCAGTTGTATAGCTGGCTCGTGTAGCAATGCTGGCATAACTCTGTAGACATAGCCTACAGTGATGGAAGGGGTTTTTCCATCACTGTACGAACATCACTTCCTGGAGCGACAGTAGGTAGGTTGACAGAAGCATTCTTCCTTCACTCTGGCTGTATCTACATCAGGGGTCAGGTTGGCTTAACTACGGCACTCAGGGAGTGGATTTGTCACATGCTAGTGCTGTAGCCTCGCTGACCTAAGTTTTACATGTAGACCAGGCCTGACTCTATAGGAGAGAAACTGCAAGTCTGATGGCTGTTTGGTTGGTGGCTCCATGTGATGTGAGCTGGTGAGCTCATTCCTGTCCCTAGAGGTGGGGGTGCTGGTAGGAGGAATATTAAAATAACCTTCCATATAGGGTACTCATGGGGGCCGTCTCAGCAGAGAGGCCCAGGATTGAATTGCCACAGAGACTCCATTTCTCCTTTGCCCCTGCAGGTGAGGCTCCAGCTGGGGCTAAGTCACGTCAATGGGGGTGGCGTGAAGGAAGCTTGCTCTGCCACTGCCCAGGCTGCACCTATTCTGTGGCCAAAGAAAGGACTTCAGTGTTCAGGGTTGTTAGCTACAGTACGATATCCACCCAGATAAAAGCAGCTTCGCCTGGCAAGAGATCTGATTATTGTTACCTTGTGAAAACAACACTGTGGTCCACTATCACTGAGTGTCCCAGCTCACCAGGTGTGAGTGTGTGTGTGGAGGGGGGCGTCTTGCAGCCCCTTGCTAGTCTAGTAACAGTTAATAGACATTCATCCCAAAATAGCCACCTGGACTTTTAATTCCACGTAGCAGAGTGTGGCAGGGCCCCCTTGGCTTCTGCCTCTGCTAGGTTCACAAAGTCACTCAGAGACCCTGGGTTTAGTAACCACTGGTTCACTCTATTCTCAGGCTTGTTCCCACCACCGTTTCACTATGTATAAGTAACCCTTCACCATCTGCAGGGAGGGGAGAGCTACCTCCCTGCTTCCATTCCCCACCTTTTCCCTTTCATCCTGCTCTCCCTGGCTTCCTTCCCCTAAGGCTTTTAAGCAGCCCCAGGCTAATTAGGTAGCAGCTGTCTCTGCCTCCCCAGTTAGGGCCAGGTTACCTCCAGCCCCCACTAATTTGTTCCCCTAACGAGGAGTGAATGACACAGAGGGCTGAATCTGCAACCCTTTGCCCAGCACCCTGTCACACTCCACAACAGAGAAAGTTTGTCACACTTTGTAATTGAAGGAGCAGTCAGATTGTCAGGCCATGACCTGGGGCTGGGTGTTCTGGGTTAGATCCAGTGAACTTCTCTCCTGCCCCAACACCACCCAGCACCTCCTCTTAGGAGAAGCAGGCAAACCTTTTTATGTCACCTAAGGAGTCCAGATTGCTAATGCCTGATGGAAGTGCTTGGAGACCTAGGTTCACTGCCTGTCCTTCCCAGGTGACACTGTTCTTTGGGCCGGTGTGTCAGGGCGGGGGCACCTCCAGCAGGGGGCAGAGAAGAAGTATAGTATGCCTCGTCACACTGTTACACGTTCCCGACTAACTTGCGCTGTCTGTATTGTGCTTTTGAAAGAATCCCTGTGCAGGTCTCTGTGTTCACTATGCTGAAGAGTCAGAACTCAAATGTTACAAAATAAGGGTGTGTAGATGGCTGGATTTGTTGTGTTTTATCAGTCCTATTACCTACAGAGCAGCCAAGTTAACTATAGGGCAGCCTGACAATCTGGTAGTGCAGGGCTGGCTCTCATTGGCTGAGAGGCCTGTTTGGAGTATAATAAACATGGCCTCATGGTTTAGAGGCATGATGGCCTAATGCGTTCGGTCACTCAAGAAGTGTGTGTAGACGGGATAAGCACACTCCCTGTCATGCAGAATTGTTCCCTACAATGCACTTATTAAGCCAGGGTTTTCAAATGTGGCTACTGCCCAACCTGAGACACTTTAAAGGGGCCTGAGATTCAGAATGGCCAAGCACCCATCTGCTGAAAAACTGACCCTTTTACAGTCTTTCAAGTTGGTGCCAAGAATCAGTAGCCACTTTTGCAAATCCTGGTCATTAGTGTCTTAGCCAGTCTAGCTTTCTATGTCTCATATTATGCTGCCTCCTTCCTATTCTTTGCAGAGACAATGTCTACACTATGAGTTTAGGTCAAATTTAGCAGCGTTAAACCGAATTAACCCTGCACCTGCACACAACGAAGCCATTTACTTCGACATAAAGGGTTCTTAAAATCGATTTCTGTACTCCTCTCCGACAAGGGGAGTAGCGCCAAAATCGGTATTGCCATTTCAAATTAGGGTTAGTGTGGCCGCAATTTGACGGTATTGGCCTCCGAGAGCTATCCCACAGTGCACCATTGTGACCGCTGTGGACAGCAATCTGAACACGGATGCACTGGCCAGGTAGACAGGAAAAGCCCCGCCAACTTTTGAATTTCATTTCCTGTTTGCCCAGCGTGGAGAGCACAGGTGACCACACAGAGCTCATCAGCACAGGTAACCATGCAGTCGGAGAATCGAAAAAGAGCACCAGCATGGACCGTACAGGAGGTACTGGATTTGATGGCTATATAGGGAGAGGATTCAGTGCTAGCAGAAGTCTGTTCCAAAAGACAAAATGCCAAAACATTTGAAAAAATCTCCAAGGGCATGATGGAGAGAGGCCACAATAGGGACTCATATCAGTGCCATGTGAAAGTTAAGGAGCTCAGACAAGCCTACCAGAAAACCAAAGAAGCAAATGGAAGGTCCGGGTCAGAGCCGCAGACATGCCACTTCTATGCTGAGCTGCATGCAATTCTAGGGGGGGCCGCCACCACTACCCCACCTCTGACCGTGGATTCCGAGGCGGGGGTAATCTCAGCCATGCCTGAGGATTCTGCGGACGGGGAAGATGAGGAGGAGGAAGATGAGCTTGCAGAGAGCACACAGCACTCCGTTCTCCCCAACAGCCAGGATCTTTTTCTCAGCCTGACTGAAGTACCCTCCCAACCATCCCAAGGCGTTATCCCAGTCCATGAAGCCATGGAAGGGACCTCTGGTGAGTGTACTTTTGTAAATATAAAACATGGTTTAAAAGCAAGCGTTTTTTAATGATTAATTTGCCCTGAGGACTTGGGATGCATTCGCGGCCAGTACAGCTACTGGAAAAGTCTGTTAATGTGTCTGGGGATGGAGCGGAAATCCTCCAGGGACATCTCCATGAAGCTCTCCTGGAGGTACTCCAAAAGCCTTTTCAGAAGGTTTCTGGGCAGTGCAGCCTTATTCCGTCCTCCATGGTAGGACACTTGACCACACCATGCTAGTAGCAAGTAATCTGGTATCATTGCATGACAAAGCCTGGCCGCGTATGGTTCTGGTGTTTGCTGGCATTCAAGCAACATCCGTTCTTTATCTCGCTGTGTTATCCTCAGGAGAGTGATATTGTTCATGGTAACCTGGTTGAAATATGAGAATTTAATTAAGAGGACAGGGGTGGCTATTCTTACTGGGCTGTTTGCCTGTGGCTGAAAAGAAATCCTTCCCTGCAGTTAGCCAAGCGGGGTGGGGGTGGGAGTGGATCATTGGCGCTGAGCTTTTCGCGTTTGGCTAGCAGGGATCTTCCCTGAGACCAGCCGCACGGTGGGGGAAGGGATAAAGCGATCATCCCAGAGAATTGGATGGGGGGAGGGGGTTAGTTTGGTTTCTACTGCTGCACATTAACAGGAAACCGCAGTACTCAACGGGCTTTGCTTGGTATGTGGGAAAGGAGGGTGCTGCTTTTAGGAAGGTTGCAGAAACCAAAAGACAATGGCTTACCATGGCCGCATGCAGGGCCGCCCAGAGGATTCAGGGGACCTGGAAATTTTGGGGGCTCCTTCCATTAAAAAAAAGTTGCAATATTATAGAATACTATATTCTTGTGGGGGCCCCTGCAGGGCCCGGGGTAAATTGCCCCACTTGCCCCCTCCCCCCCTCCCCAGGTTGCCCTGGCTGCATGCAAGCCGAATTCTGTTGCCCGGACCTGCGTCTGTGATCTCTAACACCAAAGCCGCAGGCACTCAAGATGCAAAATGCGACCTTGTGCCAAAATCACATGTGCTATGTAATGTGAATAGTGTTTTTCACCGTGAAAGAGTATAAGCATCGTTCTGTAAAATGTATCTTTTTAAATACTTCTCTCCCTTTTTTCCCTCCCGTAGCTGCAAATTTTTCAAGCCTCCCTCCTCCGTCCCAAAGGCTATCTCAGTTAAGGCGGCGAAAAAACCGCACGCGAGATGAAATGTTCTCTGAAATCATGCAATCGACCCGCGATGAAAGAGCTCATCTGAATGAGTGGAAGGACACCCTATCCCAGTACAGGAAAGCTGCCAGTGAACGTGAGGCCATGAGGGACGAACGTGAGGAGAGGAGAGATGCTCGAGATGAGAGGTGGCGAATGCAATGCTGGGGCTGCTGCGTGATCAAACTGACATGCTCCAGCATCTGGTGGAGCTTCAGGAACGGCAGCAGGATCACAGAGTGCCACTGCAGCCCCTGTATAACCACCCTCCCCCCTCACCATGTTCCATAGCCTCTTCACCCAGACCATGTAAGAATGCGCGGGGGGTGAAGACTCCGTGCACCTTCCCACTGCACCCCAGTGGACAGCCCAAGCAAAAGGCTGTCATTATTTGGAACTTTTGAAGTGGCCTTTTCCTTCCCTCCTATCCTCCTCCCAAACCCCACCCGGGCTACCTTGTCAGTTCTCTCCCTCTTTTTCTAATCGATTAATAAAGAATACATGATTTTTAAACTATAGTGATTTTATTTCCTTTGAAAGCAAGCTGTGATCGAAGGGGGAGGGTGGGTTGCTTACAGGGAATGAGTCAATCAAGGGGGCGCGTTTTCATCAAGGAGAAACAAACAGAACTTTCACACTGTAGCCTGGCCAGTCATTAAACTGGCTTTCAAAGCTTCTCCGATGTGCAGCGCTTCCTGGTGTGCTCTTCTAATTGCCCTGGTGTCTGGCTGTGTATAATCAGCGGCCAGGCGATTTGCCTCCCACCCCGCCATAAAGGTCTCCCCCTTACTCTCACAGAGATTGTGGAGCACACAGCAAGCAGCAATAACAATGGGAATATTGGTTTGGCTGAGGTCTGAGCGAGTCAGTAACGTGCGCCAGCGACCCTTTAAACATCCAAATGCACATTCTACCACCATTCTGCACTTGCTCAGGCTGTAGTTGAACAGCTCCTGACTACTGTCCAGGCTGCCTGTGTATGGCTTCATGAGCCATGGCATTAAGGGGTAGGCTGGGTCCCCAAGGATAACTATAGGCATTTCAACATCCCCAATGGTTATTTTCTGGTCTGGGAAGTAAATCCCTTGCTGCAGCCGTTTAAACAGATTAGTGTTCCTGAAGATGCGAGCGTCATGAACCCTTCCCGCCATCCCACGTTGATGTTGGTGAAACATCCCTTGTGATCCACCAGTGCTTGCAGCACCATTGAAAAGTACCCCTCGTGGTTTATGTACTGGCTGCCCTGGTGCTCCGGTGCCAAGATAGGGATATGGGTTCCATCTGTCACCCCACCACAGTTAGGGAATCCCATGGCAACAAAGCCATCCACTATGACCTGCACATTTCCCAGAGTCACTACCTTTGGTAGCAGCAGCTCAGCAATTGCTTTGGCTACTTGCATCACAGCAGCCCCCACAGTAGATTTGCCCACTCCAAATTGATTCCCAACTGACCGGTAGCTGTCTGGCATTGCAAGCTTCCACAGGGCTATCACCACTCGCTTCTCAACTGTGAGGGCTGCTCTCATCTTGGTATTCTGGCGCTTTAGGGAAGGGGAAAGCAAGTCACAAAGTTCCATGAAAGTGCCCTTACGCATAACAAAGTTTCGCAGCCACTGGGAATCGTCCCACACCTGCAACACTATGCGGTTCCACCAGTCTGTGCTTGTTTCCCGGGCCCAAAATCGGTGTTTCACGGCTATAACCTGTCCCATTAACAGCATGATCTCCAAAGCACCGGGGCCCGCGGTTTGAGAGAATTCTGTGTCCGTGTCCATATCCTCATCACTCTTGTCGCCATGTTGCAGTCGCAGCCTCCTCCTCGCCTGGTTTTTGAGGTTCTGGTTCAGCATAAACTGCACGATAATGCGCGAGGTGTTTACAATGTTCATGACTGCTGTCTTAAGCTGAGTGGGCTCCATGCTTGCCGTGGTATAGCATCTGCACAGTTCACCCAGGAAAAAAGGCACGAAACGGTTATCTGCCATTGCTTTCACGGAGGGAGGGGTGAGGCTGTACCCAGAACCACCAGCGACAATGTTTTTTGCCCCATCAGGCATTGGGATCTCAACCCAGAATTCCAATGGGCGGGGGAGACTGCGGGAACTATGGGATAGCTACCCACAGTGCAACGCTCCTGAAGTCGACGCTAGCCTCGGTACATGGACGTACACCACCGAATTAATGTGCTTAGTGTGGCCGCATGTACTCGACTTTATACAGTCGGTTGCCCAAAATCGAATCCTGTAAATTCGGAGTAATCCCGCAGTGTAGACATACCCAAAGCCACAACCTAATATCTCTCCAAGTCAGCCAGTTTTTCTTTATATTCTTCTCAAATAAATAAGGCAAATACATATTCCCTTTCCTTATTTCATCCCATTAGTCTTAATTATAGCCCTATGTTCATGAATACATAATTCCCCTCCTTCCTTCTTATCTCCACCCTTCGACCTATGTTGCCTCCACTGCTCCATGTTTAGCTCTTTAATGTCCTCATAGCACAATCCCTGCCAAAGAATGGTCACTCTTTCAAGTGTCTCCAATTTGGCCATATCTTTTTGGTAACATGGTGCTCAGAACTGAACATTTAATGGCCTCTCCAAACACTGTGGAGGAAAGTGATTGGCGGTGCATTTAGTCATGGGGTAATGGGGGATGACATGTCAATCAGATGCCTGCATGGCAATGAAGTAAAGTGGGTTGCTACCACCTAACTCTGTTATCTAATGTTTTGCCATTGACTGAAAGATCTCAGATGCTCTTAACAGCCTAAGAGTGTATGAGACACCAGCACAGAGTCCTTGGAGAGGTGAATTAGTTGGGGTCATCATGATTTTATCAGGACAATTTTACATCCTGTGCATGATATTACATTGTATGGGGCCCCTCTGCTGAAGCCTATGGCCAGGACTTGCCCAGAGTTACAAATGCATTACTATTAGTGAAGCTCTTTGAGACCCTTGGATGGAAGGTGCTGTAGACATGCAAAGAACTATTATTGTTTTATATTATCTGTTGATATATTAATAACATTTTTCCAGCCACACTGGGCTAAATTATTGAAAAATGAACAGATGCACATGGGGAGTAGCAATGAAATTGAGTTCTAAAATGGGGACCCCCCTCATTTGGGATGGGGTACACTTGAATGCTGTCAACTGACCCAGAGATAGAGACAGACATCCATGGAGGCAGAGCTGAGGTAGTGCATAGAGGGGGGGGTTGCGTTTTTAAAGCTCGCTTCCTCTCTGAGGGGAGCAGGAAGCAGCTTTCATGGCTTATCACTTATTCATGGCTTTTGTTTGTAGCACAGAGATAACAAATGGAGACATGCTGTAGGGATGGCACTTGACATTATGATAATATAGATTCTCCATTAATTTAATGTTGTCGTTAGGCAGCAGCTCTATGCACAGGGCAGAATTGCTCACTATCCCTGACAGGTCTATCTAAGGTTGACAAGGAGAAGATGGGTTAGCGATTCCCATTAGTTGCTATGGCAACCAACGGAAATTACTTTCCTTCCTCCACTTTTTTCCTCCCCCTCTCCCCAGCAGTGAAGATGTTGTTAAAACAACAAGATAATTTTTTAAAAAATATTTCAGCTGCTGTCTTCTGATTTTAAAAAGTATGTTATTCATATTTTTATAGCAAAGTCTTTGTGAATAGAAAAGTAGCGGCTATAGACTAGTGATTAGGCAGGGGTAGGCAACCTATGGCTCCTCAGAGGGACTTAGGCATTGCAATGCTGAGCATCATGGTGCCTAACTTTTAGGCACCTAGAAAATCACAGGAACCCTGTGATCCATAAAGCATGAGTTAGACACCTAGGCTCCTATACAATGCATGGGGAGAGACAGGCGCCTTAGCTTACAATGCAATCTACAAAAACCAGCACACTAGGGAGGGAGACACCTAAACTACCCAATGAGAGATGCTGATGACAGAGGTGTGTCCTTAGCCCTGCCCTTTTCATGGAGTTCAGCCCCTATGTTCAGGCTGCAGGGAGGTACCTAGCTCTGCTAGGGATCCACAATCAGGACCCCCTCTCCTGAAGCCAGGTGACTTAGGTGTCCAAGTTGTTTCTTGTGAGAATGAGTGAGTCACCTGCCTCGCTCCACACAAAACAGCTGGAGAAGAAGGAGGTGGTCATGCTGGTAACTTTCAGCCCACTGGTTAGAGCGCTACCTGGGATCTGGGTTCAATTCACCTCTCTGCCTAAGGGAGAAAGAAGATTTGAACAGGGAGGTCTCCCCGCTGTCAGTCATTGGACTGAGAATGACTTTCCAATCCAATGGTTAGGGCACCCATGTGGGAGGTTTGAGACCCAGAGTTCAGTTCCCCTTCTCCAATGACTATTTAAGTATTTATCCACAGAGGAACAGCTTCAACAGGACAGCCTGAGGGAATCCCCCCTTAGATGAGCCCATGGCTCACTGGGTAGAGCACACTCCATGTCGGGGAGACTCCCTTGTTCAAATCCTTTCTCTCCTCAGGCAGAGGGGAGAATTGAACCTGGGTCTCCCACATCCCAGGTGAGTGTTCTAACCACTGGGATAAAACTTATTCGGTGAGTGGCAGCACCACCAGCACCTCCTCTGGCCAGATTTTGAATGTTTCCCAGTCTGCTGGTAGGTGGCCTCTGAGCACACCTACCAGGTAGGGGCCCTACTCGTGAGTTAGGCAGATGAACACTTATCTTCCGCTGGTTTGTGGATCACTCTGGGACTTATCCAGCAGGTAGGCCCCCTGATGCCTAGTAGGGCAGAAATATACATGCACCTAGGGAACTTTTACTGCAAAAACTTAGGCAGCAAGTGAGTTTGGGTGCCTACAGGGTTCGGCAGCAGCCAAGTGGGAGTTTTGTGAATTGCAGTGGAGCCTAAAACAGGGACTTAGGTGCCTAAGTCCTTTTGTGGACCTGGGCGGGGTCTGAAGTGCTATGTTACTGTGACAGCCATTTCCAAACCGTGAGACCAAAGATTCTTCTCTGACTTGTGTCCGAAACAGAACTAGGACCCAGCACCAAGAACGCTGATTCAAGCTCTGTCACTGACTGTCTGTATGACCCTGGGCAGATCACTTAACTGCTCTGTGCCTTGGTTTCTGCTTCTGTACAATGAGGATAGTATCACTTTACTACTTCACGGGGCGGTTGCAGGGCTAAATTACCTAATGCTTGTACGGTGCTTTGAGATCCGTGGAGGGAAGGTGCTTTCTCTCTGTCAGATCCAATGAATTGCGGTCTCTATCAGCCGCTCTTTTCCTTCAGAATAGAGTTTGTGTGTTGTCTGTACTGTTGTTCGTCTAATAAATGGTGCTTATAAGAAAATAAGAGCCCCAGTTCTTGTCACAGTGAACAGTCTGACCTCACAGTCTGACCCTCCCTCCTTGTCCTCTGGCAGCTGAAGCCCAGCATACAGGAAACTGTTTTAGAAATGCGTCCATTTACCTATAGAAATGACCTATTTGTGGGCGTTGAACATAGATTTAGATTGTTTTGCTGGCCCCTGCTACTCCTCCACCCTCTGTGTGTCCCAACCCTCCCCAGACTCCTTGGGGTGAGGTTAGTTAAAGTCTAGACAGTTTCTGCTGAGCCCTGCATTCCTTCCATGCAAACAGCTCAGTCCAGCCATCTGAACGCCCTTCTGTTTCCCCCATACAGTGAAACTGCAGCATAGGCATGGTTCTCCCAGAGAAGCTAGGATTGATCTTGGGTTTGCCTGTGATACTGAGGGGGGTTAGTAGTAGCTCTGCTACTGGTAAAATAAGAGAATAATCTTCCCACACACACCCGGGTAAGAATAGAGCGAGCTTGGCCTCCATTGAGTTTACAGCAACCTCTGAGGCAAGCTGACAGGCCTCATTTTCTCAGCAGGGGAAGGCTGAGGTACTAATTGAAAAACCTGGAGATTGCAGGGGGCACATTGAACCTACTGGCTTAGCCCAGCTCAAAGAGATGTAATAATCCAATGATCGATGCTCAGCCCTCTCTGTAAGGAATGACATGTAGCTGTGCCGCCTTAGGGAAAGCCCTGAGAGTTGTCACCTCCAAGACGCAGAAAAACCAGCCACCCCTCCTGACCAACAAAAAGGGTCCTTGTGCCGACTCTAGCTAATTATTCATAAAAGGTTTTAGAGAATCATTTGACACAAAAAATAACACAACCTGTGTATTTTTATGTTGGTCTATCATTTTTCTTCCCTTATCCTAACATGGCACTGCAGTCTGGACTATAGGGATGTGTACTATGGAGACCTCTGATGTGTCCCAGTGAAAAAAAAAGCCAGCATGTTAAATCTGTTCACTGGCAAGGCAGTACAGCAACCAGGCAGGCCAGTTAAAAATCAGCCAGTTGGCAACCCTAGGAGTCCTGGGATTGAGCCTCAGTTGTGACTCAGGGAGTTGCTGCCCCACAGCACATCACTAGCCTATGCTCCTCATTTCCTGATGAGGTCACAGGGCAGCAATGGTTTGCATCACCTTGGGATTTGCCGTCATGCTGTTTGTCACTGGCTTGCACTCCCCATCCCTCCCCCCCCCCCCCCCCCAGGCTGTGGAGGGTGCAGCTGCCCTGGCTACACAAGGGGCAGGGCTACAACAATCCAGAATCCTTGAATTCTCACTCAGCTGCCTGAACTAGTGAGAGTGCGACCAGGTGGGCTTTTCCCAGCCCCTTTCCAACAGTGCTCATCCTGACCCCTGGCCCATCAACACAGGACGTCACCAGAACGACACCACCAGGCTCTTGGGAAAGGGCTACAAGGGTTTCAGCAGCTTTAGCTGCCCTGCGAGCGTCCTCCCTCCCTAAGCCCGGCAAGCAGATGCTGAGTTTAATTAGGGGACATGAGAAGCATATCCAGAATAGTCTCAGGCTTTGCAGCAGCACGTCCTGGCGTTGATCCAAAGAACATTCACTCACCCACGGAGCAATTCGATCAGCACAGTGCAACATTCTGAGAACCCCCTAGAGCAGGGCTTGGGAGGGGCCATGAGAAGGTCCTTATGATGCTTTCTGAAGAATGAAACAGCAAGGAAGCCAGGGATTTCCTTCCTTCCTTCCTTCCTTCCCCTTTCACCTCTTTCTGTTTCATTCCTCTTACCATGATGTGCAAAGAATCCAGACGCATAAATAACCCTAGAGGTGGGGCCAGTCCCTCTGCACTGCACTGCCTGCAGCAAATTTATTCATCCCACACACAAACTCCACATTGTGTATTTCCCAGTCTAGGTGATCTATTCCATATTCAGGAAAACCACAAACAAAGAAAGAACAAACATAAAGGGCCTGATTCTCCAGTGCTTTGCACTTTGTCTCATCAGTTATACCTGTGCAAAATGAGTGTACGATGTTATCAGTGATGCACATGTGAGAGGAAGGATGGTCCAGTGGTTTGGGCTGTAGCCTGGGACTTGCAAGGCCTACGATTTATTCCCTGATCCATTACAGACTTCCTGTGTGACAAGTCACTTAACCTCTTTGTGCCTCAGTTCTCTATCTGTAAAATGGGATAATAGCACTTCCCTATCCTACAGGGGTGTTGTGAGGATAAGTACATTACAGCTTGTGTGTACAGCTTGTGTGGTGCACAGATATTATGGTAGTGGGGACCATATAAGTATCTAAAATCAAATTCTGATTGGGTAATACTTCATTCAAGTGTAAATGAAAAGGCATAAAACAAAAGAGTCAGGCCTTATGTCTCTAGCTGCCATGCTCCTGTTCCATATATGGACTGGTTACGCACATGGGCAGCAGGTATAATAGGCTAGAGGAGGCTAAGTCTCCCCTGGCGCAGCCGCTGCTGACCCTGCCACCGGATGCCTGTCCTGTGGTGGCCCCGCCTCTTCCCCTCCCTGCTGGGAAGGGGCTTCTGCCAGAAGTTTTTGCTTATTTATTATGTGCCATGCAGGTTCCCAGGCGGCTGAGGAGGTGGTATCTGCTACTCAGCTTCCTGGGTCCCTTGGACCCCCCCAGGGAGATTACTGATGAACCCGGGAAGGTGAGTAGCAGATACCGCCTGCGCAGCTGCCGGGAAACCTGCATGCCGCATAGAAAAGCTCAGCGTTCTCCGCCCGCTGCTGCCCAGCTGCTCCTCTCCAGCACTCGGCCCCCTGCTCCAGAGGTCCCTGGCTGCTCACCAGTTACTCCTCTCTTCCCCGCTCAGCCCCCTCCCCGCTTAGTCCTCTCACCGTGTGTGTCCCTCCTCTCCTTGCCCCTCGTCCTCACTCGCCCCCCCGCCACTCACTGCATGCGCCCCTCCTCTCCTTCCCCCTCCCCACTCAGCCGCCCAGCTGCCACTCGAGCAGGGAAGCGGGAGGAGGAGAGGAAGGACAAATGCAGTGAGTGGTGGCGGGGGGACCAAGCAGGGGAGGAGAGGAGGGATGCACGCAGCAAGCGTGGAGGGGCGGGGGAGGAGAGGAGGGACACACGGTAAGCGGCGGCGGGGGGGGGGCAGAGTGAGGAGGAAGGAGAGGAGGAGTGCACCCGGCGAGTGGGGAGGGGGCCAAGCGAGGCCTGGGGTGGAGTGTGGGCGGGGCTGCAGACAGAAGAGGCGGGATTGGGAGCTAGCCTTCCCGAGGGGAAGCTTCACCCACCGCCCATGGTTACACAGAGCTTGTTTATAGCACCAGATGTATTCATCAAGATCCTTTAATGCTCTGCCAGATATGGCTGAGGTTCCTTTAAATAAGGTATTTTACACACGGTGTTACCTAGTGGCCAAACAGTATAATACAGTTTAGCGTTCCATTACATCTCTCCCTTTAAGTTCTACATTCCTACCATTTACAATATTTACACTGTCATGCTGTTTTTGATGTTCAGTACATATCAATCTGTTAAGTGTCGCTGAATTGTACTGGTTTTCTAATTATGTAACCCGAACACATAACACTTGGTAAGCTGGCTGTCCTTTAGTTGTAACGACTGGCGGTGGTTCATCTGGAATCTTTTTTGTCTGATTTAGCTACTCTCTTCACATCTGGCCACAATGGAAATAGGTTCTTTTCCGTAGTTGGAGCAGTAGTTCTGAGTTGTCTTCCCATCAGGAGTTGTGTTGGACTATATCCAATAGCCACTATTGTTGTTGATCTGTAACTCAGAAGAGCAAGGAATGGATGTAGGATTTTCTTGCTGTCTGTACATCTCTCTCAGCCTCTCCATTCACTTGTTGGTATTGTGAGTTGCTAATAATATGACCAAAATCATATTTTTTGGGGAATGATTTAAATTCTGCTGCAATGAATTGTGGTCCGTTGTCCGTCACTAGTTGTTCTGGAATACTGAAGTGATCAAAAGTTCACTTCAGTTTCTCGATAACCTGCGATATGTTATGTCCTTCAAGTTCATTATTTCTATATACCTGTAAAAATAGTCCACTATGACCAGGTAATGATGTATTCTGAATTCACATAAATCTGCAGCTAGTCTATTCCAAGGTCTTTCTGGTAGGGGTGTTTGTACATTGTATGGTTCAGCATTGTCTCTTAAGTTGATTTGTACTGGATCTCATTTCAAAAGTCCAATGTCATCAAATTCTCCATCAAGTTCTTCCACCTTTCTCATTAAGCCCATCATGGCTGCAACATTGCGGCAGGGAACACTGTTGGGCTGTGATCCTTTGATCACATACACTCTGAATGCATAGCTTTTGTCTTTGTAAGTTATTTCTGTGATGAACTGGCCCATGCAGTTCAGAATACCTCCAGGGCTAGTCAGAGCTGTGTCAGGTGACTTCAGCTCAGGTACGGGTTTCAAGGTGATTGCAAGTCTCTTCTGAGATGACTGTGATGTCAGCTCCTGGGTCAGTTTTAAAGTCAGTAGTCTTGCCATGAATATTCAATTTCACTCTCCAGGCAGACTCTGTCTTGGTAAGTGATAGAGCCCAAAAACAATGGCTCTTGATTGTAATATGAGCCAACTCCGTGACTGCTTTGGTGCAGAAAACAGCTGCAAAATGTCCACATTTTATGCATGGATTACACTGTGTGCCTCTGGCTGGACATGCATCATCTCTTGGGATATTACTTTTTCCACACCTTGGGCATGCAGGCTGGAATTTGTCTCTCTTAGGGCTTGTCTACACTTACAGGGCTGTGCTGCTGTAACACTTAGTGAAGACACTACTTATGCCGATGGGAGAGCTTCTCCTGTTGGTGTAGGTACTCCACCTACCTGAAAGCCTTAGCTCTATTGATGGGAGAAGACCTCCCATCGCCATAGCGCTGTCTACGGCGGAAGTTAGGTCCGTATAAATGCATCGCTCAGAGGTGTGGATTTCCCACACCTAGGAGTTCTCTCTCCTTTCCTCAGGGGTTTTATGATGGTGACTTTTAACACTCATGTGTCTGTCTGTTTCTAGCTTCTAAGCTGGTTTCAGGTTTTTCAATTGCTCCTGCCTTTTGTTTTGTTGTTTGATTAATTCTGTTTCGCTATCTGTACAGCTGTGGTGAGGTTAAATCTTTCTTCAATCGTAGCTGTTATGAAAGGTTTTTATATTTTATCAATAACCAGCCCCGTCTCTGATGTTTTCATATTTTGTATTTCCAAAAATCACAGTTTTCAGCAAATATAGGCAGGGCTCTTATAAAACATTCAGCATTTTCCACTGGTTCTTGAATTCTCTGGTGAAAACATGTTCTTTCATAATCCACCTTTCTTTGAGGTATAATGTGTGCATCAAACATAGCCAGAATCCTTTCATAGTCATCTTTGTGACTGTCTTCAATAAAGTCAAATGAGTTAAAGATATGCTCTGCCTGTTTCCCCATAGCATACATTAAAAACGATACCTGTATATCTCCAGTTTCTTTGTGCAGCTTGGTAGCAATATGAAATCTTGCAAAATATTGTGTTCAATCTGCCCATTCTGAATATTGAAGTTCTCCGGGGCATTGAAGAGCGGCATGTTGATGAGACCCTGCCATGTTTGTTGCTGTTCCTTCTGTCTGCAACCTGTGCTTTGTTCCTTCTATTTCTGTTCTTGTTTACTCCTAACACCGTGTCATATACCAGAAATGGACTGGTTACACAGAGCTTGATTTACACATCAGCTGTCTTCATTGTAAGATCCTTTAATGCTCACTCAGGCATAATGTGCCTGAGGGTCATTTAAAAAAGGTGTTTTTCACACTGTGCCACCTAGTGGCTGAACTGTATAGTGCAGTTTAACATTCCATTACACCAGGGGTTCTCAAACTTCATTGCACCGCAACCCCCTTCTGACAACAAAAATTACTACATGACCCCAAAAAGGGGGACTGAAGCCTGAGCCTGCCCAAGCCCCACTGCCCCAGGTAGGGGGGCCAAATCCTGAGCCCCACCGCTCTGGGCAGAGGGGGGCCAAAGCTGAAGCTCAAGGGCTTCGGCTTTGGCCCTGGGCAGTGGGGCTCGGGCTTCAGCCCTGGGCCCCAGCAATTCTAAGCCAGCCCTGGTGACCCCATTCAAAGTGGGTCGCAACCCATTTGGGGTCCCGAACCACAGTTTGAGAATCGCTGCATTACAGTATCCCAGAGAGAGCGAGCACACTGTGATTGTCTCTGTGCTATTCTGCACTGGAACTGCAACACAAAATGACATCACAGCTGCTACGGCAGCAGACAGTGACACTTCTCTACATTTAAAGGAGCAGTACACAGAAAATAGAAAGACATTTCCTTTCAGTTACATAGCTACAGTGTAACTATACCTCCTCCTTAATTTTGTTTTATTGGTGGGTTTTCCTTGTATTTCACTTGGAGGGTTTCATACCTCTATCTTTTAGATGAAATATAAAACCAAGATCTTCAGACATTTTGTGCAATGCTAATACAGTCTTGATCACAGTACAGCTCAGTTAATTCCATGCAGTCTCCCTACATTCCTCGTCACTTCCTGTCCTAAACTTTTGTATAGTTTTGGGCAGGATGGGAGAACTTTCCAGATGGCTGCATATCAATGGTGGGTGAAATGATCCTTGGGTATTTGGTTTGTTGAGAACTTTGGAATTTCTGGAGGAGAGGGACTCTCCATATGCCAGTCATTATTATTCATGGTGTTGAGCAATAGATTGTCAGGCACCCCACATGCTGCTGGCTGCCTTCCCAGTGTTAGTGTCGCCTGATCCCTCTGCACTGTAGTGTTTCAAGAAAATGACAATGACTTGGCTCAAGTGGGGGTAGAAGACTAGGAAAAAGGCCGAGAAATATAGTACCGTAAATTCCAGCACTGAAGTGTGTAGGAGATTAGTGTCTGTTTCTTGGAGTGTTGCTTAGTACATTTGCTGGGGGATTAGGAGAGCAGAGAGGGGTTCAACTAACTGCTTATTCTGCTGTGCATTGAAAGAGCCTGCATTCTGTGGCAGAACTGCACTGATACTTTGGTTTGTCAGAGCATGTTAGGCATTTAAAGCTTGGTGGATTTTTGCTCAGGCTGGGCACTCATCTTATCCTGCAAACACTTACTGCTGAGAGTAGCCTTTACTCATGCAGCAGTCCCATAGCATCAAAGGGGCTACTTGCATGAATAAGAAATGTTTGCATGACAAGGATTTGGTGGATTGTTTACTAAATTAATATCATAGCCAACATACCAAATCGAAAGTTTTCAGCATATCCAAACAGATTCTCTGTGCTTTTCTACTGTGAAAGATATAGGACAGGGGTGGGCAACCTTTGGCACACGGCTCGCCAGGGTAAGCACCCTGGCGGGCCGGGCCAATTTATTTACCTGCCAGTTTATTTACCTAGCCCCCACTGGCCGCGGTTTGCCGTCCCAGGCCAATAGAGGCGGCGGGAAGCGGCGCGGGCGAGGGATGTGCTGGCCGTAGCTTTCCGATGCCCCCATTGGCCCGGACAGCGAACCGCGGCCAGTGGGGGCTGCAATCGGCCGAACCTGCCGCGTCAGCAGGTAAATAAACTGGCCCGGCCCGCCAGGGTATTTACCCTGGTGAACCGCATGCCAAACGTTGTCAACCCCTGATATAGGATCTGCAGTAAGGAGCTTCTTTTCTCTCTCTTTTTTTTTTTTTTTTAAGAAATAGCACAAATTATTTTAAATCACCCAGAGTTAAGGATGACTGGGCTCAAGAGGCCAAAATTAAGATAAGCTGGATTCTGGAGACTCTGATCTGAGTGAGCTGGACTTGAGAAGCCTGCTCAAGGGTAGCTAGGTTTGGAAGGTTTGAAATCAAATCACCCCAAAATGATAAAACTTACATTCTGTGTAAGTGACTGTCTTTGTTTTCTTGTGGAAAACAAGCAAACAAGGATATCGCTAGCAAAGAAGTCTATGTTACTGCCCATTCGAAAGTCAGGCAATGTCAAAAGCTACAGCTGTCCACACAACCTCAGCTCTGCCCCATTATGATTCCCTCTGTAATTACTGTAATTATACTATTTCTCAAATCACATTAAGTGTAACAGCTATATTTCCCTACAAACTTACATACACGTGTAGCAATTTGTATTACTCTGCACAACCGTGTGTATGTAACACAGAGTATGAAAATGTTTGCTGTGAAGAATGTACTTAAGCAGTGTCAAATCCTCAGTATTCAAAGGGTTACTACCGAATATCCTAGCTCTGTTGGTTCACAGCCAGCTCCAGAAACATATTTTAATAGATGCTTTGTGTGTGTGAGTTTCCGTGGGTTGTTTTTTTTTTAATTTTGGGGCGGCGGGGGGGGGACCTATTGTACCTCCTGAGTTTCCTGGCTCAGGTTCTTTAAAACTGCCTGAGCACACTAAAAACTCTCCCTCGCCCAAGAAAGCTTGACATGATGGAGTAGAGGATGTACTGAGCTAGATTTTAAAAAACACTGTTTATCTGTTCAGTTGATCAAAGAGTGTCTAAAGCCAAGTGCCAGAAATGAGAGGGCACTTTTGAAAATACAGGCCTTGTGGCCAAATTCTCCCCTTGGGTTTGTGCACTTGCACTGGAGTCCATGGAAGAAGCTCATTCACAACCAAGGGCAAAATTCGGGCCCTCAGTTTATAATTAGAACTTATAGTTACAAAGTGCTTTTCATACTAAGATCCCAAAGTGCTTTACAAACAGGGGACCCTTGTCACAGTTACTGGGCTAACAGCCTCTGGCCCTTCCTGGTCTCTTCAGGTGCATCCCCTCAGGCATTGAGCTGTCACCTCTCTTAGGGTGAAATCATGCAGTTCTCCCACTCTCAGCCCAGGCCGTAGGTTCTACTCCTTTGTTCAACTGTGATTACCTGAGCGGTTCATTTCCCTCAGGGACAATGACAGTGATACCCAGTGACCAAACAGCCTTCTTAAAGCAAAGTATTATTTATTTAGAACAAAAGCATTCAACAGAAAACAGATCTTACCACAATAAACAGACTGCGTGCACGTCTAGCTTACCAGGTGTCTGTCCATCTTCCACAGGGCATTCCTGGTAGGTCTAAGCTTGCTATAGACCTCCCAAGACAGCGAGGGTCTGGGTGATATAATCTGTTCCCTTAACTCATAAACCAGTTCTCTTGCCAGTGTTGAGAGAATGTCTTTTCAAAGCTGCTTAGTCCTTTTGATCAGCCCCAGTGTATTTCAGGTGTATGCCAAGATGTTCTTATCTGGGGAGCCATTGTGTGACCACCCTACTTGTTCTGCCAACAGCCCTCATTGAATTAAAGCGGTAAAAGTCTGTAATAAATGTCCCCCCCCCCCCATATAAGTTATACAGTCTATCTCAGTAACTACGGTACATATCAGTATGCTTAGATTATTACATAGCAGATCCATGCCTGTCAGAGTCCAATTCTCCTATTGAACACTATGGCAAAACTCCCATTGGCTTCAGTGGATGCAAGATCGGACCTTATCTTCTCACAGGAGTTCCTTCACCTGCCACTGAAATGCATCTACTTCTGTGACCGAACACAGCAGCTTTTAACAGTGTGAGGTAACACTGCACACAGTTTAGGACAGGAAGTAGAGTATCCTGATTTAGCTGAAACTGCAGAAGAGATTTAGGAAGGTAGATGTAATTATCAGAGGTGGAATGTGACCAGCTCATGCTAGCACCGCACAAAAAAGCCAGGTATTTTGTTAATGACCACAAGTGGTCAGGGCCTTAGTTATAGGTCTCATCCCACAGTACAGTAGAAGGTATGCCATAGGCATACTGCAGCCATGTGTCACTCACAGCATTGCTGCCATATTGAAAAAATAGAGTGGACTCTCTTCATAGTTATTTGTCTTGGTCATTTAATGGGAAGTTTTCTCTTCTCTGTCAAATATCAAAATTTACACTACATTAAACACTAAGAACTTGCCAAATATTTTACGCTTGTTAACTTAAAATATGTCCAAATTTTTTTTTTTAACTCTTTGATTTGATCTCAGCATGAACTATGTAAATGCTGAGTTTCAGCCTGGAGCAAATGTTTCCATGGCAGTTATAAAACTCCACAAACAGGGGATTGGAACAGAAATATTAACTAAGCCATTACTATAACCTGCTTAGGCTTTATGGAACTGAATACTCTGAAATTTAGGGGGGATTATCTAATTTTAGGTGCCACAGGTGGCCTGATTTGCAGAGATGATTGATACCCACATCTCCTATTGACATCAGTGGGAATTATAGGTGCTCAGCATCTCTGAAAATCTGGTTATTTAAGGGCAAATCCTGACCTAGCAGCAGAACCAGTATTGCTCCACTGAGTAAGGAGAGACATGATTTGTGGGGGTGTTGCAAGAACGTATACAGGGGGCTAGAAGTGAGAGGGCAGAGGACTGCCGCATTGTCAATCCTCCAGGCCATGACATGGGTACTTAAGGAGAATGGAAGGCTATTTCAGCCAATAAGCAAGGCTACGACAGTTGCTGGGAAGAATGGTACATGGTAGCTATGTTTTAACTATGTTGTGGCCACAAACCCTGGCCCTAACTGGTTATAATCTTTGTTTAAAGGAGCCTAAGACAGCTCCCATTCATTCCTGCCTACACTAGGACACTGAAAAGCCCCCACTGCCACCTTTTTCCTCCCTGTCACTAGGGAAAGTAAATTGACATGGAATAAACAATTTAAAAAAACAGAACATGAAAATAATATCTCCTGTAGTCTAAGTGAAGCTGGGTAGAGGTCAAGCTCAGTAATTCAAGAGCTGTTGTCTTTGCAGGAGCCAACTCTGTTCAAAGTGCCATTGAAAGTCCTAAGATTTCAATCCCCTGTAAGCCAGAGGCAGTGACCAGTATGGCCACCCATTCACTCTGACTGCTTGGACAATGTGAACTGCTGTGTAAATGTTGTAAACACCCATGTGAGCCAAGGATTTGTCACCATCTTACTCCATCTCCCCCACCCTGCCTAGGATGCCGCTTGTGGCACTGTGACATACTCCAGAATTCCATGACAGACATGAGCTGCAGCTGCTTTTTCATGAAAAAGGCATTTCTTCTGGGAGTTGTACACAGTTGAGGCACGGCTTGTTTGGTGGTCGCTGTTTATGTAGCTGGGGCACAGGAGTGAATTGCTTCCAACTGACAAAGCCTGACTGCCCAGATGGACCCTGAGCCCTAGAGACAGCAGTGCAGAACTGTGGGCCAGGGGAAGCTGTCATCTTACAAAGACAGAGGTGAATGGACCATCAGGAGGGCAAAGATCCCAGAGAAGAGACTCAGGGATGCTGCAATACAACTGTAGTTTGTATAGCATCCTTCATACACATGCCATCCCCAAATGCTTTAAGTGACACAATAACAGAGGCAAACAGTTGTGATTATACTTTGCCTTCCAGAGCAACCTTCCACCTCAGCGTCTCAAAGCACTTTGCAATCTAGTTAATTAAGCCTCATCCCAACCTCTATAAGGTGGGTCAGCCTTAAACCCTTTTCACCATTGAGGAACAAATAAGTGAAGTGACCTTTCCAAGGTCACAAAATAGGTTTGGTAGAAAGCTGGAATGAGAACCCAGGATTCCTGATTCTTAGTCTCTGCTCTGACTACTAAACAGCACTTCTCTTCTAGAGATGTGAACAGAACCCTACAGTCCAGACTCCCAATCTCCCCTTTTCTAACCCTGAAACAACACTTTCTTTCAAAGAAATACATGGAGAACAATAGCAGAGGGGGAGAGAGTAGCATCACAGTTACTTTGGCAGAGAGAATTGCTGGGCCAGGGATGCTGTAAAAATACCTAAGACATCCCCTGCCTCGTTCAGTACATAGCATAGATGGGGCTCACTGCATGACATGCTAGTTTGCTTTTTCCTCACTGTTCAAGGTATGGCCCAGGCCTCAGTTATTGTACACTATTCAAACCCTGCTCTGAAGACAGAATTATTAATTTCTTTGTGGATTTTTCTATAGCACTCATTGTTTTTTATGAGTAGTTGAATGCTTCATGAACAATAATTAGTTTATCTTCACCACACTCCTGCGAGGTGCAGGGTTGCATTATCCCCATTTTACAAATAGGAAACAGATACCAAGAAATTAAGGTCAAAAGTGTCCTCACCTAATCTGGGGTGCCCAATTGGAGATAGCTAAAGCCTGATTTGTCAGCGTATTTAGCGTTATATAGTACTTTACATGTTCAAAGCACAACTCCCATTGACTTAATTGCTGTGAGCACTCAGCACATCTGCAAATCAGACCCCAGAGTCATGAGTTGAGCATCAAGAAAATGAAGAACACACAGTTAGTGACCGCCTGTGGAAAGTTTGGTTTAGTCTAGGTTTTTTAAAAGGCATGCTGAAAAACAGAAATTCATGTGACATCATATTGACATCCACAAGAATCATCAGCAGGGTTTGGACCTTTAGATCCACAGCACAGACTTCTGCCACTTGAGCTGTCAGAGAGTTACTGGTAGCAGTAGTAAATTGTCATCCTCTATGTGGACCAGCACTAGAGGGGGATGAGATGCTCTGCCGGTGGGTTGCACGGCTATTTGCTGACAGCAGAGGAATGAGGAGACACAGGAATCTTGGATTCCATTCCAGACTGTGGAGAGGAATGAGCTAGGGCTACAAGCCTTATCTCTTCCGACCTGTCCCCTCCAGCCTTTCATTGTCCCAGTCCTGTCTTTTCTATCCCCTCCAACCTTGACTCCTCATCCCAAACCCAATCTCCCTGACCAGCCAGTCCCATCTTTCCCTCCTAGTTCCCTGTCAGAGATCCAGTCTCCCTGCACCCCTCCTGCTCCTTATCCAGTCTCCCACCCCTAAGTAGCTCCCAGTCCCCTACTGCTTCTGTTCCTCTCCATACCACAAGTTCTTGGCCTGGCTAGCTCCATTCTCTCCTGCCACTCCCAGCTCCTCATTCAATTTCAGTCTCTCCCATGATCCTGATTCCAGCCCCCACCTTTGGTTCCCTATCCCAGTGTTCTTGCCCAGCTGGTGCCAGTCTCCCCTGCCCCTCCAGCTCCCAGTCCCACTCTCCACCCCACGACACTGCCTGCCTTAGAACTGGACTCATCTCCTGCAGCCATGAGGATGTCTCATAAATGTTGAATATTAAGAAAATAATGATTTGGCTTTGGTTTTATGGTTTTCTCTTTTGTGAGCTTTATCAGAATTAACTCTCTCTTTTGGCAAACATGATGATTATTGGAAAATGTTAACAAAATAATTGCAGAAAAATACTTTAAAAATACCCTCTGAAAATATATTCTTTGTTACATTAAGACATGATGAGATTGTAAGTGTATGGATGTGTTTGTATTCCATTCCTCTTACTTCTGCTTATTGTCCAGGCTCGGTTTCCTGGCCTATATTTCATGGTAAAAGTGTGCAGTGTTCTTAGAAAAGGAGTCCAACTAGAAAGTGCTGGACACTGCAGTACAACCTTCCACTGCACCACTCCAGTCCATATCCCTCTGGAGGCACCACTTCTACAGCTCAAAGGGAGATTCAGTCTTCACAGCCCATTCAAGTCTTGGCTTCTCTTCTATGGTTGCCAGCCAAGGAGTCAGATGGTGCCAATGAGTTCAATGCCATGAATCAGCCTTCAGATGGATATGATTTCTGGTTTCCAGTGACCTGAGCCACATTTGAAAATTGTGACCTAAAGGGTAAAGGATGCATAACTCAATCCATTGTGACAACTACCTTTTCTATATCCTTGACCTTTTTCCATGTATTTCTAAACACTGCAGATCTATGTATAGGAGCACATCTCCTATTAGAGTTCATCTTGTCCTTCTGTCTGTTCATGCAAAATACTCACGCTCACTGTGTCAAGGACAACGTTGCCTAGCTCAGAGATTTAATATTATAGGATTTGCCCTGGGAAATCATATAAATTTTTTTTATAACAAAGCCATTATGTTGTCAAAAGTTTTCGTTTCTCTTGCATTATCCAGCAGCCAGCAGTGATGGCTAGGGAAGGAAAGTGATTAGTTTTAAATTTTCACTAGCAAGAAAAATGGGATGAAAAGAAAATGAATCTATGATTAAATGGATTTATTAGCGGGTTGGATTGATGGAGGTTTTCTGGTTGCTGCTGCTGGGTTTTTTTGTTTGTTTTTAACTTAGTGAATTTAGTGCCAGATTGGCAGCCATGGAGACGAAAGTCCATTATTTCCCCAAAGAACAGACACAAGACAGGCATCAGTAATGCAAGCTTCCCCGACACTCTTCCCAAAACATTCCTCAACTCCTGATCTGGAGGGGTCATCTCAAATGGGGAGAGGGAAATTCAGATTCCATGGTCCATTCATCCTCTCTGCTAAGGATGCCAACAAGGGCAAGTGTTTTGCACAAGGTCACACAGCAAGTCAGTGACAGAGCTGGGAATGCAACCCAAATCTTCTGACTCCCAATCCCAGGACTATAATGCCCCTCTAGATAGCAGCATTTTGTGGGGAGGGGCAGGACTTGGATCCATTTTCACTTGACCAGTTTTGTAAGTATTACCAGGGGAGCTGTTAGGGTTGAGGTCACCACGGCTGTTGTGGGAATGTAGAGAAGAATGACTATATATCTATGCTGATTTCAAATGGCAAGTAAAAAACCGTTCCTTTCTGTGGGAGTTAGGGCTAGGGAAGCAAAGTGTGAAAGCCAGATGTGAACTGGTCTGTGGCGGCTTGTACCCCTCCCCCCTCCCTCTCTTTCTAAGGAATTGTTCTGGAGTCTTGAACACATTCCATCGGTGTGGGCCTGTGAGCTTAAATATGTGAAGAAATCCCAGGCTGCAGCAGCAATTACTGCATGCAGAATGGTGATTTTAATTGCAGGATGTGTAACTCTGGTCATTAGGGAGGGGGAACAATGCTGGTAAATGCTGCTTTTCTTCTTTTGCCTACTGATTGAGATCATGGGGTGACTAACAGTGGATACCCACTTGCAAAAAGAAGGGAAATTTATTGTGGTGGAGTGCTAGTTCTTCACAGTTTATGGCTGAGGCTCGCTTCCCAGTATAAGCCCTGTTTCTAATCACTCCCATAATAAATAGTGTCATCAAAACCAAACCAATCCCCCTGAAATTTTACATGCTGCTTCTTGTTTCACGGTAGGGTTTTTTTCTTGGAAAATTTGGGCCAAATAAGAAATTTGGGGGATATGGTTGACTGCAATCTTGATTTATTCTCCACTTTTGAAATTTTGGCCAAACTTTTCGTTGTTGTTGCTTGTTGTAGGTCTAAAATGGCTTAATCTGAAAACTTCAAACCTGATTTATATTATGGTCCCTTACTAATAGCCATGCCTTTGACTGATATGGAGGGGTTTTGGATAACAATTATTTCTATATTTATTTGGATTCAGGGTTCTGATTTGGCACATTACAGAGCTGTGCCCCGGATTTGAAGTATGGACTAGTAATTGAATTTGAGCTTTGCTGGTGTTCAGGGGTGTTCATTTTCAAAGTTCTGGTGTAATCCAAGTCTTGAAGTGTAGATCCAGGTCTCAAAACTCTGTTTGGGGCTCATCCATAATTTTCATATACAAAAGGAAAAGCAGCAAGGATTTTTGGGAGTGCCAAGATTTTCAATGCCGGTTTAGTGGAGGTGGTTGGGCAGACACCTATCACAATTTGTCCCAAAAGCTGCATTTCATTGGTAGGCAAGTGATACATACACAGAGTCTGTGAAGTGCTTTGGGAACTTTGGGGACAAAAGAAATAGAAATGTAAATGACTATTAGGTAAGATTGCTTGCAATGAGCACATGCCTTGTACATTTCTGTACAGGGTCTCTTTAAGGCCATTCCAGTCCTCAGACAAAGTAGAGAACAATGTTTTCTGCTCCATTAGTTCAGCCATCAGGTCCCAGGAGATCGCTGCAGTTTTAAAGCAGGACTTTCAACTCCAGCCTTGTATAGTACCTGGCATACTCTGATTGGTCAGCCTCTCGGAGATGCTGAAGTCTGATTGGGCCGCATGGTTTCTTTTCCTCCTCCAGCTGTGCATTTGCAGCTGTTTCAGAGAAAGTATGTGAGCGAAGAATGTGTAAGGAGGATGGAATCTGCATAAGGCCTTTTATCTTTGAAACAGCGTCTGGCCAGGCCCTGGGGCAGAAAGTAAAACAGGGCAGGAAAAGTTTAAGAAACATTAGGGAATACTTTGTGCATTTGGGCCTTACTGAAACATTTGTCCAGTGATCTCCTTGCAGGGAATGAGGGGATCATGAACTACAGGAGAAGTTAGGTGGCTTGGGGCATTGGTAAGGGGACTCCGAGCCTTTTTTCTATAGGTCACTGCCTCAAATCCAGTGCAAGTGAATAGAGTAAAAATCGTTAGTGTCTGATGGCCATTCTGTGGCCAGTATGAAAAAAGAGAGGTTGGTGATCTCTTTTTGTGCAAGTATCCACATCGCAAAAATAACCATCACAGCCAGCACCAATTGGTTCCCGTGATTGGCAGTCTCAGCAGAGATATCCAGGTTTGAATGGGCCATGGAGGTACTGAGCCCAATTCTCTGGTTGACTTCAATGGGAACTGATGGGTGCTCATCTTTGCAATTCAAGCCACCTATCTAGGTGCCTACATATGGATTTAAGAGCCAAACTTTAGGCAAGAGAGAAAATTCTGGTCTGAGTAGATCACTGAAGGTCGCACAGCAGAGAATGAAAAATCTGGGAATAGAACCCAGGAGTCCTGAGACTCAGTCTCCTGACCTAACCTCTAGACAGTCTATCTCTTAGCAGACAAACTTAATGTAATCCTAAATAAATGTGAGTGTGATATCCTTGTTGCAGGACAATGCCAAACAAAGCAATTCCTCCCTTTTTTCTCGAAGCAACTAGCACAGGCTTCTAAGGGAATGGGGCATGGGAGAATGGGGGGATGAATGTTTGGGAGGAGGCTGTGATGGAGTAGAAGATGGGGGCCTTGCAGCCCAGACAGAATTATGACAGAGAGTTGCCTGGTTATAACAGCGCTGTACACTTAACTGGAGTGAGTCAGAGGAGAGCTGCTCCCACTGTAGCACAATTGAGTTTGTTTTTTAAAGAGAACCATGGGAATGTGCATCAAAATTTTTCCTAAGTGGCTAACAGACATTCCAAAGCCCATGATGAGAGAGAGATGCTAGAGTCCTAGATTATTTTTATTAGTTACACACCCACTATGGTGGAAAGGCCCAGATTGCAGGGGCAGAAGGAATGGGGAAAGAATATCTCCACTTTAAACACAAAGTGGTGATGATTTAGGTTAGGAGTTATTAGAGGTCAGTGAAGCCTAGATTTATTCCTTAAACAATCACAAAACACCTGCTCTTGAGCCCCCAGGCCTACACAGTCCCATGCTTCATGCTCTTAGTGGCACATAATCCACATAGGATGGTTCTACAGATCTTAGAGCAGAGAACTAGATGCTATTCCCAGTCCTGTGAGGGATTGTGACTGAGGGGAGAGAGCAGGGGGCTGGGAATCAGAACTCCTGGGGTTTACTGCAAAAGAACCTCCCCCCCAAACAATCCCTCTTTCTAAATAACACCCAGAACAATGTAGTTGGCATCCTTTGGGCATGTTTCTGCTCCCGCTTACATTTTCTGGTGTAAATCAGGAGTAACTCCTGGGAAATCAATAGAGATACACCAGGGTAAATCAGGGCAGAATCCAGCCCTTTATGTTTCCCTTGAGCTCATTGTTTAAAACCCCCTCCCCCCCAATAGGCTTTATTTTTAAAAATTAGCTTCATTCTGCAGGTCTTAAGAGCTGGGTCCTGAAGTTCTCATGCAAGCTCTGTTCCCACAAGGCTAAATCCTCTGATCCTTTCTCTGTTGCTACTCAGCCCTCACACTGAAGTGTGTCATCTGGGGAGTGCTTGTCTACACTTACGGAGCAACGATCGATGCAGCGGTGGTCGATTTAGCAGGTCTAGTGAATGAGTTAATACTCATAATCCTCTAGAAATCCTTTCAGTGACTGACCTTAAGCTCTTCTCATTCTTGGAAAGCAAAGTGCCCAGACCTCCCAGTGATCTGTACTGCAGATCGCTCTCCTGTCGACTCCTGTACTCCACCGGATTGAGAAGAGTAGGGGGAGTTGACGGGAGAGCATCTCCCATCGACATCGCATAGTGTGGATCCCGCGGTAAGTAGATCTAAGCTACGTCGATTTGAGTTACGCTATTCATGTAACTCAAATTGTGTAGCTTAGATCGAATTTCCCCTGTAGTGTAGACAGAGCAGTTTGCCTGAGTAATGCCCTCAGGATTTAGCCCAGTATTCAGCTTGAGAGAGTCCTGTCTGGTGCAGTCTGTGGCTGTAGAGATCAGGGTAAAAGGTGAAGGGGATCATGGGTGCCTATGTGTGGTTCGTGACCCCACCCCACTCACATATCCATAGGCATTTCCTGGGAAGACTAGAACCTTTCCCTTTGACCAGCAGTTGCCATAGTTACAGAGTGCAGGAGCACATTTCATTCCATCTGCCTTCTTCCACTGGATGTGTCCATCCGTCCCCTCCTCCCGGCAGTCATCACAGGCTCAGTGCAGGCCCCTGTCGCGCACTGTGTGCGGGCTAACTCTGAAGTACAGACCACTGGGAGGTCTGGGCACTTTGCATTGCAAGAATGAGAAGAGCTTATGGTCAGTCACTGAAAGGATTTCTAGAGGATTATGAGTATTAACTCATTCAGCTCTGCCAATTCCAGTCCTGGACTCCCCACACAGCTCTGCCAATGCCCCTCACTCCTGACCTGCAGCCTTCCTGCTGTTCCAGTCCTGGGCCTCATCTGAGCTGAGGCTGATAGTAGTTCTAAATTCTATATAGTGCTTTACACTAGAGCTGTCAAGTGATTAAAAAAAGTAATTGCAATTAATTGCACAATTAAAAAAATTAATCGCAATTAATCACTCTGTTAATAATAGAATACCATTTATTTAAATATTTGTGGATGTTTTCTACATTTTCAAATATAATTATTTCAATTACAACACAGAATTCAAAGTGTACAGTACTCATTTTATACTTACTTTTATTACAAATATTTGCACTGTAAAAAACAGAAGAAATAGTATTTTCAATTCACCTCATACACGTACTATACTGCAATCCCTTTATCACGAAAGTTGAACTTACAAATGTAGAATTATGTACAAAAAAATAACTGCATTCAAAAATAAAACAATGTAAAATTGTAGAGGCTGCAAGTCCACTCAGCCCTACTTCTTGTTCAGCCAATTGCTCAGACAAACAAGTTTGTTTACATTTGCAGGAAATAATGCCGCCAGCTTCTTACTAACAATGTCACATGAAAGTGAGAACAGGTGTTCTCATGGCATGGTTGTAGTCGGCATCACAAGATATTTATGTTCCAAATGCTCAAAAGATTCATATGTTCCTTCATGCTTTGACAACCATTCCAGAGGACACGTGTCCATGCTGATGACGGGTTCTGCTCAATAACAGTCCAAAGCAGAGTGGACCGACGCATGTTCATTTTCATCATCTGAGTCAGATGCCACCAGCAGAAGTTTGATTTTCCTTTTTGGTGGTTTGGATACTGTAGTTTCCGCATCAGAGTGTTGCTCTTTTAAGGCATCTGAAAGCATGCTCCACACCTCATCCCTCTCAGATTTTGGAAGACACTTCAGATTCTTAATCCTTGGGTCAGGTGCTGTAACTATCTTTAGAAATCTCACATTGGTACCTTCTTTGCGTTTTGTTAAATCTGCAGTGAAAGTGTTCTCAAAACAAACGACGTGTCATCATCTGAGACTGCCATAACATGAAATATATGGCAGAATGCGGGTAAAGCATAGAGCTGGAGACATACAATTCTCCCCCAAGAAGTTCAGTCACAAATGTAATTAACACAATATTTTTTTAACGAGTGTCATCAGCATGCAAGCATGTCCTCTGGAATGGTGGCCGAAGCTTGAAGGGGCATACGAATGTTTAGCATATCTAGCACATAAATACCTTGCAATGCTGGCTACAACAGTGCCATGTGAAAGCCAGTTCTCACTTTCAGGTGACATTTTAAATAAGAAGCAGGCAGCATTATCTCCCATAAATATAAACAAACTTGTTTGTCTTAGCAATTGGCTGAACAAGAAGTAGGACTGAGTGGACTTATAGGCTCTAAAGTTTTATGTTGTTTTGTTTTTGAATGCAGTTATGTAACAAAAAAAATTTACATTTGTAAGCTGTACTTTCACCATAAAGAGATTGCACTACAGTACTTGTATGAGGTGAATAGAAAAATCCAATTTATTTTATCATTTTTACAAATATTTGTAATAAAAATAGTATAAAGTGAGCACAGTACACTTAGCATTCTGTGTTTTAATTGAAATCAATATATTTGAAAATGTAGAAAAACATCCAAAATATTTCATAAATTTCAATTGGTATTTTATTGTTTAACACTTTTTTTAATTGCAATTATTATTATTTTTTAGTTAATTACATGAGTTAACTGCGATTAATTGACAGCCCTACTTTACACTGAGATCACCAATTTTCTGCTCCTCTTCCCTGCTAGATCCTTCACCCTATCACAGCGCCCCTGTTGTCAGTGTCAGCAAGGAGGCCAAGGATCAAATGGGACACAAAGATTTAACTCCCCACTCACTGGTTTGCTGTTTCTAGACCCTTTTGAGAAGAGGAAAGTGTCCCTCTCTGAAGCATTGTATCCTTGGGAAGCCCCCTCTGCTCTTCTTGTACTGATTCTTCATTGCACTGAGCTCTTATAGCTAGGTTTTAACTCCCCTCCCTCTCCCTCCCAAACCCACACATTCATTTGCTCCCCAGTCGTCAGGATTTCAGTAGAAAAAAATATCACATTGTAAAAGCCAAGAGAGCCTCCTTTACTCCTGTCGTTACACCACTGCCTACTCCTCAAAAGTTGGCCCCTTCCTCAGGGAGATTATATGACAAAGCTTTGCAGCACTGGCATTCCTGTCTGAAACCCCATATATCTGCAGACCTTTTCCCTTGCATGCCCCTTCTTAGCAAGCCCCACCTCTCAGCACAGCCCTGTCCTTCCCCAGTTCCTTGATCTTTGGCAGTCCTTCACCAGTGCCCTAACAGATCCTGTGTGTCCATAGCAGAGCTGCACTCTCCCCCAGACTCCCCCACTTTGGCAGATTCCTCTTACTCCATCCCTTTTCAGAACCTTCCCATAGGCTGTTCACACACCCCAGCCTCCAGCCTGGGCACCCACACCCCTTAAAGCGAGTGCCACCCATTGGAGACTGCGGCTGTAGAAGAGAGTTAAGACCTAATAACCACAACTCTTGGTGTTATTTCCCATATGTTTTCTTTCCTTCTGAAGGAAATATCAGAGGGGGAAGATGGGAGGAGCTAAGAATGTTCCTTGGGTCCCTTAAAGCCAGTCTGGGGGCTATTCCCTGGGCTACCACTGACTCACTCTGTGACCTTAGGCAAGTTACTTCACCTCTTTGTACTTTAGTTTCCACCTTGTAAAATGGAGATAGTGGTCCTGTCCTGTCCATCCTGTCCTGACCTCTATGCTGTGCCCCGGAGTATTGAGGGGCAGTAGTGGGCTCTCATAAGTAGTCCTAGTGCAAGGGGACTGCCTGCGTGGCAAAGAGTTGCCAGAATGTTTTTTTGCTGCCCCACTGGCAGAAGGAACATTTCAAAGCAGGGAGAGGACAAGGCAGGCAGGAGGGAGCCACTGCTGCTTCAGCTCCCTGTCCTTACCCGCCAAACCCAGAGAAATTACAGCCTCGTGGACTCCCATGAGCGTGAACGATCTAGCCCTAAGGGGAGAGTTCCTACCTCTCTCTCATGCAGCCAAGGGCTCGGTCTGGCAGCAGTCAAGGTTGTCGTTTAAGCTCTCGCCAGCTCAGGCACCCACCCATGTGCAAAAATTCCCAAGTGTCATAAGTCATGGATATTTTTTTAAAAAGTAAACAAACAGGACGTGAAAATCATAGATTCCATAACCCCAGCCATGACAACATGGGGCCTTCCTCAGAATACAATGGCTCTGGGAACTAGAATCCCCGCCCACTAAGAACAAGGAAACATGTCAGATTATTGTCCTTTGGGTATGAAAGGCAGGCGTCTGGTCTTGCCACTGGTTCAAGGCACTGAATATCTTTGTTCTGTTCCCAGCTCTGCCTAGTCACTGTGTGACATTGGGCAAGTCACTTCACCTCTGTGCCTCTGTTTCCCTATTTGTAACGGGTATAATGGCCTAATAAAAACAAGCACTGTGAGGCTAAATTCATTAATGTCTGTAAAGTGCTTTCAGAGTCTCAGATTGACATGCCAGATGTTTTTGATTAAATGCAATACAAAATAAAACATGCTACGTGTTCCTCCCCACAGTATTCAAGCACATGATTGTGGCCAGCAAAGTGACTCTGCAGCAGTGGTATCTTGCTGTCTCATAGCTCTTCCCTTCCTTTGGGATCAAATCTGCTACCTCCAAAGCTGAGACTCCAAGCTCAGCTTGGTGTCTGCAAATCAGTTTCTGCTCTTACTGTCCAATGCCTTGTCCCTAACCAGCACTGACAAGGAAGTTCCTGCAGTGAGGGTTGGCTGGCAGTTTTGTTGCATGGAGAGGCACAGTGCAGTCCATCTCCCTGCTCTATAGATGCTGCAGTGCCAGCTGGAGGAAAGGAAAAACAGCACCGTGGTTTTGGCCATTAAATCGCAGTTACTGTGGTTCAAAGAGATTCCCAGGAGAGAGATGAGCAGACCCATGGGTAGCCGGGAGAGTGAGGCCGACAGAATCATTCTCTTCCTTCCTTTCCAGATCAGTTTTTATTAGCCTAGGAATGGCCTCCTGCTCAAGAATCTCTTGTGTCCTTGTCCCATCTTCAGGGCATCACAGAATGTTGCTTTGGGATTTTAGATTTAAAATAGGAGTTCCCAAGGCTTATGGGGCATTGATCAGATATTCCTGCTAGCTTAAAAGAAAAGCCAGAATCTTGTTACTGTGGAGCCTCTGTAGGGTGACCAGACAGCAAGTGTGTGAAAAATCGGGATGGGGGTGGGGGGTAATAGGCTTCTATATAAGAAAAAGCCCCAAATATCAGGACTGTCCCTATAAAATCGGGACATCTGGTCACCCTAAGCCTCTGATAGTGACATGTCCTTCTCTATAAAACTAATTCTCTAGAAGCAGAATTTCACTATAAAGGAGAAGCTCTGCCTGGCAAAAGATTCTCTCCTCTTCACTAGGGGGTTGGGGCCTGGGCTCCGTTCACCCCTGCAGTTGGAAATGGATGCCAGGGGGAGCTGTAACAAGGCCAGCTCCTCCTCACTCCCCACTGGGAGCACATGCAGCAAGACTAGATGTGGGTGTATGCTTGTCAGAGTTTCTGTGTCTTGTAGTGCACCTGTGACATGTCTAAGGATTCTCTCTGCTGTGAGGCCCTCCATTCTGGAGATCAGTTTCACTTCAAGAGAGCAGCCGTTACAGAGTGAGTCACACGAACTGGGCCAGATTACATGCTCAATGTGAGCTGCACAGGAGTGCACCATAGAGTTACGTGTATCAGCCCTACTCTGCTCCTTCTCTGGGGGAATTCTCCCAGGGAGCACTGTGGCCTCTTTGCATTGCTGTGAGCATTACATGTTTGTTAACATGTTTTCTAACATGATACATTTCTGCAGTGTGGACATAGCCTATGTCTTGTCTCCTACTGGAAATACCACAAGGGCAGCCTTTTTTGCAGTATTACAGCACTTCTACTCCCTGGTGGAACAAAGAACTAAAGGCCAAAAATGGAGGGACGGAAACAAGAAATATTCTCCTTTGAATCCTAAGAATTTCAGGCCTGTTCTTCCCTGGCCCATCTGCCTCTACTTCTAGGCTGGGTACTTGATTCAAATGCCTTGATCTGCAGCATAATCAGAAATGCCTGCCTTTATCTTCCATTAGCAAAACCTAGCCTAGCCTCAATTAAATATTCATATTTTAAGCATTAAAAATCTTCCAGGGGGCTGCATTTTATTGTGTGATTCATTTATAACAACTGAACCAATCCCCTGGTGTTAGCTGAGAACAGGAGCTACAGGACGTGATTAAGGTGGCTCACATGCATTGTTGCAGTTGGATTGATGGATTTGGGGCACAGGCTTCTCTGCAGTTGGGGCTTCCCCAAGGAAGGGCTTCCATTCCTGGCACCGTGGCATACCGGCTGTTAGCAGCCCCTCTGCATTGCCAAGCAGACATCCACTTCTGTTGGAACTTTGCTGATCAGTGAAGAATGAAATGAAATGTTTTGACAATGGAGGTGCTGTTAGAGGCAGATTAAGTAGGGTTGCCAACTTTCTAATCACACAAAACCGAACATCCCCGCCCTTTCCCTGAGGCCCCATCCCTGTCCTGTCCGTTCGCCGAGGCCCCGCTCCTGCTCGTGCCATCCCCCCTCCCTAAGTCACTTGCTCTCCCCACCCTCACTCACTTTCACCGGGCTGGGGCAGGGGGTTGGGGTGTGGGAGGGGATGAGGGCTCTGGCTGGGGGTGTGGGCTCTGTGGTAGGGCCAGGGATGAGGGGCTTCAGGTGCGGGAGCGGGCTCCAGGCTGGGACAGGGGGTTGGGGTGCGGTGGGGTATGGGCTCTGGGCTGGGGGTGTGGGCTCTGGGTGGGGCCATGGATGAGGGGTTTGGGTTGCGGGAGTGGGCTCCGGGTAGGGGCAGGGGGTTGGGCTGCAGGGGGAGGTGAGGACTCCAGCTGGGGGTGCAGGCTGTTGGGTGGGGGGTGCAGGAGGGGGCTCCGGGCTGGGGTAGGTGGTTGGGATGCAAGGAGGTGAGGGTTCTGACTTGGGGGATGGGCTCTGGGGTGGGACCGGGGATGAGGGGTTTGGGGTATAGGAGGGGGCTCAAGGCTGGGGCAGGGTATTGGTGGGGGGTTGCGGACTCCAGGAGGGAGTTTGGGTGCAGGAGGGGACTCGAGGCTGGAACAGGGAGTTGAGGTGCGAGATGGGGTGTTGGGTCCCAACGGCGCTCACTGCGGCTCCCAGGAAGAATCAGCCAGGTTCCTACCGCCCCTAGGCAGACGCAGCCAGGCGGCTCTGTGCGGTGCATGATGTCCTCGTGCCCACAGACGCCGGCCCTGCACCTCCCATTGGTCACAGTTCCTGGCCAATGGGAGCAGCGGAGCCAGCAGTAGGGGCGGGGGCAGCACACGGAGCCTCCCTGGCTGCCATGGGGCCGCAAGGACCTGGCAGCCACTTCCGGGAGCCACCCGGGGCTAGGGCAGATAGTGAGCCTGCCTTAGCCCCTGGATCCCCGGTGCCCTGCCAACTGGACTTTTAACAACCCAGTCAGTGGTGCCAACCGGAGCCGCCAGGGTTCATTTTTGACCAGTCAAAAACCGGACGCCAGGCAACCCTAAAATTAAGGTGGGAGACTAGGGCTTCCCGGGGATGAGGGGAAAATGTGGAGGAAGGATAAGTTTGGAGTGGGTTAAAAGGGCTTTGAAAGTGCAGTTCCCTAGGGCCATCCAGCCTCCATCCAGGTATCTGCAACTCCATGTTATATATTTGCCTCTTCTCAAACTCCATAATGGGTAAAGGCCCAGGACTGAGAGTCAGGAGATCTGCATTCTTTTTCTGGATCTGTCTCTTTGATCCAATGATTCCAGCTCTAAGGATCTGTTTGGAGTGAGAGGAAACTGTTACAGAGGCATCAGTTGGAAGAAATGTTTGGTTCCCTCACATGTCCTTGAGATGGTTTAGCAACTGCACAGAGCACAGCTTACAAATGTGGATGTGCCAGTGCATTCTGGGACTCCTGATTCACCTCATTATGCTCATTGGCACTGGTAGGAGAAGAGTCTTTTGAGTACTTTCCAAACACAAAGCACTGCTTTGTGAGAAGGGGAAGGAGGACTGGCTGACCCAACATAGCTGCAATGCTTATTTTCTCCTGTCTGTCTTGGGAGAGACTGTGGTAAATTGCACCAATTACACCTAAACTACTACTTTGTCCCAGGTGTTGCAACCAACGGATGCAACCACCTGTGGACTCAAGGGGCTGCATAAACTTCGTAACCGCAGGATGTTCCAACCAACATTTTGTTGCAGCTTCCTTTTGGTCTAGCATATGCAGGGGCTTCTGTGCCTCATTTTTCCCCTTGTAAAATGGGCATAATGAACTGCTTCCCAGGCAGGCTTGATTCATTAACATCTGTAAAGCACTGTGATCTCCTTGGATTTTGAGCAGCATAGAAATGCAGTCTTGTTATTACAGTGAACAGTACAGAGCCTAGTAAAAGGGGGTCTGGGAATTTTACTAAATTCCGTAAGTAATTTTGGCAGACAGGAGAAAAAGAAAAGAGCCCGAACCTGTTTTCACTACAGTCAGTGTCACAGCTACCTGTTGATGTCAATGGCTGCAGGATTGGATCCCAATTGAATAGCATGAATTCCTTTCCCATTGCAGCCAGGACTGTAGGTAAGGGGGTAAGGAGAACAGAGAAGATTTTACAGTGTATATATCTACACCAAATGACCTGAGTGGTTTGTTTTATGGCTTGTTATTGAGGCCCCCCACCCCCAATGTAACATGTTGGTTTCCTTGCCAATTTCTCATAGCCTGTGTGCCATTGGGAATAGCTGCCTTACCACTGCACAGGTTTGCAGGGGAGCAGAGTGGACATATGGTCACCTGCACTGTATGCTTTGTAGCCACCGTTCTCCCCTCCATACAGCTGTTTTTGTTGTAGAACCTCTCACATTTCTGCCTTCCCCAGATAGTCACATTCATCTTGGGAAAGTCCCCACATCTAATTTGGAAGTTTGTAAAGTAAAAGTGGCTAATGTGGCCCAGGTCCCAGCGCAGGTGTGAGCACCAGGCAAAGCAAGGAAAGGTGCAGTGCATACAGGATTCCCTGGAAGAACATGCAAGGCTAATACTGCCTGTATCTTGAGATAGTTGCCTGTCTTCAGTATGCAACTATAGCTCCTCCTGCAGACTTATGCTCATGTACACACGCACCTATGCTCACCGACAGGCTCACGTACACACATATGTGCACCCTTGCATGCCATTCCTACACAGAGAGACACGCTCTTGTCTTGTTAGCGCACACACACAGGTATAGTGCCCCTCCCTCCGTACTTGGGAGAGAGGCCCTGAAATGCTCCCATAGAAATCCCCTGTGCTTCAGACACTTTCATCACTTATAGTTTGTGCTGAAGAAGAGAAGCCAAAATATAAACCCAGCTGCCTAATTTTAGAAATCCACCTTGAAGCCTGACATTGTCTGTTGCCATGGCGATTCCTTGTAGCAACACATGCCTGATGAGCACCATTGCCTACAGGTACCTGGTAGATGTCTCTTCCCTGCCCACTCACTCTCTGCAGCTTGGAAGCGGCTGCTGAGGAAGGAGGCATTTTATGTGTCTCGCTGCAGGCCTTCCTCTGCCCAGCACAGCACCTCCCTCCTGACTGAACCATTCTTAGACCCCCACCTTGCAAGAGTAGTTGCTAAATGCTCTTTAAATAGAGCTTTTTCCAATCCACACTGCCCAGCCTTCTTTGAAACCAGCTGGGTAGGTATGTTTCCTGGCCCAGTGTCAATAGTCTTGGATAATCTGGGCTGTGTGTGAAGCTGACCAGGACATGGCTGCTTTGGGTTTTGTCCCATCCAATCCGTATACACTGATGATAGTAGCAAGCAGCCTTCCCCATCATCTCTGAGAAAATAGCTAGTGAGTTTATGGCCATTGCAGCTTTAGCAGGGAGAGACTGAGAGTCCTGCATCCCGCTGCCCAGAAACACTGGGGACTGTACTCCGTGGAGAATGAGAATCTAGAGAGATTTCAGTCCCCGTACTGGGCTCCTTCCTGCTTCCTCCTGAGTCTGAAAAGGAAAATTGGCTTTTTACGGGTATCCTTGTAAATGTCACCACACAGCAGTTAATAACCCGCTGCCCTTTGCTTTCTCTCTATCCAAGCACTTTCTATACATGAATTAGACTTCATAAACCCACTGTGACAGATGAGGAAACTGAGGCGCAGAGAGGCTGCAGTGTCACCAATCCCAAGTGTTCAGAAATCACCAGTCAGGCCTACAAATATGAGATTAGTTTAACTATCATAACATTCCAAAAATACATTCTGGGTTCTTTTTATTTGCCTTCTGGTGTTTGTGCCTTGACTGGTCATGTTTTCAAGTTTTTTTCTGCAACCATGTGGGCTAACTTTGTACTACTGAATGAAAGCCAAGATTCTCACTTATTCACATGACTTCAGGAGTTGGGGCTTTAAGACAAACACCAAATACCACCAGATTCAAGATACAACTATGAGAATTTATATCACTGGGAAAGTACTTGCCCAGTGTCACCAGGAAGCCTGTAACAGAACCAGAGTAGAGCCCAGAAGTCCTAATTCCCATGTCTAAGCTGTAACCACTAACCCATTATTTACCTTCCCCTGAGTTGCTCCCCAGACTCCACTTAGGGGATCCATGCAGATGATAGCCCAGAATGTAGTCTGGGGTGCAACTGGCTGAGTGGAAACTGGAGGAAGAATACATCATAGTAGTGGCTGGGCAGGCAAATCAGATTTTTTCAGTCATTCAGTAATTTCTACAAAGAAACCATTCTGTTTTCATTTTCAGCCTCATGCCTGAGGGGCCCCTCAGTCAGTGCAGCCGGGATTTAAATGCTGCTCCGAACCAAGGGTGTATGGACACAGGACTGGAAAGGACCTTTTGGGTCAGGGAGTCTAGTCCCTAGCTATGAACAATACGGGTTAATTCAAAACAAAATATCTCACTTCGATTTAAAATTAAAATCAGAGCAACTGGATTTCCTATTCTGGCAACTGCATTTGAGAGGCAGGTTGTCCTTGGACAAGTTGCCTTAAAAGATCATTTCCTGCTGTGTCATCCTGCCAACATTCCTGTCCCACGCCTGGCGAGCAGCAGCCCTTCTCCTGGGGTACAAGGAAGGTGCTGCTGCCAGAGGTGGGATATTGCCAGGCCACAGCGGGGTGGTTTGAGGAGGTTTGAGAATTCCAGCTAGCTTGGCTGTGCCCCCTCCAGGCGCCTATAGCTGTTCTAATGCTCCTAAACCTCAGCTTAATGAGAACAGGAGACTGGTTTGAACTTCAGAGGAGGCACATACAGAGCACACGTGCTGCGGCCCGCGGGAGAAGTGGCTAGGGAGAGGGAGGATACTGCCACCTGTTGCTAGACACTTGAATTGCAAATCTGGTTGATTTAATTTCAAAATAACATACAACTTTATTTCTTTTTGTTCTGGAATCTGGTCTTGTGTGCTCCTTAGTATGGTGCAGTGCTTGGCACTGTATATAAAACCCTAAAATAGATTATTAAGGATCTTACAGCATATTTTAGAAGAGTAGATACCCTACCCAAATTCCAGCTTGGATAGCTCCATATTGCTCCCCTAATACATGCAGGACATGCGTCCATGCTGATGACAGATTCTGCTCGATAACGACCCAAAGCAGTGCGGACCGACGCATGTTCATTTTCACCATCTGAGTCAGAGGCCACCAGCAGAAGGTTGATTTTCTTTTTTGGTGGTTTGGATTCTGTAGTTTCCGCATCAAAGGCCTTGGCTACACTCGCGGATTCACAGCACTGCCACGGCAGCGCTGTGAAGCGCGAGTGTAGTCGCGCCTTTGTACTCCACCTCTCCGAGGGGAATAGCTTGCAGCGCTGCGAGCGAGCGTGCAGTGCTGCAGGCGCTGATTACACTGGCGCTTTACAGCGCTGCACTCGCTGCGCTCAGGGGGGGTGTTTTTTCACACCCCTGAGCGCAGCAAGTGCAGCGCTGTGAATTGCCAGTGTAGCCAAGGCCTCTGTGTTGCTCTTTTAAGAGTTCTGAAAGCTTTCTCCACACCTCGTCCCTCTCAGATTTTGGAAGGCACTTCAGATTCTTAAACCTTGGGTCGAGTGCTATAGCTGTCTTCAGAATTTTTTTTTTTTTTTTTTTTTTTTTTGCATTTTGTCAAATCTGCAGAGAAAGTGTTCTTAAAATGAACAACATGTGCTGGGTCATCATCCGAAACTGCTATCACATGAAATATATGGCAGAATGTGGGTAAAACAGAGCAGGAGACATACAGTTCTCCCCCAAGGAGTTCAGTCACAAATTTAATTAACGCAGTATATTTTTAACGAACGTCATCAGCATGGACGCATGTCCCCTGGAATGATGTTTGAAGCATCAAGGGACATATGACTCTTTAGCGCATCTGGAATGTAAATATCTTGCGACGCTGGCTACAACAGTGCCATGCGAAAGCCTGTTCTCACTTTCAGGTGACATTGTAAACAAGAAGCGGGCAGTATTATCTCCCGTAAATGTAAACAAACTTGTTTGTCTGAGCAATTGGCTGAACAAGAAGTAGAACTGAGTGGACTTGTAGGCTGTAAAGTTTTACATTGTTTTGTTTTTGAGTGCAGTTATGTAATTAAAAAAAACATCTACATTTGTAAGTTGGGAAGAGGCAGGGCGGGCTAGGGCCAGGTCACTCACTGCTGCTGGCACCAGGCCCCCCGCTAGTCCCCCAGGCCACCCTGGACCCCACGTCCTCCTGAAGCACAGGGCCTGGTGCAGTTGCCCGGTCCATCCTATGGAGGCGACGGCTCTGCTTGGACCCATTCTGGGCACCGCCAAAAATCATACAATCCTGGTGCCCCTGGATCCCATCACAGTGCCTGATAACTAAGGCTACGATTTGTCATGGATATTTTTAGTAAAGGTCAGGGACAGGTCACGGGCAAGAAACAAAACATCACGGAAGCTGTGACCTGTCCCTGACTTTTACTAAAACCATCCCTGACAAAATGGGGAGGGAGGAGGGTCCAGCACCTGCCCCTCCCCTGCCTGCAGCAGCAGGGAGCTGCAGAGTCTCCATTGCCCTGTGGAGCAGGGCGGGGGGGGGTCAGGTTCCCAACCTCCACCAGTTGGGGAGCTGTAGGGGGCTCCTTCCAGCAGCTGCTGAGCAGCTCCGGGATCCTCTGCCTGCGCGGACGGAGACCGGCTGCTCTTGGCGGGTGAGCAACTGCAGGGGTGGGCCCTGGCAGTGGTAGCAGCTGGGGAGCTCATGGGTCCCTGCTGGAGGCCGGTCAGTTGCGGGGGTTGCCCGCGGAGGCTGGGCTGCTGCAGGGGTCCCCCGCTGCTGGCTTCAGCAGATGTTACTGAGCATTTTCAGTTCGTGTGAGCATGCTCAGTACACCCTAAGTAGCACATTCAGTCAGATGGCAGTTTTTCACACTACAGGGTGGCTGGTCAGCTGTGGGGGCCCCCAATGTCACAGAGGTCGCTGGCAGTCACGGATTCCGTGACTTCTGCAACTTCCGTGACATAATCGTAGCCTTACTCATAACCTTTAATGTATTTACCCTCACAAAACCTCTTTGAAGTCAGGCTGGACTATTAAAAACCTAGAATGATATAAAATTAATATGGCACACATTGAATGGATTAAAAACTGGCTAACTGATAGTACTCTAAATGTAACTGTGAATGGGGAATCGTCATCGAGCAGGTCTGTTTCCAGTGGTGTTCCACAGGGATCAGTTCTTGGCCTTATGCTATTTAGCATTGTTATCAATGAGCTGGAAGAAAACATAAAATTACCACTGATAAAGTTTGCAGATGACACAAAACTTAAGGGTGTGATAAATAATGAAGAGGGCCAGTCACTGATTCAGAGTGAAGTGGATCACTTGGTAAACTGGATCCAAGCAAACAATATTCATTTAAATTCGGGTAAATGTATCCATCTAGGAACAAAGAACGTAAACCGTACTGACAGGATGGTGAACTCTGTCCTGGGAATTAGAGACTCTGAAAAAGATTTGGGGATGTAGGGGATAGTCATCTGAACATGAGCTCCCATTGTGGACAAAAAAGCTAATGCAATCCTGGGATGCATAAACAGGGGAATCTCGAGTAGGAGTAGAAAGATTATTTTACCTCTGTGTTTGACACTAGAATACTATGTACTGTTCTGGTGCCCACAATTCAAGAAAAATTGGAGAGAGTTCAGAGAAGAGCCACAAAAATGAGTAAAGGGTTAGAAAACCTGCCTTATAGTTAAGGTTAAGATTTTGTTACAGGTATTTTTAGTAAAAGTCATGGACAGGTCATGGGCAAAATTTCATGGAAAATTCATGGAAGCCTGTGACCTCTCTGTGACTTTTACTAAAAATGCCCGGAAGGGGCGGGGAGGACTAACAGGGGAGCCCCACCGAGGGCTGACTGCCAGCCACTGCTCCAGCCCAGCTGCTGCCAGTAGAGTAGAGCTCCCCGACCGAGCACAAGTGGCGCCTTTTTAATTTTACTCACCCGGGAGCACCCCCTCCCCACATGTCCCCGTCCCCCCCGGGCCCTCCCCCGGCATGCGGGGTCCCAGCGCCCCGGGAGCTCCAGCCACCCCCTTCCTTTCACATGCGGCCCAGCCGGGCCTGATGTTCCGCTCCTTGCTGCGGCGTCGGTGTGAACTAGGCACCACCCACTGCGGCGCTTTTACTGACGGGGCAGCGCTCCGGGTCTTTGTCGGCACTTCGGCGGCAAGACCTTCACTCGCTTTGAGTGTCTTTGGCGTCACTGAAGCTTCATCGCTGAAATGCCACCGAAGACCTGCAGAGCGAGTGAAGGTCCCGCCGCCGAAGACCCGGAGCACTGCCCCGTCAGTAAAAGCGCCGCAGCGGGTGGCGCCTTTTTTTTTTTTCTGCTCCCCCTCTTCCCTCCACCTGGCTACGCCACTGGCTGCTGCTTCTGCATTGGGGGCTGACTGCTGGTTGCTGCGCCAGTCCTGCCGCTGCTCAAGGCCTGCTGCTGCAGGAGGAGGTCCATTAAAGACACAGAATCTGAGATCTCTGTGACACAATCGTATCCTTACTTATAGTGACAGACTCAAAGCACTCAGTCTATTCAGCTTAACAAAGGGAACGTTAACGGGTGACTTGATCTCAGTCTATAGGTATCTACACAGGGAACAAATATTTAATAATGGGCTCTTCAATCTAGCAGACAAAGGTATACCATGATCCAGTGCCTGGAAGCTGAAGCTAGATGAATTTAGACTGGAAATAAGGCATAGATTTTTAACAGTGATAGTAATTAACCATTGGAACAACTTACCAAGTGTCGTGGTGGATTCTCCATCACTGACCATTTTAAAATCAAGATTGGATGTTTTTCTAAAACATCTGCTGTAGGAATTATTTTGGGGAATTTCTATGGCCTGTGTTCTACAGGATGTCAGACTAGTGATCACAATGGTCCCTTCTGGCCTTGGCATCTATGATCCCATTTTACAAATGGGGAACTGATGCACAGAGAAATTCAGTGACTTGCCCGAGGTCATTCAGGAAATCTGTGGTAGAACAGGGAGCTGAACCTGAGACACCCAAGTTCCAAGCTAGAGCCCTAACCAAGGAACCATCTTCCTCTCTCATAGCACAAGGACAAGGGGTCACTCAATGAAATTAAAAGGGAGCAAACTAAAAACTGATAAAAGCAAATACACTTTTATAGAGTGCATCACGAACCAGTGGCAACCATTGCCTCTAGTTGTCATTGAGTCCAAGAGCTTAATAGTATTCAGAAAAGGATTGGACACTTGTAATAATAACAAGAATATTTGCAGTGACATTGGATAAGATAAAAATGTATGAGGCAAATAAACCTCATGCTTCAGGTCATAGGACAACTACTACCCGTCTGGGCCTAAGAAGAAATGTCCCCCATGGGAAAGTTATTGCATAGTTATCCATTTATGGAATTTCTTCCTGTGATGCATCTGATACTGAACTACTAATGGAGGCAGGATACTGGGCTACATGTGCTGGTGTAGTATTGCAGAGAGACACTGGGACCACTAGGCCATTGGTCTTATCTATGGTGAGTTCTCTGTTTCTGTTCAGGATTGAACTCTAGAGTGTATTCTCTCCAGGGTGCTGTCCAACTTACTTTTAAGGCTCCCATACAAGAAAGCTTCCACCCCTTCCCTTGGGAGATGATTTCACAGCCTAATAAGTCTCACTACCAGGAATAGATTCCTGGCAATCAGACTAGATCTTCTGCTCAGATTCACCCCATTCCTCGTTATATCCCCTTGCATCACTCTGAGCAGATCCTTCCTTCTTGGAATTTCCACCCTCTGGAGTGGTGTCAGATTCTCACAAGCTCTCAGTCATTGGCTGGCTGAGCTGCACAGATAGATTGGTCATTTCCTTCTCATTTGCCCACCTATGAGATGCCAGTCTGGGCAATTTGGTTCAGTCTAAAATGTGCATGAACTTTGCAAAAAGCTATGACCCACTGTGAGCTGAAGGTGGGGCTGTTTTCAGTAACACTGCCTCTGTCTCTGTCTCTCACTTTGTATCCTGCAGGAAGAGCCAAAGAGCAAATCCAAAATCTGTGCCAACGTTTTCTGTGGAGCCGGGCGGGAGTGCGCAGTGACGGAGAAGGGGGAGCCCACCTGCCTCTGCATCGAGGTAGGGCATAGAGCAGCTTCCAGATGACTGGAGGTAGAGAGGAGATGGGGAGAGGGGACTTCTTGAGGTCTAAGGGATCCAGATAAAATACACTAGGGCTCAAGCACTAGCCAATATAGCTTCAATGGGAGTTGCTCTTAAGTAGTCCCAAACCAAGAGGGGCCCTTGAGTCTACAGCCCCTTTTCTTCTCAGCTCTCCCCTGCCAATTCCTCCTCCCCAGTCACACACACTCTGTCTGCCTCTGTCATCCACTCTGATACTCTCCTCCCGCACGCCCAGAACTGGCTCCTTTTTCTCCCCTCATGAGCCCCCAGTGCCCCGCCACAACCTGGTGCTCTCCTCTGGTGCATTGCAGCACAGATGCTGACCCACGCCAGGTAGTGCCAGTGTGGCTGAGCTGCCTATACCCTCGCCACTTACCCCGCAGCCCAGAGTGTCAAACTATGCAGGGGAGAGCTGGCTGGAGCACTCCTCATGTGGGGAGGGTGTGGCAGGGTGTCAGCACACAGTTGGACTGGTGGAGGGAGGGGCACATGCTCTCAGCAAGCCTGCTGTCAGCATAGCCAGTCTGAGTGAGTTAGAGAAACCAGCACTAAACACTTTTTTTTAAATAAAAAAATCTCTACAGGTATACTGAGATGGGCCTTGAAAGAAGGGACAGTTTTAGAGACATGGAACCTGCCCATTTTGCTGTTCTCTTCCCATTACAAAAAGCCATACATTCTTACACCAATGGAACACTGGTTTTTAAAGAACCCCGCCGGTCCCCACCCCCTCAGCATTTGCAACCTGGATGCTGCTGCCCTGGGAACTGGAAAGTGAAAGGAGCTGTAAGCAAACTGACTGGGTTGATTACCTTTACCCAGGCTAAGAGAAACACAAAAAGGAAACCCCCAGCCCAAACATTGGCAATGCCAAATTGGTTCTCAGCTGCGAGCCTGCCTTCAGTTCCGCAGCAGAAACCTTGAGATGGTGTCTGCAGCCCATGCAGACAGATCCACCCAAAGAAAGACTTACACACACACACACACACACACAGAGACACTCAGAGACACACAGGTTTGCACACACACACCCAGAAGCAGAGACAAACATAGCATAGATACTGAAGAACACAGAAATTAATCACTAGTAAATCTTCTTTCATTAAGTCACCTGTATGGTGGTAGTGCTGGGGAAACAAATGTTTGTGGATGTGGGGTCCCCATTTTACAGACCACTCAGCTCCTGCACAAGATCTTTCAGGTTCTGGGTGGTTAGTATCTCTCAGTCCCTACTTGCACTGAGGAAGATGTGCACAGTGCCCACGAGCTGGGCTGAGAATGGGGCTTACACACTGCCTCCCTCCAGCCATCCTGGGACCAGAGGCGTTGGGCAAAGCTCTTCTCTTTCTGGCTCTTTTTCAGCAATGCAAACCTCATAAGAGGCCTGTGTGTGGCAGCAATGGCAAGACGTACCTGAACCACTGCGAGTTGCATCGTGATGCCTGCCTTACTGGCTCCAAGATCCAGGTGGACTATGATGGCCACTGTAAAGGTAAAGCCAGCCCTGAGAGCTTTGGACCTACTGTCACTCAAACAAGACCACCCTGGGAGGAGGTGCAACGGAGGAGAAAACAACCTTGTGCCTTCTGTTCCCTCACACAGATCACAGATGAGATTAAGGGGCACCCATAATATGGCTTCCAGCTGCCTCTTCCTTCCAACAACCAATACAATCAACATACCCTTTCCATCCACCTGTCGAGGAAGGTTCAGGTCCACTAAAGGTTCGGGAGAATTGGCCAGTTCCAAAAGCCCTTCCTCAATCCTTGCTCAAGCAGAACTCTCTGGGTGCCCCTGAGCTACAAGAAATCTGTGCCCATGACATCACTTCCACCAAATAGGGACAAGAGGGGTCCTGACCTTTCAAAGGACGCACACTCTCTATGGTAACGCTGGTCTGTTAAAGGAGCAGCTCCAAAGAGGAATATGAGGGAATGTGCTAGGGAGCGCAGTCCAGAACTGCCTGATATCCTTCCTGCTGAGATAAGCCCCACCATCACCAAAGGTGCCCTGTTGCTAGGAGGTAACGGGTCTTCAGAGGCCGCAAACTCACAGAGCTGAATCCCTCCCCTCTCACTGCCATTTGTTCCGCGCGAGGGAGAGTCTCATGTCACTCTGATACACAGTATCAGAATGTAAATGTGATAGTGAAACCATTTTTTCCCTGCTCATTAACGTCCTTTCCCATGTTTCCACTAACAGAGAGGAAGTCTGAGAATCCAGCCGCAAGCCCAGGTAAGAAACCATCTCCTCCCCCGCCACACCTGAGAGCTCTGAATTCCTCCCAGCGTATGTGCATGGTGGAAGAATGGGCAGTTTGACAGGGAACTGCACAGCTCTAAGGTGGAATGAATAGAAAAACATGTCTGTTCCCAGAATGGGGACAGAATTTACCCGCAGACTTTCATATTACAGAGCCTGTGCCTGGCTAAGGGACAGGGAGATTGAGAGGTACAATGTAGTGGGCTGAGCATAGGACTGGGAACCAGGAGTTTTCACTTCTATTCCTAGCTCTAATACTGATTCCCTATATGGCCTTGATCAAGACACTTCACTTTCTTGTGCCTCAGCTTCTCTGTTTGTAAAATGGGGGTGATAATAATACTAATGGTGGTAAAGCACTTTGAGGATAGATGCACTTACATAATTGCTAATAACAGTAATAGATTGTTGTTTATTTTCAGATTGAAGATAGGTTAAAAAAATAACTATGTAAAACTGGTCCCTCCTTACTCCACAGATGGGCTGCCCGTGTGTAGCAGAGTCCAAGCTGCTGAATCTACTGACTGAAATATGATCTGACTGCTTTCTACTCCTGTTAGACATGCAGAGCTCTGTGTTGGTGAGGAAATACCTTTTAATGGGATAACTTCTGCTGGTGAGAGAGACAAGCTTTTGAGCTTACACACAGCTCTCCTTCAGGTCTGAGAAAGGTACTCACGGGGTATGTCTACATAGCAAAGAAAGACCCGTGGCTGGCACATGCCAGCCGACTCAGGCTCGCAGGACTCGGGCTGCGGGGCTCTTTCATTGTAGTGTAGACTTCTGGGCTGCGGCTGTAGCCAGAACTCTGGGACCCTCCCACCCCACTTGGTCCTAGAGTCTGGACTCCAGCCCAAGCTCAGAAATCCACACAGCAGTGAAACAGTCCCTTAGCCCGAGCCTGAGTCGACTAGCATGGGCCAGCTGTGGGTTTTTCTTTGCTGTGTAGACATACCCACAGTGTCACAACTAAATACAAGGTGGAACAAATTGTTTAGCATAAGTAGTTAACACACATTTCAAAAAAGCTAGTGGTGAGGGTTTACCATCACCCCCAGGCTTTTTTTTCCCTCCTTTCCCCCCTATGACTAGAGAGGTGTTAACTGGCCACTTCACCTTGAATGGTCCTTTGAAATATGTGTTAACTACTTACGCTAAAGTTGGGGTTCTCAAACTTCAATACACCGCAACCCCCTTCAGATAACAAAAATTATTACACGACCCCAGGAGGGGGGACCAAAGTCTGAGCCCACCCAAGCCCCGCCTCTCCAAGGGAGGAGGGGGCCAAAGCCAAAGGGCTTCAGACACAGGCAGTGGGGCTCACGCTTTGGCCCTGGGTGGTAGGGCTTGGGCTTTGGCCCTGGGCCCCAGCAAGTCTAATGCCAGCCCTGGCGACCCATTAAAATGGGGTTGCGACCCACTTTGGGGTCCCAACTCACAGTTTGAGAACCACTGTGCTAAACAATCTATTTCACCTTGTATTTAACTATGACTCTGAGTACATTTCCCAGATCTGAGGGCAAGTCTACACTACAAAATTAAGTCAACCTAAATTATGTCGACATACAGCCACTGCAGTAATTGAATTGGTTTTACACGTCCACACTACGCTCCTTGTGTCAGCGGTGCGCGGCCTCACTAGGAGCGCATGCACCGATTTAACTGTCAGCGTGGGGCATTGTGGGATGGCTTCTGAAAGGTAGGAACAGTCGATGTAAGCAACACAGTATCTACACTGACACTGCGTTGACCTAACTACATCGACCTAAGCATTATGTTTCTGGAGGAGGTATAGTTATTAAGTCGCTGTAGTGGGAGAGTTACATTGATGGCAGCTGCCTTATGTCAACCTAACTGTAGTGTAGACCAGGCCTGAGTAAGGAAGAGCTCTGTGTAAGCTTGAAAGCTTGTCTCTCTCACCAACAGCAGTTGGTCCATTAACAGCTATTACCTCACCCAATTTATCAGAGGAGTAGCCATGTTAGTCTGAATCCGTAAAAAGCAACAGAGGGTCCTGTGGCACCTTTAAGACTAACAGAAGTATTGGAGCATAAGCTTTCGTGGGTGAATGCCCACTTCATCAGACGCAAGGCGTCTTGCGTCTCTTGCATCTGATGAAGTGGGCATTCACCCACGAAAGCTTATGCTCCAATACTTCTGTTAGTCTTAAAGGTGCCACAGGACCCTCTGTTGCTCACCCAATTTGTCACTCTAATATCCTGAGACCAGCATGGCTACAACAACACTGCAAACAGAGCTCATACAGCCTTGGAAAGAGAGTTGGATTCTATTGAGGCTTGTGCAGAATTGTTAGCATCAGCAGAATTGTTAACCAAGTTCCCATTGCAGAATCTTTAGTGTGAGGGGTACAGAGGCAGACTGCTCAACTGCACTTTGATGGTCAGAGTTACTGGTGATGATGCACAAGATGAAAAGAACCCAGCTTGACTCTCAGGAACCAGGCTGAGTTGGTAGTGCTGATAGATAAAGCAGCCATCCTGTTCCCTGAGCACACTTGATGTGGAGTCATATACACAGTAAAACATGTAGTCCCATGTCCCATTTTTATGCAGACACTTTCCAGAGTATGCTTCAAGGATGGCTAGATTATTGTGCCACTAAAAGAGGGCAGCACTGTTTTGTGAATAGGGGACTGCACTGAGAGTCAGGAGACCTGGGTTCTCTTCCACCAACCTGCTGTGTGACTTTAGGGAAGTCTCTTAACCTCCCTGCACCCATTTCCCCTCCCACTCTTTGTTTTGTCTGTCTATACTGTAAGCTTTTCAAAACATGGACTGTCTTTTACTATCAGGGGGTAGCCGTGTGAGTCTGTATCTACAAAAACAACAAGGAGTCTGGTGGCACCTTAAAGACTAACAGATTTATTTGGGCATAAGCTTTCGTGGGTAAAAACCTCACTGTTGCATCTGAAGAAGTGAGGTTTTTACCCACGAAAGCTTATGCCCAAATAAATCTGTTAGTCTTTAAGGTGCCACCAGACTCCTTGTTGTTTTTGTCTTTTACTATGTGTATATACAGTGCTTAATACAATAGGGTCTTGCTTTCAGTGAAGGCCTTTAGGAGCTGTCATAATACAAATAATAAATAATAATAATTAATAATCCTTATAAGACAAATCAATTCCTGAATACAAACCTAAAGCAAAGGACCTTCTCAGGGCGTGACAATCATATCATAATGACCAAGGAGTTCATAGCTGACCTTACAGAACCCCCAGCTACTGTCTCCCTGTCTGTCTGGTTATTAGAGGTTTTCTTTTCAGCCATAAGGACTAGATCCTTAGGGCCAGATCCTCAGCTGGGGCAAACTGTCATAGCACCTTTGACTTCAATGAAGATGTGACAATTTACACAAGTTGAGGGCCTGGCCCTAAGTTTTTGGGGTTTTTAAATAAAAGATTAGTTTCTGGCACATACAACTGCAGCCACCATGGGAGAGTAGTGGCTTAGCAAACAAACCCAGTTCCATGTCTGATGAGCACTAACTCTCTTCCTTTTTGTATGCAATGGTGTCGTAGCCATGACAGACATAGTGGAGCAGCCTGGAGACTGAAATCCCCTCCCCCTGAGAGATAGGCCCCACAAGTTCAGTGCTGAAGGACACTGGCAGAGGGAGTAGTAGGGGAAGTTTGCCCAGCCCAGGCTATCCCTATACTGTGGATGGAGATCTTTATTCTCTCCATGGCTGCCAATCTGGGGCCTTTTGCCAGTGCTAAATATGTTTGCTCTCCCCATGACAGCCAGGATGGTCAGCCTCCATCCTTCCTTAGGCTGGGCGTTCTTTCAACCCATTGGAGGATAACATTGTGTGTGACCAGAGAGGACTCGGCTCTGGATTCTTTGACATCTTCCACATGCCGCATGACAAGAGGGAGAGGAAGTCACCAAAGCAAAGGGGATTGAGAGGATTAAGTCGTTACCATTCTCCTGCCTTTCCACTGGGTGTCACCCTCATCCCAAACATTGTTCACTACTCAGCACCTCCAGCTGGGTTTGGAGATTGCTGATCTCCAGTTCACACCCCTTCTGTGATAAAGGGAAACTCTGTCACTTGTAACCTGGTGTTGGTTTTTCAATTGTTTCTTTATGTACTCTCAATTGTTCTTCGCTCACCCTTTCTTTCCCTTCTTCCTGAGCAGTTGTCTGCTACCAGTCTGACAGGGACGAGCTCCGGCGCCGCATTATCCAATGGCTCGAGGCCGAGATCATCCCAGATGGCTGGTTCTCAAAGGGCAGCAACTACAGCGAAGTCCTGGACAAGTATTTCAAGGTAAAGAGGGCTGGGGCGGCCCTAGAGATGAGCTCTTGTTTCCTGCCCTACACTTTTATGCAGAGCTGCTGTCACTCTGCAGTGACATGCCCGGTGGCTATAGTAAGTGAAGCCCCTGCAGTGTGATTAGGGCCAGAGCGTCTAGGGCGGTTCTTATGTAATATAAAAAGTGACCAAGTACCGGTGCGGTGCTGCCTGCAGCAGCACCTCCCTCCCCCACCACACAGGCTGCTGCCCCCCTCCCCCCGCCTGTGCCTCTTATCCCTCAGTTGAGGTACAGGAGCGTCTTTCAAACTATGTAATGCATTAGGGGGCGGGTGGGTCCTGAATGTTGCGTGTTTGTGTCAATGTTACAAAGTGTTACAAGGGGTGGGTGGGTCTTGAAAATCACCAAAAAATGTGTTACGTAATTTATGGGCAGCCCCACAGGAGCCAGAGCAGCTGAGAGGCAGCAAGAAGCTGGTGCCTCCTCCCACCTGAGGAGGGCTCCTGGCTCCAGCTGGCAGACGTGCCCTGGAGATTCAGAGGAGGGGCGGATGACAGACCTGAGTGGGGGGGAAGAAGGGGACAGATCTCTTGGGGTAGGTGGGGCTGGGGAACTGCAGAGGGAAAACTGAGGAAAAAGGAGAAGAAGATGTAAGTGCTGAGCCTTCAGAGACAAGAAACCCAGAAGGGAGGCACAGGGAAGGATGCACAAGGAAGAGGCTGGGGATGGAGGGGAGGTTGGGGGTGGTCCTAGCCCTTTGCCCCAATTCAGATTGAGGTGGGAGGCATGTGGGGGCTTTTCCTTGGGAGCCCAATCTCAAAGGATAAAGCCCCTGATGCAGCAGAGACTCGGCTCAAATCCCCAGCCGTGAAGAGAGAGAATAACCTCTCATGCTTCCCAGCCTTTTCATTCAGCGCCTTCCTTGCAGTCAGTAAATTCCCCTTTCCCCCTCTCCTTTCCTTGTGTAACTGGCAGATTACACACTCCCTGCTTGCTTCTGCCACCCTCAGCACATCTCTCCCTCCCCATCCTGACGTGGCCCAGAGCCTGTGGGGAGTTGGGGACCAGGTGGTTTAAATAAGGAGGTGTTGACAATGAGAGATTAATGGCGCCTGACAGGAATTAGCTCTGAAATTTGCCATGGCAATGGGACCCCTGGTGGGACCCGAGAAGTCAGCCTCTTTGCCTCCCTCCCCACCCTCCCCCCAAGCTCTTGGCTTTTATAGCCATTAACACTGGTGCCTTTTATGGGAACCCTCTAGTGATTTACTGCCCCAGGCTCGCCCATGGGCACCTGCCATTGCCCCAAATGATGGGGTGACCTGCAGAGTAGAGCTACGCAATCCCTCCCCCACACAGACACACTGTCCCCAGCTCCTTCCTCACAGGCTGTGATGTATTATCCAGAGCCAGCCATGTGCTCACTCCGCTGATGTCAGCACTCTGAGGAGCACTCCCCCTGCTATGAGCCTAATGAAAACCGTGTCTGCAGCGCACAGGCAAACCAGCTCCTACTGGCTAGATTGAGCATCTCACTGTTTTCCCTTTCCTTTGTCCGCTGATTCCAGCCTCAGGCTGGGGAATACTCCTGTGACAAAGCCATAGCCTTACTCAGCACGAAAGCAAAAGCTAACACCCCTCCCCTCCAGTTTATCCTGGGCATTTAATGGCATCCACCAGGTAATGTCCATTCCCCAGGGACTTTACAGTATTTTGGGATGAAATTCAGTCCGTGTGAGAACTGGGGACTAACAAGGCTGATATGAGTCAGGCATAATGAATGGTGGCGGAGATTGTGCAAATATTCCTCCATAGCTTGACAAATGCATCTCAACCCTGACCTGTAGGAATTCTACTGTAGCCATGAGAACCTCACCCAGTATTGGCCAATGCCCCTCACTCCTACCCTGCAGCCCCTCCTCCCCCAGGCTATTCCAGTCCTGGGCTCCCCACACAGCTTTGCCAATGCCCCTCACTGCTGCTCTGCAGTTGTTCTTCCTCCCCGCCCCCCGCTCTCCCAGTATTGGGTTCTCCAAACAGCTTGGCCAATGCACCTTAATCCTGACCTGCAGCATCACCTATTCATCCACTGTGGATACTGCAACCCATTTTTGTTCAATTCGGTAGCAGGGACTATAGGAGGAAACTAGTTTCCTCTTCTCTTTGAATAGTGGTCAGCAGTTAGGGGGCTAAGCCATTTCCCTTATGAGACTCTGTCTTGTGAGATGCATTAATGTGACTCAAGTATGGGACATGAGCCACCAAAGCCGAGACCTTCAAAGGGATTTATGTCAAGTGCTATTAGGCCTCTTGATCGCATACAGGGACTCAGGGCAGCAGAGTGCTGGACAAAGCAGACTTCACTGAACCTGATTCTGTGGAAACTGTGGCCCTCCTTGTAAACAATGTTGTGGGACATGTGGTGTTCAGAGCCCATGGAGCTAGAGACACATTAGCAGGACAGTTATGCACTGGCTGCAGAGAGGATAATAATTTTCCCTGCCCTACCACTTTTCATCCATGGTCTCAAAGCAACCTACAGGAACTGATGAATGGAGCCTCAGGACACCAGAGGGAACTAAGACACAAGGAGTGGAAGTGTCTTGACCCAGCCACACAGCAAAATTTCTCCAGCACCTTTTATAGCATTCAATAAACAGGATTCTTTTCTCCCACCTAAGTTGAAACTGCCTAAGTTAGAAAGGGACACAGCAGCTACTGAAAAGTGCACTGCAACACTACGCACCAGTTTAGGATAGGAAGTGAAAAGGAATCCTGCATCTATGTGAAACTGCAGAAGGAATTTATGAAGGTAGAGTGTAATTACTCTCCTTGGAATTTAGCTAGGACACTGTGGCTAAACACTCCGCTCTTGAGAGACATGAGACCTTCATGGCCAAATGTGGCTACTGTGAAAAGATCTGTTCTTTTTCTTTAAATCTATAGCTGGAAGACAGGCATACGGGGGCTGAGGATGGTTCTAGGCAGAGGCTCTGCAGTGAAGCAGAGAGAGACAGAGCAGCTTGAGGGATAATACTCGTTTCCTTATTCTAATGAAGTCTCTTGTTCAGAGTTAGCAGAAATTGACTTCCTGTGATTCTTTGCCATTAGCACATGACAGTCAAGACTCTGGTTTTACACCTGTCTGAAAGTTTGCACCAACCCAGCACCTCTAAAACATAATTGGCCCATTTCATGCCAGAAAATGTATGGAAGCTAAGGGCCACCTGGAACAAAGGGAGGAAATGATGTGATCATGCTGCGGCCATAAAACAAGCAGCCAGAGGTGAAAGAATCAGTGCGAACTAGTGGCCAGTGCAGAGAAGTGGGAATCAGGACTCCTGCATTCTCATCCCAGCTCTAACACCAACTCTCTGGGTGGTATAGATAAGTCACTTCCTATCTATAAGCCTCGGTTTCCTGAAGAATGGGGGGAATGATATCTGCCCCACAAAAGAGTTGGGGTTTGAAGATGCAAAATGCTACACAGCACTAAAGTATTCGCAAATAGAGCTGGGTGAAAATTTTTGGACCTCTAGTTTATTTGATGAAAATTGCAGTTTGGGATGACCAAAACTATTCAGAAATTTGACCCAAATAGTTTCAGCCATTGACAAAATGGCCAGAGGAAGAGGAAGAGATGGTGCTGCAGCTGCTGGCACTTCCCCCTTCTTTTCTTCTCTCCCTTTCCATCCCTCCTCCCCCCCCCCATAACCTTTAGCCCAGTGAGAAGGGCACTTACTTGGGATGTGGGAATCCTGGCTGTAGAGCAGACCTGAAAGGGCTTTGTCAATTCACCGGAAATTCCAAACCATTTCCGATTCAGTTCAGCACACACCAAACTTTGTTTTTCCAATTTATTGGCATTGCCACTGAGCTAAAGAATCGGTCATTCACCCAGCTCCATTTGCAAGTGTGTGTGGAAAACGGAAAGGAGTGGGAACAGGACAGTGCCTCAGCCCTCTCGTGTCCATCTTCTCACCCCTACAGAGCTTTGATGGTGGGGATTCTCGCCTGGACTCCAATGAGTTCCTGAAGTTTGTGGAACAGAATGAAACTGCTATTAACATCACCACCTATGTGGACCAAGAGACCAACAAGCTTCTCAGGTAACCTGGGGCAGGGAGGCAAGCGGGAGGGGCAGCAGACGTGAAGGGAGAGCTAGCTGCCAATCATTAGTCAAACAACCATTGGGAAGTGAGACTCAAAATGGCAAGAGAATTCACACCAACCTCAAGTATCAGAGGGATAGCCGTGTTAGTCTGTATCCACAAAAACAATGAGGAATCGGGTGGCACCTTAAAGACTAACAGATTTATTTGAGCATAAGCTTTCGTGGGTAAAAAACCCACTTCTTCAGATGCATGGAGTGAAAATTACAGATACAGGCATAGATATACTGGCACATGAAGAGAAGGGAGTTACCTTACAAGTGGAGAACCAGTGTTGACAAGGCCAATTCAGTAAGGGTAGATGTGGTCCACTCTCAATAATTGATGAGGAGGTGTCAATACCAAGAGAGGGAAAATTACTTTTGTAGTGAGCCAGCCACTCCCAGTCCCTATTCAAGCCCAAATTAATGGTGTTAAGTTTGCAAATGAATTGTACCTCTGCAGTTTCTCTTTGAAGTCTGTTTTTGAAGTTTTTTTGTTGCAGGGTGGCTACTTTTAAATCTGTTATTGAATGTCCAGGGAGATTAAAGTGTTCTCCTACTGGCTTCAACCTCAGTATCTTGCAAATCCAGTCCTCCTTGCTTTCCAAAATGCCTGAAATAAAACAAAAATCACATCAGGATTAAGCATTTAACCTGACCTGAAATTTTTTCAACTTTTCGATTCACTAAAAATTGAGAAAAAAATGTGTTTTTGGTTTGACTCAAAAGGAAACACTGTTTTTGATTTTTCAGACTTGCCAGCTAAATGAAAAGTCCATTCCGGGCCCATCTCTACCTGGGGGGCGGGGGGAAGGCAGAAGTTCACAGTGATGCCTCCGTTCTGCAGTAAAACTAACAATAAAATAGCATTGATAAGGCTGAGCTGGAGATTTGCTTCTGCTACTAACTTGTTCAGAATAACTCCCCAGCAAAGCAGCAATCGGACCCGTTTCTCCTGTGCTGTATGTGGTAGATTCTGTTACAACAGTCACTTTGCTGGCCTGGCCCCGAGCTCTAGCGCTTACTGCCCTACGCTTACTTATCCAGATCCCTGCACCAGGAAGAGCAGGGGCCATAGCAGAGGCAGCACCCTGAGCCCCAGGCCCATTGTATCTGTTTCCTTTCAGAGGACTCTGTGTGGACGCCCTCATTGAGCTGTCTGATGAGAATGCCGACTGGAAACTCAGCTTCAATGAGTTCCTCAAGTGCCTCAACCCGTCCTTCAACCCACCAGAGAAAAGTATGATCTTCTCCCCTGCACCGGGGACAGACGGGGGCTCCAGAAAGGGGGGAGAGAATAGAAGGGCTTAGAGCCAGACACAGGAGGCAGGCACCCTAAAGCTCATCCAATACACCTCACTCCTGCCCTGCTATTCCAGTGCTGGTCTCCCCACACAGCTCTGCCAATGCACCTCAGTCCTGCCCTGCAGCCTCCCCTTATATTAGGGTGTATGGGACGTGAGTTTCAGAAAGGCAGGTCAATGGGGAATGTATGTTTGGGTGATCAAGTAAGGGGTTCAGCAGTGGGGAGATGAGTCATGTGAGGAGGGTGCGTGTCTGAACGATTGAGGCAGCCGGGCACTGGGCAGGTGTCAGTCCAGAGAAAAGCCTTGCCTTGCTCTGCCTTTCAATTACCAGATACCCTCCCTGACCATCTTCCTGTAGCTCATCAGCCTTCTGAACCCAATTTAGATTTGCAACTTACGTGGAAACGGCTCAGCATTCTAAGGGTTAAACATCATTTAGCAGCTGATTTAATTGTCTCACTGGGGAGTGTGCTCCCCAGTAGGCCAGGAGGGTCTGGGTTCATGTCCTACACAAAGGCTTAGTCTCAGTGGTGATGATACAGTGCAGGCCATGGTGATACTGCTGGTGGAACAGTAAACTGAACTCCCTTGTGCCCCTTCCAGTGGAAAGTCAGACATCCCACAAGCACTCCCTGAAAATGCTGTCCATGGTGCTCTGCGACAGAAGATGGGGCTTCAAGTCCCAGGGTGGGTGGGAGTGACGAATAGAGGCTGTGGCGGACCCTGCTGTATTAACTCACAAGTGCTTTGGGGAGACTTGAGGAAACAAAGAACTCCCAGAATCCAATTGCCTGTATCTGCCCTGTACATCAAAGCCAATTCCCCTTGTTCTTGCTTCTTCTAGAATGTGCCCTTGAAGATGAAACATATGAGGATGGAGCTGAGACCCAAGTGGAGTGCAACCGCTGTGTCTGTGCCTGTGGGAACTGGGTGTGCACTGCCATGACCTGTGAAGGTAGGTACAACCTGCAAAGAGCTGGGGCAAGTAGGAAGTTACAGAGGACGTTTTGTCTTCTGGTTTTTGCAAGGCACTGGGTTTCTGGGCCTGTGACTTCTATTCCCAGCTCTTCCTCGCAATCACTGTAAGACCTTGAGCAAGTCACTTCGCTCTATGTGCCTCAGTGTCCCCAGCTTCTGTAAAATAGGGATTATGATCCTGTCCTACTCCAGAGAGAGGTTAGGAGACTTAATTCATGACTGTTAGAGAAGTGCCTTGAGAGCCTTCAAATAAAAGCTCTTAAAGAAGGAAAAATAATTATTATTTGTATGAAGGGAAGTATTCTTTATAATGAAACTTGACCGATCATCCATCTCTTGTCCCTTGGGGGTGTCTCCTCACATCAGTTTCAAGCTCTGACAGCAGTGCTACAGATGGGGAAGCCCTAGTGGGTTTCTTAATTGGGCGCCTTACATCAGGAGGATCAACTCATCTCACACAGTTCATTGCGTATTTGGAAGCCAATTGGTACCCCTGTGTAAGACTTTGGGAAATGCTTTATTCTCTTGATAAACAGCTGGCCCACCCTCACAGCGCTGCTCTGCATTCTTCTGGCCTCCCTGCTTCTTATGAAGGGCCATTGCATGGAAACAGCACCTCTGTTTCTTAACACATTACCTCTTAAGAGTGTCGGTAGCATGGTAGCTCCCACTGAGAGAGACGCCAGCACCGTGAACAGATGTGGAGATAGTAAAACAGTGACAAGTGTTAACAGAATTACTTCAAAAATTCATTTGGTGATACACAGTAGAGGCCTCTGAATTGATTCACCCCAGTGAACAGTTTCCTTTTGCCCCTAGTAACAGGAATTCCTGATTCAGAGAACATGCTGTTTTAATCCTGATGCTGTTGCCTAGGGAGTTGTGGATCCCATTATGCTATTAGGCAGGCCCACGGGGTTGGGTGGCTGGGAGAGAGACTGTACCTGCTGCCTGCCCAGTGCTAGCATCAGAGGTGGCTGCAAGACACCCTGCATGGACATCTAGCATGGGTCGTTGAAGTGGAGGGAGAAAACAAGTAGCATGCAATGGGCTAACAATTCTCGCCCTTTCTGCCTGTGTCATAGCTATGGCGGGACCAAAGGCTGCCGTCAGAGGGGTAAGCAGACCAAAGTGGCATGAGAGTCAGGCAGATCTGAATATCAATAAATGAGCAAAAGGCATCTCCATTAAGTGGAATTAAATATCCTTGGGCTTCAGTATGTTCCCTGAGAGAGGTCCTAAATAAGCAGATGTGCCAATTAAATGGAGTGCGTCGTGCGTATTTCTATCTGCCCAAGATTTGTTTAGCCAGTGAAGGTGTCACAACAAACCACTGGCTTTCTTTTTCAATAATAAGCAGGGAGGGCAGAACCTAGTTCATTTCTGATGTATTTATCTTTTACTCTTGGGGGAGTTGCATGGATGCACGCCTCATGTACCCCAGGCTGAGACAGACTCCTCCCTCTTTCCTGACAGCAAAGAAGGAGGGGCCAGAACTCACCAGCTCTCATTTCTCCAGGCAAAGCAAGCCCCAGTGAGCCTGAGATCTGTTGTGGCATGACACAGGCTGAACCCACCCTGGCTCTCTCCTGGCCTCCCACCTCCGTATCACCGTCTAAGAGCTGTCCTAATACCTGAGATGGCTCTAAACTTCACTTGTGTTTGCAGGGAAGAACCAGAAGGTGCCTGTAGGGGGGCAGCAACCTGAAGAGGAGCTGACTGAGGAGGAGCTGGCCAGATACGTTCAAGAACTGCAAAAGCATCAGGTTAGGATGGAATCTCTTTGTCCAGAATCTGTGTGGAAATTTCTCCTTGCTAGAGACCTCCTTTCTCTGCATCTCAGATATTTCCTGGCAAAGAAGGGGAGTGCACTGGCTTGTGGGAGGGGGAACTCCCTATCTCCCTTTGGGATGATCTCTCCACAGCAGGGGTGAGGCACATTCGATGGAGGTAGTTTGAGGGGTGAGGGTGGAATGCCGGGCCTGCTGCTGCCTGTGTTGTACTGTCCTATGGAGAAACAGAAGCCTTCAGTCTGCTGGCACCTCTCACCAGCACTAATGTGGAACCGCAGGGCCTCAATCTAATGCTCTCTCTCTGCAGGAGACGGCTGAGAAGACCAAGCGAATGAGCACCAAAGAGATGTAAGGGACCTCCTCACTGGAGGAGTCCAGGGGACAGGCCAGATCCGCTGCCCTGTCCTTCAGCGCCGAGCTCAATATGCACAAGTGTTTGCTACAGTCGCCCAGTCACAGATATTTACGTTGTTTAGCAATGAGGCTTTTGTTTTGTTATTAAAAAAGGAAGCAGAGGAGGGGAGCACAGTCCACCTGGTTGGGGGAGTCACTGCTGGAGACTAGTGAGAACAGGAGGGAATTACAGCAGCCTCCAGGATACCCCTCACAGAGGACATCTTCTCTGCAGTCCAGGGCAAGGGTCCATTAAGGCAATGAGCAGGGAATTCTGTGCCAAAAGGAAAACCTGGGGAAGGGGGAGGTAAGTGCTGGGGGGTGGGGCGGGGGGGAGGTTAACCTCCTGGGAATCTTCCAATTTCTAGGGTTTAGCATGCACCCGCCTTGGCAGCAGGAACATTCTGTAAGGGAACGTTCTGTGGCTGAGCATACATCCTGTGGGGCACAATCAGCCAGGGATGTGGCCTCGGGTCACCATCTTCTTGTCTTCCCTGTGCCTTTCTGCCTTCCCCCAACCTCCTTCTGTCCTTTCCCCATCCTCCCTGTCCACCTGGCACTGTCCTTCCCCCTCCAGCTTCCATGGGCCTCACCTCAGGCATCTCCCCTTGGGTTAATTGACTTTACTTGACTCCTGGAGTTCCTAGTGAGATGCCCAGCTTGCTCCTCCCTGCCTGCAGCCAGCCAATCCCTAGCAACTCCTACAATGCCTGGTGGGCTCCAAAGTCACACTATTCCCTTTGACATCTTCCTAGCCCCCTATCTCTCCAGTCCCCTCACAAAGGTGCTACATTACAATATTTTCTCTTATCACACTCGCATCCTTTTTGTTTTACAACTTTATTTTCTAGGGTAGCAACTGAGCTTTTGTATTTTTAGGCAGTAGCTTTAGATATTTTGCTATTGAAAGTGCTGCAATTCCTGTGCACGGTTTGCATTTGCTTGGATCCAGCACGTACAATCAGCACAACAGCTTCTGAGCCCAAAGCTTCAGGGCACTTCTCAGCTTAGTGCTGCAGTGTCCCTCACAGAGGAGAGAGACAGGATTCAGTATAGTAAATATAAAGGGGATTCTTTATTGGGGCTACTGGACACAGACAGACCCTGTGGTTCTTTCTCTGGCTCTCTAGTTTGCAGACTATCCCATCCTGTGCTGCCAGGTTTTACTGCACGAGGTCTCCCTAAATCACTTGAATGCCTGGAAGGAAGTGCAGGCTACACTAAACCAGGGACAGAGGGACTGGCCAATATTTAGTCTGCTATCTAGCTAGCCCTTTTAATACAGTATATCTGTCAGCTGCAGCCTGCGATGTGAGTGATCATCTCTCTCCCTCTGTCCAATTTGAGGGTAAATCAGCCAGATTGTCTTTGGCCTGTATTCTGAGGTTCCACCTGAATTGGGTTAAGATCAGGGACCTGCGCCCGTCCCCTGTGGCAGCCTGCCAAGCCTGTGTGTTCAGATCAGTCCATATCTGACCGTTGTAGCTTCTCTTTCAGGATCATTTTCTTTTGGGCACTTTTTTTTTTCTCTGAGCACTGGGCCTAGTTACAACTGTGATACCCTTTGAGGGAATGGTCTTTTGTCAGCTACCCCATCCCCTCAAGCCCAATGGGTTCTCCTGTTATATTCAACTTTACTTCATATACACACACATACACGCCCATTTCCCTGTTCCAGTCATGCCTTGATGCACATTCCCAGTCGTTATGCTTAGGCTGAGTCAAGATGATTCTGGCTTCAGTCTTCTCCCTTTGAATAAGCTGAACGATCACCTCATGTCCTGCACTCCCTAATGATTACTCAAGCAAACCTCCCATTGGCCTCAGTTAGAGTTAGTTCTGCTTGAGGCAAGGTTAGCAAGGCTGAGCTGTAGCCTTCCCTTTATTCAAAGCGCTTTCCAGGCAGAGAAGGGGAAGAGCGAGTTAGTGTAGGGAAAAAAGAAAGCTTGGACTCTGGTACAGTTATCAGCTAGTCTCTTGTACTGTTGTCTTGGTCTTGATGTTGCCACTGTCTCTTCATACTGTGGACTTCAGAGAGACAGGGCCAGACTCTGATCTCAGTTACACCTGTGTAACTCTAAGGTATCTCCATTGACTTCAGTGCAGTTACTCCAGATTTACACCAGTGGGAGATCAGAATGTGCCCACAGTGCTTCGAGGCTTTGGAGTAATACGCCAGTGAGCTGATTCTGCGCTCATGTTGGTGTAAATCAGGAGCAATGTCAATGGCATTACACCAGGTTTACACTGGAGTAGGTGAGAGGTGAATTAGTCCCTAGAACTCAGGGGGACCCAGTTTGAGGAGGAAAACAATGCTACTCGGGGAATTCAGAGTGAAATGATTTTTGTTCCCTCTCCCTCATTAGTGGTATCAGAGGAATTGGTTGGTGAGATGGGAGTGCCCGATGGACATGCCCCCTATTCTTCCCACCTACTCTACAAATGGATGTATGGAGCACATTGGGTCTGGAGTCACTTGCACACTGTATTAATTCTTTGCCTTAGTCTGAAATAATGAAAGTAGCTCATACTTCCCATCTCCTTTCCTGCCACCTTCCCCAGCTGAGACCACTTGCCCCATTAAAGTGCCTTAGGGAAAATGCAACAATATGCCTTAAAAAGCAAACATTTTCATCAGTGGGAAGAACAGCTTATTTTCCAACCAGTAAGATCCCAAAGTAGGAAGGGTCAGCTGAGGAGCCAAGTATGTGCAGTGGGGGGGGACGTCAAACTGGATAAAGGCATTATGCAGTTTTCAGAGTTTTATGCAACATGGCCTGTGATAATCCTCCAATGTACTGTAGGTGTGTAGGCTGTGGAGACTACAGGTCCCAGCATGCAATGCAGTTAGGCTGCTCAGGTCAACGTAGAACATTGCATGCTGTGATCTGTAGTCTCAACAGCATGACCCTAATGAAACAGTAGCCATAATCTGCTCTGGTTTATGCAAAATATGTGGTGCCCCTTGACAAGCCACAAGAGTGACCCTTGGTGAGGCAAAGTCTGGGCATGTAAGATTTCACTGCCACACAGATCAAAGCAGGACAACTGAGGCATAGTTAATTGCCCTCTGTAGAGACAGGGCTGCTTCCTACAGAACCTTTTCGTTTCCTTTCTTTTCCCCTAAGAAGAAAAATATCATTTAAGATGTAACGTGTTGAAAACATCGCTAGTTTCAAGGGCTATTGTACCCAAATGATGCATGAACATCTCTCAAGTCGAAGGCTGTGGCCCCAGTATGTTATATAAGAAACAGCCCTACCCAGGCTGAGTGGTAGAAGACCATATTACGCAACAGGCTTTTCTATCTCTAACTCCTAGGGTGTGATCTGGCCAGTGAGTCAGGAAAATGCTGAGCTCCAAAAACAGTTCTCTGGGATAGTCGCTGTAGAGTCTGCAAGGGGCAGGAAAGGCATTTTTTACAAAAGCCAACACAAATTAACCCCTTCTCTCTATATTTCCCTTGTGTATGTGTGTGAAATGTATCAGTATTCTGTAGGTTTCATTAGTGCACTTATTTTACTTGGGTTTGTATTTTTTGTGGGGAGGGAGTTGGATATAACTGCCAAATAAACAAAACAAAATCATAATGTTTCCTTTGTTCCTTATTTTTTTTATAAGACCAAAGTAGAATCAGCTTTAGGATTTCTGAGCTCCCTCTACAGTCCTCACAATCGCTCTAACTTTCTCAGCAATAAAAATAAGAGTGTTCATTATTTGTGCTTACAGACCATAACTGCTTTCCTACAAGGCTCAAAGCACTTTACAAGGTGGGTCACTATCATTATCCTCATGTTATAAATGGGGAAGCTGAGGCATAGAAAGAGGAAGGGATTTGCCCATAGTCATGCAGAGTCAGGGAGAGAGAAGGGAACAGAACTTAGAAGTCCTGTGTCCCAGTCACATGCTCTAGTCATTAGTCGCTGCTGCTGTTGCTGCCTCCCATCCTGCTCCATGCCCCCTTCCCAATCTGCTCGTTCAGTTACTCATGCAATGTAGTCAAAAAAGGAGGCCAGCAAATTTCTCACCAGGATGTGTCTGTACAGTACCAAGCATGATGGGGCCCAGCCAGGATGTGACCACAAGATACATATTTAGTAATAATCCAAGGGCCTCCCTTCTCCGTGCGCTGTGGGTGGATGGGTCGGGCAGAACGAACACATGGCCAAACGGTGCATGATTTTTAATCCTGGCGCTGACATCGATTCACTGTTGTGTTTGGAGGACAGTACAAAAGACTCCATGCCACTACTGAGCGTTCAGTAGCTCTTTGTGGGTACCACACGTAGCACAGCTACGTGACCTTGAGCAAGTCACTGCATCGTTCTGTGCGGGGGGTGAGAAAAGTACCCTACATGCGGGTTGGCGGGATCAGTGAATGCATATTATTCTCTCCCCCCTTCTCCATTTCGTAGTAGTTCTTCCGGACCTGATATGGATCTTTACAATGAGGCATAGCTAGCAGAGTGCACATACCAGGCCCAACCACCCCATATAACACTTGTAGCTGTCCCGCACAGCAGGGTCCCCACTAGTCACAGGCTTCATAGCTCCTAAAGCAGGCTCTGACCTGTAGGGGTTTGCATCCATTCTGTGTCTTGTGCACTGAGGTACTGTTGTGAAACTACAGGCATTGTTGGTGCCTGCTGCTTGCGACGGCAGGTTTGGAGTCGGCGCCTCGTCCTTTTAGTGTTGTAAGCTGCAGGGAGTATTAGAAAGAATCCACAACAGGACAGCAGTGTCCGTAGTGTCGCGCCTTCATGGCACCCAATATAGGGCCCTGCCATCCTGCCACCCCCTCAGTTCCTTCTTACCGCCAGTGACGGCAAGCTGGAACAACTGTCGCTCTTGCATTCCAAGCACTTTGGCAGTGTCCACGTCGGTCTTTCATAGTTTTAAATAGTTTGTTAGTTATTAGTCATAGTTAGTTGTAGTTTTTGTGATTTCTTGGGGGTTCTCCCCCAACAACGTTTTCCCCGGTTCTGGGGTGGTTATGCCTCGGTCCCCAGGGTTCAAACTCTGTGAGGACTGTGGCAAGTTTATGCCAAAGAATGACTCACACTATTCTTGTCTATGGTGCCTCGAAGAGGAGAGCCACCAGAAGGACAAGTGCAGGATCTGCAAGGGATTTTGCCCTAGAACCCTTAAAGACTCAAATCCTGGTAATAGAAGAGATACTCCGATTGCAATCTGAACTGGGGTCAGCAGAACACACGCTGAGCACTTCCTCCTCGGTCAGCAGTGCTCCGGGGCCAACGGTGCACGAGCCGGTGCCGAGGAAGGACCCTAAGGACTCACGGCTCCGCCCATAAGAAACCCTCTTCTGTCTGGCACTGTTCTCAGTCCCCAGTGCCAGAGAAGAAGAAAAGGCCGGATAGGGGTCGCTCTCCCCCTCTAAAGACTGAGGGGCCTGCGGCATCGAAGCACATCTCGAGCCAGGCCACCTCGTCTCTCCCGCCCTGTCTGGGGTACAGTTGAGTCCGAACCCTCAATGGTCCCCGGACCGCCAAGGTGATCACCTCCAGCTCCCCTCAACGCCAGAGGCATTCGAGGCAGACCTTATACACCTCATGGCGCCGTCCTCCCCGCAGAGAGACAAGTCACCGGTGACCGCGCGACCCCACTTTCAATCAAGGGGCAAACTAGCGATCATGGCGTGCCGATCCCCATCTCCGGCACCCCTCTCCCTGGCCCGGCCCACCCATGCGGGGGATCCGCACCAGTCCCCGACCTCTCAGCACTGCTCTCCGGCGGCACAGAGTACCACTCCTCCATGGTCCTACTAAGAGACCTTGGAGGCAGCGGCGGAGTCCTATCTCTCAGATAGGACCAGGAGCAGGAGGTCAAGATCCCGCTGTGACCACCAGCCCTACCTGGCACCGTGGCCTCCGCAGTGGCAACCTTCAAGGCAGTGGCCCTTTCGGACACCCTGTGCATATTATCAGAGCCAGGAACAGATCCAGGGCCCAAGGTCAAGGTCGGCGTTGGTGTCCTTCGTCCCCCTTCGTCCCCCCACAAGCACCGCCAGCACCATCGGCAGCGGCACTGCCTACAGAGGTGCTGCCAACACTGCTGTTGTCCCCTGCAGCTCTGGCACCGACCCTCCCATCAGTGGCACCACTGACAGCTGCAGCCTCGGTGCCACCAGCATTGACGATATCAGCACCACCGAAATCAACAACTTTACCATCGCCTGCCTTGGCACCGATATTTCTGCCCCCAGCAGCCCCAGCACTGCACACTTCAGACCTAGGGGCTCAGCAATACCGCGTGCCGTGAGACCCACAGGGCACTGAAGGGAGTGAGCAGGGCCCGCTGCCAGGCCTCTCCTCCTCATCCTCCCCAGATGAAGCTGTGGCGGGGACGTCGACGGCCCAAGCTCTGGAGGATAACAGGGTCCTCTATTACGTCGCATTGCCCAGAACCTGGGCATAGAGGCGGAGGAGGTGCTGGAGGAATCCCACCCAGCTATCAACATCCTCGCACCCTCCGGTCCCTCTCATGTCACCTTGCCCTTAATAAGGATGATTACAGAGACAACGAAAACCCTATGGCAGACCTCTACATCTCTGGCCCCTACAGCCAAGAGGAATGAGAGGGATATGAACATTTATAAACCCACCTACCCCCCGACTTCCTAGTGGTTGATGCAACCAATCAGCGAGAGTGCCAGGGCTACCAGGACCCCTCCCCTAAGAATAGGGAGGAAAAAAACTTGACCTTTTTGGCAGGAAAGTCTATTCCACTGGGGGACTACAGCTCCGCATTGCAAACCAACAGGCCATCGTGAGCAGATACACACACAACACCTGCACTGCAATGCCCAAGTTTGCGGAGCTACTGCCACAGGACTCTTGTGCAGAGTTCTCAACATTGGTGGAGGAGGGAAAGCTGGTCTCCCAAGCATCCCTACAGGCGGCACTGGACGCAGCAGATGCAGCCTCATGTACAATGGCCACGGGAGTTGTAATGAGTAGGGGCTCCTGGTTGCAGGTCTCTGGTCTGCCCGATGTGGTCCAGAAAACAATCCAGGACCTCTGCTTTGAGGTTTCGGCCCTCTTTTCTGGTAAGACAGATAAGAGAGTCCATAGTCTGAAAGACTCAAGAGCCACCCTCAGATCTTTGGGGCTCCATATACCAGTCACTCAACGTAGGCATTTCCGGCCACAGCCTCCCTCTAGGTTCTACCAACCTCAGAACTGCCAGGACGCTCCTCGTAGGAGGAATAGGAGCGGTAGAAGGAGGCAGCACCCCTCCTCAGGCCAGGGCTCGGGCCAGCCCAAGCCACCGCCTGGCCCCAGACCAGCTTTTTGAAGGTGCAGTCCAGGACAGTGCACCAGTACTGGAACTGGATCCAACCTTACTTACCTTTTCGTCACGACTGTCCCCTTTCTACTGTGCATGGTCCTGTATCACCTCAGACCGCTGCGTGCTCAGCATGGTAGAGAGGGGATATTCCATCCAATTCTGTGCCCTCCCACCCTTCCACCTACCTTCCCTGTCCCTCTTCAGGGACCCCTCTCACAAGCAACTTCTTATATGGGAAGTGCACTTGCACCTCTCGGTAGGGGCAGTGAAAGAGGTTCCTCAGGAGCAAAGGAGCAAGGGCTTCTACTCCCGGTATTTCCTAATACCGAAAGCCAAGGGTGGCCTCAAGCCTATCCTGGACCTGTGGGAACTCAACAAGTTAGTAAAAAAAACTCAGGTTCCGCATGGTCTCTTTGGCCTCCATTATCCCCTCATTGGATCCAGGCGACTGGTATGCCGCCCTCGACTTGAAGGATGCGTACTTCCACATAGCGATAATTCCACCTCACAGATAATACCTCAGGTTTATGGTGATCAACAGCCACTATCAGTTTATTGTCTCCCCTTTTGGCCTGTCAGCGGCACCTCGGGTGTTAACCGAGTGCATGGCAGTCGTGGCAGCATTCCTGCACAAGCAGCAGGTGCAGGTACAGGTGTTCCTGTACCTCAATGACTGGCTAATCAAAGGCCTCTCCAGATCTGAAGTGGAGGCGCAGGTCGGCTTCATAAGAAGGATGTTTGATGAACTGGGTCTCCTTATAAACAAGGCCAAATCGACACTGTCCTCTCTGCAGAGGATAGAGTTTATAGGGGCAGTGCTAGACTCGACTCAAGCCAGGGCATACCTCCCGGAAGCCAGGTTTCAATCACTGGGTGACATCATACGGGACCTCAGGCAGTGCCCCACCACTACAGCAAGGAATTGCCTGAAGCTCCTAGAGCACATGGCTGCTTGTACCTACATAGTACAGCATGCCAGACTCAGGCTTCGTCCACTTCAGTCATGGCTAGCGTCAGTATATCGACCAGTTCGGGACACTTTGAACAGCATCATAACCCTGCCTCGCCCGATACTAGACTCCCTCCTGTGGTGGCTCGACCCACAGGTAGTATGTGCAGAGGTCCCCTTCACCAGCCCCCAGCCATCCCTCTCATTAGTGACAGCTGCGTAAGATCTGGGATGGGGGGCACATTTGGGAACCTCAGAACACAAGGTCTCTGGTCTCAAGCGGACCTCGCTCAGCATATCATGTCAGAGAACTGAGAGCGGTGCGCCTGCCGTGCCAGGTTTTCAGAGCCCACATATCAGGCAGATGTGTATCAGTCCTCACGGACAACACCACGGCAATGTTTTATATCAACAAACGGAGGAGGGAGGGGGGACAGGTGCATGCTCCTCTCCCCTGTGCCAGGAAGCCCTCATGCCGTGGGACTTCTGTGTAGAGCACTCAATACACCTGCAAGCATCATATCTCCCTGGGATACAGAACAAGCTGGCGGACCATCTCAGCAGGTCTTTTCACGGCCATGAGTGGTCCCTCCGGCCAGACATAGTGAGCTCAATCGACTTGTTCGCCACACAACACAACAGGAAGTGTCAGCTATTCTGTTCCTTCTTGAGTCACAGCCCAGGCTCCATCGCAGATGCATTCCTACTTCCATGGGGAGGCTGCCTCCTATATGCGTTCCCGCTGGTTCCTCTCATTCACAAGGTACTCCTCAAGATCCGCAGGGACCGAGCCCTAGTGATATTTATAGCTCCAGCCTGACCATGCCAGCACTGGTTCACATCGCTCCTTGAAATGTCCATGGCAACTCCAGTCACCCTACCACTTGTCCCAGACATAATCAAGCAGGATCACGGCCGCCTCCCGCATCCGAACCTCAAGTCGCTCCACCTCACAGCGTGGAAGCTCCATGGCTGAACGCAGTGGAGCTGTCCTGCTCTGATCAAGTCAGACAAGTTCTCCTTGGCAGTAGAAAGCCCTCCACAAGGGCGACGTACCTTGCCAAGTGAAAGAGGTTCTCCGTCTGGTCGGAGCAGCACCGTCAGTCTCTGACACTCACCTTGGTGCCATTTATACTGGACTACCTCCTCCATCTTAAGCAACAGGCATTGTCCATGTCATCAATAAGGGTTCACTTGGCAGCCATCTCTGCCTTCCATCCAGGTGCAGATGGCTACTCAGTCTTTGTGAATCCAATGGTCAGCCATTTCCTTAAAGGTCTTGACAGACTATACCCACAAGTACGACAGCCTATCCTGGCTTGGGACCTCAATCTAGTCCTTTCCAGACTTACAGGACCACCATTTGAACCACTGACGACGTGCTCCCTGCTTTATCTCTCATACAAGGTGGCGATAACCTCAGCTAGGAGAATGCTGGAGCTCAGGGCCCTTACATCAGAGCCCCCTTACACTGTATTCCATAAGGACAAGGTTCAGCTCAGCTCAAGGTTCCAGCGGCAGGGAGCAGAGGCTTCACTCATTGGATGTCTGCAGGGCGCTAGCCTTCTATCGAGAGAATGAAGCCATTCCGAAAGTCCATCCAGTTATTGGGGGACGTGGGCGATAGAACGAAAGGCCTCTTTGTCTCATTGTAACGTATCTCGTCGTGGATCACGTCATGCATTCGGGAGTGCTACAACTTGGCGAAGGTGTCAGCTCTGCCGATCACCGCACACTCCACCAGGGCTCAGGCCTCTTCAGCAGCATTCCTGGCGCAGGCCCGCACACAGGAAATCTGCAGGGCAGCAACGTGGTCCTCTATACACACTTTCACCACATAGTATGCAATCACTCAGCAGGCCAGAGACGATGCGGCCTTCGGACGAGCCGTGCTCCAATCAGTGGATGACTCCGACCCCACCTCCTGAACTTAGGCTTGTGAGTCACCTGATTGGAATGGACACGAACAAGCACTCGAAGAAGAAAAAACAGTTACTCACCTTCTCGTAACTGTTGTTCTTTGAGATGTGTTGTTCATGTGCATTCCAATACCCACCCTCCTTCCCCTCTGTCGGAGCAGCCGTCAAGAAGGAACTGAGGGGGTGGCAGGTCGGCAGAGCCCTATATTGGGTGCCATGAAGGCGCGACTCCAGGGGGCACCCAGGCCGACCCTACAGATGCTGCTAAGGGAAAAATCTTCTGGCTGGCGTGCACTATTGTAATGGACATGAACAACATATCTCGAAGAACAACAGTTACAAGAAGGTAAGTAACCGTTTTGTTTTTCCCAGTGGAATTTCCTAGGATTTTAAGGAAAAAAAGAAATTCCATTACCTGAAACAATTTGGCTAGATGGCATTAGAATACTCTGTCCTGCATAAGGTGTGCACTCAGTGAGACAAGTACCCCTTGTGTCTTTTACCCCTTTTATACCTCCACCACTGGTTCCTCCTCCTTCCCTCAGCCTTTCTCACAATCATTGGCTCCTTTCACCTTCCAACCTCCAGCTCCCATTGAGATTCCCCTTTTGTATGGAGTTCAGCAGCTACAGAGAATACTCCATCCTGTGTGCTTTCTGGGGTCCACAGGAAAAGGGATTCTTTTTGCTTTTCTGCAAAATTCCTGAGCTCTGCAGAAGAGGAGATACTTTGTACCTGATCCCCTACAAAGTTCCTGGGCATCTACTGCCAGTGAAAGAGACAGTGCACATGGGCATAGTGTAGTGCAGCTGTCTTTTCTCCACACACTGGTAAAAGTGCTAAAAATGGATCTATTTGGAAGCTGCATGCAGAATGTGGGATTTTTTTCACCAGATGCTCAAAGGGGGTTTCCCCGTAATGAGGGCTGTTATCCCAGGCAAATGTCACCGTTCTGCTCCTAATATTTTTTTCCTCCACTCTTTCTTGTCTTAAATGGATGAACCATTTTACCTCAAATTTTACAGGGAAAAAAAGTTCCCGTTAAGCAGGCTTAGAAAATTTCAACCTGCTACCTCAGACTTTTGGGAAGTTCTGTACAACCAAATATAGGGTGTTAGAATGCAACAACCCTCACTGCAGCTGTCACTACACATTATAGCTACAATACTTAATACTTCTATAGCACCTTTCAGCTGAGGACTTCAAAGCACCCTGCATACATTCATTTATTAAGCCTCCCAACCGCAGAGTGAGGTAGGTAATTAATTATTTGTTTCTTTCTTTTACGGGTGGGGAAAACAAAATCACAAAGAAGTGAAGTGACTTGTCCAGGGCCCCAAGCCTGCAAATACTCATAACTTTACTGTAATGTGACCAGATAACAAATGTGAAAAATTGGGATGAGGGTGGGGGGTAATAGGCGCCTATATAAGATAAACTCCCGAATATTGGGACTGTCCAAAATCCAGACATCTGGTCACCCTACTTTACTGTGAGGCCCATTTAATTAAGCCCATTTCTACCCTACAGGTGCTACAGTGACACAACTACGGCGCTGCAACTGTGCCACTGTAGCACCATGGTGTGTAGATGCTTCCTACAGAGATGGAAATGGGGTTTCGGTCACTGCAGTTAATCCACGTCCCTGAGTGGCAGTAGCTAGGTCGATGGACCGATTCTTCTGTTAACCTAGCTGCATCTACACTGGGGTTAGGTCAGCTTCGTTGTGGTGCTCAGAGGGTGTGAAGTTTTCACACCTGAGAGACATAGCTTGGTCAAGCTAAATTTTAAGTGTAGATCAGGGCTAAGTGTTTGCAGGATTGGAGCCTCAGGCCAGGTCTATATACAATTTTTTTGTCAGCATAGCAAAGTTGGTCAGGGATGTGAAAAAAACAACCACAAGCCAACATAGCTATGCTGACAAAATTCTTGGTGTACACGTAGCTGTGCCCACAGAAGATAACTTCTGGCAGCATAGTTAATGCCATTCAGGGAAGTGGTACTATGCTACTGGCAGAACTCCTCCTTCTTTCAGTGTATGCCACATCTATGTTTACCCACAGCACTTAAGCCAGCAGAGCCCCCTAGTGCAGACACAGCATAGACAGACAGAAGGGGTTTTTCTGCTGACATAGGAATACCACCTCCCTGAATGAGTGTATGTATCTACACTGGGGTTTTGTGGCATAACCATGTCGCCTGGATGTGTGTGTGATTTTTCTCATACCCCTTACCAACAGAGCTATGCTGGGATAAGTTTTAAGTGTAGACCAAGCCTGCATCTATACTGGGGGCTCTGCCCGAATAGATGTATTAACAGAACTTGTGTAGTGTAGACAAAGCCTAAGTCAGTGTCAGAGCCAGGAACAGAAATCAGATCATAAGAGCTGTCATACTGGGTCAGACCATGGTCCATCTTGCCCAGCATCCTGTCTCTGATAGTGGCCTCTACCAGAGCTGCAGGGGAATGAACAGAGCAGGGCAATTATGGAGTGATCCACCCGTCTTCTTGTAGTCAGAGGTTTAGGGTTATCCCAAGCATAGGGTGAATCGATGACCATCTTGGCTAATAGCCATAGATGGACCAGTCCTCCATGACCTTATCCAGTTCTTTTTTGAACCCAGTTATACTTTTAGCCTTCATATCCCATGGCAACAAGTTCCACAGATTAGTTGGGCATTGTGCTAAAAAAGCACTTACTCTGCCCATTAATCATCTAACAGGCTTTGTCTACACACAAAATTTGCACCACTTTAACTACAACTCCCCTAATGTGGACACAGTTATAATGGAACGAGAATATGCTATCGCAGTATAAGCACTTTTATTCTGGTATAACTGCATCCACACTACAGGGTGTACTGGTATAACTATTCTGGTAAAAAGTCATGCCCATAAATGACTGAGGGCATGGCTACACTTGTGAGTTAGAGCGCATTAAAGCAGCCCCGGGCACCCTAACTCACGACACATCCACACTGGCAAGGCACATAGAGCGCCCGGACTCCGCGGCTGGAGCGCTCCTGGTAATCCACCTCGACAAGAAGCAGTACGCTTGCTGCGCCCTGGCTGGAGCGCCGTGGCGCCAGTGTGGACACCCTGGTCTGTTAATGCGCTGTGATCGGCCTCATGAAGTGTCCCACAATGCTTGTTCTAGCCACTCTGGTCATCACTTTGAACTCTACTGCCCTGCCCTCAGGTGACCAACCGTCAGACCCACCCTTTAAATTCTCTGGGAATTTTGAAAATCCTCTTCCTGTTTGCTTAGCAAGGCGTGGAGCGCTCTCAGCGAATCTTTCCAGGTGATCACATCCAGTCTGCGGGACCGTCCTGCCCGGCCCCCAAGCTCCTGGCCCGGGACCTGGTCCCTCCCCCACTGTTCCCCCTCACCCGCAGCCTCAGCTCACTCACTCTGCCGCCGGCACAATGCTCTGGGCGGTGGGGCTGTGAGCACCTGGGGCAGTGCAGCTGCAGAGCCCAGCCTGACCTGGTGCTCTGGGCTGCATGGTGGCAGTGGCGGCAGCAGCGTGGCCTGGCTCCAGCCAGACAGTGTGGCTGTAGCGCTGGCAGCCACCAGTGCTCCAGGCAGTGCGGTAAGAGGGCATGGAGCCGGGGGGGTTGGATAGAGGGCAGGGGAGTTCAGGGTAGTGGTCAGGGGGTGGGGATGTGGATAGGGATCGGGGGAGGAACAGGGGGTTGAATGGGGGCAGGAGACCTGGGGAGCAGTCAGGAAGGAGGGGGGGTTGGATGGGGCTGCAGGGGGAAGTCAGGGGACAGGGAGAAGGGGTGGTTGGATGGGGCAGGGGTCCTGGGGGACCGTCAGGAATGAGAGGAGGGGTTGGATGGGGCAGCAGGGGTCTGGGGGCAGTCAGGGGACGGGGGGGTTGGATGGGGCAGGAGTCCTGGAGGGGAGATAGAAGGTGGGGGCCAGGCCACAACCCCCTCCCCTAACCGGCCCTCCATACAATTTACGAAACCCGATGCGGTCCTCAGGCCAAAAAGTTTGCCCGCCCCTGCTGTAAATACACTGCAGCGCTTTCCCTAATGTTCTCTCCGAGGGCTGGTTTAACTCACAGCGCTCTACATGTGCAAGTGTAGCCATGCCCTGAGTTAGGTCAGGCACATCTATACTAAACATTTTTGTTGGCTTAGCTATGTCAGTAAGGGGTGTAAAAGAACCACGCATCCTGGCTGACGTAGCTATGCTGGAGAAACCACTGGTGAAGACACCACTATGCAGACAGAATAGTGTTCCTCTCAGCATAGATAATGTTATTTGTGGAGGTGAACTCCTCATTCTGTTAGTGTATGCTCTGTCTATGCTAGGGGTTCTGCAGCTTTAGGGTATATAACAGCAAGTAGTAGTAGCGTAGACAAGGGCTTATATTGGTACAAAAATCTATATGAAGATCAGTCCCATTCTCTAGTCACTAGTGCACACTTTCCTCCTAAAGCTAGCACATGCACTGGCAACTTTCCCATATTCAGTGCCAGTAGCTGCTATTAAAGATAATAATATAGGGTGAAATCCTGACTCCGTTGATGTTAATGGGGAGACTCCCATTGACTTTAACGGGGCCAGGATTTCACTGAGTATTTCATACATCTTTGTGAGAATCTCTGCTATTTCACACTGGATTTTATTTTACTTTTTTGCTCCTTTCTGACTTTATGATGTATAAAGCCTGAAAGGGTTGGTTGGTTGGTATTTCCCAACAACAACCACCACAAAAGTGCTTAAAGTGCTTTGGGCTGGGTTGGGTTTGCTGTTTACATTAGAAATTTGGGTGTTATCTACCCTGGAAAACTCTATGGACAACAGAAGAACTAGTCAGCTTATGACATCACAGATAATAAGGAAGTGAAGCTTGATCAAGTGAAATGGGAAGTGATTTTTTGTATTCAGACTGTTTATAGGTGACCTGCAAAGAAAAAAATAAATACAAAACATTAAGCTACCGCCCTTGTCATTGATGAGGGAAGATGGAAAGATTTATTTTACATTGAGGATTTTTTTCTGCATGTTTTCTCCATTAGACATTTGATTGTTAATTTTTTTTCAAACCTGGAAGACTTTATGGTGACCAAAGAACTAAATAACATAAAAAAGGCCATACTGGGACAAACCAAAGGTCCACCTAGCCCAGTATCCTGTCTTCCGACAATAGCCAATGCCTGGTGCCCCAGAGGGAATGAACAGAACAGGTAATCATCCAGTGATCCATTCCCTGTTGTCCATTCCCCGCTTCTGGCAAACAGAGGCTAGGGACACCATCCCTGTCCGTTCTGGTTAATAGTCATTGATGGACCTATCCTCCATGAACTTATCTAGTTCTTTTTTGAACCCTGTTATAGTCTTGGCCTTCACAACATCCTCTGGCAAGGAGTTCCACGGGTTGACTGTGTGTTGTGTGAAAAAATACTTCCTTTTGTTTGTTTTAAACCTACTGCCTATTAATTTCATTTGGTGGCCCCTAGTTCTTGTGTTATGAGAAGGAGTAAATAACACTTCCTTATTTACTTTCTCCACATCAGTCATGATTTTATAGACCTCTATCAGATTCCCCCTTAGTCGTCTCTTTCCAAGCTGAAAAGTACAAGTCTTACTAATTTCTCCTCATATGGCAGCCATCCCATACCCCTCATAATTTTTGTTGCCCTTTTCTGAACCTTTTCCAATTCCAATATATCTTTTTTGAGATGGGGCAACTACATCTGCGCGCAGTATTTAAGATGTGGGCATACCATGGATTTATATAGAGGCAATATGATATTTTCTGTCTTATTATCTATCCCTTTCTTAATGATTCCCAACATTCTGTTAGCTTTTTTGACTGCCGCACATTGAGTGGATGTTTTCAGGAAACTATCCACAATGACTCCAAGATCTCTTTCTTGAGTGGTAACAGCTAAATTAGACCCCATCATTTTATATGTATAGTTGGGATTATGTTTTCCAATGTGTATTACTTTGCATTTGTCAACATTGAATTTCATCTGCCATTGTGTTGCCCAGTCACTCAGTTTTGAGAGATCCTTTGGTAGCTCTTCACAGTCTGCTTGGGACTTAACTATCTTGAGTAGTTTTGTATCATCTGCAAATTTTGCCACCTCACTGTTTAGCCCTTTTTCCAGATCATTTATGAATATGTTGACTAGGACTGGTCCCAGTACAGACCCATGGGGGACACCACTATTTACCTCTCTCCATTCTGAAAACCAACCTTTTATTCCTAGCCTTTGTTTCCTATCTTTTAACCAGTTACCAATCCATACGGGGACCTTCCATCTTATCCCATGACTGCTTACTTTGCTTAAGAGCCTTTGGTGAGGGACCTTGTCAAAGGCTTTCTGAAAATCTAAGTACACTATATCCACTGGATCATCTTGTCCACATGCTTGCTGATCCCCTCAAAGAATTCCAGTAGTGGTGAGGCATGATTTCCCTTTACAAAAACCATGTTGACTCTTCCCCAACAATCATGTTCATCTACGTGTGTGACAATTTTGTTCTTTACTATAGTTTCAATCAGTTTGCTGGGTACTGAAGTCAGGCTTACCAGCTTGTAATTGCCGGGATCACCTCTGGCACCCTTTTTAAAAATTGGCGCCACATTAGCTATCCTCCAATCATATGGTACAGAAGCTGATTTAAATGATAGGTTACAGATTACAGTTAGTAGTTCTGCAATTTCACATTTGAGTTCCTTCAGAACTCTTGGGTGAATACTATCTGGTCCTGGTGACTTATTACTGTTTAGTTTATAAATTTGTTCCAAAACCTCCTCTATTGACACCTCAATCTGGAACAGTTCCTCAAATTTGTCACCTAAAAAGAATGGCTCATGTTTTGGAATCTCCCTCACGTCTTCAGCCATGAAGACCTATGCAAAGAATTCATTTAGTTTCTCTGAAATGGCCTTATTGACCTTGAGTGCTCCTTTAGTATCTCAATTGTCCAGTAGCCCCAAATGGTTGTTTAGCAGGCTTCCTGCTTCTGATGTACTTAAAATTTTTTTTATTACTTTTGAGTCTTTGGCTAGCTGTTATGACATCACAAGAATCAAGAGAGTGAAACTTTACCAACTGAGTGCAGAAGAGCCTTTTAGTCTAATCTTTTAAAAGCTTGTGCTAAATATTAGGAGACCACCAGTGAATCCTGCAGTACAATGAAATTTGATATTTCTGAGATTTCTCAGGTAAAAACCAAGAAAAAAAACGATGAAAACCCTTTCATTGTGGCTTTATGCATCATAAAGATGCATAAAAGAGCACAGCCCCTCCTATTTTGTTATTAAGCTCAGTCTCTGTTAGGGCTAAAGGTTGATTTCTCAGGAAAAGTGCTCGGGAATGTCAATTTACCCATTGTGAAAACACTTTGCTGCTTATGCAGATAAGTAATAACTGATTACACAGCTTTTAACCTGTGTCCAAAGGGCCACAAATTGAAATCAAGGAGCTCAAATGCCCTGCTAAAGTAATGCCCAGTCATCAAGCGCTTACCTGCCAAATAACAATGTTCCTTTGGAACATTTCAGTCTAAGGCTGACTGCTCTTCCTCAAGCAAGCATCAGATTCAGGCAGTTTTAATGGGAGCTATTTACAGCAGATAGCCAATGAATCATTGAGGAACTCCATTTTTTACAAACAATGGGAAAAATTCCAGGGAAGTCTAAGGCAGTGGTTCTCAACCAGGGGTGTGTGTGCTCCTGGGGGGTACACAGAGGTCTTTCAGGGGGTATATCAGTTCATCTAGATATTTGCCTAGTTTTACAACAGGTTACATAAAAAACACTAGTGAAAGTCAGTACAAACTAAAATTTCACACAACGACTTGTTTACACTGCTCTATAGACTATACACTGAAAAGTAAGTACAGTAAAAGCTTTTTTTACCCAGCAATCAGTGGTGTCAGCGCAGCCCCTCTGTGACATCTGCAACCCCTTTCAATAAGTTCCATATGCACGGCTGTGCACGGACTGACTCAGGAGCAAACTCATGCCACCATGGGTCTAGAAACCAGGTAAAGCCTTAGGCTGGAGTCTGAGCTTATCTACAGTCCGGTAAATCTTGGTCTTCCCAACAAAAAGTGTGAGGTGGTGATACACATGCAACGTGCAAGTGATATAAACGGGGAGGGGGCAGAGAATCACCCACAGAAAGGGTCTAAAAATTAGTGGAAAAATAAAAAGCGGTGCAAGGCTCACTAGCTTGGCAGGGGCCCCCTATTGCCAGCTACAGACAGCCCGGCCCGGCTGCACCCCCAGCCCCAGGGAACCCCGCACCAGGCATAATACATAAGGCCATGTTTATGTCACAGAGGTCATGGAATTCAGATCCCTGACTTCCAGAGACCCCTGTGACAGTCTCTGCTTCAACCTCAGGGACTCTGGGGCTGGCAGCCAGCGGGGCCCTGGCAGGCTCCAGCGAAAGGTGACAGACTCCTGAGGGGCCTCAGCCTCGGGCGGCGGGGATGGGGGGCGCCTCGGGCAAAGGGGGGGTGCCCCGTTTTCTCGTTGGGAAATCTGGTCCCCCTGCAGCTGCAGCCAGGGCGAGCACGTCAGCGGCGGGGTGACGCAGGAGGCGACGCGCGGGAACCCGCCTAGCGCATAACGAGCCGTAGCGCGGCGGTGCGGCTGCAGCTGCAGCGCGCGTGCAGGTTGCGGGGCCCGGGGCAGAGCCGCCCCGCGCGCCTCATGGCGCACCACGTGCCGCGAGCGGGCGGGGCTATACAGCGGGCGGGGCCCGGCAGCGCGGCTCGGGCCTAGCGGGGCGGCGGGATGGAGCCGCAGGAGGCGGCCGGGGCTGCGGGCGGCGGCGCGGGGCTGCTGGAGCTGCCGCGGCGCGGGACGGGTGAGGCGGGCGCGGTGGCGGCCGAGCTGGAGGCGCGGCGCAGCGGCGAGACGCGGCGGCTGGTGCTGTCACGGCGGCTGTCGGGCCCGCTGCCGCCGGGGCTGGCGCGCTGGTTCCCGGCGCTGGAGGTGCTGGACGTGAGCGGCACCGGGCTGGCGGCGCTGGGGGCCGAGCTGCTGGAGCTGCCGCGGCTCCGCACCCTGCTGGCCAAGAACAACCGGCTGGGCGGGCCCGGCGCGCTGCCCAAGGGGCTGGGGCAGGCCCCGCTCGCCCGCTCCCTGCGCGTCCTCAACCTCAGCGGCAACCGCTTCGCCGAGCTGCCCGCCGCGCTGCTGGGCCTGCGGGGGCTGCAGAGCCTCAGCCTGGGCGGCAACCGGCTACACAGCATCCCGCCCGAGATCCAGGCCCTCAACAGGTGAGAGCCGGGCCACGGGGGCTGGGGGCGCTGCCAGCGAGGCGGGACCCCCTGAGAGGCCTGGGCCGCTTTGGCTGTGCCAGGCAGCCCCCCGAGGGGCAGCGAGGATCCTCGGCCCCGTTTCGGCTGGGGAATCTCAAGCACAGGGAGGAGAACCCAGGTGCGCTGGTTCCCTTCCTGCGCCGGTCCCTGTGCCACGCTGCCACTGCGAGCTGCTGCCCCTGAGGACGTGATGAGGCTAGGGCAGAAGGTGCCCCTAAAAAGCGTGAGCTGCCCGGCCTTAGCGCCTTTTTCAAACTCCCCTGTTGGCAGCATGGGTTGCCTTTAACACGTCAGCCTGGCCAAGGTGTGCCATTGGGCCTGTCAACTGTTGGGAATAGGCCACGTCCACCTTGATTGAATTGGCCTCGTTAGCACTGACACCCCCCCACACACACACACATACACACTCACATACTTGCTAAGGCAACTCCCATCTTTTCGTGTGCTGTATATTTATATACCTGCCTACTGTATTTATGTATGCCCAAATAAATTTGTTAGTTTGTAAGGTGCCATAAGGACTCCTCCTTGTTTTTGTTGATACAGACTAACATGGTTACCGCTCTGAATCCTGTCGTGAAGGCAAGGCCGTTTGTGGTTTTCATATGAGTTAGCAGGGTCAGGGTAAACCCCTATGTGCCCCAGAGTCTCTACCTTCTGTGATAGCGACAAACAGCCTTACTGGCTTCACTTGGATTTTACCTCCTGTTAGGTAATTTAAGAACACATCTATTTTTTTCCAGTGAAGCTGTGTCCTGAGAGTATGTCTAGGCTAAGGGAAAAGATGTGGTTTTAAATGATTGCCCCACCCCATTTGAAACACTGGTAACGTAATCTAATTGCATCAGACAATTTAACATTCCTACACCCCTGTTATCTGGTAAATGCTGAATCTAGGGGCACGTCTTCACTACCCGCCGGATCGGCAGGTAGCAATCAATCTATTGGGGATCGACTTATCGCGTCTAGTGAAGACGCAATAAAATCGATCCCTGATCGCTCTGCCGTTGACTCCGGAAATCCACCACGGCAAGAGGCGGAAGCGGAGTCTACAGCGGCGCGGCAGCGGTCGACTCACCGCCGTCCTCGCAGCCAGGTAAGTCGACCTAAAATACGCATTTTCAGCTACGCTATTCACGTAGCTGAAGTTGTGTATCTTAGGTCGGCACACTCCCTCCCCCTGCCCCCCCTCCCCCCGTAGTGTAGCCTGAGAGACAGCTTGAGGTAGCTAACTCAATTTAAAAATGCACTTCTTTTGCTTCTATAGCGTATTCTAACTAGGTAGACAAAATCACTTGTGTGTTTTTTGGTGCTGTATCAGGTTACATGGTACAGTTGTCCAGTCTTGGATGTTAAACGTTATGGGTTTCCACTTAATACTTCAGGTCATTTTTCCAGTTTTAATCCAACCTCTGATGATTTAGCCAGTCTAGTGCTGTTTCTTGGACTGAGAAAATAGTGAGTGATTGTGTAATGATTAAGTTTATTTGGGGGAAAAGAGGTTATCCCATTGAAAATAGAGTTGGAGAATGGTGTGGAAATATCCATCTGACATGCAATGTCTCCCTCACTAACATACCACATTTTCACTTTAATATAGAACTTTAAGTAGCATATTTTTTTTCTTCTCCTTTCCTCCCATCTTGTCTGACTTTAGGCTATAATAATAGTTTCATATGTGCAGCCAAAGAACATAAGAACGGCCGTACTGGGTCAGGTCAATGGTCCCTCTAGCCCAGTATCCTGTCTTCCGACAGTGGCCAATGCCAGGTGCTTCAGAGGAAATGAACAGGCAATCCTCAAGTGATCCATCCGCATCAGGGAAGTGAGTGTTTATTTTTTGCAACATCCACTAACCTCCAAAGAAGAGAAGCAGACCTTAAGCATAGCTTGGTATAAGGGAAAGAATTTCTGAGCTCTGCTCTTGGCTAAGCTACTCAGAGGGATCTAGATCTTCTGTCAGAAACTTGAGCTGTTTACCTTATGCTGGGTAGGCTGCTGATGTCCCTGGGCAAGGTTCAGGAAGATGTGATGTAAGTATGGTGAATCATGTGGAAACCCTGTGTCCTCTTACTGAAGTCTTCAATGTGCTTCAGAGTTTGAACCTATGTACACCTGAGCAATGACCTCCTATGCAAAAACAAGAACCCAGATGTCTGAGAAGAGTGTATGTGTGGGAGAGTGGGGAGAGAAGTGTCAAATCGCCTGTAGGTCTTGTCTGTCTAAATTGGTACAGAAACTGATTTAGTTAAATCAGTGCAACTCCCTTGTGTGGTATTTTGGTTTTAAGAATGCCTTATACTGATTTTGTATAAATAAATTCTTTAAGGCACTCTTAAACCAAACAACCACACAAGGGAGTTGCACTGATTTAATTAAACTGATTTCTGTACTAACTTAGGGCTTGACTACACTGGCACTTTACAGCGCTGCAAATTTCTCGCTCAGGAGTGTGAAAAAACACACACACACACCCCCCCCAAGTGCTGTTTCGGCACTATGAAGTGCCAGTGTAGACGGTGTACCAGCGCTGGGAGCCATTGCCCTCGTGGAGGTGGGGTTTTTTATAGCTCTGGGAGGGCCGTGACTACACAGGCATGTTAAAGCGCTGCCGCGGCAGCACTTTAATGTTGCTAGTGAAGACGTGCCCTTAGGTTAAATGGGTACAACTTTCTTACATTGACAAGGCCTAAATTCTCCCCCATGTCTCTAGTCCTCTGTATACTCACCCCTAATTTTCATTTGGTGAACTGCTGTATAATTTGGCCATTGAGGTGACTAGGTGCCTGTTCCCAACCTATTCAAGCTCCTGTGCTCGTTTCAGACTACAATCTCAGTTGTGCCTACACTGCGCAATGGAGCTTGGGTTGCTGCAGATTTTAGTTTAACAGTCAAGAGTAGCTTATGCTTTGTTAGTGGTGATACAGTGGGGCCCAGCACAGAAGCTCACTAGAAGCCTAGAATATCAGGCTCCAGTTCGAAATGCCAGTGCTGGTCCGTGTGCCAATAAGTGAAAATACTGTTCTGTAGCTGTAGAGTTTCACTATCAACAAATACCTGAGTGGTTTTTTGCCTTAGAAAAACTGCCTATTGGTCACAATACAGCAGAAGGTTACTTTCTCTAGTGTAGAACAAGCCGAATAAATATACCCTCAGCTTCCCAAGCTATCTGTAAAGTTAAAAGTAATCAGGCATGTGCCCTCTCTTGCTACTTCAGTGTCTAAAGAGAACCTGAATGATAGTATGCACCCCCCCCCAAAAGCATTTCTGACTGTTTACATTAGAAATAAAGTATGTTCTCAGAGAGTCTTTGAAGAACTAATAAGGGCATAACACAGATACCAAGAAAGTAAACGTCTAGTGCATGCCAGCAAGGTCCATACTGGCCAGTTAGTGTGTGACACACAGGTATGGATTAGTACAGGGATCTGCAACCTTTGGCACGCAGCTCGCCAGGGTAAGCACCCTGGTGGGCTGGGCCAGTTTGTTTACCTGCCGCATCTGCAGGTTCGGCCAATTGTGGCTCCCTATGGCTGCGGTTCGCTGCTCCAGGCCAATGGCTGCGGGAAGCGGTGTGGGCTGAGGGATGTGCACTTATGTACACTAATGTACTGTGTGGGCAGCCTGCGCAAAGTTTTAAGTTTCTGCACCGTGACTTGTTCAGTTGTTATGAAAATGTTCCCAATCCACTTTAAGTCCTCTGTCAAAAACAACAAAAGCAAGACTTGACATCAGTAGTGCTGAGAGAGAAATAAGCAGACGAACTTTTTTGTTTCATTTCAAATCAAACACTGAATTATTTTGTTTTTTTCCTTGCTAAAATGAGAAGCAAAACAAAAACTCTCTTTGGGTCAAACAAAGTGACATTTCATTTCTAAACACAATGTCAAAACAAAATATTTCAGCATTTAAAAAAAAAGTTTTTTTCAGCTGAAACCACTTGATGTGAATTGGTGAATAATTTTGGTGATGTGTTACTATTTGCTGGAAAAAAATTCACCCAGCTCTACTCAGCAGCCTGCTCTGTAGGACCCAGCAACATTCGAGCCTTTCGTGCACTCTCACTGCTTTCAACAGTTGGGTGTTAATCAGGAGTATGAAAGACAACAATAACTGCTACATGAAAAGAGTGAAGTTAAGAAAGTGGATGAGAACCAGTTTAATTTAAGTGTTCTTGATATCCAATTGGTTTGAAACATGATGATTCCCCTTTCATTTGCACTGATGTAGATCTGGAGTAACTCCACTGAAGAGGAATTAAACTACCCAAAGACTCCTGCAACTGCAAGTATAGAATACTCAAATTCCCAACAGCAAAAATCAAGATGCTAACTGCTATGCTTACTTAAGCTGTTAACAGTTTCCACTGAGATCCTTTTATGTAATGACTTTGAGGCAAGTCTGAGTAGCATTACAAAGATTGAGCCCCATTCTTTTGAAACCCATCTGTGAAGAATCTTACTCCGACTGCAGGTGTATATATCAGAACCACAGTAGCACCGCCTCACACTAAGGGTTACTATACAAAGGCAGTTAGTCAGGAATAGCTATTTTGGAGTAACTGCGTATGTGGGTACTCTTATTCCAGAATAAAATTGCCTTATTTTGAATTAGCTTAAACCATTCCAAAGTGGTTTAAGCTAATTTGGAATAAGACACTTTTATTGTGGAATAAGAGCATCCACGTATGTTATTTTTCAGAAATATTTAATGCACTCTAAATTCTTATCCTACCTTGTTCCAGGTGAATTTTCACGTGTATACAAGCCCCAAATATTATCTCTGCCTCCACTAGAATAGAGGCACTGCTAAGTTATATTACACATGCAGGTTTGCAAATAATTGCTCCTCCAGGGCGCATCAAATTAGCAATATAAAGAACCATGAATCACTAGCAGCAAGAGAGCATGTTTCTTTTATTTTACTCCCATATAATGGTTTGTGGAAAGAAGTTAAACAGCAAAATTGGGCAATACATATCAGAAACAGCTGACACATTTTAAAATGACCTGTGAGGAAAAGAACAGTGAAATTTGTCTGGATTTTTCAGTTTGGATGCCAAACTGAAAAATCAATTATTCATTTAGCTCTGCTATAGAGTCTTCTGTGATGTTAGAGAGCTGTGTGCATACCCTTTGATGCAATGAGCGCCAAAGTATGTGCTCTCTTACATATTTAATACCAAATGTACACTTAAAAAAAAAAAAAAAGCCAGGTGCTGTGTGTGTGGATAGACTTGTAACTGGAGCTGTGGTAAAGATATGATGTTAGAGGCAACCCACTAGAATTCCTTTCTTCAAACATTTTACCAATAGTTTCAGGAGACTGATCTTAAATTTGTTGCGTCTCAGCAGCAGCTGTGTTGTTCTCTGTAGAAATGGCAAATCCTAGAACGTGGTGGGCATAAGTGTATTGTTTGATTAAACTCTTACTTCCTCACTCCACTTGCAGAACAGATGGGGAAACTTCTTATTAAAGTTTGTTTAGGGAAATTTTGATCTCATATCTGAATTTAGAGTTCTGGGCGGATCTCTCTACTTCCAGCTGTTAAGTTTTATGCTAGCCAGCATCTTTGGGCAGTGGGGACAGGCATCATTAGTTGTAAAGAAAGGATAGATCCAAATGTTGGAGCGCTTCTAGGCTGGGAAACTAAATGTTAGAGCATGGTCCTGAGGTATCATAGTAACTAACAGGATGCTAAACATGAGTTAGTACTCAGCAGAGAAAGGAACTGTTGTGTTTAACATAAATCGGTCTGTCTCCACTGAATGTTTTATGTGGCATCCGTTATCATTATTTCTCCAGGTCATATTCTAACACATGTGGACAAACTTGTACCTTGGAATCTTAGTTCATTGAGGTGGGAAGCATTGTGGCCTAGTGGATAGAACAGTGGCTAGGGACTTGAGAGCTCTAAATTCTGTTCCTGGCTCAGCCACTGGCCTCTAGGATGACCTTGGGCAAATCATGTCACCTATCTATGCTTTAGTTAACCCATCAAAAAGGGGATAATGAGACTAACTTCCTTTTTAAAGCACTTTAGATCTAACCATGAAAGTGCTATGTCAGAAGTAGTCCTTTATTTCTCTGAGTAAATACATCATTATTGAGCTCAGCTGAGCATCCCTTTATTCCCTTTCTAAATGCAAAAGCCCTGACATGGTAAAATAAAGCATATACTCTGACACCCCAAGAAGAGTCTTAACACAGCTATACGCGAATATCGCACCATACACATAAATATAGTTACACTTATCTAAGCTCAGGTCAGGTTCAATGACCACAGCATATCACCTTGAGCTATCCAGTTACTGGGACAACAGACTGGAAACCATCTGGCTTTTCAACAGAGCCATACTCTTGCTGCATATTCTCATTTCATTCCATTAGGTTCATCAGTTCAGCTTGTGCTGACCTGGTGTTACAAACTTTATTCTTAATAAACCCTTAAGACCTCTAGTTCTCATAACAAGAACTAGGGGTCACCAAATGAAATTAATAGGCAGCAGGTTTAAAACAAACAAAAGGAAATAGTTCTTCACACAATGTGCAGTTAACCTGTGAAACTCTTTGCCAGAGGATGTTGTGAAGGCCAAGACTATAACAGGGTTAAAAAAAGAACTAGATAAGTTGATGGAGGATAGGTCCATCAATGGGCTATTAGCCAGGATGGGCAGGGATAGTGTCCCTAGCCTCTGTTTGCCAGAAGCTGGGACTGGACGATGGGATGGATCACTGGATGATTACCTGTTCTGTTCATTCCCTCTGGCTCACCTGGCATTGGCCATTGTCGGAAGACAGGATACTGGGCTAGATGGATCTTTGGTCTGACCCAGTATGGCCATTCTTATGTTCTTAATAACTCTTTCAGTAGTGTATCTCTAAAAGGGTGATGAATCCCATGCTGTAGCTGAGATCAGTGTGGGGAGGGTTAGAGCAATAATTTGAGCCCAAGGTGTACATGGAAAAAAATTAGAAGATCCATGTGATTTTGTAAATAGCTGATTATTTTTGAGATGTAGCTCAGGAACCTCTCGGTCAAATGACCCCAAATTTGGATGCTAATCCTATTCCACACAGCAGATTTCAACACCATCTAAGCTGCGATGTGGATTTTGGTGCACTTAGAGAGTCAACTACTAAGCTGAAAGTGACACTCAACATTAACTATAGCAGAGCTGCTCCACTATCATTTTATTATGGTCGTTGATAATATGTCAACTTTCTCTTCATATGGTATGTCTTACGAAAATTGTTTTACCTGCAGTGCAAGCTGTAAATCTCTCATAAACTAAATGAGACCCAGCACTAAGTGAAACTGCAGAAATAAGATTAACGAAGTAATGCAGTCTTCTTCTCTTTCAGTTTAGAGTTTTTGTACCTTGGAGGGAATTTCATTACTTCTATCCCACCTGAGTTAGCAAACCTGCCTTCTCTAAGTTACCTAGTGCTGTCTGACAACAAGATCCAGAGTATTCCTCCTCAGCTGGCACAGTGAGTATATCCAACTAATTTGCTGTCTTCAGCCACCCAATGCTCAAACCTCTTTATTCTGCAAGTGTGGATGACAGTACCTGGGAAGATCTGGTTGGTCTTTAGTTCTTAATCACAGGTTAGGTCTGCAGGGGGGAGAGTCTCAGCACCAGACAATGCAAGGAGGACTTGTAAATTCAAAATATTGTGAAAGTGAATGTCCATTTTAGGATTTGTTATAGGAGCCATCACCATAGCATCTAAACACAGACACAGGAAATGTGAAGTTCACATGCCAATAGCAAAAATAAATGCCACGCTATACGTTTTTCATCATATTGTGCTCAGCCTCCTTTGCCTTGTACCCAAAATCTTTTCCTGGTCTTATTTGCATGATACTCTTTTATAGCATCTCATTCAAGGATATCAGAATGTTTTAAACATTCACTAGGGCTCACAACACACCTCTGAATGTAAGATTGTTTTATCTACTACAAAATAGAAAAAAATCTACATAGTAGTTCAAGACAAAAAATAAAGAATACCCTGTGCAATTGAAACTCCAAACTAAGGTGATAAAAGCAGGGGGGGTTTCCAAGTTGGAATTTGATCAGGATAGCAGGGTTTAGCATTACTACTCTTGACATGGGATCTCTGATGTCAAGTGTTCATAACCTTAGTTTTGTTTCATTTGAAAGATGACTCTTCCGGCAGTACGATGTCCTTATGCAGTATGAGGAATATTGGTTTGGTGCTGACAGATGGGAGAGCTCTAGATACAAAAATTCAACATGTGTCTCCCAGTCACACTCACTTGGTCTGACCTTGCTTAGTTCTTGAGCTCTGACAGGATCTGAGCATGCGGTGATGCAGGTGCAGACAATGAAAGCATGGAGTTTGCCAGAGTTGGCTAACTGCTAGTCTGCTCATCTTTAATACATGAGTGAGAACAGGTGACCTATTCAGAGCATTGTGTGGAGGCTTTTGAATACATACCCTTGGTACAAGGAAACATCCCTCTAAAAAGCGTTATTTTTGTGTAGCACTATTTAGTTCTATACTAGTTTTTTAGGGTGGGTTGGCAGACACATTTAAGACCCTGCTTATTTCTTTAATATGCATTGAGGAGCTGAGCCAAGTTCTGCATAGGCTAGTCTGTGTGCTAGACCAGGAACTCTGTTAGCATAGCTTTGTGCTTAAAGGAAAAAAGCCAAAGGAAACAAGCTAGTGAGAAAGGTAGTAAATGGGTGGTGCTTTGTAATGCTTGTTCCTCTTGACTGTCTTCCTCTTGATTTTTCAGGTTGCATTCCCTACGTTCCCTTAGCCTTCACAACAACCTACTGACATACCTCCCCCGGGAGATCCTCAACCTGGTTCACCTGGAAGAGCTGAGTTTGCGAGGGAACCCACTGGTTGTTCGCTTTGTCCGTGATCTGACTTACAATCCCCCAAGTCTCCTGGAACTAGCTGGACGCACCATGAAAACCCGCAACATTCCCTATGCTCCCAGTGATCTCCCAGGGAATCTTGTCAGATATTTGAGCCTGGCCAGCAACTGCCCCAATCCTAAGTGTGGAGGTAAGTTAGCTGCTCTCTGCTTCCTGTTCTCACCTGACGGCTCATCTATTTCTTTCTAATCTAGCTCTCCTTTTAGTAGCTTAATTGCATGTGTTGTCACACCAGTCAGTTCCTGCTGTGAGCATTTCAGTAGCCCCAGGTGTGTTGTCTTATCCTCTTCCTCAAGGGACTGTGTCACTGCATCTAAGGGTTGGTGGGTAGTAATCGATCTATCGGGGATCGATTTATCGCGTCTTGTCTAGACCCCATGCCTTGAGGACCCGAGGTAAATCGATCTAAGATACGTCGACTTCAGCTATGCTGTTCTCGTAGTTGAAGTTTCGTATCTTAGATCTAACCCCACTCCCCCCCCAGTGTAGACCAGACCTTAACTTGGGCTGTCTCTACCCTAAGCAAGAAAGTCCCTGCAGGGTCATTGCTAAAAATCTTAGCACTGGTTTGCAACCTCTGCACAGGAGCACTGTTTTTGATAGAACTGTTTTAGTTGGTACACAAAATGCACTTTTAGAACTATGCGGCTGTACCATCATGTTCTGGGATTCCTGAAGCACCTATCCCATAGTGTTCAGCACAACTGTCACATGCAACCTGTATGCAAGGGATTTCACAGGCATTGTACAAGACTGGGGAGTTCCAAGTAATGCTTTTTTTGCAAGGGATTTATTCTAATTCAAATGGTCTATTTCTTAGTCTGTTCCTTAACTACCACTTCTTTGGTCATGGTTCTGTCCGCTTCTTACCACTTAATATGATAGCTTCAAAACAGGGAGTGGATGGAGGATGGAGAGGCCAGAGATTGGGTTGCGTTGAGTGGGAGAGGAATTTGTTTCCTTGCATTTCACACAGCTTGGACAATGAAAATAGATGGATTGGTTTCACTTTATCGTGAACTAGCAGTGTGCTGCTACAAATGTGCAGAGGCATAGTTAACTCAAAGGCAGCTACAATTAAAACAAAAACCCACAAACACCTCTAAAAACATTTCTGAAAATGCCTGCATCTGAATAAGAATCATCTCTCTGCAGTAGGAGAACATAACTGTGTGTTATGGCATCGTTCTGTTCTGTTCTCGTGGAAAATAGCATCCAAGTTCATCATGGTAACTTCACTCAAGCAGAAGAGAAAATGGGGTTATGAGGGAGAGAGCTTTTATTTATATACACACACTATTGATAACTGTTAGAAGGAGCCTGGTAGACTGGAAAATACAGCGGGTAAATGGATTTAACATTTAAAGACATGTTTGACAATCCCCAGCATGACGTTCCCTCTTAATTCTTAGAGAAATTTCCTTTCTGTGGAATGAATTGGCCATTGTTTCTCTCTTCAAATAGTACTTTGCCCTCTGTAACTCTTTCACCTGGATGTATCAAGTGCTTTAGAAACATGAATTCTCTCAAACCCCTGGGAGGTAACTGCTAACTATTATCTCCATTTTACAGGTGGGAAAACTAAGAATTTAAGTTGCAAGGCCACACAATGAATCAGTGGCAGAGCTGGGAATAGAACACAGATGTCCTGACTTTTGGTGCCCCACTTCCAGCCACTTTAGCAACTACTTAGCAAACACTATCCTAGGGTGAGAAAATCGTTGGCAAAATTAGGCAGTGGGGCTACTGTATAAAATGCATGGGATGCAGGTACCTGGCAAACTGCTACTTTCTCTGAAAAAATCTGATAAATGTGTTACTAGAAGCTGCTCATAAACTGATCCTTTCAGTTTCCACTTCAGCACACAGATACGCTCCTCCCCACCAAAAATTTCTTATTTCCCCAACATTTGCTGTTTGAATTCATCCCTAAGATGAGGCAGGTGCATTAGAAATCATGGCTGGCTTGCTCATTTCTGTGGAGCATGCAGGTTTCACAGCAAACCATTGAGTCATTGTTCTAAAAACTGCCTTGCTTTCCTTTCCCTTGCAGGTGTCTACTTCGACAGCTGTGTCCGACAAATCAAGTTTGTTGACTTCTGTGGGAAGTACCGCCTGCCGCTGATGCACTATCTGTGCTCCCCAGAATGCTCCTCCCCCTGCAGCTCCGCCTCTCAGAGCTCCACTTCCCAAAGCGAGTCTGACTCAGAGGATGAAGCCATTGTTGCTGCACACAGGATGCAGAAAGTTCTTCTTGGATAAAGGGGAGTGGTGGACTAGAAGAAAAACATGTCACTAAAGCAATAGTGGAAATGCAGAGCCGGAGGCTCTTCCCTGAGGGGCTCATTAGAAACAGTCCTGTAAGCAGCAGCACATCTGAGCAAATCTAGAATTGCTTGGTATGATGCTGCTTAGAAGAACTAACTCAATGCCTTGCCTACATGGGGATGTTGTGGGGCTAGAGTTATCACTAAACTACCATAAAGATCTGTGTAAAGGGGATCGGGGAGAGCAGACCTGCCATGTCTGGGAAACCTGTCTAAAGGGGTTTTTGATAGCATGACACTTCGCTACTGTGATTGGCTTAGCACCATATGAAGCAAAGAAGACTGTTCTTGTTCTGGGATATTACACTACGGTAAATCAGCGAGAATGTAACTGTGCTATTCTGGGTATATGCTGTATTTATCATGTATCATGTTTCAACACTCTGCTCTCTCCCTTGATTTCCGCTTACATATTTACATACTCCCCCAAAAAATTAAATTTCTTTTTGTTGGGGATGGATTTTTTGAAGATCTGAGTACTGTCTTCCTTTGTTCCAGACTTAGGGTCTTCATCTACTGTAGATGTTAGTTTATTACAGCCCTAGAATTGAGCCGGTTTGATATTTATCTCCCTTTTTATACTAGGCTGCTGTTAGTGTCTCCTTCTGACTCATCCTTATCTCCTCTTTGCAACTGGTGCATCGGTGTTCTCATGTTGATTGAGAATACATGCAAAGCATCTCACTGAGCCTTGCCACCAGTACAGATATACAGCCATATGCCCCTGTCTAAAGGACGAAGTGCATTGCCCTCCACTGTACTTTAAACTCATCTGGCCCCAGTGGAGCAAATGTGCACCTAAACTTGTGTAAATTCCATAGTGCCTCTCACTTGATCTTTCTGTTGTGTCCTCTTATTGAGGATAGCTTCTTTTCACTTTTTACAATATAACTTTGCATATTGGAGGCCACGCACTAAGGCTGTCATTGCCTACATTAGGCGTTAAGCAAAATCTCTGTGTGAGAATCTTATTCCATGGTTTCAGCAACTTGTGCCTTGAAAAAGCTTACTACTTTCCTTCAGCTGAAATACAGAGTAAGGAACATTGCAGAGCACTATTCTTCCTTACCCCCCATCCCAGTATGAAAAGAGAAGCTGGTAGGTGGAAGTGGAAGGCAAGCTACTTTGAGCATGTTGTGTGGGAGACAAGTTGGTGTTGAAGGCTGTTGTATATTTATTAATTTTGCATTCACTCTTGTTCATGCAATCCTTTGCATTGTTCAGATAATGTATTCACGTACCTTAAACTGTATTTAAAGGAAAACTGCAGTGATTAGATATAATTCTGTAGCTAAATATTTAATACACATCTTTTAAAGAGTTAATGAAATTGACAGGTACTTCCATCTCTTTGCCAAGGAGAGCTGATGGTGAGTTTCTGAGTGCAGGTAGTTAATGTGAACAGTGGGATCATGGTTTTTAAAAAAAAAAAAAAAAAATCTACTTGATGCGAAGCAGTTTATACAGTTGCCAATTCTTTTATGTATCTCTCCGTTCAGTAAGAGGCTAGACTTTCAGAAGTCAATAACGAATATCTGAATGAGTTTTGCAGTGGCCAAATTCAATTTCTCATGGACTTCTGTCCTGCTCACTGTCTGCTTTTAAAATCTTAGATTGAATTGTATGGGGAGGAATTGGCCTCTTTTTGTTCCTTACTCCTGTTGGCAGTAATGAATGGAAAGGTTTTAATCCACTGAGTAATGAAATTTAATCCCCACAATGCATCTTTGTTACCCAGTTCAAAGAACTGTTTTTAATGCATTTTATTCACACCAGGGAGATTTTTTTTTCTTCTTCTGCTTGAATAGTTTCAAGATACTTCAAATAGACTTCTTCAGGGTGCACTCTAATACAGGAATAACTCCATCTTGGAAACCTCTCTGATTGTTTTGTTTTTCTGACAAGAGCATTGGTGATCTTGTATTGAACACTAAAGGATTAAGGGGCTTTAATTTAGCCCTCTTGTGGAATTTTATCATGAGCAGTGTGTTGCTTTACAAAGTCTAAAAGGTGCCTTATGGTTTATAAAAGTATATTTTGCTAGAAATGTATGAATATAGAATATTTCTAACAGTATTTCATTATGAGCTGTAAACTGATTGTAACACTAAGCAAAAAATGTTATTTCTGAAAACTGTCTCTGTCCATTATTTGGTAATATCTTGACTCTAGTGTGGTGAGAAATGGAGGGTTCCATCACCAGAGTCATAGAAATTAGAGATTTTTCTCTTTCCCCATTCTATATAGGATTAGAAAGTAGAACAGTCTCCTGGGGGAAAGTAGTAACACTCTTGCCCCTTGGGTCAAGTCAAATTAGACTGTAGGCAGGATTGTGTGTATTTTATGAAAATCATTGTAGAATTTTGCTGCAGAATCTTAGATTTTAAAAAAATCTTGACTTAATGGTTCTACAGATAAATGTGAAAACACAACCTGATTGTAAACTGAGTGGGTAGTGTTCCTGAGTCTGCCAGCAGCCTGAAACAATAGTGCTAAGAGGTGTGAACTGCCCCATTTATCTCAATGGGGCACTAATGCTGAAACCAAAAGGTGACAATTTAAATATCAACGTAGCTTTCTGCTTCACTGTTGATCATGTTAGAAACAGTCAGTAAACCTGCTTATCCTACAATCCCAAACTGCCTCCTAGGTGCCAATAGCTTTAGCTACCTCCCTCTTCCCACAACCTCCAGCTTTTGCACTGCAGTTAGCAATTGTCAGTACAAAAAACTGCCCCATATTGGAAAATGGGACAGTGTAAAACACGAGATTCTTTTCTGAGTGTATTCAATTTCATGTTTAATTATAAACCTCAGTATTTTAATTTAAATGGAGCTGCTGCAGCCTATCTCAAGTGCTGCAGATTCTACAAAACTTGTCCACTGCCCATAGGTCCAGATTACTGTAGTCTGTGGGGCTTTGGGCTGTCTTCTGCTACCAGCAGTCTTCTGCTATGGTAGAAGAAAGAATAAATCTAGCTTCATGCTGTACCTGATTACCAGGCAGCGGGCATATCTCCCTGACCCCCTTGCTTGTCTTTCTGGGAGCATGAGCCATAGCCCTCTTACCTTTTATCCTGGCTATCACCACTAATGCTTTGAGGGCTTTGTATGTGATCCTTAAGTGAAATGAGTTAGATGACTGCCTGAAGCTGATAAATGTTGAGCAAACCGAATGACAATTTACCTGCTATTACAGAATTGCCAAGACTACATGGCATTTCTCATGTAGGTGAACTGGAAACACTTCCCATACAGACAGGGATTTTCCCCCATCCCCCCACCCCGAACTTCCCCAACACCCCCCAGTTATGTGTTGCCAATTTAGTCAATTGGAAATTTGAATTGAAATTGAAACATTAATACACATTTTAAAAGCATATACAGTATATGCAGGGCCCTACCAAATTCAGTCCATTTTGGTCTATTTCATGGTCACAGGATTTAAAAAGTTGTAAATTTCATGACTTCAGCTATTTAAATCTGAAATTTCACAGTGTTGTAATTGTAAGTCCTGACCCAAAAAGGAGTGTGTGGGGCGGGTGTCACAAGGCTACTGTACTGGAGTTGTGGTACTGCTACCCTTACTTCTGCACTGCTGCTGGTGGGAGGCTGCCTTCAGAGCTGGCCGCATGGCCACCAGCTGCTGCTCTGCGGTCGCCCAGCCCTAAGAGCAGTGCAGGAGTAAAGATGGCAATACCGTGACCCTCCTAAATAACCTTGTGACCCAACCCACCCTGCAACTCCCTTTTGGGACAAGACCCCCAATTTCATACAAATATGAAATCTGTAATAGTATAAGGTAAAAGCACACCAAACACTAGATTTCACAGGCAGAGACCAGATTTCATGGCTGTGAATTTGGTAGGGCCCTAAGTATATGAGAAAATACTTGTACCTGAGAAAGCATAATGGGTTTGAAAAGTATGAGCAAAGACTAGCTTCTTCACATAGCTGTTATTTCTCACTATATCAGTGCATTTGTTTTGGCTGTATTTGCCTACCTAATTTCAAATTATTCTTTATAAGCAAGGTCTGAATGAACTCTCCCCTGACACTTAGTGATGAGCCAGAGGTGGGTGGAAAGGTGTCAGGACCAGACTACATGAACATACCTACTCTCCCTAGGTATCCAGCAGACAGAGCTATGCTGCCCAAGTGAACAATTTTGGCTGGTGTTGGGTTACAAATCACTTTAGAACAGATTTAAATTTTATTAGAGAATATTTAAAAATAAAGACGGTACAAACGATTCAAGGAGTCAGGTGTCAGTCATTGGGGGGAACATACAGAGTATGGGGGGATGTTGTTATGTTGGGGTTGGCAGCTCACATAATATATACGGACTGTAGTGTCCCCAATGGGGGGGTGGGTGGTGGGCGAGATCAAGACCTAGTTGATAATCGGTGAGGGTCAATCATCCATACATGGGGTACAAGTAGCCATGGGCACAAGTAGGTGGGTTGGGTGATGGTGATGGGGCGACCCTCACGGGGTGGGATCCAGGGGATCCAGGGGAAAGAAGCCCTGCAGGGTGGGGGGGGGTTGATAGGTCCCATCCCCCTTGCGGGCGGGTGAGGTCTCCCCGGCTCACTCCTGAGCATTGACGGTGGCCGGTGAGGTTGGGTGGGTTCAGGGCTCGAGAGACAAGGCCCATCGGGGGGGGGGGGGGGAATATAGGCCACTTCCCCCTTGTCGGTGGGCAGGGTCCCCTTGGCACACTCTCGTTATCGGCGGTGGCCGGGTTCAGGGCTGGGGCGGGGGGGGGGAAGGATGGGACCCCTCCCCCTTCCAAGTGGGCAAGGTCTTCCTGGTTCGCCCTCAGCACTGGAAGCGGCTGGTGGGGTTGGGTGGGAAGGGGCTCAGGGGGGTAGGATCTCTGCCCCCTTGTCGGTGGGCGAGGGCTCCCCGGCTCGCTCTTGGCATTGGCGGCGGCCAGTGAGGTTGGGTGGGCGGATTTGGGGCTCAGGCCTAGCGGGGTTGGAAGGGTGGTAGGTCCCTTGTGGGTGGGCGAGGTTTCCCTGGCTCGCTCCCGGAGTTGGCGGTGGCCGGTGAGGTTGGGTGGGTTAGGGGCTCAGGGGGTAAGGTCCAGTGGGGGGAGGAGGGGGGAGTTAGCGAGTCCCTCCTCCCTTGCAGGTGGGCGAGGTCTAATCTATACGCCATCCAATCTTAAACCAAACTTTGCACCCCTTGATAATCTGTACGTTATTCCTGGATCACCAGAAACTTCTACGCTTAAACTCTGTACCGTTCACGTTCTTTTTTTTGTTAAACATAATCTTAATTAAATGTGAGGGTCATGAAACGTTACCATCCCTATTGTATGAATAACGGACAGCAGAACTGTACTTAGCCTGCCTGAAGGAGGGCGGGTCTCTGTCAGTGCTTAATTTGTGCTAGGGCTTGCCAGGGCTGAGGCTTGCCACCGCTAGCCTTGGCAGTTCATAGCTCTGGGACCTCTGGGTTTATCAGATCAGTTACAAAAGAAACAAACTTGCTTGAGCCTTGGCACCTCTTTCTTTACAAATAAAGCACTGGTCATTCTCAAGTGCACTCTCTAAACAGGAGGTTTGGATGCCATACCCTAGTGAAGAGAGAGTGGGTGGGGGCACAAGTAGAATCACAGGCACTTATTTGACTTGCCCCTCTCCCCTGTTTAAAGACAGAGCTGATTAGGCTCCATAGAGAGCCTTTTGGTTGGTTAAGTGATCACTAGAGCTGAGATCACTCATAATCATCAGGTCTGAGTACTTAGATCTGCTGGGGGACAGTGTTTCTGTGGAAGAGAGACCAGCCTGCACTAGTAGCAAGGTTCTGCCTCTGAGAGCTGAAATCACTGAGAGCTGCAGTATCCTAGGGTTACCATATCTAATAAATAAAAAAAGAGGACCCTCCACGGGCCCTGGCCCCACCCATTTCCCCACCCCTAGCCCCACCCCAACTCTGTCCCTTCCCCGCCCTAACTCTGCCCCCTCCTCCCTCCCACTCCCAGCCACGGGGAAAGGGCTGCCCAAGCGCTACCGGCTTCACGGTTTGCCGGGCAGCCCCCAAACCCTGCGCCCCCGGCCGGCGCTTCCCCAGCGCAGCTGGAGCCCAGGAGGGGAAGTGCCCAGCCGGGGGCGCAGGGTCTGTGGGCTGCCCGGCAAACCGTGAAGCCGGTAGCGCTCGGGCTTTGGGCAGCCCCCTTGCCTCCGGACCCTGCGCCCCCGGCCGGTCACTTCCCCTCCCGGGCTCCGGCGGCGCAGGGTCCGGAGGCACGGGGGCTGCCCGAAGCCAGTAGCGCTCGGGCAGCCCGGCTCTTAAACAGAGCCGAAGAGGAGCAGAGCCTCCCTCCAGCCGCGGCGGCTCTGCTCCTCCCCAACTCTTCGGCTCTGTTTAAGAGCCAGGCTGCCCGAGCGCTACCGGCTTCGGGCAGCCCCCGTGCCTCCAGACCCTGCGCCCCAAGCCGGGCACTTCCCCGCCCGTGGGGACACGTTTCAGAGTCGCAAAGGGAAATACGCCGGCCAGGGGCATGAGGACAATCACCGAGCGAAACGGGGTGGCAGCTGATCAAGGGGTGAGGAAGAGAGAAAAGCGGACAGGCAGCAGGCTGGCTTCCTTTTTTCCTTTTGTGATGATTTTAACTGTGACAGTATTGGGGAGACTTGAGAAATACCTGTGGCTGTAGGTGAGGTAGGTGGCCGCCCCGAGAGCACAGAGCTGAGCATTTTCCACGCTACTGCTGGGTCGCCCTATGGCTGGCTGTGATCATATAGTGGTTAGTACTCTGCCCCGTGGCCGCAGCCTACTCGGTTCAACTCTGAGTCACAGCATCGCTTTTTCATGGGGGATCTCCTGACACATACCTAGTGGCTCAGCCTGATTGAGTCCATTTGCAAAGAGAGCCAGCAGCTGGTGCCTAATTTCCACTCGGTAAAGTAAAGTAAATCAGGTAAATCCAAGGAGCTAATAAAGGAGGTATCTGAGCCTCTAGCTATTATCTTTGGAAAATCATGGGAGACGGGAGAGATTCCAGAAGACTGGAAAAGGGCAAATATAGTGCCCATCTATAAAAAGGGAAATAAAAACAACCCAGGAAACTACAGACCAGTTAGTTTAACTTCTGTGCCAGGGAAGATAATGGAGCAAGTAATTAAGGAAATCATCTGCAAACACTTGGAAGGTGGTAAGGTGATAGGGAACAGCCAGCATGGATTTGTGAAGAACAAATCATGTCAAACCAATCTGATAGCTTTCTTTGATAGGATAACGAGCCTTGTGGATAAGGGTGAAGCTGTGGATGTGGTATACCTAGACTTTAGTAAGGCATTTGATACGGTCTTGCATGATATTCTTATCGATAAACTAGGCAAATACAATTTAGATGGGGCTACTATAAGGTGGGTGCATAACTGGCTGGATAACCGTACTCAGAGAGTTGTTATTAATGGCTCCCAATCCTGCTGGAAAGGCATAACGAGTGGGGTACCGCAGGGGTCTGTTTTGGGACCGGCTCTGTTCAATATCTTCATCAACGACTTAGATATTGGCATAGAAAGTACGCTTATTAAGTTTGCGGATGATACCAAACTGGGAGGGATTGCAACTGCTTTGGAGGACAGGGTCATAATTCAAAATGATCTGGACAAATTGGAGAAATGGTCTGAGTTAAACAAGATGAAGTTTAACAAAGACAAATGCAAAGTGCTCCACTTAGGAAGGAAAAATCAGTTTCACACATACAGAATGGGAAGAGACTGTCTAGGAAGGAGTATGGCAGAAAGGGATCTAGGGGTTATAGTGGACCACAAGCTAAATATGAGTCAACAGTGTGATGCTGTTGCAAAAAAAGCAAACATGATTCTGGGATGTATTAACAGGAGTGTTGTGAGCAAGACACGAGAAGTCATCCTTCCGCTCTACTCTGCTCTGGTTAGGCCTCAGCTGGAGTATTGTGTCCAGTTCTGGGCACCGCATTTTAAAAAAGATGTGGAGAAACTGGAAAGGGTCCAGAGAAGAGCAACAAGAATGATTAAAGGTCTTGAGAACATGACCTATGAAGGAAGGCTGAAAGAATTGGGTTTGTTTAGTTTGGAAAAGAGAAGACTGAGGGGGGACATGATAGCAGTTTTCAGGTATTTAAAAGGGTGTCATAAGGAGGAGGGAGAAAACTTGTTCACCTTAGCCTCTAAGGATAGAACCAGAAGCAATGGGTTTAAACTGCAGCAAGGGAGGTCTAGGTTGGACATTAGGGAAAAGTTCCTAACTGTCAGGGTGGTTAAACACTAGAATAAATTGCCTAGGGAGGTTGTGGAATCTCCATCTCTGGAGATATTTAAGAGTAGGTTAGATAAATGTCTATCAGGGATGGTCTAGACAGTATTTGGTCCTGCCATGCGGGCAGGGGACTGGACTTGATGACCTCTCGAGGTCCCTTCCAGTCCTAGAATCTATGAATCTATGAATCAGGAAAAGAGTAACAGGGAAGAGTAACAGGAATTGATTCATAAGTAGCAGGCACAAGGTGTGGTGCTAGGTGTTTTGTAGAATCAATTAAGACCTTATTTGCAAGCTCTTTGAAGCAGAGATTTGTCTGCAAACTCCATAGCCATGTGTTTATGTGCTCCGGGGCTTCTACTCCGAATTTTTGAGCCAGTGACACACACACAATGTGAAACCAGAAGAACTTTGATTCTTTCTAAAAGGCTCTGTTGCACTTGCAGTGTGGGTCCTCCTAAACACTCATTTAAAATACCCATAACCAACCATGTGATGTTTTACTTCCCTTCATATTTTCAGTGTTGTCACCTGTTTGTTTGTGGTTTTATTTGCTGTCTGTGTCGCTTTATCACTTATTTTTACTGTTCTATGTGTGTCCAGTATTAAATTAAGAGTTGACATCCCAGAGAAATTGTATAAGCCTGAGTGAATGCTTTTTACTCTCCTTTCCAGTATCAGAAAATATTGTATTAATATTTGCAATGAAAGCATGACTATTTCTAGTTGACTCATAGATTTGTTTAGCATCTTAAAGCTGAGCTATGTGTGAAGATAATATGCATGCAACAGGGATAGTATTGTGAACTGCAAAAGTCCGCAGCATGGTAGTGTTTTGGTAGATGCTTCATTTTTTGAGATCAGCTTTCCCTGAAGATTTAGTGGTCTATGGTAGGAGTAGGTTATTAAATTGGGCCTCTGATGCATATTTTTTATGCCTTTGCTTAATGCCCATGACTTTGTTTTATTTATATAGCTGTTTTCAGTATGCCACATTTGGTATGTTTACTAGCTTGAGTTGTTACAAAGGATGATAAAATACATGTACTCCAAAGGCAGTGTTAATTTTCTTTTTCATAGAATCATAGGGTTGGAAGGGACCTCAGGAGGTCATCTAGTCCAACCCCCTGCTCAAAGCAGGACCAATCCCCACACAGATTTTTATCCCAGTTCCCTAGATGGCCCCCTCAAGGATTGAACTCACAATCCTAGGTTTAGCAGGCCAATGCTCAAATCACTGAACTACCCCTCCCCTTATTTGATTTGATATTAAATAAACATCTTAAGCAGTGCACCTTGTTTTAATATTCTTTCTTCTTCTTCCATATCTATGAACTGTTTAAAATATATATTATTTCTAGGTTTTTTTGTCTGTACTGGTGGCGCACATCCGCACATACCTTGATATTGGTGCTGCACATAACATTCATTCAGCACATGGATGGAAAAAATTATAGGGTACATTGCTCACCACTATACTAATGAGGAACAGGACAGGGCCTCGCACTACACAGAGCTCCAAGAGACCATCTATGGTCAGCTTACACCACACCAGGGGCCCCATCAGGTAACAACACCCCTTGCTCTCTTCTCCTTCCTGAAGGCTTTGGCTGCAGCAACAGCCCTGGGAAAACCCTGGCCCTCCTCACATGCCCTTGCCCAGCAGGCCACCTTTGGGGGCTACACAGCTCCTCCCACAACACCTGCCTAGGACCTTGTCCTCACTGACGAGCTGCTCAGCACCTTCTTCCTCTCACAACCCTTTCTTTCTACCCTCCCCCTTCTGCACTTCAGACGCTCCTCAAAGTCACACCATCACAAACTCACCCAAAACTCCTTTCACTTTAGAAGCACCTCTTGAGGGCTGCAGCTTCTCAGGCCTGCACAACCTTCCTCTTACTGCACAGTGGCTGGACATTCAAAACACAGCGGTTTCCAGGATGAGCTACGCTGCTTCTGGACCTTGGTGCCCAGGAAGAATTCCTGTTACTCTTCCCCATTACTCTTTTCCTGATGAATTGGCATAGAGATGGGACTAAGCCCTTCATTGCTAGTGTCTTTCCTACCCTGGCCCCCAAATGAATGTAATGGAACTCTCTAATTTGCCAAGGTCATTTTTATTCTAATCCTGTCCTCCAAAGTACTAGCAACCCCTTCCAGCTTGCAGTCATCTGCAAGTTGTATAATAGAAGGCATGATTATAAAAGTCATTAATGCTATTAATACTATTAAAGGAATAGTACTGGACCCAGGATAGACCCTGTGGGGCCCCAGTAGATACATCCCACCAATTTGACATGAACCATTGATAGCTACTCTTTGAGTATTGTGTTTCAGCCAGTTTTGCACCCAACATATAATAATTTAATCTAGACCACATCTCCCTAGTTTGCTTATGAGAATGTCAGGTGGCAGTGTGTCAAAACCCTTACTAAAACCAAGAGATAGTATGACTACAGCTCCCCTCCCATATCGACTAAGCCAGTGATACTCAGCTCTCAGTGGTTCAGTAGCCAAATTAGCCAGCAACATTATCCAAAAGAGCCACAGTAGTGTGACTTCATTGTTTCATTTACAATGTATATATAATTCTCACAACAAAATGACTGACCGAGTATTATTTGATCAACTACAATTGGTTAATAATATAGTAAAAGCATCCTAATTGGTTAATAACTTAGAATGGTTAATAATTAAATCACACAGTGTTTTAATATCATGTGCTGGAAAGAGTCGCAGGAGACACATTAAAAAGGCACTTGTTGCTTGCGAGGCTCAGTCTGATTATCACTGCACTAAGCCAATAACCGTGTCAAAAAAGGAAATGGGTTGGTTTGGCATAATTGGTTCTTGACAAATTAATTTTGACTATTACTTATAATTCTATTATCCTGTAGGGGATTACAAACATTGTTTTAATAATTTGTTCCAGTATCTTTCCAGGTGTCAAAGTTAGGCTGACTGGTCTATAATTCCCCAGGTCCTCTTTGTTCCCCTTTTTAAAGGTAGGTACTATGTTTGTCCTTCTTCAGTCATCTGGACCTCACCCATCCTCCATGAGTTTTCAAAGATAATCACTAACAATTTAACAAAAACAACAAGGAGTCCTTGTGGTACCTTAGAGACTAACACATTTATTTGGCCCTAAGTTTTCATGGGCCCACGAAAGCTTATGCCCAAATAAATTTGTTAGTCTCTAAGGGTACGTCCAGACTACCCGCCGTATCGGCGGGTAGCGATCGATTTATCGGGATCGATATATCGCGTCTCGTTAAGATGCGATATATCAATCCCCGAATGCGCTCCCCGTCAACTCCGGAACTCCACCGGAGCGAGCAGCGGAGTCGACGGGGGAGCCGCGGCCGTCGATCCCGCGCTGTAAGACCCAAGGTAAATCGATCTAAGATACTTCAACTTCAGCTACGCTATTCACGTAGCTGAAGTTGCGTATCTTAGATCAATTCCCCCCCCCCCTCAGTGTAGACCAGCCCTAAGGTGCCACAAGGACTCCTCCTTGTTTTTGCTGATACAGACTAACATGGCTACCCCTCTGAAACTAACAATTCAAAGATTCAACTAGTTCCTTAAGTACTCTGGGGTGAACTTTGTCAGGCCCGGTTGACTTAAGTTAGATGTATTTATCTAAATAGTCTTTAACCTGTTCTTTCTCTGTTTTGTCTTGTATTCCTTCCCCTTTGTTGTTAATATTAATTGTGTTGAGTATCTGGTCACTATTAGTGAGGACTCAAGCAAAATAGGCATTAAACACTTCAGTGTTCTTGATGCCATCTGTAATTATTTCTCCTTCCCCATTCATCTGTCTCTTACTCCTAATGTATATAAAGAACCTCTTCTTATTGCCTTTTATGTCCCTTGCTAGGAGTAACTCATTTTGTGCCTTAGCCTTTCTGATTTGTCCCTGTATGCTTGTGCTATTCTCTTGTCCTCCTCTGTAGCAATTTGTCCATGTTACATTCAGAGGAATCCTCTCCTAAAGTTCTTCTCAATGCTGCAATTTACATATAAGACTCGTGTTTAAGCTTAAGGAAGAGTGAAAGGAACTCCTCTTTTCCTTAACAGGTCTCATGGTGGAGTGTGGTATTCCATTATATTTAAGTTTTTACACTACTTTCAAGTCTGTATTCTCTTATGCCATGTGCTCAAAAGGAGATTTCATTTTCATATTATTCAGAGTCAGGAGACTTGGGGAAAATCAGCCATTGAATTTATAAACACAAGTCCTTTTCAACCCTCAAATTTCATTTTTTTAAAGAGTGTTCTACATAAGAACGGCCATACTGGGCAGGACCAACAGTCCATCTAGCCCAGTATCCTGTCTTCCAACAGTGGCCAATGCCAGGTGCCCCAGATGGAATGAACAGAACAGGTAATCATCAAGTGATCCATTCCCTGTCACTCATTCCCAGCTTCTGGCAAACAGAGGCTAGGGACACCATCCCTGCCCATCCTGGCTAATAGTCATTGATGGACCTATCAATGGTGACACCTCACTGCTGACCAAGCCTTCTTGTTCTCCTATCTCCCCACTTCAACTATGACATCTTCAGAGACCTTAAAGTAACTGCACCTGTGTTGGAAGGACAGCCTGGGCTTCTACCGGGAAGAGGAAAGGAGGAGAGAAAAAGCCTACTAGACTGGCATGAACACACTGAAAGAGAGTCAGCCTTAAAGGAAGAAAGGGGGTACTCACCAACTATAATTCTTGCTCTCTGAATGTGGATCTGGCCGCCGGGGAGATCGGAGAGCCCCGGCCGGGCTCTCCGCCCTCCTCCCGGCGCTCTGGCTGGTCGGGGATTGCGGGCCCGCGGCCGGGCTCAGCACCCTCCCCTGCCGCGCTGGGGGGGGGGGGAGGGGCGCGGCGGTTGGTCTTTACTGGCAAAATGTTCTGAAAAGGCTCATTACCATTGTGAGAATGCTTGCTACCCAAAACCTAGCACTGCATGGCACTTCAGATCAGCTGTATGTGCCAAACAATGGAAACTTCCTTAAAATTGTGGCACTGATGGCTGAGTTTCATGCTGTACTTCAGGAGCATATAAGACGAGTCACCACACAAGAAATGTACACACACCACTACCTTGGAAAAACAATTCAAAATGAGATCATACAGTTACTGGCAACAAAAGTCAAACAGAAGATTGTGGCAGATCTGAAGTCAGCAAGATATTACTGTTATTCTGGACTGCACACCTGACATCAGCCATACGGAACAAATGACTTTAATGGTGCGTTTTGTAACAACAACAGAATCTAGTGAAAATGTCCCTGCAATGGTGACTGTCAGAGAGCATTTTCTAGAATTTATTGGCATTGATGATACTACATGAGCTGGTATGACAAATGTGCTTCTTAAAAAACTGGAAGATATGGGGATTGTGATAGCTGACGTGAGAGGTGATGCAGCATCAGCTTCTAGTGAGGCGGCTGTATTTTTAAATGTAATTCAAAGCATCTATGTATTTTTCTCTGCATCAACTCATTGATGGCAATTTTTGAAGCAACATCTGGGAACATCCTCTCTGACACTGAAACCACTGAGTGTCACACAATGGGAAAGTCGAGTGGAGGCGATAAAGCCTATCAAACACCAAATTGGGAAGATAGATGATGCTATAGTTTCCATTATGGAGGATAATGCTATGACAGGAACTGTTTGTGGGAGAACAGTGGCAGAGGGAAATGGAATCACCAGAAACATACATAACTTCAAATTTCTGTGTGGCTTAGTGTTGTGGCATGACATACTGTTTGAAATAAATGTTGTAAGCAAGAGACTCCAAGGTGTTGACCTTGATATATCTGAAGCAATGGAACAACTGGACAAAGCAAAGTCATACCTACAGTCTTATCGGTCAGATGAGGGATTTCAAAACGTTCTGAAGAGTGCACAGAAGTTGGCAGAGGAACTTCACACTTAAGCTATTTTCCCACCCATTCAAGAAAACAAGAGTCACTGAAGAAGAAGATATTTTGATTACGAGGCATGGGATAATCCCATAAGAGACCCCAAACAACAATTAAAAGTTGAATTCTTTAACCAGGTTCTGGTACAGAGTCTTACAGTCCCTTTAGGCCCTTCTAGAAAATGCTTATCACAGCCGTTAGCTGGGGGGCCTTCCCCAAGGCATGAGAGACACTTGTCATGTCTATCTGAACCAGAGACCATCCAGGGTTAAGAGGAACACCTCCTAAACCCCATCTCATTCCCTCCCAGATAGGTTCACCATCTTGTGGAGGACACCAGCAACTTAGGAACACCCAAAGTTTGGCAAGCTCATTGCAAAATTAAAACATTTTTTTTCAGACACAATACAACTATATTTAAAGCTGTTTTAAATAACATGATAAAAGAGAGAGTTGTTTTTTTGCTTCCTCCATCTATCCAAGAACAAAGAAGGGAGCCAGATATTTATACTTCAATCTATGGAATATTGTAATCAGGTACTCCTTGAGAACTACTGCTCAAAAATGGTCCCAGGGCTAGGCAAGCAACTACCGCAGTGCGGTTCTGTAGAGGCCATATCATGAAGGAGATTCTTTTTTATAAAATAAGCTTCAGATCATTGACAGAGAGACCCTGGATCCAAATCCCCACCACCACCTCCTGTTTTCGAAGGTAGATTCAGGCTGGCTGGTTCTAATTAGAATCAAGACTGCTGACAACGCAGTTTCTATGGATATTTTCCACGCTACACCACCCTGCAGCTCACACTGAAAATTGCCAGCCAAAGGAATTCCTGCAACTGTGGATTTCATGGAAGTTTAGCTTCAGTGTTTAAATAAGCTTTAAAATCACAAGCCTCCGTTCCCCCTTTCCTAGAAAAAGCGAATAATTAACTCTGCATCCTCAGTGACCTCCAAGATAATAATGCTAATGAGGTTACAGAGTAAATCTTCAGAGCACAGGACATATTTGCACTGTGGTATCTGGACAGAAGATTAAATGTCTGCAATACATTTCAGAAGAGCCCAGGCTACATACACCCACCACTAAGACTCAGGGCAAGAAGGCTGCATTGTACAAATTAGATGCAGAAAGACACTTCCAACAAACTATATGCAACTCTGAGAGGATCTGACATGGATATGGATAATGAGAACATTCACAGTTACATTAGCTAGGATTTAAACAATTAGAAGGAATATAAAACCCTGGTGTATAGGGGATGAGCTCACCTCCAACTAAAAAAAAATACAAAAGAATCTCCACCAAACTTCAGTGAGCTGGATATTCCATTGTCCATCATGGTGTTTCTTGCACGTCTCTGAATCATGTGGTGTCAGAGAGGTTACCGAATGAGCTGGCCACTGGTGTGACAATTCCTATGTCAACTAATATTAAGCCCCATAAGCTGCATTTAAAAAGGGGAGTGTAGCAGAGTTCACTTGGGGCCAGTAGGCCTAGTGGGCAGGCCACATCTCAACAGTCTCCCAGTCTTGGGATGGCCTTGCCAGGCAATCTGAGGACCTGGTGGCCAAGTTATAGTCTCCCATCTGCTGGTGTTTCCTGGGTTCCCCCAGTCGGCCGGGGAAGGGCGGGGGCAGGGGGGAGGAGGGAAGGGTAGTCTTAGCCTTACCATTGGGGTCTGTAAACCCAGTCACAGGGAGTGAGTTACAAAGCCTAATATGAAGAGAATTTCTGTTTAATCCAGGGAAGACACATTTTTAGGGAAGGTGTAAATATTTCCCAACAACATCAGGAACCCAAACATTGTATCAAGTTGTCTTCTTTTGTATGCATCACACATCGATATCTAGATTGTTCAGCCATCTAACTGCTGCATCATTGAGCACAGCAAGGTGGTGCAGTCCACCCACCAATTGTCTAATTCTGCACTCCTCCACCACGTGTCTGACCGTCTGCATTGCAGCCCCACAGTCACACTGTGAAGATTGGACTTACCCATATTTCTGCATTGTGGCAGCCAGTCTGGATGTTCCAGTCAGCAGCCTGTTAAAGCATAGTCCAGGAACTGCATCCCAGGTTGCAAACAGGTGGATTAAGTTAGGGCTTCAAAATTGGTCAGCGTGCCTGTCTCTCTATCCCAGAGTTGCTGCCACTCTGCGAGGACATAAATGTCAGCCCTGAAATGCTGTTGTTCATCCAAGATAGGCAGGAGCAATACTGTATGTGCAACCCTTCCTGCCAACACTGCATTGTAATTTTCACTTAACTGACACTCATTCAGGAAGCAATTAAAGGTGGGAGGGCGTATTTTGGAGGCAAGTATCTGCCCACATTTTTGCCGCAGTGAATGTTTGGCTGGGGTGAAGGTCAATAGGGGGAAGTAGTTTTAAGGATTCTAATCTCAAAGAGAAGTGGACAGCAAGAGCAAGACACACTGAATTGGTTACAATTCATATTGGTTTGTGGCCTCAAAGACTTCCTATGAACTATACCGAAGGCACTCTGGCCCCATTGCTGAAATCGCCTCCACCACAGCAGTTCTGAAGGCAGTGGAAATACTCACAGAAACTCCAAGTACCGTAAGACAGGTTGACTTGTACACAATGGTCTTGTTGAGCTGCTAGAGCACAGAACTTGGGTACAAGTATCTAAATCACTTTTGAAAAGAGGACTGATGTTCCCAAGTCATTTAGGTGTTTAAACAAATTACCCGTGGTAACTATAAGAAGCCAGAGACCGTGGTTTAACTTTACTTACCGCCAAAACAAGATGTTCTCTTTTAATAAGTATAGTGGACTAAATTTGGCCCTTGCTTACACCCTTGTTACCCCACTGACATCAGTGAGGTGCCATGGATGGAACGCAGGGCAACATTTGAGGTCATGTGTTCTCTGTGAGTGTGAGATATAGTGGTACAGGGGGTGGGGCTGTTGAGGTGGGGGGTGTTCAGTTTTGGGGTCTCCACAATAGGCTTTTGCTCTGCTTGGGAGGGCTTATTTGATGCTATCCTGACTTTTATCTTTTCCAGGTTGAGCTGTAGGGACTGTGTTAATTCTTAATTGCATATGATTATTTAACACAGGATGTCTCTAGCATGCGTATGTCTTCTACAGACTATCTTGCAGGGATGATAACATGGAAGGGAGTCCTGCCATTTCCAGCCCCTGGAGCAAGACTGTACAAGTCTTTCCCTAATGACAAAGTGCCCAAACAGCCCAACAACATCTGCAGGAAAACACCACACAGATAAGTCCCTCTTAACAAGGTGGCTTAAAACAAGGAAGAAACCAAGGCCCATTTTTCCAACTAATATAACTGTGGTGCTTGACTTTTATATATGGCACCTAGATATAAAACTGTTGTGTGCATTAAACAGAGAGATTTTTTTCTTCTGTCATTCAGAGGGAGACATACTCAAGTTCAGGAGAAAAAGAAAAAGGACAGGGGTGTGATTATCCAGGTGAGATCATTATACGACTTTATGAATGGGCATGACATTTCATGATTGCAGGAAGCTACTATTTATCACCTCTTATTTAGCAGCAAGGCCTAGCTGAGATTTTATTGCTACACTGTCAAACATGGAGAAGCTGAGATACCTCCAATGAGAGCATTAATCAGTATTGGTTCTAGAGTGTTGCTGACAGCAATGAGTGAACCTCAAAAGGTGTGGAAGTTCAGATTAGCATGGAAGAGTTTGGACACTTCTCTGCTGTCCTGGGTCATGCTAAGCCTTTAATAAGAGTAATATACTGAGATTCAGTATTAAAGTAAAGAGCAGGCAAGTTTATTGTTCATAAGTCATGTGCTCCAGCCCCCTAATCATGTTTGTTGCCCTCTGCTGGACTCTTTCCAAATTTTCCACATCCTTCTTGTAGTGTGGAGCCCAAAACTGGGCACAGTACTCCAGATGAGGCCTCACCAATGTCGAATAGAGGGGAATGATCACGTCCCTCGATCTGCTGGCAATGCCCCTACTTATACAGCCCAAAATGCCACTAGCCTTCTTGGCAACAAGGGCACACTTCATATCCAGCTTCTTGTCTACTGTAACCCCTAGGTCCTTTTCTGCAGAACTGCTGCCTAGCCATTCGGTCCCTAGCCTGTAGTAGTGCATGGGATTCTTCCGTCTAAGTGCAGGACTCTGCACTTGTCCTTGTTGAACCTCAGATTTCTTTTGGCCCAATCCTCTAATTTGTCTAGGTCCCTCTCTATGCTATCCCTACCCTCCAGCATATCTACCACTCCTCCCAGTTTAGTGTCATCTGCAAACTTGCTGAGGGTGCAGTCCACGCCATCCTCCAGATCATTAATGAAGATACTGAACAAAACCGGCCCCAGGACCGACCCTTGGGGCACTCCGCTTGATACCGGCTGCCAACTAGACATGGAGCCATTGATCACTACCCATTGAGCCCGACGATCTAGCCAGCTTTCTATCCACCTTATAGTCCATTCATCCAGCCCATACTTCTTTAACTTGCCAGCAAGAATACTGTGGGGGACCGTATCAAAAGCTTTGCTAAAGTCAAGGAATAACACGTCCACTGCTTTCCCCTCTAGCCTGATTGCTCTGAACTCCAGAAACACTGATGTGGAGCTAGATGTCCTCTGGGGACCAAGTCCCTTGCATTTTTAGATGGCCCCAGAGTGCTTCTAACAGGTTTTGTTGAGGAGGGTGCACCAAATAGTACCCCTCCATGCACATTTCTGGGCTGCTTCCACCAACTCAGTTCTGTGACAAGATGAGGAGGGACCATGCCCTCCTTGTCCATTGGGTATTTTTCTGGGGAATAGACCGACCCAAGCTAGAGTTGGAGCAGTCACAGGTGAAGTCCGGCAAATAGTGTCACTTCCATGCACGCACACACAGCATAGCAGCTCCAGTCACATCCATACCATTGTAGTAAGGTCTGATTCTATCCCAAGCACTAGCAACAACATTGGCAGGAAACTGTCTTCAGAAAGGTATGCTCTCACTGACCTGGAGATTATTAGGGTTGCTATGAGCATTATCATCTGTGATGGGATGAGAGTCTATTTTTGTATTTCACCAAAGGCCCATCTGGGCGAACAGAAAATGAGCATATTCTAGACTGCTGTCTCCTGCTGGGACCTGCCCCTGATCAGTCTTTTATCTAAGGGTAGGTCTACACTTACTTCCTGGTTCAGCGGCAGGCAATCGATCTTCTGGGATCGATTTATCGTGTCTTGTCTAGATCCCGGATCGATCCCAGAAGTGCTCGCTGTCGACGCCGGTACTCCAGCTCGGCGAGAGGAGTACGCGGCATCGACGGGGGAGCCTCCCTGCCGCGTCTGGACCCACAGTAAGTTCGGACTAAGATATTTCAAATTCAGCTACGTTATTAACGTAGCTGAATTTGCGTACCTTAGTCCGAAGTGGGGGGTTAGTGTGGACCAGGCCTAAGTAAGGGTAGATGTGGATATCTTCAGAGGCATGCGATGCCCATAACACCACTAGGCATTTTGTAAAGACTCTTCGTGCTATGGAGAATCCTAATGGCAGTACCTTGTCCTGGTAGTGATGTGGCCCTGTGAACCTCAAATAATTCCTGTCTGCAGGGTGAATGGCTATATGAACCATCCTGCAAGTCAAGAGCCACAAACCTGTCTGGAGCCTGCAGAGATGGAATGATGGAGGCAAGTCTTCCCATCCTGAATCGAAGGTGGTATATGCACAATATGTGTTCAGTTTCCCCAGCCCTAGGACAGGACAAAGACCCCTTTCTTCTTCCGGATGAGGAAATATCAGCATGAGAAACCTTTTCCCCTGTACTGCTGTCATATCTCTTCAATGGCTCCTAGACAAAGTGATGAAGCTACTTCTGTTTGTAACAGGCTCTCGTGAGAAGGGTCCCAGTAGAGGGACAGAGACGGGACGCAGATAGGGGTTTGTGAATGGGAATGTAGAGTGTGATCTTACGCAATGATGTTTAATGCCTGTTTGTCAGCCGTGATAGCTTCCCAGGCCTGAGGGAATGGGGCAAGATGGTTCCCAAAGGTGAGGGCAAGCTCCAGGGTGACCCTCAACACTCCTGAGAAATTTGCTACCTCTGAGAGGGTGCTGTGTTTGATAAAGAAGTAGAAGATGAGCGCCCCCGGGAGTATGTAGGTTTCTTCCTTTGCTGGCATTCTGACTGTCAGTCCCAGGAGTAGAAAGGCATCCTTTGCCTTTATTGGGGCTGATACTTTTGGGGATTTCTGTAGGGAACAGAGGCCATAATCTAGCCCTTGTGGGAATGGAGTGCTTCATCTGTCCTCTTGGCTGAAGAGCTCCATCCCTTGAAAGGCAGGTTGTCTATCATGTCTTGCACTTGACAGGCGCTTGTATGGTATGCCCAATACCTACAGCCACAAGGCCTGGCTCATTGTGACAGCTGTGGCCATCAACCTTGTAGCCATATCAAAGGCATCTATGGCTGTTCTGCAGTGACATTCTCATGACCATCTGCCCCGCTTGATGTTCTCCTTCATTTCATCCCTGTACTCTGGTGGGATTTTTGAAAGGAAGGAGTGACTCTGTCTCACATGAGGTGATTATACTTGCTGAATAATACCTGGTATAGTTGCCACCCAAAGCTGCACTGAGGCTGAAAATTTTCCTCAGCAGTGAGGAAAATTTTTGGATAGAAACAGGGGTTGTCGTACTCATCCCTCTGTTGTCTCCTCCTCCTCTGGGCCCCTATCTGGTTCAGTTGTGGGAGGCTTAGCAAGTGAAGACACTGGGGAGTGGGATCTTCTCCTCTTCCTAGGTGCATGGGAGGTTGAGCTGCTCCTCAAAACATGGTAGCACAGTCCCCAGTAAGGCCAATATGGCCCATATGGCATGCTGTACGGGTACTGGCCTGCTTGAGACTGGCTGGGCTAAGTGTCAGTCCCATGCAAGTTGGGGTGGTGCTCTGAATGGGGCCTCTCTGGAGCCCTCCTAAGGGTCATATTCTGATGGCAGGAAAGAAGAATCTGTGCTCAGTCTCAGCAAGGAGGAGTTTATCTATTCTTCAAAGGGTGGCATGGAGGGGTGGTATGGAGCCAGTGCCAGATCTGGTGCTGGTTGACTTTTTGATACAAAGAGAGTCTTTGGAGGTTATATGGATACCTCAGGTCCTTGCTCAACTCCATCATGGTACCAGGATGGGTGCTGGGTTTCTTGCTTTGCCCAACTGCTGTGGGGCTTTGCCCTTAAAGGAGTGATGTATTATGTCCTCCTTCTGGAACTTCCCTTTGGTTCAGAACTATGCTTAAGCTTGGTCCAATTACGAGAGACCCATTTTGAACAGGCCTAGGTGCCCGAAGTGCTGGTGTCAAGGTAGCCACTATAGAAATTGGAGTAATTGGCACTGAGGCTATCGGTGCTGAGGTAATTGGTGCCAAGACTGTCGCTACCAAGGCACTCAGTGCCGAGGCTGTTGGTGCAGAGGTCTTGTACGCCAAGGACTTCACTCATGTTTAGGTGCTTGGTGTCAACTCTGTTGGCATCCTCTTTGCCTTGTTTCCCATGCCCAACCCCGTGGTCGAATGTGCACTCAAGGGAGCACTGGCCAGTAATGGTTTATCCAGTCTTGCTCTGATCATAACTGTCACCTTTGGGTCCAAAGTGACCCCCATGGACTGCTCTAGGATCCTGGAAGAGAAGGACTTGTACATAGAGCACCTGTCTGGGATATGGCCCTGTCCTAGGCAGAAAAGACATCAGCTGTGTCTGTCCTTGATGGAGATCAGCCTGTTTCAGGGTTTGGAATCTGCCATGAAGAGTGGCAGTTGGCACAAAACACCTCACCCCATTGTAAAGGAGGTGTACAAGGGGATTGCCAATCAATTCCTCTCCCCGCACACACCTTCTTTTAAAGGATTGTCCTTCAGATGAAAGTGTGAAGATAAGATTTCTTCACCAAATAGTTTGAAAAATAATTGGTTTAGTGTGTCTCGAGAGAAGTGGGTCGGACACTTACTGGGTTCTGTCTTGCTGCCACAGGCAGTAAGGAGAATCAAGTGAGGGGCTTTGGCCGCCCCCCCATCACATTCTTACATAGGAGCACAAGGAAGCTCAGGGCGCATTTTTGAACGTTATAATTCTTGACATCTGATTTGTGTCCATTTATTCTTTTGTGTTGAGACTGTCCAGTTTGGCCAATGTGCATGGCAGAGGGGCACTGTTGGCACATGATGGCATATATCACATTGGTAGATTTGCAGGTGAATGAGCCTCTGATAGTGTGGCTGATGTGATTAGGTCCTATGATGGTGTCCCTTGAATAGATATGTGGACAGAGTTGGCAACGGGCTTTGTTGCAAGGATAGATTCCTGGGTTAGTGTTTTTGTTGTGTGGTTGCTGGTGAGTATTTGCTTCAGGTTGGGGGGCTGTCTTTAAGTGAGGACTGGCCTGTCTCCCAAAAATCTGTGAGAGTGAGGGATCGTCTTTCAGGATAGGTTGTAGATCCTTGATGATGCGCTGGAGAGGTTTTAGTTGGGAGCTGAAGGTGACGGCTAGTGGCGTTCTGTTACTTTCTTTGTTGGGTCTGTCCTGGAGTAGGTGACTTCTGGGTATTCTTCTGGCTCTGTCAATCTGTTTCTTCACTTCAGCAGGTGGGTATTGTAGTTTTAAGAATGCTTGATAGAGATCTTGTAGGTGTTTGTCTCTGTCTGAGGGATTGGAGCAAATGCGATTGTATCTTAGAGCTTGGCTGTAGACAATGAATCGTGTGATGTGGTCTAGATGAAAGCTGGAGGCATGTAAGTAAGTATAGTGGTCAGTAGGTTTCCAGTATAGGGTGGTGTTTATGTGACCATTGCTTATTAGCACTATAGTGTCCAGGAAGTGGATCTCTTGTGTGGACTGGTCCAGGCTGAGGTTGATGGTGGGATGGAAATTGTTGAAATCATGGTGGAATTCCTCAAGGGCTTTGTAGCGAGGTGGTGGGATACCCCACAGCTCCGCTGAGGGACGAACCTCCCCTAACACCAACGTGGGCGGAGCCACTGGGTCCTGCGCCCGCCCCTCAGAGGTCATGGCGCAGACCCGGAAGTATAAAAGCCCACCTGCAGAGCTCAGTTGAGAACCAGCTGCCGGAGAGACCAGACATCTGTGACCGAGCTCCCACCTGGGAGACGGCAGCAGGCCGCGGCCGGCCTGAGGTCGCACCGGGCCAGCCGAGCCTACCCCACGCTCGTTACCCCGAGGACTGGCCAAGCCTGCCCCTGTCCAACTACCCCGAGGAGGAGCCGAGCCTGCCCCTTGCCAACTACCCCGAGGCGCAACCGAGCCTACCCTTCGCTACCTACCCAGAGGAACTGATGCTGTTAGAGACCGCCGAGGACACTAGCACGACCCAGGTACCCTACGAGGGGGAGTGTGGAAGTAGCCTGGGGGCAGCCGACCCCAGTCTGGCTGCAGCACTGCCAGAGCCGATGTCAGTGTGTTGCGGCCAGGATCCCCACTGATAGCAGCGAGTTTCCGCCACTGCTAGGGCCTTGGGCTGGGACGCAGTGGAGTGGGAGGGCCTGCGTCCCTCCTGCCACCCACTCCTTGGGTGGCAGACTCCCCCTTTCCCTGGCCTGGAGAGGCTAGGACCTCTTCTTGCTTATTGACTCAGCCCCTGCTTAAGGGCCTGAGTTCCTGACTGTTTGGTTGCTGCCCCCCCGACCTACGGCCTGGGCGTTGGTATAGAACTATTGGCTCAGATCCGGCCTAAAGGGCCTGAGCCCCTAACAGTGTGTTTGCTGTCCCACACTACCGCAGGGCCAGGACTGACAGCGAACTAGAGCGAGGCGGTGGGATACCCCACAGCCCCGTTGAGGGACGAACCTCGGCCAAGCCCCATTACAGGCTTCTTTTCCATGGGTCCAGATGATGAAGATGTCATCAATGTAGCGCAAGTAGAGTAGGGGTGTTAGGGCACATATATAACGTTCAAAAACCAATCGGAGAACACTTCAACCTCATGACTTATGAGGAGAGGCTGAGGGAACTGGGATTGTTTAGTCTACAGAAGAGAAGAATGAGGGGGGATTTGATAGCTCCTTTCAACTACCTGAAAGGGGATTCCAAAGAGGATGGATCTAGTCTGTTCTCAGTGGTGGCAGATGACAGAACAAGGAGTAATGGTCTCAAGTTGAAGTGGGGTTGGATATTAGGAAAAACTTTTTCACTAGGAGGGTGGTGAAGCACTGGAATCGGTTACCTAGGGAGGTGGTGGAATCTCCTTCCTTAGAGGTTTTTAAGGTCAGGCTTGACAAAGCCCTGGCTGGGATGATTTAGTTGCGGATTGGTCTTGCTTTGAGCAGGGGGTTGGACTAGATGACCTTCTGAAGTTCCTTCCAACCCTGATATTCTATGATTCCCTGGCTTTCCTACCCATTCTGCTGCACAGTTTCTGTGATGCCTATTCTATCATTATCTTCATTTAATACCAGGAACTCAAGTTCACCCATCGTAGTATTTAGACTGGTTGCATTTGTATACAAGCACTTAAAATTTGTCAATATTTAGTTGTCTGCCTTCATGTGATGCAATTGAATGGGTCTTTTTTGTGTTTGACTGTTTCTTCTGAGTTCCTACGTGTACTTAATCAACTTCTGTCCTCTTCTCTTTACTGGGATATAGAGAATCCCCTTTAATAAATCCTCCTCTAACGGATGTCTCTGTCCAAACTGTGTGTTCCTCTTTACCTGTCATTTTTTCCCCAGCCCTTAGTTTGAAAATTCCTTTATGACCTTTTTAATTGTATAGGCGAGTGATCTGGCTCTGTTTTGGTTAAGGATCTGATCTGGAAGTAAATATAAAATCTCTGCTGATAAAATTTGCAAATTACACAAAAATAGCAGATAGGTAAATTATGAGAATAAAGCAATCTGGATTGCTGGATAAACTGGGCCCAGTCAAACAAAATTATTTTTAATACAGCCAAATGCAAGGCTGTACATTTTGGAACAAGGAATGTAGGTCACACAGACAGAATGGGGGACTGTATCCTGGAAAGCTGAGACTCTGAAAAGGATTTAGGACAAACAACTGACCATTAGCTCCCAATGTTAATGCAGTCCTTGGATGTATAAAGAGGGGAGAAGTGAATAGAAGTACAGACTGGATTTTACCTCTATATATGTTATTGGTGAGACTAATACTGGAATACTGTGTCCAATTCTGCCATCCACATTTAAAAAAAGATCTTGAAAAATTGGAGAGGGTGCCAAGAAGAGCCACAAAAATGATTCAAGGACTGAAAAAAATGCCTTATAGAGAGAGGCAATCTGTTTAGTTTATTAAAAAGGAGACTGAGAGGTGACTTGATCACACTGCATAAGTAGAGAAAATATTGGGTACTGACGGGCTCTTTAACCTACCAGAGAAAAGCATAACAAGAACAAATAGCTGGAAGCTAAAGCCACACAAATTCAAGTTAGAAATAAGGCGCAAATGTTTAACAGTGAGGATGATCAACCCTTGGAACAAACTACCATGGGAAGTGGTGAATTCTCCATCTTTTGATGTCACAGATCAAGACTGGATACTACCCCATATGCTTTCTTATGGAAGTAGTTGCCACAGGGATGCTTTGAGGTTGTGAATGGGAGAGGAGGTGCCCACCAGACAATCACTGTAGTAAGATGTGGGCCACGCTACAAACTGCTGCCTTCAGTAATGCTGAAAATGTCCTTTGTCGGGATGTGTGATGTATACGTCTCAATAATATTTAATTTAGATACAAAACAGGATCCAATCCCTGAATTCTGGGCAAATTTGGTTCCTAATTCAGATTCAAACTACTCAGCTGCTTTCCTTTGTTTCCGTAACCAAAACAAAACCAGAGAGCCAAGAACCCCCTAACTGTGGGGCTCTGATCCATCTCCAATTTCAATACAAATATATGTTTAAAAAAAGCAAATACAAATCAATTATTATTATTTTACAGTATGTGTTAGGCACTGTATAAACATAGTCCCTGCTCTAACGATTTTACAATCTAAATCAGGGGTCAGCAACCTTTCAGAAGTGCTGTGCTGAGTCTTCATTTAGTCACTCTAATTTAAGGTTTTGCGTGCCAGTAATACATTTTAACGTTTTCAGAAGGTCTCTTTCTATAAGTCTATAATATATAACTAAACTATTGTTGTATGTAAAGTAAATAAGGTTTTTAAAATGTTTAAGAAGCTTCATTTAAAATTAAATTAAAATGCAGAGCTCCCCATACCGGTGGCCAAGATCTGGGCAGTGTGAGTGCCACTGAAAATCAGCTCACGTGCCACCTTCACCACGCATGCCATCGGTTGCCTACCCCGATCTAAATAGACAAGAGAGGAAATTGAGGCATGAAGATTTACCCAAGTTGATCAGTGGCAGGATTAGCAATAGCACCTACATTTCTACTCCTAGCCCTGTCTTTTATCCACTGGAATACACTCTCTGAGACTAGAGAGAATAATATGATGCTAAAAGCAGGGGTGAAAATAACTTAGAGGACTTACCGATACTGCCGGAGTCCTGGGGGGCGTGGCCTCATCTGGAAGAGGCGTGACCTCAACTGGAAGAGGCGGGGCCTCTCAAGATTTAAAGGCCCTGGGGCACTGGCTGTGGCTGGGAGCCCCAACCCGGCAGCCGGGCTTGGGCGTGGATTTAAAGGGCCTGGAGCTCCCGCCGCTGGGGAGCCCCGAGCCCTTTAAATCCCAGCCTCAGCCTAGCCGCTGGAGTTGCGGGCGGGATTCAAAGGGCTCTGGGCTCGCAGCCGTGGGAGCACCAAGCCCTTTAAATCCCGCCCGCAGTTTGGCGCCTGGGCCGAGAGCCCTTTAAATCCCCGCTGCGGAAGTCGGTGCGGTCCAGCACGGCGTACTGGCTCTTGCCGGTATGCTGGACCCGACCGGAACGGCTTACTTTCACCTCTGGCTAAAAGGGTTAGTCTGGTAGCTTTCACTACACTCTTAGAAGTAGTGCTGATTATGCTACATTGGCTGCAGCATATCTGCAGCTGTAGCCGGTTGTACTATGGTTCTGTTAGAGTTTCCCAGCTAAATAAGGCTCTATTGGGTCAAAATGTGGATGGAAAAGTCGTATAGAAAGTGCGTGTGGCTCAATAGAGGTCGCTCTTTCTGCTAGGTCAGAATTGAGTCAGGGGTGCTGCTGCTGGAGGCAGTATAGGCCTGAGAGCCTTTTCCTGTTGATCATTACAGGTCCTGCGGTTCTCATGACAAAGTCAGGGTCATTGGCACCACTGGCCAAAGTCTAGTCACGGCCTCTTCGGTTCGCCTGCAGTGTCAGCTGGGCTCAGTATTCTCATTCGCTTCCCTGGCCTGTTGTGTTACACAGCTGCCGCGTACTACCTCAAAGCCGGGTGAAGTGCTCCCAGCGTCTGTCTCTCGCGCTGTAGTTCTATTAAGGGTGGTGGGATCCTTAAGCGATGAAAGAGGTTGTTTGAAACTCGACTGGCCTGATCCTGTACGAGGAGAAGCACCATGGCCTGGGGCGGGAGAGCTTCCCACGCTCTGAAAGGCTCCTGTTCGCTTCGTGGCTCCCGCTCCTTTCCCGCAGGGTGGGGAGCTGGGGAAGGTGCGGGGCAGGGGCTGCGCTGGGGCAGGCGGAGACGGGCTGGGCGGCCCGGCTCCTCCCCTGGGCGGCCGGACTGTGGAGCCGGCTCCGCACTGAGCTGCCAAGTGACTTTACTGCTCCCCTTCTCGGTGCCCTGGGATCCTGGAGGCGCCGGGCGAGCTGGCCTGGCAGTGGCGCCTTTTCTACTCCCATCCACAATGCCCAGCCCCCGGGGCACCCACCTCCCCAGCCCCACACAGTCGCTGACGTCGTGACTCTCCCCAGCCCGTGTATGTGCTTGCCTCCATGCGCACAGAGGGGGACCCGGAGCTGGCTTTGCAGCCTCCTGCTGGGCAGGAGTGACAGGCCCCCCTCCCCACACCTGGCCGAGGAGAGCACCTGCTCTGATGCGAGAGTCTGGGAGTTTCTAGTTCATCTTAACCCCCCTCTCTGAACGAGAATTGTCTGTTTCAAGTTTCCCTCCATTTGGGAGGCACCCCCCGCCTCAGACCCGGGGGAGACAGATAGACTTTACTGGGGCTCTACATATAGGGTGACCAGATCACAAGAGTGAAATATCAGGACACATTGGGCGAGCGGGACGGGGGGAGGGGAGAGGATGACAATGACAGACACAGGTGCACAGAGCCATGAGAGGGGGCCCTAGGAAGCTGCGAGAGGGGTTGTACGGCCCCTGCTGCAACCCGCACCACAAGCCACAGGGCAAGGACACCTATTGAATTCAATGAGAATTTTGCATGTGCATTGATGTACCTAGTTCTGAGATTATAAAGCCAGAAGGGTGATCACCTGGTCTCACCACCTGTATAGCACAGACATAGAACTTTCCCAAAATAATTCCTAGAAGATAGCTTTTAGAAAAAGCTTTTAGAAAAACACCATGACCCTTAGTATATTGTTAATCATTAATTACTCTCACCATTGAAAAGGTATGCCTTATATCCAGTCTGAATTTGTCTAGCTGCAACTTTCAACCGTTGGCTCATGTTCTGCCTTTCTCTGCTAGACTGAAATGCCCATTATTAACTATTTGTTCCCCATGTAGATACTTACAGTCTATAACCAAGTAACTTCTTAACCTTCTTTTTGTTAAGCTAAATAGATTGAGGTCCTTGAGTCGATCACTATAAGGCATGTTTTATAATCCTTTAATCAGTCTTGTGACTCTTCTCTGAACACTTTCCAATTTATCAATATCCTTCTTAAATTGTGCACCCCAGAACTGGACACAGTATTCCAGCAGTGGTTGCACCAGTGCCAAATACAGAGATAAAATAACCTCTCTACTCCTGCTTGAGATTCCCCTATTTAGGCATCTGGTCACCTTATTTCTGTATGCATTTCCCCAGGTTTTTTTGTAAAAATCAAAACTGAACTGCCCCAGAAATTCTGTCATGTGGAATCATCGTGAAACTCGTATGCCTCCAACCCTGCCGATGAACCTTTAGATCCACTGCACAGACTTCTGCCACTTGAGCTAATGGAGTAAGTGATGGCAGAGGCAGTAGGTTGTCATCCTATATGTGATAGATCAGCTCTATAGGGGTATGAGACACTTTTTTTGCCACTGGGTTTCACAGATATCTGCTGACAGAAGAGGAACTGTGAAACTCAGGAATCCTGGGTCTATTCCAGGCTCCTGAACGGAGTGGTCTCTAGTAGTCAAAGACCCTTCTTCCCCGTCCCCTGCAGTCTATGTCTATCCTATTGCTGTCTAACCCGCCCCAGCTCCTCATCTGATTTCAACTGCCCCCACTACCACTCTGGATTCCTTGTCCCAGTTCCCTGGTCCTGTCTCACTCTCCTCTCTCCCTGCCCCCATCCCTCAGATGGGATGTTCGTTCCAGACTGGCAAAATTATAAGGCTTCCCAACATTTCAACACTTCCCATTCTAAATTTTTGGTTGCTTAACTATAGGCTAGCTCTGCCTACAACAAAGCATATTCAGAACCTCTGATTGAAGGGATTATAAGTGTAGCAACCTCCATCATAGCTAGTCACCAAAGATTGAACCCGAGCCATCCAGACTTAAAAGCATGAGCTTCTACTACTTGAGTTCAAGATATAACTCCCTTAGCTGGTAGCTATACAGTTATCCTCTAAAAATCCACCAGAGGAGGGCACAAAACACATGTTGAAAAGGGAATTACAAAAGTGCTAAATATTATTATTAGACCTGCAATACTTTTCACAATGAACATCAGCAGGGGATAAACTGGGAGTTTAAGAATATTTGGAAAACAATTTTAGAATAACATTCAGTGCTGTGGTTTAAAAGAAAAAAAACCTGTTAAAACTCATAACTTAGCAGCATTCAGTGTTTGAAAAAAACAACAACTTCTAGGAGCTATGGGATACAAGTTAAGGATGCTGAAACAGGAAGATGTTATGCTTAGTTACCACTTGGGCAAGGCGGCGTGCTATGTAATACTTGCAGATTTCACTGTAATGTTTTACAATACATAGCAGCGCAATGCTGATTCCATTGATATTGTTGAGCAATTCCTGCTGATTTTATTTCAGCCCACATCTTAATAGTTTTGAATACTGTAGATCACAATTTTCAGCTCAGTTGGTCTGAACATGCAGAGCTTTAAAATTGCTATGCTCTAAACTGTATATTAACTACAATTTTATAAACCTGCATGTCAGAGAACTATGTGCCACTACTACTAGACAGTGGCACAAGGCAATTCAGTGTGAATCACAGAAATGTAGGACTGGAAGGGACATCAACAGGTCATCTAGTCAAACCCCTGCACTGAGGCAGGACTGAGTAATAACAACTAGACCATCCTTGACAGCCTGACAGGTGTTTGTCTAACTTCTTAAAAAACTCCAATGACTGCTATTCTATAACCTCTCTAGGTAATTTGTCCAGTGCTTAACTACCTTTATAGTTAGGAAGTTTTTCCTAATGTCTAACCTAAATCTCCCTTGCTACAATTTAAGCCCATTGCTTCTTTTTCCTGCATGTCCTGAGTGGGATGGGGGTGGGTCCAGGCAGTGGGATTGGGGGGAGGGAGGTTGAGGGAGTCGGTGGGTGTGTGGGGATGGACCCGGGGAATAAGAGTAGAGGAACTGAGGGGGACAGGACTGGGACTGGGGGAGTCGGGGAGGCTGAGGGGGATGGGACAGGACTGGGATGGGGGGAGTAGGGTAGGGGCTGAGGGGAGCATGAATGGGACAGGGTAGAGAGAGCTGTGTAGAGTGGGGCGAGGCGGGGGAGACAATGGGGCTGGGCTGGGGAGGGTCAGGGGATTGGGGAGAGGCACAAGGTCTGGAGGAGATGAGACAGAGGGGAACAGGACTGGAATGGGGGGAAGTTGAGGGGGTGGGGCAGCAGGGGGAGCGATGGGGGTGGGATGATGGGGGAGGCTGAAGAAGAGATTTGGGGTAGGGCACGGCTGAGGGCAGTGGGTTGGGAGGAGCAGGGGGACTGCGGGGGAGGCTGTTGGAACGGGGACAGGGACTGAGGGCAGTGGGTCGGGTCTACACTGGCACCTCTCAGCATTGCTGTGCCGGGCGGCAGACCTGCACCAGCACTACCCTGGCGATGGAAGAATCCTCAGTGGAAATGCAGACTTCATGACACAGACCCTCCTCGCCACTTCAAACCTGGCGCTGCTCTGGTCAGTCGCTAGGGAGGCTCTTGTCACTTTCAAACCCATGCAGGGTATCTGGCTCTTTTTCAGTTCTCAGGTTAAGAAAAGCCTCTGCATTTTGTGAGGGCTTCAGCATTCACTTTCCTACTTGACAAACTGTCTGCCTGACACATTGCTCCCGGGCCATTCATCTTTATTCATTATCAGCAGGTCCATCAGATTAACGAGCAACACAGGGGGAAGCAACACAATGGTGTCAAGGATTTTTAATTTTTCAAACCACTTTGGCCTCAACAGGGATAACAGCAAATCTGGACAGAGCAGATGGGTGTCAGGATGGGTTTGTTTTTGTTTTTGTTTTTTTTTTCAAGTGAAAATGTTTGGGTCTGAGCAAAGGCTGCAAACTTCCCTTTGGAAACCTCTGCTGATCTTTTGCCCCAGGGGCTAACGACAGCCTGGAATCCGGGACAGATTTCCAAATCCATGCAGGGTGAGATGATCGCAGGGGGGAGGGGAATGGCTGTGGGGGAGGCAGAGGGAACAGGGTCAGGGGGGCTGAGGGCAGTGGATTGAGGGTGGGGGTACAGGGGGGGACACTGCGGGGGAGGCTGAGGGAACAGGGTCAGGGTGGGGGCTGAGGGCAGTGGGGCTGAGGGGAGCCCCCCCCCCAGAGGGACCTGCCAGGGGGCCAGGTGAGCCCAGCAGTGCTTACCTGGAGCAGCTCCCAGGAAGCATCCAGCAGGCAGGTCCCTCCCAGTCCCTCTGGCTCCTTCCTAGGGTCGGGTCGGGTCGGGTCGGGTCGAGGGGAGGGCGGGGGCTCTCTGCCCAGCGCTCACTGCCGGAGTCTATAAGCCCCGCCCCGCTGCAGCAGGCGGTGGAGTGAGACCTCCTCTCTGTGTGCCCGGGGCAGGGCTGCGCTCTGCAGGCTCCTGCCGGCCGGGCAGCTGGCCTCGTGGGCCCAAGGAGGAAAGGTGAGTGGCGCCGGTGGGGCCGGCTTGCTGCGATCCCCCTCATATAGGGAGACCAGACGTCCGGACGCGGGACAAGTCCCCTAAAATCGGGACTGTCCGTCTGGTCACCCTATCTACATACTTGGTTTTCTTTCTTCAGACAGGGGTGGTGATGGGCTATTTGGAATCTCCCTGCACCTTGCTGTGGGTGGAGGATAAAGAATTGTACAGGCTTCCTCTAGTTGGGCAAACACAATTTTAAACAAGAAGCACAGAAACTGTTCTTTTTAATGTGGGTTGGGGGGTGTATTTTAATCAAAAAATGCACTGGCTGCTCAGGTAGAGATGAAGGCGGGTTGATAATTTTCGCAGAGTTAATGGAAAGTTCAGCTCACTAGTTTATCTGGGTTAAAGGGTTAAAAAAAGTTGTAAAAATAAGGCTGTGATCCTGCATCTAGTTCTGTGCAGGCACAGGATTGGGACCTAAATGTCCTCCCAGTGTTACTAACAGCACAGGGAATTAACTTCAGGTAGTAGTTTATTAAAATGGAAGGACAGTTAAAATCTGACTTGCTTTTCTACATTAATGCTCTGTTTACTTTTGTGTTTCATTCAGATTGGACAATCAAGCTAGAATAGTTAGTTCCACTTATCCATTCTAAGAACATAAGAATGGCTGTACTGGACCAGACCAATGGTCTGTCTAGCCTAGTATCATGTTTTCTGACAGTGGCTAGTGCCAGATGCTTCAGAGGAAATGAACAGAATAGGGCAATTATGGAGTGATGATCCATGCCGTGTTGTCCAGACTCAGTTTCTGGCAATCAGAGATTTAGGGACACCCAGAGCATGGGGTTGCATCCCTGAACATCTTGGCTAATAGCCATTGTTGGACCTGTCCTCTTATTTTTTTTAACCCAGTTATACTTTTGGTCTAATTCTTTGTATTACTATGGCAGTGCTCCATACATTTTCACAGAGGAATTAGCAGTGCTTTCTTGACTGTCCTTCATTAGCACAGGGCAGTAATGTTTGGGTTGCAAATACTGTAGGTAAAAGTTTGCATGATAATAGAAATATCTCCTATGTAAATTACTAACCCTGCATTTTGGGCCTGACTGGCACTTTTTGAAGTGACAGGAAGGTGTAACCACAATTTGCAAATTTCTTGCTGCAGATAATTTTTCTGAAAAAGCTATTGTGTGTAAATACAATTATTTTATAGTCGTGTTGACAACATCCTGGAAACACCTCAGCTCTCTAAAAGGCAGTGCACTAAAAGCATTTTTGCTTTGTTGTTTGGCATTTTGTGGTGACACAGCTGAGTGCCTCACTGAACAATTTTTAAAAATTAAAAGCAATCCTCTGGAAAGATCCTGTTTGTAGTGGGATCCTACTGTTGCTTGGTAACTGCAGGGATTTCTTGCAAGAACATCTGGTAGCAAGATGCCAAATTATGGATCTGTTCAACTACTTGTTTCACAGAAGGCCATATGTCCTCAGGAAGTTTGTTGGATTGTGTATTTTATTTTTGGGCTCGGGTGGTGAGAGGGGATGAGATGTGAGCATCCCTACTGTTACAGTTGCCGTACAGTCAGCATGGGGGAAGAGAGAGAGGGAAGCTGATGTGCCTTTCAGTGTTGAACCATCATAATTGTTCTACTTCTAAGCAATGGGAAAACTGGGGAACACTTGGCACCCAAGCCTGAGAGAGGCTGAGCATCTTCAATTCCACGTGTCTTCTCTGGGAGTTAAGGGAGTTTAGCACCTCGGACCACTTGGCCCTTTGCATATTTCAGAGAATGCAGTTTAATTTTTTTTCTAGGTGCCTTTGCCTAAGTCTGAATTTTCCATTGCAGGTAGTTTGCAGACTAGAAAGGTCTGAGCTGTTGCCTGCCACTGTATATGTTGCCTGTAGGAAATTAGATCCCAGGTAACTCGGAGCTGTCTGTTAGAAGCCGTAAGTATTGTATTACAGCTGGCATTTCTTATGCAGCCTTTGTGTATCTCCTCCATTGCCTTATACATACAGCATAACTGCATTTTGTATGTATCTTTCATACATACCCCAACACTATACAGTTAGCCCCAGATCTTCAGAGGTTCTTAGGAGCTTAAATGCCTTTGAGGATCTGGACTTGAGTCCGGGTGTTTATGTTCTAGTACAACAAGAAGATACGGATTTGATGCGGGAATCACTGGGGGAAGTTCTATGGCTTGTGTTATGCTGGAGGTCAGATTAGATGAGCATTATCACCCCTTCTGGCTCTCAGATCTGTGTATCTGACTTTACTGCCACAAAAAAATGTTTACTCCTATTAGGCCAAGATAACTATGGAGGAACAAGCTGGGCCCCATTCTGCCTCTTCATCAGCAACACAACTATTAACTAAATTCCACAGCTGCACCATCCTGAAATTTGTGCCATCCGATTTTTGTAGCAGTGCTGCTTTGCTCGGCTCCTGGAGTTATTAAGGAGACCTCAATATGTCTGGAATGCTAGGGTGCTATTGTGAGGGATCTCATGAAAACAGTAGCTCTACCTTTAAGCCTGGTTAGAGCATCCTTAGAGCACTGTTCTGCTCTGAAAAGTGACTTATCTAAAAACAACCCCTTCTTTCTCCATAGCTCTTCCTCTTGGGTGTATAGCTGCTGACTTTAATGATTAATTACATTGTATTTTTAATTAATTGTCCCCCTGCACCTGCAGTGTGAGCTAGACGCCTACTGTTTTATAAATCAAATAAATAATCAGGTTTTACTGCCTTTTACTCCTGTGAGCCCTACAGAAACAGCATAGCTAAGAGGAGAGGAGCTATAGGCTATCCTTCCTTGTGCATCATTGCATAATTATTCACCATGCTCTGGTGACACCTGTGCAAACTCATTGAAGGCAATGGCAATAGGTGTGACAGAGGAGGCATAATTTATCCTGCAGAATCTTTACTGCTGCAGATGGAGGTGACAAGGAAAGAGCCCAGCATGACCCTCAGATCCCAGGGTCAGTTGGCAGGGCTGATATTTAGAAACCCCTCATTTGACTTGCAGACTGAGCACATTTGGTATGGATATCACTGAGAGACCATAAACCAGAGCCCCACAGTGCCATTTTAGAATCACTTTTCAGAGTAGACCTGCACTTTAAACACTGGGTGCTGGGTGGCGCTGGCAGCCTGTGATATACAGGAGGTCAGACTAGATGATTCCTTCTGGCCTTAAACTTTATGAATGTACGACACTCTGACTTGTCTTTGCATGGCCCATCACCATATAGCTGTGCATTGGACAAAGAATGAAGCAGCAGTAATTGAGAGCTGTGCCGAATGGCACAGAGACGAGCAACCATTCAACAGTCAAGCAAGATGAAATCTCAGAACAGTGGGAAAGGACATCACAGGGAACCTCAAATGTCTTGGAAGGTCATAGTGGAAAAATTGTTGTCCAGAGATATCAAACCTAGATTATTGAGGCATGATGAGTATATGCCAGTATGCCCCTGATATTGCATCCCAGTATGAGGATAATAGTCCACAGCATGTTGATTTAGAGCTACAGTGAACAAGTGCAAATGTCAGACTGTCATGATACAACATCATGACATGTCTTTGTCCTGCAAGACAATAGAGCACAGGTGGCTGCCCTCAGTAGCTTTGACTCTCATGAGTAGAGCATTCAGGGGGTTGCACTATGGAGAAGTTTAAATATTCATGAGAATGGAGAAGAGAGATGCCTGGTTCAGAGTCTGAATCTGCTGAAATATTCATTGTCTTCAGTGATGCTTATCTTATATTGGAGTAAGGAAGCACAAAGCAGCATGGAGTGGCTCCTCTATTGGGCAGTGGGGGCAGGTGTCAGGATGTAGAAACTATAGTTAGATATTTCAAAACATTGGCAGGCTCATGGGGCTGGTGATAGAATAGCTCATCCTTCACTTTAGGGGACTACTTGTAATCCAGGCTGGGCTAGCAGGGTTGAAAAGTGATGATCATTTCAGGGGTGTTTGGTGATCTCTATGAAATGAGTCTGGGGGAAGGGAGCGTCATTCCAGTTCCCAGTGGATAAGTGTCCACAAAACCACCATCACATCTGGTCCCCTAGTAGGCATTCTCAGCAAAGAAGATAAGGACTTACAGGCACAGGGACTGAAGTGTGCTGGTACCAAGAGGTCAGATGCGAGACACATTCGTGGATTGTAGAGTGTTGTGGTTTGCCCTGTTGCTGTTTGTGACTAAACAGAGGCTACAGATTTCCTTTTAAAAGTAATAAAAGGTCTAATTTCATTTCATTATTTCATTAAAATGTAAGAGGATTGTTTCCTTCTCCCAGAGTTCCTCTGCATCCATGCTAATGGTAATGTACTGATGCGTGTGTGCCCTTATGCCCTCAGCTTGATGGGGATAGGGTGTGCATGTGTGTGTGCATGCATGTACTCTTGTCCTCTGTTCTGTGCGCTGAAGTCAGTGTTTGGCAGTCAGATGAATTCGTCATGATGGTAAGTTTCCCAGCACAATGCCATAGCATTGGCACAATGTAATCTTTAATCACAACATTGTCTTTCAGCAACATACCCTGCAGTGGTGTGATGGATCATGACAAGAGGTGATTCGTGGGAGGGGCATGAAGGGAGAGGAAGGGGCGGGACCAGAGCTGGAAGAGAAGAGACGAGACGGGGCCAGAGTTTCTTCCAGCCACGCTGCCTGGGACGCTGCCCGGTGCAGCGCAGCGGCTGACTGGGAGATTGCCTGGCTGCGGCAGCAGCAGGCTGTCCCCCGTCCAGGCTTAGCTTCTGGGGACAGCGGCCGAGTGAGCTGGAGCCCCCCCCCTCCTCTGGCGTGCTCAGAGTTGGCTCCTGTCCCCAGAAGTACTCGCTGCCCCCTCCCCAGCCAGGCTCTCTCGCAGCCAGCTATTGCTGCGCACAGAGCATGCCAGAGGGGCGGGGGGCTCCGACTCGCTCAGCTGCTGTCCCGGAAGCCAAGCCCAGGTGGGAGGCAGCCTGGCACTCTCCCAGGTAGCTGCTGTGCTGCATCAGGCAGCATCCTGGAGTGGCTTCGGGGCCTGGCTGCTAGGGAGAGCAGCCGAACATCCGGGGGAGCTGGCGCAGTGGGAGGATAGAGCCCCCCCAGTATGGTGGGAAGGGGACAGGGAGAGCGCAGGGCCTCTGCACTGGGAGCGGGGTGGGGAGAAGTCACCTGGGGAAGTCACATGTCCTCCCTTTCAGCAGGTGCCCCCAGTATGGGAGGGCACCAGTCATGGGGAGGAGCATCTTGCACACAGTGACAAAATTTGAATAATCACATTAGATCTGGGGGGTGTAGTAATCTTAGTAGGTTAGTTTGCTCTTGGTATCTCTCTTTATTGATTGAGGCCTGAAAAAAGCCAATAAGCCCCAACATTGCCCAAGTGGTATTAACCTGGGTTTGGGGGCAGTGATCACGATTCCCTTCCTCACTGCACAGGTGATTCAGCTGAAAACAGTGACATCTCGGCGGAGGTGGCTACTGCCCTCCCTGAGGTCACTGAGATCTGATGTCATGGCCTGCAGCCTTTCAAACAAAGTTGTTGGTCAGGGCTGCTTCTTAACTGTCCAGCTTGTTTGCCGTTGAATAATCTGCAGTTCTCCCTGCCCTCAGCCATTTAGGGTCCAGCCTCTACAACAACAGTGATCCCAAGCCCCTGGCCTGAATGTTGCACTAAAAGAGGCCCCTGGACTGGGACACCAAGGGACGTTAAACCAGTGGTTCTCAACCGGGAGCTGGGGCCCCCTGGGTTGCTGCAAGCTGGTTTCAGGGGGTCTGCCAAGCATGGCTGGTGTTAGACTCACTAAGGACCAGGGCAGAAAGCTGAAGCCCCACCATGCAGGACTGCAGCCTGGGGCCCTGAGCTCCAGCACCTGAGGCTGAAGCTGAAGCATGAGCAACTTAGCTTCATGGCGCCCCTTGTGGCATGGGCCCCCAGGCAACTACCCTGCTTCCTAGCCCTTAATGCCAGCTGTAGATTTTATATGGAGAAAAACAATTGTTGTGGTACAGGAGGACGATGGAGTTTTTATAGCATGCTGGGATGGGGGTGGGGCCTCGGAAAGAAACAGGTTGAGAACCTCTGTGCTAAACAACCCTTTCAGTGGAGCCACTCTAGGTAAAATCTCTTGCTGTTTCACTTTCTGCATGTGCAGAGCCTGCCTGATACTTAGGGAAAGTGCTGTGAGCACTGCCAAGCTTGTCGCCTGGAGCTGTGGATTATCTCAGCATGATGGGAAAAGAGAATCCAAACACGGGGGCTGCATTGTTTCCCTGTTGCTTTTGGAAGGCAGAGCTGTTTACAGTTTGTTTTCTTCATTTAGTCCATGCTGCGGACTTACACATGGCATTCAGCAATCACCACAGGAGGGTTCACTATGAGGAGGGGTTGTTTAGATGGTATGGAATTGTTTAGAGTCCATTACAGAGCCAAGGACTCTTGTTCTCTCCATCCAATAAATTCTTGTCATGTCATTAGCAGCTTCAGTGTGCCAAATCTCCTTTTACTGTAAATTTTGTTTCCCCGTTTTTCTTTCTTTGGGAATCTATCCATCTGTCTCTGTGTATTTCTGATGTGCTATCACTGTACTGCCAATAGGATTAGGCAAATATCCTGCAAGGTGCAAAGAGCTCTTAACTCTGTAGTGGGGGATTTGGGTGCTTAACGCCTTGTAGAATTATCCTCATGGCTCAGAAAATCTGAGTGCTTTTTTTGGTGCATATAAATATCTTTTGTTGCTGAATATAAACAGTAGATCATGGAGTTAAAGGGCCTGGACTATCTATATCTATCTAGGTTTTATACATCCTAGAACTTAATAATAGTGATAGTTTTATATTTTAATGTTAATGAAACTATGATCACTTTTTTACATTAATACCTTTTGCTGCAGTGAGTGAAGCCAAACACAGCTGGGCTTCCCTCACTCTGAAAGTCAGGAAGTGAAATTGGCGAAAAATAGAATGAAATTGACCAGCCTGCTTTCACTCTCCCAAGGTAAATAAAATGCAAAGAACAAACAAGCAGCATCAGTGGCAAGAAATTTGATTTAAAAAAAAAATAATTGTTTTAATAAACTTGGGTATTAGCAGCAAAATGGGTAAGACTATTTATGTGGAAATATTACCCCACCAGAGGGTAACTCAGTGACGTCCCCTCACTGCATATCTTGTAAAGTCAGAGTGAAGTGTTTGCAGGGAATGAGACCTCTCCAGTGTTGCCAACTCTTAGGATATCTGGTGATTTTTTTCCCCTTACAATCTCCGCTCCTGGAATCATGGAGATTCTGAGCTTACATTTTTTTAAAAACGAAAGCTCAGAAAGTGGTTGCGGAGAAAAGCTTGAAAACATTAACCTTGAAGGTTTAAATACCAGAAGGCAAACTTAAAAAAAAAAAAAAACCTATAATGTATTATTTAAAAACACATCTCATGATTTTTAAGTCAGTTTCCTGGTTGTTGCTTGACTCATGACTTGTGAGTGGTTGGCAATACTGCTGTGGATCATGGGAATCAAAAGAGAAAGGATCCCTCTGGGTTTGTTGTGATTTTCACCAGATCAAAAACCCAGTGAAAAACCTGAACCCTGGCCTGACGGTTTTATTAAATAAAATGTAAAACCCATACTCTTGTGATTCCTTTGTAGGCATAGTTACTGCCACCTTCCATTGTTCTGTACTGTTTCCTTAGACATTACTACACTCTTTCCAATTTACTTGCTTTTTTAGCATCCAATTACAAAGTTTTAACTAAATCAGTCTTTAAACTTAAAACTTGTTTGATGCTGACCTAACTGGACAGGAATGCAGGTCTTTTAAAAATTGACACAATTCTGAATTCAGCTGTTCACGCTTCTGAGATTTTACATCCTCAATTTTCCACCTTTTGACTCATTGAACTGTGACACAGCCTTCTTCACAAACACAAATCAAATCTGGATCTTCTATTTTAAATGCTAAAAAAAAAAGAAAAGAGCACGGAACCAGCCAGAATTCAGGCTTTTTTGTCTTGTCTGGACTCTTGTATTTTGTATCAGTTTCATAACTTTTTCAAATAGTTTTTTTTTTATTTTTGCCTCTTTATGTGGTTCCACAGTATAACTACAGATTGGTCCTGGATTTTGGGTGGTTTTAAAGGCAAAAGGAGACTGCTCTTTAATGAAGTTGAGAGCTTTCAGAGAGCCTGGAACAGGGATTTATATGATCATTGCAGCTGTTCTTTGAGGAGAATGAGGGCACTGAAAAGGTCGTCTTTGCAGAATCTTCATATTCATCATAGTTTTGTTCTACTTTGGTAGACAAAGTTTCGTTCAATGACGCCTTTGATCTTGAAGAATCCAAAGAGATATTTCTGGCAGATTTCATGAGACGAGTATGAATCTTTTCTATCTTACACTTATGAACTTTTACATTAGAAGAATTTGGTGTTCATTATTTCAGGCCAGTTAGTCACTTGTTTCCCATCAATTTAAGGCACGCTGAATTAGATAAATTCCGACACTGATGTTTGGTAATAGCTAAATGCTAATAATCCATTTGCTATATTGATCAGGAGCTTTCACATGTACTACAGTTAGTATGAGAAACAGCAGTCTAGTGAATTCAACACTCTGAAGACTGAGGGAAAAAAAAGAAAGAAAAGTGAGCTAACCACTTTTAATATAAAACTTACATTATCAGATGCCCTGACCATCTTCCTGAACTGTCTAGATGCTAGTTGGCTGAGCCCTCCTAACAATTTGTGACTCCTATCACAAAATCCAATGCTTGTTGAATCCAGCCACAAGCTACACCCCTCTCCCCAACCAGTCATGACTTCACTCGTTTCCCTTCTCCTCTAGCTTATTGTTTCCTAACAAGCCTAATGGGCATAACCAAAAAGCTTGACCTTCTCGTCACTTTCTGAGAACTTCTTAGAAGCTGAAGCGCTTAAGCGAAGATGCTACTACACCAATGGGAAAGCTTCTCTTGTCAGCACAGTTGGCTACTGCCTCTCGGGGAGGTGGATTATGTCGATGGGAGAAGCCTTCCTGTTGACATAGCTCTGTCTACATGGGGGGGTTAGGTTGGTATAACTACATCGCTCAGGGGTGTGGATTTTTCATATACCTGAGCAACATAGTTATACCGATATAGGTCTGTAGCGTAGACCTGGCCTGAAATTGGAGACTATGGGTTTCTAGTATCAAAACCCTTTCAGCTATATTCATGTAAATATGTCAAAGTGACAGAAGCCCAGAAAAGGAGGGGGGAAGACAACTTACAAACAATCAACGTGCTTCAGTTTTGTGTCAGTGTGATGGGGTCTGACTCACCTCTGCGGCACCCCCTGCTGGATGTCCCAGGACCACAGCATCCTCTTCATGACACAGCCCTCTGGCTATGCTGCGCTCTGTGCTCCCCACTTCCGTGGGCGCAGCAGTCCACTGTCCAGCCACTTCCCTAGTGGTGAGTGGGGGCAAGGGGGACCCACGTCCGCCCACTACTCCAGGTCCTGACCCAGAGACCCTGTAGATGGCAGCCACATGCTGCATCCCCTCCAACCCCTTAGTCTACTTCCCTGGGCCACTTCCTGGCAGCCCCAGCACCTTCTCTGCCCTTGTCTCAGGGCCTCAGTATGCCAGTAGTCAGCTGGGAGCTCACTCTCACTCCCCTGATCCTGCCCAGCACTGCTCTGTGACCGTGCAGCTCCTGCAAGGCAGCCAGTTCTCCCTCCTCAAGCTCCAGGGAGTGACTGAAGCTGCTCTGCAGCCCTTCTTATATGGGCCAGCCCAGCTCTGATTGTCTGCTTCTCGCAGCCCCTCTCTAATTGTCTGCCTCCTGCACAGCCTCCATAGGGCTCTGTTAATCCCTTATGGGGCAGTGTGGGGCACACACCCCATCATAGTTCCCCTCAGAAAACACAGATACCTGCACATAAAGCTGACCTACCATTGTTAATCTGACACATTGCAGCATTAGTTCAACACCGACTTGAAGGAAGGGCGCCACCTGTTGCGTCACAACCACCACTTCCTGCAACGCTCTGGGGCTTCTCATTGACCTGCCAGCCCTGTTTTGTGTATGAGAGCTGATAAGATGGTCGCCTGAGCTTCCTGATTGGAGCCGAGTGCAGCAATGAACTGCAAGCGTCAATGCACCAGCCCTAATTATTACTGCGGAGTGATGTGATTTGCACCGCAACACTGGCCATTGCATAGCAAAGGCATCGGAGCCTTCCCAAAACGGGGGGCGAGGGGAGGCAGGTGCCCCCATCCCCGAGGCCCTGTCCTCCTCTTTCCCCCTGGAGACCCCGCCCCTGGCTAAGCCAGAAGTCGGAGTGGGGCCGGGGAGCCTGCACCCGGGGTGAGGCCAAAAGCAAACCCCCTCCCTGTGTCCCTGCCCCTCAGGCCCCCGCCCAAGGCAGGTGGAGGGACCCAGGCTCCCCACAGCTGCCCGCACAGCTCTCCCCAACCTGGCTCTGGCTGTGGGAGGAGCCTTGGAGCCATCACCCGGTCATGATAAGAGCCACACGGGCAGCTGTGGAGAGCTGTGACATGGACCCTTCACCTGCCTGCGGTGCAGGGGGTCCGGCAAGAGCAGCCTACTCACGGCAGGTGGAGGGACCAGGCTTCCCACAGCTGCCCGTGCGGCTCTTCCCATGGCCAGACTGTGGCTCTGAGGCTCCCCTCCCAGCCAGAGCTGGGTCGGGAAGAGCCATGCAGGCAGCTGTGAGGAGCTGGCACGGAGTCGCAGACCTTCCACCTCTACCTGCCCTGGGCTGGGCAGGGACACGGCCCAGGGGCTGCTCTCAGCCCCCCTGCATTGCAGGCAGGTGGAGGGTTTGCATGGCCCACACCAGCTGCTGGCCTGGCCAGGGGGATGGGGCTGGGGCCGCCGTGGGGAAAAGTGGATGGACTATGGTCCCTGCCCCACCCCTGTTCCGGCGCCACTGTCGCATAGAGTTCTGCTGCTGGGGACTGCCATGTTGGACTTATCATTGGGGCCTTAAAGAAGCCATCATCTCCTGTTCGCCTGGCAGCTTTCTGAAGCTTGATTGATGCTCCTTGCTTTCCTGGGCTTCTGTGAAAGGAAGTAGTGTGATTTCCACAAGCTCTAATTAGAGGAGGGAGAGCAAATGAGATGGTTGTTGCCTTTTGGCAATATTCACATGAGCACTTTATTGCATACTAATGAATGCTAATTGTCGTTGGTGACCAGCTTTTATGGAAACAGCAGTGAATCCATTTGCATAATAGCATGAAAGTGTTTTTGAGAGGTTAGGACCTTGGAAAGTTTGAAGAATCCCCTTCTCCTGCGAAGGGGCATCAGTGCACTGGAACGCAAAGCCTGCTTTGAACTTTGCTTCCTGGGCAAAGGCTCTGATTCCCTGCCAGCTCTCCATGTTATGCCTGAAGCAGAACTCTTGCTAGATCTCTGGGCTTCCACACTTTTTTTTTTTTTTTAAACTGGAAGCTCCCTTTTAGATTCATGGATTCTAAGGGATCATTGTGATAATCTAGTTTGACCTCCCGTGTAGCACAGAACTCCCTCAAAATAATTCCTAAGCAGATATTTTAGAAAAACATCCAATTTGATTTAAAAATTGTCAGTGATGGAGAATCCCCCACACCTGGCTGGATGGGTACATGGGTGTCCTTTCCCCCATTCCCTCTAGCCCTGCATCCTGTGTGAGAGGAGTTCCTTTGTTGAGAATTTCTCAGATATTATTTTGTATTCAGTTGCTAACAAACAGAATGGCCCACATGTGCCACTCTGGGCAGGGCTTGCGTGGGCAGGGGAAGTGTACAGAGAGCCTCCCCCTCTTTCTGCACTGTCACAGTCGGAGTCCCTGTGCTAGGGAGAATCCCAGATGCCTGGAGAGTTCAGGGATGGTGGGGCTCTGCACAGGTCCCTATAAAGGGCAGGGAGTAAAGCATACAACGCGGTCCTCTTTGGGGAGTGTGAGGTTCACCTTGTTGGAAGAAATTTGGTCTTAGAATAAAGATGTGAGCATATGGGATTCACGGTGCAACCTTTGCTTTCCTTGCTGATAGAAGCTCATGGCCATCTGTTATTAGGTGTGCAAGGCTACTGGGGTGATCCCTTTGGGGGAAGTCACAGAGCTAACTTATTTCCTTTCTAAAGAGCTTGGCCCTTTCACTTGGGCCAGGCCATACTCTACTAGTGGCCCAAATTGTACCCCAACCAGGGAAATCCCAACCCTCTGTGCAGGAACTCCATGAGCTTCTTTAGAGTTTCCTATGAACTTCTTCATGGTGGGGCGGGATGGGGTTTGCCTCTCTGTGGAAGAAACAGGGCTTTGGCCTCCAGATCATACAGATCTTCTGATATATGAAAGTACTTGTGTCTGGGAGATTTGGTAGGACCAGTGCCACCCATGCAGCAGTCCTGTATTTGCACCAGCTCCAGAGTCCTGTGCCTGCTTTCTCTGGCTCCCTGTCCATGTGGCTCCAGTGACCTTCTCATGGGCAGGGAGAAATCCATACACACAGTGGGAGAATGACCAGGCATGCTCTGGGCTATCAATATTAAACGGATCATTTGCCATGGGTGTGCCTATCTCTCTGTAGCTCTCTGCATTCTGATACCATGTCTGTGGGCTCTGGCACACTGTGCATTGGTTAGATTAAATCCAAACCAAACTTTTCCTGCAACAATATCCCTTTTTATTTGTTCAACCTGTCATCTGTGCACTGGATTATAAAATTCTACGTTGATTTACATAAAAAAACCCTCAATGACTGACTCTGGGATATATAAGTGGGAGTTGCTGCAGTGATCTTAAGTCAAAGTAGCAATGGTTTGGGTGCTCTGATCTATCTTGTCACCCAGGTAAGCTTGCCAGTGTGATAGACAGTCCCTTACACCAAAAAATCACAATAATATTCAGGTTACTCCCAGTCCCAAAGGACTAATCACTTACCCCAGGTCAGTTGCATCTTAGATCTCTCCCCAAAGACAATGCTTGTAGCTGATCCTATAACTATCTAAAGATTTATTATATTGGAAAAGGAAATGAGAGTTATTTACAAGATTAAAGGCGGCAAACATAGATACACGCAAATGAGTTCCAATCTTAAGTTTCAAAAAATAATAGAAGATTCTATAATAAGATTCTCTCCGTCCTTTAGGGCTAACCCAGGCCAAGCACTGGGGATCTTTTGCTTATGTTTAGTAATCCTTGCCCCTCAGATTTGAAGCAGCATAAAAGATTCACTTCCTCCTTGTCAGAGTTTTTTATTCCTTGCCCTCTTCTACTTTGAGTTGCCAGTTCAGCTGTTGGGAGCAATTTACTTGCACAGCTCCTCTTCCTGGGGTGGGCGGGGGCAATCAACAAAGTCTCTTGTCCTCTGAAGTTTCACAATGGTTCGTCTGGTGCTGATGGGCCTCCCTTGGTTGGGCGGAAGATAACATCTCCTGTTGGAAACTGGTATTTCGCACTTGCTAATGCTTCTCTCCTGTCTGGTGATTTACAGTTACAGAGCAAACCTCTTACATATTACCTTATACATGGGCGGCGGGTACCGTAGGCATGGGAAGGCTCTGCCTTCCCAAACAGCCTGATGTGTTCCCGTCCATGCTCCAGTCCCAGGCCCCATCCTGCCTGCTGTAAGGCTGTTTCCTTTGTGCCAAAGACTGGGGCAGGTAGGTTGGGGACCATGCCACGCCACGCATCCTCCTGGTGCTGGGGCTGGAGCTGGCAGCTCGGCTGGGGGGCGCCTTCAGGGGTGAGGGGGCCAGCCTGCTGGGGGTTGGGCCGGGTGGCGCGGCCTGGGGAGGCTGGGGCCGTGCTGTCCGGCACTCTGGGACCAGGGGGGCTGAGGCTGTGCTGTTTGGTACTCTGGGGCCGGGGGGGCTAGGGCCACCATGCCTGGTACTCCGGGGGTGGGTGGGGAGGGGCTGGTGGCGCTAGCCTGGGACAGTGCCAGTGGCCACAGGGGGAGGGGGTGGACTGGGGGCACTGGGCAGGGGCCTGCTGCCACAGTGGAGGCTGGGCTTCGGTGGGCATGGAAGGGGCGGGGCCTCAGGTGAAAGGGGTGGGGCTGGGGCTAGCCTCCCCAAGCCAGGGGTTCACCCACTGCCTATGACCTTATACCATGGGATACAGATGTTATAATGCATGCAGCAACTCACACACATTTCATAAAAGCTTAACACATTCTTATAATTCTAATACCTTTTTTAACAATATTAACCCACAGGTGAGCCAGACGGCTTCCAGCTATGTATTGATCAGTGTTCAGTTGAGACCTAGGGGTCTTGGCATGAGCTGTCACCTGGTCTGCCACACCACAGCTAGATTCTTGAAAGAGCAGAATTGTGTTGGTATTTGGATTGGGATATCTCAGAAGGAAAAAAAATACAGTCCTGTGGTAGGCCAAGCAGTTGTAAATCCTGTATATAGTTGGAAACTGATCATGAATAAAGAACACAGGTGTTGCACCAGACTGAAGTATCCCTGATTCATGGAGGAGAGGGGCCAAGGGGCCGAATCTGGAGGGGCGCTGTCGGTACCTTGTTACACACATGTACAATTTTTTTGCATAAGCCTTTTAATAATAGGGTCATATAGGACAACTACTGAAACAGTAGCTTCTTTTTTCACTAAAGAGGTAGCCCTCCTGCTTTTTGGATGCAGAGGTGTGGGGCTCAGTTCCATGCTGGAATGGATACTTCACAAATACAGATAATCCTGTGGAGATGATGTAAATCAGAGTCTACACCAATTACACTAACGGAGAACCTGCCCTTAGGTTCTGTGGCAATATGAGCCTTGATCATCTAAAATGAAACTTAATAATTGTAAGTCAAATCATGAGACCCTTTTTCAGTTTTCACCCAGTTCTTCCTTACACATTGAAGTCCATAAGAGTTTGGCCTGAGGAAGGATCCCAGAATCTGGCCATATTTCTGACCAAAGGGAATTAATTTTTATATCAGGAAAGCTAGCAATGCAGTGGAGAAAACAAAGGAATGTCATGAAGGAAAGGCCGTGTACATGCCAATGTACCTGATTTGCATTTAGGCTACAGTCGTGAAGTTACGTAGCTGTTAAACAGCAGCTAGGAGAAAAGTCTGAATGTTGCACTCACCTAATCTATCGTTATGAGCAAATAAATAATGATCTACCACCCTTCTGTCCCTCTTCTACAACTGCTAACTACACTGGACTCACTTCTGGTTGTGTAGCGGAAGCCAATTAAAAATGTTGCCCATGCTAATTGAATAAGGATGCTTGAATAGAAGTATGACCTCATGTCTAAAATGGTAATGAGGGCTGTTAAACACAACAAAGAATCAAAGAGAAAATAGAAACGAAGGTGATGAGGAGAACCATTGCAGAGTGACATGATATAATACCCGGCAGCCAGAGTGCTGCGAGAGAGAAAAAATGTAGAGATGTTAGACTTTTAATCCTACTTAATAAATAGACTGGTCCAGTGTCGATAGCTAAACTGTCACTCAGACCCTCATTCAGAAAAGCACTTAAGCATATTCATAGGTCCATAGATTCCAAAGCCAGAAGGGACCATTGTGATCATCTAATCTGACCTCCTGTATAACACAGGCCATAAACTTCCCTCAAATAATTCTCAGAGCAGATCTTTTAATAAAACATCCAATCTCGATTTAAAAATTAGCAGTGATGGTGAATCCACCACAACCCTGGGTAATTGTTCCAATGGCTAATTAAATCTCTGCTAAATTTTACGCCTTATTTCCAGACTGAAATTATGTTTAATTTAAGCATACAAGTAATCTCTTCCTTGTTAAACAAAGCACTTAAGACCATACTTAAATTGCATTAAATTTCAGGTGATTGTGTTGCTGCTTGTGTTCTTCCTTTATTTAATGAATTTGTTATGTGCTGGAATGAGCTGAATCCTCAAGAAGTCAGCTGCAGCCCGCACGGAGGGATCCAGTGTAGTTTTGCCCTGGAATTCTTCTGCTGCTAAATAATGAGATCATGGCTGAAAGCAGTCAGTTCATGATACTGCATAGATTGTGGCCATGCACATGGAAACTGAAGGGTACTTTCACTGGAGAGCCCCCTCTTCTTCATGGGAGCAAGAAGAGTCATGTGACAGGGTTAGCATGGCACCCCCAAACCTCTGAATCTGAGCAGGGATGAGCCCCTGCAGAAGGGCCCTCTCTGGTGTGCTTGTTCAAGCCAGTGGTAAGACCTCATTTGAAATACTGCATACAATTCTAGTCACCCATGTTTGAATTTAAATTGGAATAGATGCAGAGAAGAGCTATTTGGGTAATCAGGGGAATGGAGGGCCTTTCTTATGAGAGGAGACTGGAAGAGTTTGGCTTGTTTAGACTAGCAAAAAGAAGCCTAAGAGGGGATATGACTGCGCTCTATAAATACATTAGATGTAAATATTATGGAGGGTGAGGTGCTATTTAAGCTAACCGACAATGTTGGTACCAAAAAAATGGGTATAGGCTGGCCATGAACAAATTTAGACTGGAAATTTAAAGGTTTCTAACAGAGGGGTGGAGTTGTGACAGCAAATGACAAAATTTGTTTTAAGAGAGAGCTGGACACATTTGGGAGAGCAGTTGTATGCCAGGGTTGCTTGTGATGGTGTGGAGGGAACAGGGTCCAACAGCCCAGGACTCACTTCTGGTTTATGGCCTGTGCCCCTAAGTGTCATGCTTCAGGGGTTCAGCTGGCTGCTGGCAGGGGGTTGTTTTTCCCCAATATATTCTGAGGGTTGAGTTTTTTAATATATTCTTCCTCAGAAGGATCAGGGATGACGATGGCTGGAGATGGGACACTGGGCAGGGCGGCCAGGGCTCTGAGATGGCACCGAGTATTCTCTCTTTCTATTCTCAATCTCATGCTTGGCTGGCTGGTTCTTGCTCACATGCTCAGGGTCTAACCGATCGCCATATGTGGGGTCAGGAAGGAATTTCCTCCCAGATCAGACTAGCAGTGACCTTGGCGGGTTTTCACCTTCCTCTGCATTGTGTGGGTGTGGGTCACTTGCCAGAATTATCTGAGTCTATCTGACTTAATCATTTCCCTGCCATTTCAGGGGCATTGGACACTGGTACACCTTGGTCCCTCCTATTCTCTGCCTGAAGCCCATAATAGTCTAGTCTCCTATGGATCTTATTTTCTTTGGTCTCATTTCCATTGTTGGGTTTAGTGTTGGGTGCTGGGTGGTGCTGGTGGCCTGTGATATACTGGATGTCAGCGCAGATGACCTAGTAGTCCCTTCTGGCCTTCAACTCCATGACTCTGTTCTTTCCCTCCTTCTGCGCCAGAGTGAAATCCTCCAGGGGATTCCCCTCTTGCAAGTGCTCCGGGTGGCACAGCCGCAGCACCCCCAGCTCCAGAGATCCGGGCAGTGCGTGCTCCTGTGCAGCCAGCCCCAGAGCACCGCGTGGTGCTGACTGAGCACCAGGCGGGCAGCACTGCCCCACCACCAGCCGCCCCCAGTCCCTGCGGGAGGCAGGCCAGCCAGCCCCAGCCAGCCTGGGCCAGTCAGGGCAGAGCGCTGGGAACTGCAGGAGGGGGCCTGGCCTGGGGCGGAGTGTGGGCAGGGCCGCAGTAGGCTGTTTGGGGAGGCACAGCCTCCCCTACCTATGATACCCACTGCCCATGTGGACAGCCTTCTAAAGTTCTGCAGCCCTGCTAAATTCCCCACTTCCACCTTGCTCGGAAATACTCACGGCTACAAATGATTTAATAACTTCTAGACAATCAGACCTTTGGGGCTGTGTCTTGGCATGAGCTTGTGCAGTACCCAGCATAAAGGGGCCCCAATCCTGAGCAGGGCCTCTGGGCGTTACTGTGGTATAAATGTTAAATATATTAATCATTTAAACCATATGGACCCTAGAGACAGTATGTTTTACTCCATGTGCCATCTCAAATAACCAGCGCCTGTAATAATTGCTGTTCTTTTCAGTTACAGGGTTAATGGCAGCCTTCCTTCTCTGTGGCCTGCAGGCACTGTCTTTATTGTGGAGTGGGGAGAAGCTAGGGCCGTATCCATACAACAGTGGAGGAGGCTGCCACCTGGTGATGAAACAGTAAGATTGTCATGTTATTTGAAGAGGATCAATACAGCTGATTTATTCAGACCTGTATGGACAGCCAACAAGACACTGCCTTGACTGGGTGTGTGGAGGTGGAGGTTTGCACAGGTGCGGAGTGGGTTCCTGCTGTGACAGAGAATGCCTGTTAAATAGTTGCCACCACACAACTGTGGTTGAGCATAACAGTGTCACTGACTGCAAGCCCCCGGCACACCTGAGACATGGGGGAAATGAGATGAATTTCAAGGTTGTTATTGTCACTGGAAAAACGTGAGCTGCTGGAGGAACTTGGCCCAGTGTTGGCCTCCCTTCCACTGCAGGACTGACCACCACCTTCCCCACTGCCCAGAAAATATGGCCGAATGAAGACTAAGGATGTGCTATGGAGCCTGGATTCAACTGCTCTGACCTGTGTGACAGCTACTCCAGTTGGAACAGCCAGGCGCGGAGGCAGAGGACCCTGCAGGATCTCTGCACGATAACGATTGTACGTACCAAGATGGGGACTGGGCTACTCTGACCTTGAATAGCTAGGTTCTACGCAGAGGAATGAGTTTGGGGGAGGCCTCTGGAGAGGAGGAGCACACCAGAAAACTTTCTAGGGGAAACTTCTCCCCAGTGGGAGTGAGGATGCTTGGCTTGTGGAGCAGTCTCCCAAGGGAAAGGAAGGACACCCCAATACATGTGGTCTTTAAAACTTGTCTGGGTAAAAGCCTGGCAGGTAGAGTGTAAGGAACCAGCCTGGGGAAATAGCCAAGGAATTTGAAAGAATCTTTCCCAGTTGAGCTAATGTGAGAGTGGAACTGAAATGACCTTCCGTCCTCTTGACCCCCCACCTTCCCTGGAACTTCAAAGTGCTTTTCAAATATTAATAAAGAGGGATTTAATTAAAAGCCACCATCCATGATAGTTGGGACCTCCTCTCCCCTGCCCCGTAAGTCATTGAGCTCTTGGGGATGACACAGGAATGATCTTAGTTGGCTAAGTCTATTTTGATATAATTTTGGAAGAAGAATGTAAGCCACTGTTTCCAATCTGGGGCTGCTGTCTTTGTGCCTGTCAGCGTTTGCATGGGCCCAGCTGGGCATGAATGCTGCTTGGCCTTCTACTGAATCCCGTGCTAGCCTCCACGCTGACCTTTAATTAGAAGATTAAAGCTCTTTGGTTCCCCTAGCTCTGGCTGCTTTATTACAACTAATATTCCCCTGTCTGGGCCATGAATTATACTCCACTCACCTGCTGCTGAAATACTCCCCCAGAGTTCAGAGCCCCGTGACCTCCAACAGAACAGTGATTGTTTTGTGTGTGAAGGAATGCTTGGCTTCCCCAGGTGGTTCCTGAGATAGAGTTTGTAGCCATGCTTCAGGCAGGGGCTGCTCAAGGCAATCTGCTGCCCTAGGCAGAACATCACTATGTCTCCCTCCCCTCCCACTCTCTTATAGCAGCAAGCTCCTCCGTAAACAGGCTGCCCTGGAAGGGCACCCACTGGGATCCACCAACCCTAAGAGCCAGCAGCCCTGCCCAGCCCCACCCCGCATTAGGGATCTAGCCCCAAGAGCACTCACGGCATAGGGTTCCTTCCATCTGTTCCCCCTCCCCATTGGGCTCTGAGTGGTGTCAATCCAAAGTGCAGGGGGAGCTGCACCAGGATGGGGGGAAGTCCCTGACATGAGGCTGGGGGGGAGGGTGGCTATGCAATACATGGGTGGAGCAATGGGAGATAATACAGGGGGACTGGGAGTAGGACATAGAGGGAAGATGGGGGACTAGGAAAACAGGGGCAGTGAGTAGATCATGGGGCAGATAGCACGGGGGATAGGACACAGGGCAGATGTGGCAGGAGGCTAGAGAATGGGGCCAGTGGCTTGGAAGGCAGCAGGACACAGTGGGACAGGATCCTGGGGGAGGGGAATGACTGGGGGGGCAGACTCCAAGGTGTCAGGGAGCAGATGAGGTGAGAGGTAGATGAGGGGGCAGAACCTTGGGGGGTAGCTGAGCCAGGACAGGGGGAGAGATGGGGCCAGGAAGGCTAGGACAGGGGGGATTAGGACATGGGGTGAAGTAGGGGACAGCTGGGGAGTGGGTAGTATGGGGGGAGGGGCAGGGGACAGATGAGGGACATGGGGTGTCACATACCTGGTTGCCTCCTGCCCTGGAGGGCCCCTCATCCTTGACTTGCCTGGGGAGAGACCAGCAGCAGCTGGGCCTGGCTGTGAGCTGCTGCTGGGCTGGGCCCTCCAGCTGTGTGCTCCATGCCAAGGCCTCTGCGCAGATGTTAATGCACCCAGATGCTGCACATCCTGCTGATACACATTAACAGTTCGTTAATGCACTTTGATCTAGTCCTGTTTCAAAGATTAGATCAAAGTGTATTAAGAAACTGCTAACGTGCGTCTGCAGGGTCCACATGGACAGTTACTCTGTGTGGGGTAGATTCACATGCCAGCTTGCCGTGAACTAATCTAAGGTTTTGTCTACACTAACACTTTTGTCGGTAAAACTTTTGTTGGTCAGGGATGTGAAATAAATACACACACACCCATCTGACATAAGTTTCACGAATAACAGCACCGGTGTGGACAGAGCTATGTTGGGTGGGAGACGCTGTCCTGCTGCCATAGCTACTGCCACTCGTTGGGGGTGGTTTAATTATGCTGGTGGGAGTGCTCTCTCCCATCGGCATAGAGCGGCTACCCGGGAGACCTTACAGCCGCACAGCTGCAGTGGTAAAACTGTGCTGTTGTAAGGTCTGTAGTGTAGACATAGCCAAAATGTTCATTTAGAAATCTGCCACCCTAGGCAGCTGCCTAGATTGCCTGTGTCTAGAGTGGCCTCTGGCTTCAGGCATAGCCCAGAGGGGAAAGGGGATGACTCATGGATGGACTGATGGCAGCTCTCCATCAGCAACAAACCACTCTTTGAAGTCCAGTAACATCAGGAGGTGGGTGGTACCCCTACATTATTGATACAAGTCACTTTTCACCATGCTGCTGGAACAAAGCTGTCCTAAAGCTGGGGCAAAAGGCCATGGGAGGTTCACGCCAGCGTAGGAGGGTCTGTCAGTAGCATCAAGCCTGTGTCATGGCTACTCTGCCCTCCTCTCCCCGTCCCTGCAGCCAGTGTAGAGGGCAAGGACTGAGTGTCACGGCCTCCCACTGATCCCCGCTGCTATATCGGCCTCTTGGGAACTCTGACAGCTGGCACAAGTTAGAGCAGCTTTCAGACTGCTCCGATTTGTGTAGGGGGACCAGCTTTGTGCACAGCTGTCCTAGGATCAGGAGAGCGCAATGGTGACATAAAGTCAATTTTGATCTTCCTGGGCTACACTGTCTGCTCCTGTGCTGTCGCCAGGGTTTGGAGGCAAAGTGCAGCTATGGCCCAGAAAGGGACTATGTGAAGCTGGCTCCTTCTCAGTTCACAGATCTGTCCCCTGGATATTTTTTGTAATAGTAAATGCTGGTTTTATTGATCCAAGCCAGTGTTTACTCCTGTTAGCCCCAGCAGGCAGAATGGACTCCAGCTGTGGAGGAGTGACCTGAGCTCGCCTGCCTTGTGTGTAATTGGGTGGCTAAGTTCTCAGCAGAAAATGTTTATTTCTAGTGATGCTGAAAGAGGTAGAAAAAGCCCAGCCTCGTTCTCAGATCCCTGGGGGAGAGTTTGTGACAGCAGCAGTTGGAAAAATGGTCTTCTGCCTTGCAAACTAAGCACGTGCAATCTGGAATTTGGGACCATCCCCAAGCTATTTTTGGAGTCTCTTTCAAGGTGTGAGTCTACTCTCAAAAGTGACCCTGTAAAAATGTTATTCTGGGGCTCCATGTTTGTCTCCTGATGTCTCCAGCTCAAATGTGCCCAGTTTCAAAATAAAAGGATTTTTGTCCTAACCACAAATAAACTCGGGGACCTGAGAGTCAAGCTGGGCTCTTTCCTTCTCACATGTTACCCCCAGGAATGAAGATTCTACAGGTTATATTAGGTTCTTAGTTACATCTCTGCACTCCTGTTGCCTTCAGTGAGTTTGCACATGTGTAACTAACAGGAATTTAGTAAACAAGTCTGCTGGCAATGCACAGGAAGGTATAGCTCCAGCTCCCTTTCTTCTCTGTGTCCTGTTTTTCATTGTTCCCCTGGCGTCTTTTAGAGGAGAACTGAAGTGTCATTTCAATAAATGTAAAAACTGTTTTAAGATCTCAGTAACAGACTATATATATGATATACACCATAGGAATGCTGATTGGGACTGTAACTTTTCATCTAACATGGAGGGTTGCTTTGGTTTGTTTTTGTTTTAAAGTGGGATCAGTTTACACATTTAAAATAAGGATATTTTAATGATTTGTTTTTCAAATTGCAATCAGATTAAAAAAAAAATTTAAACTTCCTTGTGAGTAATATTCAGAAGAACCAGCAAGTGGAGCTAGCCAGTGTAGTGTCACTGTTCAAACTGAGGCAAAGTCTACACGACACGCTTAAATGGGTATAACTATGTCACTCAGGGATGTGAAAAATCCACCCCCCTGAGCAACAGAGTTATACCGACCTCACCCCCGGTGTTGACAGCACTATTTGGATGGGAGAGCTTCCGTAGCTACCGCCTCTCGCAAAGGTGGATTAACTACGCTGATGGGAGAAGCTCTCCCGTCGGCGTAGTGGTGTCTTCACTAAAGTGCTACAGCGGCACAGCTGCATCAGTGGAGCACTGTATGTGTAGACAAGTGCTCTGCGCAGTACAGAAAGGGAGCAAACAGCATTAGTGGTGAAAAGTCTATTCGTTCCCTCCTGATAAGTGACAGTGTCTTTAGTCACACACCGCCAGAGAGAAGCAGGGTTTCTATGTGCTTTTTAACTGAACAGTTACTAGTAATAGTCCTTTGGGCTGGGCTGGCACTTCTCGTATTCAAAGCACTTTACAAAGCCTTGCCTGGGAGCACAAGAGGGAAGAGGACGAAGCCTCCCTCTTCCCCTATGCCCCACGTGCAGGGCCCAGGTGCAGTTGCACTCCCTCTAATCTCCTGAGCATAGGGAGTGGTCCCAGCTGGTATCCCTTGGGGCGCCAGAGGAAGGGAGGCCAGGGCCTTTCCCTCTTTTCTGACTGCACAGTTCGTCCCACCTCCCCTGCTCCCATTCCAAAGCACACCAGGGCCCAGTAGTCACAATCTGGCCATAGCTAGTCAAGCTTCACAATCTTGCTCCTCCTTCCCATGTCCTCAGAAGTTATCCTGACTGGCTTCTTTGGCTTTTGTTTTTTTAGGCACCCACCCAGTCAATACTCATCCCCATCTCTTCATCCCTCCTGCCTTCTCCAGCCCTCTGGTAGCACCCCTCTCCCTGCTTGAAAAGCACTATAATCTGATCCCCTCCCACTGCCATTCCCGGCCTGATATGATGGCCACTCCTGACTGCTATCCTCTGCCATCTCCTCTGGCTTCCATCAGTTCCTTGTCTGATCCTCAAGGAGTTGAGATCCTAACTCACCTCTTTTGCCCCCCAGTGGCTCCTGACTCAGCAGTTTGCTGAGGAACTGGAGAAGATAAGCTGTGTAGCATCTGCATGCTGGGGAATAAGGGCAGGGGTTTTCCCACAACAGTTTAGGTGGATCAGAAATGGACTTGCTCCTTGCAACAGGTAGCCCTCCTTTGTGCCCCAGCTAGTGCTGCCAAACCCTCAAGGCTGGTTTTCAGCTGTTCTCCATCTAAGAATGGCTGGTCAGGGTGTGGGATGAAGCCCGGGTGTGTACGTGGGTGTTTGTGGGTAACCCTTTTGAAAAAGCATTCACCTTCCCCGGCAACTTCTCTGCACCTGCTGGCAGCTCTGCTCATGATGAAATCAACCCGCTTGATTACACAATAGGGGCATGGTGAAAGCCTGGGTCCCCTTGGACGCCCGGCTGCGTGTGTCATACTTCTAGAAGGCCTAGCTGGCAGAAGGGTGCAGTGTCTTGCCCCCTTGTGGTGGTGCTGGGGGCTAAGGGAACATGAAGCCCTTCTCCTAAGATACATTGGACTCCTCTGAAAGATAATGGAGAAAATGAAAGATTGGTCACATTGGCCCAAGGTATCTGTACAGGTTCTAACACTGGGCTGTGGATGCGGAGGGCTCGATGAAGGGAATTCTGCAGTGAAAGATGAGTTCAGATGCGAATGGGATTTCCCTCCATTACTGTATTTAATCACAAACTGAGTGTGTAAGTTCAGTGGATGGTGAAAGGTGGCAGACTTCAGTTGGGGGAGGGGTGAAAGGTGCCAGACTGAGAGACTTGCAGAAAGAAGACTTTATCCATAGAGCAGGCAGCAGCTGGGCGGAACTCAGCTTCCATGGCCACTTCAGTCTCTGGTGCTGGTACTGAGACTGCCGACAAGGCGTCAATCAGTGCTAGCTATAGAGGCATTTTTTACAAGGTGGGCACCTCTCTCCTGGGAACCCTCAAGATTTCCCTTCACACCTACAGTCTCCACCCTTTGCCTTCTCTCAGACGGCCTACGACAGCAGCAGTAAGACCTTCCCCTCCTCCTCGGCTGCCCTCCTGGGAGTTGTGTGGACTTTCCTCACCGGTGGAGTCCTGCTGGCTCTTTTCTTTCTTGTCTTCACAATTCACTTCAGGAAGAACAGGTGAGCGACGCATCGTTTGGTTCCATCCTCCATTATGGAATTTCCACACTAGCTGGGAGAACAATTTCCAGGGCTCTCATTCCTCATAGAATCATAGAGTATTAGGGTTGGAAGAGACCTCAGGAGGTCATCTAGTTCAGTCACCTGCTCAAAGCAGGACCAATCCCCAACTAAATTATCCCAACCAAGGCTTTGTCAAGCTGGGCCTTAAAAACCTCTAAGGATGGAGGTTCCACCACCTCCCTAGGTAACCCATTCCAGTGCTTCACCGTCCTCCTGCTCCCCACCATAAACTGATCATTAGCTGCGGGGCTGGAAGGCATTACCCCTTTGGGATAGAATTGGACTATTAGGGGCAGTTATGCGGGTCCTACCTGCCTCTGTCACATCCAGCGTGGAGACAGAATGGCATGGACCTTGGGTCTTCCTACCTGCCTCTGTCACATCCAGTGTGGAGACAGAATGGCATGGACCTTGGGTCTAACTTTGTAGGGTAGGGAGATGAGCTACTGGACAAGGTGACCATAGGCGTGATCTGCTGTTGCATCACTTATGTTCCTAAGTACTGATGTGAGTGGCAGCCAAGGAGTGAAGGGGCTCCATCCCGTTTCTCCCTTTGGCCGCTCACACCACCATCTCTGAGGTCACCATTGGTGATCCTTAGCAGAGCAGTCAGCAGAGGTGGGAAGAAAGAGAGATGATTCCCACCTTCACCTCAGAGTCTGAGGACATCACTTCAAGCAATGCATCTAAGGGAGTGAAGACATCCTGGTTTCAAACCATAAAAAAACATAAGAATAGCCAAAGTAGGTCAGACCTATCTAGCACAGTATCCTGTCTTCCAACAGTGGCCAATGCCAGATGCTTCAGAGGGAATGAACAGACCAGGACAATCACTAGATGATCAGTCTCCTGGTGTCCAGTCCCAGCATCTGGCAGTCAGAGGCTTAGGGACGCCCAGAGCATGGGGTTGCATCCCTGAGTAGCTTGATTAACAGCCATTGATGGACCTATCCTCCATGAATTTATTTAATTCTTTTTTGAGCCCAGTTATAATTTTGGCCTTCACAACATCCCCTGGTAATGAGTTTCACAAGTTGACTCCACATTATGTGAAGAAGTACTTCCTTTTGTTTGTTTTAAACTTGCTGCCTATTAATCTCATTGGGGGACCCCTGGTTCTTGTGTTATGTGAAGAAGTAAATAACACTTCCTTATTTGCTTTCTCCACACCAGTCATGATTTTATAGACCTCTGTCATATCCCCTCTTAGCCATCTTTTTTCCAAGCTGAACAGTCCCAATCTTTTTAATCTCTCCTCACATGGAAGCTATTCCATACCCTTAATCATTATTGTTGCTCTTCTCCATATTTTTTCCACTTCTAATATATCTTTTGTGAGATGGGGCGACCAGATCGGCACGCAGTATTCAAGGTGTGGGCATCCCATGGATTTATAGAGTGGCGTTATGATATTTTCTAGTTTATTATCTATCCCTTTCTTCATGGTTCCTAACATTCTCTTTGCTTTTTTGACTCCTGCTGCACGTTGAGTGGATGTTTTCAGAGAACTATCCACAATGACTCCAAGATCTCTTTCTTGACTAATAACAGCTAATTAAGACCCCATTGTTTGTTGGGATTATGTTTTCCAATATGTATTACTTTGCATTTATCAACATTGAATTTCATCTGCCATTTTGTAGCCCAATAACCCAGTTTTGTGAGATTCCTTTGTAATTCTTCACAGTCTGCTTTGGACTTAACTATCCTGAGTAAGTTTGTATCATCTGCAAACTTTGCCACCTCACAGTTTATCCCTTTTTCCAGATCATTTATGATTATGTTGAACAACACAGGTCCCAGTACAGATCCCTGGGGAACACCACTGTTTACCTCTCTCCATTCTAAAAACTGACCATTTATTTCTACCCTTTGTTTCCTATCTTTTAACCAGTTACTGATCCATGAGAGGACCTTCTCTCTTATCCCATGACTGCTTAATTTGCTTAAAAGCCTTTGGTGAAGGACCTTGTCAGAGGCGTTCTGAAAGTCCAAGTTCACTGTATCCCTTGGATCACCCTTGTCCACCTGTTTGTTGACCCCCTCAAAGAATTCTACTAGATTGGTGAGGCATGATTTCCCTGGACATCCAGGTTTCCTTCATGACACCAGACCATTCGTGGTTTGGATATAGGTTGCATTTTATCTAGGGCACTGGGTACTATGCAGTGTATTAGACCAGTATACAGCCAGGCACCCAGCATGGGTTTATATGGTAGAGCAGTATTGAATTCTGCAGCAATCTAAATTGATTACAGAATGACTTACAAACCTTCTAAGAATGTTCTCACTGTGGAACTGGAACAAATGCACAATATTTATTTGCCCTCGCGCAAATAAACATAGATGTGACTGATGAGCCTAGGAAAGCAGCGGGAATACCCCATATGCAGCTAGAGGAGGTGGCCTGGCTAGTATCCTAAACCAGTGGTTCTCAAATTTTTTTTTTTTCCCACGGACCACTTGAAAATTGCTGAGGGTCTCGGCAGACCGCTTAATGATCTTTCTGAATGTTGTTTGTACCATTAGCTAACTATTGTAAAGCGCTTTGGATAAAAGCGCTATATAAAAAAACCTTAATAATAATTAAGGTTTTTTTGTTTTACAAATAAAAGCACACAACTCATAGTCTTACCTTTCTAATGTAATTGATGTCCCCTCTGTCCCCTGCTGCAGCAGTCCCTGAGCTGGGGCTGGGAAGAAGGGGTGTCTCTCCCCGGCAGCTGTGAAGCTGGGGAAAGTTGCCTCTTTCTCTGCCCACCGCAGCCCTGTACGTCCCAAACTCCCCCCACCCCTTCTTCTCACCCCACTGCTCCCTCCCACCTACCCTCTATTCTCCCCAAGGCCACCACCTCACCTTACATGTGCGTCTTCTCCAGGGTTCAGGCACCTAATTAGTGGAGCCACGCCTGTGTCCTAAACCCTGCTGGAGTGGAGCTCTGAGGAAGACAGTGGGGTGGAAACACCTGGAATATTAATTCTGGGCTCCATGTTACCTCAGGGATAGTGCAAAACTGGAGAGACTTCAGAGAAGAGCAATAAAAATGATCTGGGGCTGAAGGCAGTGAGTTATAAAGTGAGATTAAAGGAGCTAAGTCTGTCTGATTAGACTGTGGTGACTAAAGAGCGGAACACATTAACAGTCTGCAAAGATCTGAAGGCTGGGAGCACCAGGGATGGAGAGGAGTTATTTATGGTTTGATCCCTGTGTACAATTAAGAATAATGGGATGAAATTAAGGAGGAGGAACTGTAGACTAAATATTGAAGGAAACTTTCTGGATATGAGGTGTATTAAACTATGGAATAATCTCCTCTAGGTAAGGAGTGGGAATGCCATCAGTTGGGACATATAAGACTGGACTAGACAAAGTACTTGACGTGCTCAGAAACTATGGTGATAAATGCGGTATAAGAACCTATATAGTATAGAACAGAACATGTACAACCGGGGACAGCCCTGCACTGTCCCTTGAGATGGACTGGATGATCTAATAGGGATTGTCTGTCTCCAACTTCTGTCATTCTATGACAGGCGGAGGGTTGTCCAGTGGTTAGGGCCCTAGTTTAGGAGTTAGGAGGGCTAGGTTTAATTCCTTGCTATACCAGAGTCTTCACGTGTGACCTTGGGCAAGTCACTTAATCTTTCTGTGCCTCAGTTCCCTGTCTATAAAAGGGGGATAACATCACTGCCCTACCTCACAGGGTGTTCTGAGGATGGGTAGATTAAAGCTTTTGAGGTGCTCAGACCTAGAAGATGGCAGCCCTAGAAGAACCACAGCTAGATAGATGGCAGAGTTCCTAGTGAAAAAGTTCAACTGGTGCATAGGAGGCTATTTCCTGGAGGCAGCCCCTGTGGATAGCAGCAGCCAGGTAAGAGGCCTAGCCCCTTGCTGGTATGTAATAATGCTGTGTGGGAGGCTAGTCTCTATCTGTTGTATAAACTCCCCTTTTTTTAACTGTCACCCCCTCGCTTGCTTTGTTCCCTGGAGAATTGTGAAGATGTCCAGCCCCAATCTGAACATTGTGACACTGCTGGGCAGTGGCTTGACTTACGCTAGCGCTTACCTCTTTGGGATTCCGGAGCAAAGTTTGTTTTCTGGAGCCTCAATGGAAATGCTCATTCAGGTGAGTGAAGTGAACCAGGTGGGTTGATTGTGTTCTTGATTTGCCAGGAAAGGTTTTTAATGGACACACCGCCCCTGCTGAACTGTGATAGTCTCCCTGTCCTGGTTGCCCTGGGCACTGTGTTGAGCTTGTATTTTCACATACGCAAAGAGAAACCAGATACTTCCAGTCTGAATGGCCTCTGTTGTTAGATTGAGAGCAAACAACTAAACAAGAAAGAACATAAGTAAGGTCTCCAGGAGAGAGCACAGTTTGTGTAGCAGCTGCTCCTGCAGACAGGCAAGCAGACTCCTGCACTTTAAAGGAGCAGTACAGAGGGCATGTAAAAACTCAGCAGTTAGTTATCTATATATAGCACAGGGTCCATGGGCAGCAAGAGAATGGGCACAATATCTTGGACACAAATATCACTTGGAAAACTTCATAAAAACTACACTCTGCCTACTTAATTCCTGATTTCTGTCCTGGGTATGGCCACTACCAGCTAGGGACCCAGTGCAGAGCAAACGAGGTGTGTGTGTACGGGGGTGGAGATGAGAGCACTGCAGAGAGAAAGAACATCCAGCTCTCGGAGAAGGCAAACGCTGTGGAGAGAGTAAGAGGCAGGGAGGTTGTGTTCAGCCACCTGGATGAAGGTAATTAGCTGAGATGCCAGCTACTGCTTTATTGATGCTGAAGTCATGTATATGTTTCAGTCACTCTTGTGCTGCTTTGGTCTGTTTGCTCCTCTAACAGTTACTCTTGGGGGAATTCTGCACCACTCAGCATGCAGAATTTGCGCAGAAATTAATATTGTGCGTGCAGAATTTTCTTCTCTCCCCCCCCCCCCCCCAGAAATGGGCCGTAGAGCTGCTGGCTGCCACTAGGGGCTACTGGATCTGGCAGAGCCCAGCTTGCAAATAGAAGACACTGCTGGGGTGGGGGGAGCTGGAAGGTTCCTAGCAGCTGCAGTTCTCAGCATGCCCTGAAGGAAGGAGGCGGCAGCGTGCAGGAAACTCCACACAGGCCTGGGACCCAGCATCAGGCTGTTTCTCCTTCTGGATCCCTGGGCTGTGGAGGGGATGGGGTGCAGGTGTCTAGGCGGGGTGGGTGCCTTGTGATTGGGCTCTGCGGGGCGGGAGCAGAGAAACAGAAACTAGGTTGACAGGAGTTTCTTTAATTCTACTCCTGGGGGAATTTGTGTGTCTGTGTTGTGAAAGACATACTTGCTGACAGGAATTTTGAAATAAATTACAAAAATAATTGAAACTGGCTTGATTATATAGTGTTATTTTGATAAATAAAATGCGCAGAATTTTGCAGAATTTTAAAATATTGTGCACATAATTTTTAATTTTTTGGTGGAGAATTCCCCCAGGAGTAAACAGTAGCTTTTGGTTCCTCCACAGACTGGCAGAAAAGGAAGGGATTGCATCTTCATAGCCTGCTCCTGGCTCGTTCTGCCTCAGATACGCATGCTGGGTGGCTAGTAGCTGCTCCTGATGGTGACACTGGGCACAGCCCCTGCCCCAGGGTGGATAGTGCCACCTCCCAGCCCTGTGGTCCTGTCCAATAACATGAGCTCTACGGGCAGCAGCTTTGCTATTAAACTGGTGTCTTTTTTTTTTTTTTTTAATTGGGAATTCCTGAGGATGGAAGGCCACTGCCCACTGTGGTGTCCTGATTGGGAGACCTTCTGTACTAGGTTTGATTGGAGTTCCTCAGCCCAGAGTTTTCTGTCTACCAGGCATGGACTGGCTGGCAGATATGGGGTCCCTATTTACTAGTTTTCCTTTCCTTTCTGTGGGTGCTTGGCCAGGGAAGGGGGCAGAGCTCCCTTGGGAGCAATATGGAAGCCCAGCAGGGAAAGTGCTACTTGTACCTGCCGGGTTTTGCTGCCTGGTAACAGGAACCTCCAATCCCATCTCTCACTCTCTGCCTCCTGTCTGCAGGTGAGGCTCTGCTTGCTGTGTGTTGGGAGCTCCCTGGTCTTCGGGCCCATCCTAGGCAAAAGCTGGCGGTTGTACAAAGTGTTCACACAGCGCGGTCCAGAAAAGAGGGTGGTAAGTACTCGCAGTACATGCCCCGTGCACTGGAACACAGAGGCTCCTCACCTGTGAGGTGCTGGGGCTCTCCGCATGGGCTGCACTGAGAAGCAAAGGGAAATGCTTGACAAAAACCATACTCTACAAGGTCCATGAATCATTTGCAGAATGTGGATGGGCTTGAAATGAGAGAGAATAGGGAATGCCGGGACGCATAGGATCGACAGTGGGAATATAGCGCTTTAGGCACTTAGATACCAGCATCACAGGCACAGAGTAAAACCTAGCTAGACCGGGCCCCATTCCCCACTGCCTTGTGCAGTCATTTACACCTGTGAAAAGCAGGGGTAAAATGCTACCAAATCAGAATAGTGGAAATGACACGAGCAGCAAGGCAGTGGAGAATCAGGCCAATAGAACAGAGAGGAGGCAGGAGGAGTTTAGATACCTGACTTATCTAAAGCATTTGTTCTCCTGCCAGGTGGGGCATGCCCATCTGGTGATAATCACTGGTCCCTTTGTGAAATGAGTTGATGGTTTCTTACACTGTCCAAGTGTCCCCATCACAAAACCCACCAGCAGGATTGCCATTTGTAGGTCCTCTTCTTGTTAATCGCACATCAATGAGATCATGGAGACAGAACTCCCTTCTCACTCCTAGAGGGGTCTTCTTTAGTGAAGCATTGAATGAAGGAAGTTTGCCTTGCTGCTATCCACGCTTTCTGCTCATCCTGTGAATAGAGGTTGCCAGACTCCAGGAGTGTTGGGTTGGCACCTTCTACCAGCACTAAATTCACACACAAATATTTTAAGAAAGAAGAAAATACATCTCTTACAAAAGAAAAAATATCTGAAAATCACTTAGTACCAGCTTTTTCCAGCACACCCTCTGCAGATTTTGGTGTCATATGAAATTGCCAGTTTCTGCTGCTGGGGAAAACCCCAAGCCCGAGCTCAGGTCATGGTAGGTAGAATAAAAATATTTTCAACTGTCCTTTAAGCAAAGACCTCTGGGTGCCCTACCTTTGCTGGCTGGGACTGAAGTTTCTTTATAACTAGGGTGACCAGATGTCCCTATTTTATAGGGACGATCCTGATATTTGGGGCTTTTTCTTCTATAGGCGCCTATTATCTCCCACCCTGTGACCCGATTTTTCACACTTGCTGTCTGGTCACCCTATTTACAACAGAATTATCCAACCAGCCCTATTGCAGGGCATTGCTCATGTATCCTCTGGGGGTGGGATGTAAATCAAGTGTCTTTTCCAGAGTTCACTCTCTGGAAAAAGATACCAGGAGGCCGAACTGCCAAAGCAAAAAAAAAAGCCTCCCGGACTGTGCCGCCCCCAGAATGGACGGAATGCTGCCCCCCTTAGCATGTGCTTCCTGAGGCACGTGCTTCCTGGAGCCGGCCCTGCCAGAGCTCAGTCTCTGGGTTGGTGGCCTAGCACTTAGTTTTCAGCACCACTGGGGGGAGGCCTTAAGCTCAAACATCTGGATCTTGTTCCCAAACTTTGTTTTAATGATGATACATCCACGCTTCAGAATTTAGACCTGGATTTGGAACAATTCTAATTTTTGGGAGGTAAGAGAAAGAGTCAGATCCAGGGATTTGGATCAGATCCTTAAAGAGAGAAAGCTCTTTGTGAGATTTGGTCTGGATCTGGGTTTGGATCTCCAATCATACCTGTAGTTTGGAGCTGTTTGGACCTGGGTTTTTCTTCACAGCCATTTTTGGTTTTTCTAGTTATTTTTAATATAAAAACGAGTGAAACAAATGTCAGCAAGTATTCCTGACTCCCCTCTCCTGGTGCAACCACTTCAGGAAGGGCTGGAGCAGACCCTCTTTCTGCTGGGGGAGGGTTCTGAAGACCTCTGTGCAGCACAGGACAAAAGGGGGCATGCCAGCTGTGAAGAATGTGGGAGTTATCTGTATTGATTTTATGAATGTTATCTATAGATCTGTGTGGACTTGGGGGTTATTTTGTTGCTGTGCAAAGGGGAACGAAGGTGCTAAATCAGTTTGAGCTAACTTTGGACCGCATGTACCAAAGGCTACTGGGTGTAGACAGCCATAGGCAGACATACAAGGGAGGAGATAATGCCTTTGACGTTTACCTCCACAAATTGGGATTTGGCTAGTCCTGCAGTCTGAGGTTAGTCTCCAGCTTGAAATCCCAGGGCTTTGAGGTGGGAACTTTCAAACAACAAGATTTGAAGCAGTTAAAAAACAGCCTCAGAGGAAAGGAGAGACAGCGGGTCAACAGGGAAACTGACTGTAACATAGTCTCCAGGTGCTGGGGTCCCAAGATAAATGGGGGGCCTACCTAAACATGCAGGTAAGGCCAAGCTTAGGTAAGACAATATGTGTATATCGGCTTTTGTTATTTTTAACCTTTTTCTTTCTGCTTGCGATGTCCCTATGGATAAATAAACCATACTCTGTTTTGGAACAAGCTGTTTTCTGTCACTGTATTCACTGCTCCCAGGGAGGATTCTAGAGCAGGAGCAACACCAAGTTGGACCTGCTGCACATAATATGGTTGAGAAACAGGAGGCGCTGTCAAAAATGGTCCATTTTAAATCAGTGGGGTGAATTGTGGGATTCCACTCTGGGGGAAGGGGCAGTATAGACCTGTCATTTGAAAGAGCCCACGAAGAGCCACAGAGGTCACAGGTGCAGCTCATCCCTGAACCATAACACTGACCCTTCTGTGTGTTGCAGATTATCAAAGACCTCCAGCTGCTGGTGGTGGTGGTGGTGCTGGTGCTGGCAGATGCCATGCTGCTCACAACATGGATTGTCTCTGATCCAGTTCAGTGTTTCCAAAGCTTCAGTGCATCCCTGAGGGTAAGAGGACAATAGCAAGAGGCTGAACACTGCACCTTTGTGTCTGTCATGCTATGATTCAGCCCAGCAGATCTCTGCAGGCATGAAAGATGGAAGGGGTTGTTTTAGAGAAGTTTCTAAGCCACACATTTTGGAGCTGATCTTCCTCAGAGGTGTGAGGTGTTGTAAACTGGGGTTAGGGTTGGACCCTTATGGAGACAGAGGCCATTTGCGGAGTTCCAGCCAAACATGCCTGAAGCTGGACAGGAGGATCTGGTTCCAGAGCTTTGATTTGCTACCATTATAAGTTCTAACCAATGCCCTGTCTGCTCTGCAGAGAGCATGACCTGGATTCTGCAGCTCTCCAGCATGGGAGACTGGCGAGTCTGTGGCAGGTGCAGAGAAATTTGAAAACTGAAGCTTAATGAGCATGTTGGCAGATGAATACCGAAGCTGGGTATCTTTCCTCCTTGAATTCTCTGCTCTCAATAGCACTTTCCCAGTCGTTAGACAAGCTTTCACATTTCCACTTTGAAATTTGTGCTTAGACACCCCCTAAACCATGTATCCACTTGTCTGTTTGTCCATCCCTATGGGCTGGAGCAGGAGCCTTCATTTCTGTGTTCTGACTGCCTCCCAGGTGACTGACAAGGGCATGACCTGTTCGGTGGGTAGGATGCAGTTCTGCGCGTCTCTCTACTCCGAACTTTGGCTCATTCTCATTTTAGGGTTTAAGGTATGTAACCTCTCTATTCATGCCTGCATCTCATCTCACCTCCCTCCAGTCTAGCTACAAAATGCTGCTGCTGCTGCTAAAATTCTCTTCCTCCCCTAATACTCTGGCCATTTTACTCCCTTCCCTGGCTGCCTCTCACCTTCAAATTCAAGGTTCTTGTGCTCATCTTGAAGGTTCTTCCCATTCCCATTCAATTCTGCTTCTGTGTTCTCTTTCGCTGTTACCCATCTCCCCTGCCAAGACTCCCTCACAAAAGTCCCCTTTGTATCTTTCTCTCAGTCTCATCTTCATGCTTTTTTCCTTGCTACCCGTTATGCTTGGAACCATCTCTCTCTCTTTGTTTGCAAAACAACATCTCTCACCTCATTCAGATCTCTCCTTAAAACTCACTACTTCCATGAACCCATAGACAAACTGCACAGCTGGGGTAGGGGACCCTGAGTTTGTGCAACAGAACAGTATTAATAATAACCATTTAGGTTTTGTCTACATGGGGAAACTTACTAACATAATTATACCAGTTTAATTATACTGCTGTAGTTATACAGGTTTGACTTCCTGTGTGGCCATTCCTATTGTAGAATAAGAGTGCCACGCAGGGAGTAGTACTGACATAGCAATATAATTACAGTGGTAAATTTCCCTGTGTAGACAAGATTTTAGTTCTTACATAGCACTTTTCATTTGTAGACCTCAAAGGGTTTTACAAATATACATTAACCCCATTTTACAGGTGGGGAAAACTAAGGCATCCAAGGGCCAGATTTAAAAAAGTATTTAGACATTGCTGAGGTGCTTAGGAATTTAGATCACGGTATCCAGGAGCCTTAGGCAGTGTCTAGCCTTCAGCCGCTGCAGCCGCGCCACTGTAAGGTGCGCAGTGTAGCTGCTCTTTGTCACCAGGAGAGAGCTCTCGCAGTGACAAAATAAAACCACCCCGAACGAGGGGCAGTAGCTTCAGCACCAGGAGTGTGGCTCCTGCTGACAAAGTGCTGGCCACACCGGCGCTTTCTGTCGTTCAGGGGGGTGGTTTTTTTCACACCCCTGAGCGACAAAAGTTTTAACAATGGAAGTGCAGTGTAGACATAGCCTTAATCTCATATTCAAAAGGGATTTAGGCATTTATGATCCAAAACCCCATTGGCAGACTGATTGGCTTCTATGTGCAAGTCCCTTAAATACTCAAGATATAAGCAATTACTTGGCTGCTCTCCTTGATATCATATGTGTTGATCATCTACATCAGCTACTTTGCTCCTGTTCTGTATTAAATTTTCCTCAAATCCAGAGGGATTATCTTTACAGTCATTGGCCTCTATGAACTCTTACTGTTCTTGCTTTTAAAAATAAAATATTCTCTTTCCTGATGCCAGCTGCCCATGTTTAATAATTCACTGAGCCTGTCTCTGGTCTCATCTGCAGGGTTATACACCCATGTAGCTCCATTGTCTTCCCTGGAATTAAGCCTGATTTACACCAATGTAAGTGAGAACAGAATCAGTCCCTTTGTGTACATATGTCACTCCTTATCTTCAAGGGCATTAACATTCTCAACCCCTTGGGAGGCAGTTCAATATTCTATCCCCATTTTACTGGCACAGAAATGGAGTGACTTGCCCAAGGTTGCACATAGAATCAGTAGCAAAGCCCTTTCTAGAACCCAGGAGTTTTGAATCTGTCCTGTGCTTGTTCCATTAGAGCAACATCCCAGTTTGTCACAAGATGGTACCTTAATCTGTCCCCTGGATATTGTTGCCAGGACAATTATATAGTTTTAAATGGGACATAGATGGCTGCCTATTCTGGCTCAGGGGATTAGAAATTGGCTATAGAGCTTTTCACCTTTTTGTCACGAGTTCACAGGTAGCTTGTGACTGAAAACTGTGATAGTGCAATGTCTGCTTGATGGTGTGTATGAAATTAATTTGAGTCTCGGTCCAGTTCCTAGTGAGACAGACATCAACACCGCAGAAGCACCATCAGAACTGAACTAGTGGCAATCCCAGCAGAGAGGCCACCAGTAGTCATGGTCTTCAAAGCGGAACTCCCTTCTTGCCCATAAAGATGGACTCTCCAGGCTGATGAGCATCCAGCCTCCCGGCAGGCTCATGCTCATTACAAGGCATTGTGAGGGGGCAGTTTGCACTGTCACTATTCCTGTTCTGTGGGCAGAGTGTTGATTGACTGCGTGCAGGGGTGGCAGGTTTGTATATTTTTTGATGGTGCCCAGAACGGGTCAAAGTTCCGCCCCTCCCCCGACACCTGCCTTGTAAGCCAATATATATATATATTTTAAAATAATGTAAAAATGTGAGGGCTCTGGGGTGGGGCTGGGGATGAGGGGCTTGGGCAGAGGGTTGGGATGCGGGGGTGTGGGCTGTGGGGTGGGGCCGGGGATGAGGGGGTTCACAGTGCAGGAGGGGGCTCAGTGCTGGGGCAGAGGGTTGGGCTGTGGGGGGTGAGAGCTCTGGCTGAGGGTGTGGGCTCTGGGGTGGGGTGGGGCCGGGGATGAGGAGTTTGGGGTGCAGGCAGGCTGCCCAAGGCTGAGGCCAGAGAGGAGGACTCCCTCCAGCCCTCTCCCTGCTAGCAGCACACTCACCTCACACCACTGTCACTGCACATGCTCCTAGGACCCCTCTCAGGTCCAGGAAGCCCCCTCACCTCCCCTGTGGTGGGTGCCATGCCGGGGGGGCTGCCATCACATGTGTGCCTCCTCCTCTGCTGCTGCCCCTCACTGTAGCCTCACTGGGGGTGGGGGATGGGGCTGCCCCTTGCCCAGCATGGGGCAGGAGCGGTGACTGTGGGCGGGGAAGCCCCCTGTGCTGGTGGAGGGTCCCACTGCAAAAGGGAAGAGTCCGTCCGTCCGAGGTGGAAGGGCAGGGGCAGGGTCAGCCTGCCCTGGCACTAGTGGTTGGGGGGCACTAGGACCCTGTAGTGGCAGTTGATGCCGGGAGCCAGCAGAGCGCAGCGCAGAAATGCAGGGGGCAGCAGTCTGCTGCCCAGGGTGCAGGCAGGGACGCGCAGAGGAGGCGTGTGGGGGCGACAGGCAGGACCGGGGGAGAGACCCGGCCCCAAACATTGGTGGAGCCAGGCCCCCATGCCCTGAATATTGCTGGAGCGTGGGCACCACGGTCCCATATAACTCGCCGCCCCCGACTGCGTGCTCCCTTCAGCACCTTCCACCAACACTCAGGAAATTTTACAGAAGAGAAGAGAAAATAATTGTACTTTTACAGGCCAATAGTTTCCCAGAGCTTTCCTTAAAATATGCACCATTTTCTGCTCTTTCTCCAGTCCACTATTTCCTGTTTCTTCCTCTCTTGCCACTTTTTTTTTTTTTTTTTCAATTTACAGATGGCTCCTCTCTGTTTTCTTGGAGTTAGACTCATCGTTCTTTGATGGTAGAACTAATTTCTTCTGTTTCTTTTTCTTCCTTTAAGGAGTTTCTGTCTGTCAGTCTTTGGTGTTCTTTTTCCAGGACTCCTTTCCATTTTGGGCTCCTTTACAATTCTTACTATTGGTTCTGATCAGCAGCACCCTCTGTCAATCTAATCCTAGACTCCCCCCTCACAATTCTACTAATACTTCTCAGTCTTGACCTGCAGCACCCCCTATTATTCCAATCTTGCCCCCGTCTCCATCCAGCTCTGCCTATGCACCTCAATTCTGACCTGCAGCAACATGCTGAGTATTTGCTGCCGAGCTACCATATCAAACTGAATTTCTGCATTATAGATCAAAGAGTGTTAATTAAAATTGCACTGAATGTATCTGAGCTTCATTGGCTCAGTATGGGTCGGGGGAAAGACTGTGACATACAGTAATTTTCCTCACTCTGGAAATCTGTAAAACCTCTTCTCCTAAACCAAACCCCTTATCCCTATTTTCTGATTCCAGAGCATCCTGTTGATATATGGGACGTACCTGGCTGGTCTGACAGATAATGTCAGTGCTCCACCAGTGAATCAGTCCTTGATCCTCATTGTTGGGGTCAACCTCATTTTCCTTGCTGCTGGGACAGTTTTTTTAGTTAACTGGTTTTTCTACACTTGGCACAACCTGGTCTTTGGTTTTACATCTGGAGGCATCTTCATCTGTACGACCACAATCAATTGCTTCATCTTTGTTCCACAGGTATGAAACAGACTGTGTTCTAAGGGCCTGGCCTGATAGGTCTCCTCCGATATGAGCACACGTAGATAATGTGTTCTGAAATGCTCACTCTCTTTTTCTTCTGGGATAGCACAACAATACAAATACACAAAGTCTGGGCGGAAGCTCCAGCTGGCTCAGAGGCTGGAGTTGTGATATGGAGCCTTTCATCTTTAACTGCTGGTCATCAGGTCAAATCCAACCAAGGTGGTAGCAACTAAAAAATCATTCCAGTCTGTTTGCTAGTCAGTGGCTTGTGTGAAATGAGTTTTGGGCCTCTGGTTTTAAGCATTTATATTACACTCATTTATACCAGACTCCTTGGGCTTGGTTCCTTCTTGACTGAAAGCTAAGAATCTGGAAGAGAAAGTGGTGTTTTGGGAAAGGAGGTGGTATGCTGTACTGCTGCTTCCTTCCAAATCTGAGCCCTGCAAACAATGCAGGAATCCCTTCCTTACAGGACATACCAGACTGGAATGTGTTTGCCGAGCACCCCAGAAGGGGTTAGGGGAGGAAGTTGGGGTTTATCCCTGTCCTTACATTCCTGGGGATCTGTGGTGTCTGCAGAGCGCACAGGACCTCAGGTCTGCAATTTTTTTCCAGTAAATTAAACCTTGCACTTCAGGTTTTTGAATACTATTTCAATTAAATGTTGATAAATAGTGACTAAAATATCACCCAAAAAAGTGACACTGCGTTCTCCTGTTTGGACCAAAGTGGCTCAGAAGCTGAAGAACTGAGCCAGACCTTGTGGGATTTGAAGCTCTGGTTCCAGGGAGTTTGGACAATCACAGTAACCACATGGCCTCCATCCACGAATCCACAAGACCACTTTCCTTCCAATTCCTCCTGCCATTCCCCCAAAATATCCAGGGTAACTCACACCACCATCTACTTAATCCCCAAGTCCATAGCAGCTCTATCCTTCTGGTCAACCCCCAAGAATCCAGTAGCTATGCGTCTCCTCCCAGTCCTTAATGGTGCCTCCTTTCCCTCATGTTCCTGGTGTTCTGACCCCTCCTCCACTTCCCACAGGGCCCTGGTGTCTCTGCTAATCTCCTCCTCTCCCCCTTTCCTCTCTGTGGCTCTGCCCCTTATTTATGGGGTTTGGTAAAAGAAGTAGCCACTGCCATCTGCTTCTCCCCTGGGTAGGTGACCACCTCCCCACATATTGCTCCCATAGCAAAGCCAGGGTGCTCTAGGAGCCATCAGAGGAGTTTGTGGAGTGGGAGAGGAGCAGGCAGATGGGCGAGAGGCTTCAAAGGAGACAGTAGTTGTTTTTCTAGCTCTCTGGTAGCTGTGGGCTGTTCCTGCCATGGGAGGGGTGAATTTGGCAGTTTTCCCCACCCTACTAGTCCTCTGCTCTCCCCTCCTCTGCCCTGACAAGCAGCGATGGGAGGGGCAGCCCTTGGAGCCACCCCTAGACTTGTGACTACCAACCGCCACTGGATTTGGTCAATATGATACCCCTGCAGGGAATACTGGTGTTTGAATCAGAGGTCATAATACAAGAGAGTGAGCCCAGCACTATACATGGGTGCAAAGGGTCCATCAACGGGCAGTTGTGCACATGGACTTGGACAACGGGATTGGTTACTGCTGGTGAATCTAATCTGTTCTGCTGAGGTTCTTATACCACACTCATCACCATAGTACTGAGCACCTTACAGCCTCTACTCCATCTCTCTTGTCCTTCTCTCTCTCTCTGCCATAGTGTTCCTCTTCCAGAGAAGCAGGTCAGTGAGCGAGCCTGCGTGCTGCAATGCAGGCAGGCAGCTTCACCGGGCTCTGATGCTTCCTGGGCTGACAGTGGGTTTTGCTGTCCCCTGGGATGTCTGCTCTTCTCCACACTCAGATAGTAAAGCCCAGCTCTCCAGTGTGGGAGGGGGAGGAGCGGGAGCTATTTTAAGAAAAGCTATTGACAGGGCTTCCTGTGTATTTCAGGAGGAATCTGATGTGCTAGGCCACAGTCTGTCTGTGTTAATGGATACAATCTGCAGGTTGCTATAAGAAGAGAGAAAAGAAGAAATGGATGATGGTTGGTTTCTATATTGGTTAAGGAGTTGAGGGCTCAAGGGAATGAGCCAGGGAGGGAGGAACAGAGATAGAACTGTCTTAAACCAGGCCCAGGAAAGAGTGGGTCTGTACGAGTGCATTTGCCAGCACCCCTCAATCTTGACCTAAAGCCCCCCCTGCTACTCTGTCTGTGAGACCCACACAGCTGCACCAAAACACCTCAGTCCTAACCTACAGAACCTCCTGCTCTTTCTGCCTACCCACAGCTCATTCCTGCTCTGCATGATGATTCCTCCCATCTGGTACTTGCATCACTCCCCAAGCCCAGTTCTGTCCTCAGTGAAATATGGAAGCTACAGAGAGGGGTGACAAATACCCTTCTGTTCTGTTCAGCCAGATGGTGAGGCACTTTGGCTACCTTACTTTGTGTTCCCCACCTTGAGGCCCTTCTGTCTCAAACACTAAAATCTGCTACTCCCTAAAGAATCCACCCAGATAGTGCTTTCCCCTCCTCTAGTGCCCTCACTCCTGAGCTTCATCAACATGAATTAAACTTCACAGTCCTGGGGAGGTCTGTGAGCCCCATTCTACAGATGGGGAAATGGAAGCACAGTGAGAGGCAGCAGTTTGCCTGAGCCCACACAGCAAATTCATGTCAGAGCCAGAATATAACCTGGAACTTTTGATGTTCTGTTTCCATCTTCTACCACTAGATGACAGTTCTCCCTATAAAATCACCTGAGTGAACCCTGCCTTCGCTCCTCTCTCTTCCTTCCCCAGATTGGGTAGTCTGTCTCCCTGGGCTGTCAGTTCAGTATGGTGCATGCTGCATTGTTACCTTCCACCTGCTCTGATGAGGACACTGGTGGTCAAATTATGAGGAAGAACAGGAGGAGGAGAATATGTTGCTGTGAAAGCAATTGATCAAGACAGTGGAGTGGGGACCAGATCATTGGAGCAAGATTCCCGGGACAAGGGAAAAATTAACTAAAGGGGTTACAGAGCCTATCACTTTAGGGTGTCTCTTTTAATCTGGATTAGGTTAGTAGTGCCAAAGGTCATCTCTGATGGCCCATGAAAAATTAATTAGTGGACAACAGACCACATCACAAAAGATACCATCACAACTGATGCTTGCAGTCTCAAAGGGGAAAGCACTGAATGGACCACTGAGTTCCCCTTTCACTCCTAGGGAAGGTATCTTTTGTTTATGACTGAGGCACATGGATATGGGTGGAATAGAGGAAAGTTGACCTGCTGTTGCTTCCTGGGTAGTTCATGTTCTCTGGTTAAAGGCAGTCACTTTCCAGGGCTGTTGATCCAGTGCCTTTCACCAGCACTATATGCATGTAAACATTTTTTTTTTAAAGTTAGTGCAATTTTTAAAAAATACCTGTTTAAGATTCCATATCATAACAGAAGTACATCAAATAATGAAGTGCAGAGAGAGGGTAAATCAGGTGTTCCTCTTTATTCTCATAATACAGGATTAATACAACCCATTTAAAGAAAAAGCCCATTGTATGATTAACCCATGGAACTCACTGCCACTAGTTATCACAGAGGCCAAGAACTTAGGAGGATTTTAAAAGGATTGGCGTTTAAATTGATAATGAAAACATCCACAGTTGCTATCTGTGATACATAAATGTATAAACCCTCATTCTGCAAGGCAAAAGCCAACTGCTGACAAGGGTTAGGCAGAAACGTTTGCAATAAGCAAATTATTCCATAATTGTCCATTACAAGGTTTCTTGCACCATTCTGTGAAATCCTTGGTACTTGCCATTGTTGGAGACAAGATAGTGGACTGGGTGGACTAGGGCTGGCAATTCTTATGTTCCTCTCAGTAGCAGAATTCATGTGAAAACTGAAGCATAACAAGTAATTACATTTTATACCCAACTATTTGTGAATAATGCCCACCTTTATTTCTTCCTGATATTGTGAGGTCAGGTCAGGTGCCTGTTTCTTCTTCAGGACCTCATGTCCTCAATAACTTTGTCTAGGGAGGGCTGGAAGTTGCTCTGTGATAGATCAGCTGTGTCAGGAATCAGTTGCTGCAGTGGAATTGTCCTGATTAGCTAGACTGTAAGCTCTTTGAAACAGGGAGCAGATCCTCTCGGTAAAGTGCCTGGCATTCTGTTGGTGCTATTCAAATAATAATATCTTTTCAAGTAGTGAAGGAGAAGCTGATTTCCAGCTATTGAGCTGCACCATGCAATTTATCATAGAGTTCCTGAATGCACAGTTGTTCTGTTGCTGATCTGAGAGCTTGAGCTTTTTATCTAGCTCAAGCTTTGTAATTCACCTTTTGTTTTGTCGGCTTGATTTTCCTAATAGTTTTGCTCTTCCATCATTCATCTGAAATAGATGAACAGCTGGAGCCTGAATGCACTAGGTTTTCATTCTGATACCAGTGAAAAAAAAGCTGATATTGAGTGGTATTGGTTTTCAACATATCATTCATGATTCAAGATTAAGAAAGTGTGTGTGAGACATTATCTTTGTCTATTTCTGACTCAGGGGGCCCTGGTTTACAACACAGTTAAAGACTGTAGCATAGGCAGGATCTAAAAGTCTACACAAGCAGCCAAAACCAAAGGCTACACAGGGATGGGGGTGGGGGGTGAGGGGAGGATCAAGGCGCGCGTGTGTGAATTTACCCCTTTGTCTCTGTCTCTGTGCATGTCTGTGTCACGCCCTCTCTTTGTCTCTCCCTGCTCTTTGTGTGTGTGTGTGTGTCTCTGTCTGCATCTATCTGTCTGTCTCTCTACGTGTATATATATTTCATGTGTATATAATGGATGTTTGCACTCAACAGCTCAGGCAGTGGAAAGCCTTTGAGGAAGAACAGAACCAAACCATTAGCCACATGGCAAAATATTTTTCCAGCCCCAGCAAGAGCTTCCACTCCATGTACAGTGAAGAGCAGATCTGCCAGCTGATAGGGGAGAAGAACTCCATGCAACGGCTGCTTACTGAGGTAATCTGCACTCACAGGCAGCTCGTGCTAGTGGAAAGAGCAGTCCCAGCCATTGATCTCCCTCTGGCTCAGTGGCCAGCAGCTGTTGTCCTCCCTCTGCTGTACTCTCTCCCCGCCTCCTGCTTTGTCTGCTGAAGGATTTGTAGGTTAGAATACCCTCTGTCACAAATCGATCAAAATGGAGATTTCCCGTTGCATCAGCTTCCCTCAAGAAATAATACATGGAAAGGAATTTTTTTAAATGATTTTACATCTTTTTCCCAGATTTATCAAACCTGATGCATAAATTAGGGCAACTGGCAGAAAACTGGCCTGATTTTTTGGAGCTCACACAAAGATCTAATTTAGAGGGGATGCGTCCTATCCCAAAAGGTCTCCAGCTCCCACTCCCTTTCAGCTTTCTCCAAATTATACCACCAGAAGTGCTTTGGCTGTTAGAACAACATTATGTTCCAATGTAATTGGTGCAAATGTTTCTATATGCAATCTCTCAAATACCCACATCTTGCAAATGTTCAAGGACATGTTGAGGTGCAGCTAGGAAAGGAACAGGTTGCACATGCTTCACGTTTCATTTTAAAGATATGTGATTCTGCTATTTCAAACTATAATTATTTAAAATGTATAAGCTAATAGGGTAGAACTGTGCAGGACTGGAATTTTAGAAGCTAGAATATCAGGGTTGGAAAGGACCTCAGGAGATCATCTAATCTAACCCCCTGCTCAAAGCAGGACAAATCCCCAAACTTTTTTTTTTTACCCCAATTCCCTAAATGGCCCCCTCAAGGATTGAACTCACAACCCTGGGTTTAGCAGGCCAATGCTCAAACCACTGAGTTGTCTCAGTTCTATATGGAACTTTGAATGATTGTATCTGGATTCTCCGATCTGTACAAAAAAGTGCCATTTCTGTACTGCAGTGTAATGGTTTGCTTTCCAGTAAGTAGGCCCCAGTGGAGCAATTTTTTTCCTGCTACATTTTCTTAATGTCCCACTTTTTTGTCTCTAAGACATTCATCTATTCTATATAGACAGCTCAAAGACCAGGTCTAGACTCACAAATTAAGTTGCTCCAGCTACATCGCTCAGGGGTGTGAAAAATCCACACCCTGAGCGTCGTAGTTAAGTCAACCTAACCCCCGGTGTAGTCAGCACTAGGCAGGGGAGCTGGAACAGTTTTTATAGTAGGGGAGCTGAGAGCCATTGAACCAAACTGTAAACGCTGGATATGATGGAAACCACTTCAAGTCAGGGGGTGCAGCAGCACCCCCAGCACCTCTAGTTCCCGCACCTGCAGTAGGTCAATGGAAGAATTCGTCTGTTGACCTAGCTATTGCCTCTCAAGGAGGTGGATTACCTAGGCCAATGGGAGAACCTCTCCCGTCACTGTAGTAAGTGTCTGCACTGCAATTGTGCTGCTGTAGCGTTTCAAGAGTAGACAAGCCCAAAGACTGCCACTCTAGCATTTCCTCTGAAAAACAGACTGACTTCCTGACCTGTTTGCCTTTAAATCCTCAACCTTAATGCAGTATTAGCATTGTTTTCTGCACCAAATTTGATGTATTTATTAATTTTTTTATTTGTTACAGAAAAATGCTGTGATCGAAAGCCTCCAGGAGCAAGTGAACAATGCTAAGGAGAAGCTGATGAGGCTGATGTCTGCAGAGTGCAGCTATGATTTGATGGGCCTCGCTGTTCCTTCCACATCCTTCTCCATCTTGCCTCAGAACACAGGTAGCCATGCTGAGTCCAGTGGCTGTGCCATAGAAGCTGAAGGGCTGCATGGAGACAATTTTCCTCCTGGTCAAGAGCAGAACCCTTGGCACTGTCCCAGTCTCCCAGATACACAGTGCAGTCCAGTGTCTGTTGGCAAACAAGTTTGTGTTGGTATCACCCAGAACCATAAACATATAAAGCACCAAAACACTTCACCAGAAGATCTTAGTTGCTATGAGGCACTGTTTTGTAACCCTATGGACATCTCCAAATACAGCTCTAAGGATGTCCAAGAGCAATGGAGGCCTCCAAACAACAAGAAATGTATCGACAATCCACCAATACCATTGAGCCAGAATCTCTCAGCAGTTGATGGGAGAGCAGAGCAACCAGAGAGCTCAGCAGCAACCAAAGAGCAGCCCTCAAAGGTCAGTGAAAAGTTGCAGGAAATCTTGCAAGAGCTGAGCATTGGCGGCATAGTTAGTGCCCAGGCATCACCCAGGGGGCCTAGGCAACCCAGCCACAATGCAGAACATGAAAAGAGTGCAGCCTGGAGATCCTGGGAGAGTTACACAGGCATCTGCACTTACCTTAGTCCTTACAGGACAAGACGGCAAAGAAGAAGAATCCCAGTCCATCCACCTTCCACATGCTTTCCTGCGTCCACGACCCCACAAGCGTGGAGTCTCACAAACAAGGCAGTCAGCAGGACACAGAGCGGACAGAGCACTTGGAGCCGTCATGGATTAACACAAACATCTCTGGATAAAGCAGGTGACACCAGTGATGGAAGGTTCCTCTATCAGCCATCACCCTCCTCATCAGTCATCGACAAAATGTGCAGCTTCCAGCTGAACCATAGGAAGAACTGGCCTGACGAACAAAGCCAGGAAGGGAACGGCCAAGTTTCAAACAAACACCAAGGCTCTGCCCAAGTGAAGAACTACAATGCTCTGCTGTATCCCTCCAGTCCCCGCAGCCTCCAGCAGCAGCAGGGGGATGCTGGGAGGGACCTGGAACAACCCCTTGTGCCCTCCCTGTGCCTTTATCCAGACTCTGACTCCAGTAGCAGCTCAGAGGAGACGTTCAGCTGCTGCCACAGGCCTCACTGTGAAATCTGCTTCCACAGCCCTGGGGACTCCAGTGACAGCTGCACCACTGACACAGACCCAGAGCCTGGCGGGTTCCTAGCCCACTGGGCAAAGCTTTATGGCAGGCCTCAGCCCATCGTGAACTTCAAAGATGATCTGAAACCCACGTTGGTGTAAATGTAAATGAAGACATCCTATTCCAGAGGCATCCCCCCAGACAAGTTGTATTTTAAACAGCATGGAAGGAACGCACCATCTGAGGGAAGTGGGTTGCTCAGAGAACTGGGAATGGGATATAAAGGCCCAGATTCACAAAGCTGCTTAAGTGCCTAGTTCCCAGTGAAATTAATGGGAGTTAGGTGCCCAAGTACCTTTGTGAATCTGGGCCAAAGCCTTTACCTGTCTAGGATGCTAATTCAGATCCAGTCTAGGTCAGGAGTGACTGACAATCACAACCATCTGATAGCTGGTTAGTGGTATTATTGAAATGAGTTGGCGGTTTTAGTCTAGTTGCTATGGACAGCTGCCCACATCACATACAAACTCATCACACTAATTGGCCTTCTTGTCAGCACTCTGAGCAGGGAGGTCAAGGATTGAATTGACCAGGCTGACTGTACTACCCTCCCATCCTAGAGGGCTCCTTCTGGGTCGGAGGTGATTTGCACAGCTGCGGAGCAGTGTATGGGGAAGACTTGAATAGCTTTGACCCATGCTCTTCCTGCTCTGTACAGCACACAGCCAAACAGAGACCTTCAGTCCCCCAGAGCTGTCAATGTGGAACCTTTCACCAACATTGCATTCAATTCGAATTTGTAAAAAAGAAATGTGGAATTATTTTCACCTTGGCATTCAGCCTTAATGAGCTAGTCTCTCAACACAGCAAGAATCTGGGGGTGGCAGAAAACACTAGACTTCCTATTTTTGTTTTGTTGTCTCTGAGCAAGCTAATGAAATCCAAGGCTGACTTCTCCAGATCTGACTTTGCATTTCACTCAGTTTAAATATACAGCAGCAGGTAGATACTGAGCAGAACTGAAGGGGGAAAGCAGAAAAAGCTTGACAGCACTGCAGACGATTTTTTAAAATTGGGTTTGTGTCCTTTTGTGCTTCTTTATGGTGGACACAATAGGTGAGAAAGGTTTGGAGTTTCTTAGTATTTTCTGCTCATGTTTACCTTAGATATATCAGGAATATCAAATCTGGTATCCCTGCTTTTGCTGGAAGACTTCTTGGGGGAGACAACCTCAGATAGTTATTGCGATCTGCCGCATCTTTACATAGGAGGAGAGGGGTGCTGAAATTTTGGTTGAATGGAGGTCTGTGTTAGACTAGGGTTACCATATTTTGTGCCTCCAAATGGAGGACACTCCACGGCCCCCGGCCCCGCCCCCAGCCCCGCCCCCTCCCCAAAGTCTCCGCCCCCTCCCCTGCTTCCCGCGAAGCCTGAAGCAGGTAAGGGAGGTGTGGGGGGGGGGAGGAGGCGCGGCCCAGGCTGGCCCCCCGGCGTTTCCAGCCTGGGTCGGCTCGGGCCCTGGGGTGCCGGCCCCCGCCGACCACCCCCGGCCCGCCCAGCACTGCCGGCCCCCGGCGGCCCGGCGCACCCCCCGGCCCCGCGGGCCCGGCTCCCCGCGGGCCCGGCTGACCCGGCTCCCCGCCGGCCCGGCTCCCCGCGGGCCCGGCTGACCCGGCTCCCCGCCGGCCCGGCTCCCCGCCGGCCCGGCTGACCCGGCTCCCCGCGGGCCCGGCTGACCCGGCTCCCCGCCGGCCCGGCTCCCCGCGGGCCCGGCTGACCCGGCTCCCCGCCGGCCCGGCTCCCCGCCGGCCCGGCTGACCCGGCTCCCCGCCGGCCCGGCTCCCCGCCGGCCCGGCTGACCCGGCTCCCCGCCGGCCTGGCTCCCCGCCAGCCCGGCTGACCAGCTCCCCGGCCCCGCGGGCCCGGCTCCCGGCCCGGCACCTTGCCCCCGGCTCCCCGTCCGGCCCCGCGCCCGGCCCGGCACTGTGACCCTGGCCCGGCACTGCGCCCCTGGTTCCCGGCCCGGCACCATGCCCCCGGCCCCGCACCGCCGGCCCCGGCCGAGCACCACCGAGCCCTCCCGATTTTCCCGGACATGCCCGGCTTTTGGGGATTTCCCCCCAGACGGGGATTTGAGCCCCCAAAAGCCGGACATGTCCGGGAAAATCCGGACGTATGGTAACTCTATGTTAGACAAGCATTAACAAAAATGAAACAGTTTAAAACAATGTAAGTAAAATCCCCTTTCAATTACTCTCTGGCAATGTCAGAATTCTACTAGTGCTCTAGCCTTGGGGTTCTCAACCTTTTTCTTTATGAGGCCGCCCCAGGATACTATAAAAACTCCACGGCCCACGTATGCCACAATAACTGGTTTTCTGCATATAAAAACCAGGGCCGGCATTAGGGGGTAGCAACCAGGTCAACTGCCTGGGGCCCCATGCTACAGGGCCCCCCATGAAGCTACATTACTCAGGCTTCGGCTTCAGCCCTAGGTGACGGGGCTCAGGGCCCTGGGCTTCAGCCCTACGTGGTTGGGCTTCAGCTTTCTACCCTAGGCCCCAGCTGGCTCCAGTCCAATGTCTTTCTACCCTGGGCCCCAGTCTAATGCTAGCCCTGCTTGGCAGCCCACCTGAAACCTGCTTGGAGCCCCCCCCAGAGGGCTCCAGACCCTGGCTGAGAACCACTGCTCTAGGCCACATAGAATCTTCCAGGCTTGACAAGGCCTGGATTTCTAAGGTAAAAACAATAAAAAATGTATCTTCTGGAAAAAAAATCCCACCTTTCAGCCCTGCTTTGTCCATAATAAAGACACAAACAAGAACACCATCCCAATTTTGTTTTCCTTCACTTGTCACCTCTAACAGTTAAAGAAAACCAGTTTCCTCTAGCTGTATTCATTCCCGAGCTGCTGTTTCCATAGCTGTCTAAGCAAGTGTTTGGGGCTGCCCAGTGTGGCAGTTCTGTTGCTGATTAAATGCATTGAATAGGTGGAACCTACTGACACAAAGTAATCACACAGCATGGGCCATCTATACAGGTGCACAAGGTGGGGAAGGAACAAAAGACTTCTCTCAGTGCACCCCAGCACTGGGGCTGGCCACCAGCTCCCCTGGCATAGGAGGCACCCTAAGGAGGTTGGGGGACACAGGAGAAAAAGATATAGCAATATGCACTCTCCCCATTTGCTTGGGAGCTCCAGCAGGCATTAATGCATAGGGCCTGGCAGTGCTTCCACAGGGGTGTGGTGCAGAGGTAATTCAAATCTGTGGACAAGCCCCAGCTGAGCTCTGCATGGTGAACCATATCTCTTGGACTGAGGGGAAGATGCTGGAGCCTGGTGCATAGAATAGAATTTTGCTTATGTTTTATTTATAGCCATTATTTTTGTGACAGGCTGCTTGGAGCTCAGCTCGCCCAGCTGGAAGTCACTCCAGCTCTGTCTCTTGTAAAGCTGGGATCCCCTAAGGGACAAGTGCAGCCTGCAGAGACCTAAGCAGTGGCCTCTGGCTGAGCGTTCCCTGCAAGTGCAGGCAGTGCACACATCTGAAGGACTCAAACATACCATGGCGGTTCCTCAGTTGAGGCGGATGCTGCTACAAGGCTCAGCAGATCTCAGGGGATGCTCATGGATAGGCAAATATGGGGGTGCCCACAGAACTCGGGGCAAATTGCCAGGGAGTTGCTTAGTGCTGTACAGTTGGGGCACCTCTGAGGCACTGGCAGGTCTGTGAGCGTCTTGTGGGTATTTTACACCAGGCAAGACAGGGAACGTTATTGGCATAGAGCAAACAGCCCCGAGCCTTAAGCAGCTGGGCCTGGAAAAAGTAGCCGTAGTTCTGAGCTCTGACCAGGAGAGGCTGCTACTGCCCTGCTTCCCCTCCCAGCTCTCCATCCCTTTGCTGGTGGCTCCACACAGGAGGGGGAGCTAGAGTGGGGCGGCAGCAGCTGCATGCATTCCACCCCCACCGCAGTGTAGCAAGTGTGTGACTTGCTTGGAGACTGAACTGTACTTCCGGGCCCCGGTCACCTGACCAAGGTCAGGGTTACAAAAGGTCAATAGCCCTGTCATGTGGGCGGGGTTGGTGTCTAGGATGCCATCCTGTGCAATGGACAAGGCTGGCTGCAAGTGAAAAGGAAGCGATATAAAGCCTTTTATTATTATGGGGTGTGTGTGCTGGGCACTGTACAAACACATAGACAGAAATAGTCCCTGCTCCAAAGAGCTTGCAATCTAAGACTGTCCTCCTAGGAAGGATATGTCTCCTTGCTGTACTCTGAGCCAGCAGCAAAGAATGTGACCACTGTCACATGGAACTCAAAAGGCAGGGTAAGTGCCTGCTCCCAACTAGTGAACAGGTGATCTCTGTGTTAATTGTTCCTTTTGCTGAGATCACAGTCCCTTGTATTCACTGTATTGCGTGCGTGTGTGTGTGTGTGTGAGAGAGAGAGATTGTGATTTCTGGTTTCTCGGTTACTTGAATATCTACCGAGTAACCCCTGGTAATCCCTTATTTTCATGCCAGGGTTCTATAACTCTTTCACAGTGTGAAGAACATTTTAATAGAGAGGTTGTCACTTCACATCCCTGTTACAACTACAGCATTTGCTCACATTGAAAAGTAACATTAAGAAACTATTTCATGGCTATTTAGCGACTGGAAAAGAGAAGAGCCAGCAGTCTGTGGTCCACCAGCAAGTGTTCTGCAGCCACCAGTGGTTCACAGACTACAGTGTGGGAACTTGTGCTCCATGCCGTCCCTTACGTGCTGCTACCATTTGGCATGATTCAGATATTGGGCTGTCTGTGGGGTTGGGAACAAGTTGGGAAGAGGACTCCCATTAAGAGGGTGCATCATTCATTTATTTTGTCCAGTTAATCTGATTTGTACTTTACCTTTGGTTGATTTGTACTTTCCTTGGTTTCTGTTTCTCTTAGCTTGTTCAAAACATTGTTTAAATGAAAGGTGTTTTTACCACAGTCTCTTGCAGTGACTTTTGTGTCTCTTACTTCCCTGAGTGGTTGTAGACCCCTGGAAGATTAAAAAAAACCATACTACTAGTAGTAGCAAAGGAATGTTCCTGTGTAGCTCAAGTAGACAGGACTTGTGTCTTAGGAGCGGGAAAGTCCTGGGTTCAGTGCCCATTCCTGCAGCTAGGAGCATAGGTGGGGGTCTAAACCCAGGACTGTGTGTCATCCCTGATGCTGGATAAGTCACTTCAACTTGCAGTGCCTCAAGCTTTTAATTGTGTAAAATGGGCATAATTCTGACCTTCTTGGGGGTGAAGTGTTGGGAGGAGTGATTCACTGGTGCCTGTACAGTGATTGATTCTGTTTTAATTATTTAAACATTTATGTTTGTGATTTATTGATTTTATTTATGATTTAGCTGGTGACTAAGGATATGGACAGACAGTTCTCCCTTCTCTGTATTCTCCATTATACGCCTCTTGGTGGAGAATGAATCGCTTCTCTATGGTCCCTGTTACACTTTGCATGGCCTAGCTGGATCCAGAGCTCCTGACCCTTTCCCGGTGTGTTCTGGCGGGTGCTAACAAGCCCATATCCATTCCAGCATTGCACTATCCAGCCCTACCGGGCAATCCTGTGCAGTGAGGCGGGGATTATTGTGTTTCTGCTGAAAAGGGTTTTCTAGAGGAGCCTGATAATAACAGTTCCCCCTCGGCTATCACTTGTGGACAAGAGGAAAAAACAAACTTCAAAAGATAGAAGGAAGACAGAGCAGCACTCTGCAGTGCTCCCCAGAGCAAGCTCATTGGGGTACAGGGGCTCTGCACTGGTTCTGCACATAGAGCATGTTATTAACAATACCTAGCATTTATGTATCACTCTGCATCTTCGGAGCACTTTGCTTATTCTCACCCAGTGTAGCTCAATAGCTCTATCTCTCTATAATAATGGGGAAACTGAGGCACTGAGTGGTGAAGTGACTTGTCCAAGACCAAACAGTGAATCAGTGGCAGAGCTGGGGGTAAAATCCTGGAACTCTGGCTACCTTGAAATCCTGCATTTTGGAAGCAAATTCCTGACATCCAACACCTGCCACTATTACAAGGACATAAGACTAGTCCCCAGGTGAACTCAAAGTCATCATCCTCCCTTCTAGAAAGCAATGTTTGTTGGAAGGGAGTTTAGGAGACTCTCCCGCAGGAAATGATAGTAAAGTTTCACTTTATAAGTAAATTTTGGACAATTGGACAAAACAGGCAGGCAGCACTAACACAGTGACATTTAGGACACTTACTGCAACTCTTAATAGCTTATGTCTAAAAAATAAAACCTACTGTGACTAATGAAACTGTCTATATATGTTATGGCAGCACAGATAGTGAGCTCTTTGGGGCAGGGACCTGGCCTGTATTTTCTGTGCAGCACTTTACAAACCTGAGAGTATTGTAAATACCAGTACTACTGCCTAGAAATAATGTTATTAAAAGTAAGAAGACATCACCCTACTCAGGGTGTATTTGTGGGTGGTGGGGATGACCCACAAAGCCAACACCAGTTTAATCTAAATGATCCCTACGGTTTACTCAGTGGATATCTTTTTATAATAAATTCCATTTAAAAAAAAAATCAAAAGAATGTTAAGGTTGCCTGGTTAAGAACACAAAAGTCAGGAAATGCTGAGTTTAACGGTAGCACATGTAATCTTAATTCTCCTTACAATGCATTTCAAGTGTTATTACACTGTAGACCACATCTTACTAGAGTGATTGTGTTTTTGATACCTTCCTTCTATCCAGGATCACACAACATCCCTGTTGCAGCTACAGCAATGGTCGACATTGAAACGTATGATTAGGGAAGCACTTGGTGTATTTTTCGCTGTCTTTGTGAAAGTTAGCAGCTGACAACCAGGAGAAGAGCCGAGCCGAGCCACGCCATGCCACTCTCTGCACTTCAGCAGCAAGTGCTCCATGGACCACACTGTGAGACCCACTCTGTTACAACACAGCCTTTAATTATGTGATCACGTTTGGCAAGAGCCCAGTCTCATTCACTGCCCAGCATTTGTCGTGTACATTGATCCATCACCAAGATCGATGGATTCACTACAAATCTATATAATGGTAATCGCAATCAGAATGGGGTGTGAATGAAGGCACAGAGCAGCCTGTATGACCCATCTCATTCATTATGTTGACTGCATCATTCAGTGCACGCACTCTGATCTGTTACTAACAAAGTTATTCATTGGAAACATCAGAATGGCATATCGGAAGCATCAGCTTGCCCTTCTGCCAGAGCCATGTCATTGGTACAAGTGTCTTAGCACCTGATGTGCCTCGGGAGCATCTTGGTGTCTCCAATAGCTGAGAAAGTCTATCAGTATCTACTACAACTAGATTAGGAGGCTCAGGGGCACCTCACAGTGTCTTAGGCAGTCTGCAGGGAGGGAACATGAACAAACAAATGTTGCAGTATCATGGTAGCCTCTAATACATCAGGATACAGTAACTTTATCATGCAGAGCAAATATAAATAGCTGGGAATCCTATGAGGGGTATTTGTCAGTTTTCAGGGAGAGTGCAAAACTACATGCATGATCTAAATCCAATAAGCAAGGAAGACGCTTAAAACTAGAGAGCTATAGGAAGTAATGTGGGCTAACAGCTCTGTATCTTGTATTTGTAGCAGTGCTGGGCAGGGCCTTGAATAGTGAGTTACACTATAAATGATTACAATACATAAAAGCCCTTGTTAGAGCACAGCTATTTTTTAACTGCTTACCCAAATAATAACGATGCTGGATAAAGACCGATTTTCATCTGACAGTTAAATCTCTCTCTGTAGTAGATTATAATGGTTGTAAATATCAGCTCTTGTTAGCCCCATTACAATAGTTTTCATACCAATAATAGTACATCAAGTACTCTCCTGCTTTATAATCCAGCCCCCATGCTGCTCTGATGGAGAGAGATATTTCCCAGTTCTCAGAATATTTGATATCCGTGTGCTTCAGTAAATCAGCTATGCAGTCTTTCCTGTCCCTATACACACTGCATTAGCTGGTCAGCTACTGTGTCATAGGATAAATCCTTTGGGCTATATTCTGGCCTGCAGTACAAAAGCACCGAGCTCTCAGTAACTTGTATGACAGGTACATGACTATATCTGAGGACAGAATTTGGCCCTCAAAATAAAATAACAGAAATAGACCCTGGGGAAGAAATGTGGCCTATTGGTTAAAGGAAAGAACTGGGTGTCAAGAATCTTGGCTTTGCTTACTGACTTGTGTAACCATGGACAAATCACAAACTTTCTGAACTTTAGTTACTGTCTCTGGAAAAGGGGGATAATAATGATTTCAAGCTTACTTAATACACATTTGAAAAGCACTTTGAGGTCCTCAGCTGGTGGATGCTAAAGATGTGCTGAACATTATAAGAGCAACAGCATGAAAGGACATGTTCCTACTCATCCCAGACAACAGGCCTTGGGTCATAATTAAGAAACCAAAACATCTGTTCAGGAAATGAATAAGCAACCAAAAGAGCATGAATTGGGGGAGAAATTAAGGGGGAAAAAAGCTGAGATGTCAGCTCTGGAGATCACTGTCTTCTCTCCAGAGGGATCCAATACAATTTAATTTTTAGATAATGACCACTTACTCTGTGAGGGTCAGTTTCTAATCATCGGTTTCAATGAATGCAAACGTACTTCTTTGTGTGGTTGTATTATGTGTTTGTACACATAGAGCTAGAAAATGTCAGTTATAAGGGTCACCTGACTTCTGGCTCAAATTGGAATGTAACCATAGGCTAACTGACGAGCCAAGAGCCCTTCTCACATTCAGAAATGTATCTGCTACTGTAAATTTGGGATCTCTATCACACACCTATGTGGCGATTTTTGCAGACCCCAACAGCACTGAAACAACACCAAGAGCAAGCCAGAGAGGTCTGGAGAAGTATTTCAAAATCTCTGCCGATGGGAACTTGACTCACTGTGCAATCAGACTGCAAGTGGCCATGGTCATGGAAGTAAAACAGATGCTTTTGTGCTGGAGCAGCAGCATCCTGTTTATTTAGTGGCACTAGGCAAGCTTCCTCATAATCCAGAAAGTCGACAGTCTTGCAGCAGCAAGGGGAAAGCTGTTTCACAGTGACCAAAACCTACCATAGCTACTCGAAATCCAGAATTTTAAAAAGAATTCATAGGACTTAGAGAGTAGCTGCCAACCTCTGTGCACCTGAAACCTGGATAACTGAGATTTTGCCTCTCCTTTTACAGGATTATGGTAAAATAATTTCCCTTTGTGACCAGTCTGGGTTGTTTTGCTGCAGAGTCAGAAATGAGACAGTGACTTTTAAAGATCTTCCTTCCCACAGGGGTGACGGGTGAAAGAACAGGTCACAGCTTTGTTCTGTTGCAACATGCCTGGAACTGTTGAGAGGGATCTTTTCGTTATAGCAAAATCTTCAAGTCCTCAATGTTTTTCCAGGTTTGCAACCACCTATGTTGAATAGAAGCAACAGGAATGCCTGGTGACTGTAGCTGTTTTAGTGGATTGGCTTAAAAATGGAAGATGGAAATCAAAAGTTGCCCTTGCAATGGACATTTCTGCTGAACACACCACAGAACTGTCCATGTGCATCATAAACATTGTATCTCTTCCCTCAAAATCAGCAAATCTGAGACAGCCCCAAGAGCAGAGTATCAGAAATGCATTTACAATAGCAAGCAAGATGATTGATGGGAGAGACCTGGATGATTCATTGACTGGGGTGGAGGTCATTCAACATATTCCTTTATTTGAAACAGCCCATTGTATTTTTGTCACTGTCTATGCTGCAAGTCCACAGTGGAGTACCATTAAGTATTTTTATGAGTGGGATATTTGTGACCAACCAGTTGATTCAATCAGTTAATTTAAGGACACTAGAGATTATACGAAATTGTGCTGTCTACAGGCTGAGATCCCATCCTGGGCTAAAGAGGGTTAAAGGCCAGATAGCCACACTTGCTCTGGGTTTGGTTTTAAAAAGGGGGAACTCCAACAGTGGAAGCTGGGAAAGGAAAGAGTGTAGGCAGGTAGGGACAGTCAGGAACTAGAAGCCTTGCTGAGAGGCAAGGTATGGTCTGAGGACTGTGGCTGGCCAGACTTGGTTGCTGAAGGAAGGCTCAAGCCAGGAAGTTAGTGACTGAACCTGAGCTTTCTTTGTGAGAGGCACAGAGCCTGGTGTAATGGCTGACAATAATGTACAGGGACTCTGTATATTCATAGATTCCAAGACCAGAAGGGACCATTGTGATCATCTAGTCCAGTGGTTCTCAAACTTTTGTACTGGTGACTCCTTTCACATAGCAAGTCTCTGAGTGCAACCCCCCTTATAAATTAAAAACATCTTTTTATATATTTAACACCATTATAAATGCTGGAGGCAAAGTGGGGTTTGGGGTGCAGGCTGACAGCTCGTGACCCCTCCATATAATAACCTCACAACCCCCTGAGGGGTCCTGACCCCCAGTTTGAGAACCCCATATCTAGTCTGACCTCTTGTATATCACAGGTCATAGAACTCCCCTAAATAATTCCCAGAGCAGATCTTTTAAAAAAAAAATCCAATCATTTAAAAATTGTCAGTGATGGAGCATCCACACCCATCCTTGTTCCAGTGGTTAATTACTCTCACCCAGTAGCGTAGCTAGGGGGAGTTCAGGGAAGCAGCTGCTTCCCCTCAGTACATTTTTCAAAAGCGGTGCCTGCCGGGCCGCCGCTGGGGTCCTGCAGGCAAGTTGGGGGGGCAGCACAGTCGGACTCCGGAGGAGCCATTGGGGGGGGAGGGGTGCGGCCAGAGGAGCGAAGGGGCCGGCTCCTCGGCCATCGCGCCCCACGCTCAGTGCAGCCCCAACATCGCCACCGCGGCCGCCTCCTGCGGCAACTCAGGGCTTGGTGGCCGAGCGCTCCGCAGCTGGTGGGCAGATCCCCTCTCCCCGGCAGTTTCCTGCTTCTGAGCTGAGGGAAGCAGGAAGCTGCCGGGGAGAGGGGATTGGCCCACCAGCTGCGGAGTGCTCGGCTGCCGAGCCCTGAGCTGCCGCAGGAGGCGGCCGCGCTGAGCGTGGGGCACGATGGCTGAGGAGTCCGGCCGCTTCGCTCCTCCAGCCGCGCCCGCCGCCCCCCCAAATGGCTCCTACGGAGACCGGCTGAGCTGCCCCCCCCTTGCCTGCAGGAGCCCAATGGCGGCCCGGCAGGCTCCGCTTTTGAAAAAAATGCTGGGCTACCCGGGCGAGGGAACCAGGAAGCTGCCGGGGAGAGAGGATCTGACCGCCAGCTGCTGCCCGCCCCACTGCTTCGCTCCCTCCAGCCCCCGGGAGAAGTGAGCAGCACCCGCCCGCCACCCCTTCCCCCGGGCCCGGCGCCCCCTCCCCCCCACTGAGCCCCTCCGAGGGGGAGCGCAGCATGGCGGCAGCATGGCCGGAGGAGCCAAGGGGGGGGCGCAGAGTGACCAGAGGAGGAGCCAAGGAGGGGTGCCTTTTTTATGGTTGCTCCCCCTGCACTGAGAAGCTGGCTACACCACTGCTCTCACCGTTAAAATTTTGCACCTTATTTCCAGTCTGAATTTATCTAGCGTCAACTTCCAGCCACTGGATTGTTATACCTTCCTCTGCTAGATTGAAGAGCCCATTATCAAATGGTTTTCCCCTATGTATGTAGTTGTAGCCAGTAATCAAGTCATCCCTTAACCCTCTCTTTGTTAAGATAAATAGATTGAGCTTCTGGAGTCTATCACATGAAGGCATGTTTTCCAATCCTTTAATCATTCATGTGACTCTTCTCTGATAACCTCTCCAGCTTATCAACATCCTTCTTCAATTGTTGACACCGAAAACTGGACACGGTACTTCAGCCACGGTCGCCCAAGTGCCAAATATAGCTGAGGTAAAATAACCTCTTTACTCTTACTTGAGATTCCCCTGTAAATGTATCCAGGTGACCTTTTCTGTGGGAAAACACTAGCACCACATGCTTTGGAGTTTGAAATTTAGCAGAAATTTGGTCTTTGTGACAGACTTGTGCCTTGTTCTGATCCTGTGAAAATCTACCCAAATTTGGCCAAGCTATAGAAAAATCTTAGTGTGCACATACTCAGTGGTGACTTTTTAGAAAGTTTAGTGGCTAAAATCTCTGAAGATTCTATGCACCCTGAGCATGCTCCATCTCCTCATAGGTTGTAGGGCTGACCAGACTGCACATGTGCCATCCCCAGAGAGCAACTGAGCATGCTCCAGCCTAAGGCTACAGGGGCAAAGCCTGAAGTTCTCTGCAGTTGCTGCTCTGGTGCTAGGCAACAGAACTGAGAACAGAGATGCTGTTTCTCTTGTGCTTTCAAAGACACGTGCTCCCACCCCATCCCCTGCTGGTGCCCAGGCAATGTGGGGAAGGAAGCTGCCTGGCTTGAATACAGTGGGGACAAGAGTCAAACCAGGAGGAAGGGCAAAGAGAAGATTGAGATGAAGAGCCTGATGAGTCTGGGACTGAAGGGGAAAGAGGGTGTGGGAGACTGGGAGCAGTGAGGGACTGGTGTGTGTGGGGCAGGGAAGATAGATCTGAAAAGGAGCTGGAGTGTGGGGGAAGCTGGTTGGGCAAAGAGATAGGGGAAAAGAGCTATGTATGGGGTGGAGGTGAAAGAGACTAAGATTGGATGAGGAGCCTGGCGAGGGACACAGGGATGCAGCAAGGAGAATAGGATTGGGATGAAGAGCTAGGGGTAGGGAAGAGACAGGTCTGTGGCAAGGCAGAAAGGATGTGAAACAGGCAAGAGAGTCTGTGCCCACTAGAAGACACTCCCCTCCACAGCTGGGAATGGAACCCAGGATTCCTCAGTCTCACCATTCCTTTGCTGGCAGCAAATAGCTATGAAACCCATAGCACAGTATGTCTTATATCCCTTTGGTCCTGGTCCACATAGAGGATAACATCCTACTACTGCTAACAGTTACTTCATTACTTCAAGTGGTAGAGGTCTGTGTGATGGTTGAAAGGTTTCAGCCCTGCTTATGACCCATGCAGGATTTTTTTTTTAAGTTTCCTTTAAAAAAACCCAGAAAACTATGATAAAAGAGCATTAAGGTTGCAAAATCAAGTCCTCAAAAGTTAGTAAATACCAGAATTAAGTTTGCTTGTGTATCCTTAATTTGGCCCCCTTGTGCATATGCATTATTATACAATCTTTATGTGATCACATACTGTTTTTCCCATAGAACCCCTGCCTCATTTAGTGCACCAGAATTTTCCCACCTCTCGGATGAAGGCTCTAACCACTTGACTATAGAGTCATTCTCAATGCCTCTGGCCCAATTAATATTGAATTATTTATACAAAGTGGAATGGCTTCAACAACAGAACATAAGAGAAACCTCCATCAGAATTACCCCATGGTCTAGTCACCTCATCTGAGAGGTGGGAAAACCCTGTTTAACTCCTTTTGCCTTATGAGGCAGAAGGGAAAATTAAATTATGGTCTCCCACCTCCTAGTTAAGTATCCTAACCACTGGGCTAAAGGTAATCAGGAAGGCTGGCTCCTCTTTTGGCTGTCTTGTGTAGAGCCAGATATGCTCTGAGCATCCTACCAGATCAAGCCCTGCAGGTGACATAGGTGCTGCCCTGCCCATCTTCACCTGGTTTGAGTATCATGCTGGGTGTTAGGTGTGAGATAGACATCTGCACACCTGCCTGAGGCAGCAGCACTCATGCTTAGAGGAAGAAACTTAGGCACCTACTGGACCTTTTACAGCAAAAACATAGGGACCAAGTGTGGGTTTTGTGGATTGCAGTGGTGCCTAAAACTGGGACTTAGCCACCTAAGTCTGGGCTTTAGGTGCCTAAGTGCCTTTGTGGATCCAGGACTAAGTTCTTGGCCTCAGTGACATTCTGTGCTAATGAGTTCCACAATCTAATTACACATTATGTGAAAAGCAGAGCCGTCCCGTCCATAGGACAGACCAGGGCAACTGTCTTGGGTCCCGTGCTTTGGGGAGCCCTGCCCTTCAGGAGGATGCTGGGGGGGCAGGGTGGCCCGAGGGACTAATAGGGGGCCTGGCGCCGGCAGCAGGGATCAGGCCCGCGCCCCGCACTTACTGGCTCAGGCATTTATTTCTTTTTCTTGCCTGCAGCCCCCCGAGGCTCGGACTCAGTCTCTGTGGCAGCAGCAGCGAGCGACCCGGCCCCAGCCCGTTCCGCTGGCTCCCGCCGTCGCCAGCTACTGCAGAGTCTTAGCACCCCCCAACCACTAGTGGCAGGGCAGGCTGACCCTGCTCTTTTGCCTCAGATGGTCCCTTCTCTTTTCTGGCAGGACCCTCCACCAGCACAGGGGGCCCCCTCACCCCTAGCACAGGTGAGTGCCAGCCAGTAGTCTCCCTTGCCCAGCACTGGTGTCACCCCAGTACTCCACACCTCCCGCTCCCACTGCTGTTTCTCCCCTCTCCCAGCACTGGGTGGGGTCCTCCAATGCCATCTCCAGGCCAGGGACAGCCCTTATCACCCCCCTGCCTCAGGGTCCTCCTTGCCTTTCAGCTCTCCAGTCTTGGGGTTCCCCCTCCCTGCAGTACCAGGACCTGGGGTCCCACAACTCTGCTCTCTCTACCACCCACCAGGACTGGGGTCCTCCATCCATCTGCTTTTCCGTCTCCCCTTCCCCTCCCCCTCCCAGCCCCCTGAGAAAACAGATCTTAGAGCTCCTCCTCCATGCTGGAAGGTCCTGGGGTTCCCCAGCACCAGGGCAAATATGGGCCCTCCAAGAGCCACCCAGTTCCTGGGAAATGGGCTCTCGGTGTTGCAAATGTGTAATTACATTTAAAAATAATCCACGGAAGGTAGCAAGACCATATACACCTGGGAAGTGAGTTTGCTGCAAGGAAGTCCAGGAAGGTGGATTTCAGAAAGTAAGCGATGTGACACTGATTGTGAACTGTGATTTAAAAAAAAAAATTATATGAACTTAATTAAAATTATAAAAAATACAATATAATAATATTATAATTATACAGCCGGGCGCTATCAATATTTAACCTGTGGCCAGCAGTTGCCCTTGAAGTTCACTGTAACCAGATTTCACAGGACTTTTTAACTTTTCAGTGGTAGAGGATTATAGTTTCTATCCCTGGTAGTTCAGGAGATCCAGACCTTAAACAATCTCTGGTCCCTTGGACTATTTAGAAACATAGGTCATTTCCCAGAAAGACCAGAATATTTCGAGTAAGCATCCTTGGCTACGCTGCGCTGGGGTGAGCAAAGGACCATTTTGAGTTAGTTAGCTAGTTTATTTTTAAAGCAGCATTTCTACTTGGAAATTAAGTTGTTATAAAGGATAGGGTTTTAGCTACCATTGGCCAGGTCTGCACTAGAAATGTTTGCTGGTATAGCAATTTCAATTAGGAATGTGATTTTTTTTTTTCCTCAACATTTCTATGCTGGAAAAAGTCCTAGAGTAGACAGAGTTACACTGGCAAAAAAGTACTTTTGTTTGCTCAATGAACCAGTATAAGCTACACTGTCAAAAACACTTTTTTGTTATTGAAACTGTATCTGCATTAAGGGGGGTTTTGCCATATTACTACACCAGCAAAATATAGACTAGGCCTCACTTATCCTTTTTCAGTTTTTGGTAAACAGATTTGATAGATGGGTACCATGCTTATGTGGTTTGATAGCTATATGGTGAAGAAATCTGTACTAGGTTTCCCTGTGCTCTGAGATGAGCAAAGTGCTGAGCAGGACCATTTTGAATTAGTTTTAAACTTTATCATGTGGTTCTTCAATTTATCGCACACCATTTACCAACTCCTCCTGTTCCACTCTGCTTGATAATCCTAGGCTACTTCCAGCTTTCCAAATCTAGTCTAAGCAGCTTGTCATCTTGTTTTTTAAAAAGCAACCTTTCACAGAAATGTCTCCTTTCCTCAGCTGTGGAATTTCTCCACAAAAATTACCTAAGGCATAGGACAGGCACTATTCAGTGCAGTAGTAGTGACAGACTAGAAGTCTGATCTTCTAGGGCTTGGCAGAGATAGGAATGGTAACTTCATATAATAATTACACACACACAAGATTCACAGCTTCCCCCAACACATGCATCTAGGAAATTCCCAAGATACTAGACCTTAAATAATAACATTGTTATGCATATCTATTTTTGGACATTTTAAAGAAGTCTCTTATCCCTGTAGAGCCAAACTCAAGGTAATTTAGACATTAGTCTTAAAGGCAAACGTTACATAAAAGTACCCCAACACCATTTTTAAACTCTTTGAAACATTCATTCCTGTTACATCTGCGGCACACAGAGAATGCACAAGTGTGTGCTTTGATCGACAGGCTTTACTAGAAGAACATAGGTGTTACTCATGCTTAATGCAACTACCCTACATGTCCCCTTAACATTCGCCAGCCCCCATCCTGTACCACCTATTCCCTGCCAACCCCCGGGAAGAGAAGAGAACAGGTGCAGAGTTACGACTGTGTCAGGAGTGGTCACTGCACGTGCAGTAGGCAAAGCTGACAGCTGTGAGGGGCTGTGGGGTCAGGCGAGCTAGGTACAACGAGCGGCTGCCGGTGTGCAGAGGGCAGAGCTCAGGTTGCCAGTTGTGGTTGGACGTATTCCTGGAATTTCACCACATGACACAATCTTTAATTAAAGCTTCATCTTTCATTCCGGGAGACGCCAGGACAACCCCAGGCAGAGCCGGGGCTGCGTTGGCGTGTCCTGTCCAGGAGCCGGGCTGGCGGTGCCCAGTGCACCAGGCCCTGCTGTGCCCTGGGCTGCCGTGTGTGAGGTCATCCCCGCCCGCCGACGGGCCGCTCGGTGCCACGTTGAGCCGCGCGGGCGGAGCCGGAGCCAGCCCCCAGGCTGCTGCTCCCCCTTCCGCCGCCTCGTCAGGTCACGGCGGGGTATGGGGCCGGCTCCTCCCCCACGCAGGAAGGGCCGGGCTCCTGGCTTCCCCTCGGGCATGAATGGGCTCAGCACCGCCCGGTCCGCTGCGTCTTCCCTTCGGCCCTAGCCCGGCCTGGCCCTCCCCCAATGGGGATGCGCGTTACAGGCCGCCCGTCGCTGGAGACTGGTACCGCGCAGAGAACTGGCTGGCCGCCTCATCCCTCTTAGCCAATCACATGACAAGTTACAGCACCCTGCCCGGATAGCCAATCACAGCCTCAGCCGCTCAGCGCCCAAGGCTTCAGTTTAAAGCCCTGTAGAGGGACTGAGCGGCTTCTGATTGGCTTTAGGAGAAAGCTCTTTCCATTGGATCGGCTCTCGGGGCTGCTAGGGCGGCGGCAACGTCTTTTGATTGGATCTCTGATTATCTTCGGGTAGGTTCGGCTATTTCCGTAACGGCCTCGCGATTGGCTCCGATGTATTCCGGATGTTTCCGTTCCCGCTCGGTGATTGGCCCCACGCTGGTGAGGTTATTACCGTAACCACCGCTGGATTGGCCCCGATGTGCTTCGGGTGTTGCCGTGCGGGGGCCTCGGGCGGTTTGACTGGGTATTCACGGAGGCTGCTTAGGGCCGTTGCGCAGCGTAGGGCGGCGACGGGGATAGGCGGCTGCGCGGCTTTGGCGCACAGCACACACAGAGCGCAGCGGCGGCGGCAGCAGGAGCCCGGCACGGAGCGGCGGCGGCAGCAGCAGCAGCAGCGGGGACAAAGGGACTGATCGGCGCGGCCGCGGGGGCTCCCGGCAGGAGGCAGCAGCTGCCGGCGCCGGAAGCGGCGCGGGGGGGAGCGGCAGGAGGGTCCGGCGGGTCCCATGTGCCCTGGGCGCCCAGGGGAGCAGCCGCCGCCGCCAGGGCTCTGAAGCCGGCTGAGGAGGAGCCGGGGCCGGGAGCCGCCACCATGGCCTGTGCCGCCGCCTCCGCCCGCCGCCCGCATTGCAGCCGCTTCAGCGTTAGCCGCCGCCCGCTGCCCCTGCGGGCGCTATGAGGAGCCGCGCCGGAGCCGTCGCCTCATCCCCGCACTGAGGAGCCGGAGCGAGCGAGGACGCCCGACCGCTTCACTCCCCCACTCCGCCCGCTGAGGATCCCACCGCCCGCGCCGGATCCTCTTCCAAGTTCTCGGTGCTACGAGCAGACCCGGAGATCCTTGCGCCGGAGAAAATAGTCCCCATCGCTGCTGCCTCCCTAAGAGGAGAGGGGGGGAGAAGGAGAAAACCCCGGCGAGGAAAGAAGAGGAGCTCGGCTGTAGCTTGCGCCCCATGTGACTGGCTCTCAGGGTGGGGGCAGCAAGGCTTAGCAACCCCCACTGTTTCCCAGGCCGCAGCAGGAGCAGCATCGGGGGGGCTCGTGTGCTGGGTGGAGGCAGCTGTTGGACCCAGTGGTGCTGCTGGGAAGGATGTTTTTATAAACGAGGAGTGAAGAAGCCCTGAGAAGAGAGATCCAGAGGGGGAGAGGGTTTCCCCTGGGGGGGAGGGGGGCTGGAATTTAATGTTGCATTTTGTATCCCTCTCCACCTGAGAGAGAGGCACGCACACCAACCACCAGGAAGAGAAGAAGGCGAAAGGAAGAAAGGAGGAGAGGTGATCAGAGGGAGAGAGAGAGAGACCATGTCAGGGCGGCCCAGAACCACCTCCTTTGCAGAGAGCTGCAAACCAGTGCAGCAGCCTTCAGCATTTGGCAGCATGAAAGTTAGCAGTGAGTATTGATTTCGCACCCACACCCCGTGCAGATTAAACATCGGGTTTTTAAAAGAGAATTTGCACTGTTGTTTGTCAGTAAACGTAATTGTGTGAGGGATTCTGGGCTGGTCAGTGGAAGAAGATCTAGACTGTCTCTAGCACTGGATGAAACTGCTCCCTTTCCCTCCCCCTCATTAACCTTGAATAGGCACACACCATGGTTTCCATTTGGGCCTGTTCAACAAAAAATATTTGTTTGGTGTGCCTTTCTGCCCCTTATCTATAACAATATTGTTGTTAGTTTGACTAGCTATTTAAAGGGAATATTTCTGTTGCAATTTGGTTTTAAAGAGCTATGTGCTGCATTTCTGTCTATGGAGCAATGGAGGGAAGGAAATGAATTACGTGCACATGTGATCATTTCACATATTTGTACAGTTATATGCTTCTAAACATTTTCTGTTGTGTGATACATTGAAAAGTGGAATGTTTGCTATAAGTATGCACCCACAACTGGGGTGTGAACACTTTTTTTTGTGCAAGCTTAGCAGGAGGCTTAGAAAAGTCTATTTCCATAATATCTTGTGTTTCCGGCTCTGTTAAATGTGCTGTGAAAAAAAAATTCTTGAATATGATGTATGTGAACACATTGAACTGTTAGTGAAAAAGAACATCCTGTATTTCTATCTTTCAGAAATTGATTTTTTTTTTTTTTTAAGGATGAGGCCTATGGCCCCATTCTTAACAGTAGTATTACATGTATATTGTAAATTGGGTAAGTGGTTTACTATGTGCTCATCCTTGATCTCCCAGTTTATGGCATTGGGATTTTGAGGAGAATTAGAAATATATATTTAATCCTATTAATAAAAAAAATAGTGTTGGAGGAAAAAGACCCTATTGTGTGTTTCTAAAGATCAGTTACATATTTATAATCTGGAATTTGTTGATTCTTGGTTTAAATATATTCATATGCAAAGGTAACATGATCTTGCTCATCTATGTGAATAATTTTCATTCAAAGGCACTTCAGGTCCACTCTTGTAGAAATCTGGATGGCTTTATAAAAGGACCGTGAAGGTCTGATATATATCACTATTATTTAAACCGATCACTTTGAGACTTGCATTTTGATACTTACACCTGGCAAAGCTGTGTTTGTATCATATTGCTTATTTGTACATGTGGAGTTTTAGTTCACTCCAAAGCTTTAGGTAATTGTGAGCTTTCAAACATTTGTCAGAAATTGTAGCATTTTCTAGTCTAAGATGCCTTCCACTGTGGTTGGAGCTTTGAAGAAAATACTGGGTTTATGGTCTGAAGTCTACCCTCACATGTCTATGTGATCAGAGTACCTGCAGTACTTATGAACATTTTGAGTAGTTAGCCCATATTAGCAACATGAGACTGTACAGTTGATTAGATATAGCAATAACACATTTCACTCTCCATTTATATGGAGAATATTGGGTGACTCCATTTTATTCTCATTCATTCTCCTTATATGAGAGTAGCAGAGGAAGCAGGAGGTGTTAATCAATATTTCTGCATGTGACTATGTGTAAAATTGACCCAGATCTAGAGCTGTCATGATCAGAAACTAAAATGGTCTTACCTAAGCTTTTCCTCTTAATTTTTGAAGGTTTGATTTGGGGGTCTCTTCCTATTTGAGGTCAAAATCTAGGAAGATGCATGCTCATAAATTGGTGTAGGCTAGCAAATACGATTAAATACCAAATGTATAACACAATGGAGAAGCAGAGGCCTTAACATAAAGCGCCCACAATGGTGATACCCCTCTTTCCCTCTCCCTCCCCCCCCATTGTGATCATGTCCTCCATGTCCTGTTGGTGTCTTTAAAAGGATATATAATCAGAGCACCAGAAGCAGAGGCAAGGACTGTGTGGAGTAGGAGACAATGTCTGTTCTGGAGGACAGCAAGACTGCTGTATGCCGAAAAGGGTAACTTCTAATGGGCATCAGAATTTTGGTGGCCTCTTTGGGTATGATGAAGCAAGATTCAAATAATCAGAGTCCAGGTCTTGGAAAAGTAGGCTTTACTTTTTTAAGTGATGTTTCTAGCCATTTTGGTTGTGAAAAAAAATTCCTGTATATGACCAGGTGTATATTGATGCAGTGCTGTTTCTGAAGTCTGCAGGCAGCTCTGGTGCCTCTGCCATTAATCAGAGCTTCCTAAACTGTAGCAGAGTGAAAACTGGACCTATTTTGGGTCTGTTTCACTGCTTCTATTCATAATTCTGTGAGTAGTAATGAAACTGAATGCCCAAGTAAATCTTGCTGTGTTGCTGCTGTGGAAAGCCAGGAGGAGCAGCAGCAGTCGGGCACTGTAACTAGTCTGTAGGAAGAGAGGACTCCAAAAGTGGAGGCCGTGGGAGGGCAGAGTAGCAGGGACTCTACATACCATCACAGCATCCAGGAGGATCAGAGGTGGGAACATAGTGAATGCTCCTTTAGTTCAATAGCAGGGAGTATATGTGCTTTCCCCCTAAATTTATCAGATGCTCACTCACTACAGACTGATTTGAAAGGATGAGTCTTGAAGTTGGATCCAGGGACTGGCATAAGATTCCCAGCACCTCTGTTTTCCCAGCCCCAGTAAAGGAAACTTGTCATTTGTGCTTCATCCTGGACAAAACATGCTGCCCACTTCTCTGGGATAACCGTTGTAGGGATTGTGGTGTCCCAGTATTCTTTCACCAGAGGTAGAAATAGTAGATGTTGCCTTGTCAGGGTTAAGAGCATCTTCCAAGATCCACTAGATGTTTTTTTGTTTTGGTTTTGAGAGCACTTATGCTTCCCTCAATTGTATATTTTTAAATTTAGTTAAGGTCAAGTGCCTTCCTCTGTGTTTACAGTTCTGTAATATTGGGTTTGCAAACTTCTTCTGTGCAAAAAAATTTTTGTGTGTGTTCTTTAAAAAGACATACTGGTTGGGCCTGTACTAGTTCCTAGGAATGAATTGAGGGCAATATAAAAAAAATATTAGATGTATTTGTCATTTTGAAAGGTCTAGCTGTGATCTTAATCACATTTAAAAGATAAATGTTAGTTGGATTTGTAAGTTTATATTTAAACATTCAACTAATAACTTCTGGGTTGCTGTTTAAATTTGATGCTTGCCAGTAAAATCTGCTGAAATTGAGGTATGGAGCTTACCATGGCTTAGTGCTGCACCTAGTTGTTTTATACTTGGAAATGATGTACAACTGGAAACAAACGGGAGAAATTGTCCTGAAAATGAAGTGTGGTCTTGCAACACACAACAATAAAATGCACCTCTTCATAAAAATACAAGTCTTAAATGGGAAAACTCACAACTTGCAAACTTAAACAGTAAACTTTAATGACTGTGAAACTGACTGCTGTTGATTATGAAAGGCAGTGTTTTAAAGAACATGTAGGACTTGCTACACTTAAAAATACTTTTAATACTGCTGTCTTCAAACTGTTACTTTGTCTCTGCCCGCAGCCCTTCATAACAGGCTAATTCTCAAGGGGTGCAATAAACTTTTCACTGCATGTGTAAATGTCATATACATGTAATAGAATTACTTGTAATTTTTCATAAAAACAATTTTAGTGAGTGCTGTACAGCTACTCACCTTAGGTTAAATGCCCAAATCTAGCTATTTTCTTGCATAATGTGTGTAAGTTCATGGCCTCTTGAATTTTCATAATTTAGACTATGTAGGAATTAATTCTGTGATTTGCTGAAAGAATTTTGCCCCAACAGCAAACTTGCCTTTGTTCACGTTCATTGTTTCAACTACTTACTTAAACGTAGTGCGTTTTTTCATATGGAAGGATCCAAAAGTGCACAAGAAGCTCTAATATGTGTGACTGCATTTCAGCACTGGAGTAATATGTAGTCACGTACAAAGTGGAATATAGCAGGAGCTTGACAGTTGCACAGCCTATTAGTTTAGGATAGTAATGATATCAAAATAAATCTGTACAAAAGGTTTTTGGGTAGGAGGCAACAACTTGGTAAAAAGCTTAAGATAAATGACACCCCTTTTTTCCTCCTTACCCCCCCCCCCCCCAATAAAAAAAGCTATACTAGCTGAAAAGAAATGATCTTCTCTCTCCAGAGGCTGCTGAGAGTTGTGTGGGTTTTAGCAACCCTATCCCTTGACCAGATTTTTGGCTACTTCTGGGAGGGGGAGTTTCCTCTACACAAAAATTGGAAAAAATTACTTGACTCCATACTAGGGTGAAAAATGCCTTTGTATTGTCATGCCCCAAATCCACACTCCTGCAGTTTCAAAAAGGGAATATAACAGCTGTGTGGTGTATCTATATCCCCAATCAATTTCGTATTTATACTTAAAAAAAAAAAATGTTACTAGGGCTAGTTGAATAGAACAGAAATTTATCTTTTAGTTAATAAAAAAAAAGATTTATCAGTCTTCATGAATGCCAGTGAAAATTGCACATTCGTACCTTGAGTGCACGCAAACAGAAACTGGACAGTTTGGGGATCTCCAGGGTCTTTCGCAAAGCCAGTTTGCCACAAGAAATGCGTTACCTAGGGAGGTGGTGGAGTCTCCTTCCTTGGAGGTTTTTAAGGCCCGGCTTGACAAAGCCCTGGCTGGGATGATTTAGTTGGGAATTGGTCCTGCTTTGACCAGGGGGTTGGACTAGATGACCTCTTGAGGTCCCTTCCAACCCTGATATTCTATGATTCTAACTCCTGAACACAATTCAACCAATCCTTTTTACTTCATCTCCTGCCCCTGATACACCTTCTTTCCCTTTCCAGCTTCACTGGTTTGGTTGGTTGGGGTTGTTTTCTTCCTTGTGATATATATCATGGTGTATCTTTTCCTGAGGTGTCTTTTTTGTTGTTGTTGTTCTTTTCTCTGCCTTAGCTTCCTTGATGTATGTTCACACTTTTCCCCTGTCTCATTGCATCTTTTCCTCCCACCCACCCAAGCAATATACCCTCTTGATACTGTATTTTCCCATCATCCCATCAATCTTGTCCTCTTTCTCTTCCACCCACCATTAGATCACCTCACATACCAGTGTGTGAACCCACACATTGAACTTAGAAACTTTACCTGTCTACATTCTGCCTGGTTCTAGTTAGTGATTCTGTTTCCTTGCCTTTAATTAGGAGGTCACAGGATGTGCTACAATATCATTCCTGCACCCGTGGTGGTGGTTATGGGTTCTGCAGAACTGGAGATTTCTTTTTTCAAACTAACATCTGTAGTCCATATTGATGAAGAAAGCCTTTGAAAATGTAAACTGATACAGGACTTAGGAATGCAAAATATTAAACTGTTAACTGGTAAGCATTAGTCTTACTGCTAACCTACCCTAACCGTTAACCCCCAGCCCTGGGCTGGCTGGAGCAGTCCTGTCCCCTGTACCTTTAACCGGTGTAATTTTTACCTGTTAACGTGACAGGCATACAACCCCAGTTATAGGTGAGAGAATCATCCTTGCCACATCTTTTGGTTATTTCCCCAGCCTACCAGCATCACCTCAGTGTTGTCAGGATTAAATATCAATCTCTCATCCATATGCCAGTCACCCTCAGAAATGGTGCCATGTGTTCAGCAGCACTGTTTGGGTAGCGTATGATAGAGTTGTGTTGTCATCATGGTCCCACACACATTGAACAGGAGAGATTAAATGGATCCCTGCACAACTTCACATGTTAGGGCTTGTCTACACTGGCAATTTACAGTGTTGCAGCTTTCTCGCTCAGGGGTGTGAAAAAACAACACCCCCCTGAGTGCAGCAAGTTTCAGTGCTGGAAAGCACTAGTGTAGACAGTGCACCAGTGCTGGGAGCCGCGCCCCTCGTGGAGGTGGTATTTTAGAGCTCTGGGAGACCTCTCCCAGTGCTTTGTCACGACTACACAAGCCACGTTAAAGCGCTGCCATGGCTTTAGCGTTGCCAGTATAGACTAGCCCTTTGGTTTTTTCCCTACACCACCTTCTGAGAATACTTTAGTCAAGAAAGAACAGAGCCACTCTAGAATAGCACTTTTAATCAGTGATTATCAAAGAATTTTGACAGGTCTAACAATATTAGCATGGGCACTTAGGCTATGTCTACACTAGCACGTTTGTTGGTTGGGATGTGGAAAAAAGCCTGTTGGGGTGGTTTAATTATGCCAGCGACAGAGTTCTCTCCCGTTGGCATAGAGCAGCTACACAGGAGACTAACAGTGGCACAGATTGTGTGATGAAGTAGTCCCAACATCTGTAGTATCATAGTGCGCATCTTAAGCCTAAACTTGACTGAGGACCTAGCATGGCAGATCTTAAATCACCCAAGGCCAGTGGCCCAGCAGACTCAATCTGTATCAGTTTCGGAAAGAGTTTTTGCACTGGTAGCATGGAGTTTGCTTTACTGAAGGAACTCTACTATGGAATTCAGGAGCATTTGGGTATTTACAGTAAAAAGCTAACTCTGGGCCCTAATGTCACAGAAACAAGTACTTTGTTTCCAAGACAGGTGATTTGCTCACTCAGTTCTGTGTGTGAGTCTACACATTCTCACAGATATTTATAGGGCAGATTGTAATTATGAGCAAGTTGTAGCACTTCTGTTTTGCCAGCTATAGTAACCATAGTAATCCTATTGAATGTAACAAAGTTGTGTATTTCTTGCCAGTATTACTGTAAAGTGTGACTTGAACTTAAATACATAAATATTGTGGGCTAATTCTTCAATTAAATAATCATCAGGGAGAGGGGACAAGGGGAACAATGTTGCTATTTAACTTTTTGGATCAGGTAACTTCTGTTGACTTTGGTTTTGCATTTGGAAACAGATCTTAGGCTTAAGAGTTCAGAGAATTAAGTGGTGTATGTAAATAGATGCTCTGGTTGTCTCCAGTCATCTGGCCAAATTTGGAGAGAGCCTTCTGCCAGAAGCTCTGGACTAGCAGAAGTGCTATCTGGGCAAGAACAAGTGTTGGATTTTATGTCTGCTATCTGGATTAGGACAACAGAGGAAGTTAGGGTAGGCTGAGTGGTATTAGGCACATCACTATTAAGCTGTTGGCCCAAAATGAGGGGGAATGGTCTTAATAAATATCAACTAGGTAAGTAATGTCTTGAAAAGGGCATGGGCTCAGGGAGAAGTGCGCTGCTGAGCATGCATGAAGCTGAGCCTCTGCTTGGAGATGTCAGTTCTTTGATCCGATGTCTGGTGACTTAGGAGAGGAGAGTTTGAGTGTGGGCTTTGAAGTTATAACCAGAAAGGAAGCAACAGTTTAATTTTCCAGTCAAGATGGAGTAGGCTCTTTTAGAGCTGCAACTGCTACTACTACAGGATTTGTTTGTTCTGATTTTTAGTGGGAGTGTAATGCTTACAAGTTGTAGGCCTTGGCCCTATAGTTCAAAGGCAGTATCTTAGGCCAGAAAAGCAAGCAATAATTTAATTTTCCAACCAGGCCAAGTGTTGTGTGGTAAAATAAACAGTAATCTGATTATTTGCTGCTGCAAAGCATACTTTGATTTGTTTTTAGGAGGGAGATGACTTCTCGCCAATACTTAACTGCTGTTGCTAGAGCCAGTCCATTTAATTTCCTTGACTTACACACTATTATAAACACACTTATATACAGTCTATATATACATACACACGGACTCCATGGGTTTAACTAGAACAAAACATTAACAAATGTCTGAAACATATCAAACCATTCTGTGTGGTGCGGTTATTTTTTGAGTGAGTGTGAGTTGGTTTGAATCCATCAGCCCAAATCACTAGAGAGAGTTTGCTTGTGGACTAAGTAAACATGAATCACTTAGCACAGCTGTGAATGTTAGTCAAGGGAAAACTTAGCCATAAACACACTTTCTAAAATTTATGGACAAATATATAGCCATATCAGAGAATTTTTTTTTTTTTTTTTGTGGTAACTTGCTGAAAGCATAAGAAGCTTTCTGATAAGGGCATCCCTTGGAAAGTGAGCGTAAAACGTTTAGTATGGTTTCATTATGTGTACATTGCTGATCACCTGAAATTTGTGGATGCAGAAAGTCATTTTGTTCATAAGAAACTTCTATAAGTATATTGTTCTGTAAAGTGTAACACACACGAAGCAATGTTTGTTACCATATAGAACACCACATCTGCCATTGCCAAGTATAATTTCAGTTTTAGCGACTTCACAATGTCAAAAATCGCATTAATCTTGGATTAAACAGATAAACACTCATGGAGCGAGAGCGTTCGGAAGCAATTACGAAGTGTTGTAGGGAAGCGTCTTAAAAAGGCATATAGAAAGCTAGGTTTATTATTGTACTTGCTGATGGATTCACTGGGGTGTGTGTAGCTGAGCAAGAGTCTGTGTGTACATCAAGTCTGTGCAGTGTGGGGAAGCTTGTACTCTTTACTGAGGTAGTAGACTTGGAATCTAGGACAGCTGATGGTATCACAGTAGAATTAAAAACAGCTTTGGGAATTGTGAGGATCAAGACAGAAAAATGAAAACATTGTTCACTATATTGAATTCAACGTTTAGCTTGTGATTCTGGATCTCAAAAATTATCAAAAGCATGCATTTATTTTGAGATGCATTCAAATATTGCTACTTAAGTGACCAGGAAGTGGCAATTGGAATCTGTTTGAGGCATCTGCCATGTTTGCTGGGTTGGTTGTCAGACCACAGTGATAAAGGCAATGACCAAAAATTATCATTTTGCTGTTGCTCATCTAGACGATATTGCAGAAACCAACTAGGGTTGATGTAGCCCAAATAGAAAAATTCCTTAAGGAAATCAAGACAGGGAATTTTGTGGGCCCGTTATATTTCATAATGGACACAAACGCCAGTATGACTAAAGCTTACTTTCAAGGCAAGAATCTCCTTTGAGGCTCTGGGAAGGCTCAGAATTGCTATGCTGGAACTTATAGCAATAAAAGACAGTCCTAGCCGTTGCTCTTCAGGATGGCAGACTCTGCCAGAGCAACAGCAGGAAAGGTATGTGTGCAAATTTTAAATCTGTGATGATTAATACCCCCCACAAGTCGCCTTTCAAGATCCATAGTTCCCGCACATGCCTATCACAACATATAGTATGCCTCATCCAGTGCACAAAATGTCCCAGTAACAACTTTGTGGGTCAAGCAAAACACTTACTATGCTATGGAATGAACATGCACAGAAAAATAAGACACAAGCACTATATCACCTGTGGGCGAATATTTTTCACAAAGTGCGCCAGATCTCTCAGTTCTTGTCCTCAAAAGAAATCCTCATAACCAAAAGATGAGCCTGGGAGTTTAAGTTCATAGCTTTGTTAAACACTAAAAATCATGGACTTCATGATTCATAAAGATGCTGGATTAATGGCTTATTACAACAATCTACAACCCTACCCTCCTTTGCTCTGTGACTGCAGAGATGTTAACTACCCACATCATCTTGAATAGTCTCTTACAACATGTTAATTCCTTATGCTAAACAAGCTGTTCAACCTTGTCTTTAGCTATGACACTCTGAGTACCTTTCCCAGTTCTGAAGAACTCCGCAAGCTAGAAAGCATCTCTTTTTCACAGACAGAAGTTGGTCCAATAAAAAGTATTATCTCACACAATTGAAGTTATAAGCAGTTTAAAAAAAGATTTAGTGTATATGTGGGCTTAAAAAAATTGTAAATTTTATAACTGTCTGCAAGCACTTTGGAATGAAATAATAATTGTATATCTGCTGGAAGACAGAGTTTAAATCCTGTGGATTTTCCAAGATTTATTTGCATGACTTCATAGTGCAGTGGGTGCTGGTCTAACTTTTTAAAAATAAAATGCAAACCCTACATTAATTGAATGATACATTTACCAGTTCAAACGCCAAGAGTCAGGAAAGGAAAAAGCTAAAGTTAACAATATTAATTTCCCCATTTTAGCCATATGATATGAGGTATAATGACCAAACTTGTAAGTTAGACTCTTGTAAGTGGTTTTTTTTTTTTTTTTTTGGTACATCTTATGTGTATTGTTGTAGAATTATTTCAATCAAAGCTGTAGCTCTTTTCTTTCCTGACTTTTGGGTGTGGTAATTTGTATCCTTCATTGTGCATTAATATAGGCTTTTCCGAATTCATTTTCAAGCAAGCCCATGGAATCCTTCCCTGGAGGAGCTTAGAAGCTAGTTTTGCAGTTTGCAGAATTAAAACACTGGTGTATAACACCACTTTCCTGCCTGATTCTGGCCATGAAAATTATTGTGATGGAGCGTGATGTATTTTTTGTGGTGGAGGTGGTGGTGGTTTGTCTTCCTCAAAGTTCTTCTGTGGGTCTGTGCTTCCCAATTTGTTCTCACACCTAAGGATAACTGTCTGTCTAGCAGCAGCCACATTGGCATAAAAATGCTTTACACATGGAACCAGCTGCAAATAGACTCTGAGGCGGTCATGTGATTATACTCGGTTTTCTTCTGCAGTCCTTCCAAATGCTGTTGCTGACCCTGTTGAGAACAAAAGAAAAGCAGGTGGAGATAGAGCAAAAGGACAGGATGAAGAGAAAAGGGAGACTGAGGACAAAGGAGATGGAAGAGACAAAGATGGGGGGAGGAAACGACAAAAAGACAGATATAATGACAGTGGCCTTAATGCTAGCAACCCAGAATCTTTTTCTGAGAAATAGATCAAATTTTAAGTGAGCATCCGAAATGTGTATTTTAATAGTACACTAGACTATCACATAGAAATCTCGTGAAAGTCTTTGAGAGGGGGAGGGGAAGTGACTTTCAAAAACACCTGCTTGTGCTGTTAGTGTTCAGACACCATTTACTCTCAGTCTAATGTCCTGAGGCTGTGAATTAATGTGGGTGTATGTCACAGAGTTAATGTTGCTTAATTCTGCTGCAAGATTAAATGTTGGTGTGTGCAGTAAGGCTGGAATGGGGTTAACTCTAGAAATTATCCCTTTTTTGCCCTTGCAAATTTCCCAGTCTGAAGAACCCTCCCCACCTGGGGAGAGCGGGGGGATGGAATATGGTAAAAATCCCATTGCTTCACATTTCATTTAATATAAATTTTTACTTCACTATTCACTTTGTAAGCATATTTGTTCTCATGCATAACAAGGCACGTGTATTGTCCAAAATGGAAATCTTGCAGTTCTACAAGTAGTGTCCCTGTAGGTGCTCCACTTCAGGTGTGTATGTGCCTCTTTGAACCCTTGATCAGAGATTTTCAGTTAGCAGTGTCTGTTTGGTCCACGCATGCGCTCTATATGATCTCGTGCCACACTCTGAGTGCATATAGGGCTGCACGGGCAAACTGCCTTTCAGTTCCTTCTCTAGTGCCTCGGCCTGAGACTCAGCTCTAGTGTATCTGCCTTGTGCGTGTATCAGTGTGTTTTGTAGTTGTTGTTTAGTTAGTGTTAATTGTTGTGAGTGTAGAATTAGCTATGTAGGTGTGAGAGATTCCGTTTTTACTTTCCCTTTTCCCCCCTCTCTTTTTCTAGGGAGTTTATTTGGTCTGGTTAGGCATGCCTGGCTTGCCAGCTTTCAAACGCCACCTCTCTTGTCGGGAGGCTATCCCAATCAGCGACAGCCGCTCTAAGTGCATTCATTGTTTGGGACAGTCCTACGTCTCCCCATAGTGAAATTTTCGCCTGGCTCTAAAATCCTGCGCTTGGAAGACTCAGGAGGCCAAACTGAAGCTGCTGCTGATGGAGTGCTCCTTTCAACCTGCTTCCAAGTCATCTCATGAGACATGTCCCCTCCCTCCAGACAGATCCAGTGCCCCTTCGCCTAATGTCTTGCCTAAGAAGAACTCGGGGAAGGCTCCAAAGAAGAGGAGTGCACTTTCCCACCACAAGGACCGGCTCCCAAGAAGTCCTGATATCCTGCTAAGTCTGTGGTATCAGAGGCCTCGACCTCTCAACTCGGTACCATGGAGGCAAAAGACTGTTCATCCGGTACTGGTGGAGCAGGGAAATCCTAGAGTGCTTTGGAGAAATATGGTTCTGGCAGGGCCCCAGTATTGTCCATCTCCAGGTCGGCACTGTCTGTTTTAGACTTAATGGTGTCTTTCCACTCAGCTCCATCAGTACTTTAAAATTGAAGCACACACTTTCAGCCCTGTCACCTACATGCTCCAAACCAGTGGTACTACCCAAGTCGATCGCTGTGTCGGTACCGACTCACTTGGTACTGGAGGAATTCTGTTACTCCAGGGACTTGTCAGCATTAGATGAGCTGGAGTTCCCATTGCTTGTGGGTACTAAATACCCCTCAGTAATGAGACCCCGGTCTCTGGATTACCAGTGCTTATCGGTACCACCAGATTCTCTGCTTTTTTTCTACTGGAGGCCCCACTGGAGGACATTGAGGAGGATAAAGCAGACATTGTCAGTCTCCTCCTTATCAGTGCAGGGTTCCCCTCCGCTTCATTACAGGAACCCAAACTTGGGCAAGGCCCATTGCCCACATTGGGGAGGGTGGGATCAGTGCTGGGTACCATCCCCTCTACTGTCTATGGGTCTCCCCACTGGTCATAGTGAGATCCTTGGGTGGTGTATGAGCAGCAATTTGCCAGGTCTCCGGTCCATTTTACCAAGGAAGGGTCACACAGTCTCCTCCACCAAAACCTCAACATGAGGAGCCCCTTTGAGGAGCTGGAGCCTAAGGCAGACAGACCTCTGTTTCATCTAAGAGGCAGTCATGCCCCCACCACTGTCAATGGCTGACTATTTTAATCAATTTCGTATACTTCCTGAGGAGGTTAAAAACGCACATCACAAGCTCCTGGACATTTTGCAATCAATGACACCCACCCGGCTTGTGCTACCCATTAATGAAATGCTCCTGGATCCAGAAAAGACTGTCTGGCAAACTCTTGTCATCATCCCGCTAACTTGTAAATGGGTGGATAAGAAATATTGTGTTACCCCCAGGGACTCATAATTTCCCCTCTCCCCCCACCCCTGCACCTCATTCCTTGGTGGTGAATGCTGTAAATGAGTGGCGTAAACATCAATATTGCAGGTCTACTCCTTGTGACAAGGACTAGATAAGGCTAGATCTGTTTGGACAGAAGATCTAGTCATCTACAACCCTCCAATTTTGGATCACAGACTTTCAGGCAATCATGGCCAAGTATGTCTGCACGAATTACAAGTTTGCATCCTTTACTGAAAATCTTCCATGGGAGCATAGAGAACACTCCAGGCCATCATTAAAAGGAGGGTCAGTTATTAGCCAGAACCTCACTCTAAGTGTCCTCGGATGCTGCGGACATTGTCACTAGATCCATCTCCACAGCAGTTGTGGTGCAAAGGGTGTCGTCTCTACTTGTCAAGATTCCTGAAGTTGGTTTAGAGCAGGGGTCTCAAACTCAAATGACCATGAGGGCCTCATGAGGACTAGTACATTGGCCCGAAGGCCACATTACTGACACCCCCCCCACCCCCACTCCACCCCTTCCATGAGGTCCTGCCTCTTCCCACCCCTTCCCTGCCCCCATTCCAACCCCTTCCCCGAAATCCCCACCCCAACTCTGCCCCCTCCCTGCCCCCAGGGGGGGCCGGGAGGGGTGTAGGGTGTGGTGGGGGCTAAGGGTAGGGAGTTGAGGTGTGGAGTGCAGGAGGGATGAGGGGTACAGCAAGGGGTCAAGGTGCAGGGTGCAGCATGGGGCTCAGGGCAGTGGGTTGGGATGCAGGAGGGGTGCGGGGTGTGGCAGGGGGCTCAGGGCAGGGAGTTTGGCTGCAGGAGCAGTTCGGGGGGCAGGATCTGGCCCAGCACGTACCGGGGGCAGGGCAGGCTCCCTGCCTGTCTGCCCTGCCCCTGCAAGTGGCTGGAACATGGGGAAGGGGAGGCAGAGGGGCTGTGCGTTTCTGTTGCTTGAGGCACCACCTCCAGCAGCTCCCATTGGCGCGGTTCCCTGTTTCCGGCCAATTGGAGCTGCTGGGGGCGCTGCCTAAAGTAACAGCCACACACAGCCCCTCTGCCCCCCCCTTCCCCACGTTCCAGCCTCTTCCCGGAGCTTCGCAGGGCAGGCAGGGAGCCTGCCCTGCTCCGGGTGCATGTCTGGCCGCTTTGGTAAACACTGGGGGAGGGCAGGGGGGGGGATGCAAGGGGCTCGCGGTCCGCAGAAAATCACCCCGCGGGCCGCATGTTTGAGACCCCTGGTTTAGAGTACAGTTGAGGATGTCCTGTTTTGATAATCAGAAGCTCTTCTCAGGAACTAAGAATGAGTTCCTGCACATGCTGAAGGACTTCATGGTCATGTTGAGGTCTCTGGGTATATACAGCTCTACAAATGAGGAGATGAAGCAGGTCTCAAACTTTCCAGAAATTGTGCCTGGGTCATGGTTTTCACAGAACCACTGAATCTGATAGAAAAAGACAGAGATTCCAGAGGAAAAGAGCTCTCCACCCTCTTTCAACTAGCTCCCAGTCACCATCGGAACAGTAATTTTGACAGTTGGTCAAGGGCTTGACTCCTCCTCCCTTGCCTCTAGTTTGTACGCTGCAACCTTTTGCCCACCTCCCTTCTTTTGGAGATTCTTTCCCATTTCCAACAGGCCTGGTGATGTATTGCAACATACAAGTAAGCTATGGATATAACACCAGGCTATACTATCCACTTCACATCCCCCTCTTCCCCCTTTAGGGACCCCTTTCAAATACTACAGTGAATCAAGAAGTACACTCCCTCCTTTGTTTAAGAGCAACAGACTAGGTCCCATCTCCTTCCCCAGAGGGACAGGGTTTTATGTAAAGTATTTTCTCATGCTAAAGAAGGATAGATGGTGGAGAGGTGTCTTGGATCTAAGACAACTGAACAAATTTGTAAATTCCCAGAAGTTCCAGATGGTGACTCTGACAGCTATAGTCCCTTCTCTAGAGGCAGAAGACTGACTTTTGGTTCTCAACGTACAGGATGAGTATTTTCCGATAGTGATGCATCCTGCACACAGGAAACACTGCCCTTCATTGTGGGCCAAGATCACTTTCAATACCGAGTACTTCCTTCGCCCTCTCTTTGGCCCCAAGGGTGTCCTTCGAGATTTTAGAGCTAGTGGCTGCTTACCTTCGTCAAAAAGCAATTTTAGTGTTCCCATATCTTGATGACTGGTTACTCAAGGGCTGATCTTATGAAGCAGTTCTAATTTCCATCCAGTCAGCTTGCTCTCTTCCAGCTAAACATGAAGTCCGAGTTAGCCCCTGTACAGAGAATATAGTTCATAGGGGCATATCTGGATTTGTTAGCAATCAGGGCCTTCCTTCCCACAGACCGATTCTTAACTTTGTTGAATCGGTTGGGACAGTGGAAACCCCCATTCTACAGTAAGGAACCGTTTGCAGCTCCTGGGTCATATGGCAGCTTGTATCTTTGTGACATGCAAGATTATGCCTCCACTGCTTTCAGGGCTAGTTCAGGAGGACCTATTCCTCAACCAGAAGAGCGTGGATAAACATGTTATGGTTTCCCTCAAGGTGAAGAACTCCCTGAATTGGTGGAAAGATCAATGGAGTGTCTGCGTGGGCATCCCTTTCCTCCGCCCAGCTCCAACAGTAACTATGACAAAAGATGCATCACTGTTTGGGTGAGGAGCACACCTTAATACACTCACAACTCAGGGCAGATGGTCCATCTCAGGAAACTGGTCTCCATATCAACTTGTTGGAACTTAGGGCAGTCAGGAATGCCTGCCTTCAGTTTCTACTCCTCATCAAGGGCAAATTAATCAGAATCATGATGGACAATGTGGCTTGCATGTTCTATATCAACAAGTAGGGAGGAGCAAGATTCCCCCATGCTGTATGCCAGTGCCATGAAGTTATAGAACTGGCATATAGCTCAGCAGATTCAGATCTCCAGTGATTTACTTTTATGAGTTTAGAATGTCACAACCAATATGCTCATCAGGTGCTTCCCCCAGTACTACAAATGGGAGTTGCATGCTCAAATCCTTCATAGGATGTTCATAATTTTCAAGCACAAGGTCCTCTCTATGGCTGCACCCAAGGTTCTTATCTAAGGTGCTGTTGGATTTCCATCTTTACTGGTAGATGAATAGACTGTTGTTTTTCCCCTAGAGCACATAAATCTCAGTGGGAGACTTTCCTTCATACTTTAGATGTACAGTGGGTGTTGGGCTTTTATCTGGATAGGACTGAGCAATTTCAGAAATCACGTGGACTTCATCACTATTGCATATAGATCACTGGTGCCTGCAATTTCTTTGCAGAGACTGTCGAGATGGATCTGAGTGGATTGCTGCTTGCTGTGATGCAGCTGATGCCTTGCTTCCCCCAAAGGATTTTGTCACACTACACAAAATTGCAAGCAACTTCCACCGCGTTACTTAAAAACTTTCCAGTGTCTGAGAGATGCAGAGCTGCTACACAGGCTTCAGTGAATACATTTTCTAAACGCTGTGCCTTGGTCCGTGCTATCAGATCAGATGTGGCACTTCATTCTGCTCTACTGTATTCAGTCTTCACCTTGATTCCGAAGTTCCCTCCTCACTGTGAGGATACCGCTTGGGAGTCACCTTAAGTGGCGCACTCATAGGGACTATTTGAAGAAGAAAAGGTTACTCAGCTCATGTGGTAAATGTGGTTCTTCAAGGTATGCCCACTAATGGTACTCCACTACATGCCCTCCTTCCCCTCTGCTTCAGATTGTTCTTGTTGGGCATTTGGATAGAGAAGGAACTTTCAGGTGGTTCACCTGCGCAGCCCTGTATACCCTAGGAGCTTGCCACCAGATTTTGTAGAGCACATGTGCAGGCTGAACAGACACTGCTAACAGAAAATCTCTAATCAAGGACTCCGGAGGTGCATGAACACCTAAAGTGTTTCCCCATCGGGGGACACATCTCGAAGAGCCACAGTTAGTGCACGAGGTGAGTAGTAACCTTTTCCGCTGTAAGTAAAGCACAAGAAAGTTAAGTTCTCAGTCTGCCAAGGTTGTGGTGGTAAATCAAAAGAAACAAGCCAGTTTTTCTTTTTTTTTTTTCCTTTTTTAGTTTATCACTGACCTATTTTACATGACCACAACTTATTTGGAAGATTTTTGATACTTGAAACATTAGGTTCCAGTATCAATCTGTGACTGAAAAGCTAACAGTTCTTAAAAAACATAAAAGGGAAGTGATTTGAGGTTTTTGTTAGAAAACAATAAAAATCATGGAATTGTCTAGAAACTAGAGGTGAAGGGGAATGTGTGAAATCTTACATTAGATGCTGATGAGAGGGGCAGTGAATGGAGTTATGAACTGTTAGGGTTTGATTTGGTACAGTGTAGAAAGGTGGGTTGGTGGCCTTTGATGTGATATGAAGCAAAGGTGCCTAGTTCATGTAACTTTTTTCACTCTTCACAGTGTTGAATTCAGTAGGTGACGCTTCTCATTCTGTCTGTAGCAAACGTGAAACCTGCTGATACGGAAAACATGTGATGAACCTCTAGTGATTACTAACAGTCACTTCAGTCCAGTCAGTTGTTTCTCATCACTTCCTTCAACTTTATGATCATCATAGATTTGTCCAAATCATAAAGTTGAAGGAAGTGATGAGAAACAACTGACTGGACTGAAGTGATTGTTAGTAATCATTAGAGGTTCATCACATGTTTTTTGTATCAGCAGGTTTCACATTTGCTACAGATAGAATGAGAAGCATCACCTCTTCTAGAGTTTCCACAGACTATCTGGTTGGTTGTAAAAAAATGAGGGGGACATGGTCCGTCAGTTCTCAGATGCTATGAGAAATGGAGCAGGATGATGATTTTGTTAAGCAATGCTGACTTTAGCATTTGAGTGTTGTTACTAAGGGCTTGTCTACACTGGCAATTTATATCGACATCGCTACGTCTCACGGGTGTGAAAAATCCACACTTCTGAGAGAGAGAGCCATGCAAGTCTAGTCCCCCAGCGTAGAGAGTACTAGGTTGAGGGAAGAATTCTTCTCTTTAACTAGCTATGGTCTCTTTGGGAGGTGGATTACCTACACTTATCAGAGAACCCCTCCTGTTGGCATAGGTAGTGTCTACATTGAAGCGTTGCAGCTGTACCGCTGTAAGTATAGAGAGATCCCATGGGTATGTTTCCACTACGGACATTATAGTGGCGTAGATGCAACTACACCACTGTAGTGTAGATATTACAGTGATGAAAGAGGTTTTTTGATTGCTGTAGTAAATCTATCCCCTTGAGAAGTAGTAGCTAGTTTGATGGAAGAATTCATCTGTCAGCCTAGCAGTGTCTACACCAGAGCTTAAGTCGACTTAACTACCTCTTTCAGGGGGGTGAATTTTTCACATCTCTGAGCAATCTAAGTAGGTCAGCCTACATTTTAGGTGTAGACCAGGCCTGAGAGTCTGGAGTGTCTGTTTGTAGAATGCAGTGAAGTAGGCTGGTAGAATTGCAAATTCATTTTCACATCTGACTTCTGCTGCCTCATGTAATGTTAACAAAAATCTCTCCCTTTGTACCATGGGAAAGGAAACACTGAGGGGTGAGCATCCCAAGGTGCCCTTTGAACTTATGCCAGCAGAGAAGGAAGTAGTGTGGTGGAGTCCACACAACTGATTCTTTTAAAAGGACATCAGCCATGAAACTGCCAACAAATTGACTTGTCAGGACAGAATTGAAAGGGCTTGCTTAAAGGGAAACCATAAACTTAGGCATCTTCCTTTGTTCTTGAACTTATTTACCTAGAACTCTTTTAAGAGGGGAAAACCCAAGATTACTATATCTAAAATATTAGAGCAGGGGTTCTCAAACTTCATTGCACTGCAACCTCCTTCTGACAACAAATAATACTACGCGACCCCAAGAGGGGGAACCAAAGCCTGAGCCCACCCGAGCTCCGCTGTCCTGGGTAGGGGAGTCAAAGCCAGAGCCTGAGCTCCACTGCCCCGGGTGAGGGGAGGGAGAGGCAAAGCTGAAACCCAAGGACTTCAGACCCAAGCAGAGGGCTTGTAATCTGAGCCCCGCCGCACAGGGTCGAAGCCCTCAGACTTTGGCTTTGGCCCTGAACAGTGAGGCTTGGGTTTCAGCCGTGGGCCCCAGCAAGTCTACCTGGCGACCCCATTAAAATATGGTTATGACCCACTTTGGGGTCCCGACCCACAGTTTGAGAACCGCTGTATTAGAGCAATTATTTCTCTCTGTTTATTTTGTAGGTTTGCGAGCACTTTGTGTTTAGCTAGACCAACACAAACACAGGAAATTACTTGCATAGGAACTGGAGAGATGGAAGTAGGACAGTCAGTCTGATTGTAAAATCACAAAAATTGGGAGAAGGATTAGGGGTGGGTATAATCTGAGAAGAGAGATGGTGAATTTGAAAACCAGTAAGTTTTCAAAGATTTAGTGTTTATATCCCTTGATTATACTAGATTAGAGAACATCAATGTGCTTTTTGTTTTGAATTTAGAGCAAATTAAGGTATCACTTTAATTCCTTGCAAATAACCACTCGGGCTCTTGACCATTTTGTACTTTTGAATTTCTACCATCAGGACTTCTTTTTCTGGTTAAAAGAACGAGGAATACTTGCGGCACCCTAGAGACTAACAAATTTATTTGAGCATAAGCTTTCATGGGCTAAAACCTACTTCTTTGGATGCAAGCAGTGGAAAATACATAGGAAGATATATATACACAGAGGACATGAAAAAATGGGTGTTGCCATACTAACTATAATGAGAGTAACCAATTAAGGTGGGCTATTAGCTGGAGGAAAAAAAAACTTTTGTAGTGATAATCAGGATGGCCCATTTTGAACAGTTGACAAGAAGGTGCGAGTAACAATAGAGGGGAAAAAAATAGCATGGGGAAATAAATTTTACTTTGTGTAATGACCCATCCACTCCCAGTCTTTATTCAAGCCTAATTTAATGGTGTGCAGTTTGCATATTAATTTCAATTCTGCAGTTTCTCATTGGAGCTTGTTTTTGAAGTTTTTTGTTGGAGTATTGCGACTTTGAGGTCTGTAATTGAGTGACCAGGGAGATTGGAGTGTTCTCCGACGGATTTTTTGAATGTTATAATTCTTGACGTCTGAGTTTGTGTCCATTTATTCTTTTGCGTAGAGACTGTCCGGTTTAGCCAATGTACTTGGCAGAGGGGCATTGCTGGCACATGATGGCATATATCAGATTGGTAGATGTGCAGGTGAACGAACCTCTGATAGTGTGGCTGATGTGATTAGGTCCCATGATGGTGTCCTCTGAATAGATATGTGGACAGATTGGCAACTGGCTTTGTTGCAAGGATAGGTTCCTGGGTTAGTGTTTTTATTGTGTGGAGTTGCTGGTAAGTATTTGCTTCAGGTTGGGGGGCTGTCTGTAAGCAAGGACTGGCCTGTCTCCCAAGATCTGTGAGAGTGAGGGATCGTCCTTCAGGATAGGTTGTAGATCCTTGACGATGCGCTGGAGAGGTTTTAGTTGGGGGCTGAAGGTAACGGCTAGTGGTGTTCTGTTACTACAGGACAGGCCCAACAAAGAAAGGTGACTTCTGGGTACTCTTCTGGCTCTGTCAATCTGTTTCTTCACTTCCCCAGGTGGGTACTGTAGTTTTAAGAAAGCTTGATAGAGATCTTGTAGGTGTTTATCTCTGTCTGAGGAGTTGGAGCAAATGTGATTGTATCTTAGAGCTTGGCTGTAGACAATGGATCGTGTGGTGTGGTCTGGATGAAAGCTGGAGGCTGTAGGTAAGTATAGCGGTCAGTAGGTTTCCAGTATAGGATGATGTTTATGTGACCATTGCTTATTAGCATTGTAGTGTCCAGGAAGTGGATCTCTTATGTGGACTGGTCCAGGCTGAGGTTGATGGTGGGATGGAAATTGTTGAAATCATTGTGGAATTCCTCAAGGGCTTCTTTTCCATGGGTCCAGATGATGAAGATGTCATCAATGTAGCGCAAGTAGAGTAGGGGCGCTAGGGGACGAGAGCTGAGGAAATGTTGTTCTAAGTCATCCATAAAAACGTTGGCATACTGTGGGGCCATGCAGGTACCCATAACAGTGCCGCTGACTTGAAAGGTATACATTATCCCCAAATATGAAATAGTTGTGGGTGAGGACAAAGTCACAAAGTTCAGTCACCAGGTTTGCCGTGACATTATCGAGGATACTGTTCCTGATAGCTTGTAGTCCATTTTTGTGTGTCATGTTGGTGTAGAGGGCTTCTACATCCATAGTTCTGGTCAGAAGCTCTGAAAGATGTCTGTTAGGATTAAATTCTTCTCTTAGATGTGCATTGCTTCCAGTGAATAGTCTCCTTGTGGTGAAGTGGTCCTTTGCTGGAGTTCAGTGGGGGTGGAGTCAAAGAGCTGTAAAACTTTCCCTATTTTTGAACTAGTCAGTGAAGCCCTGGAGTTTATTTTAGGGCTTGTTTATACAGGGAGTTATTCCAGAATAGCTATTCCTGATTAACTCCATGTTTGGGTGATCTTATTCCAGAATAATAGTGCCTTATTCCATATGATCTTAACTGAATCAAACTAACTTGGAATAAGGCACTCATTCTAGAATAAGAGCATCCACTCATGGAGGAAATCAGGAATAGTTAATCCACTTTGAATTTACACCATACCTTATTCCAGATAATTTTCATGTATAGGCAAGCCTTTAGACAGAGACCTTCTCCAGTTATGATAGACTTAGTAAACCTGGTTTAAGCAAAGGCATGTTTCAGCTTTGAAAGGTTTGCTCCTACCCTGAAATAATCCCTTTAGCCTTGGCTTCTAACCCAGACAGAGATCTTCTCTGGCCTAGAAAATTTTTATCCACCTAGGGAAGCTTGGTTTAGGTAGAGATCTGCACCAGTGATGAAAGATTCTGTTTAATGTAGAAGCTTAGCCTGAATGAAAGTTTGTTATAACTCTGGTGATTTATACTTTAGGTGGGAGCCATATGAAGAAGTTGTTATGGGAATCGCTGTAATGTATGTTAGTTTCTTTGGGACCAAAAATAAAAAAATTGAGTGTTTTCTGCCTTTCACCTGCACAGAATCTGAGTCTGACTCACAGTTCACTTACGTCACATTATTATTATTCTTTTGTATTAGTAGTATTACACTTGGGAGCTCCAGACAGAGATCCTTTTGTGCTAGATGAACAGATAACAAAAACAGTCCCTGCCCCAAAGAGCTTGCTATCTTAAGTAGTTTAATCAAACTAGTTTGCTGCCCCTATATGAGCAGTATTTGGCTGTTGATATGGTACTTTCCCTCAGACCTGAATTCTCTGGAGCAGACTTAGTACTGCAACTCTGTCACCTTGCCCAGGGTCTAAAAAGGAAAAATAAAGTAGTAAATCTAGCTAAAGCTGTGCAGCTTTTGGCTTTCTCTTCAGTTTGTTTGCCGCATGCATGGAAGACTTTGGCTACTATCATTTATTCAGTTTCTATCTGATAAATGGGTAGATGTCTGAAGCTTTACTATGAAAGTACAGAGTTTGGTTTTGGTCCTTTGTGAAAACTAAGGGCTGAGCAGCACTAAGGGGTCAGCTTAGACTCTAAAATAGAACCTCCTATAGGTGCCAGAGAAGATTGGTTGTTTATATCTTTCTGCTTCTGTGGAGTACCTTTTCATCAGAAATGCTGTTTTGAAGGTGGGAGGCTGTATATCTGACCCAGACAACTGATATGTATCCTTCATATTCTGTTAACTTTTACGATATCCCAGAAGCCTCGTATAACTTATCTAAATCTTGTAACTTTGCAACATTTGTGCTATTGACACACACCATATTTCACCTCTTTTTAGCCAAATAAGAGTTCTTCGTGGGCAACAGAAGCATAATTCTACAGAAAATGAGTCCTGAGATTGGATTTGTCCTCAACTGAAATAGCTCGGTTTAGAGTTCTTGGTGCAGGAAACAGACATAAGTGTTAGTAGAACAGAGTCTTGCATTGCTCCAAATCTCTCTTGTTCCATTTAAGAATGAGCTACTGAGGTTTTTCAGATTTTGTAAAAAGAAGAACAGGAGGACTTGTGGCACCTTAGAGACTAACAAATTTATTAGAGCATAAGCTTTCGTGGACTACAGCCCACTTCTTCCGAAGAAGTGGGCTGTAGTCCACGAAAGCTTATGCTCTAATAAATTTGTTAGTCTCTAAGGTGCCACAAGTCCTCCTGTTCTTCTTTTTGCGGATACAGACTAACACGGCTGCTACTCTGAAACCTTTCAGATTTTGTGTTTCTGCAGCCTTTTTGCAGTAGTGACCTTCTTCACTACCCCACCGTTCAAGGGGGAAAATCCAGGCACCAAGTTTTTGTACCAGAAAAATATTTTTTTCAAAGCCCATAAAGCCTTAATATTTGAACATTTTTTGTTTTGAAATCGTGCTTAGTGTGTTCTACTGCTAGAGCTGATATGATGTACTGATATAAGCCCTGTTTTCATAGCTTGTTTGAATCTGGTAAGGATGGGTGGAGTCTTTGTGGTGGCTTCCTCTACTTAATTCAAAGACTGTAAAGGATTATATTGGGCAAATAATCTCTTCCCCCTCCCCCCGAAGTCTTCCCACAAATTCACCATGTATCTGGAGCTATCATAAAGACTGAGAATTTGAGCTACTGTTAGTATAACTTCTTCTAGGTTGTTCATTGGACTTCAGTTCTGTAGTTGCCTTGCTTTCCCCACACCTATCCAAGATATGGTATGAAAACCAGTGGTATTAAGTTCCACACAGACAAATGGATATGATGCTGGTTGGTAGATGATGATGAATTGCGGTGAGAGAAATTATGGGGCTCTGTCTGCCTTCTTGTCAAAATGGCTTGCTGTTCCAAGGTCTTAGATTCTCCACTTGCCGTAGTGACCCAAAGTGCCTTTTTTCATCTTCGGCTGATGAAGAGATTACAGCCATTTTTGTCTGATAGAGGAGGATTTTTACAAGTGACTCATAGGTTGTGCTGAGACTGTCTTTAATGTCTGCTCATTTTAGCTAGTATAGAACATGGCTGCCTACCTTTTAGGTGGAGTAGACTGGCAAATATATGCTCCCAGTTGGTTTTAGTTGTAATTGCATGGTGTTTGAAGCAAGAATAATTTGGAATGTGCCTATCCTGGAGCACACTTATACTAATTTTGGAGTATTTTCCCTGTGTTCTTTTTGTGATGGATAGATTTGGTTGGGAAACTTCTTTTGTGATTCATTGAGGTTAAATTTTTCTGTGCTGCTAGCAGCAGGACAGTTCTCAGAGTATCTTTGACCCCAGAGTATGTCAGCTTTGAGGGAGTGCTTTAGGATTTAAACTAGCTTTTTTCTGACTTGAGGCATTCAAATGGGTGGAATTTTTTGATGGATATGGAGAGCAAAAGGCAATATTTAGTTTTACCTATACATTCATATACTTTTAATTTCTATGTTCTAAAGTGTGAAGGAGATATGATACAATTTATATTAAATATGCTGTTTTCAGTACCCTACTTTGCAGCCCCATAGGCTTCATTGTAGACTAGCTTGATGTACTAGAAATTTAAGATTAACCAAAACATAATTAATGTTTGAATTGCATGAAACCACAACTCTGTTGATGGAGAGCTTGTAATGGATGGGATGGGTTGCTGAGAAAAGTTCAGTGGTTAATTTTTGTAATGCCACATTTTCACTTCCTGGCTCTTTGAGCTCTGGTCAAGTGAAAAATTCTCTGTTATACCTTATTCAAATTAAATTCAGATAATTGCTTTGTTGTGGGACTAACACGGCTGCTACTCTGAAACTTTATTTTAAAGCAAGAAAATTCAGTTAGGATTGTGACCTTGTATTTAAGCTTACTTTTCCACTTCAGATCTAGTTTGAAGAACACTATTGTGCACCATAACTGAATAGTGCTAGCGTGGCAAGGCATCTTTTGCCTTGCTGGGCACAGTGTTTCCCGCTCTGGTGCTGAGGAGGGGAGGAAAGGACTGGAGTAAATCAGACCCACTCTGGAGAGTTATTCCTCATTTGGATTTGTCTTCTTCCATAGTTACAAGACGTACTTTTCAGCTAAACAAAAAGTAACAAGGTCATAACAAAAAAAGAGAATAGCTTTTCCTGCTCTTTCTCTGCGGTATTGGCTCATTATGGTGGCCTCTGGGTGCCAGTCCTTCCCCAAACAGTCTGTTAGTTTGGTTGCTTGCCCTATAGGGAGGGGAGCAAGTCTTCCACTCAGGAGAAGCCTTTTTCCTTGCTGCCACTAGCCCTGCTGCAGCTTACCTTTCATCGCTGCTCCTCCTCTCACCTGAAAAGGGGGTTTTAGAGGTCACAGGCAACCCTTAATTGGGCTCAAGTGTCCCTAGTTGAACTGAGGTAACCTCTTTTCAGTTCATGGGAAAAGGGCCTTTACTATTTTCGGTCTGATTATGCCTGCTTTGTCACAGTAGGTGAATAAGGATGGCAGTAGCCTTAATATCCTTGTTTTACTGATGTTTGAATGTATTTTTATGTATTGTTCATTTTAAGACCTTTAATAAATTGCTTCCAAAATTCTTTACAATTGTATCAATCAAGGTTAAATTTTATTTTTCTGGTAGGAATAATTTTCTAGAACTTGACAACTTTGTTTATTAATCTTCAGCTCTGTATCAAACTCTGAAGTGGCTTTTAATTAACATGCAGTTTATTAACACATGCACTGTACCTGAACACAAAAAGTATGTCTATACTAAAACAATTTCCAAAATTAGACCAAAATATAATCTGGTTTATATGTTGCCTCAATAACTGGGTGCAGTTTAATGTCAGAATAATCTTTTTGTCAAATAATCAGTGTGGCAGATTGAAATACCCCAGAACCAACAGCACTTCCAAAGTAGCTCCTTTTAATTCATATGTTCTACAACGGGTTGATGCAGACTGTATACAAACTTTTTGAAAGAATGTGGGATAATTAGTTGGAAGCGGTAAACTTACATCTTCCAGTGGAAGTTTAGTTCACACTTCAGCTTCCACACAAAATATCCTTGACCAAAACCATTAGTCTCCTTCAAGAAGACAAGCCAGATAAACCAGCACATTAAATATAAGAACCAGAGTATTCCCCTCTCCCTTCAAACTCTCACGTTTTTTCTTTAAGAACTGTATGTCTGTTTCTGCTTTTGAATGTTAGAACTATTTTTGCTAAACATTAGTATGTGGAGGTCAAGGAGCTCTCCCTTTTCCTCTTTGTCCTATCATCTCCTTCATGTTTTCATATAAAACAGGATTTATCTTTACAAAAGAGAGAGGAAACTACATGTCTGGCCAAACACTCCACCTATTTCCACTGACCTGTCTTATGTCTTTGACCCACTAGCAGGGAAAAAATGTTTTCTTCAAAGTTTATTTTTATTTCATGCATCATGGAACAAAAGGTCAATTTTAGATCAGCTAAAATCAGGACTGACTGTTAAAGCTCTGAGTAGTGTTTGGTTTGAAGTTGGTTTCCAATGTTTCATTTAAATGAGGAGACTCAGCAGCATGGGTGCTTTAAACCAGAACAAAACCTTTTTCAGAGGAATTAAACCTAATTAATTTAAGCAGTAAAATGTGATCAGCACATACTTTGTGCCACATTTCCAGACATGTGCAAGAAAGACTGGATCAACTTTCATTCAGAGAAATGATTGTTCTTTCTATCCTCTTTATCCTTTTCTTCATTTTATTTTATTAAAATCTACTGCTGGATTTGTATGCCTGTGTCTGCCTATTTTGATTTTTCTCTAATTGCTAATTGTTTAAGCACTTGTTTTCTAGTTTTCAGCATTTTTTCATGATCCTGTAAGTCCATGTGTGGCAACATCTTGCAGCATTTCCCCTATGAATATTTTTTGATAATCTCTTGATTCCATATTATCGCCTTGTTGGTAGCATTTTCTGTAGCACTGCTTCTATGTTAAAGCATTTTATTACTGGATTGCCTTTTTGTCAGTGTAGTATCCAGTTAGTAAAGTGAAGTAATCTTTGTTGCTGGGGATTCTAGTTGTGTGTTTGTGCTGATCTGGGTAACCACATCAGTTGTTGCTGGGATGATAGAGGCAATTGTATATAGAGGTTTGTTAAACCAAAAGTAGTAGTACAGACAGCAGACACCTTAAAACCTTTGTTGGAGGAGGTATGTGTTTTTGGTGTCACAGTAATACCTATTTTTTTCTTTCCGCTTGGTGGGTCTGTAGTACTCCAGAATCCATGCTCTTCCTTGTCTCAAGAAATTTGTATGTGTGACAGATAGTTGAGTGGAGTATTCTGCACCTGGTTGGCATTTTACCATTCTTAATGGTGTATCAGGATACATCTGTCTGTCTGAATATTTGAATGTGTGACTCCTTAGTTGAATAGGCGACTTCATTAATTTTATATACATGGGTAACCAATTCAGTCACTTACTGGTGTGGCTTTCTCACAAATAAGAATAGCCCTTTATCTTGTTTTCAGTCACTTGGTTAACTTTAAAGTTGAGAGATAGTGCTCTTATAGGAGTCTTCACATCAAAATTTAGAGATAGTGCTCTAGTATGAGTCGTCTCATCATCCCATGTCTCCTTCTCAAAACTCAGGAAAGTATTATCTTTCTTCTTAGGAGCAGATGTTACTCTTCAAATGACTTGGGGAATAAAACAGGCTTGAATTTATAAGCTCTGGTCTCAGCACTTCATGTATTTAATTAAAGAAATCTAGTCCTTCTGGTTGTTGAGGAACCATCCAGATGTGAACTGGTGGTGTGCTAGTTTTACTGAGCCTGCAAACAGGCATCCTGAAACTAAGTTCTCAGAAGCATAAACTGCAACATGCATGTTGACTGGGTGACACTCTGCCTTTTAGTGATGCCATTGAATAACCCATACAGCTGTGATTGGTATGTAACCGTGTTTATAGCCCCAGATTAGATGAAACTGAAAAAAACCCCTCTCTCTTCAAAAGTCAGTTTTTCTTTGGGTGTCACTACTGGATGTAATTAAGGTTGCTTTAACTGTTCATTTCTTCACCATAATGTGTTTTTAGATTTTTTAAAATGTAATGTTAACTCTTACGTTATGTCTACACTGGCAATTGAACGACAAAACTTTTATCTTTCAGAGGTGTTTAAAAAACCAAACAAAACCCTGAAAGACAAAAGTTTTGCCAGCGACAAGTGCCAGTGTGAACCAACTTTGTTGGTAGGAGTGTTTTCCTGCCGACAAAGCAAACGCCTCATGTTGGGAGTGGAAGTTTTTTGTCGGCAGGAGAGCTGACAAACAGTGGCTACACTGTGCGACTTTTAGTGGCACAGCTGTAGCAAGACAGCCCTGTCGCTAAAAGCTGTGTAGTGTAGACACAGCCTTATTTTCCTGGGTTTGAAATGGTTTTTTACCCTGGAGTTACTGATTTGTACTCAACCTCAACTCTGGTTCAACATAGCTTTTATATGGCAATTGCATTGTAGAAAAATATTGTATAAGAACATTAATACTCATAAGATAGTACTAGTTAATATTTATACTCAATTAGAAATATGAACCTAAAACCTTTAACTTCAGGTGACTTTTTATTATTATTATTAATTTAATTTAAATTTTTTTTAAAAAGTCAGATTTGCCAGTATGCTGTGGCTGCGTTATCTTTTTTTTGAACAGTGCTAAGTAGCCAGAGCATATATTGTCCAGTTTCTTACAGCTCCTGGCCTCTACATTCCCCTGCATATAACCAAATACTAGTTTTCTCTCCGTCCTGCCTCCCATGTTTTTCTATCTACACACTCCAAATTATCTATTGTTGGCTGTTAATACTCAAACTTTTCTCCTTCAGTAGAGTCTGAAGAATTCTTCTACAAAGAATTCCATGAAGAACAATATGGCTGCCATCTTTTGCTCTCAATAAGAGTGAGGTTAAGGCTGAGCTTAAGCAAAGATGCCCTCTTTCAAAGTGGCTGCTGCTTCCCATTATCCCTAAAGGTAGTGAAGCCAAGCTGCTCTCAGCTGCTCCCTTTATTATCGGAAGCTACTATCTTACCTGAAGCAAGCATTATGGCTTCTCTTCCACTGGGGTCAGTGTTGGGGAGTTGATGGCATCTTGAAAGGGAAGAGGTCTTTGTGAACCTTTCTGAAGAAGAACACTATTTGTCAGCCCCTGTTGAAGAATAAACTTTGTTTTGAAAAATAATAGCAAAAAACCACCATTCTGAAAATTTCTTCAACTCTAGCCAATGCATGAGTTTTCAGAATGTTTTAACCTTATCAGATGTTTGGACAATCTTATTACCTTACGATTGTTTGGGACACTGGGTACTAAATTGGGACACTGGGTACTAAATTCTTAAAAGACCAGTTTTTTTAAAAATCACAGATGAATTAAGATCTACTTATAATTTCTCAGAAAATTAATTCTATGTTCAAAGTACAGTAATTTTTGGGAAGGTGTTATTTTTCATATACAACAAAGTGGTGAATCCCTACTTTAAGTACAAAACTCAAGCTTAACTAAGGAACAAAAAGTGGTGCTTTCATAATCACTTTAAATATCCATCTGTAGCATTTTCAGCTAGTGTACATAAAAGCGATGCATTCTAATTTATTTCTGGAATAAGGTTATTTTACCAGTGATGCAGTAGAATTTAATAAGTGGAGTATTAAAATACAAGCAACATTTTGTGTTGATTTCTTTATGAAAATATCTTGGGGCAACTCATTTTTTCCCCCTAGCTGCTGCTTGTTTGTGTGGTGGCAACTATAAAGACACTCTAATTCTGAATAGCTACAGAGCTTCAGTTTTCTTCACTAATAGGTAGGTTGGCATATGGTGATTCAAATATAATGACTGACAAACATCTGAGTGCAGGTCAAGATGTTATCTTGTTGCTTAGTTCCAGAAAAATTTTGCCTAGCTGTGCTTATTCATTTAGTTGACAGTTTCTATAAAACGTGTCATGGATGGTCTGTTGTGACAAGTGCCCTACAATGTAGTGACTTGTTATTGTATTGCAGTGGTTTAGATAATGATTTCGATAATGGCAGAGGGAGTACACTTATAAGTTTGTGACCGATACCAAGCTGGGAGGGGTTGCAAGTGCTTTGGAGGATAGGATTAAAATTCAAAATGAGCTGGACCAAACTGGAGAAATGTTCTGAAGTACATAGGGTGAAATTCAATAAGGACAAATGCAAAGTCCTCTGCTTAGGAAGGAACAATCAGTGCATACATACAAAATGGGAAATGACTGCCTAGGAGGGAGTACTACGGAAAGGAATCTGGGGGTCACAGTGGATCACAAGCTAAATATGAGTCAGCAGTGTAACGCTGTTGCAAAAAAAGCAAACCTCATTCTGGGCTGTATTAGCAGGAGTATTGTAAGCAAGACACGAGAAGTAATTCTTCCGCTCTACTCTGCGCTGATTAGGCCTCAGCTGGAGTATTGTGTCCAGTTCTGGGTGCCATATTTCAGGAAAGATGTGGACAAATTGGAGAAAGTCCAGGGAAGAGCAACAAAAATGATTAAAGGGCTAGAAAACATGATCTATCAGGGAAGATTGAAAAAATTGGGTTTGTTTAATCTGGAGAAGAGAAGATAGAGAGGGGACATACGTTTTCAAGTACATAAAAGGTTGTTACAAGGAGGAGGGAGAAAAATCGTTCTTCTTAACCTCTGAGGATAAGATGAGAAGCAATGGGTTTAAATTGCAGCAAGGGTGGTTTAGGTTGGACATTAGGAAAAACTTCCTAACTGTCAGAGTGGTTAAGCACTGGAATAAATTGCCTAGGGAGGTTGTGGAATCTCCATCATTGGAGATTTTTAAGAGCAGGTTGGACAAACACCTGTCAGGGATGGTCTAGATAATACTTAGTCCTGCCTTGAGTGCAGAGGACTGGACTAGATGAACTCTCGAGGTCCCTTCCTGTTCTATGATTCTATGCAAACTCTGTGAAGAGATTTTGTTTTGTCAAGTCTGGAACTGCTGTACAATGTATGTCAAGATTCAACAGTGTACGTGGAGAATTACCTTGTGCTTGCTACCAGTGGAGCCAAACTAAGTCGTTTCTCTGGTGAAACCACATTACTGTCTACCACTGAAGTAGCACTTATCTTGTGAGATTAAATGCAGAGTTTAATTATTTATAAAAATTGGAATCCATTTGTTTAAAGTGTTCCAGACTTTCTCTGAACTATGGAAATAACTTGAGTGTTTATCTTAAATCTTTTTTAAAAATAATTCTAATCATTTAATTTTTCTGGTTGAAGTCCATTTTTATTATATTGTACAGTAATTATCTATACCTGCAGCTCAGTCCAGCTAGATTAGAGGTAGGGAAATGCTGTCTGGACTTGGGAATGCTGTTTACTCTAAGCTAGCCATTCTCAAACCCCGGACCTCTTGTGGCAGGATACCTACTCCTCTTTTTCTCCGGATGGTAAATCACTTTTTTTTTTATTTAAAAAAAGACCAAGAATGTTCAGTGTCTTCCTAATATAATATTTCTCTATAAAGGGTGGTAACTGCCTCATGCTATCACAAATAGCTCTTCTACTCTTAATAGGAATACGTCTGGAGTGCCCTAAAATAGAGCATTTTTTTAATTTATTTGGATACTTGTTAAGCTTCTAGAACACTGAAAACTGGGAACATGTTTGGTGATGGTTGTGCAGCTGGGGTCCCAATCCATTACTGGAGCTTCTAAGCACTATGATAATGCAGATAATAAAATGTGCTCATATAGGTCTAGTTAAGATAATGTACCATTTTCTATTGTGGACCATGATTTGTGTGTGTACCTGTAAACTTTCATTCATTCTACTCCTATTTCTGTAGGGTATAAGGTACATTCTGAGAATTTTGGGACCCTTCTTAGGCAGCTTCTGAATCTTTCCAAAGTTGTTTGCATATTTAGCTGTGACTGAGGACCTTTCCCAGACCCGAAGAAGAGCTCTGTGTGGCTCAAAGGCTTGTCTCTTTCGCCAAAAGAAGTTGGTCCAATAAAAGATACTACTGTGATACTACGCCTCATATTTTTCATAGCGATATTGTTATGATATTATGGCATAACTATGATGTACTTTATGCAAGATAGGTCATGTGAGATATCATTGAAAAGGCTATGATTTACTGAATATGATTATCCTTTTTGTATGCATGTAGCATTTTGGTATCTGAAGTTAGGAATATTATCTATGCATCTATTACAAATGGGTTTACACCTTGGGAAAGCCCACTAGACAGAATGCAATTGATCTAGATGGCTGGCTGGGAAGGGCTATTAGGGAGAACAATAGGTTTTAGAAGATGTTAATCTCTCTCCGGGGAGCCTTCCTGAAGACATTACAAACAGCCTCTGACTCATGGCTGCTTTGGCCCTACAGAGGCATGTGACCAAGTCACCTGGTACCAGACTCCATCATGGAATACTAGCGTTTTTCTATTGAACAGTATGGGAACTAGAAGTTAGAGAAAAAGGGTTCCTGCCATATGCAAAAGCTATTTAAGACAGGTGAGTGACATCATCATGTTTCATTCTTCACTGACTCTCCACCCAAGAAGACTGCTGGAAACACCTGAGAAACAGACTGAACTGGGGGAGAAGGGCTGAATCCAGGCTAATGAGATTTCTAGCCCGTGAAAGGAATACCTGTCCTAGAGTTTCATGCTGCAAGCAAGTGCAGCTTGCCTTCAAGAATCTCTGCAAACTGCCTAAAACAACATTCAGGGTGAGAATTCGCTATTCATATCCAATTTCTTTAATATATTAAAGCTTTAGATTGTGTTTTTGTTTTATTTGCTAGGTAATCTGCTTTGATCTGTTTGCTATCCCTTATAGTCACTTAAAATCTATCTTTTGTAGTTAATAAACTTGTTTTGTCTAAAACCAGCATGTGGAAATCATAACTTGGGGCAGAAAGCTGTGTATATTCCCCTCCACATGGAGGGAGGAGGCAAATTTCATGAGCTTACGCTGTACAGATCTCTGTGCGGCACAAGACTGTATAATTTTGGGTTTACCCTCCAGATACTGTGCGTGCCTGTGAAGCTGGTTAGTGACCTAGCTGTATAGCCTTCCAATGCGGGGGCTGGTCAGAAAGCCTGACTGCATGTTATTAGAGCTGGGTGTGTCCCTACCTGTGTGCTGGTGAAAGTGAGAGACTGGGAGTATGTCTGCAGCTTGTCACAGCATTGCAGAGTTTGTGGGAGCCCAGGCTGGTGGGTGGGAGGCGCAGTGGTACCCCAGTTCCAGGTGGCATCCAGAGGGGGGGAACCCATCACAATTACCTCACCCACTTTGCTTCCCTAAGAATACAGTAGAAGTTTCCTCACTTACAATGTATGGCGCTGACGAGGATGATAGGTATGTAGCCTTTCTAGAAAGCAAATTCTGGATGCGGTGTGTGTTCTACAGCTAATAATAGTCTGTGAGGTGAAACCAATACCAGTCTGCTTTAAGTGTCTGAAAGCGATGTGACACATGTAATAGGCAGTTTTGCTCCCAATGTGTTTGCATTTTAGGCATACGGTTATCAAATGACTGAAGTAATTGTAACCACATTGGTTTGGGGAAGGGGAGGGAAAGGAGGTCATTGTTCTAATAGCAGGTCATGTACTACAATAGCCAGCTTCATCTATATTTTAGACAGCCACAGAATATAAGGCCAAGTTATTGCTGTTGCAAAACCTGAATCCTTTAACTGCTTTACTATATGTCCAGAAACTGAATGAAAGGAGGATGAGACTTTCAGTCAAATCCTAGTTGAAGTCCTCTACATGTCAGTATGTGTTGGTGTCTTTCTGACTGGTGTAAGAAAGCTATTGGTCATTTAGGACCATATTTTCTCAAAACTTTAAAGTTCTGAAGTAGTCTCCAGACCATTCAGGTCTCGTTAACTGTCTTGGAAGCTCAGCTAGGGTATTTGCTCTTGCTTGCTATAGCACTTACAGGAAAGCTGCATTTCCTTCAGTGTTAGTTTTTGATTTAATGTTCTGTTAAAAGGTGAATGTGGGTATGGAGAAGTAAAGGCAGCTTGAACATCTGATAACTTTTATGTCTGTAATAAAACCAAATCAGTAGACCCAAGTAATGTGGTGGTGTTTTTTTTGCTCAGTTGAGCAGCTCAGGGTGTATCCTAGGTGGGACATGAGGTCCTACCTAATACATAGCAAGAATACTTGCCAAGGGTACAGCTTATCCAACCTAAGCTTGACTTTTTTCCAGAGTAGATAATCTTTTGGGGAGAGCTTTACGTTGTACCTTACTGCCTTCACACAGCAGTTTATGGTCTTAATTCACACACTAGAGTAAACAGGACAGCTGTCTTACCTGTTGCTTAGAATAAGTGTATGATGTGGTTAGGGTTGATGAGGCAAGAGAGCCCACTTTCAGTGCCCAGGCCTGCCTTCTGCAAAATGAAAGCTAGTACAGAGTACAAGTTATTGGGAAGTGTCTTAATGTAATTTCCCTAAAACATTAGCACCTCTTTTCTCCTCTGCCTTCAAAACCTCACTACAGCATGGGAATTGGCTGTTTCATGGTAGTGAATTGACATTCATCTGTAGTCAAGTCTCTGCAACTGCCTTGAATCAGCCCCAGCCAGTGAGTGTCTGAGCTCATAACCTCTGTGCAGCTCTTGAGCAAGTGCCACTGCAGTGGCTCGTTTATAGTTCAGTCTTTTCTGTCGAATTGCACATCCTCCCACAGAACATCTACCAGGGAGAGTAGCAGTATAAGCAGACAGAAATAGAAACTGTATTGCTGCCAGGATGGATTGATTTTAATCAAAGCAATTTAAATCACTGATTTTAGTTATGATTTAAATCAGCAAGTGGGAAATCTTGATTTACATCATGGATTGTTATGTTGTATTATACATTTTTACTTTTCAGTTATTTTGGTGAACAAAAGTTGTTTCTCACTGGTTGGTAGCCATTTAAAACATGTTGATATCAAAAGTTGGCTTAGCACTTCAGTAAATTTTGATTCCAGATGCTTAGCCAGTGGCTTCCACCAGTTCAGTGGCTTGAGTGTCTTTAAAATTTGGAAGTGAACATGTCTGCTTAATGTTATTTTTGTATACAGCTTAAATTATTTTAATAGATTTACTGTAGTAAGTTAAGGCCTTAACATAGATGGCTAAACCTATTTTTTTTTAAATTAAACTTAATTAAAACAAAGCTGATTTTAAATAAAATTCTTTTTTTTAACTCCCTTTTAATTGATTTTTATTCCCCCTCATTGCTGCCTTGTCTAGCTTTAGAGCAGTATTTCAAATGCTGGTTAAATGTTTACCCATTTAAAACAGAACTCTTCAGTTCAAATTTATTTTAAATGCCAAGATTAGAAATTTTTTTTATCTTGTCATGTAACTGATCTAATTGATGAAGGATAACTGGATTGTTTAATTTGGGAATCTTTTGTTTAACAGATTGCCTTATTTAGAGTGTCTTCCTGTCTGCTAGTCTATTCATGTACTGCAAAGATATGAAATGACTAATGCCCCAACTCATGAGTGGGCTGTTTTTTGTTTTGCCTCTCAAGTAATCCTGCCAGCAGAGTCTGGTGGTGGTAGTAGTTAGGTGAGTGACTTAACCATTAAAACGGTGGCAGGCTGCCACAATAGGAAATGATGATCTCATACATTCTGCTGAGGGTTGGATGACTGTCAGTTGAGGACTGCTTTTGAATCGTCTTTGTGGGAGGTCGAGTAAGGATTCATCATGTACCTGGTTAATGTTAAGTTCCATTTACCTTCAGTTGTTACCTTCTTGCTACTAGATATAAAAAAACAAAGTGAATATTATTTATTAACCACATCTTGCATGTGGTATAAATAAGTACCAGTGTTTATAAATGATTTGCCTAGCACGTTTGGCCCCACCATCAAGCACTGTGCCCACTAATCTCTCTATCTCTCAGGATTTATTCTGACATCCCAAAATGCTGAGCAGCTTTCTGTCACCATTTTTATTAAAAAATCGTGAATAAAAAAAAACACCTGCCTTTAAAAAAATCTTTAAATCAAACTAAGTTCTCAAGCAGCATTTTTTTACCTTGCTTATGTGCAAATTTCGATCATTGATGGAAATATTTTTTCTTTGGTATGTACAGCAAAATCGACATTTACTGATAAAAATTGAATCCTTGCAAACCTGCTTATAGCCATAGATGTTCACTTGCACTTTACAGTAGTAAACATACATAAAAGACACACTTTTGAAGAGCTTATTGTTTAAATCTCCATAATAGACAAACAATACAATCCGTATAACTTGTGTATGGTGATGCCGATTTGGATCTAAGCAGAACTTTTGGAGCAGCATGCTTTTTTTAAAGAGGGATTTGAAATAGAAGGAAAGTGTTGTCAAGTGTGGATTAAAAAGCTTTTCCAGACTTAGTAGGAGGTGTAGGGAGACCAAGGGAGCAGCTAGAGCGGAAATGAAGTCCAATGTAGAGAGATGACTTCTATGTCATACATTGCTTTCAACTTGTCTGTTCAGCCAGAAGTTACGTTCTCTGACTTCAGTTTGCAGCTGTCTTTATTTCATAGGTTTTTGCTATGACATTCGTGATCATAATAGGAGTGTCTCACATTAATTGATTTTTGAAGTTATCCTCATAACACCTCTGTATGGTACAGAAGCATTATCCCCAGTAGAGTTGGATGTCTCAGTCCGCTTCCTTAGCCCCAAGGTCATTCTTCCTCACTATCTATAGGTGGGACAGAACAAAGAGTCAGACTACTTTATTATGCTGTTCTGTAGTAAATATGTTCGGAGGCCTTGTTTAGTGAAAAGCTCTTCCGAGCACTTAATTTAGTTCCTTCTGCTGAGAAAAAGGAACCCCAACAATATTTTGAGAGGAAGGGACAGTCCAATGGCTAGGGCCCTACTCTGGGACTTGGGAGAACCACTTTCAATTCTCTGTACCACCACAGACTTCCTGTGTGACCTTGACAAATCATATAGTTCTGGTCCACACGTGAAAGTTTTACAGGTATAATTATTTCGGTTAGGAGTGTGACTCTTCTTTGGTTTAAAAAAAAAAAAAGTTCTACTGTTTATAAGTGCTAGTGTAGGTGAAGTTACGCTGGTATAATGGTGACTGGTATAGCTCCTTCCATTCCTTATTGGGAATAGCTCTACTGATATGAAATACCTTTACATCGTTAGAATTGCCTTCATACAAGGAGGGTTTTTCTGCGTTAACTGTACATCTGCAAAATGTGGTTAAATAGCACTTCTCTACCTCAGAGGGGTGTTATGAGGATAAATATGTTAAAGGCTGTGAGGCATGGAGATGCTAATTTAATGGTGGAGGCATAAAAATACTTAAGATGTTTGGGGCTATTTTCCAGCTTAGTTCAGTTTCTTTAAATTTTGTGCACCAATCTGCACTCTTGTGGGAAACAAGTCTTTCTTTTTTTTCTAAAAGCAGATTTCTCCCCCTGGCTCCTGCTTGGCTTTGCTTAGCAGGAGAGAGTCTTTGCAGAAGCACTTTGGAAAGGGCTGGGGACTTGTGTAGTCTAGTGGTACATTCCCAACCTTTATATGTGGTTGGGCAGTGGCGGTGTTAAAGTGCTCCTTCTTCAGGAAAGGAATTTTGCATTAGGAATGGGAGGCAGCACCTAACACAGATTCCTTTTGCACCATGGTTTCTCCCAGATCTTACCATCCCAAAGGGATATGCCAGGGTTTGTCCTCATGCAGCCAGTGACTTAGCTGCCTCAGGCTTTGCTGTACAGTGCATTGGGGACATGCTGAAAGGGGTATTTGTACATGGCACTAGTCTGCTTTTCTTTCAAGATCTTCACTTAGATGGCAAAGCATTTGTGATTATCTTGGGGATGTCAGCAGAGCCATTTTTGAACCCACACTGACAGTCTGCTCTTTACCATAATGTTGTTGTTCCATAAATCCTGCAAACAAGGTCAGGTAAGGAGAGGAAAACTCCCTCTCAGTGGGGCCCCATGCAGACAACCTGCTTCTGCATTCCCACAGGGTCATTTACAGTCAGATTCCATGTTCTCTCTTTCCTCTGTCACTAACTAGCTGTAATCCAATCAGCAGAGTGAAGGAACTTCCTGTGGATTTCTGTGTGTTTTGGGCGTGGGGGAGGAAGGGCTGCGTTACTTCAAAGATTGCTTTAAAGCCAAATGGTCCTTCTATAGTTCTTCCTATTGAAGTGTCTAAACAGGAGTCACTCCTCTTTCTGTGTTGTCAACTCTTGTGAATTTGTAGTCACATGAGTTTTGCTGGCGCTGGACCCAGTCTCATGGTGATATGGGGTTTTGCAAATATCAGCCCTGCCTGGTGCGGGTAACCCCTCTGACTGCCTTCTCCACTGTCCTAAGTCTTGGGGAACAGCTGCTGCAGGAAGCAGTTGACACAGTTCTCACAGGCGGGGAAGATGGAGCAAAAAGAGCCCAGCACTTCAGTGCAGCTGTGCTCCCGCCTTCCCTCTCCTGAACTGTGAGCAATAGGACAACACCCTTCTCTCCCCTCCATCTCCCCATATAACAGCAGGCCAGGGAAGGTGGAGAGCTAGTGAAGTGCTTCTAGAGCTGCCCCTCCTAGCCTGGAAGGGTCCTGCTGCAGGCTCTACCCTCAGACCTGGGAGAGGGGGACAAACAGCCTCAGGAGCTGCAGAAGGAGCAGAAGTGTGGGGGTGGGTGGGAATTGATTGCTGGCCCAGAAATGGGCAGATGTGAGGGTGAGACTTCCTGAAGCAGGGGACAAAAATCATCTTATTGGAGCCATTGGGACTGCTACTTGACACACATGCTCTCAAGGGGTGAGCAGGGGGAATTGAAATATCAAGATGGATGAAAACCACAATATAATCTTGTTAAAACCATTTCAGTTTTTGGAGGGGGTGGGGAAGTATGGGGGTCTGACTCGTGATTTTTGAATCTTTGGGGTTGTCAGTACTGCTACTTAGAAGACTTATTCTTGTCCTTCATTTCTGCCATATTAACAGCCAACCTTTCTCAATAATTATGAAGATGATGATGTTCAGCGGCAGAAATTTAGATGCTTTGTGGAATTTCTAGTTTTGCCATGCAAAAATGTTGAGTAAAGGCCCTCAGAAGTCCATGAGATCTTAGCAATTTAAAACAAATCTATCTGTTTGAGTCTCTTTGAGGCAATGCCTTGTTCAAAATTAAACTTAAAATGTGTGTACGGAATTGCAAGCCTCTGCTATTTACTGCTTGGAGGGGGGATACCTCCTAAGTTGTCTTAAACCTGTGGTGAGGAACTTGCCAGTCTTTTTCAATATTCTGCCTTGTTCCCTGCCCCACCCAGTCTCTTGCCCTACATTGTCCTTTCATGGTCTCCCACCCACCTCCTACAATAACTTGCCCCCATATTTACCTTTGTTAGCCCCTTTCTTGCTAAAATGCTAAAGCTGGCTGTATGGGCTACACTTCCCTTTCCCCTTGAAATCATTCGATCTTCATCATATTCCTTGCTCCCTGTAATTTTGTATCACTCCTCAGTCATCTTCCTGCTCCTAATGTTACCCTGCCTCTCCCACAGTCTTCCTCCTGCATACCATATTACCAGATCTCTCTACAGTTGCCTGTCTGGTTCCCTAACCATATAGTTTGGGAGCTGCTATCTTCTCTCAAGGTTGGCTACCATTTTTGTTGTTTCTATCTCTATTTGGGCAAAGCCTGACTTCCATATGTAAAAGCTGTGGGATACGGGGAGCTATCTCTAGTTAGGTCATAGTGCTACTTCACCCCCATTTAAAGTAATAGAAGATTGGGCCATTTGAATAAGAGCAAAATTCACCAATTTAATATAAGAAAATAGGAGATTGCTAGAAACAAAACACCTAAGATTATGAGGCTTGTGATAAAATCACAGATTTGGCATATGTTGCCTTTTTTCTTCTATGCTAGTTAAATTCTGAATTTATAGGTCAAGATTTTCAAAAATAGGTTCCTAAATCCATATTTAGATTCCTAAATGAGAGGCCTGCTTTTTCCTCAAATGCTGATCACACATTTGAATTCAATAGGAGGTGTTGGACTGGCAGTTTTTGAAAAATCAGGCCACTGATTAACAGACAAGGTTGAAAATCTTGGACCTAAAGGTTACTTATATGTTTGCACACATGCCCAGCACAGAATGGCCTTAATTTTGATCAGGGCCTTAAGGTGCTACACTGATATAAATAATAATTATCCCATGTATCAACATCTCCTTTAAGCATTTGTTTAGTTTAGTGAGCTCTTACTGGCCTGGTTGGAGACCAAAGGCGTTCACATGTTCATATCCTGGATGACTGGCAGACATCCTTCCTTGAGTGGCAACTTCCTTCCTTGGATAGAAAACTGCAGCCAGCTTTTTCAGATGTAGATCTCTAGACAGTCCTTCTGAATTCCAGATGTGGCTTAATCTCTTGGAGTGGGGAGTCTAGATGGTAATTCATTTTGTTCTTATAACAGAGGCTCACCGTAAGAGGCACTGGAAACATTTATCAAAACACCTTTGCGCTATTCTACCTACACACCCTATCTTTAAAACAAAATACAAAACAAACAAACAAAAAACTGCCCTGGCAGGTAAAGGTTTGTAGTCATGACTCAAAAGCAGCAGGATTTTTAACTGGATTGTACTTCTGAGGCACTATTTTTAGATTGACTTCTGTTTCTTTTGTTTTAAAAAGCATCCTTTCCAAGCTGCAGGGGGCAAAATTCTTGTCTCACTTATCTGTGAAGCTCTCTTAGCATAATGGTAAATGTACATTGAATACCCTGGGAGTTTCAATGCCAGGGTTAGTGAGTGCTGAAGATACATTGACTGCCGTGGTATCTGAGCCCTGGTCTACACAACAAATTTATGTTGATTATAACTACAGCAAATCCATGCCCTTGAGCAACATAGTTACACTGACTGAACTTGTAGCGTACACAGCCATGTGGGGAGGTGAAGGACGTACGCTGATGGAAGAAGCTCTCCTGTTGGCATGGGTAGCATGTTCACTAAGCTGTGCTGCTGCAGTGCTGTAAGCGTAGACAAGCCCTGAATATCATTATCTGATAAGCTGCTGGTGGTTTTCCAATACTACTTTTGAGAAGGGCGCAGAATGAGTTAAACAAGCTCAAACTAGCCATGGCAGGTGGGAAATGTATTGAAGTTTACGTGGAAGAAGAGTTGCTGTGTCCCTTTGAACTTATAGGTTCATCTGATTAGGGTAGAAACTTCTTCCTGAACAGACAGGGAGTTTCCATTCAGTGATCTTATAGATCAGCAGCATGATTATCTTTATACTGTCTCTCTAAATGCTAGCTTGGATGCTGGTTTTGGATGATAGTGAATAGTGCTGCTTTTACAACTTAGCTGCAGGATTGCCTGTCTGTTTTCCTCACTTTCCACTTGATGGAGCTTTTCTGTAAGTCATAGTTCAGTTTGGGTCAGTAGTTTTCAACCTTGAGATCACAAAAGTTTTGTGACTCATCCTGATGTTATGAAAATCATGAAATTTTCTATATAATGTGACGAGGTCAGGCCAGACCGATACAGGAGAGTGATGAGGAAGGCAAGTATATTAGCTCCAGGATAAGCAGATCCCTTTTCCCTTGGTAACTGAGCATGGGTTGCTTCAGTTTAATTACGACACCTGGGGCCAATCTAGGGGCCTGCCAGAACTTAAGAGCCTCCCTTCCAGCCAGATAGGGGCACTTGATAGGAGCTGTGGGAGGAAGGCAAGCTACTGGAGAGCTGGGTGGTGCAGATGCTGGCAAGCATCTGGAGGGAAACCCCACCGGTACAGAGGCGGGCAAACAGCCCTTCCGGGCCCCAGAAATCTGAAGGAAGAGACCCCTCCAGATGGGAGAGACTGAACCGGGTGTCTGGTCTGTTGCCACCTCGCCCGGAGGGGCTAACAGAGACTAAGAGGCTCCCCTCGTCTTCTCCCCTCCCACTCCCCCACCTCCACCCACTCTGTCAAGGCGGCTGGGGGGGAACCCTGCTCAGGCGAGGTGTGGACACCAAGCCCAGGGGCGTGAGGAAATTGAGGGAGAGAGGAATATCCTGGCCTGCTGCTAAGCGGAAGCGCGGAACCCACTGAGGCGGAGAAGGAGCTCTGTCACAATAATCTAAGCTATTATTTTTTAAAAAATAAATAAAATTGGATTGTAGCCTTCTGGGTTGCAGAGACAACGTTCCAAATGTAAACATTCAGTAATAATATTTGACTGTATGGAACTGAGAAATATGCACTTAATTGATAAATAGATTATACGGTTCGAAGGGACCATTATGTTAATCTGGTCTGTCTTTCTGCATAGCACAAGCCACAGAATGTCCTGAATTAATTTGTTTGAACTAGAGCAGATCTTTTAGAAAAAAGTCTAGTCTTGATTTTAAACTGCCATGATGGAGAATCCACCACAACCCTTGGTAAATTGTTCCAGTAGTTAATTACCCTCACTTTTTCTAAAATGTTTTGCCTTATTTCTAGTGTGAATTTTTGTAGTTTCAACTTCCAGCCATTGGATCTTGTTAGCTCTTTGCTAGATTGAAGAGCCCATTATCAAAATTTTGTTCCTCATGTATTTATAAACTGTGAACAAATCACCCCTTAATTGTCTCTTTGGTAAAATAAATAGATTGAGCTTTTGAGTATCACTGTAAGACCTGTTTTTTCAATCTTTTAATCATTCTTGTGGCACTTCTCTGAATCCTCTCAAATTTATCTGCATCCTTCATGACTTTAAATCATTATGTAGAACTTAATTCTGGTAGTTTCACATTTTTAAAAATGTCAAATTTATAATGCTCTTTAGTGTTTTTTGGCACAGTAAACTCACAAAAATTGTTAAGGAATTTTGTTGTAACAGTGCAAAAGATTTTTGAGACATGGCTTCATGGGGAAAGGTGGCAATCGTCAGACCCAGGAGTCACAGCCCTCTTCCCTCCCCCCCTCCTCCCCCAAGTGATTGGTAGTCAGAGCTAATTCTGAATTAGGCAATGACAATTCTTGGGGTATTTTTGTTTTGCATTTCATGGCATCAGTTTAGATCTTCATTCCCAGAGGATGAATTAGAAATCTCTTCGGGATTAGCTTCTTAATTTAAAAAAATAAACAAACAAAAAAAGGCAGCAAGTTACTTTTCAGTCTGAGTGCTAATAAGATGCTAGTATTTCCTATAACATGGTGAGCTATGGAAGAATCATTTGAAAGAGACAGACTTCGGAAGCCAATAGAGGGATCCAAAATCTATGTAAGAATCAGTTCTTCTGCTTGCCATTATCTGAATAAACAACCTGTCTGTTCCAAATTGCCACATCTTTATATGTCTGTCTAAGTAAGAGGTGACAATTCTTATTTTTAGAGGCAAGTAATAAAATTGGTTTTTTGAGCCTGAAGAGTGGATGGAAAGTGGATGTTACTTTTCATAAAGATGTTAACACTGATTTCACAGCAGTTTCCTCCTTTTGATAATTACAGGGAGTTGCTTTTCATTTCTCTCTCCCCATCTTTCATGGGGAAAGGCTCATTTAGTGGTAGCTCTTTGCCAGTGGACCATGTGGGCTTTTTATTTCCTTTTTAGCAATGCTGGGGGTGCTCTTTGGCTGTGGCTACACTGGCGCTGTACAGCGCTGCAACTTGCTGCGCTCAGGGGTGTGAAAACGCCCCCCCCCCCCCGGGAGCGCAGCGAGTACAGCGCTGTAAAGCGCCAGTGTAATCAGCGCCTGCAGCGCTGCACGCTATTCCCCTCGGAGAGGTGGAGTACATACAGCGCTGCGAGAGAGCTCTCGCAGCGCTGGCGGTGCGATTACACTCGCGCCTCACAGTGCTGCCGCGGCAGCGCTGGGAAGTCCCGAGTGTAGCCAAGGCCGTAGGTAGGTTGCACTAGAGAGAAAACTCCTGTCTTGTATGCCTCTGTGAGGAGACAGGTGGCATGTGTCAACTATGGCTCAGCCTTCTCCGTCAGCTGACTCACCTGATAAGCAGTTTGTAGCCCAGTAGCAGCTACTTGGAGTGTGACAACCAGCTTTCCATGCCGAAGTCAGTTTTTGTTCTCGCCAAGGAGACTGCCTGAAAGGCTCTCAAGGAAGTTGAGGTAATGTGTCCTCGGACCCATTCAGAGATGAAGCCACTATCCTGTTAATTGATACTATAGTCAACTGTAGAGGATGACTCGTAACTTATTATGCCACCTAGCTAGCTCTTATCAGTAGATCTCAAAGTGCTTCTAGGCACTCCTATGAGATAGAGAAGTATTATCTAATTTCTACAGAAGGGGATCCAAGGCACAGACTTCATGCAGTAAATTGTGGGAATCCAACCAACCAGAGGCTTGTATGCCAAAATGCGTATGCCAAAAAATCATGAGCCAGGCACTCCCTCCTCCTCCCCTCCAAATCATGACGTTAGCTTAATATTTGAGAAGCCTTTTAAATTTTTTAAATTTGAGGGTATTTATTTGCCTCTTGGTATTTGAACCTTTTGGGTATATCTGGCCAGGTTTTCCATCTTTTTTTTCCCTTCGCTATCAAAGTTAGAAACTTCGGGGGCGGGGGATTTGTTTTGTTTTAAATGAAAGCCGAGCTTCTCATGTAATCCCATAGCTCCAGAATCTAGGAGTTTAAGACAAGCATCAGAGTAAGTCATAATACTGCATATTTGGCTGGTAGACTCAGCTTTACTAAAGTGCACAGTTCTTGTTTTTATTAGTCACATTAGATAAGTGACATTGAAAGACCATTATTTGTAGTGTGTTTTCCAATCCCTCTAACTCCCCTGTCAGCTGAAGTACAATGCTTAAACCATTTCTAATTTATTTTTTCAATTTTTCTTTTAGACCCTTGCTTATTGTACTATTGACCTCTGTTTGGAAACTTTATCTAGTCCTCAATTTCCCTCCCTTGCATATGAAACTTAGCTGGCTGAAGACTTGGTAGGGATTCCTGCTTAGTTTCAAAAGCTCTCCCTTTGTCCTCCACTACTTAAATTGAAGGACTGGGTTGGGAGGAGCATACTGCAGATAGTGCTGCTGATGCACCTTTAATGTCTTTCAATTCAGTTAGATACCGTTGACACCAATTTATTAAATAATTAATGAAGAAAGATATTGCTAATATATTTTAAACATTGAAAGGACATCTTGCTATTTAAGTTAAACCTATGCTGCTTCCCTTTGTTTTCCTCATTTTAACAATTCAAAAGAAATGAAATTAGGTAATTCACTGTGTTGGCCACCTCATACAGGGAACAAGTTGAGGAATTGAAATTTAAAGCGATTACTAAACAAGGTTAAAGAGTTTGATAAGTTAGTTTTGGTTTAAGTCACAGTTCTTCAAGGATTAATGTACTTGTTCTACCACAGGTTCTGGGACGTCCTCGGCCCGGACCTAGCCACCGTCTGGACCGAGTCCTTGCAGAGCAGGGTCCTCCCTCTCTCGTGCAGGCGAGCCGTGCTCGCCTTATTGCCGAAGAAGGGGGACCTCTGCGACTTACGGAATTGGCGTCCCGTCTCGCTCCTCAGCACGGACTACAAAATCGTAGCGAAGGCCATCTCGCTGCAGCTGTGGTCCGTGCTGGAGGACGTGATCCACCCAGACCAGACCTACACAGTCCCGGGTCGAACCATCTTTGATAACATGTATCTGGTCCGGGATCTCTTGGAGCTTGGGTGTAGGGATGGTCTGTCGTTCGCCCTCCTGTCCCTGGATCAGGAGAAGGCGTTCAACAGGGTGGACCACGGGTATCTTCTGGGCACTCTGCGAGCGTTAGGTTTCGGATCCCAGTTTGTGGGTTTTCTCCAGGTACCGTGTGCTTCCGCAGTGTGTCTGGTCAGGCTCAACTGGACCCTGACCGAGCCGGTCAGCTTCGGGCGGGGAGTACGGCGGGGTGCCCCCCTCAGGCCAGCTGTACGCTCTGGCGATCGAGCCCTTTCTCTGTCTCCTCTTCAGGAGGTTGACAGAGTTGGTGCTTCGGGAGCTGGAGCTGCGGCTGGTCCTGTCGGCGTACGCTGACGATGTGCTCCTCGAGGTCCAGGACCCGGGCGACTTGGTGTGGGTGGAGGCTTGCCAGACTGTGTACTCGGCGGCCTCCTCCGCCCAGGTCAGCTGGGTCAAGAGCTCTGGCCTGGTGGTCGGGGACGGGTGGCAGGCGAGCTCCCTCTCACCTGCGCTTCAGGCCATCCGGCGGAGCGCGGATCCGCTGGTCTATCTTGGCGTTTACCTCTCTGCCCACATCCGTCTCCGCCGGAGAACTGGCATGGTTTACAGGGCAGGGTGACAGAGTGGGTCCGGAAATGGACAGGACTACTCTGGTGCCTCTCCCTTCGAGGGAGGGCACTGGTACTCAATCAACTAGTCCTGTCTGTGCTCTGGTACCGGCTCAACACCCTGGTCCTGGCCCCGGGCTTCCTGGCCAACTTCCGGACGGCGATTCTGGAGTTCTTTTGGCTAGGACTTCACTGGGTCTCTGCAGGGGTCCTCCACCTGCCCCTGGAGGAGGGAGGGCAGGGCCTGAAGTGCCTACGCACTCAGGTCCATGTCTTCTGCCTCTAGGCCCTGCAGAGGCTCCTTTATGGTGCAGGTAGTCCAGTGAGGAGAGTACTGGCACACGCCTTCCTACGCTGCTTCTGAGGGCTCCAATACGACCGACAGCTCCTTTATCTCGATCCGAGAGGTCTTCCGCAAGACCTCTCTGGGCTGCCGGTCTTCTACCAGGACCTCCTCCGGACCTGGAAACTGTTGTCAGCGACCAGGTCCGTGGTGGCCACTGAGGGGGCAGATCTCCTCGCGGAACCCCTGCTAGGCAATCCCCAGCTCCGTGTGCAGGTGGCGGAGTCCCCCTCGGTGCGCCAGAGGTTGGTCCTGGCAGAAGTTACCAGAGTCGGAGACCTCCTGGATTATGACCGGGGAGACTGGCTGGATCCCCTGACGCTCGTTCCGCATATGGGGTTCTCTAGGCCTTGTACTCCCGGCGCGTACTTCAGGAGGTGAGGGCCGCTTTGCCGCCTGCTACTCGGGCCTACCTCGACCGGGTCCTGCACAAGGGCACCCCAGGCCCTCCGGACCTTTTCATCGGGCCCCTGCCCCGTGGACCCAACCGGCCCCCCTGCTCCTTCTCCATGAGCCAGCTGCACGACTTGCAGCCGGTCTGCTTTCAGACCGTGCCACGGAAACATCTATACACGCTCGTGCTCCACACCCTTCACTTCCTCACCCTCGTGTCCCACCCTGACACAAAGTGGCGAGACCACCTACCACCTCTAGAGGGTGAGGAGCCCCGGTGGGCCAGCCTATATTCCACCCTGGTCCCGAGGCCCGCTGGAGATATCAGCTGGTGGCTCCTTCATACGGCTGTGAGCACGGGCGTGTTTTTGGCACGGTTTACCCGTCCTAGACACCTGCCCCTTCTGCGGCGTGAGGGAGACTCTGGCGCATGTTTACTTGGAGTACGCCAGGCTGCAGCCCCTATACCGGCTCCTCACCAATATTATGTTGCGTTTCTGGCTGCACTTTTCCCCGCACCTCCTTCTCTATGCGCTCCTTATCCGTGGCCCCATAAAGTCGCGGGATCTCCTGGTCAACCTCCTCCTGGCCCTGGCTAAAATGGCCATCTGTAAAACCAGGGAGAGGAGGTTGGCTGATGGAAACTCCTGTGACTGTGGGGCCTGTTTCTGATCCTCTGTCCGTTCACGTATCCGGGCAGAGTTCCTCTGGGCGGCGTCCACTGGCTCCCTTGACACCTTTGAAGAGCAGTGGGCGCTGTCCGGGGTTCTCTGCTCGGTGTCCCCGTCAGGCTCCCTTCCTTTGACCGCACTCCTGTCTCTCCTATTTCATTAGTTGTCCCCCAAAATCATTTGGTTTCCAGGTCCTGTAGATCCTCCCCTTAGGCTGGGGAGGTGTCCTTCAGCAGCCCGCCCACTTCCCAGAACCCAATAGGTACCCTACTTCACATAAAACCCCCAAAGTTAATTTTGCTTTCTTTCAACAACTTTGAGAGAAAATGGGTGTAAAAGTCTCATTTGGGAATTGTGACTAAAATTGTCTGTTTTGGGCATCCCAGTTAACACCAACGCATCCAGTGACAGTCACTTATAGCTTTTTAAAAAAAATTTTTTTAAGTAACCAAACTTGATGTATAAAATACAGCAGTGAAATGCAAACCTCAGGAGGAAAAATATAAATTTCTACATTAACTTTTAAATGAGTGTAATTCTGAAATGTACAGTTAGTGAATTTGGAATAAAACTCTCAGTAACTGCATCACAGAAAAACATCTTTACCTGGGGAAATAATCCTATGCAAACTGATTTCCAGAATTGAGCTGGCTATTGGATGGTAGCATGGAACCCTGTCTGCAATTCAGAAGAGTTCTTGTTCCAATCACAGTCCAGATTATCTGGCTAGAAAGAGATTGGAGAAACTGTGAAGGCAGTGTACTCTTGCTATGTTGGGGATCTGGGTAAGAAGGAAACACCCCCATGGCTGCTTTCGAGTAAGTCCTTCAGGCTGACCCAATGTCTTCTACAGAAGGGGGAAATAAGAAATACTGAACCCCTGTCCTTTGAGTGATATAAAAATAAGCAGCATAGATAGGCTTAAATGTCTTTTAAATGGGGGAGAGGACAAATCAGGGGTCTTCTGTGCCCATGATAGCCTGTTCACTTACGTGTTACACCTAAAAATTACTCCAAAATTCAGAAAATATAAATTTGTTTAATATTATAATATAAAAAGTAGAGATTTTTACTACCCCCTCCCCCCCCAATTTCTGCAGTCAATAATATGGGTGTGGAGATCTGTCATAATCAGTGTTTCTGATAATTTAATTCTACTTTCCTCTGGCCAGGTTTAGTCCTCTGGTAACTTTCTCAAGGTCTGTCAAAACTGTAGTGAGATTTTAAAAATTCACTTTTACTCTCCATTACTTATTCAGTTTAGTTTCTCTCATCTTTATCAATAAAAATTGGTGAGGCCAGTTACACCTTCACATTTTCATGACTGCAGACGCTGCAGTGGAGGTGATGTTTAAAAGCAGTTGTTTCCAATGAAATTTAAAATAATAGAAACATTTGTTGAAGGGTATTGGCAGTGTCTCTCCATTTTCAGTGCTCTGAAGATGTAAATCACTATATGTAATATGTATTATTTTACACAAACCAATTGCTTATAACTTTGTAATTTTAATGTTTTCCTACTTTCATAGGGACTAGTCCTTGCTGAAGATTCATATTCTCTCTCTCTCTCTCTCTCTCTCACACACACACACACACACACACACACACACACACACACACACACACACACACACACACACACACACTTTTAGAGGTCAGCGTGGACTTTTCTAAAATGGGAAAAGTATGTATCTTACCACCCTTCTTAAATAAGGTATATTTCCTCTTCAAACTTAAGCCATCCTATCTCACTTCATTCTTCTATAGCAGTTGCTTGGTTTATAGGTCCTCCCAGCCAGCAGATGGAGACAGTACACCAAGTCCTGTGGCATACCTCCTTAAGCCTCTCAAATTGTTTCCATCTCTAGCAGGTGGATGGCCTGTTTCCCTAGCAGTGAAGCTACCTAGAAGGAGTAAAGGGAAGTAGGCCTAGAGGCCTAGAAAACTCCTTGCAACACCACTGTGTGCAGCTACATTGACGGTCCATGTGAGGCACTGACTTCTTTAAGGGTGCTTGTTCATACTTGTGCTGTGCTACCCTGTGTCTCAACGCCTGGCATGGCTGACCCTGGCAAGAGTGCCAGGTGCCAGTTTGGGGTCAGGAACTGCAAGTGTTGCCAGGCCCCAAATCAGCCTAGCATTGCTGGATTCTTTTGCCTCAACTGCAGTTGTGGCTCAAATACTGAGGAATTGGTTAGCAAAGAGGAGTTTCCCCTAACGAAGTGCATATCTGAAGGTAAGAGGACATTGTTTGAGAAGCCTAGGCCAGCTCAGCTCCAACTCTGGCACAGATCTGCCAGCCTGGGCACCTGCAGCTTGAACTTTTTTTTTTTTTTTTTTTTTTGGTGCGCACACACTCACCATCCCAAAGGCATCCCCTGTTCCCACACTGAGTGTTAAGGAGGAAAGAGCAGATGCAGGCACAGCCCTGTCTTTGAGGAATCTGACCCTCTACAGGGCCAGTCTAGTGGGGCACAGCTCTGTCCAGCTATGGAGGGTCAGATGTGGAATAGAGCAGCTGCGGCTCCCTTTTCCCTCCCACCCCCTCTTGCCTTAGAGGCCCTCTCTCAAACAGCGCCAGCCCAGTGCTTTAAGTATGCAAAATACCCTGCCTGTTTCTTTCCCCACACTCCCAGTGGCAGAAGCAGGAAAGCAACAAAGTATCCACTAAGAGAGCTGCTCTGTTTCAGAGCAATTTACTGCAGCAATGGGAGGAACTGTGCCAGGCTCAGCTTGGGCAGTTGGATGCTCCATCCTAGAGAAGCAGCTCAGGAGAGCAGGGCATGTTGCTATTCAAATAGTAGATGCTCCAGTGAGAACCCTCAGCATCTCCCTGCCCCTAGCAGTATTGGTCTGCTTGGGCCTAATTTTCTGACCCAACTCAACCTTTCTCTTCCCCCTCCCCCCCCGAATCAGTGCCATCACTGCCACCTCCTGTGGAACTCCCTCTGCCCGTGGGGTTGATGTGGCAGTGGCTGCATTTGCTGGTGGCTCCATGCCCTGCGCCTGCCGTCTGCTGCCCCTCTGCACATTGTGTGTTGTGGAGTGAGTAGTTCTGGGACTCATCAGCATGCTTACCTTAGAGTGCACTCAGAGCAGCGAGGTGGCAGCAGCTGGCAGGAGCATGGCATGCAGCCACCCTCATGTCTACCCCACGGGGTGGGGAGGCATGCCCGAGAGGGTTTGGTTGTTTTCCCACCCAATCTGGACTCAGCATTTGTACTTGGATCCGATTGGTTTGCAGGGCTCTACCTGTCAGGGTGGCTCAGATGGGGAGAAGGAGCCATTCAAGCAGTAGTGAGACTCCTACAGTTGGTAGCCCTAATCTCACCTTCCAACCCGTCATGAAGAGCATTTCAAGGGAAACCATCACAAACCTGATCGGACCAGAGAGCACAGTGAAATTCAGGATCAGGAGGACCTATGAGGGAGATGCAGTAAGCTCCATCTGTCCCTCCTCAAGTCCTCCCTCATCCACCAAGGAGGAGGAGAGGGAACAGAAGATATGTTGCCAGAATTTCAATTAACAGCAGGATACCAAGGGAGGAAAAATAAATGGGCCACTCATTACCACTACAAAAGTTTTTTCCTCCCTTGTTATCCTGTCGTTAATTGAATTGTCTCGTTAGATTGACCTCACACTTGGTAAGACAACTCCCATCTTTTCATGTATTTATACCTGCTTCTGTATTTTCCACTCCATGCATCTGATGAAGTGGGTTCTAGCCCATGAAAGCTTATGCCCAAATGAATTTGTTAGTCTCTAAGATGCCATAAGGACTCGTTTTATTTTTTATTTTTTTTTTAAGTAGAATCCTTGTGTGCTGACATTGGAGAAGTGTCTTTACTGTAGATCTCTAAGACAGCCAGAGGGGGCATCAGGCCATACCTAACCTAAATGCTAGAGATAATGTATTTATTTCCACAGATGTGACCTTTGGCAGAGAGGTGTTTGGCTGTTGGATGCTAATCTTTCCCATGCTCAAGCACAATAACTGCTTAACTAGGTCCTAAATGTCTGGACTGGCACAGAGTATCAAGTAGGGGCAATTTTTTTTTTTATTTTTTTTTAGATACTGCTGTATTAGTCAAGACTTCCAATGTTTAGCTTAGCATCTACTTGTCCTATTCTTTTCTACATCAGAGTTTATTGAAAGGTTCTGGTTGATGTTCTAATTATCACTAAAGTTGTATGGTCTAGCTTCTGTGGAACTGCTTTTATAATGTCAAGTGGGAGTCTGTGAGATCCCTGTGTCTTTTATATTAGGGGGTATGTTAAGATATAAGTCAGGTATCAAAAATATTGAAAGAAAACTGACAGGCTGAAACCAAGCATGACCAAAAGCAAAGGTTCTGAAAACTCTGAAGGTGAAAACTGGGTTATAATGAAGGTAGTCATGCAGCCTTCGTAGCCCACATCCAGTACTGCAGCATGAAGCATATTGGACCTAAATTATGCACAAGGCCATGTGTAATGCAGTGCAAATGGATGCATAATTTGCCTTTCTGTCGAATTTGTGCTGCCTAAAGCAACAAAAAAATATTTTTTTTTCTGGTTGTGAACTTCACTATAGTATCTGGATTATATTTACATAAATTCTAAAGTAAAAACAGTTCTCTGGATAATGAGGAACAGAGCTCTTTACCCCTTCCATCTTTCCGTAGCCCACCTCCCTGTCCTGTATTAAAGCCACTAAGGAGAAGAGACCTAGCTATGTGGTACATGTCCTGCTGTTCTCTTTACAAAATACATTCAAGCATTGGCTGCTGTGGCTGCAGTCCTCATGCCTCATGGTTGGATATAATGCCATTATAGAGTGGGCAAACATATGCGGGATGGGTGTTGCCTTGTTGCCATTGGGCTTGTTAACAGAATATGGTGCTGCGCTAGCATTGCTCACATTTCTGGAATGACTCTCAACTGAGTCACTGATTGAATACTAGCAATAAGTATAAATGGCAGTAGCAAATTGCATATCTGCTTGAACTGGCCTTTTTTTTTTTTTTTTTTAATCCTTTGAAATTGTCCATGTTATTACTCAAGTAAAAGTAATGGACAGCAGGACATGTACCTTTGCAAATTGAAATGTATTCATGCCATTCTTTATTTGGCACTACAACTGTGTTCTGGTGCTCTAGCAAAGTTTTCAGGCTGGAACTGATGTGATGGCTGCATGTTTCTGGGGCCCAACCTCCTTGCTGGCATTTGCTACAAATGACTCATTAGATAAGGGTGGTTCAATATACATGTGCTTAAAGGAAAAATGTGATTCAGCACGTAATTTCACCTTGTCAGATGAAAAATTGGCTTGGAATGTGGTGCAGTGCCAAATTGTTCTTTAAAATGGGATGTGTGTATTCCCACTTGTGGATTGTGTCCACTTGAGAGCCTTCTGGAAAGCAGTACTTGTTGGCGCTATATGAGCACCCTCTCCTGGTACCAGGTGTTCTGAGTTTAGGCTTTAAAAGAGCTAAGTGCCTCCAGCTACCATAGTTTCATCTGTATCCTGGCTAGAGGCAGGTGTAGGGACCACCTCTCCATGCCCAGAACAATTTCACACATGGCCTTTATCTAAAACTCTAACTCTTCTTGTTAAATAGAATTACTGACTAGTTGTAAATAACTTTGCCATTGTGTACTTTTGTTTAGTCTGGATCCAAGGTCCTTTGATGTTCTATGTCATGCCAAACAGGCCTCTAAGGTTCTGGACTGGAAAGGTGGATTTAAGTTTTGTGTGTGCTCTTCCATGTTTCTGAAGGCAGATATATGTTCCCAGGGTTTGTTCTATCTTATTAAAGCCCATTCCTGAGTCTCTGGCTAATGTTTAGGGCCCTTGCACTGAATCTGTGCGGGCAAGAAGGCTGTTACCTCACAGGAGGCTTTACAAACCCAGTTCCTGAGAAGGGACAAGCAGGTCTCCTTTGACTTCAAAGTCAGGCAAGTTAGTCAACACTGCAAAAGTCTATGCCAAGAGGATTCGGCTCCATTGCTGTAGTGCCTGTATTTTCAACAGGCAGAGAAGCCTCATCAGTTCCTGGATGTGATTTGTCAGGTAACAGTGAGAGGTCCAGACTAGTTTGAGGCTTATTATAGTGTGGTGGCAAATTGTTCTTAAGCTTGATCTTCATCCCTTCTCCAGTAGCTGATGGGCTAAATTTCATGGGGACATGAACCCCACAGGAGAAAGCAGGCTGTGTGCCTTTTTTTTTTTTTTTTAAAAGGACTCTGCAGCCTTCTTGGGGATTTCTTATTTGAGTACCTAGGTATTGCTCATCACTAAGGCTAAGATTTTGTAATGGTTATTTTTAGTAAAAAATCATGGACAGGTCATGGGCAATAAACAAAAAATCATGGAAACCACTACCTGTTTGTCAAGTATCAGGGGGTAGCCGTGTTAGTCTGTATCTACAAAAACAACAAGGAGTCTGGTGGCACCTTAAAGACTAAGATTTATTTGGGCATAAGCTTTCGTGAGTAAAAACCTCACTTCTTCGGATGCATAGAGTGAAAGTTACAGATGCAGGCATTATATACTGACACATGGAGAGCAGGGAGTTACTTCGCAAGTGGAGAACCAGTGTTGACAGGGCCAATTCAATCAGGGTGGATGTAGTCCACTCCCAAGTCACACCTGTTTGTGACTTTTGCTGCTGTGACTCCATGGTTTCCCCTGCTACCATGGTGGCTTGGAGCTGCGGGGGGGAGGGGGAGAGCCTTCACCCACAGTGACTGGGAGCTGCAGAGTGACCATATTTCCCAAAGACAAAACGGGATACTCCCAGCCGCTCGCCCGAGGCGTGTGTGTCCTCCCCACCCCACGAGTCTGTCGCGTATCACTGGAACCCTCCTGGGGCCCAACTGGCTGCCAGCTCCAGTCCCACAGCCTCTGGGGCTGAAGCAGAAAATGTCAGTGAGATCTCTAGAAGTCAGGGATTCTGTTACCTCCATGACATATATGTAGCCTTACTCATCACCCTTAGGGTGGTTAAATATATTGAGGAGCATAATCTGCAAATATGGAAGCCTTTGGAACAGGGAATTAGGGGTGTTCCGTAGTCTTGAGTTCTATTTATCCCTCTGTCAATGGGCAGAGTGGAAAAACACATAGGCAAACATTGGATGCTAATTTTTATGTAACATGTCAAATCAGGCTTGATGGTTTGTACCTATAGATTGACCTGGTGATGACAGTCTTGCTAAGTCTGACAGTGTGTGACTGGCAGCTGCCTGGCATAGGAGAGCTAGATTCATAGATTCCAAGGCCAGAGTGGACCATTGTGATCAACTAGTCTGACCTCTGGTATAACACAGGCCATAGAACTTCTGCAAATTTATTCCTAGAGAAGATCTTTTAGAAAAACATCTAATCTTGATTTTAAAAATGGTCAGTGATGGAGAATGTCTGTCCATAATATCTGCAGGTGTTAGTTATGTTGCTTAATGCACTATTGTAAAGTGCTAGGATATTACAGTGATGAGTGCAATATAAGGATCCATAAAGAAAAAAACACTGTCACACAAGTGGAATGGTTTTGAATGGTGGGCTGCCTGGCTAATCTCTGCCACTTCCATTTGGTTACAGATTTTATTTCTGTGAAGGATTTTTCAGTTCCACTCTGCAGGTAAAATTGCATTGCTCTGGATTGATCTGGTTACCTCTGTGGTGATAGTTCAGTGTGTCAAGAGAATGCAGATATAAAGTATTCGTCATTCTTCTTTTCCTCCTGTGAAACAGAAAGGAGGAAAATCTAACTCTTTCACCCAAAAATCTCTACGATGAGTTGCCTTACCTCTAATTTAATTCAGACTTTTAAAATATACATTAGCTACTGTGTCAGGTTGCCATTTAAAATAGTCTGTGTTTCTAAAAAATGTTAAATTAGCATACTGAAAATTATGAAACTAATAAATCTGCATTATAGGTGGTGTTTCTTGTTAGCTAGGACAGTATAAATGACTAGTTGCTTTCTTCTTTGTTGTCACTTTCAGTTTTTCATGCACTGGTACAGTACTCCAACTTTGGGATCTTCAGAGAAATGTTTGTGTGGTGGTGTGAGAATGAGTTTTCTTAAATTTTAAAGTTTCATGCAAGGTAGTCTTTCACTAATCCTGGTGGTGTACCTTTATTAGCTAGTTTTTAGAAGCAGAATGTGTTGTCCTGATTCCATTAGGCACGGTGGCATTGATATGATTAATATTATTTCATTATGATACCATTCTAGTACTGTATTTAAAGGTCTAGGTTTCCATTATTAAGTATGGTTTAGTGCCTAGATATTTTAGTGATGATGGTGCATTCTTAAATTCTTGGAAGTATTAAAAAAAAAAACCCTCTATAAACTCACTATTTATTGGATTCATCTTTGTTTACTGATTTAGAGGTTTGTGAGGACAACTGCTCCCTGTTGATCTTTTAAATCAGGAGTTACTTGGGGAAGGGCAGGAGAATAATTTTCCAGTATCAGCAAGTGAAATAAGATTAAAAATAGATGGGGCCAATCATTGGGAATCATTAAACTGAAAGACCTGTCCCCTCATTACAGCAACATCACTATTTCTTTATTCCTTGCTTCATTGGAAAGTTTGGTTTTGGGGGTGGGAGGGTGTAGCTGTGCAGACTCACCTCTGCGGCGCCTCCTGCTGGTTGTCCTCAGGAATTAGCTGTGCCAGCCTTGGAGCGACCTCTGCAGGCCGGTGATCCGCCTTGCCACTGGCCCTGTGTCCCACCCAGGACCCCAGTGCCCTTTTCTCTGGGTGCTGCCCCCTGGCAGTACCCCCACAGTTCTGGGTCTTCCCCTCCCAGGGGAACCCCCACCCACTATCCCCACTTCGCCTCAGTCTTGGCTACTGCCCAGTCTCCATCTAGCCCCCATTTACTGGGGCAGACTGTAGTATCAGCCACCCATCACAGGCAAAGGGGTTCGGACCTGCTGCCTCTGCCCCCTGCAACCCAGTACCTAATAGGTTCTTTTCCCAAAAAGGATTCTTGCTGCCTTCTACCCATGGCAGTTGCGCATATCCACCCAGAATGCCAAGATCTGGTGAAGAATTTATCACTGATACAGTAGACAAACCATGAACCTGAAGTGATCCTCCATAGCCAACCATACAGGAATTCCTTCGCAATGCCATAGAAAAAAGGATGTGTGTTGGCTCCATACTTGTGTTCCCTTTTCAGTGGGGAGATAATGCTTCTGCTGTGTATGCTTATGTTTGTATTATAATTGCATAGCAGCCTAGAATATTTGGAAATGTCTTCTGCAGTTGAACGGTGTTAATTTATTGGCCCTAATAAATTGGAAGAAATCTTGCTCAATTGGATATTGTAGCACTTATCAGAGCAAGCTGATTAGTAACGTTTTCAAAAGCATCTAAGGACATGTCTACTCAAGAAAATTATACATGTGTAAGTTAAGGTGTGAATTTAATACAGTTACACTAGTACAACTCCCCATGTTATCCCTGTGTAGTTACACCAATTTTACTGTAGTGGTATATCTGGTCTATATGAGAGATTTTTGAAAACACCTAAGTGCCTTAGGGCTTATGTCCCCTTATGTCATTCAAAAATGACTTTAGGAGCTCAGAGTTATGACTTTCAATGACATTGACTCCTAAATAATTTAGATAATTTTGAAAACTTTGCCCAATGACTTTACAATTGTGGGTCACTAATATTATTAAAAAGGAATCCAGGCATGATAATTGTAACAGTAATGAAAGGCTGGTGAATCCAGCTTCTAAAATGCTATCTCATCTGAAAGAATAGGTCCTTTTGCTAAGACCTGGTCAACACCTGAAACTTAGGTTGACCTAACTACATCGCTCAGGGCTGTGAAAAATTTGATGTTCTGTGCAATGTAGTTAGGTCAAATGTAGATGAAGCTAGGTCAATGGAAGAATTCTTCTGTAGACCTAGCAACTGCCTCTCGGAGAGGTGGATTTACTACAGCGATGGAAAACTCCCTTCCATCTACACTACAGTGATGTAGTTACAGCTGTAGTACTTGTAGTATAGATCTCTAGTAAATCTCATCGTTTCCATGGGCTTTGGCTGCTCTGCTGGATTACGGGCAGCCCAACCAGATTAGTCTATATTTCCTGCTGAATTGTCACCTTCCTTTTTTCCCTTCTGCTGCAAGCTGGACCCTAGTTCTGCATCCCTGATCCCCTGTTGCTTGGCTCTTTGGGAACATTACAAGGAGCATGTGCTGTAATCCTGTAACTGCTCCCTTGTCAGGAAAGTTGGAGAGCAACAAATCCCAGCAGGAGACAGAAAACAAAATGTCAGGCACTGGTTGGAGCAAAATGGTGAATTCCACAGCAAAAATCTAGACTCGTGTGGCATTTTTCCAAAATGCCAATGGAATATGGGTCCTGACTGAGATAAGTGGGGCAGCTCATGCCTCTTCAGAGCTATTACTTGAGGCACTTTGCAGGCTTGGGCAGATCTCATTGTGTTGTGCTCAGTTCACATTTTTAGGGTTATCAATGGCGAAATGCAACTATGAGAGCTATAAATGTTAACTTTTTTAACATATAAGATGAGGTTCTGGAGGTTAATTCTGCAGCAAGAGATTAATTCTGAGGTATGTTCCGCAAATTCAGAATAAACAGGCTTGTCTATAAGACTGTCTACTACTTTGTTAGTACACCTCTACCCCGATATAACGCGACCCGATATAACACAAATTTGAATCTAACACGGTAAAGCAGTCCTCTGGGGGGGGAGGGGGGGCTGCACACTCCGGCGGATCAAAGCAAGTTCGATATAATGCAGTTTCACCTATAACGCAGTAAGATTTTTTTGGCTCCCAAGGACAGCGTTCTATCGGGGTAGAGGTGTATAGTGCTTGTCACAGTAGAGCCCCATGGTTGGTCTTTAGGTGGTTGGTCCTTAGGCACCACCATAATAAGCATGATGATGAAAATCTTCTCAAAGTGGTAAAATAGAGATTGGTTTTAAGGTCATGGTATTGTATCTTAATCTATGCAAGTTTCAGTAGTTACTCTACGTAACTTGCTGCTACTTCAGAATCTTGAGTCTTCCATGGTAGAAGACCATTATTTGGTACGGAAAGGTGGTGAAAATATGTTAGTGCAGTGATGGTCTCGGGCCTCACAGGAGTATGTAGGAGGAGCACACTTACATTTAACAAACTTCAAGAACGATGACATTATAAATTTTTAACTGCTAAGAAACAAATAGAGCCAGGATGCATTCTGAAGTGAACAAAGGGCTACGTAATTGAGCAGTTTATAAGAAACCATTTAGTGCAGTAAATAAGCTTACAGATGACACCAAGTGCTTAGATAGCACAACGATAGGGGCCTTAGAAATTCCAAAGAGGTGTGTGTGCTCTTTAGCAGTATGTTAGTCATTTAAATGTATTGCATGGAATTTGTTGTCTGGCAGTCATCCTAATTAAAGTGAATGTGCTAGTTCTTGGAAGCCTGAGTGGATTTTACTGTATTTGCATTGCTAGAAGTCACCATTACAGAGATACATTGAGGGTTACCATTGCGTGGCATGAACATAATGTTATCTGGGTAAATGAATCACTGAGTAAATAGGGTCCATTGATAAATCAGGGTTCCATTTTCAATATTCCCCACAAATTGTATATGTGTATTCTCTACAAAGTTTGTAGTGTTGGATGCTGATAGTGCTACATAGACGGAGCTGGTGTTTGTATGTTTGTTGTACGTGTCTATATTTTCTGAAGTAGAACTGCAACTACATTCTCAGGTGAATGTTTGTTTAGTCAGTAAAATACTTTCTCTTTTTATGGTTACTTCTTGAAGTAATAGTTTTTTTTGTTTTTTGTTTTTTTTTAATCTTAGCTGCAGGTCAGCAAAGCTTTTTGCCTGGGAATTAGTTATGCTGGTCTATGTTTGCAGTGATACTACAGATATCTAGGATATGCATTAACTTCTGTTATGAGATGCCTTCTCCAAGAGAGTCCTCAAAATGTGCTGTTCGTGGTTGCAAAGAGGTTGGTGCAACTGCTAAGCAGAAGTTTCAGAAAAAGATAGGCATTTGCTTGTTGCTCAATAATACAGCCTGCTGAGGAAGTCAGTCTTTCCTGCTAAGTGACAGATGGATAAACTAGCTAGGCAAAACTTCTGCCCACACTTTCCATTCTATGGCATTCATTTTCTGAGAGATGGTTCAGAGTAAACTTTTTGATGCTGGGAAGGATGGAGAAAACTGACTGAACTGTATCGTGGGTGTTCTGTTGTGGTGTTTTTCTCTGGATCATTGCTTCTTAACGGTGTAAAATGAGGCAATCTGTATGGTAAAAAGGCAGACAATATTGTGAGGTTAAGCCTTATTGTGACTGGGGAGTGGATATTTAAATAATTTATTATGAGAGTGTTGCTATACCTACACACACAACTCCACCACCTCTCCCCGTCTTTCCCAAGCAATATTGCACTAACAATATAGTACTAAACTTGCAAAGAGTAAATTATATGACTGACGAGGCTAACTGAATTCCAGCACTGAATGGAATGACTAGAACAGAGATTATTATAGAATCCCTGGACCTACTTCTGGATGGTCTTTTGATGGATATTTTCAGCTGCTCAATTTATAGGACAGAAGAAAAGTGCCGCATGTTGATTTTAATGAGTATGGTAGATAAGAGGCAAGTATCTACTCACTCGCAGTTTTGCTCATTATTATGTGGCAACCCATGTACTTACTGTTACTTCCTATGGCATGTAGTGATTGAGAAAAGACAAACACCATAAAAATCAGTTGAGCTGCTTTCTTATTAAAGTCATAAAGAGTTTCTGACTCCTTGATCCACTTCCCCTTATACAGTGTGATACTATAGCTGATTTTAAGAATATAATTGTGGTGTTTATTTCTACATTAAATTTATTTTAGGCAGCCCCCAGGTTTTCAGTTTTCTATGCATTGTAGATTTATGTATTGAAAATGCATAACACTACTCTTTAGAAGTTGTCAAGTTGCTAGAGATGTTGAGGGCTTAGATCAGAGGTGGGCTCGTCCTGCCTGGCCCTGGAGCTCCCAGCTGGGGAAGCTAGTCCCCGGCCCCTCCCCCGCAGCCTCAGCTTGCCGTGCTGTCAGTGCTCTGGGTGGCAGGGCTGCAAGCTCCTGCCGGGCAGCGTGGCTGCGAGAGCCGCCGGGTGTAGTGTATTAAATTGCTCCCCCTAGGAATGTGCTACTTACGGAGCACCAGGACAGGCAGTTGTAAGTAGTACACTGTAAGTTGCACATTCCTACGGGGAGCAATTTAATACACTACACCTGGGTAGGGAAGGCTGTGCCTCCCCAAACTGCCTGGCCCCTGCCCCCTATCTGCCCCCTTCCAGCAGCTCCCATTGGCCTGCAGCAGCGAACAACGGCCACTGGGAGCCGCAATCGGCCGAACCTGCGGAAACAGCAGGTAAACAAACAGGCCCGGCCCGCCAGGGGCTTTCCCCGCACAAGCGGCGGAACAAGTTTGGGAACCACTGTACTATGAATACATGAAGAGTAGTGAAATTGGTTGGTTAGGAGCTGAACAGCTGAAGGAACATAGGGCAAATAGTTCTGGATTTCTTCCAGAGTCATTCAGTAGAGTTTATGGGAGAGCAGTCTGACAAACAACAAATAAATCTTTCATAGTTTCTCATCTGGAGAAACATTTGCAAAAAATATAAGTGTGATGTTGCACTCTATATGATTTTATGAAAATATGCTAATGTAACTGGAATATGCTTCATGCAAAAGGTCTCTTGTTCAGGTATAATTACAAATCTTATAATCTGAGTGTGATCATCCTATTTGTATAAATGTATCACTCTTATATCTGAAACTAGAAATATGAAATATAACTCTGGGGGCCTATTGTAATTATGCAAAGTGTGGGCCATTAATGGTGGTTTGGAATCTTGATGACTCCCATTAACCAGGACAATTGTTTGTAGAATGGCTCTGTTTTACATGCAAGTCTTCCTGTATACGTGTGTGCTGGCAAGTGGGTAATGAAGTCTTACAGTGACATGTGATCATGTCACCTGAACTGGAATCCATCTTTAACCTAGTGCTTTTCCATTGAGAAGGTTGTGGTGGGGGGAATCCAGAGGGACAAAGGATTCCCGCCTTATGCAAAAGATATATGAATGGGTGGAACAGAACAAAGGGAGAGCCATCATGAGGAATCCCCTAGCTACCATGTGGACAAGGGGGATCCAGTGGACATAGTCTACTTAGATTTCCAGAAAGCCTTTGACAAGGTCCCTCACCAAAAGGCTCTTATGTAAATTAAGCTGTCATGGGATAAAAGGGAAGGTCCTTTCATGGATTGAGAACTGGTTAATAGACAGGGAAGAAAGGGTAGGAATTAATGGTAAATTCTCAAACTGGATAAGGGTAACTAGTGGCGTTCCCCAAGGGTCAGTCCTCGGACCAATCCTATTCAACTTATTCATAAATGATCTGGAGAAAGGGGTAAACAGTGAGGTGGCAAAGTTTGCAGACGATACTAAACTGCTCAAGATAGTTAAGACCAAAGCAGACTGTGACGAACTTCAAAAAGATCTCACAAAACTAAGTGATTGGGCAACAAAATGGCAAATGAAATGTAATGTGAATAAATGTAAAGTAATGCATATTGGAAAAAATAACCCCAACTATACATACAATATGATGGGGGCTAATTTAGCTACAACAAATCAGGAAAAAGATCTTGGAGTCATCGTGGATAGTTCTCTGAAGATGTCCACACAGTGTGCAGAGGTGGTCAAAAAAGCAAACAGGATGTTAGGAATCATTAAAAAGGGGCTAGAGAATAAGACAGAGAATATATTATTGCCCTTATATAAATTGATGGTACACCCACATCTCGAATACTGCGTACAGATGTGGTCTCCTCATCTCAAAAAAGATATACTGGCACTAGAAAAGGTTGAGAAAAGGGCAACTAAAATGATTAGGGGTTTGGAATGGGTCCCATATGAGGAGAGATTAAAGAGGCTAGGACTCTTCAGCTTGGAAAAGAGGAGACTAAGGGGGGATATGATAGAGTGATGTGGAGGAAGTGGATAAGGAAAAGTTATTTACTTATTCCCATAATACAAGAACTAGGGGTCACTAAATGAAATTAATAGGCAGCAGGTTTAAAACAAATACAAGGAAGTTCTTCTTCACGCAGTGCACAGTCAACTTGTGGAACTCCTTACCTGAGGAGGTTGTGAAGGCTAGGACTATAACAGCGTTTAAAAGAGAACTGGATAAATTCATGGTGGTTAAGTCCATTAATGGCTATTAGCCAGGATGGGTAAGGAATGGTGTCCCTAGCCTCTGTTTGTCAGAGGATGGAGATGGATGGCACGAGAGAGATCACTTGATCATTGCCTATTAGGTCCACTCCTTCTGGGGCACCTGGCATTGGCCACTGTTGGTAGACAGGATACTGGGCTAGATGGGCGTTTGGTCTGACCCGGTACAGCCGTTCCTATGTCTTATGTCTTACCACCTGAGCTGGAACAAGAGCTGTATCGGGGAAAGGTTTGTGCCCAGACTAGGAAGGTGTCCAGTCTGAGAAAAGAAATTTATTGAAACATCTCTAAGGGTGAGATTTTACCTGTATTCAGTTGTATTACTGTATTAGGTTTAGATTTGCATGTTTTATTTTATTCTGCTGGGTAATTCACTTTGTTCTGTCTGTTACTACTTGGAACCACTTAAATCCTACTTTCTGTATTTAATAAAATCACTTTTTACTTATTAATTAACCCAGAGTATGTATTAATACCTGGGGGAGGGGGGAGCAAAGCTTTATAAAGGGTAAAACGGATTTATTTGGGATTAGACCCCATTGGGAGTTGGGCATCTGAGTGTTAAAGACAAGAACACTTCTGTCAGCTGCTTTCAGTTAAGTCTGCAGCTTTGGGGCAAGTAATTCAGACCCTGGGTCTGTGTTGGAGCAGACGGGCATGTCTGGCTCAGCAAGACAGGGTGCTGGGATCCCGAGTTGGCAGGGAAAGCAGGGGCAGAAGTAGTCTTGGCACATCAGTTGGCGGTTCCCAGAGGGGTTTCTGTGATCCAACCCGTCACAATAAGTTTCTTAGAAGCTTGTCTTTTGTTCCTAAAACTCAGAAATGTTTCACTGGGAGTAACTGTCGATATTTGGCTATCTCAATTTACATGGGTTGTGTAACCGAGCAGGCACTCAAATACATTAGCTTTTATGTATGTATGAAGTTGGGGTAATATTCAGCTTGAAAGGGTCTTGATGGAGAACTTTGGTAGAGATTAAATGGTAAAATAAGTCTCAAGTTGTCATCAGGACACACTGCAAAATGGATTTATGGATTAAAATAGCATTTAATAGAGCTATAGCTTGTTAGTATAGTGTGCTCTCTTTTTCCAGGAGGAGATACCTGAAGAAGATACCTGCAGTCAGAACCTTGAAAGCAGGGGACATTAATGTTAGTGACTGAAACGTAGGGAGCAAGGAGTAAAGATCAGAGCAGTTGGCAGTTAGGACTTCTAGATTCTATTTCCAGTTCTGTATTTGACTCTTGGAATAACCTCTGCATCAGTAGACTTTGTGTGATACTTCACAAATACTAAACCTTACAACATCACTGAAAAGTCCTTTGAGGGCTTAAGGTGAAAAGTGCAGAAGAAGTGAAAAGTAGTATAAACATAGAGCGGCACCAGTTTCCCATCCATGCACATGTTCTGGATATTAAAAAGTCTATTTGCTTAGCTGGAGTTCGATTTTATGATTGAGGGAGTTGTGCAGTCTCACATAGCTACAATAAAGATGGGCCATTCTGCCATTAGCACTTCAGTCTACTAGAAACCAGCCTCTTTCACATTGTTGTGGACTCTTTCCCTGGGCGTGAGAAGTGCTTTGAAGATTGCTTGGTATTTGGAGGTTTGGTCCTTTCTTTAGATTTTTTTTTTCAGAAGAAATAATTTAAGTATTTTAGTTCTTATAGGCATTTTGCATTCAAAGGCCTCAAGATGTATTGTGTGCTTCTAGGACAAATGCTTTCCAGGGACCAATGAGTAGAACACTGAGGCCATGTCTACATGTACAAGTGCTGCTGTAAGAGTGCTCATGTAGCCATGTTATGCAGTCAGGAGAGAGCTCTACTGCCGATATAGCTACTGCCACTCTTTGAGGTGGTTTTATTATGTCGGTGGGAGAATGTCTCTCGTCAACATAGCGCTGTGCTTACGAGCGCTTATGTTGGCAAAATTTGTCGGTCAGAGTTGTTTTTTTCCACACTCCTGACTGACAAAAGCTTTGCTGACCTAAGTGCCTAAGAGAAGTATAGAATAAAGTACTTAATTTCTCATTAAGTCTAAGTTTGGTATAATGCTTGTGGCTTTCACTACTACAAGTCACAACTCGCACATAGTGGTCGCCTTCTGAGAAGAATTAGTACTTTTAAAAGCCATTCCCTACTTAGTAGCTTCCCATCTATGCTGGGTTTAAAACCAATATTTGCCAGATATTTTAGGTAAAGGCTGATTAGCTGTCAAGTGCAAACAGTCAAATCTTGCTGCTTAGGCCCTAACTAAGACTAGGACACACATACCACTATTGTATGGTTCTGCATGTACTGTTCAACTAAATATGTATGTATTTAGCTATGGAAAGTATATGATGACTACAGTGGCTAATGCATTGTGGACTCTTGGTGCTATCAGAGTATAAATAAATAATGTGTGTATATATTGAGTTTGTAAATATGTATTATGGTCAGAGTCAAGGTTGTGAACTGTGTAAGGTGAATTTTTAAAGGTAGGCAACACTGATGAACTGGAAGTGTAGTGGAATGTTTATAATTACTTGTACTGGTCATGTCCATACTTACTAATCCTTAGTGCTTGTAACTGTAAAGTTCTTACTATGCATTTGTAGATTAACCAGTGGAGCTACTTTAACTAGGGATTTACAAAGTTTTTGTGGAGGAAATTCCTAGGTTTTTATAAAAAGAAATACAAGGAAAAAGGAGTCTAGGCTGCCTTGGATCTCCTTAAAATATAAGCTGGTAGAGGCACAATAGCTCTTAGCTGAGCTAGCTAACTACTTTAGTGCTTACATTTTTAAGCACTCAAGGATACAATTATGAGTTAGTTTTCTTGTAGTCCAAGGAGAATTTCAAGGAGCTGAATAAGTTCTAGTACCTATCAGCTCTGTGGGGGGTTAGCCAGGTAGCCAAGGACCTGTGGGTAATACTCTTTAAATCCAGCTTTTTTTGCCCAGGTACCTGGTGAAGGAGTGCCCCAGGAGAGTTTCTGCTGGCAGAGCGAGCTCCAGCTCTGAGAAGAGGCATTTGGACAGGTCTCCTGGCAGCTTTCTTTAAATCCTGCTCACTTTGCTTTCAACCTCTAAAATTTAAGTGCTTCAGAGTTTAACTGGCTTGTCTATAAACCAGTTCCCTTCTACTCCAAAATTTTAATAGCAAAGTTTGAAAAATTTACCAGATAACCTGAGGACTTCAGCCTACTAGCCAGGGGTGAAAAGTACTTGTGCCCCCCTTCCACCTGCTGCTTTTTCTTTTTCCTTTTCATATAATAGAGTATGGGACATCTCCTAGGGCTTGGGTACATGGGTTTTTTTTAAACCAGATTAAGTGCACTATGACACAATTCATTATAGCTCACTGACTCTGCATTTATTATGAATTCTGGAGTCCTCTTTCAAAGTGAACTAAATTTGATAAAAATTGAGTTAGTTTGGTGTATTGTTTGTATTCACACAGTACTGCTGTGCCCTACTTTAGCAGTCCTCCACTTGCTATCCCACACAGCTATGCAGGCAACCGTTTCTGACATGTTTGTTTACCTGTGTCACATTGACTGGATCCCTCCTCCCCCATTTAAAAACTGGCATGGTGCCAAAATTGGCCTATTTGCTCCTGGATTTGAGTATATCAGCATTGCTGCAATAGTACTCCAGAAGCCTTACAACATGCCTCCAGCAGCCTCTTGGAGCCATGCTGGAATCCTGGATCTCATTACCACTGGGGAAGAAGCATCGGTGCAGGAAGCTCTTGTGGCCAGCTAATGGAATAAAGCTTTTTGTGGACACTGCTAAGTAGAGGTCCATGAGGGCTCACAACTGGATAATAAAGCAAATAGCTGAGGAGAATGTACTGTACATTAAAACCAAGGATGCCAGGAAAAGGTACAGCAGTGGAAATGTGATTTGTGTGTTTTTTGAGGACCTACACAGGATTTTGATCAGTTACACCACTACTGAACCCTACAAGGTTGTGGACCCTGCTGCCCACTCTGCTGCCCTCCTCGATACCTCAAGGATGAGCACCAGGAGTCCTCAGACGATGAACAGTTATGAGCTGTCCCTGGAAAGCCAGGATCTCTTTGGGGCTCAGGACCCTGATGGCCAAGTAGGCAGTGAGCCTGATTCCCTGCCAGAAACCTAGGCCAGTATAGGATGCAACCGCAGCATGTAAATATCTATGTTTAAAACGTATTCTGCTATACTGCCATGCTAGCTTCAGTTCCTGGTGCCCGATGGCCACAGATATTTTTGTTGGATGTGTGCTAGAAGCCATCAAGTCTCCAATCCCCACCTCCTTGGGCCCACACTTTGTCTCCAGTACATGTTTTCAAAATGGCACCTGCTCCAGCTGGACAGTCAGCTTATGTCTTGTTCTAAAGCCCCAGCTATCAACTGTGTTCAAGCTCATACCACAGAAGGCACGTCCCCATCTACTACCTATCCTTTTCATTTCCTGCATCTGTCCTGCCCAATGAATGCCCTCTCCAAACCCCATTAATGGCAGCCGGCAGTATGCAGTCTGCACCCTGCACTCCCTCCCACGGCAGATTCGAATAATGAAAACGTGCAAAATTGACAACAGTTTGTGCCAGTGGTTACAGGAAAAGAAGTTTTGGTTAGTATTCTCACTTTACATGAGGTAGACATGGACATTGCATGTCCATCAAGGTATTAAGACCACAGCTCCTGGCTGAGGTATAATGCCCTGTAACACGCATTCTTCCAGGAAAAGTGTTTTAGCTTAGGGATAACAAAGGTCTTAATCGCTTTTTCGCAAGCTTACATAGAGAAGGCAAATGTGCTGATTGTCTGAAGAAGAACACTATTTTTCTTTGCACTTTCACCAATCTTCAGGGGAGATAACGAAGAATTGTTCAATGTGGTCTGGGATTATGTGGGATAGCTTTATGCTCATTTCCCTGGTATAGTTCATGATGCCCTTCCACTCCTGCTTGGTGAATCATTTCAGGGTATTTTGCTGGTCTGTCCTTTGCTTTATTGAATAAGGCTATTCTCTGCCTCCAGTCACCTGTATCAGTGTAACACTGAGAATCAGGACAGCCTAAAGGGGATTGAGGAGGGGATTACTATCTAGTTCACCTCTGAATGCCTCCCACTTACCTCTCTGAGACCATGCAAGCACTTATAAGGCACAGCAAAACTGCAAAGCCAAACCAGGAAGGTAATTCCCAGCATCCAAGGCACAATGGCAAACCAAACAGCATATACTTCACAGATAAAAAATTCCAATACAGTCGTCCTCATGTGTACACCACTTTCCAACTTTGAGATTCCCCCAAGACTGGGAAGAAAAGTCAGAAAGGTATATACAAAATGCCTTCATAGCCCCTCTGGAATATGAACAATAACCGCTTGAGTTTTTCCTTACTCTCACAGCCACGGCCCCGCCAGCAGCTGAACCCTCAAAGACAGGGCCTTTACCAACAGCTGAGTGGATGACCAATCTGAAGGGGGAAGGAATAGAGAATTTGGGATGAAATGTTGACAGACCTCATTGCAGAGTCCCCCAAAACAGCAGAAAGATCGAGGCTGTACTTGAGAATGGAGAGGGGAAAAGAAATGGAGCTGTCCAGAGAGATCGTTGGGATGGCCAAAGACAGCATCATAGTGGCTAAGGACAGCAGGCAATGCAGTGCTGTAAACTGGGGCCTAGCTGTATTCTGCAGCTTTGGGACAATACAGAACATCTGCTTCCTGTAGCCATGCTTTCAGAGGCCATTCCCTTTACAGACTCTCAGGCCAGTGAAACAGCCTAGCTCTCTTGAGTCATTGAATGCCCCTGATAACTTTGAGTCTAGCCCCTTCACACCAGACGGCCAAAGAACAAGAAGTAGTAGAAGCAAGACGTATACACCTCTACCCCGATAAAACGCTATCCTCGGGAGCCAAAAAATCTTACCGCGTTATAGGTGAAACCGCATTATATCGAACTTGCTTTGATCCACTGGAGTGCGCAGCCCTGTCCCCCCGCCCCCCAAGCACTGCTTTACCGCGTTAAATCCGAATTCGTGTTATATTGGGTCGGGTTATATCGGGGTAGAGGTGTACTTGTCTGTGACTTGAATTCCTCGTCCCCTTGTTATGGTCTATCCTGCACTGTATCAATTTGAATTTCTGTTTCATGATTGTTGTAATTAAAGGTTTATTTCTGGTTGCTATGTAATTGAATTTTTAACAGTTTTTGATTAAATCTTCATAAAGAGGAGTCAGTGCAGTTTATACAGAAAATCCATAAATTTTAAATAATTTGTAAGGATTTACAAAAACCTATGCACAAGTAGAACTTGCCACAATGTTCTACTTCCTCTACCCATAGGTGAAAAATGCCAATATCATTCTGGGGTGTACTAACAGGAGTGTCTTATGTAGGACCTGGGTAGTAACTGTCCAGCTCCACTTGGCACTGGAGAGGCCTCCGGTGGAGTACTGTGTCCAACTCTGGGTGCCACACTTAAGATGGGAACTAACTGGAGAGAGGCCAGAGAAAAGCAACAAAAGTGATAAATGGTTTAGAAAACCTGACCTATGAGGAAAGGTTAAAAAAACAGGGTATGTTTAGTCTTGAGAAAAGATGACTGAGGAGGGACCTGATTAACAACATTCAAATATATTAAGGACTTCTTATAAAGAGGATGGTGATCAGTTGTTCTCCAGGTGCACTGAAGATAGGACAAGAAATAAGGGGCTTAATATGCAGCAAGGGAGATTTAGTAACATTAAGGAAAACTTTGCAGCTGTAAGGGTAGTTAAGCTCTGGACCAGGCTTCCAAGGGAAGCTGAATTTTCTGAAAGATCCTAGCATCATGGACCCTTCTAGGGGATCCTGATTTAGGTTTAGAAACCTGCTGCAGCAATCAACCAGCTCTTTGAGCATGGTGGAGAAATACCCCCTTCTGTTTATAAATTCTGAGCCCTGCCTATAAGAGAACTAAAACACTTAAATTATTTCTTTTGAAAATCTAAAGAAAGGACCAAAACTCCAGATACCAAGTAATCTTCAAAGCATCTCTCACACCCAGGCAAAGAGTCCACAATAATGTGAAAGAGGCTGGTTTCTAGTACACTGAAGTGCTGGTGGCAGTATGGCCCATCTTTATCATAACTATACGAGACTGCACAACTCCCTCAATGATAAAATTGAACTCCGGCTAAGCAAATAGCCTTTTTAATATCCAGAACATGTGGGAGGAGGGGGAAATAGACACATATATCCCATTAGTTGCCCCAATACAATTTGGGAATCCCATGTGTGCACAGCCGTCAATATTTTGAGCATTACCAAACTTTATAACCCAGTGCAACAGTACCAGAACCATAGTAGCATCACACACCTATATGACATAAGAACTGCCATGCTGGGTCAGACCAAAGGTCCATCTAGCTCAGTATCTTGTCTTCCGACAGTGGCCAAAGCCAGATGCCCCAGATGGAATGAACAGAACAGGTAATCATCAAGTGATCTATCCCCTGTTGCCCATTCCTAGCTTCTTGGAAACAGAGGCTAGGAACACCATCCCTGCCCATCCTGATTAATAGCCATTGGTGGACCTATCCTCCATGAATTTATCTAATTCTTTTTTGAACCCTGTTATAGTCTCGGCCTTCATAGCATCCTCTGGCAAGGAGTTCCACAAGTTGACTGCATTGTGTGAAAAAATACTTCCTTTTTGTTTGTTTTTAAACCTGCTGCGTATTAATTTCATTTGGTGGCCACTAGCTCTTGTGTTATAAAGAGTAAATAACACTTTCTTGTTTACTTTCTCCACACCAGCCATGATTTTATAGATCTCTATCATATCCCCCCTTAGTCATCTTTTTTCCAAGCTGAAAAGTCCCAGTTTTATTATTCTATCCTCATATGGTAGTTGTTCCATTCTCCTAATCATTTTTGTTGCCCTTTTCTGAACCTTTTCCAATTCCAATATCTTTTTTGAGATGGGGCGACCACATCTGCACGCAGTATTCAAGATGTGGGCGTACCATGGATTTATATAGAAGCAATGTGATATTTTCGGTCTTCTTATCTATCCCTTCCTTAATGATTCCCAACATTTTGTTGGCTTTTTTTGACTGCCGCTGCACATTGAGTGGATGTTTTCAGAAAACTATCCACAATGACTCCAATATCTCTTTCTTGAGTGGTCACAGCTAATTTAGACCCCATCATTTTGTATGTATAGTTGTGATGGCCTCAAATGACTTGGCTTATTGCAGACTACTAAAATTCAGGGGTGGCCAGCCTCAGGCTGGCACTGGCAACCCCCTTCTTCACGAGCATGGGGCACCACACATTGGTATGCTGCCACCTCAAGTCCAGGGTTAGTTCAGCACATATCTCTCAGAAGGTTGCAGTTGCCAGCACAGTGGTCCATTGTTGGACCATTGGAGCATTGTTGGTCCATACTGCTTATAGCAATTCAAATGAGGCACTAGCGCAACTAGAAAGGAAGTATGGGTTGGAGATGGTGGAAACATGGGATTTTTAAGAAAAAATCTGAACCCACCTGGCGTCTGCTATGCATCCCACAATACCCAGTGGAAAAAAAATCTCTGAATGCAAACTGCTGAGCAGTGAAGCAAAGGACCATAGGATATCCCCAGAGAATGCCATGCATTTAGTATGTCTCAAGCCACCGCTGTGCAATTCGGATGCGAATTGAAAGAGCACAGCCATCCCAGGTGCACGCTATTAGTGCAGCTTGTATATTGCACGTTAAATAAGGCACATCAAAGCAATCTGATTGATACCCCCATGTAGACAAGTCCTTATTCTCCATCATCTGTTTCCTCTCTTCTCACTCCCTGCACCCTTTTATCTATTTTCTTTTTCCGAATGTATTCTAACTTCTAGTTCCTCCCCTACTTCTTGTAAGCTCCTTAGGGTAGGGGCCTGTCTTCCAAGTATCTCTAGTGAAGTGCCTACCACATTTGTGTTAGTGGGTTCTTTTTTTAAAAATAAACCCTGACATCCACCCATCCTTCATGAATTTGAAAAATGTACCATACATCTAATAGTTGCAAGGTTAAACTAAATCAGTAGTTCCACTTTCCAGGAGTGATGCCCAAGTGAGAAATCAAGGTGCTCCCCAACTCCCCTTCAGCTCTTGGGAAAAGGAGAAAACTGGAATTCATACCAGGGTGCTGTCCAATGTTCCCTCTAATTTTTTCCATCTATCTACAAAACGAATTTTGTTATGTGCACCAATATCGAGGTAATGTGTGGATGTATATCACCAGTAGAAACCAAAAACCTGGTTATAATATATATTTTTAAAAAGTTACCATAGGAATAATTATTCCAGCCAGGACAGGTTAGGCATTTTAGTAATCATCACTCAAAGAATTAAATTTAAGCATAAGAGATAAATAAAAATTATGAAATGCATAGACCAGTCAAAAAACTAAAATAACAAACTTTGAAACAATAAAATTACAGAGAATATATGTGCATTGCAGGAAGTACCAAGAAGTAACAACAGCAACAACACAAGTGTGTGTGTGTGTGTGTGTGTGTGTGTGTGTGTGTGTGTGTGTGTTTAGAGAGGTGTGTGTGTGCGTGTGCGTGCTGGCTGCTGGGGAAGTCTGAGACTGTGCGCTGTCTCGTTAAGGCACTCACTCACTGCTGGAAGGCTTGTTCAGACTGCATCTGATCTCCTGCTCCTGAGCCCTGTCCTCCTTTCCTGGTTCTGCGGAGATGGGGAACGTGGGCGGGGAGGGGGACACCCTGACATCAGTCATCCCCCTCCCCCCACCCCCCAAACTCTGCACAGCAAGTAGGAGTGTCTGGAAACCGTTTGCCAAGGCTCCAAGGCAGAGGGCAGGAGCAACGTGGCCGCAAAGCAGCGGCGGGAGGGGCACCTGAACGCACACTGTTGGATGTGCGCGGCTCTGCTAATGAAGTGCGTGCCACTTGATTAACTGCTGGGAGCTGTGTGACCATGCAGCTTAGAGGGAACACAAGTGCTGTCTGAAGACTTTGCTTGGTGGTTCCATCTCTTCTAGCCTTTGGCTAGTAGGTGAGCTAATCATTTTGAAACCTCATGTGTGTTCCTGCCCCCTTCTGACTGCTGAAAGGGAGAAATAACATTCATTCTCAAGACAGTGACATTGACCTGATTCTGTATGTTTGACTGCTGCTGGTCACAGGATTCTCAGTAGTAGCAGTGAAAAAGGAAAGCTAGATTCTGCAGAAATTGGTGGTATTTGCCTGGAAGAGATCGTTACTTCCACAGGTGAATGGACTTTTCAAACTCACATTTTAAAAAGGTCATGCTTACTGCTTGGGTCCTTGAGCTACTAGATTGTCCCTCCCTCTTAGCTCTCACTACCTTATAAAGAAGGGGAGTTAGGTATCCTGCAGATTTAGGAGCTTTTGTAAGGTAGCAAGAACTGAAGGGGATAACCAGGTAGCTCAGGGACCCTGGAGAATTAGCAGCTTTCCAGAACACAGGGAGCTAAGGGTAGGGATAGAGGCTTATTCACCACTTCAATGTCTTCTGGGACTTTAAAGAAACTGACTCATAACTGAGACCGTTACGTGTTTATGCATTTGATTTTAGAGCTGAACGTTTAAAGAGCGTAAAACAATGTGTAAACTTTTACACACAGCTTTGCTGACAGTAATCCAATAACTGTGAACACTGAGTAACTTTACTATTTAAAAAACATTTTTCTAATACATATGTTATGCATGAGTATGTACATTTGTAGATTTTAGAAATGGTGCAGTTTCTGAGGGAAGGGAATCAAAGAATCATAACACATCTTGTGGATTTGAAAAATGAATCACTTTAAACATTTATCCTAAACTTTTGAAACTCCATAAAATTATTTTTCTTAAACTAAAATGACTACAAAATGTATAGGGCTAGCTTGTTATTATTAAAAGTGTGGGGGTGAGAGGGAGCATTTTGTCAAATAAGGCTTTGTTTGCATTGGGAATTTATCTCGGTTATGCTCATTAGTAGCTAGCCACCAGTGTAAGTGAAGCAGTGCAAATGCCTAGTGTAGGTAGGTGAAGTTGTTATAAACTTTAGTTTGTATAGATGCAGCTTAATCTGGTTTCAAATGGAGTTAGGCAGCAATGGTGCAGTCTGTCTATGGTAGTGGGGTTACACTGGTGCAGCTAAACTGGTGTCTGGGTGCTGAGGGCTGAACTCCCCAGTATAGACAAGGTTTTAGGCTCTTAATGGATTGTTGATTGCAGTCTTAACTGAGGAGTTGTGACAAGCACTTCCAAAGTTGTTGTTGTTTGTAGCTAGATATATATGTTTGAAGGAAAGAGTTCTTGCTCTACTGGTTAAATTGGCAATTTGGTTGCGATAGTTACAGTAAAATATTGGGAAGTGGATTGATGTTTGTTTTAGCAATATAAATAACAAACTGTATTGCATGGAAGAAGTTAGATGTACCAGTGTACCAATTTCTATCTCACTAAATATGTGCCAAACAGTATATTACATTTTTCTTTGCATGGTTTCCTTTCCCTTCCCTGTCATGTTAAGATAGAGTAACTTTACTAAGTTTTGAACTATCTTCAGTGATAGTCTGTCTGATACTCTCACTCACGCACGTTTCTTAACTCAATGTTCTCTGCTTTTCCAGGAGATAAAGATGGCAGCAAAGTGACTACAGTGGTGGCAACTCCTGGACAGGGTCCGGATCGACCACAAGAAGTTAGCTATACAGACACCAAAGTGATTGGAAACGGATCTTTTGGTGTTGTGTATCAAGCCAAACTCTGTGATTCAGGAGAGCTTGTGGCCATTAAGAAAGTTCTTCAGGACAAAAGATTTAAGGTGAGATTTATATGAAACCTAGATTGTTCTTTAAAAATATTCTTGTATTTCTGCTCTTTCTGATTGCAGGTTCTTTGGTGACTTGCTTTTCATTTATCAGAGGGGTAGCCAGGTTAGTCTGGATCTGTAAAAAGCAACAGAGAGTCCTGTGGCACCTTTAAGACTAACAGATGTATCGGAGCATAAGCTTTCGTGGGTGAATGCCCACTTCATCAGACATGCATCCGACGAAGTGGGCATTCACCCACGAAAGCTTATGCTCCAGTACATCTGTTAGTCTTAAAGGTGCTACAGGACTCTCTGTTGCTTTTTGCTTTTCATTGGTATACATAGACATAATATTGTAACTTGAATTGCTATCATTATAATTTATTTTGGTTTGTGCGTAGGAAGAAGTTTGAAGTCCTAATTTGAAGGTGTTAGTGACATTTCTTGTATCAAAGTATTTGTGGTCCCAGGTTGGGTTCCAGTAGCAAACAATTAACCAGGGGAAATAGGGAAAAGTTCTTCATTAAAAGTATTTTTTGACATGAGGAAACTGTCCTGATCATTAGTAAATAAGCAAGTGGGAGAGGATGGGGATGGCAAAGGCCATTGAGCTTTGTTCTAGATAGCTATATTTACAAAGCTAGGCTGTGTGGAGGGCCCTTCTCAAGCAGTGAGAGAGGCCCTGCACCAAGTGAGGAGGCAGTAGACAGAATGAGCACAGGGGAGTTGGGACTCAGTGAGAGTTAGGCGTTAAGGGAAGTTAGATATCTAAATTTAATTACTTAGTCTATCTAAACCTCAGTATTAATAATAAGAAAACACACACAGTTAATCCATCTCTACTCAGTTTAAATGCACCCTAACTATGGAGGGAGAAGGCAAGCAGTGGATTAATCAGGATAGGTGCCACTCAGTGTTTTGTTCCAAGTATTGCAGCTGTTTTGGTCCCACGATATCAGAGGGATAAGGTGGGTGAGGTAATATCTTTTATTTAACCAAGAGACAAGCTTTCAAGCTACAGAGCTCTTTTCAGGTGGTCTTATATTGCACAGAGTACTTGCTTTGTGGTCAAGTGGTGTATATCTGCACTAATGCAAGCAGCTCGTGGCCCTCAGAGCCCAGGTACAGCATCTTGAGGCCAGTGTTGCTGGACATTAGGAGCATCTAGAGATGGTATGTAGGGACAGGATAACTGTGAATATTGTTGGCATGGTCCAGATACAAGACTTCCAAGACCAAATAAGCAAAAGGTGCAAGTTAAAGAGAAATGGTCAATTTGAAAATCAAATTTTCATCTTAAAGTTGGACACCTATTTGTAACAAGTAGTAACACCTCAGATTTATTTCCCCCAACCCAGTCTGTCTGTCTTGGTTTTTTTTCCAATTTGCTTAGTTTGTGCATTTGGCAGCACTTTGTGTATAGTCATTTTCATTGTTGGTGGTTGTACTTCTGGTTTCCTGTCATAGCATGATGACATCACTCTCATGGACTGCTTTGCCAGGGCTCACGTACATGCTCTTTCTCAGGCCTTGCAACGCGGTTGTTACCAGTAATGGCATCAGCAAACCTGAATGGCACTGAGTAGGCAGAGACAGGCAAGCACACAAAAAAGGGGGACAGAAGGATATATCTATATAAGGAATCTTGCACTCATTTAAAGCATTTTGTTTTAACTCTTCTGAGTGAGAAACCAGAAATGTAACTTCTTGCATTGTTCTTCTGTCTACCAGAGTGCCATTCCTGAGCCTTTTACACATCTGGTAATGTCTGACTTGGGAAGGCGTGCAGCGTATTGTGAAGGCAATGAAGAGAGAATTCTATGGATAGGGATTAGGTAAATGGTAGAGCTAGTATGTTTTGAGAGAGAGGTATTACAATCCTCTTTTTGTGTGTTTTCAAGGGAGGCCAGTTAACTAATACCACTGCTAATGTTATAATTGTAAAATGCAAGGTAGTACATCGGACCAAATTCTTTGCTGCGTTACAGCTTGTGCATTTCCATGGACTTTACTGGAGTTTCACTGGGCTTAAAAATCAGAATTTGGGCCAGAGTGCTAGTTTCTGTGGGTCAAACTCTTAAGATATTAGCAGTTGTAACAGTTAAGTGATCTCATCTTTTCTTTATAAATCAGCATGGGTAGTTGTGTGATGCACTTAAATATGGGCAGTTGTTACTTCTTCAATAACAGTGATGCAGTGCAGTAATGTTCCTCAGTTTATAGCTTCTAACTTTTCAACTTCCTTTAAGCAATTAAGAGAAAATAAATTGCAACTCTGAAATTAACATCTGTATTACATGGGTTTTCCCTATTCATTCAGGAAAGGCTCCTGATTTCAGCAGGATTGCTCACTTGAAGTGAGCACAGTATTATGATCCTCCTCTTTATTGGCTCCTAGCTAATTGGTTAGGCAAGATGTGTAGCAGCAGTATATATGTCCAGTTTGCAAAGACCTAATATTTCCTGGCTAGGTAGAAGTAGTGGTAGGTTTATACAAAGATTTTAAGAATAAGCAACAATCATTTAGATTGTAGGTTCCCTAGGATGGGACCCAAGTCTTTCCTTTATGTTGTACAGCACCAAGCACACTGTCAGCTGAACAAGGTATGCAATTTTGCTAGACTTATTGGATATACACACCAGTTCGATATATAAAGCTGAAGGCTAAATCACACTGGCCACCCAAGAAGTTAGGGCGTCAAGCACCACTGCTGCTCTTGAGGTGCCATGGCTTTTATTTTGGGGAAAGTGTGTGTGTACACATGCACATGTATATCCATGTCTGTAAGTTCCATATCTGATTCCAGAACTGAACTTGATCATCCTTCTGATCAAAGAATGTGGCTAAGGGGTATGGTTAGGTTCAGTGTCCTTTAAAACCTGTCAGCCTTGCTTCTGAGTCAGCTGGAAGGCATAAAAGCAGCATTGGGGTGTCTCCTTCCCTCTGCTAATTGAGCTGTTGCATCCCCAGCATTGCTGACTTAGGAAGAAGGGATCAAGCTGAAGTCCTTAGCCTTGTGTCTGCTAGATTTCCTTGTAAATCTGCCACCATTTCACTATTACTGATATGGCTCTGCGGGTGGTGGTAACTCAGGAAGTACTAGTGTAGACAGGACTCAGGTGGCTATGGGAGTTATCACAGTATGATATAGATTTGCTCTGAGCAGAACTGGAGAAGACAATTTTTAAAAGTAAGTGCTGTGCCTGTATTGGGGCTCCCAGTGGTGGAGGTGCACCGGTGATAATGCAGTATGTGGAAGATTTTTCTAAAATGTCTGTCGTAGACACAGTCTTCAGCTGTTTGCCTTCTGTGCGTAGCACGCCTAGCCTGTCAGGTTCAACCTTCAAAAATATCTTGGTAGATACCTGTAATTTGATAAATCCTTTATTGCTTCTGTCTTTCTCATACGACAATCTTCAGAAGTCTGAGATCTGGGGCGTGCCTGCTGAAGTTTGGGACTTCAGCCCCATGGGAGGCACCTGCCGGGGCTTGGGGCTTCAGCCCTGCATGGAGTGGGGTTTTGGGGCTTCAGCCCTGTGGGGCACGCCAGCCAGGCAAGGCAGCAGCAAACAGCTGGGAACTGCAGGGAGGGGCCGCTGCTTTAGCTCCGCTGGGAGCTAACACCTGGGAATGGCAAGGAGGGGCTGCTGAGAGTAAGGGGGGGGGGGGGAGGGGCATGACTCAAGCTGCTGGGGTGGGGGGAACCTTTAAATTGTATCGCTCCACTCTCTCAGCAAGCACCAGTAGCCTTTGGCAGAAGCCTCTAGCCTAGGATGACCAGATCACCACCACACTAAAATATTGGGACACATTGGCCACGCCCACAGTCCACCCCTGCTCCTCCCGGGCTCCGCCCCCACTCTGCCCCCGGTCCCGCTCCCTCCCCACTCGGCCCCCCGACCGCGCCCTTCCTCATCCGCTGGCTTGCTGCGTCCCTTCTCAGTCCCCCACCCACCGCTCGCCTCCCCACCTGCCACTCACCCCTACGGCGCTGACTTCCCCTCTCCCGGGTGAGTGCTTGCCCACCCCCCACCTCTTTCCGCCCTTGCCCTGCCCTCATTCCACCCCCTTCCCCCAAGTCTCTGCCCCTGCCCTGCCTCTTCTCCGCCTCCTCCTGTGAGCGTGCCGTGTACCCCTTCCCTCCTGGAAAGCGTGGTTTGGTGACGGGAAGCGCTGGAGCGGGGGAGGAGCAGGGACGTTGCGCGCTGGGGGAAGGGGAAAAAAGGAGGCGAGATGGGGGGAGTTTGGGTGCAATTTTTCCCCGTGGGTGCTCCGGAGCACCCACAGGGTCAGCGCCTCCCTCCCGCTTGCTTCCTTACTTGAATATCGGGACAAATGGCATCCCGCGGGACAAAGGGCTAAATATCAGGACCGTCCCGATTTTATTGGGACATCTGGTCATCCTACTCTAGCCCCACCATCCCACTACAGGGCAGAAGTCCTGAGTATTTCCCCCCCCCGCCACACACAGTCTGATAGGTGGAGAATGGGGGCGGGGGGAGGGGAATCTGTGGGCTGCACTTAAACTGTAAAAGAGCTGCATATGGCTCTCGAGCCACGGTTTGGCCACCCTGGCATAGTTTAACAAGTGTAATACCGAGGGCACTCCTACTAAATTGAACCTATCATCTTTTTTCTGGGTAATATGTGCTATTCTCCAAATCTGTGCCTGCTGAACTGAGAACTGCTGTATTTGATAGATTTGTGTGTATGTAAGAGAGAGAAAGATGGGATCTGTGGAATCTTTGAGGGCTGATTGTTGGACATTCCTCAACGCTTTCTTGGAAAAAGAATACTCTTCTGAAGGGCAGATTAGACAGTCTTGCCTTGGACAATTGCTTTAGCCACTCTTGGCTGAGTTGGAAGCTGCAGTGGAACAAAAAGTTGCAGAACATATACATATATGAACCCTCAAAAGTTTGCATATTGGTAGCAGATGTTGCCTGTGTGGAGGAAAGACCATGGTGGCTGGAACAACTTTTCAAAAGAGTGCATTCCTATTATTGCCAAAGAGCAGTAAACAGTTTCCAAACTCCATCACTGTCTCTAAAAATTAGTTTAATATGATGGCCTGTGCTCAGATCAGAAGCTTGACATGGCAGGTTTTAAACTGGACAGTGGACTAGTAAATGTACAAAATAGAACATTCTTGCTACTGGCTTGACAGAGAAAGAGCTAGATGTAACCCTCAGGAGTCTTATTCCAATTTGTGTGTCTTAAAACATCAATCCATGGAGGTAGTTTGTTGAGGCTTTGCTTCTCAACCACAGTTAGCTTGGAACTCTGTTGTGCTTAAATACCTGTGTTCTTAGGGCACATCTACACTGGCAAAGTTACAGTGCCGCTCAGAGCGCTGAAGGGAAACCGCTGTTGTGTGTTCACACTGTCAGCTGCCTGCGCAATAGTGTGTTCACACTTGCGGAACTTGCAGCGGTATTCGGAACAGTGCACTCTGGGCAGGTATCCTACAGAGTACGTCTTTCTCTTCTGCCGCTAAGACTTGTGGGAAGGCGGAGGGGGTCGCGGGGCATCTTGGGTCCTGTCCCAATGACCCGTGATGCATTGCGTCACATCCCAGAAATCCCTGTGCTTCCCTTCCCATTTGGCGCCATCTTTCAATGGTTTGTGTACTGTGCGCCCTGCCTCTTCGGGCTGCAGGAATGGATCCCGAACTGTTGACCAGTATGCTGCTCGCTCTGACCAACACATCACGAGTGGCAGTGGAGTTATTCCTTAAACTACAAAGGCAAGAGGAGTGCGACATTGATCTCTCCATGTGTAGTAAGCTACGACATGAGCTTGTTTGTGGCATTCACGGAGGTGCTGACCACATTGGAACTCCACTTTTGGGCTCGGGAAACAAGCACTGACTGGTGGGATCATATAGTCATCCCTGTCAGGGATGACGAGAAGTGGCTGCAGAACTTTCGGATGAGGAAAGCCACATTCAGGGGACTGTGTGATGAGCTCTCCCCAGCCCTGCAGCAAAAAGAACACGAGAATGAGAGCTGCCCTATCATTGGAGAAGCACGTGGCGATTGCACTGTGAAAGCTGGCTACTTCAGACTGCTATCGATCGGTCCCACCAGTTCGGAGTGGGAAAGTTGACCACTGGACTTGTGTTGATGAAAGTGTGCATGGCCATTTTTCGCATCCTGCTCCAAAAGACCGTGATTTTTGGCAACCTGCATGACATTGTGGCTGGCTTTGCATAAATGGGCTTCCCTAACTGTGGAAGGGTGATAGATGGCATGCACATTCCAATTCTGGCACCAGACCATCTAGCCACCAAGTACATTAATCGCAAGGGGTATTTCTCAATGGTTCTCCAGGCGCTTGTGGATCACCGTGGGCGTTTCATGAACATTAACGCAGGCTGGTCCGGAAAAGTGCATGACACATGCATCTTTCGGAACACTGGCCTGTTCAGGAAGCTGCAAACAGGGACTTTCTTCCTGGACCAGAAGATCACCGTAGGGGAAGTAGAAATGCCCATTGTGATCCTGAGAGACCCTGCCTACCCCTTAATGCCGTGGCTTATGAAGCCATACACAGGGCAACTTGACAGCAGCAAGGAGCGGTTCAACAACAGGCTGAGCAAGTGCAGAATGACTGCTGAGTGTGCATTTGGTTGTTTAAAAGCCCGCTGGCGCTGCCTCTTTGGGAAGCTGGACCTGGCCGATGACAATATTCCTATGCTTATAACCATGTGCTGTACGCTTCATAATATTTGTGAAGGGAAGGGTGAAAGCTTCACTCAGGACTGGACTGCAGAGGCTCAGTGTCTGGAGGCGGAGTTTGAACAGCCAGAGACCAGGGCTATCAGAGGGGCACAACCTGGGGCCATAAGGATGCCTTGAGGCAGCAATTTGAAACTGAAAGCCACTAATATTTGTTGCTATGCTCGGGAGTGCAGTGCTTGTAATGTTAGGAGGGATTGGTGCACATGATGCAATAAGTGGGTTTAACATAATTTGTTTGTTGCTTTGCAGTACTCTTTTTGTTTTCAGTTAATAGAATAAAGATTGCTTTCAAACCAACACAATTCTTTTATTAAAAGACAACCGGAGGAGAGAGTTAAACCAAAAAAAACCCATCAGCAGGGAGGGGGATGAGGAAGGGAAGGTCCTAGAAGTAGTCATCCCAGGATGGCAAAATATTTGTGTATGTCCAAGAATCATATCCAACCTTCTCCTTTGGAGTATGATGAAAGGGGTACTGTACTTCAGCAGGGCCAAACTGCAGAAGGATGGGCATTGAGTGCAGTGGGTAGCAGGAGTCCACAGGACTGTGCGGGGGGGGGAGGAAGAGGCGTGGAATGTCGCGGATATAGACTGCAGCCAGGAGGTTGATGAGTGTGTTGGCAGTGTCTGGGGGGCTCATGGGAAAGAGTTTTGTGGCAGCAGCTGCAGGGGAGGGTGGGTGCTGCTCCATGGCTTCATTCGGGCATGCCGCGTTCTCCTTTCGGTCCCTCTTCTCACTGTCCCGCCTCTTCTTCAATTCCTGTGTTTCGGCGGTGGAGTGCATCATAACTTCACGCAGAAAGTCCTCCTTAGTTCTTCTTGGCCGCTTTCTAATTCTGCGCAGCCGTTCAGCCGCCTATAACTGAGAGGGAGGCTGGGCTCCCAAGCTCATCTCTGTGAAGTTTAAATGCAGCATTTTACAGAAGCAGTATTGTTTGCAACACACACAACACTGATTCAGTGATTTAAAACACAGCCAGTATTCACACACCTGTCACTAACTCGCTGATCCCAGGCAAGCACACATGAGCCACAAGACCCCCAAAATGGTGAGTAGCCACAAGGGCAGGGTAAATCACTCTTCCCGGGCCCTACTGTACACTGGGCACGTGGCTTTTGGGGAGAGCCAGCACTGGGGGGCGGGGGTTGATAATCATTCCTGTCCCCACACTTTCCACAGGATGTGATCATCATGGAAGATATCTTGCTGTTGATGATGAGCAGGGAATCAAGGGAGGGTCTTCTCGAAGCCTGCAGCTTCTGCCCTGGTACCTATGCGGCTTGCCTGTGTGCAGCAATGGTCCCTGCCCCACCCCCGTGATGGCGCTGTGGCTTGGGAAAGTTACCCTTAATGGGGCAAGAAACACAGCAGCTCTGCCGAAGAACCTGTGGCAGCGGATTGCCCAGTATCTCCACGAGAGTTTCCTGGAGCTCTCTGAGGGAGTTTGCTGTGACGTCAGGGAGTCAATCAGCAGCCTGTTCCGCAGCGCAGACTAGCCTGTTTCTGCAACCCTCCTGCCCCTAACAACTCGCTTTAGCAATTCCCAAAATTAGTTCCGCTTACCAGGGGCCTCCTCTCCTGTTTGCATTTCGCCAAGATCTGACTGTTGTGACTGGCTAGCCTCCTCCGGGGTAGAAAAGAGCTCCTGACTGCATGCATCTCTGGCCTCTGAGTCATCCTCTGCCTCTGGGTCCCCCTCCCCCTCCACATCATCAGCCAAGATTTCCTCCTCCTGGCTTGGTCCACTCTTAAGTGGCACGTGAGCCATCGAAGTATCCACAGTGATCTTTGCAGTGGAGGTGGGGTCGCCGCTGAGTATTGCATCCAGCTCTTTGTAGAACCAGCAGCTCCTGGACACAGCACCAGAGCAGCAGTTTGCCTCCCGCACCTTGTGGTAGGCGTTCCGCAGCGCCTTCACTTTGACTCTGCACTGCAACGTGTCCCGGTCATGGCCCCTTTCTGTCATGCATCATGAAATCTGTCCGTAGGTATCGTAATTCCAATGGCTGGAGAGGAGCTGGGACTGGACATCCTCCTCTCCCCAAATTCTGAGGAGGTCCAGCAGCTTGGCATTGCTCCAAGTGAGGGATTGCCTGGTGCAGATGCAGGACTGGCTACCTGGAAAGATGCGCTCAGACCACTGCACACATCACCGAGCAAACAGGAAAGGGACTTTCAAATTTCTAAAAGATTTACGGGGTGGAGATGACGGTCACCTGAGGGTAGGGCAGTAGAATTCAAACCGATGACCAGAGAGGTGAGAACAGGCATTGTGGGACACCTCCCGGAGGCCAATCGCAGCGCTGTAATTGCCACGGTATCTATACTGGTACTGCAGTGCTGTAGCCCTGGCGCAGAAAGTTCTACGCCTCTTGGGGCGTGGTTTGTTTTTTGTTTTTTTTAAGCGCTGCACACTAAGTTGCTTGGCAGTGTGTACACCTCGGGACTTACAGCGCAGAAAGCTGCTTTACTGCACACAAACTTGCCAGTGTAGACAGGTCCTTATTCTCTTACTCCATGTGTCCGAAGGGCTGGATATATAATAGATGATGCAGGTCTGACTCTGTTACTAAAACACAAGGGCTGGGGAGGGGCTCTCTAGTTCAGTAGTTTGGCACGTGGGGAGAATGGAGCTTGTACTGAGGAGACTGGGATTTAAATTTTCTTTATGGCTGGTGAGGTTGGACCGGAAATTAATTAGTTTGGGAATGCAAAATTAATCAGCTGTAGTTAGCCTGGGGGATGAGAAGGAAGGGTTTGTAATCTGCAGGTTTGGTAGTGGCTCTACAGTGTGGAAATCTGTTCATTGATGGGGAAATATCTGGCATAGGAAGGTGTTTTCCCCTCACACCCACTTTTATTAAAGCAACTGAGCTCAGGCTCCATCTTCATGTGTGCTAGTGTCATTATTCATATGTATATACAGTTAATGAAACATTGAATACTAATGTACATTTCCAGATAGGAATCCTACATTAAGGTTGAGAGTACATATTGGGAACATAAAGATAAGAAACATTACAGGGATGTTGTAATTATTCCAAAATCAGGAAGTTCAGAGTTAAGCTTACATACACATCAAAAGAAAGCCAAACACGTTAAGACATAGAAATGCACAAGGTATCCAAACTGCGATAACTATACCCCGTAGTGACACCATGCAATAGCCAGATGATTATGGCTAAAACATTTTAGTGTGTTTGGTCCTAGATTAGATGAAGTTGATTTTTGAGAGAGAGAGAGAGAGAGAGAGAGACACACACACACACACACACACACACACAAACACACACACACACACTGGACTTTTTCATATTTTTCTTTTCATGATTTCACTACATTTGTTAGGTATGTGAGAGATTGTAGTTGGAGCTGGGATATTGGGAGTCTGCAAGGAAATCCCAAGCAGCAATTTACATTTTTTATTTTTGAAGTTTACAAATAAAGTGAGATGAGTTTTCAATTCTGGTCAGACTCGCCACTTTGAGAGAGTCTGATGGATGGCATGTGTTCTTCAGTAATGTGTTACCAGAGTTGTCAACACAGTTTAAATTTTAGTTTGAGTGGTTGTCTTGATCTCTCAGTATTTATTTTAAAAACAGGGTCGAAAATTGTTTTTCTGGATAGAAAGATCTGAAAACTCAGTGCCAGTAGTTCCTGTGTCTGCTGACATGAGGATAGAATTTCCCATTAGATAGACCCCTTTGAGTTTGCCTATGCAAGGATAGGTGGAGAAGAATTACTTCATCTGCCTGGGGGGGAAAAGTGAAGATCTCAATGGCAAATTTAGTATTTCACCCTGTTAAAGTGTTCAGACAAAGTAACATTTACCTCCCCATTCAGCCAGTTTGGCTACAGTGGTGAGCCCAAGGTTAAAAGTTCAGTGTTCTGAGTGCATTTGTGAGGTTAATGCTAAATAACAGATCACCATAACGCAGTGAAATATTGTGCTTAACCTACTTGCAGAAAAGTAGCACATGTAAACTGGCTTCTGAAGCCCAGCGATCCAGTGACCTATTGCCACCTGAGATCAGATTGGAGTCCTATGCTTTGTCCTTCATGCCTTGGTTCCGGCCCCCACAAAAAGCGGCATTGATTCAGCCATAGCTACTCCTGACCCTCTACAGTCATAGGGAGTGTTGCTACAATATGGGACCTGAGGAGTGGGATGTGTGTGGGTGGTGAGGCGAAATGGGCATCCCACTGGACTCTTTCTCCAGCCTTTTTTTAAGAGGAAAAAGTGACTTGTGTAAGTGAGAAGTAATCTACTGAGATGTATTCATATAAGGCAGGGGTGGGCGAGGGCCACATTGGGGTTGCAAAACTGTATGGAGGGCCGGGTAGGGAAGGCTGTGCCTCCCCAAATAGCCTGGCTCCCGCCCCCTCCAACCCCCTGACTGCCCCCCTCAGAACCCCCAACCCATCCAACTCCCCTACTCCTTGTCCTCTAACCGCCCCTTCCCGGGACCCCACCCCCTATCCAACCCCCCTGCTTCCAGTCCCCTGACTGCTCTGACCCCTATCCACCCCCTTGCCCCTTGACAGGCCCCCGGGACCCCACGCCTATCCAACACCCCCGACCCCATCCATACCCCTGCCCTCTGACAGGCACCCCCTGCCCCCCCGGGACGCCCATGCTTATCCAACCCCACTCCCCCCCTCCACCCGCCCCCCAGAACCTCCACCCCATCCAACTGTCCCCTGCTCCCTGGCCCCCTTACCCATGCTGCTCAGAGCAGCATGTCTGGCAGCCGCGCCACCCAGCCAGAGCCAGACACGCTGCCGCGCTGCTCGACAGAAGCACACAACCCCGCCTCCCAGAGCGCTGCCTGCGGGGGAGGTGGAACAGCGGGGGAGGGGCCGGGAACTAGCCTCCCAGGCCAGGCAGTACGGTCCCGCGGGCTGGATGTGGCCAGTGGGCCATAGTTTGCCCACCTCTGATATAAGGATATTTGTGAGCCCTGTTTGAATTAAAATGCTGCATTTTAGGTCACTTGGAAGGCCTCTGCCTCATGCAAGTCATTTTACAAGTCAGTTAGCGGCATTGCATACTGCTTTTAAAAAGTCCCACAGCATAAGGTTGCCCAGCTACAAAGGGTTTTTAACACTTTTCACATTTGGGCTATATTGTTTTTTAGCCACAGTTATGATATGTGTGAATGCATTATTATTTGGCTGGTTTAATCTCAACACAACCTATTGTTTTTAACAGGAATATAACTGGAATAGATTGCCAAATATTCAGGCATATTATACTGCTGGGAAGAGATTTTCCTATTCAATTTATGCCCCAAAGCAGGGCTTTTTATTTTTAAAATGCTTGGCTCCTAACTCAGACCATTACCACTTTTGTGGTCCTCTTTGAATTCACTCTTCATTACTTACCTTATTAAAATGTTTTACTAAAATAGCTCTTCAAAATTTTTTGTTTTTGTTGGTTTGTTGATTCGTTGGCGATAAATGTGAGACAGTGCATCCCACCCCAGTGTCAATGAACCCTAGTGTTCAGTAACATCTTGCTCATGTTCTTTCTGGCTGCTCCATTATGTTGCTGATCAGACAGGCTGTTAATTTCTGAACCAATTGTAGTTTTTTGTGTTTTTGTTTTTTAAAAGGTTGCAGTCACTCCAGTGCACCACATTCTTCACTGGCTTTCTTTTGAGTACTGGTTCATATTCAAGGTTTCAGTCCTCCCCTTCAAAGCCTTTAATGGGATTGGCTTGAGTTACTGGAGGGGACTGTCTGCCCTGTGTGATCATGACATCCAACAACTATCTTACACTGGAGCATGGAACTGTCAACTTCAAGAGTGAGATGTATGTGTGTGGGAAACAGAGCTTCCTTGGAAACTAGCCCACAAATCTGGAACAGGAGGAGCATAAATTTCTGTGGTTTTAGGGCGCAATGCAAAACCCACTTTGACTGAGCCTTCTCACAATAACCTCATTTAAAACAAAATATACAGAATAAACTGTCTGGTCCCTTCAGACTGGAGGTGTGTGCAGGGAGGGATATATCTCTATTATTTTGGTAATTGATCAGCACTTTGGATATGAGAGGCCACATAAAGAGGGAAATTGAAAAAAGATCTTTTCATTGTATCTCAGCCAGGCTGCAGGGTGACTTCCTGCTGGACCACCACACAATTAATTTCAAGATCTCTTGGCTTGTTTTGAAACTTCAATAATATGCAGTAACTCACTTGGACATGGGTTTTGCCTTGGGTAGAGGACATTCAAATTCAGCGTAGAAGTGTATACAGTTGGGGAATTCTTTGATGTGGGAAAGGCAAGCAAAGCGTTTAATGCCTTTTTTACTTCACAATTAAGTCTTCACTTAAAAAAAAGTTACCAGGTGTTTAACACAGTTTAACAACAAGGGAGAAGGATCTCGTGTTATGGAATGAACAAGTTAAATAATACTTAAATAAGTTAGAAGAATTCAAGTCATGAAGGCCTGATGGAACCAAAGTAAATCTCTGGACCATTAGCTATTATCTTTAAGAACTCATGGAGGACAGTTAGACTGGATATGGGCAAGCATAGTATTTATTTTCAAAAAGAGGAGAAAGGAATACCTGGAAAATTATAGTCTAGGTCAACCTAACTTTGATATCCAGAAATATACTGAAACTAATTATTAAACAATCAATTTATTCAAACCCAGAGGATAAAAAAGTAATAAGTAATAGCTAACATGGAATTGTCCAGAATAAATCAAGCCAAACCAACCTAATTTCCTTCTTTGACATAACTAGCCTAATTTACGGGGGAAGCAATACACTTTAGTCTTTAGTAAGGTTTTTCACACTGCCCCACGTGACATTCTCATAAGCAAACTATGGAGATCTGGTTTGGATGAAATTATTATAAGGTGGGTGCACAACTGACTGAAAGACCATACTTGGAGTAGTTAAGATTTGCTGTCAAACTGGGAGTACTGATCTAGTGGGTCTTGCAGGGGTCAGTCCTGGGTCCAGTACTAGTCAATATTTTCATTAATGACTTAGATAATGGAGTGGAGAGTGTGCTTAAAATTTGTGGATGACACCAATATGGGAGGGATTAAAAGCACTTTGGAGGACAGAATTAAAAATGATCTCGATAGGTTGGAGAATTGGTCTAAAATCAATAAGATGAAATTCAGTAAAGATAAGTGCAAAGTACTACACTTAAGAAAGAAAAATCAAATGTATAACTACAAAATGGGGAATAACTGGCTAGGCAGCAGTACTGCAGGAAAGGATCCAAAGGTTATATTGGATCACAAATTGAATGAGAGTCAGTAATGTGATGCTGCAGTGAAAAAGGCAAATATCATTCTGGGATGTATTAATAGTAGTGTTGTATGTAAGGCACATAAGGTAACCGTTCTGCACTATTCTGCGTTGGTAAGGTCTAAACTGGAGAAGGTTGTCCAGTTCTGGGTGCCATACTTTAAGAAAGATGTGAACAAATTAGAGAGTCCAGAGGAGAGCAACAAAGAGGCTTAGAAAACATGACCCGTGAGAGAGGTTGAAAGAATTGGGCATGTTTTTAGTCTAGAAAAGGCTGGGGGGGTGGGGGGGGAGGAAGGCCAGCGCCGTATTACTGCCTAGGCCGACAAATTTGCAGGGGCGGAAGCTCCCCTCCATGCCCCGCCCCCCTGCTCCAGCTCACCTCCGCCTCCTCTGCAAGCGTGCCGCCGTGTCCTGTTTCTCTCCCCTCCCAGCGCTTGCGCAGCGAAACAGCTGTTTCTTGGGGCAGGGAGGGAAGGGGGAGGAGGGGGAACGCCGTGCACTGGGGGAAGAGGCGGGGGCAGGGATTTGGGGAAGGGATCCAATAGGGGAAGGGAGGGGGCAGAGTTGGGGCGGGGACTTTGGGGAGGGGGTTGGAATGGGGGCGGGAAAAGGGCGGAGTCGGGGCGGGGCCAGGGTGGCAATTATTTCCCGGCCTAGGGGTGGCAAAATTATTAATCCGGCACTGGGGGAGGTATAAGTATTTAAATATGTCCTTTTTATAACCTTTCTGTGATCAATTGAGCTCCATGTCTGCTGAGGGTTAGACAAGAAGTAATTGGCTTAGTTTGTGGCAAGGGAGATTCAGGTTGGATTTTAGGAAAAATCTTTCAAATTGTAAGAATAGTTAAGAATCAGAACAGGTTACTTAGAGAGGTTGTAGAATCCCAGTTATTGGAGATTTTTAATGAACAGGTTAGACAAACATCTGTCAGGGATGGTCTAGGTATACTTAATCCTGTCTCAATGCAGGAGATGAACTAGGTTCCCGTCCAGCCCTATATTTCTAGGATTGCTTCCTTTTTTCTCCCATCTCATGTGGACATGAAGTTTTAGAGCCATATTCCATGCCCCTGAGAACTATGGTTTTCAAAGTATTAAAGGCTACATATAATTGTTACATGTTTTCTTGGTCACTAAAAGTTAAATCACCTGCCCAGCTCTGCTCTGAGAAGTAGCAACAAGACATGAGAAACTAATGCGAAGAAGCAACTTTTGGCAAGCATCTGTAGTGCAGAGACATACACACTGTCTAGGAGTACTTCTCCAGATATGGAGGTGCCAGCCTTGCCTCAGCACTCCCTGGCACCACATGCTTCCTCCTCCTATCAAACAGAGTTGTGAACTCCAGCACCAGCCTCTGGGCCATTTAGACCAGCTCCTTTGACTGCTCCTGCTTCCTTGGTGCAGCAGACATCAGACCAAGGCTGCCTCTTGGTGCCTAGAACTCTAGAGGTGTATGCTGCAGGCAGAGATTTACTCTGCCTCTTGGTACCAGGTTCTCTGCTTATCCAGGATGTAGACCAGGGGCCTCAAACACATGACCCGACCCATGGAGTTATTTGCTGCCACCAAGCCCCCCCTCTACCTCTCCCCCCGCCCCCCAGTGCGCCGCATCCCCGCTCCTCTGCCTACCTCCAGGTGCTTCCTGCCGCCTAACAGCTGTTTGGCGGTGGTTAGTGCTTTCCAGGAGGGAGGGGGAGCCGTGCGCTCAGGGGAGGAGGTGGAGAAGAGGCAGGGCAGGGAGGGAGCGGAGTTGGGGTGGGGAGTTTGGGGAAGGGGTTGGAATGAGGGTGAGGAAGAGGTGGGAAGAGGCGGGGCTGGGAGCAGCGGCGGGAGGGGGTTTGTACCTTTATATGAAAAGGTGTCAGTGATGCGGCCCTCTGGCCAATGTACTAGTCCTCATGTGGCCCTCTTGGTGATTTGAGTTTGAGATTCCTGATATAGACTTGCTGCTACTGATTGCATCAGAGGCTCCAGCGTGGTCTGTGTCAGCTGAGGCATTTCATTCCATTATGGCTGCAGAGTCTCAGCCTGTGATACCAACAGTGGGCAAGGTTTTGGCACAGACAGCCCTTGCCCAGCCAGTGCTGTCAGGGGTTAAGCCACATATGCTGTCCTCAGTACCAACTACCTCAAATCTGAGACCCCGCTAGCCAGCACTGAGTAGTACTGCACTGCCGTGACTGTCAGACTATTCCGGGTCTTCCTTGGAGTCGGAGATGGGGTCTACGTGCACCGTTTCTGAGATGAAGCCTTACATTCCTTCGCCCTCACTGGGAAGATTCCGGTCATGTTAACCATTTTATCCATACTCTTCTGTTCTCACTCAGTTTGCAGCCAGTCAGATTGTTGTAGCCCTAGTAGGGGTGTGAGTTTCATCCATTCATCTTTGTGTGGTGCTTTTAAGGGGCTCTGTAGAAGAGCATAGCTAATAACTTCCTGATTAATATACAGAAAATTATTTCTAAGATAATGTAATTGGTACAGATGGAGAGTGCACCTTTAAATCTGCATTGAATTTTCAAAGGGGAGAAAGCCCTCTGCTCTGACATTCTTATCTAATCTATAAAAAGAACAGGAGGACTTGTGGCACCTTAGAGACTAACAAATTTATTAGAGCATAAGCTTTCGTGGACTACAGCCCACTTCTTCGGATGCATATAGAATGGAACATATATTGAGGAGATATATATACACACATACAGAGAGCATAAACAGGTGGGAGTTGTCTTACCACCTCTGAGAGGCCAATTAATTAAGAGAAAAAAAACTTTTAAAGTGATAATCAAGCTAGCCGAGTACAGACAGACAGTTAGATAACAAGTGTGAGAGATTCAATGTTTGTAATGGCTCAACCATTCCCAGTCCTTATTCAAACCGGAGTTGATTGTGTCTAGTTTGCATATCAATTCTAGCTCAGCAGTTTCTCGTTGGAGTCTGTTTTTGAAGTTTTTCTGTTGTAATATAGCCACCCGCAGGTCTGTCACTGAATGACCAGACAGGTTAAAGTGTTCTCCCACTGTTTTTTGAGTATTTTGATTCCTGATGTCAGATTTGTGTCCATTAATTCTTTTGCGTAGAGACTGTCCAGTTTGGCCAATGTACATGGCAGAGGGGCATTGCTGGCACATGATGGCATATATCACATTGGTAGATGTGCAGGTGAACGAGCCCCTGATGGTATGGCTGATGTGATTAGGTCCTATGATGATGTCACTGGAATAGATATGTGGACAGAGTTGACATCGGGGTTTGTTACAAGGATAGGTTCCTGGGTTAGTGGTTTTGTTCAGTGATGTGTGGTTGGTGGTGAGTATTTGCTTTAGGTTGGGGGGTTGTCTGTAAGCGAGGACAGGTCTGTCTCCCAAGATCTGTGAGAGTAAAGGATCATCTTTCAGGATAGGTTGTAGATCTCTGATGATGCGCTGGAGAGGTTTTAGTTGGGGGCTGAAGGTGACAGCTAGTGGTGTTCTGTTATTTTCTTTGTTGGGCCTGTCTTGTAGGAGGTGACTTCTGGGTACTCGTCTGGCTCTGTCAATCTGTTTTTTCACTTCAGCAGGTGGGCATTGTAGTTTTAAGAATGCTTGATAGAGATCTTGTAGGTGCTTGTCTCTATCCGAGGGATTGGAGCAAATGCGGTTATATCTTAGAGCTTGGCTGTAGACAATGGATCGTGTGGTGTGTCCTGGATGGAAGCTGGAGGCATGTAGGTAAGTGTAGCGGTCAGTAGGTTTCCGGTATAGGGTGGTATTTATGTGACCATCGCTTATTAGCACAGTAGTGTCCAGGAAATGGACCGCTTGTGTGGATTGATCTAGGCTGAGGTTGATGGTGGGATGGAAATTATTGAAATCATGGTGAAATTCCTCAAGGGCTTCTTTTCCATGGGTCCAGATGATGAAGATGTCATCAATGTAGCGCAAGTAGAGTAGGGGCGTTAGGGGACGAGAGCTAAGGAAGCGTTGTTCTAAGTCAGCCATAAAAATGTTGGCATATTGTGGGGCCATGCGGGTACCCATAGCAGTGCCGCTATTATCTAATCTATGTGTATATTTACACCACAGTTGCTACAGTGGCACGGCCACAGTAGGGGTTAGGTCAACCTCACAGTGTAGGATAGGTTACAAAATTTTTCATGTAGCTAATTTTTAAGTGTAGACCAGACCTAAGTGTCTGTACCATGCTTATAGCGATGAAATCTGAAAAGCGTTACAAGAAAACCAGTGGTATTTTGCCATGTTGTCCTTTTCCTCTCATGGCCTATTGTAGTTAGGTAATATGTGATAGCAGTAATGAATCTTAAAGAAAATAACCTAAAAGAGAAAGCTATGATGCAGAAATGGATCTTGCATTTGGATTTGAAAGTTGAGATTAGTAATCATCCCGATAGCTTCAGAAGTGGGATTATATAATCATGAGCTGGATACTATAAAAACTCATTTCACAAGTTGGCCTGTTCCTGTGGGTAGTTTTATTTAAGGCACGTATTTGTCAAACCTGCAGAGACAGGAAGGCCTTGACTGCGGAATGAAAGTTGTCCTGCCCCTTGGACAGCTCCAAAAATTTCAACCACAACCTTGTGGTTGGTCTACCGGTCCATGAAAAGTTGAGATTGGCTGGATGCCCTAACACAGGGATTCTCAAACTGGGGGTCGCTCAAGAGGTCGCGAGATCATTACAAAGGGGGTCGCGAGCTGTCAACCTCCAGCCCAAACCCCACTTGCCTCCAGCATTTATAATGGTGTTAAATATATTTTAAAAAGTGTTTAATTTAATAGGGGGGTCGCAGTCTCAGGGGCTTGCGATGTGAAAGGGGTTGCCAGTAAAGTTTGAGGGCCACTGCTCTAACGTGTTCAGGAGATGGCTAATGTCGTTTTGCTGGAGTGTTGGGTGTATCTGTTGATCAAGGCCCAGCTGCAGAAATGTTTGTTGGGATAGTCATCAGTCTAGATTGGCAGAAACAAGTCACAAGACAATCCTTCCCCATGTTCTAGTGCACTTTGCTGTGGTGACAAAAATAAATATATGTAATCTTTTTAGTTGACTACAGAGCAGAAATACTTGCTATTTCACCTAGCTCGTCAAAGGTATATCTTTTTAGCATGCCTGTGTAGATTTTGAATTTGGTACAAACAACACTTCAGACATAAGGGAAATGAGCAAGCTAATTGTGAAGGAACTCCTTCAGGATATAGGTTTTTGTTGGCTTGTCTAGACAACTGTCTAATCAGCTTGCCTCCTTTGTTTGCAGAATGCCTTGTGTCCGGGCAGGTGTCCTGTCTGAATCAGTTATTTAGTGATCTGTTTACTAGTGCAGTTTCTAGATTGCAAACACTGGTTGTTTGCACCTGTTCAGGTAATAGATACATGACCTAAAAGGTCAGTTTGGGTTTTTTGACTAAATAAGCATCTTGTTCCATTTTAAATAATTGTGGGAATTGTCCTAATCATCTTATAAAACTGATTTGAAACTTGTGGCATGAATTGCTAGGGGAATCCATTTGAGTCATCAAAGGCAACTGAAAGAGGGACCTGTGGTAGTAAGTTTAGCTGCTTTACTACAGAAGTGACATAATTAAGAGCAAACATGTAAATTTGTTTGAAATGTACGTGAGAAAATCAGTCCAGTGACAAGGACCCAGCTTTCCCCTCCTTCTGTGCTATTGAATTGCAAGCCATATTCATATTTTAAAAATGCAAAATGTAAAAGCTTTTTGTATAAATTAAAATGTAAATGATAGTATTTGCTAATCGGATGTGGAAATTAAGATACAATAATTGTGATAGAGATTTGACTTTCCAGTGGGCCGAACTAGATTAGCACTGTTTTATTACTCAATTTGTTTTGTGCTCTCTGCATGTGTTTTTGAAGTCTGTGTTTTCATTTGTGAAATATGAACTTGGAAAATTGTAGTTTAGTGTAATTAATGGTGTTTTAAATGACTTTTCTCCTCTGGGCATGTGGATATAGCACTGTTAATGATGGGCATTTATATGCAAAGACGAGGGCAGAACCCTTAGTTTTGGAAGTAAAAAACAGGCATTCTTTTGTCTTTTAAAAATGCATTATAAAACTGAAAGCTCTGTGTATCTTTTTGGAAGTTTTACCAGTATACTAAGTTTTACCATGTTTATGGCTATGTTGCACCTTTTTTTCCTTACTGTTTTTTTCATTTCTAATTTTGCATAGCTAACTGTAATTTGCCTCATATAAATGAGATAGCTAAGGAACAATTATGTGCGGTAATACATTCAGCATATGAAAGCAACAGTTTTCATTATAAAAGTTCAATAATTTAATTAAAGTAGCAAAATTATATTAAAAAGGTCAGTGCCCCCAGATTCCCAAAATAGCATAAATGAGTTGGTTCAAATTCTGATTGAAAGTGTTAAAACTTCCTGAGATTCCTTGATGGCTCTTAGGAGCAGGAATTGGTTTCTGTAGTCAGTTTTTAGAGTTCCGTGTTCAAAATCAAAATCTCTATACCAGTATGTATTTGTTCAGGATTGTAGCCAAAAGAACTACTGAAAAAGGAATATTTTGTTGTAAATTCTTTATGAATAAACCTCCAAACTTAGTTTGTTTTTAACAGACTTTGTAAATGAATTTAAACTGATCTCCTAAATTTGATTTTTTTGCTCATAATGAACCCACAACTTCAGTTGAAAAAATTCATTTTAAAGAATGTTTTGTTTACTCAAAATTCTTTTACAAAAGTCTTATCTACACATTATTAACACGTTCGCCCACTTTGAGAAATGTTTCTGTTTGATGTCATGCATTTGGCAGATAGGTTGCACTTGCTCATACCTCAGGTAAAGTATTACATATGTACATATGTGCATGAGAGATGATCCATATGGCTAAAAATAGTATGTGATCTTTTTGGTAAACCATGCATACAAGAGAGCAGAATTGAGGTTGGACAGGTACCCTTAATTTTTGCACTTTGTAACATTTTGGTGCTTCACTTTGCAACCATAACATTCTTTTAACATAACTTTTTCTTTACTTTTTGTCTGCTTATAAGTTACCCTGGGCCCCAATACATGCCAACTCGGGGCATTGTCATTTTAGCACATTTCATCTGTAGACTTCCAATCTGGATTCAGCCCAGCTCAGTAGGATTTAGAAGTTGTTCCCATGTAAAGGAAAGCTGATGGTTCGGGTCTTGGTTCTCTCACAAGTCACAAACTCATGGTAGTCCACACTTTATAATAATTGACAGACTCTCGCAGAGAGACAGAATCATGAGCCATAGAAACTTAACTCCTGACCTTGCTGAGACCATACATGATTTCTTTGCATTAGACTTCAACACAGAGGATGTTGGGGAGATACCTGCTCTTTTCTGGTAAGAAAGATGAGGTACTATTGGAGACCAAGGTGTCTGAAGAATAGGTGTTGAAACAAATTGAAAGTCTAAAAAGCAAGAAGTCACAGGGTCAGATGGTATCTATCCAAGCATTCTGAAGGAGCTCAGGGATGAAGCAGCTGAACTGCTAGCAAAAATATGCAGTGTCATTAAAATAGCTGCTGTATCAGGTTTGGTGGAGGGTAGCAAATATCGGGATATGATCAAAGTATAGAAAATGACATTTTAAAAAAAGCCTATGTTTAAAGGAACATTAAGGTTGCACAGTCTAGCACTCAAAAGTTAGGGAAAGACGGATTTAAGTTGTCTGATTCTTAACGTTTATATTTTCAATTTAAGTTTTTTAAAAGCTTAAGAAATCACATTTAAAAAAAAAAATTGACACGTAGAACAACACTGACCTCCATATGGGCTATTAGCAGGGTTGAAATTCTTAGATCCACAACATAGACTTCTGCCACTTGAACTAACAACGTAAGTGGTGGTGATAATAGGCTGTTCCTAGAGGAAGATGACACAAATTTTGCCAGTGGGTTTCAGATATTTGCTAGACTTCAGAGGAATGTTGAGTCAGAATGGATTCAGTTCCGTGTTCTGCAGGGGAGTGTGCTTTAGTGTTCACAGCAGTATTGCCAACCCCAAGTGTTCAAAAAAGAGTAGTTGAGCCCCCCAAAATCATGATTTTTAAAAAATAATAATTTTGTGGTTCTTTGTATCTGCCGTCTAGTTTCTGAGCCTTTGGAGTGCTCTGGGGTTGTGTTTTTTCTTCTTCTCTGCAGCAGTGAATCCTAGAGACTTACTTTCTGTTTAAAATGAAAGCGGCGATTCTCTCCTAAGCACATGTATTCAGGAGATGAGGTTTTAAGAAAACCCACATATGTTGTGAAAATCATAAGGGTTGGGATCAGTGTTACAGACCTTTTGCCCCTGTTTGCCCCCTTCTGTCCAATTCTTCCCTTGTCTCCATGCATGTATTTTTCTCCTCCAGAGCTCCTGCCCCTAATCCCCCCGCCCCCTTTTTTCCTCCCTTCCCCTTATTCCTTCCCCTCTGCATTTGAGTCAGGCAGCTTCTTCCTTTTCAGCATTGCCTGGGCACCAGCAGTGGGATCATTGGAAGCACTTAAAGCATAGCCCTGCTTGCAGTTCCTATGCCTGGCACCACAGCAGCTGGGAACAGCAATTCCAGGGAAAGTCCTGCTCAACCCTTGCAGCCTTGGGATGCTCAGTTCTGTAAAGATTGCGCATATGTTGCCTGGTTGCAGATCAGAGCTGGGGGGTGGAGGAGGGAGCATGCCCAGTGCAGACAAAAGCTTCAGCTCATTTAGCTGCTGAACTCTTAACTGTCTCTACTGAGCTGGTGCTTGTCACTGTTGAAGCTGGGGTACTGGACTAGGTGGACCACTGGTCTGATCCAATTTGTCAATTCCTATGCTCATTCAGTCCCCTGGATTCCTTCGTTCTCCCACTTGTTCTCCCCAGTATGTCTCCTATATGCTTCTGTGACAGCCCCATTTCTCCTTGTGGCTCCATCCTTTCCTCTGCCACCCACAGTTATCTCTTCCTTATATTATGGCTGTCTCTTTACCCTCATGGCTGCCTGCCCCTAGGGATTGAACCAGGTCCCATAAAAATTGCTGTTCTAATAGCAACTTGGTGGACCCCCTCTCAGCAGTCTGCTCCAGCTATTCCCCCCACTGTCAATGGTTTACGTGACAACAGGAGGGAGCAGCTGGAGCCGGGTGCTAAGCGGGGGTCAGCCGTAGGGAGTGAGGGTGGGGCCACTGAGCTGGAAGAGCAGGAGAAACAACTGTCTACACTGCCACTTTCAGCGCTAAAATTTTAGTTCAGGAGTGTAAAAAACCACCCTCCCTGAGTGACAAACGTTTTAGCGTTGAAAAGCACCAGTGTAGACAGCCAGGAGCTGCACTCACAGAAAAAGCTACCACCCCTCATTCAGTGTGGGTTTTTTAAATCACCGGGAGAGCTCTTCCCCGGCGATAAAGCGTGTCTACGCTGCCTACGTCACAGCACTACCGCAGCTGCACTGTAATGTAGGCAGTGTAGACATACCCTTAGTCTCTCTTTCTCCAGCTGCTTCCTCTTGCAACACATTCCCAGGATATTGGCTGTGACATCAGCTGCCTCGGGCAGATTTAAAAAAAACTCAGGACTGTCCCAGCCATTCGAGGAAAGTTAGCAACTATGCCAGATAACTTGACCCAGTATCTGCAGAGGCCAAGGAATGAAATAGCATATAGGGTTTAGCTTCACAAGGAGGACTTGCATGGTAACCTGCCTATACTGTTCCCAACGCTGTTCGTATCTGTTTCTTGTGAACATAAGTTTTTTGTTTTTGTTTTTAATTTTTATTTTATTTTATTTTTTTTATTTAGCATCATTTAACAGACTAGTGTATTTTAAAAATATGATAGAATTGCACTTCTGGTAATCCAAAATGCTGGGATGGTGAATCAAATTCCTCTCTCCACTTCTTTCATCTTTAAAGGTGCTTGCTTTTTTTTTCTTTTTTTTAGTAAATGGAGCTGTCAGTGGGTAGAGTAATAGGAATGCTGTCTGGTTTTGTACTTTTTAGACTATTTGTAATCAGCTCCTTTTTTTTTTTTTTTTTTTTTTTTAAACTGTGGTGGAAAAACTCTTGTGGTTTATTCAATTAACCATATGTATTGAGTTGCTGGCCTTTGTCACAGTGTTTATGGGATTCTGCACTAACCGTTATTTTGAAGAGTTCCTGATCTTTTATGTTTCAATGCTGCAGCACTGTTTAGCATAGATGGAGTTTTTGAGGGGGTGGTGATTGTATGAAACTGGTCGGTGCTGACTAAGGAGAAAACTCAAAAGCAGCACATCTGATAACCCGTCTGTTACCAAAAGTGAACTGTAACTTTTCCAGTAGCTTACGCTGCGTTTGTACTTTAAGGGAGAAGCCTGTTATGTAAAAATCGCATGATGAAAAATCTCTAGCATCTAGCAAGTGGTCAGCTGATGAAGTACTTTTACTACAACTGGAAGAAGCGAGTGCTAGCTCTTAATATGAAAATATATACTTGGGGAAAGTTGAACTGCATTTATTATTTATAAAATGCATAAAGACCCAAGTTTGTAATGCCTATAAAGGCATATTTGCCTATGGTCTGAAGTTTTGTAAAGTACTTATTATTTTAGAAGACAGATCTGCTGAGATTTACTTGGTGTATCTCATTATTTATTTTGCTTACATCTGTAAGTACTGGCATTGCTGACTGCTTGCTTGCGGATTGAACTTTAACATATTACTGGCGTTTTTCTTTATACGTAAGGCAACTAAATAGATAGGCCAAGACTTTATAAAATGTTGATAGGTTCCATTCTGTGCAAGTCTGTATTTAAACTGCTGAATAAATGACCTGATTTTCAAAAGGGCAGAGCACCCAGTCTCTCCCTGTGAATTCAGTAGGAGTGCTCAGTCCTTCTGAAAATTAGGTCACAAATTCAGGAGTATAATTATAAGAACCCACCCTTGAAAGTTTTGGCTCTACTGGGTAAATAACTTCCTAATGACAGTTGATTCCAACCACTAGCCAAATTTCTTCTCCGGTCATCTGTGACTCCATCCATACTGCTTCCTTGCTATAACATTTTATTGTGTCCTAATACGCATAACAAGAACTTTGATGGTCTCTTTGCTTTCCTTTTGAACTTTTTAGAATTGTTGAAGTTTTCACTGAGATTGAAATTGGAGCCCCTAATTTCTAGTATAAAAGATCTTTCAAATATGTTCATATAAATACTTCAGCATGGTGCAGACATTCAAAGAATGAATAAACCAGGGTGGAGGGAGAGGAGAATTAACGTCCTCCCCTCTCCCCCAAGAAAAGTGTATGGTTTTGTTGCGTTTTTTTCCTTAGAAAAAAATCTGTGTTTTTTCACAACTCTGCTGGAATCAGCTTGTGTGTGGTAGCTACTGTATCATGCTTTTTATTAGTATACTGGGTGTCACTTTTTACATATAATTAATGTTTAATAAACTACAGTGATGAGCAACTCAGAAAATATCTTGTATCCAGAAGAGATTGGGTCTTATTTTATTAATGGATTATTACAACCTGCTCCTGTTGTGAGGAGAGGTTGCAATGGATGTTATGGATACTCTGTATAATGGTTGGATTTTTAGGCTTGCCTTTTTTTTTTCGGTCTGGAAGGCTAAGAATCCAATAAGTAGGACCACCTCATATGTTTTCCCTGAAGTGGAAAGTGAATATAATGCAAGAGTTCTGCAATGGCAGCGTCTCTGTGCTATGCCCTTGCCCAGAGGCCGCCATTCTTTCAGAAAGCAAAGGGTTTCTCTTTAGAAAATACTCTTCCTGTTAATAGTAATCTATGAAACAAAGAAATAACCATCTGAGCTCATTATAGTTGTTATACTGCACTTAAATCAGGACCCTGGGTTTCTGTTCCAGTTTTACTCCTCCAAATTAGGACCTAATTTCTATCTTGGATACACAGTAACTGTTGCTGTACTCTAGAAAAATCAGCAACTCTATGAATGCACATGCATATTGGTAGGGGATGATAGAAGCAGCAGAACTGAGGTTAGAAATGAGCTGTTCAGCTAGCCACCAAATGTGAAACTACTATTTGAAAATGATTTTGCGTTTCAGTTTTGTAGTCTAATGGCAGAACAATGCAGTAAATTGGAGTTTGTGTCCTAAATTTGGTCTCCCCGCTCCCCGAGTCATCAGGAGTTTAAAAGTGGTATTCTCAGCCTCCATAAAGAGGTCATGCTGCTCTGAAGCAAACCCTTTTACCATTCAAGAATAGGTTGTCGGTTTTGGTCTGGCTGGGGTTCAGACAGGCTAATCTTTTCATGTCAGGATTTGTAATAGGGGCTGTAACCTAACCCTAACCCAAAAGGATTGACATGCAGACTTACAGTATGAAACAAGGCACACATTCTCCTCTCATCCCTTCATTCGAAAGGATTTGTACAGGAATCACTGTGCAGTTGTGTGTTTTTTAGAAAGCTAGAATGTACATGGCTACAACATGCCGAACCGGACAGCTAGCACTATCCTTCTTGTGCTTAGGATTTTAAATCCATCCAGTGTTCAGGGAGTTAATATTGTCAGAACAGATGCATGTAATTTTAAAGACTGTTTTGCTGCACATTTAATTTCAGCCTTGTTCGGTTGCACATTTCATATCAGTCAAGCGTTAATAAAACAGTGGCTTGCTGGCTGGCAGTTCACCCGTAGCTCCACCTACGCTTGCTTGTATCATCTGAGGCTGTTGGTTGGGACTCGGATACTGCCAAGTGTGCTGTGCATGTTGGTCTCATGAGGCAGACTGCGGCTGTTGCATCATTCTGAACTGATGCTCACCTCTGTAATCTGAACGTGTGCCAGGGCTGGAGGTTGCTGTGCACACTGGTAATCTTTGGCTAAAATGTAGCTAACATACGTTGCTTTGTCTCTGACCTTTTTGGATGTTCTGCATTAGTAGTTTTTTAGGCCAACATCCAAAAACAATTGTCCCATGGCCTACCATATCCCATAATCTTTTTGTACCTTTAGGATTATGGGATATGGGTCATGGGAAGTTTTTGGGTACTGTGGGATTTGTGGATGAGGCGGGAAGCTTGTGCCTTCACATTGCTTTTGGTTACATAAAATAGAAAGTGCTGTTGCAACTATTATTTATGTTTAAAGGGAATATGACCAGCAAGCACATGTACAAAAACATCTGATTTTCTGTTTGAACTACTTGATGTTGAGGGGAACATCTGAGTGTTTGCTTTACTGTGTGCACAAATTGATATTTTTATTATTCTAAATGCAGTATTTTAAACTTACGGGATTTACCTTGTTTGAAGGATATGGGGGGGGGGGGTAGTGTCTCAGAAAACACCTTTATAGTTGTTGCTTTAAAATTATTATGCCACATCTCACCCAACAGTGGTGTGCATTTTTTTCCTAGGGAAATCTTGAACATTAACATTATACTAATTGATATAATTCATATGTCTCCAGCACCTTTGAGGATGGATCTCAGTGTTTTATGAACAGTAGTTAATCCTCAAACCCTCTCCTGTGCTATTTTTGCTGTTCATTGGCAGGTTTCAGGCAGAATCCTGACTTCCTGACCTGTGATGTAACCAAACTATACTGAAAGTAATTAATAATCACCAATTGGCCTGCACTAACTGGATGATGGCTGTTCCGGGTGTTGTTGTTTTTGGTTTTTTTAATAAAATATCATGGATGTGGATTACCTTTCATTTTGATAAATATCATTATTCTTTTCCCTAGTGTTGTCCTGTATTAACCCAGACAGTAGATGATGATATGAGCATTGATTGGCTTTCCACACTCTCTGTTCTGGGGGTTACTATTATTAGTCATGCTATTATTCCCTGGGACTTGCAAGCCCCATGCTAAAAAGTGAGACATTACAGACTTCGGTCATGTCTGCGTTGGAAGTTTGCACCAATTCCAGCAATCAGTGGCCTGCACCAGTTCAAATCCCAAGCGTAGACAAGGAAGGCCTTGATTCACCTGTAAAAAGCAACAGAGGGTCCTGTGCCACCTTTGAGACTAACAGAAGTATTGGAGCATAAGCTTTCGTGGTGGGTAAGAACCTCACTTCTTCAGATGCAAGACTTGCATCTGAAGAAGTGAGGTTCTTACCCACGAAAGCTTATGCTCCCAATACTTCTGTTAGTCTCAAAGGTGCCACAGGACCCTCTGTTGCTTTTTACAGATTCAGACTAACACGGCTACCCCTCTGATACTTGATTCACCTGGGAGTTTATCCCTGCCTGAAACTTCTTGTCTGCAGTTGAAATTTGCATTGGTGACTAGCCATTAAGTGCGGGACTTGGGGCAAATTCCCAATCTAAAGAAGACTTCAAGGGATGCTAGTTGAACACTAGGATCCAGTTCTACATTCCTTCCTCCCCCCAAATTCTATTTCAATGGCAGTTTTGGACAAACAGGAAGAAATGCAGGATTCTGCAAGATGATGGACAGGCACCTGCCTTTTGAAATGGAACTAGGTTCTTGATTCCTAGATTGATATCTTTTATTTATTTCTGTCTCTAGGAATCAGTTAACATACCCTGTTGTAGGGGGTAGGGACAGCATTCAAAGACCTAATGAACAGGAGTGTTTGGGACACATTTCAGGAGGACATTTGAAAGTATGGGTGGGTTTGGTTGCTGGCTATCTCTATATAATCTGTTAGGTTTAGTGAGAGAGATTGCAGAAGTTGGGCTCTGCTAGTGGGGTTCAGGGAGAACAAGCTGATCTTGATCAGTTCTGCTTGTTTCTTGGCAGCATGGTGTCCTCTGTTATGGCCTATGGAGCACTGCGGCTCAGTAGCTACTCTGACAGTGCTGCATCCAAACACTGTTAGATTCACTTTCCCTTTCCTGCAGCTTTGGTGTGCTTTGAGTTCTTACAGCAATCCAGATGCTCAGGTTATAATTCCTCTCTGCGAGCAGGTCTTGATGGCCATAAACCCCCATATAATAAGGTTTAACCATCTCAAACTTCCACTTGTTTGTTTTTCAGCATGTGGGTAGGGATCTCACCCTCTAGTAGGAAGATGGTTAGAAAGAGGTCTAAGAAATGCCCTGTCACAGCACATCCTATATGCGCCAAACTCCTGCAATTGGCATCCAAAGTGGTTGACCATTGCAAAGGTGATGTTGCCAGCATGTGTCTTCGTTGCCAGGTCCCAATACAACTTAGCATTGCACCTTTCTTCTTCAGATATAGAGGGAGGCTAGTTGGGAAGAGGGGCTCCTTACCTTATCAAGGCTGTCTTTTGAAAACATTTTGGAGAACCCAGAGATGGACTCATCTAGTGAACAGGTCCAGAAGTTCCATTCATCTATTTTCAGCCACTGCGGCAAAGGTAATTTCCACTATCTGGTATAGGAAGATGGAGAGGGAGGAGAGCAGATACAAGCGTAGCTTTGCCCCTACTTTACTTGACTTTAGCATCATTCAGGACCAAGACAGAACAGGCGCAATCTCCTATCCTGCTAGCATAACAGAGCAAAGCCTTCTAGCCCAGGCCCTCAAACTTCCAGAAGCACACCCGTGGGCTCAGCTACTGGTAGCACTCAAGGGACACAAAATAATCTGCTTCTTTGCTCCATGTGGTGGTGGTGTAGAAAGTTCAAAACAGCTGTTCTGAGAGTGATAGCCTCCCTTTAACAGCAGCAGCTTTAGTAGGCACTCCCTCACCAACTCCTGGGTAGCAACCCAGGTGGGGAAACAGAGAAGCTGCTCTACTTGGCATTCCTCCTGGGAGAGAGGAAGAACAGATCTGGCAGAGGGGCAGAAGAACTACTTGAATACCAGGAGGAACCACTTGATTAGCAACTCAGCCATGATCAGATGAACCAGTCCTCTGTTGATGATGTCCAAGGTGGGGACAGGGATGCAATTTGTTTAGCAATTTGTCTGATCAGGTCAAAATCCCCAGCTAAACAAAGGCAGGATTGCTCAAACAAGGGCACAAAGCCAACCTTGCTCCTCTTTCCCTCATTGTCCTGCTCTTCACGGCCCCCATTGCAAGAGGGGAATAAGGAGGCCAGAAGTCCAATGTTCCCTACCCTGCAAGATCTCATCATCACATCACATGGATCTCTTCACCACTAAGAACAAAATTCTGTAGTACAGAAGACTCCCCAGTAATTCTAGATTCAGTGGAGTTCTTACACTTTACCATTCAGGCATCCAAACCCATGCAGAAAGGGAATATCTCTGATGCTCCATCACTGCCCTCCTAACTCATGGGTGAGAAGACTGCATTAGTTCCTCTGACCATTTGAGGAGTTTACAGAGGAAATTGAACCTAATAGGGTCATAATAGTAGACCTTGGCTGAAGAAGATGATCTGTGGGAGGACGGAGATGATGATGAGGAAGATGCAGACATTTTTGTATGAGAGTACAGGGAGCAGGGTGCATTTAGACAATTGGACCTAACTGCAGTTCTCCCCAGATCAGTCACTGAAGCTCAAACAAGAGAGTCTTCTGGAACTGAAGCCTGGGCAGATCCCATAAAGCCTTCATCTTACACTTTGGAGTGAGGCACTTGTTACTTTTGCAGAACTGCAGCTTCTAGCAGAACCATTAGAACTCTCTGGTCTCTGACTGTACAAGAGACAGCTGTGTTCATGGAAAATCCAGGATAGATGTGACAATCTTGAAACTAACAAAAAGAACAGTGCTATTCTAAGGATGAACAGCCTTGTAGGAAGGTCAAGGCCTTCCTAAAAATGATAATCTTTGGGCCTGTCTCTGCAAGCGTCTGTTATCCACTTGTGCTTTGCCATCAGTGGTAAGATGGTTACAAAATTTTTGCTTAGAAGGTTCCTGAAGGACAAGAACGCTGAAATTATTGAAGTTTTTACTGTCCTTGGGTCAGCTTTCATTTGTCTGCAGTATAACCATATAAAAAGATACAAATTCATAGATTCCGAGGCCAAAAGGGACCATTACTTAAAGCCATGGCCTGAAACAAAGGAATTCTGTTGCTGAAATAGTGGGCAGTGGTTCATTCCTGCATTGCAGTCTGAATGAATTGGATAAGATTCAGTACGCCTTGTCTGTTCCGAAGAACCAGGCCTGTTCCCAGGTAAGATACATGAGGCAGAGTGGGTTTAGAGTTTCTAAGGGCTTGTCTACACGTGTAGCTATTCCTGAATAATTCTGTGTGTGGAGCACTCTTATTCCAGATTGAGTACTGTGTTCCATTTGTCTAACCCACTAAGCTAAACTTCTATAGACAAGTTTTGATGCTCATGGCAGAGGAAACCAGCCTCAATGAACTCCCCTGAGGTTTTATAACAGTCATTCTGAAGCACAAGGACCCAAACCCAAATGCCTTTATCTGGGAAAAACTGAAGGAACTCCCTGCATGTGTGGACCGAAATGACATGTTGATATGGATATACAGTTGAGATCTATACAAAACCTTTCAGCAACTTCTTCATTCACTTTACTTGCTCCAACTCAGGGAAGATGCAAGTTCAGAAGCACTAAACCATCTGAGAATATGGGTTAATGTCCCCATCACAGAAGTCAGAAATCAGGTGGAAATGAGGTAAAGCAGGTGTAACTCCATCTCCTATGTGTTGCTGCTATAAATAAAAGGAAAGCATGCAAGGCCTGTCTTCAGCAAGTAGGGATACCAGTGAGACTAGAAGCTTGGGCCACCAGCAGGAAAGGTTTGTCCCAGGTAGCACCTAGTAAAGAATAAAGGCAGCTAGGCTGTATGTCTAGGAGTGCGAGGGGGAAGAGGGGGGAGAGACCAGGCACACAGTGCCTCCCATTCGTGATCAGTTTCTTGATCAAGAAAAGGTTCATAATATGAATAACATTGTGAACTTCTGTTGTAAAGAAAAGCTGTTTTCCTGGTCTATAATCTGCAGTTCTAAATCAGTTGCAGTTTACTTGTGTTCTGATGAATTTTCACTGCTGGGTGGGGACCTGTGGGGGAGCCTAAAGCTTCTTCCGGCAGGCTAGAAAGAAGACATGAAGCAACCTTTATTTGGTATATTACAGGATTATTATAATCTGAGCATGTCCTGTCAACCTTTGTAACTCAAATGTGGGATGAGCAATCAGGTTAGTTTAAAGTAAAAAGCTATATAGGTAGTCTCTTTGGCATTCAGGGCTAGGAAGAGTGTTTTAGAAGGGATAGAATAATCATTACTGAAGGGGCACTTTTGGCACATCAGATTTTATAATTTTATCACCAAGAAAAACGTAGTTTAACTTTCTAGATTCACATGTAAACACCCCTCCTTCATTCTGGTTTTAGCTGAATAACACAAACTGCAAATAAGTTGCAAAGAGATCTGTTTGTAGCCCCTTAATACTCAGTGTTTCTCAAAGGAATGTGTGCTTCAGGAATTCTTTATTTCAGTATAAATGAAGCTTTATTTTGTTCTCCATTGTGGCAGTTGGGAATGAGGGTTGCACATTCACTAATGCTTAGTGAGATCATAATTCTGATTTAGACTAACTGCTCTGGTTTGTAGCTATGGTAAGCAAAGGGTTGTAGAAATTTGGAAATGTACAACCTGGAAAAAGCCATACCCTACCCCCAAAGAAAATATTTAAAAGCCTTTTTATACCAAGCCTTTTCCTTGCTTTTAAGAAAACTGGGATGGTAACATTTGGAGGGATTGTTGATAGAAGATATTCTAGGACAGGGGTTCTCAAACTTCATTGCACCGTGACCCACTTCTGACAATAAGAATTACTACGCGGGACCGAAGCCAGAGCATGGCTGAGCCCTGCCACCCTGGGCTGGAGGGCCAAACCTGAAGTCCAAGTCCTGCCATCCTGGGTTGGGGGGGGGGGCAAAGATGAACCCCGAGGGCTTCATCTGGGGTGGGGGGAGGGTTGTAACCTGAGCCCGCTGCCCAGGGCTGAAGCCCTGGCTAGTGGGGCTCTGTCTTCAGCTTCAGGCCTGGGCCCCAGCAAGTCTAATGCTCGCCCTGGCGACCTCATTAAAGTGGGGTCCCGACCCACTTTGGGGTCTTGACCCAGAGTTTGAGAACTACTGTGCTAGGAGAAGCTTGTCTTTGCGCATTGGATATATCACCAAGTCACTGGCTGGATTGTTGCTTCTGGAACACAAGAAAGAGGCATTATTGGGTATGAGCAGAGGTCTTGTGTTTTCATCCACCCTCTACTTTGGGTGTGTTCTGTCAGCCTTTCTTCACTGTGTCTCTGAAATGATTTTAGTTGCACTATATTTAGACAAACATTTTATCTGTTCTAATTGTATCTAAGGTAGCCATCACTAATTTATGTAATAAGGCTCTCACTAATAATATAAGTTGATTTCATATGCTCTATTCCATTCACACTTTCTCATCTTTATTTGGAGCTTTTCTGTTTGTTTCAAAAGCTATGATTTGAGTGAGCTCCAAGGCAAGAACAGTCATTGTAGTTGTGAACTATTTGGTAATATGCTGTGTTGTAAAGTGAGTGGCTATTGTGTATTTAGGCTGTGTTCGAGGAAATTTTATATGCTTGGAGTACTAATATGAGAAAAATGGGTCCTTAGAAGCTTACTGCATTTCATATTTTAGCATTAGACTATTTTAATCATAATTAACTTTAGTATGTGTTCCCTGTTACAATAACAGTTGTAATTTCACAGCTGTTTATGTATTTTTGATCTAATTTGTTCAGGTGAACTGATATTCAGAGATTGGCTAGGTTTTACTTTAAAGAAATAAAAATCCTTCATTTTATCCTATTAGATTCTAGTATGTGAAGTGTTAGTTTTACTGTGTATTTGGTTGAATTAACTCTCCTGTCACCACTCAATAATGAGCTGTTCATGGAGCTGCGACAGATGGTCAGGGAGAGTGCCTAAGGAGATGGAGTGGGAGGCGTCAGAGCAGCAGAGATCGCACTTGTCCTGGAATGGGATACTGACACACAATAGAACTTGTAACGGTGTTAGAATAACATCTGCTGATTTTCAGAATGTATTATTATATGCTATCAGATATACAGATCCTAAGATCATGAAGCAACAGTATGAGCTAGAGTATGCACACTTATTCAGGAGTTTATAAAGATACTGCTGAAATAATACGTGTGTAGTGCTTTACACATTCAAAGCACTGTACAAACATTGATTTATCTTCCAATACCTGTTGGAGGTGTGAAATTATTACTATCCCCGTCTTCAGGCTGTTGAAACAAAGGCAGAGACATTACTTGTCCCAGGTCATGAAAAAATTGCTGGTGGAGTTGGGTTTCGATCTCAGAACTTCCAGACTTCAAATCTTGTGTTCAGTACTCCAATGGAAATGTGAACACCTCCAGAAAGTATTAAGATTGCTATCATAATAGAGAGCTGAGTGACTGATGGTATATGGAGCCTTTCATATTTAGGATCAGTGGTTCAGATTTGACCTGTTTCTCTAATGACTAAAAGCTGATACTATATGATGAATGTCCAGTGGTTAGTGTGAAATGTTGAAGAACTCATTCTTCTTCCCAGTGAATAAATGTGCCTTACAGAAAACACCAGCATAGCTGGTAATATTTGTTCCTTTTTAGCAATCTTAATAGAGATCAGGGACAGAATGATTGAAGATTTGAACTCCCTTCTGTCGTGTCCATCCGTCTCCCCCCTTCCCTCCCCCCCGCCCCCCCCCCCCCCCCCCCAGCTGGCTTCTCCAGGTTAGAAATGAAGCACATTAGAGAGGTAATTTGAGGAAGCTTATGTGCCTGTCGTGCACAAAACCTGCATTGTTTCCATGGATTTGCCACAACCAGTGGGGCTTTTGATCAATCATTTCTCTGAGCCTCAGTTTTCTTATCTATAAACAAAGATTGCCAATTTCATAATGGTGTTGCAAAATGTCACTGATTGTAAAGTGCTATATAATACAAAGTATTATTTAAATTCAGTCAGTGACAGTGATAGGATTAAAATTCAAGGCCTCCTAGCTAGCATCTCTACTTAAGGCTAGATGGTAAAGGATTTTGAAGCAGAAGGCAGAAAGCGTCTTGAACTAAGGATCAGAACCATGCACACTTTAAGACCTCCATATGATCCATAGAGTTTCTGAAGTTTGCATAGTTATGACGGGGGGGGGGGGCAGGAGGGGGCTCTGATGCATGGCTTATGAAGTCCATATTATGACAGTGCTGCTTTATAAAGCAAACATTAGCTATGTGCACTTAAGTATATGGAAACATTCTCTCCCTCCCAAATCTTCCCGAATTTAGTCAGAGGTAACAGTGCTAACAAGACAAATTTAATATTTCTAAATCAAGCTGTTTTGGCCGGACATGTGACAAAGAAAAAAAAAAGTTAAGAAAATGACCCAGAAATGTAACTAGCCTGAATTTTTTAACCCTCCCCACCCTCTAGCTCTCAAATCTCTTTTCCCATTTGCCCCAAGTCTTGCAAAAAGATTTTTCCTCTGACTAAGATGCTGCATGCCAAATTTCAGATATCAGTTGAAATCTGGTAAAGTTAAGGTGTAGGGATACATTCAAAATTGGATGTGTTTAAAAAGCTAGCTTCAGATCTGATTTTATAGAGACTAGTCTCTATAAGCTTGAACATCTTTTGCTACTGATACACTGCACTGTCTCCTACAGTTTAGGTAGAGGTAAAAGAGAGATGTGGAAAAGAGAACATGAAAGAAGTGATTAGGGGATGGTGTTGGGCGGGGGTGGGGGACACTGTACCAATAACAATACATGAATTGGCATGGCTTTGTTAGTTACATCTCCTTTTGTGTTCTATCCCCATCCATACTTCAGTTCTTCATTTATTTTTGTTTTTAGAGTGTAAGCTCTCTGGAAAATGGATTGTTGCTTTGTTTGTACTATAGGCTCATCACTGTGGGGCCCCAGTCTATTTCCCTACACACCTATGTTTGTCACCATCTCACTTTATGTCTTAAGCTTTTTGAGGCAAGGACCATTGTCATCTGTCATGAGCTAATGCACATTTATCATGCTGTATAAATGTATTTTAAATTAATGGCTTTTTTGGATTGCTACAAAGTGGAGATGTTTAGTCACTAACAGTAATTGTCTTTATTCTGCCAAGCAAAACAGTGTGTCCTTCTGATAGTTCTGTATAAATCTTGTTAGACTTCAGTCAGTCGAAGTGAGATTGGAATGCATGGTTGTCTGTTTCCCAGCTCAGGGAACTGCCTTAGGCAACAGGAGTATTTAGTGTGGAAATGTGTTCACCTGTCTCTCTGTGCGCTGTGCAATAGCGGCTTAGAAACATTGTGAAGAAAAAGGGAGTGTACCTGCTTTTCTATAATATTGTCCAAACAAAAATCAGATCCATGAGCTCTAGACATTTCTGACAAAAGGGTTCCAAGAAAAGGTGGAATCACCTTTTAAAATGTTTGAATTGTTATTTTTGATTACTTAGTTGTGTCTACCCAACCTGCACCAAACCAACATGAAAAAATAAAATGTCAGTTAACGTCTGTTCTGTTTTTACCACTTTTACAGCATCTTCAAAATAGATTTAAAACCCTGCTGCAGCCTTAACGGCGAAATCACTACCATTCCACTCTGTGAACAGTTCAAGCCTGCTGACTATTCAGACTAGAATATGTAGCTTTCAAAGCTTAGAAAATACAAACTGAAAACTAACTCTGAGTTTGAGTACAACATTTATTGTATCTGCTTGTCAGCAATAAGCTCTGGTGCTCAGCACCTTGGGTTGGTTGTTTAATTACAGTGCTCTTTAGTTTAAGAAAATCTGCACCCTTGAATACTATAGTTAAAACAATTGGAGGAAGAGGAATAAGGAGCAACATGAGACAGACTAAACCACATTTCGTACTTATGGCAAAGGAGCTACTTACATTCCTATTTAAACTTCCAGACTTTTTCTTTTCAACACCTCATTCCTAATGCATCCCTGATTCAGTGGCTTTCATGTGCTCTTGGCCAATACACTTAAGGTGCACAGTACACCGTAACACCACTGTTTAAAAAAAAAAAAAAAAAAAAAAAATCCTAACCTTATGGTGCTTTTACTCTTTCAGAACCGAGAGCTCCAGATCATGAGAAAGTTGGATCACTGTAACATTGTCCGATTGCGATACTTCTTCTACTCTAGCGGAGAGAAGGTAAGTTAGCATTGAGAGGCTCACAGACAATAAGCTTCATTAAGGCTACTTAGTGGTATTATAATAACACTGTACGCTTTGAATTTTTAGGGGTATTAAAAACTGTGTGAAAATAGTGGAGTCCAGAATAAGAAAACAATGGTAAATGTGCATACCAGGAGCTCAGATGTTCCTGAGTTGAGGAGCATCAAATTTGTAAGGCAGAGCATGTTAGAGCTGATCTTAACTTCTGACTATCGAGGTGTAGGCCATGGGTACTGTGGCTCCTAGTATGCAGTGATCAGTCTTGATTCCAGCAGCCTTCTGTTTGGGTCAAGATGAAGAATTGCATAGCTGGGAGCTGCGGTTTCTATAGGTGTCACTTCTTTATTAAACATGTGAACAGCCACTTTTTAGAACTTCATGTGTTGCATTCGGTCACCTCCTGTGTTATACAGGGGTCAAGCAAGACTACTGAAATATCTTCAGTTCTGAAATCCATCAGTATCTCAAAACTGTCCCTCATATACCAAAAGCTGTAGTTAATGATGTAATAAATGGAAAATGTAGAAAAAGAACTTAAAAATAAACAAACCAAGAACTTTCTATTCAGTATTGATGACAGAAAGTGACACTGGAAGAGTTTGCAATAAGCAGGCCTTGGGATTTCCCCCCTCCCCTTTTATTTTTTTTGGGTCTCTCTACTCTTCCAAGATGGTAGGGGCAGGGACTTGAGGGGAGTCTAGTCTGGGTCTTTCCACCTCTTCCATGGTTTGGAGAAGCACTTCCCCCATGTGATGACCCCCAAAGGGCAAAATGGACCCATCAAGCCAGGTGATAGAGGTTGTGGTCAGGGGGAAGTTTGATCTGGCTCTCTTCTTCCTCCCCTTATCCCAGGCTGCTCTGGTAGTTCCCTAGCATTTTGAGTACAAATTTGTGCCACTGCTGTTTGAATGGCAGTTTAGGCTCTGTTTGTTACCGTGTTCAGTTACAATTTTGGCATGTTGTCAGAATTTTCCTTAGTAACGCAAGTAAGAGAAGGGGTGGTTTAACAGTTTATATCTTAGCCACGTTGAATAGAATTTCATGGCATAAGCAAAAGGCACATGTCTAGTCTGAGGGCTTCCTCCCTGCAAAATTTCAAAGGCCTGCTGGAAACAATGTTGGGGTTAAAATGTCTCAGAAGAAAATCCAGGGACTTTTCTAGCAGGAACCATTAGGCAGCATAAATACAGGGGTTCTACCAGATTTTACCACATAGCAGTGCAGTGTACAAACAACTAGATCACTGGCAATGTTAGTTTTAGTGGAAAGTGTTTTTCACTTGACTACAATGTTTGTAGATGGCAAGTGACTCAAAATGCTGAGATGAGCAGCGTTCTTTTAAAATGTGATACTTCCTCTGTAATTTTCAAGAAAAAGAAACATAAAATAGTATAGTAGTCCATGATCCCTCAGAGTTCAAGGATGGTTCTCTTCCATATAACGATAGTCAGTTATTGCTGGTAGCTCTGCAGGTGGCTAATGAGATCAATCCAGGATCCACAGATCTTGTCACGATCACGTTTCCCAGTGGAAGGGGTGGATCAAGATTGTTGAATGGGACTGCGGTGTGTTCTTTCCTTCTATCCCATTTCTCCATTTTGTGTTCCAGTTGGATCTTGAAATACTGGGATCCTTGCCACAAAGTCCTTTTCCATTTTGGTCATTGAGGACTTGGGTTTCCCATGAGTCTGTCAATATTGCACTTCTTTGTTGGCTTTGAGGGGGTCTTTGAAGCACTTTTTGCCCCCCCCACCCCCTTGGCCATGGCACAATTGTGAACATGACCTACTTCAGGATTCGATTTTCTGGCATTCGAACAACGTGACCAGCCCTATGGAGTTGGTGGTGGATGATCATAGCTTCAATGCTGGAGGTTTGGCTTGGGACAGAACACTGATGTTGGTGCCTCAGTCTTCCCGCTTGGTTCGGAAGATCTTGCAGAGGCACCATGGATGGTATCATTCAAGAACCTTAAGTTGTCTACTGTACCTGACCCAGGTTTCAGCCCCATATAAGAGAGCAGGGACAACAACGGCCTGGTACATGAGAAGCTTGGTTTGATTCTTGATGTCACGATTTTTGAAGCTGCATTGGTGCATTTGAAGGCACTGTTGAATTTCCTCATCAATGTCAGCTTTGTGTGACAGATAGCTGCCGAAGTAAAAAAAGTGCTTGATGTTCTCCAGGGTTTCTTGATTGATCTGAATTACGGGAGCAGGATCCTGGTGATTCGGAGCTTGTTGGTGGAGTACCTTAGTTTTCTTGGTGTTAAGTGTGAGACCAAATTGGTTATAGGCCTCAGAGAACGTGCTGGCTATTTTTTGAAGATCTTCTTCTGAGTGAGCGCACAGGGTGCAGCCATCTGCATATTGGAGTTCAGTGACTGATTTAGTGATAGTTAAGGCTATGTTTTAGTCATGGCTATTTTTAGTAAAAATCATGGACAGGTCCCGGGCAGTAAACAAAAATTCATGGCCCGTGACCTGTCCATAACTAGTACTATATACCCTTGACTAAATCTTGCAGGGGAGGAGGGGGTCAACCTGGGGGTGCAGCGGGTGCTGGGAGGGCAGGGCTGGCAGGCTCCTGCCTGGCTTTATGCCTCCCTGGAAGTAGCGACATCCCCTTTCCTCTGCTCCTAGGCGGAGGCGTGGTCAGGCAGCTCTGCACACTGCCTCCGCCCTGAGCGCTGGCTCCACAGCTCCCATTGGCCGGGAACTGCGGCCAATGGGAGTTGTGGGGGCGGTATCTGCAGGTGGAGGCCTAGGAACCGAGGGATGTCGCTGCTTCCAGGGAGTCCCTCTTCTCTCCCACCTCCAAGGTAAGCGCCGTCCAGAGCCCTCAACCTGTCCTGCACCCCAGCCCTGAGCCCACACCAAAACGTCTGCTGCTACTGGGGGAGAAGGGTGCGGTGGCGCGAGACTGCCCCAGCAGTGGCTGTTGCAGCTGGCTCAGGGGCTGCCTGAGCTGCATCAGCCGCGGCAGAAGTCATGGAGGTCCCGGAAATTCACGGAAGCCGTAATTTCCGTGACCTCTGTGACAAACTCACAGCCTTAATGATAGTTTTGGTCTTGGATTGGAGGCGATTGAGGTTGAAGAGCTTGCTGTCCATTCTGTATTGGGGGTCAGGTCCGGAGAGGAGCTTGTCACTGATGAGAAGAAGGATGATGGCAAGGAGGATGGAGAAAAGGGTTGGCGCTGACACAACCTTGCTTACCTCCTGTCTTGACTTGGAAGGGGTCTATTTCAGATCCATTGCCGACAACAGTCACAAACATGTTGTCATGGAGTCAGAAAGAATGGCAAATATTTTTGGCAGGCATCCAAATTTAAGGAGAATTCTTCAGAGCCTCATGATTGGTGGAGTGAAATGCTTTTGTGAGGTCATTGAAGGCCAGGTATGGAGGTCAATGTTGCACACAGCACTTTTCCTGAAGTTGATGGACAGTGAAAATCATGTCGGTAGTACATTAAGAATACTATTTTATATATTTGTATATGCAGCTAAGAATAGCTAATTTCATTGTTCTTTGTCTTTGCTTGAGACTTTAACTGTCCTGTTGAGAAATGGGACAAATTCCAGCCTGTCAACGTGGGAGGGTGAAGGGTTGCACAGGACAGCTTAAATAACGTAGTTTTTCCTGTTTGGTATAGGGCCGGTTGCAGCCATCTTTGCTGGTGCTATGCAAAATGGCACTTGGAAAGTTGGCATAAAGGATAATAAATATTTCCATATCTGGGTTACTGACCTTTATTTCAGACTTACACCAATTTTTGAAGTTGAAGGGCCACATTTCATAAGTGCTCAGCTCCTGGCACCTCATTGTTGTCAGTGGTTGCTGCTAGGTGCTGAGCTGTTATTAGAAAAACAACAACAAAAAATAGCACCAGATGTGAGTGCTGAATGCTTCTGAAAATATGGCCTTGAGGTGCCTAATCACTGGTGCTGATAGTTGTACAGGAATCTTCCTCCAGTGTAAGATATTAAAGTAGTTGGCTACCTTGCAGTTTGATGTATTGCCCTCTAGGAAGCAAATCTCAGAGGCCTAAAAATCTTCGGGTTTGTATTTAGTAGGATAACACAAAACCCACCTCTCATGTGATGTCCACGGTAATCTACCTAATGTTAGTGGCTAGGCCTTTAGAAATTCTTTGACTTGAATCTAACTTTTTTTAACAAATTAAACCTTGAAACCTGAAAATTTAACTCCCACAACTCCCTGTATCTCTGACTTGTGATTATAGGTGGGCAGAAAATGGCCTGCTGGAAACTTCAGTACTTTTAAACTAGTTTCCCTTTCAAATCAGAACAGAGAGTCAAAATATCAGAAAATTCTCAAGGAATGAAAAATAAAAAGTTTTGAATCAGAAATCTCAAAACAAAACTTTTTGACCAAAATGAAAATGGTTTTGAATGGATATTCATTTGAATATACTGCATTTGTCAAAATGAAAACTAATTTTGTTTCAAAATGTTGTTTTGAAACAACAAAATTTTGTTTTGATATTTCTTGATAGTGATTCACAGACCACTAGATGGTCACATGGTTCTGGCTTCTAATTTCCAGCTGCTAAATTGTATTCAGGGAAGCTAAAAATACATGAGTACTTTTCTAATATTACTTCATCCAGGCGAGCAGTTGCTGTAGTTGCAACAGGGATGTTAAGGAATCATGAAGGTGTGGGGGAGGTCTGTGCAATCACCAGTGAGTAGGTAGATTATCTACAACGCACAGTTGTTCTAAGATGTGCCCCCACTATGAAAATGTGTGGGAACTTCTCTAGCACAGCAAAATTCAAATTTGTTTTTCATTAATTTATTCTTGTAAATTTAAAAAAGTTGTTCAGTGCTGTTAGCCCATAATCATTACATGCATCAATGCTACACCTAAGTAGAATTCCTTCACTTTAAAAAATAAAACAAAACAAAAAAACAAAACAAGGCTTCCCAGTATTAAACCACAGCATTGACCTACCAAAGCGCTACAGGTTTGAAAATCTTATTATAATCTTATAAATAATGGTTGACAGTTCAGTTCTAGCATCAAACCCCTAGAGCAAGAGGCTTCCAAACTGAAAAGTAAAAGGTTGTTTGCCATCTCAGTTACCTTCATTGTAATGGCTTCTGAGACTCTATTGAGCCTCCAAACTGCACAGATGACAATTTTCTAAGATGGGCCATTGGGAAGCTTCTAGAGAACTGGGCCAAACCCCCCTCTCCCCATCACCATGAGTCACCGGTGAGTAGAAAGCTTGTCCTGACAATTGAGGTCCTAACCCATCAATATCTGCAGAATTTAAACTTAATTAAATTAAGTTTCTAACTTGTATGTTTACAGAAATGAGTTTCTTAATGTGATCTAATATAGTGTTCTCCTGAGTCTGCAGACAGGCATTTCTTGGGACACCACTGCCGCTCAGAACTTAGCGAATCAGAGTACAATTTTGGTCAGTTTTACTGCTTCCATTCAGAACTCTGTGGGCAGTAATGAGAATGAATGAAAATAATTACATGTTTGCTGTGTTGTAGCCATATTGGTCCTAGGATATGAGAGACACAAGATGGGTGAGGTAATCTTTTATTCTATTGGTGAAAGAGACAAGCTTTCAAGCTCCATAGAGCTCTTCTTCAGGTCTGGGAAGAGCTCTCTAGAACCTGATACAAAGAGAGATTCTCTAAGCAGGGTCCAGTGATCTAAGAATCCCAGGGAAAGGCAGGGGTGTAGCATCACCCCAATGAATTGAGGATAAAGTTGCTATGTTTGTGAGTAGTGTATTATCCATGTCCATTTTTCTGTCCCCAAATATGTGCTTAAATTTCTCTCTCAGTGTGGCCACATTGCTCACGTGTTTCACACACTCCATGGTCTCCCCCTTCACTTTATGGGATGTCAGTGTCTTTTCACAGTTTCACAAAATCTGTCTATAGTTGGTTTGAAAATCTTTTCCTCTGAAGTTGTGCCATCTGCCGCAACCTTTGTGTATCTCTTCACCTCAGTGGTACCAAATCATTACAAATCTCCACTGAAAACTTGTGATGGAGTGCTCCCTTCATCTCAGATTCAGGCCCAAAGATTCCCCTGGACCCCAGCTCCCCATCAGTTCCAACAGCTCAATTGCCTTCTAGGTCTTTGAAAGACAGATTGAGCAAAACAAGGAAAGCCTCATGCAAGAGGAGTGCTAGATCTCCTCAGAGAGACCATATTCCTATGACGGGAGACCCTGCGCCCCTTAATAAATTTCACAACTAGGACACTTCCAGCCTTCCTTCCCCCCCCACAACCCCCTGAATTTTCTAGACTAAATTTTCCTTTCTTTAATTTCTATTACTTATTCTACAAGTCTCTACAAGTAAGTGAGAAAGCGGGCAACAGTTGCCAGTGGAAGGGAGTATCAGGTACAAAGGGAGAGGGAAGGAGGGTATAGCAGCCACCAAGAGGAAGATGGGTTTTGGCAAGTGGACCATGAATAGAATTCCATTACTTTGGTCCTAGAAAGTCATTGATTTCAATGGCTGAGAAAGCCGAGAAAAAGGAGATCTGTGCTTTATTTTTGCAATAGGTATATCTCATGCTTCAACAAGAAGATGAAGGCTTTCAGTGGATTCATCAGTAGATGTTCTCTCCTGTCACTAGGAATTTGAGCTATTGGATGCATCCCATATAAACTTTCATCACCATTACTAGTTTGAGTTATGAGGAAAGATTTTTCTTTTTCTTTTTTTGGTATGTGTGTTCAGTAGTGGGCCAGGTGACTACTAAGAGGGACAGAACAGTCTACCATTATTTATTTCAAAGATATAAATTCCAAGGAGAGGGGAGTTATTTTTTTAGGATGGTGCAAAGCCAGTACCAAGCAGCAGTGCAAAGAAAGAGAGGCTGAATAGTAGGGAATGCTTCCCTACAGGGAAGATTGATTAATTGGAAAGTGCAGTATTCTCTTAATGAAAGCAAGTGTTTTCCATACCAACCTTTGGCAATCTTGTCTGTCTGTCATCTGTAGGGTTCTAAACAGTCTTCAGAGGGACAGACAGGATTCTAGGCATTGTGGGCAGGTCCAGACGATCTTGGTACACCATCCTGTTGGGCTTAGTGATCATATTGCTCTTTTGGCTTGTGTTGAGCAGGCCCTGCACAGGAAACCTGTGTGCCTGTCAGCCTGCTTCTGGACGATCAAAGCATAATAGGAAGGTGTGCTTTTCTAATTTACTGATTTTTCTGTTTTGCTATCATTCCACAAGGCTGAAGATTGCTGTCTTGCATTTAGCCTGTCACACAAATGTAAAATTGTGATTGACTGAAACATTGGCTATCTTTTTGACAGGACTTTGCTGAAAGAAGCTTTTTGAACTGTATTCCAAGTGAGAATAAAGCTGGGCAAGCTGAATGTTTTTGGTGATGTCTCTTTCAGAATGTTCTCATGTTTTAAAGCATTTTTCAGCGCAAGGCAATCCACTTGATCAGGGACGGCTCAGTTAGCGGCGTGAAACCAGGTATAATGGAGGTCGCAGTGCCAAATTTTATTATCTGCCTTCTCATTGTAGTATTTCATAACTGTTTTTACGAGGGTGTGTTAGAGCATTTAATAATCTGATCAATCCATGTATTTAATTTCCATGTTCAAAACAAGGAGACAAAACAGTGGAGAGATGTGTGCACAACCAGAAGCATAATTACCAAACAAAAACAATATTTGCTTTTAAGTTTATGTAACATTTAATCTATTTCAAATAGGTGTTTGGTATCTACAGTAATCAAAAAGCATCAAAATGGAAGCGTGGATAGTGCATGAACAGCAGGCAAAATGCTGACTGTTTTTCTCCAAGGTGTAATTGATTTTAGTCCTGTTGGCCTTGCCTATAAGGGCAGACAACCAAAAGTCCATCCCGCTCAGGAATAGAAATTTACTCCCATACAACACCCTCAGTCTCTAAGTGTTTGTTAGTAAATGTTAGGATAGTACGGTGAACTGCAGTAGCAGATTGGATTAAATGTATAGTCTCTTGCTATCTCGCTCACACTCCAGGTCAGCAGAGACTTGCATGTTTCACGGGCCAAGTGTTGAGTCTGGTGGGAGAGGATGGGGAAGGGCAGTGATGGGAATAATTACTGCTGAGACATCTGATTAAGAAAGAACGTTAACTGGCTCCAGGTGGGGACTTATCCAGGCAGCCTTGGTTGGAAGGATAGTGGTCATGACAGTGTTTGAAAGATGGGGGGGCGAGGGAGGGGGGAAAAGAAGGAACTTGCTGGATTCCAGCAGGTCCTGGAGAAAAGAACTATTCAGAGGGACCTCAACATGCATGTCAGTTATTCATAAACTTTTTTAAAAATCAGCAGCACTGGTGCATGGTGGCAGATTGTCAATCCTGGAGATTTGAGGTGTCTGTATCCACTGAACAGGTATAGCTTGAGCAGTAGCTGTGAGTTTCCCAAGCAATGTGTCTTAGACACTTGTAGGAAAGAAAAACTCTCTAGCTTTTCGCTATCTTATAGCTAGTCCCCTGAGCTATCCATTCTGTTAGGTTGGTCATTTTAATCCTCTAGTTTTTTATGTTTTTTCCTTCAGCCACTTTTCGGGGGTGAATGACTTTTGTGGAAGTGGAGGACAAATAACATTGGCTAGAGCCAGGCGCAGTTTAGATAGTTGGTGGAGCAAGCTGCCTTACATGGCTCAATGCACCTTAGTTGTCCTGTGTCTCCTGACCCTAGATTTCCCATCATTCTGAATTGTATGAATTTGTGTCATGTCTGCTAGGGTTTTGGTTAGGAAAATCAAAGTCCTTTTAGCTTCGCAGATAAGATTTATTGTCCCAAGGATTCTTTAATCACTCCCAAATAGTTGAGGGATTAAAGAATTTTACAAGTCTAAAGTAGACTCTTTGAGCAGGCAGGAATTCATGGACAGTCTTCATGAATGAGTTTTTTGTTCTTCTTTTCGTCACTATGTATTTTTGTAGAAAACAGATTGTATGAGGAAAATTACCGTATATGAAATCCTAGGCTGTCTCTATGAATGGAGAAAGGCAGCATTGCTATACCTGCCTGAATACACCACCCAGTAATCCAGACTCCTTCAAAGTTATGAGCTACAGAAACTTTTGACACAGTGACCAGTCCTTCATCAAACTTGGCTTAGATCATAAGCCAATTTAGAGGACTTGACTTAGCTCCCACTGGACATAAGCCTGTTACAAAATCATCTCAGATTTATCAGTAGGCAGTTCTACACCAGGTGTTGTCCAAGACTAAAATAAAGGGGGTTACAGGTCAAGTTGAGGAGGATTGGCAGAGCAAGGTGGCAGTGGAAGACTGTGATAGCTGGGAGTTCTGCAGTTCAGCAGTGAGCACTAGGAGAGCGGTGAGGAGGAATTTGTATAGTATCTGCAGTGCTACTAGTTTGGTGAATATTTCCCTGAGCATTAAAAGTCACCTAGTTGATTCAAAAATAATTTCAGAGATGGAAGAGAATTTGTACTAAGTACACTGTAGAACTAGGGGTGGTGTGTGCTTTTGCACACGCTTACCATATATTTTTGTTCTAGAACAGTGGTTTTCAAACTGCGGGTCGAGACCTGGCACTGGGTCGTGGTGGCTCTGGTCAGCACCGCCGACCAGACCAGTAAAAGTCCTGTCGGCAGTGCTACCCGGCTAAGGCAGGCTAGGCCCTACCTGTTCTAACATTGCGTTGCACCCCGGAAGCAGCCAGCTGCAGGTCCAGCTCCTAGGAGGGGTGTGGGTGGGTGGGTGGGGATGGAGCTCTGGGCGCTGCCCCAAGCACCGGCTCCGCACTCCCATTGGCCAGTGGGGGGGGGGCGGTGCTTGTGGGCGAGAGCCATGTTGAGCCACTTGCGCACCTCCACCTAAGAGCCAGACCTGCTGCTGGTCGCTTCCGGGGTGCAGCGTGGTCCACGGTGCCAGGATAGGCAGGAAGCCTGCCTTAGCACTCCCACCTCTGTGCGGCTGACCGGGAGCTGCCCAAGGTAAGCCTGCACCACAACCCTGCACCCCAGTCCCCTGCCTGAGCCCCCCCAAACCCAGAGCCCCTTCCAGTACCCCAAACCCCTCATCCCTGGCCCCACCCCAGAGCTTGCACCCCCAGCCCTGACCCCCTCCTGTACCCCAAACCCCTCATCCCCAGCCCCAACCCTCTGCCCCAGCCCTGCACCCCTCCCACACCCCAAACCCCCCATCCCCAGCTCCGTTGGGTCATGGGCATCAACAATTTTCTTCATCTGCGTCGCCAGAAAAAAAGTTTGAAAACCACTGTTCTAGAACTCAGTTCCATCTCTGCTTCGAGATACCTGTAAGCTGTGAATTGCAAGTAAAAGCATGCTCATGTGGCCACTGGATGTCACCATTCCTTCATACAGATAAAACCAGTTACAGTTTTTCAACTCTCAAACTCCTCTAGAAGATTATGGCTACTAGATGCTTTGAGTGGGGAAGCAACACTTCTGAAATTTTTGCTTTTTCTTAAAAGCAATGCAAAAGTTTTTATGCCTGGCAGCAGTATATATGGCCATGTTTCTTGGGCAGTACCTCACCTTGGTACAATGGAGGAAACCAGGGCTGCTTATAACATTATAGGATATGGTGTGGGAAATATAAAAGTGGAACAAAGCTGAAAAAAGGACATGTTATATTTTTTGCTTGTTTCTAGGGCAATGAACTTATGATTTTGAACTGTATGTTTTTAGGAAAGTCAGATTGGTCCAACTAGTAACACTTTTTTATTGTTGTACCTTAGAGACTAACCAATTTATTTGGGCATAAGCTTTCGTGGGCTAAAACCCATTTCATCAGATGCATGCAGGGGAAAATACAGTAGGCAGATTGTATATATACAGAGAACATGAAAAAATGGGGGTTGCCATACCAACTCTAACGAGACTAATCAATTAAGGTGGGCTATTATCAGCAGGAGAAAAAATACTTTTGTAGTGATAATCAGGATGGCCCATTTCAAACAGTTGACAAGAAGGTGTGAGTAACAGTAGGGGGAAAATTAGCATGGGGAAATAGTTTTTAGTTTGTGTAAGACCCATCCACTCCCAGTCTTTATTCAAGCCGAATTTAATGGTGTCCAGTTTGCAAATTAATTCCAGTTCTGCAGTTTCTCATTGGAGTCTGTTTTTGAAGTTTTTTGTTGTTGTTGTTGAATTGCAACTTTTAGGTCTGTAATTGAGTGTCCAGAGAGATTGAAGTGTTCTCAGACTGGTTTTTGAATGTTATAATTCTTGACGTCTGATTTGTGTCCATTTATTCTTTTGCGCAGAGACTGGCTGGTTTGGCCAATGTACATGGCAGAGGGGCATTGCTGGCACATGATGACATATATCACATTGGTAGATGTGCAGGTGAACGAGCCCCTGATGGTGTGTCTGATGTGGTTAGATCCTACGATGGTGTCCCTTGAATAGATATGTGGACAGAGTTGGCAATGGGCTTTGTTGCAAGGATAGGTTCCTGGGTTAGCGTTTTTGTTGCTGGTGAGTATTTGTTTCAGGTTGGGGAGGAGGGGGCTCTCTGTAAGTGAGGACTGGCCTGTCTCCCAAGATCTGTGAGAGTGAGGGATCGTCCTTCAGGATAGGTTCTACAACCTAGAGGATCTACAACCTATCCTGAAGGATGATCCTTCACTCTCACAGACCTTGGGAGACAGGCCAGTCCTCGCTTACAGACAGCCCCCCAACCTAAAGCAAATACTCACCAGCAACCACACACCACGCAACAAAAACCCAGCTACCACTCTGAAACTTTTATTGTTGGGTTTGAATTTCCTGGAGTTCAAATGTCACACTAGGATAACTGGGACTTTTTTCTAATACTGTGTTGCTACAGGGAGGTGATGCACTCTTAAGGAAAGCCTAATCCAGCTGAAATGTTAAACCGTGTCCCCGCCTGTGTCTGGCTGCTCAGATTAAGTTAAACATCCTTTGGGAATTTCTGAACAGAGCCTGACCTATACTATAGTGTTCCAACTCACCTCTATCAATAATGTGTTAGTGTATATAATACACCTTTGAAAAAAAATCACATATCTTTAATACAGTACAGAAAATGTACCACTTGAATACCCTAGTGGCTCCATTTTCCTGCACGGCCAAACTTCCTTGTTCCAAAGTGCTTTGTACTTTACAAACACTGGTAATAACTTCAGTAGGAAAAACAAATTATCTTCTTGGTTTTACATCTACTGCTAGAGTTGGTGTCATTAGCCTTTCATTTTCTTAACTGTTGTTTTAAGCTGTCCTCCTCCCCCAGCTGATGACCTGGTGGAAGGTATGTTCACTTCATGAATTGTCTGGAAAGGGGAATTACAAATGGCTATGTTTAGTGTTCTCCTCTCTCCAGTGTGCCATATCTGTCACCAGCATGCACACTATCACCCAAAAAAGAAAGGGAAGATGTCCAGTATAGTTTCTGAAGCTGTCTCCATCATGCTACTAGTGACTGGAAGAAATTCTTGCAGATAACTAGATAAATTATTGACAGAATTGAAAGAGCACTGGAGCTTTCCGGTCTGAACGATGATGTATTCCTCAGGGAGAACAGACCCTGTAGTTCATTTCCAGTTTGTGCTGAGTCTGAGTCACTTTGACAGGTGAACTCTAGCACTTCCATTATCTTGTTTTTATCTGTAGTAAACACATATAGGAAATGGTGGTACCATGGTGGTGTCCCTACAGCCTAATTAACCACATTACCCTGGTTGCTGTAGTATTTAATAGAAATTGCACCCCCCTCCCCCCCCAAAAAAACGGTGAGGCTGCCCCCCCATGTTGCTTGGTATTTTGGCAGGATGTGGGACAGGGAGGAGATGTTTGACCTTCATTCTGTACAAGAGTGATCCAGGAGGATTGAATCCCTACATCCCACAACTTGTTGGCTCATATTGGCAGTAGTGATGGCCAGCTCGGTGGTATTTCCAAGACTAGTGTTTTTTTTCTGTATGGTGAAGGACAGATAGGCTTGAATGGAGGGTTTAGCTTGTGACCTCCCAACATCTTTAGGGAATGTCAAAAGCTGCAGCATTTCATTTCCCTAGCTCTATATGCACACCTTTAAATAATGCAGCAGCTACACAGATGCCAGAGTGCTCACTCTTATAGGCCTATTTCATCTCTAATTTCGGAGATAAAGAAAATGAAAAAGTAAGCTGTTAAAATATTTTGGCTTTTGGATCTTTCTCTTTCCCACACTTCCATAATGGGGAGGCTTGTAGTGAGTGAGGTATATTAAAAAAATAATATATATTGTAATTGACTGACATGATGATTTTGTCTGCATTGACAGTTCTTGAGCATTGCAGGCTGGTTCAGCAACAAGGCCATAGTTATTTTGCTCTGAATGTTTTGAACCAGTCTGGGGCGGGATTATTTGCCAAGTGGCAGAAAGCAAGGTCTTTAATGCCTGAGGCAATTAGAGGTTCATAGCCCAGAGCCCAAATGCAAAAAAGCTAGATTTCCAAAGATGACATCTTAAAGAACTCAAAACAACAAAAAATAAAACCCTGGTGAGATCGATTATTAAAGAGAAAATGGTCAGAACACTAGTGACAAATACAGAAAGATATAAATGCTCACATAATTGCCTTAATTTAAGGGAGCTCTAGCTCTGGTATCTTGGTTTATTCAATCCTAACAGCTGTAAGGAAAAGTGCATTCACCCATGCTAACACCACCTCCTCCTCCTTATTCCCTCCACTTCTGTGATGCCAGCTGCTCTGGACCCTGCTGGATCTCTGACAAACCACTGCAAACATGTTGTTCTAACTGATCTGCTTTCTCTCGTCTATTTCCCCAGCCCCAAAATTCAGAAAATTCGTGGATTTCTTTGGCCCTATTTTTATGTTTGCAAAGAAGAGATAATGAAAAGTATTACAACAGTATCTTGAGTGATGTATGAGATTCACGTCATGGTATTTGCAAGAAGAGCTAACTCAGAATAGTTGACTCATCTTTAGCTGATGAAAAAATTATTAGCGTAGTGCACTTTTAAAATGCCACTTGGTTGTGGTAGGAGAGAATAGTAGGCTGTATAAGATTAAAAAGTGTCCTATACTTCAGAGCTGCTTTCACATCAGTAAATTAAGGGTCCAAAGCTCTGAATGTACAGATATGAAGTGTATGTTTGCCAGTTAGTCTAGATGTATATATGATACATGTGTATGTGTGTGAATGTTTATATAGGAGCAGAAGTATGTAAAATACAATGTATAGATTTTTGAATAAAGCTGATCACACTGCTTGGGGCGGGGGGAGGGGAATTCACAAAAATGGAGCGAATGTATGTATAGGCATGACACTACACCTGTGAGAATTGAGGTTTGACCAATAGGCTAGGGCATCCTTCCTTATTCTCAATGCCAACACTACAGGAAGAGATAAGAGCCCAAGGGATAGGTACAAGTCATTTTGGCAGCAAAAAAAGGCCGCAAAAACAGGTGGGAAAGTTTCTGGGACGATGAAGGAAGAAGAGGAGGTGGGAAAAGAGAGAACATACTATTACCATCAGAGAAAAGGAGAGAGAGCGAGCAACAGTAGAAGCAGGTCTGCAGGCATGGGTTTGTGAAAGGAATCTAAGTAGTAAATAAAATAAAAATGTGCAAATATTTACTCAAGGGTCTAAAACGGTCTCTGGATTCTGGTGATCTGAGCTTTGTACTCATGGAAATGGAACACTTGCTATGGAATTACAGTCCTATGTCTGGCAGAGCAGAAAATAAAAATCAGAATGAAAACAAAATAAATCACAAATGAAAATTGTCAACTAGACCTGTATCACAAAGTTGTTGGACTTTATCTTGTGGCAGTGAATTCCACAGGTTAATTATATACTGCATGAAAAGTGTTTATTAATTTTAAACTTTCTCGCTTTACATTTTTCATTTTATTCTCATTTATTCTTATATAGGGAGAGAGAATAAATGGGAGTGTCAGGTTTCCTTTTTCTATACTTTTCATTATTTTGTGTACCTCTCCAATATTTCCCTTTTAAGTTTTTTTGACACTGAGCTCTTGAGTCTTTAGAGTAAAAAAAATAATTGTAATCCACCCTGATGATGCTAGTGCACTTTGTGCTGTACCTTACTGCTAATATGATTTTTTTTTCTCCAAGGTACAAGTATCCTATATAACTGCACACACCCACTCATTAAAAATAAATCATATTACCTATTCAGAAGGCTATATCTATACTGAGACAATTAGAATTATTTACTTATGAAAATGAAATTTCTCCCTTGAGGTACAAGGCCTTCTTATCAAGTATGTACCGTATATACTCGATCATAAGCCAGTTCGTTTATAAGTCGACCCCCCCCCAAGATGGATAAATAAAAATGGAAAATTTTTATGACCCATTCATAAGCCGACCCTATAGTTCAGGAGTCGGCAAACTTTGGCTCCTGGGCCATCAGGATAAGCCACTGGCGGGCCGAGACAGTTTGTTTACCTCGAGAGTCCGCAGGCACGGAGGTAAACCTAAGTAAACAAAGCTGCTTACCCTGACAGGCTGGGCAGGAGAGCAGCGTGGTCAGAAGCAGAGACTCTGGCCCCGCCTCTTCCCTTCTGGCTCTGTTGGCTGTACTGCCTCTCCTTGCCCCCTCTGTTGGGAGAGGCGGGGAGGCTGTGTCCCACCTCTCCCTCTCTCTATACCCGTTCATAAGCCAACCCCCTTCTCTGGTGCTTCCCTTTTTTACTAAAAAATTCGGCTTATGAACGAGTATACATGGTATAAATTTGAATGTCACACTGAATTTTATATTTCTATAGAAAATGTATGTCCTGATTACAAAAAGTCCTGTTGTTGCTACCTGTGGTAGCAATAGTGAGAGTGCTAATGTAGGTAGGCTTTCTGAGGCTGACTGGTACTTACCTTCATATTGAATCATTCTGGACATAGCAGATCTAAAAGACACCATACTGTTTAAAAAAAAAATGGAACCTTTTCTATGCTGGCACTACCATCAGTGGAACTTAACCAGTGGTAGCAAAAGTATGACTTATTTCTGGGAGAGAAGACTAATGTAAACAAGGCCTTAGTGATTTGCAGGGTGGCTCCTCTTTAGGTTAAGCGGTACCAGTAAATGCTCTCAAAATGCCCCTTGAAGTACTTATGTTTGCCCTCAAGTAATGATACTGACCCACCTCTGAGTTTGTGAAATGCTAAAATCCAGAAATTCTCCACGTGTTTTGTGTGCACATGATGATGTGCGTATGTTATATGTTGTCAAAAATTCTCCATGTTTTCTGGAGGTCACTGCTGTTTTCTTGGGCAGAGTAGAGACAGTTTAAATAATTCAGTGAGCCATGAGAGAAGCACAACAGGTTGTGCACTGTAATTGGCTAATTAAGTCACAGCATTTAAGACTAGGACAATTGTGATTAAATGACTACTGCAAATGCATCTAGAGGTTTTCTTTCAAATTGGGAGGTATTAATTAAAAAGTGTAGCCAGAGGACCCACTAATGACAAGAGTCCCAGCTGAAGTCTGGGAGTACTGTGCTCCACTTCCATCCACATGAGGCCTCTCTAAGTGTCATGGAAATCTGTCATCTTTTTCTATAGATATCTCTCTAGTTTTGGGAACCAAACATAGAAAATCTTGACTGCTTTCCCTTCTGTCTGTTTTTATTTTTTTGAAAATTAACGATATTAGTTATTCTCAGTTTGTATAGTTGGAAATGTTTATACAATTCTGAGTTTCAGAATAGGGTGGGAAGGCTATATCAAAGTACTTGAGACTTCTAGGGCCTATTTTGCCTCTGAAAATGAGCAGCTGAATTATAGACTCATAGAAGATTAAGGTTGGAAGAGACCTCAGGAGGTCATCTAGTCCAACTCCCTGATCAAAGCGGGACCAACCCCAACTAAATCATCCCAGCCAGGGCTTTGTCAAGCCAGGCCTTAAAAACCTCTAAGGATGGAGATTCCACTACTTCCCTAGGTAACCCATTCCAGTGCTTCACCACCCTCCTAGTGAAATAGTTTTTCCTAATATCCAACCTAGACCTCCCCCACTGCAACTTGAGACCATTTCTCCTTGTTCTGTCATCTGCCACCACTGAGAACTGCCTAGCTCCATCCTCTTTGGAACCCCTCCTTCAGGTAGTTGAAGGCTGCTATCAAATCCCCCCCTCACTCGTCTCTTCTGCAGACTAAATAAGCCCAGTTCCCTCAGCCTCTCCTCGTAAATCATGTGCCCCAGTCCCCTAATCATGTTTGTTCACCTCTGCTGGACTCTCCTATTTGTCCACATCCTTTCTGTAGTGGAGACCCCAAAACTGGTTGCAATATTTCAGATGTGGCCTCACCAATGCCGAATAGAGGGGAATAATCACTTCCCTCGATCTGCTGGCCATGCTCCTACTAATGCAGCCCAATATGCCGGTAGCCATCTTGGCAACAAGGACACACTGTTGACTCATATCCAGCTTCTCGTCCACAGTAATCCCCAGGTCCTTTTCTGCAGAACTGCTGCTTAGCCAGTCGTTCCCCTGTAGCAGTGCATGGGATTCTTCCGTCTTAGGTGCAGGACTCTGCACTTGTCCTTGTTGAACCTCGTCAGATTTTTTTTTTTTTTTTTTTTTTTAGCCCAATTCTCCAATTTGTCTAGGTCACTTTGGACCCTATCGTTACCCTCCAGCATATCTACCTCTTCCCCCATCTTAGTGTAATCTGTGAACTTGCTGAGGGTGCAATCCATCCCACCATCTAGATCATTAATGAAGATGAACAAAACCGGCCCCAGGACTGACCCCTGGGGCACTCCGCTTGATACCAGCTGCCAACTAGACATCGAGCCGTTAATCACTACCCGTTGAGCCTGACGATCTAGACAGCTTTCTATCCACCTTATAGTCCATTAATCCAATCCATACTTTTTTAACTTGCTGGCAAGAATACTGTGGGAGACCGTATCAAAAGCTTTGCTAAAGTCAAGATATATCGTGTCCACTGCTTTCCCCATATCCACAGAGCCAGTTATCTTGTTATAGAAGGCGGTCAGGTTGGTTAGGCATGATTTGCCCTTGGTGAATCCATGTTGACTGTTCCTGGCTAATTTCTAGTTAAATTAAGCACTGTGTGAACGTGATGTCTCATTTCATGTAATTCCTCTTTTAACACAAATAATTTAAGATGGGCAAGAGTTAAAATCAAGACCCCTTATGTGAAGTCACAGATTTTCATCCCTCTCCCACCTCAGTGTGAAGTTTGAAATTAGGTTACAGATCTCTCTGAAACTGACAAGCTGAAAATGTTAAACATCATGCTTGAAGCTTTGTTCTTGCTCTGTTGTATTATGCTTAGGGTTTTTGTTGGAGAAAAGAAAAATCTCTTTAGTCCTTAAAATACTTATAGCAATGTTACTATTTCAACAGGATCAGATTAACCTTTCTCAGATGTGCTGGAATTAAAAAAAAAAAAAATTTATCAGTAAGAAATTAAGTAGGGTGTGTCAGGGAATTTGAAGTTAGCAATTCTTGTAAATAGTGTGAGATTGTGAGATGGAAGATATCATTCCCCCAAACATCTTTTATGGAGACTTGAATGGGCAGAGTGGTCTTTGGCCTCACTTGCTCTGGGAAAATGCCTCACGTTAGAAAGCCTGTTAACGAATCTGTTTTAATTAGCATGATATTGAATGTAACTTAGCAGTAATGGACAACTCATGTTTAACATTGCATTAGCTTAAAAAAGTCAGCATGTTTTCTAACATAATGCACTTTTGGAGCGTAGACATACCCTTTGTTAAAACCTTAGAACCTTGCAAGCTAACATATTTCTTAAGCTGACAGCTGCCTTGAATACTGTTCTTGCATTTCCCTGTTTTGAATCTTTTCCTAATTATTTCTTCTGTTCTCTCTTCCAGAAAGACGAGGTGTACCTCAACTTGGTGCTGGACTACGTTCCTGAAACAGTATACAGAGTTGCCAGACATTATAGTCGGGCCAAACAGACACTCCCTATGATCTATGTCAAGGTAGGTAATTATAAATTGAAATAGGAAGTTTGCTGTAACACAACATTTCTAATTGTGGTTAGTTTTCCCCAACCTGAACTTTAAATTCTCACACTAAACTGCAGGGTAGATTAAACAGTGAAGGGTTTATTTCAAGGCAGCAAAATCTATAAAAAGAAATGATTATAAGAGGAAATTGTTGGAGCCTAACTGTGTATATAAAAAATTTAAGGTAGCAAGTTTCAGCAACACTCTGTGCTGTTGTTTAGACTCCTACATTTTAAGAGAAATGATAACCCAGCAGTGATATTTTGTCCCAGAGACAAATCAATGTATCTGGGCTGTTGTTGAAGTAGTATGTTTACAATTTAACTGTATGCCCTCCAGAATTTGCCCAGTTATTTGGATCTTATGCTGTTAAACATTTTCAGGTGTTTGCAATTACAATAAGATCATATCCTGCTTGAAGGTTCTTAAGTTTAAATGCTCATGGCTTTCCTACATACACACTCTGGGGAAACTGATTTTACCTGAGCACTATCTGTAGATTTATTTATTTATTTATTTATTTATTTATTTAGAAGGATAACTTAGCAAGGTAGGGTAGTGTCAGAGTTTTATTACCAAATAAGTCAAAAAACTGTTAAGCCTCATTGGAGTTGTCCACAATGTGAATTCTGGTGGTGGAGGTATATACTAAAATTATACATATAAAGTAGAACATACTTTACTCCACTTAGGAATGAATAATCAGTTGCACACATACAAAATGGGAATTGAGTGCCTAAGAAGGAGTACAGCAGAGAGAGGGATCTGGGGTTCGTAGTGGATCACAAGCTAAATATGAGTCAGTGTGACACTGTTGCCAAAAAAGCAAACTTCATTATGGGATGTATTAGCAGGAGTGTTGTAAGCAAGACACGAGACATAATTCTTCCGCTCTACTCCATGCTGATTAGGCCTCAACTGGAGTATTGTGTCCAGTTCTGGGTGCCACATTTCAGGAAAGATGTGGACAAATTGGAGAAAGTTGAGAAGAGCAATAAAAATGGTTAAAGGTCTAGAAAACATGATCTGTGAGGGAAGATTGAAAAAACTGGGTTTAAGTGTGGAGAAGAGATGACTGAGAGGGGACATAACAGTTTCTAAGTACATAAAAGGTTGCTACAAGGAGGAGGCATAAAAATTGTTCTCCTTAACCTCTGAGGATAAGACAAGAAGTAAAGGTCTTAAATTGCAGCAAGGGTGGTTTAAGTTGAACATTAGGAAAAACTTCCTAATTGTCAGGGTAGTTAAGCACTGGAATAAATTGCCTAGGGAAAATGATGGAGATTCCACAATGGAGATTTTTAAGAGCAGGTTAGACAAACACCTGTCAGGGATGGTCTAGATAAATTTAGTCCTGTCATGACTGCAGGGGACTGGACTAGATGACCTCTTGAGGTCCCTTCCAGTCTTACGATTCTATGACACAGCTTCTAACAATGTAAAATGACGACAACAAAAAAATACAAATTGCATCCAGTTGTATTCTGAGATAGGGCATCATACTAAATTTTGTATATACCAGTTTTTGACTCCTCGGGTAATAAAGAACACTCTTAGACTTTTTGGAGAAAACTTACAAAATACTTTTATATTTATAAAGGGAAATTCAGACAACAAATTTTACTTGTTTGTAATTATTGCATTTTAAAGTTAACATCTCCTAATGGTGTATCTGGGGTGCTATAAAATAACAAAAACTAACTTGAACCTGGAGGCTGGACAGGATTCAGGCTGTTGACAGAAATGGGCAGGGGGGAGGGAAAGAAAAAATCCACAAAGAATAGTTAGTGATGAAATTGAGACAGATACGACCTTATTGCTATACCTACCAATTAAAAGACCTTGAACACAACTCTGAAGGCAGCCAAAGTTAGGCAGAAGGATCCTGCTTTGCAGCTGGACATGCTTGCTTTGGCCAGTAATCTGCCAGGTAGAGCTCTCAGGTAGGTGAACAGCTTCAGAGCAATTCCCCTGTTTGTAGCTATCCTGTGTTTGACTAGAGTTTTGGGTAGGGGGAGAGTGGATACTTCTGTTTAGCGTGGTTAGTTGTTCCCACTCCAAGTGAAGTCACTCCAAGCAGTAGTGACTGTGCTCACCTTTGTCCACCCAGAGCTTTAAAAGTAAAACTCTGGGTGGAGGGAGCTGGGGATGTCGGGACACAGCTCAATTGACTGGTGGAAAGACAGCATACAAGAATCACTGGAAGTGGGGTACAGCAGGGAATTGTTGTAGAGGTTTAAAAGTAAAACCAGAGAGGGATGGTCTTTAAAATTTCCCTCTAGATCAGGGGTGTCAAACTCAATTGCACAGGGGGCCAAAACTCAAAACTCGCGGGCCGAACAGTATAACCATTTATTTAACAGACTAAATATTTGTTTTTTAACCATTAATATGAACCAAAATACAGGATATCATTCCAAAATAAATACATTTCAACTTAAAATATTTTGCTCTTCATAAAAAAATATCCTGTCAATACAATACATTCAAAATCTGTACATGCTGGAATATTAAAAAATCTGAAAATATAAATAAAAAATTGAATTTAAAGCAAAAGTATAATCATAACAAATCATAACATTCCATTTTCTTGTCCTATTTAGTCAGAGCCTGATACTTGGAGTCTTTTCTTTCCAACAAGTTCGTTTATGTTTGGGGTTAGGTTCTGTGTTGTGAAGATTCTCAGGATCGATTGCAGGTGTTCATCAGTGAGGCGACTCCTGTGTGACGTTTTGTTAATTTTCATCACAGAGAACAGCTGCTCGCACAGATATGTGCTGCCAAACATGGACAGGATTCGAGCCGCATGTTGGCGGAGCTGCGGCATCGCTTCAGGAATGAAGCGAGTGAACTGTGCTGGCCCCGCAGTGTCGTACTTTGCCTTCAGTGTCCCGTTACATTGCAGTTCTATCAGCTCCATCTGCATTTCTACAGGTGCGGTTTCCACATCGACTGCAAATGGGTTGCGAAGCAGCTCGAAGTTACTTTTCTGTGCCTCAAAGTCACTGAAGCGCCGTGCGAACTCAGTGCGCAGCGCGCTGAGTTTTTCAGCAAAGGTGGCATTTGGGAAAACTGTGGCACTTTCTTGGTTCCGTATTACTTGGCAACAGGGAAAGTGAGACAAGTTGCATTGGTGCATTTGTGTCTCCCATAAGCGCAGCTTCACTTGAAATGCCTTCACTGCATCATGCATATCGGTTATTATGTGCTCCCGTCCCTGGAGTTGAAGGTTTAAAGCGCTAAGATGCGACGTTATGTCAGCCAGGAACGCCAACTCACATTTCCACTTTTCATCCCGCAGAACTGTGCAGTCTTTCCCCTTACTGTCCATGAACTGGCAGATTTCCTCTCGCAGCTCAAAGTGTCTTTTGAGAACTTTTCCTCGACTTAGCCACCGGACCTCCGTATGATATGGCATATCGCCAAACTCGCTATCTATTTCCCGCAGAAAAGACTGGAATTGGCGGTGATTTAAACCGTGGGCTCTGATAAAGTTGACGGTTTGTGTTACAGTGTTCATCACATGATCCATTTTTAGGACTTTAGCACTCAGCGATTCCTGGTGTATGATGCAGTGATACACTGTCAACTCACCGGCACAGTTCTCCTCCCGCATCTTTGAGCGCATCCTTCCCACCAGTCCATTTTTTTCACCACACATAGCAGGTGCGCCATCTGTTGTAAGTCCAACGAGTTTTTCCCACGGCAGTTTCATGTCGGTTACACTTTGAAATACATTTCCAAAGATGTCTTCTCCTTTCGTTGTCCCGTGCATCGATTTAATGTCCAGTATTTCCTCTGTTACGCACAAATTGGAATCCACACCACGGATAAATATCGCCAGCTGTGCAGTGTCAGTCGCGTCAGTAGTTTCATCCACGGCAAGGGAGTATGCAACAAAATCTTTTGCTCTTTCAGTCAACTGTGTTTTCAAATCAGTCGCCATCTCACAAACCCGATTAGCAACAGTGTTTCTGCTGAGGCTTACATTTGCAAACGCTCGCGTTTTATCTGGACAAAGGACGTCGCACACTTTCATCATACAATTCTTTACGAATTCCCCCTCGGTAAACGGCCGTCCTGATTTGGCGATCTCTTCGGCCACAATGAAACTTGCTTTCACAGCAGCTTCACTTTGTGATTTTGCTTCGGTGAAAAACGTCTGCTGGGATGTCAAATTCTTCTTCAACTCCTCTACCTTTTGTAGCTTCTGTCCTGCGCTCAGGTTTTTGAATTTGTTCTCATGTTTCGTCTCGTAGTGCCGTCTTAGGTTATACTCCTTCATTACAGCGATATTACTCCCGCAAAGGAGACACACTGGTTTACCTGCAATTTCAGTAAACATATACTCATTCTCCCACCGGCTTTGAAAGCCTCGGTTTTCAGAATCAATTTTTCTCTTGGCCATTGTTGGGGTCTAGCTTTGATTTGATATTAGCGTTGTATACATCAACAGACCGCGAACTTGAACCGCGGCTTGCCGTTGGCGGCAATTGCACTGCATCATGGGATTTGTAGTGTGTGTTATTGGGGCGTCATATCACAGGGCCATTAAAAACAGATATATAAAACGATTTCGCGGGCCGGATATAATTGTATGGCGGGCCGGATGTGGCCCGCGGGCCTTGAGTTTGACACATGTGCTCTAGATGTATTGGACCATACCTCAGGACTGCGATTGGGCCAGGCAGCTAGAGAGTAGAGGCAAAAGAGACCAATTTAGGGTGGTAATTGTATTTTACTTGAGGCTGGGTGTCCAACAAATTATCATAGTTAAATTGAAAAACTCAGTCTCCCTTTCTCTCCTCCCTACCTCCTAACCATTTGAGATATGTAGAGAGATCCCCACTACAGTTAAAAATGAACCTGCTGTCCCACGGAATAAGGAGAAATGGGTGCTCAACTACTTCTGGCTCTGATTAATTGTATGTTACCAGTAAGAGTAAAAACCGATCTAATATTTAGAGGCTTTGTAGAGGCTGTGCAATTCAAACTGAACCTTGACAATGCCTTTACCTGCACCATTCTGCTTTCCCCCACCCACCATAATGATGAGATTTTAGTCCACCTTCAAAATAGCACAGTTCCACTAACACAAACTTTAACCAACAAGAATATTTTGCTAACACTGTGTTAAGCTCTCCTGGTCTACTTTATTTTTCCATTGCTGCTGATCACCAGGATTGCATACATTTTTGCATGGAAAAACTTTGTCCCTTACAGCTGCATTTCTTGTTTGTGCCTTATTCAGGCAGAGTGGTCTCAGTCTAATGGATGTGATTCACTGCCATTGAATGAAACTGTAGAGAGTAAGAGGAGGTTGGTTAAAGAAGTGCACATTTTGGTTTGTAAACACCATGATACCTTGGTGATCAGCTCCAAGTAGTAAAATGAAGGACACATACAGGACTGTTTAACAGGGTTATGGTTAAATATTTCTGCAGACTTTGTGTGTGCAGTCCTCAGTATTTATAACATCCCCTCTAGGGTTTGTTTACACAATGCATGGAGGGCATTGAGGAACATTCTCTGCATGAAATGATGGGTTTTCCCATCCTTGGTTTTTGCAATGGCCCAGTGCTCTTTCTCACGAGTATGTTTTTAAGCAGAACCATTTTGGCACTTCCTCACACAGTACATCCTACAGTCACAATTGCAACAATGCATTCTGGAACTCCTGAAGCACCTATTCTCCTTCGAGTGGCTCCTGCATATGCCCACTCATGATGCACCAGCCATGGGTAGCTCAAATGATGGGACCTTGATAGTGGTGTCCATTTGAGTGCTCATGCACTCCTCTTGCCCTACTTTCCACACTGTATGGATGAGGCTGTAAAAGGGGTGCGGTGCGTTACCTCTCTGTTCCGTCCAACTCTGTGCAACTGGAATGAATCAGGAATGTACCGAGACCTCCTGTTTGGATCTTTCTCTTAGATAAAGCCCAATTAGTTACGAAATGCTAGTTTTAGATACAGTTACTGATTTTAGTTTAATTAGCTTTTTTTGTGTTCAATAGCGTAGCATTCAGAAGCTCTGGGTCAGTATTAAGACCTGTTGCCAGATCCAAAAATAAAAACAAATAAAGCTTTAAACAATGTGGATTCTGCGCTTCAGTCTTTCTAGCATTGGATGCTCATACACTGTGTCTTGCCTGCCTTAGTGAAGGACATTCACCCTCCAGGTGCTCCATCTGCAACATCTTTACGCTGAGAGTAGAGAAGAAGAGACAGAATGGACTACAAGTAATCGCCTTCAAGGAAGCAATTGCAGCTCTACCTGCCAGATTGGGTAATATGGTCGGTTCCAAGAAGTGATATACACCAGTCTTGGCACTGGATGCATCGAAGGACAAGTCGATTACGTAAACCTACATATCAGAAATCTATTGAGAGTCATCGTGAGATGGCCATCAGTCACAGCTTCTGTAAGGAGAGCCAATCCACAAACGAGAAGCTCCTCGGATCCTGCCACATTGGAGTCAAGTAGAGGACCATTGTAAAGACTCTGGAAATAACACACAGCTGTGACACCAGATCCAGCTGTCACACTGGTTGCCAGAGACTTTGATCCAGTAGGAAAATCGAAGGATCCAAAGATTCACGTATCAAGACAAAAAGAGGCAGCAAAAGATAGTATCAGATCCAAGTATCTGTTCCGATTCCCTTACCCAACCCTCTTTGACGGGACTGGCACAAATCCATCATTCTGCTCCAGTGCCGCCGCCTCAATCAAATTTAGAGAGAGAAGAACTACAGAAGAGAAGGAACTCCTCTCTAGATTTGACTGTCGTAGGGAACAGAAGGGTAAAAGAACAGCAAATGTCTTCTCCTCTTCCATCCCCCTATAACAGCATTGGGTTCCCCAGTAGGTTTCTTTCCTATACTGGATCCACTGCTATCGTCTCTTGGCTCCTGATTATGTCTAAGAGTGGCAGGTGCCATCTTTGTTCTGTCCACCATTAAAGAGAAAATGATTGGGCTCTCAACCTTTCTCAGAGAACCCCCGTGGTGGGATCATATTATGAATTGAACCCAAATATGGATTGGAGAATGCCCCCAAGGCACAGAGATGGTCTTATTGGTCAACTCCATCTTACTAACCAGATCTGCAGCACTAAGGGTATAGTGGATATCTTCAGTCACCAGTACCAGTGGAACCAGGCCCTACAGAACTAAAGATACAGGATCTATTGATATCACATAAGAAAGGAGACCAGTCTCCTGCTCTAATGCATGATTTTTTGTCTGATGTAGAGGAAGAGATCACCCTTCAGGAGTTTGAAGAATTATAATCTTGAAACTGACAATGGATATCTCCTGAAGAGAACCTAGATGTCTGCACTGCCACATCTCCATCGAAGGAGAACGCAGCCTTTCAGGTATTAGCTTAGTTTATATCATTTACCCAGGAGGGAATTTCTTTCATACTCTCCCGGTGTCAGATTCCTTAGTAGTGGAAGCAGCTGTTTAAAGATCTAAGAGTGGTTCAGTTTACTTTACTCCCTTGGATAAACACAAAATGATGATGGATGAACTCGGAAGAACAGTTCTCTTCTATGTAGACCTTAAGGGTTGTGAACTACCAAGTTGTTCTGGCACATCACCAATACTGTCTTTGGAAGAAAATGTCAGCCTTTACTAAAAGGCTATGCCAGATCAACAAAAGAAACTTGCTAATGCTTGTGCTACAGAGAGCCAGCAAGTAGTAGTAAAGCATGCATTGCAAGCATCTTTGATTCTTCAGAGTAGACAGCTAAAACTGTAGTATCTGCAATTCCTCTTTGATATGTCTCGCTCAAATTTTCTAGACTACCCCGAGAAACTAAAGCTGATGTAGAAGACTTTCCCTTTGAAAGAGAAGGTCTATTTGGTACCAAGACTAATGACTTTCTGGAGAAGATGAAGAAAACAAATTATGCAGCAAGGCCAGAGAAGACCAGGACTACCAGTATTTAGGTACCAAAGATAGCTTCCTTCATTGCCATCTTCCCTTTTTTTCTAGTACAGAGGAGATATTATTGCCAACAGCAATATCCTTCTCAACAGTCTTTCCAGCAGAGGAGAAGAAACTTCAAAACAAGGGCAAAAGGTAAGCAAACATCTTTGGCAGCTATGGTGTTGAACCTTAGCCCACAGGTTTGAGGCATTTCATAAGGACTGCAATCCAGTCTTGACCGATGCTTACTTTTCCCTCTTCAGAGAGCTACTTTATCAATATTTCTACTATCGGACTTCTATAACTATGGACAGGTGGATTTTAGAACTCATCCGCACTGGGTATTCGATTCAATTTAAATACTTTGCCTCTTCCAACTCACCCTCCCTGTTTCTGTTCAGGAACGCCTCTCATAAGAACTTGTTAAAAAACGAGGTTCTGGCTTTACTCAAAATGGGAGCTGTAGAAGAGGTACCAGGGAGATTCAAGGCACACAGGATTTTATGGAAAGTATTTCATAATCTCCAAGAAAGATGGAGGGCTTTGACTGATTCTAGACCTCAGGAAACTCAATATATCTCTCAGGAAGTTCCATTTCCATATGTTAACCCTAGCTCTATCATACCCTCCCTTTCTCCAAAAGACTGGTTTTCAGCCATTGATTTGAAAGATGCCTACTTTCACATTGCTGCAAGTCATGTATATCAGAAGTACCTTTGATTCACAGTGGAGAGAAGACTATTTTCAATACAAGGACCTTCCATTTGAACTTTCTCCTGTCTCGTGGCATTTATTAAATGTCTATTGGCAGTGGCAGCTCACCTAAGAAAAGAGGAATTTGTGTTCCTGTATCTCGATGATTGGTTAATAAGGCCCATCAAACGATCATTTAGTCATTGCCATCCTTTGCATGTGTACTCTCTTCAGAAGTCTGTTTCATGATAAACCAGAAAAACCCCACTGTTACAGCCTTCTCAGAGAATCCCTTTCATAAAGGAGTATGCAGAGGCCACTCAAAGGAAAAATGAAAGTTACTTGTGACCAAAATTCTTTGAGGTGGGACTCTACATATTCACACCCCCTACTCACCTTTCCCTCTTCCTTGGGAGTGTTAATTATAACCTGGACCAGAGGAGGTGGTGGGAAGGAACTAAGATGGCCAGAGTTCCAAAAGGCTCCACATTCCAGAAGGCATTGCTAGCTAGGTTCCACCATCTGAGCTGTACGTGGCTAGTGTGTCTCATGACTATGTAGCATGTGTCTTGAAGAACTTCAGTTACAAGTAACCAACGTTCATTTTCATAGTGCTTGGCGCCATTGCTGGGAGCAAGGACTTCGGGACAGTTTCAAAATATCTAGATTTTACTCATTCCTCTAGATTTGATCTAAAGGCCATCCCAAGCAATGCAAATTGCTAGGACAACCAACACTAGAAAGTTGCTTGGTGTGGGTGTTGTGTGTGGATGCACGAAGTTGTACCAGTGTAGCAAGCTCAAGGGTTCCATTCAAGAATTTGTCACGCTGCCTCTTCACCTAATATAGACGGGACTTGAGAAATCTGACATGGAAGTATTTCTATTTGCTGTGTGTTTTTTCTCTCTGTCAGCCGTCATTCCTTGTAGGGTTGCTTGTGAATGCTGGACTGCTGTCATGAATATTCTTTACGAATAAAACATTTTGTTTTTGAAAGGTCAAGGAATACTTGCATAACAAATTACCCTGACTTGAACAAAGAAGTGTTGAGGTTGTGTGGAAGGGAAGAAAAGTGAAGTCCAACTTTTAGGCCTTACTTGTCTTGCCAACATTGCTTTAAATTTTGTCTAGTTTTTTTTTTTTTTTTTTTATTGGTATGCTGTAGAATTCACTCTGGCTTACTATGTAAGGTTTTTAGTATGCTAATCTCTCTCCCACTCCTTCCCCTCCCCCCCCTTTGTTACAAGGAAGTTGTACATTATACCTTGTCTGTTTGTGTTCCAGTTGTACATGTATCAGCTGTTCCGGAGTTTAGCCTATATCCATTCCTTTGGAATCTGCCATCGGGATATAAAACCACAGAACCTCTTGCTGGACCCTGATACAGCTGTCCTAAAACTCTGTGACTTTGGAAGGTAAGTCTGTCTCTTTGGCCTGGTCTACAGTACACTTAACACTTATACTGGCATAGCTAAATTACTTAGGGATGTGATTTTTCATTACTGACAAAATTATGCCAGTATAAGCCCTGATGTAGACACACTTATGACAGTATAAAAGTGCCAGTATACCTTATGTCTCTTTGGGTACTACAGAAGGACTTTTATGCTAGTATAAACTGTGTCTACACTAGAAGGGCTTGCCAGTGTAGCTATGCCAGCAAAGCTTTTCTAGTGCAGACAAGCTCTTTGTATTCCAAAGCCTGATTAAAACTAATTTATCTGAAGAGAACCATGACCTAATTCGACACAGAGACTTTTTATATTACATTGAACAGTATCTTAATAGGGTTCCCTTCTAGTTGGAAACGGCTGAGTGCAGAGGCTTTTTATCTCAACCCTCCCCCTTTTCCTGCCATTTGTGTGTGTGTGTATAATTATCTCAGAGAGAGAAAGGGATTGGGTGAATGCAAGAGGATTCAGAAAGAAGGAGAATTAAAAAAATCAAAACAAGAAATTGTATAGGTATGTTTACAAAAAAAAAGTATACAGATGTTTAGAGAAAATATAGTGGTTAGGAAAGAACAGCTATCCGAGTTTAACTATTGGGTGATGGGTGTGATATAATAACCCCAATAGAAAAATATAATGCTAATCCAGTACTACTTGAATATGTATGTTCTGAATCCATGTTTATACCAATTAGTATAGTATTTCAAATACCAAAGGACTTAGTCAGCCGGAGATAATAGACTTTTAACTAAGGGTCTTAGATACTGGGATTTACAAGTCTTTTGTCAAAAGGCACATTCTTTTTCTGGTATCCATAGAGCAGGATTGTCATTAGATGCTTAAAGCTGTAAATCTCTTTACGTGGGCAAGATCACTGGTAGAAGTCAGAAATCCACTTCCTTTCTCTGAGTCCCTTACCCAAAACGCCCTTTAACTGTAGTAGACTTAAGTAACTTGGAGAGTGTGTGTGTATGAGATGTCCCCAGAGCAATTGTTGCTAAACTAGCTTGATTATTGTAAATTGGAACTTGAAGTGATGTTTGAAGCGCTATATAGATTCATGCACGGTGGTTCAAGAATCTTCTCCTGAGATTATAACAGAAGACTGTTAAAATAAGAATGATGGACTAAAACTTTTTTTACAGGCAAAATTAAACTAACACTATTTAGCTACCTAAGATGCTCCATGAAAAAAATAGGAGTTTCAGATCAAGTTAAATGAGAAAAAGACTAAATATTGGGAGGGAGGAGGTGTTGTTTGTGTCAGTGTAACTGAGCATTTGATTTGAATTGCTTCCACAGCATATGGACAGCATCAGATTACCAACTCTTTTTAAGCTGCATTGCTTTTTTGAATGATGATGATCCAACCCAAAATGTGTGTTCAAGTATAACTCACATGTTTGAGACACAAAAATCTCTTTTTAAAAGATTACAATACATGAAGCTAACACCAAAGGAGAAGGAATCAATGACCTTAAGGCAAAACAGGGAGAATGCTACTTTTAGAATTTGACAGATACTAAATGTCTTGTCTGCCACCCTCCAGAAAGCGCCCCACACCAATTAACCCATATTGCTATCATTTAAAAACAAAGTAATCAGGAGGAATCAATAGAAGCTCTTTGTTAGATTGGGGTTAAATTCTGAAACCTGGAGTGAATCTTCTCTCAAGAATATACATTGGGGTTTCATATGGTCCAGGAGACTGCAGAAGGAGAATTAAAGGTAGAGAAAACTAACGGATGAGTTGGGAAGGGAGAAGAAAATGTATGGAAGGAGATAACCCCCTAGATTTGCAACTAGGATGAGAGTGGTCAAATATCCAATAAAACACAAAATGTATAATGTTTGAGTATACATTGAAAACATGGCTTTGGAAATTTACATTTCTACTTATTTAATTTTGCAAAACCCTTTTATTTAGAATCTAAATAATTAGTATGAATTACATTGATGTGCCTTTAGAGCAACTGGAGCAGCAGTAGTAGTAACTCAGTGCCCTGCCATGTGGGGGAATCTTCATTTGGATCTGAGCTTGTCCTATTGTCCCTTGATTTTATATATGGTTGTGTTGTACAAAAAGATGCTGTGGGCATAACTCAGCTATGTTTGTTTTAATCATTTCAGCTGTGTGGCACAAACTGGTTACAAAAATATGATTATACTGAAGTGTAGATAGCACTAGCCTCTGTTTGCCAGAAGCTGGAAGTGGGCAACAGGGGATAGATCGCTTGATGATCACCTGTTCTGTTCATTCCCTCTGAGGCACTTGGCATTGGCCACTGTTGGAAAACAAAATACTGGACTGGATGGACCTTTGGTCTGACCCAGTACAGCCGTTCTCATGTTCTTATATCTTCTAAAAGCTACTGTGGTTCACACTTTGCTTCTGCTGTCCACCCCATATAATGTTTTCCATCTATATCAGCTAGAGCTGTGGGAGTACAGTAGGTAATAGATATGCTCATTGCCTGATGTTGCAAATGAAACTTCTTGAGTTCCTTCATTTTCTTCGGTGGGGGGATGTTACCTGAGGTGACTGCTGCTTTGACAGAGGCAATTCTGCGGTAGTTTAGGGCCCAGATGGACATTGTGCAATGCAGACAAAGCCTTAATGTTAAGTCAGGGCAGAGCCCATTGTCAGATGCCTGCAGCCTGCTCTTTCTCCTATTCGTCCCACTGCAAAAAATAAAAATAACCTACAGTGCCTTCCTAAGCAGTATAGAACCAAAGGAGTGCTGATGTGATCATAAAGAAAGGTGATATTTAGGTTTGAGTGAGTGAGTGGTAGGGGGTTTTGAACCTCAACAGTTGACTAAATTTGACTGAACCAGACTCTGTCAAGCCTTTATCCTCTGTAAATAAATCTTTGCACCCAGCAAAGTAGTATAGTGTTATACAGGAATATGAACCTATTTGTCTGCTAGATTGTGCTCAAGATGTCCTTTGGCATGGCCAATGTGTTATCATAAGATAACTGGCTGTTGGTTTGAGTTGGTCTGACAGTTTAAAAAAAAAAAAAAACTTTGTCACATGCATCTGTAATGGGTTAGACCCCCACGTCTGGGATGCTACCTGATGTACTGAGGTTTCACTGAGCCTCTCCTGCTCCACCAGCCTGGATTCCCTCTCCCTGCTTTGCTGAATTAGGCTCTCTGGCCTCTTGCAGCACACACACACAGGTAGGGCCACACCCTGCTGCAGACACAGACTGAAGGCAGATCTGTGTGAGAGGGCTCCCCCAGCATTCACATGCACACCCCTTTTGAGAGAGAAACCCAAAATAATACTGTCTTGCACTGTATAGAAAAATCTGCACAGCGCAAGCTCATAAAATTTCACCCTCTTCCTCAATGTGAAGAGAGGATAGGCACTACTTCTTGTCCCCCACCCCCAGTTAGAAATTATATAAACTGGGTTTAATAATAAACAAAAAAAATGTTATTAACTATAAAAGGCCGATTATAAGGGATAGCAAACAGAACAAAGCAGATTACTAAGCAAATAAAACAAAACATGCAAACTAAGCTTGATTCACTGAAGAAACAGGTTACAAAATGTAATTTCTCACCCTAAATGTTGAATTAGGCAGGATGCAGAGTTTCTGTAGCCCAGAGTTCCAGTTATTTCTTTTTACAGACTGGACCCACCCTTGTCTTTCCCTTCAGGTTAGTTCCTTTGTCCCTTCAGGTTCTTTCAGCAGTCCTTATTCTTGGGTAGGCAATGGAGGAGAGTCCCGTTTGCCTTCCTTTCCACCCTTAAATAAGATTTACATAAGACGAGATCTTTTGTTTCTCAAACTTGACCTCCCCCTCTCCTTTTAATGGAAAATTACAAGAAGTCCAAGATAATGTTTAGTATCCGGTGACAAGACCACCTGACCTAGTAGTGTCACAGCTATGTCCCAGGACGCCTCCCAGGAAGGAGAGAGATTAGTATCTTCACAGTCTTGTTGCTTCTTCCTAATGGCCCATCAAATCTGGTGGCCTGTTGTCCGGTGGGTGTCTTCCCAATTCACACCCAGTTGTAATTGTTACATAGTCCATATTCCTAACTTTAGATACAGAAATGACACAAGCATATAAATTGGATAATCACATTCAGTAAATCATAACCTTTCCAATGATATCGTACATGAGGCATCTTGCATAAAGCATATCTTAGTTTTGCCATATTCATATCATAACAATATTTCTATGAAGAATATGGGGTGTAACATCACAGCATCAATACAGAATAGTTTGGAAATGGGGGGCGGGAGAGAGAGAAATAAAACTACGTTTGCCTGTGCTGAAGTGTGGTAAAATCTTCTGACACTGAAGGAGATCTCTGTTTTGCTTCTCTCTAGTGCAAAGCAGCTGGTTCGTGGAGAGCCTAATGTCTCTTACATCTGCTCTCGGTACTACAGGGCACCAGAGTTGATCTTTGGAGCCACCGATTATACCTCCAGTATAGGTATGTATATCTTTTTGTGTATTGCACTCTGTACTGACTGCACTGTTTTTGATTGCTTTTATTGTGAACAAAATAGATATATAAATAAGTTTATAACTGTCCCAAAGTGCTCAAGTGTGACCCTTGAAAGGAGGATCTGGTTATAGGTGGTCAAAGATGGTTCTTGAAGTAAATGCATGTCCGTTCATGTTTCGGAAGTTATCACTACATGATTTTCTCGCTTCTAGACTTCAGTGTGGGTTGGGAAGTTATTCGTGATTGGCTAAAAGTCAAACTTCAAACAGTTGGGGTTTTTTTGGAGCTGTCCAAACAATTTCAGTGGAGCAGTTTTCTTGCTCAAGTGTTTGGTTGAATTTTATTAAGTATTTTTAATAATAAAGAAAATGGATTTGGGTGTTGGTGTCTTGGAAAAACTCTGGGCAAGGATCTGTGTAGTTTATAGGACATAAAAAAAATCTCAACAATTTAAATCAAATATGAAAAAGAATAATATAATCCATGTAATAACCCTATTTGTTTATTTTGATATTCAACTTATTTATGCTGTCCCCACACCTCAAGTTTTCAAAATGTCAAAGATTATTTTTTTTGTTTAGATAACTAATAACTGCATCATAGAAGCTGTCAAGAAAGCTGGCACTTTCGTTAGCCAGAGAGTGAAGACTTGGGGCTTCTGGTACCTGTGGAGGCATAGGAGGCAATAGATTTCTGCTAAAATGAACAGCAATGAAATAGCTAACAATGTTGGTAGTTTTGGTTTCTAAATCACAGAATACACGGGGACCTTATATGTGGGTTGGCATTAAAGGGGTCATAATTCAGATCTCAAGCGTCCTGATCTGAGGACTTCCTATGTCTATTCCAAGTGATTGAGTGTTTTCATATGGGCCTTGTCTGCACCAGGAGAAGGAGGTGCTTTTAAAAACATACTAGTGATCACATTTTAAAATATTTCTTAGTACCTAGTGTAGGCAAGAGATAACACCTTTAAAAATGTTAGGTGGTCATGGTCAAGCCTGGGAAGAGTCTAGGACTGACTGTAACCAGTTAGCATATTTTAAAGGAGTTAAGCACTGTCATACACCAAGTGCTTAGTGGTGTTTAAAAACTAATTAAACAGGTTAGCTAATGTAATTTTAAAAATTATCTTTTTTCCTAGTCTAGACACCCACAGGCAGCACCCCCGGCTTTTGCTTAGACCTGTGATGAATCCAGTAAAAATACAAGCACTTCGTTTCTAAAGACTGCACATACCCTCGCTACTTTTCTCCCAAATGAAGTGATCCATCTGTATGTGACATAACCACACATGAGATCACAGGGGATTCATGAACAAGCATTAGGTGCGGATGCGCTCTGGGGAAACTAATATTCTGTTTTCAGGCAAATGTTCTGCTGTAATGAAACAGATATTGTAGGCACCACTAAGAGAGCCTGTTATAGTTAACGCTGAAAAACACTTGTCATTTAAAGTCTTTCTACATGACAATGCTTTTCAGAACTCTCACCTTTTCTGAAGCTCTTGCTTGGTAATGTTTTCCATGCTTGATTTTTTCTTTGGAGGTGAATTTTTGTTTGAAAGTTTGAACCAAATCGATGGAAAATTTTTGGAGTTCTGGGCAGGTTAAACACTAAAAAATATTCGTTTGTAAGTTTGTAAGTGGTAGAGGTTGATAAATATGAAAACAATCTGCATGAAACTGACTGTTAGCATTTAACTTGAAAAATAATACACAGCAAATCCTTGCTTCCTTCCACCTCAAACCCTTCCCCCCCCCCCAAATTCTTACCTTCATGGAGAGGAAAAAGTTTAAAATTACAGGCATATCCTGAAAATTTAGTTTCTCCAATTTGGCTGCATTTTGCAAAATACTACACATTTGGGACCTGCCCTCTTTTTAATTTATTTATTTTTAAACCCAGTTCTAAGAGTCTTCACCACGAAGTAAACAGATACACAGCTGCCAAGCTCAAAAACTCTTGAAAGGCAAAACAGCAACAGCAAAAGTGGGAACTCACCCTCCCCTCTTCATTGGCTTCAGTGAGGAGTGAACTTCAAAGCCAAAGTGCAACTATTTACATACCAGCATAAAAGCACAGATCGTTTTTGTTAAAGGGAAGAGGAAAACATTAAATCATATCTTTCAAAAAAGTCATTGTGTCATTAATATTGCACACTTTAAATAACAGAAAAGTCAGGAAATGCTCCAGCACTTCCAAAAACAGCATGAATTTGACCACATTATACATATGTACATGTTTTCTTTTCCTGTTTTTCTAACTGATTGTGTAGCATAACCCTGTTTTTTTGCTAGGATAGACTGGATCCTGTAAGCATACAATCTGGGCAACAAAACCAAGTAAATACTGCTATCAGAATCTTAATTTTTGCACTTTGACTTTTAACTGGTCCTGCTTAATGTTATGTTAACCTATTTTATTGCATTTAATAATATATGACCAGAAGTATGTTTCAGGAGTAGAATGTTTTCTTCAAGGTTTTCCATGAGGCATCAGCTACTCTTGAATGACAGTGGTACTCCTGAGTGCAGCTACAGTAACACGATATAATGCAGCAACCATTGGAACTGCTCCTGTTCCGATGTGCTTCTCAGACCCCTTCTGTAGCTCTGCATGTGAATCTGTACATAAAGAGCAGACACAAATGTACAATGACACAATGGTGGCACAAGAGCAACAGTCCAGTCTCAATGCATCACACCCACATCAGCGGTTGGTTATGATATTCTTCATTGTAACTAACGTGTTCTAGTCTGCCTATTTTCGGTATCTAGGTTGTAGTCTACCAGTTAGCTATTTAGTGTCATCATGACTGACCTGGACATACGAGAATCTAAGTTTGGGTACAAGACAGGTCTTTTTTGACTGTAGAGATCAGGAGTAGAAATATAAACAATCTCTTAAAAAAACAAATAATTTCCTCAAAGTGCATGACATCAAGGAAGTTGATGGAATACAATCTAAAAATAACATGTTTTAAAAAAGCCGTACGGATGCATGAATCCTGTAAATGACCACATGATTACATTGTCATCACCTTCTTCATCACTGTATCCCTCAACCTCTGTTTGTCACCTCTTGTCCTTATCTTATGTTGTAAGTTCCTCTGCACTGACGCTCCATTTAAGTTTTGCAAAGCACCGCGCAAATTTATGATACTGTATAAATAATGTTGCGTGTCTTTCATGGAGGTCACGGATTTTGTGACTTTCTGTGACCTCCATGGCTTCTGCAGCGGCCGGCGTGGCTGGCTCCGGGTTGCTAGGGCAGCCGCGCTGTCCGCTCCTGGGGCAGACTGTGGCCACCACGTCCTCCTCTCAAGCAGCAGTAGTTTGGGTGTGGGAGGGGGGTTGGGGTACAGGGCGGCGCTTACCTCCGGGGCACTCCCTTGAAGTGGCCGGCATGTCCCTAGAGCTCCTAGGTGGGGAGGCCAGGGGCCCCTGCGCGCCGCCCCTGCCTGCAGGCACCGCCCCTTGCAGTTCCCATTGGCTGCAGTTCCCAGCCAGTGAGAGCTGCGGAGCTGGTGCTTGTGATGGGGGCAGCACATGGAGCCCCCCGGCTTTCCCTCCCCCTAGGACAGTGAGGCTCAAACTTTTTTTTACTGGCGACCCCTTTCACACTGCAAGCCTCTGAGTGCGACACCCCCCCCCCCCCCGGTAATAAATTAAACACACTTTTTTATATATTTAACACCATTATAAATGCTGGAGGCAAGTGGGGTTTGGGGTCGAGGTTGACAGCTCATGACCCCCCCATGTAATAACCTTGCAACCCCCAGTTTGAGAACCCCTTCCCTAGGAGCTTCCGGCCCCTGCCCTAGGAGCTGTCAGCCCTGCCCCCACCCCACCCCCCCCAGCACCAGTGGGGATCCTGGACCCTCCCTCCCCCTGCCCCCCCAACACCTGTGACACACCCCAGGCCGCCCTTCCAGAGCACCCCCAGCCCAAGTTTTAGTTAAGGACATATAGTACAAGTCATGGACAGGTCACAGGCCGAGAGTTTTTGTTTACTGCCCGTGACCTGTACGTGACTTTTACTAAAAATACCCATGACTAAAACGTAGCCTTATGTATACATAATTACTGTTTTGGTGCTGATTCTTATTACAGTTAGATGCCTCAGTAGATCATCCAACAGACCTGATTATATTATTTAAATAAAGAATCAGACAATTACTTATTCTAGTCTTTAAAATAATAATTGTTGCCAACATGGATAAAGGTACATAAGAAACAGGTTAGTAATGAAGCCGTGTGTTATGTGAATAAGTGTTCCTACACTAAAACTTTTAACAGAATTTTTAACGGTATAGCAGCCGAGTCAGCTGTAAACATGGCTTATTATTACAAGGACATGGCCAGTACTTAGTAACCGTGGAAACTAACAGGGTTTTGCCCTGACAAGTAGTTTAGCTGTCAGGTGGTTGTCTTCTTGTAACCATTTTGCAAAAGATTCCCTCTCGTCTCCCTCCCTGCCCCCCTTGCGGTGTAGACTCAATCCCTTAACTGTGTATGCCGTTTCGTGGCTGCACCTTCCTTACAGCTCTCTGTGTCAGAGGGCAACCCAGAGTATATTGCACCCCATGCTCCTAGTTGTGTTCTGTGTGCTTGTCCTCCGGGTACTCTGACCCTTGCAGAGGTACTATGGGAGAGCTGCCCTGATTTTCCAAGAACATACTGATACAGTCAGGAAGTGTGGTGGGGTGAATGTACAAACATGGTTGTTGTGAAAAAAGCTGCTGTGTGGGCACAACTGTGTGTATTGTAGCCAGGTCAGATGAATTTGTCATGTATTGGTTACAAAAACACAGTTGTATGTGTACTGTAGCCAGAACCTTTGAGTCTCTAGTACAGTTCCTCACTCACTGGGCTAGCAGGGGATTGGAAGCATTCCAGAGTGAACATTTATAGCCACTGGCAGGGGAAGATTGATCTGTGTGGTCATATCACAGATTTCTGTTGTGGCTATCCAAAACCAAGGGGTCACAGGGTAGTTTAGTACTCTCTAGGAAAAAGACTGAAGTTGTGAGGGAGAGTGATAGATTGATCTTTAAAGAAAGGCTCTGAAGAATATCTCCTATGGGTGTGATAGGCCAGACAGCTGGCAATGAGACTTTTGTGACCAGTCACTTTCAAGGTAAAGCATTGAGCCCCAGCTGCCACACTGAGATGTGGTTTCCTTCCGCACTTCATCAAGCAATAATTTTCAGTGCTGAAAATAAGTATGTGCTAACCTGTTACAATTGAAATGACTCGTAATATTAGATTAATCTATTTGTTAATTGAAAAGGACAGGGATACTGTGATAGATGAGTATAAACAGAGCTGTTGTGGTTCTGATGACTTCTCAGACTCTTCAGATTCTTCTTCAAGTGCTGGTCCCGATGTATATTCCACACGTGAGTGGGCATGTGTGCCATGTGCCTGTCTGGAAACAGTGTCCATTGGCCCACATGTGCGTAATAATTCTTTGTGTTCTTCTAGTGATTGCTCATGCCCATTCCAAGTAGGTGTGTGCGCGCTGCGTGCACAATCGTCAGAAGGTTTTTCCCTAGTGCTACCCATCGGGTTGGCTGTGGAGCTTCCTAGAGCAGTGCCTTCACGGCGGTGTATATATTTCCCTGCCGACCCACCGCCTCTTCAGCTCCTTCTTAACGCCAGTGATGGTCGTTGGAGCAGATCCTCTCTTGCGTTTGCAAGTGATTCCCTAGTGGACTCTTTTTTCTTCTCTATCTGTAAATAGTTTGTATAGTTGTGGTTAGTTAGTAGTACAGTTAGTTAAGTTTACGTTGGCAGTTCCCTTCCCCTCCTCCCCCCGCCCCCAGTCCCATCCCATCCCTGGGACCGGGGCATGCCTCGGTCTCAGGGCATCAAGCTCTGTGGGTCCTGCCTCAAGCCCATGCCCAAGGAAGACCCACATGACTCCTGTCTCAAGTGCCTTGGAGAAGGCCACCAGTCCGACAGGTGTAACATTTGCAGGGGCTTTAAGCCCAGAACAAAAAAAAAGGCGGGACTTTCAGCTGAAACTCCTTTTAATGGAGTCAGCCCTTTGCCCCCAGGTGGCATGGGACCAGACACTTCGGTGTGTAGCGCGCCGGCCTCGGTGTGGGAGGCCATGGCTCCGAGAAAGGACTCATCTAAGGAGACCCGGCACCTAGAACCAATTCCAGTGTGAGGCACCGCACAAAAAGAAGAGGGCGTCAGGGCGCGCTTTCCTACTAAGACAACGGAGCATGTGGGCACCAGCAGGATGCATCCCATGTCGGGACACCCAACTTTGGGCCCGCGTATGCCAGGACCATCGACTCCGGCCTCTCTGGGAAGTCTGTTGAGTCTGGTTCTGGTGGACTCCCCGGTGCAGGGGGAGTGGAGGAGAACCTGGATCTTCCCTCCACATCGGACACGTTGGAGGCAGCAAGGGACCTAATCGCCATGACAGCACAGTCTCCTGCCCTGCTGGCCTGGGCTCTGCCTCTGACAGTGGCACCGACGACGGCACTGACAATGGCACTGGCGTTTGTCCGTCATGGAGGCAAGCCTACTATGTTGCGGCACTGCTCGCCTTTGCCCCAGCACCGTCTAGGTTTGCACCACCCTGGTCATGCTCAGACTTCTCCTCGGAGTCAGAGGTTGACTCCTACATATCCTGGCAGAACTGGTACTTCTCCCAGCGTTGCCTGAGGCAGGATGAAGGGCAGCTGGTGCTTGTAATCGCCTGGCCTCCTCAGTGGCAGGGGCCTACTCAGTGGACCTTTTGGACACTGCGGGCCTACCACCAAGCCCAGGGGCCCGGTTCCAGGTCCCTGTCGGTGGTGTCAGAGGCTCGGATGCCTCCATCAGCTTCCTCTGTCACCCCGGAACCTTCCTGTGGTCGGGATACAGAAGCCCAGACCGACCAACACTCAAGACTGGGTACCGACCCGGGCACCGGCACCGTAGTGACCAAGGCACCAGACACTGCAGTCACCACCTGCACCGCTCAAGGGGCCACCACGTGGGTGGATTCCCATGAGCGAGAGGGTCAGGAAGACCTAGTGCCACCCAGGGTGTTGTCCTCTTCCTCCCCGGATGAGGTGGTGGCAGGGACCTGCACCCCATTGTCTGCTATAGACCCTAGGGCCCATCAGGACTTACTCAGGAGGGCGGCCTAGAACCTGAACTTTCAGGCAGAGAAGGTCTTTTAAGGACACGGATCCCATGGTGGATATTTTGGCCCCTGAAGGGCCCTCGAGGGTGGCTCTGCCCCTCATTAAAACTATACAGAATACCACCAAGGTGCTGTGGCACACACCCACCTCTATCCCGCCAAGGGGGTGGAGCATAAATACTTTGAGCCATCTAAGGGGTACAAACACACCTTTACCCACCCCCACCCTGGGACCTTGGTGGTAGAGGTGGTCAATTACATCCATCAAGATATGCCATAGAGTTTCTTTTCCTCACTCCTCGCAAACTCCCTTCCCAGCCCCCCTTCAAGGACCATTCTCATGAAGTGATTCTTAACTGGAAGCAGACTCCCTCCTCCAATAAGGGGCAATAGAACAAGTGTCAACTCAGTCTTGAGGGAGAGGGTTTATTCCCTTTATTTCTTAGTCCCCACAAAAGTCAGAGGGTCTAAGCCTTCTGCAACTGAACCGGTCTAAGCCTTCTGCAACTGAACCAGTCTAAGCCTTCTGCAACTGAACCAGCTGTATTCAAAAGTTGAAATTCATAGTTCACAGCTTTCAATGAAGGATATGTAGATATTCATTTGTCCCACAGAGAGTTCCTTTGGTTTCTAGTGGATCAAGAATATTTACAGCACACTGTCCTTCCCTTTAGACTAGCAGTAGCATCCAGAGTATTCACAAAGGTCTTCTCTGCGGTGGAAGCCCAAATGAGACATCAGGGTTACACAGTTTTCCCAGGTCTTGATGATTGGCTCCTAGGTAGGTCAGGTTGATGACTTTGTTCCTGCTCCATCTTCTAGCAGCACTGGGCACTTGCGTGAAGAAAGAAAAGTCTATTTTAATACCTACATGGACATGAAATTTATCCAGTGACACTGGACTCCATTTTGCAAGTGCTTTCCGCCCCATGGAAATATTTCAGTTAATGCGCAATCTGATAACACAGATTACTTGCCGACCAAGGATTACGGTCAGTGTGTGCCTCATGGACTTGTGACACTGTTCACCAGACTTCATCTACGATGCCTATAGGTCTGGCTTTTGTTGGTGTACTCACCGGGCAAGGATCACCTTAGCACCAGAGTGACTGATTACCCCTAGGGTCATCGCCTCTCATACCTGGTGGTTGAATCCAGAACGAGTGAGAGTAGGCTTCCCCTTCAACACTCCTGCCCCCAGTGCCACCATCATAACAGATTCATTCCTTCTGGGTTGGGGTGCTCAGCTGAACGCCCATGTGGTACAAAGTACCTGTGCCCCACAGAAGGCCAGACTGCACATCAGTCTGCTGGGACTAAGGGAAATGCGCCTGGCATGCAGGGCTTTTCTCCCCCTTATGCGTTCACTCCATATCCAAGTCATGTCAGACAACATCACCACAGTCTTTTACATAAATAGGACGGAGTAAGATCTCTTCCCTTCTGCCTAGAAGTGGTCAGGCTTTGGAACAGGTGCATCAGAAACCACATCACCATCCAAGCCACATACCTTCCAGGTGCTCAAAGCTCTTTAGCAAACAACCTGAGTAGACACTTCTCTGGTGATCGCAAGTGAGTGATGCACAGCTCTGTCCTGAGCGAGATACTCACTCAGTGGGGCATGCCTCAATGGGATCTCTTCGCATTCCAAATGAACAGGAAACTTCCCCTGTATTGTCCCAGAGGAGCTATGGGTCATGGCTCCCAGGGCGATGCTCTCCTGTTGGCATGGACTGATGAACTCAGATATGCTTTTCCTCCTGTTCTCCTGCTACCACAAGTATTGAAAGAGATCCATCACAACAGGGTCCCAAGCATTCTCTGAGCACCCAACTGGCCCAAACCATTTTGGTTCCTGGAGCTTCTGAGAATGTCAGTCTGTCCTCTTATCAGGATCTGCCCCTTGCCAGGAAGGGGAAAGAATCAGACTCCCCAGTCCAGACCCACTCCACCTCACTGCCTGATATTTGGATGGGCATCAGAACTAGAACATTCTTGCTCAGCACCTATCCAAACTATTCTTAAAGTAGGAAAGATTCAACTAGGACCTGCTAACTAGCTAAGTGGAGATGTTTCTCTACTTTGCTTGGCATAATCAGCCTTTTCCAAGCTCTTCAAATATCCCAGTCATTTTAGATTATCTCCTGATTTAAAAAAACAAAAACTCAAGTCTTTCCATTAGCTCAGAGTGATCAGTGCCTTCCTTCCTCCACTAGATGGATGTTCCATTTTCACTCACCCAACAACAGTGAAATTCATGCCAGGTTTAGTCAGGACTTTCCACCAGTGTTCAAAGCTACATCTTAATGGGACCTCAATCTTGTGCTTTCAACGCTCACCAGACAACCATCTGAACACTTGGCAATATGCTCCATGTCCCACCTGTCTATGGAAGTTGCATTTTTAGTTCTTATTACCTCAGTCAGAAGGGTGAGCGAGATGAAAGCCATCATGACAGACCCACTATATAATGTTTTTCACAAGAAAAGGTCTCCCTTTGCCTTATCCTAAAAATCCTCCCCAAGGTTATTTCTGAAATTCCATATCAATCAAACTGTCCAATTACCTGTTTTCTTCCCAAAATCCATGCCTCCGCTGAAGAGAGGAGAGAGACTTCATTCCCTCGATGGCAGTGGTGCCTGTGTTCTACATGCAAAGGACCAAACCTATCAAAAATCACCACAGCTATTTCTTGCCACAGCAGAAAGGTCATGAAGACAAGGGTATGTCTACAGTGCAATAAAACACCCATGGCTGTCCTGCGGCCGCTGACTCTGACTCAGATTGTGGGGCTGTAAAATTGCTGTATAGACTTTCAGGCTCAAGCTGGAGCCCAGGGTCTGGGACCTCCCCCCTCACGCAGTCCCAGAGCCCGGGCTCCAGTCTGAGCCCGAAGGTCTACAATGCAATTTTATAGACCCGCTAGCCAGAGTCAGCTGACACTGGCCTGATGTGGGTGTATTATTGCTGTTTAGACATATCCTAAGTGGATTTCTGGGTGCTTCATTGTGTGCTGCTAATTAGCGCATATCCCTATACCTGATGAGGTAAGGGCATTCTCCATGAGAGCACAAGCTGCCTCTGCAGCATCCCTGCAGGAAGAAAAGATACTGAATATATGTGGAGCAGCTACCTGGAGTTTCATTCACACATTCACAAAACACTGCATGCTAGTTCAGGCCTCTGAAGAGGCTGAGTGAGAGAGAGAGCACTAGATGACCGAGGAAAGGGGGTGAGGGGCGACCCTATTAGGATGAGGAAAGGGGAAAATACATAGTGGATGGAGGAAAAGAGGGGTAAGGTTATTATAGCCCATGAAGATGTCAGAGAAAGAAGCACTCCTATTCTTTATCCCAAATAGCACTAGATAAAAATGAGTAGGGCTGTAGCATCATTATAGGTGGGGGGGAATCGTGGCCTGCAAATGTTTGTTCATGTCTGTACAGTTACGGGGCCTGGCTGAAGCCTCTTTAGGTTTCAATAAGCATCCAAATTTTGGGATCTGAGCACTGAACCTTTTTAGAGGGGTTTCCCGTCATGATGTGTTTGCTGTATTGATAGCAGGGTTGCATAATTGTGAGAAAATATTACAATTGCTGTAATGTTACATACGAGGCAGGGAATTAAGGGTGTAAATAGTTTTTTGATCTGGTAGGAGAGCAGACTTTTTAAGAGCCTGAAAACTATGTTTGTTGCCATGACAGGATATTTATAGTTAAATAGGAACTAAAATTCCAAAGAGCATGCACATAGTCAGCTGCAGCCAGAAATTAGAAAACTTATTCAATTGTTAGCAATTACCCAAAAGTAGGAATTGAGCAATTAAGCAGTGTTTCTGTGAGTTCCTGGCTGAATCCCTTTAAGATCAATGATTGTGTGCTAATTTTTGTTTCCTCACCTGATTAAAATACAGAAATAGCTGTCTGAACCTCCATGGAATTTGTTGAGCACTAAGACAATTTCTGCTGCATCTGAAATCAAAACTCACAGGTCTAAAAGAGTGGTGGAGCATATCGAGAAGGGGTGGGAGAGAGAGCTCAGTGGTTTCAGCATTAGCCTGCTAAACCCAGGGTTGTGAGTTCAATCCTTGAAGGGGCCATTTAGGGATCTGGGGCAAAAATTTGTCTGGGGATTGGTCCTGCTTTGAGCAGGGGGGTGGACTAGATGACCTCCTGAGGTCCCTTCCAACCCTGATATTCTATGATTCTAAGACAGACAAGATGGTAGAACTATGCAATCAGCAAAACCCTGTGATTTAGCTAGTGTCCACAGCTCGTGGAAATCAGTTATCTACTTAAAGAATAAAGCTGAAGATATTGAAAATAGAACTCAGTATATAATTTCTCAGTCTCCCTGAAGAAGTGGGAATCCTGATCCAATTAGCTATTTTAAAAAAATGAATCTCTCATCTACTAGAGCTAATGTTATAAAGGAACTAACGAATAGATAGAATCCATTGGGTGCCAAATATGGTGGCAAAAGACAACCTTCATCCCAACCTGTAATTAGCCACCTACTTAATTTTGAAGATAGGCAGTCTTTATTTTAAAGTCTGTCATGAAAAAGATCTTTCTTACTCAAATGGGGAAAAGTTTTTTTTCTCCACAGATTTACAATGACAGAACTACTTTCAAAGGCAAGAAAATTACTCAGATCAAGGTATTAGAGAAGTTACTGTATATCCAGCAATCATGAAGAACATTAAAGGAACAAAAACCTTTATCTTAAATAAATATAATAAAAAATGAAGCTCTGAAATTTGCAAATATTCAAGAACAGAAAATCTTAACCTTAATCTTAAAAATAGGTCACAGGAATGCTTTGTGGGTTAAATTGTGCGTGTGGGTAATACTGTTTATCAAAAAATATATATATTTAATTAACTTTTCTCATTAGTTATAACATACTTGGCTAGCTACAATGATGGTCATCTAATAAGTGACATTTACTGTAATATTTCTATGACAGCCTAGTTTTTGATGGTTTAGACTAATAGGAGTCTATGCTTTCTGTGTAGTCTACAGCAGTGGTTCTCAACCTGCAGGCTGCATGTAGCCCAATCAGCACACAGCTGGGCCACAGCTGTATACTAAAGGCTGCCTGGCCCTGCGCAGCAGGGTCCCGTCTGCCCAGCGTGGTGGAATCTGGTATCCCAGCCGCTTGGCCCGGCCCACTGGTGTCCAGGGTCCCAGCTGCCTTGCTGCTCAGCTCGGTGGGGTGCAGAGTTGGGGGTGCCCTGCCCTGCCGGCAGGCCCTGCGTCTGGGGCTCTGCTCCTGTTCCCACTCTGTGGAGGGGTCTCTGGGTGGGGGCGTTGGGCATATGGGTCTGTAGGGTGGTTGGTGGGAGGCGCTATGGTTCTCAACCTGCGGCCCAGATAACACATTGTGGCCCACAATGATAAATAGGTTGAGAAGCTCTGGTCTACTGCAGGGGTTCTCAAACTAGGGGTTGGGACCCCTCAGGGGGGCACAAGGTTATTACATAGGGGGTCACGAGCTGTCAGCCACCAGCCCAAACCCCGCTTTGCCTCCAGCATTTATAATGGTGTTAAATGTATTAAAAAGTGTTTTTAATTTATAGAGGGGGTCGCACTCAGAGACTTGCTATGTGAAAGGAGTCACCAGTAAGAAAGTTTGAGAGTCACTGGCCTATGGACTATGTAGTAATTAAGAGGGCCTATAGAAAATACCATCTGATATTCTTATCTATAGGAAAAAATACCTGATGTCATATCTTCTCCTTAGAATCCTGTTAGTCGTTCCTTTTATGTGACTAAGATTGCTACCTCGTTTTCCTATTCTTTCTCAAGGGCATATTTTACCTTATTGATTAACCAGTTTCAGCAGTTTGACATCCACTTTTGGCCATGGTTAATTCCATTTACTATTGCAAATAGTAAACAAAATATATAGTGCCGTAGAACCTTGATTTTATAAACATCTATCTTATGAATGGCGGAGTATATGAACAAGTTTTCTGCCACTGCATGTGACTTCAGTCCTCCAGCCAACATTCAATCAGCTGTGCGTGTTTGAAAAGACAGATCTGGTAGCAAGGAAGAGATGCAGTTCTCTCAAAGAAAAATCAGGCACACCGTATGCATTTGTTTTCATTTGTTATGCATACTGTTATTGAATGATTAATAAATTATACACTGAACCTACTGTAATTCTGAGATTTTATAAACTTTTTTCTGAACTCTTATCTCCATTTAATTAATAAAATTGGGGTTCCACTATGTTTGAAAAACTCCCTCTTCTAGAAATATAAGGATATAGAAGGTGAGAGGGTTATCTGTTGGATAGATAAAGTTGTAAATCAGTTGGGAACAACTATTAGAGTATTATTTTATAGTTATTAAATGGTCCTAGTTAAATATAAATAGGTCCAGGGAGTAGTGCACAGAGCACTGCTACTAACTAATTTAGAGAGACACGGGTGAGGTCTGATTAGGAGGCCTGTAAAGGCAGCCAAGGGGTTGGCCAGCGAGCAGCACAGGAGCCAGCAAACAAAGCTGAAAACAAGGGAGTTTTGTAAGGAGAGTTTGGGAGCGAGAATGTGTGGGGTTGTGGTGGTGGTGGTTGTTCTTGACAGAAGTTTGAGAGGGAAGTTTGACAGGTACAGAGGCAGCAGTGGTAGTCACTCAAGGAATGGAAGAGAATGAAGATGATTTGATGTGGAAGCTGCAAGATGTATATTATCCTGGAGTATGTGCCTGAAAGATGCTTCATTTGTATGAAGTGCTGCCAGATAGATCGGATGGAAGAGAAGATCCAAGATTTGGAGATGCAGATTGAAACTGTTGGAATTTTGAACAGGTGATGGAGGAAGGAAAGAGGAGACTGAAGGGAAAACTCAAGACTTGTAGATGCAAGCTGGACTGGAGAACTGTGAGGGTAGAGTGCTGGATGAGGAAAGTGGCCAGTGGACGCATGTGACGACATGAGCCAGGTAGAGGAAAGTGAAGAAGTGAAGCTGAGGCTAGTGAAGAAGAAATACAGCGGAGGATCAAGTTTGCTCAGTTGGAAAATGAAGAGGCGCAGCAGGCAGTAATAGAAGATGGGACGGCAAGGAAGAAGGAGAAGACTGGCTATCCCTACAAGAAGTGGGGAAGAGTCAATGGAGAGAGCCCAAGTTCAGTTCCCCTGGATAATAGAGGGTGACAAGTGAGAACAAAAGACAAGAGGACTTGTAGCCAGAAGGAATAGAAGGAGATAGGCTGGAGAATTGCACCAACACCAGGAAGAGGCAGGTCTACACGATGGGGGACTCCCTAATAACAATGGACAGGCCTGTCACTAGAGCCGATCCAGAGAACGGAAGTGTGTGCTGTCTTCCAGGAGCTAAGATACAAGATGTGGACCTGAGGATGAAGAGGCTCCTAATGGGAATAGGAAAGAATCCACTGATTGTCCTTCACATGGGAACAAATGATACTACTAAATTCTCACTGGAACGTATTAAGGGAGACTATGCTAGGATGGGAAGAACCTTAAAGAAATGGAGTCTCAGATAATCTTCAGTAGGATTCTGTCTGTCCCTAGAGAGCGAAGGCAAGACAAGATTATGATGATCAGCAGATGGCTGAGGCACTGATGCTATAAGGAAGGTTTTGGGATGTTTGACCACTGGGAGGCCTTCATGGAGAGAGGAGTGTTCTCAGGGGATGGACTCCACCTGAATAGGGAGGGAAACAGACTTCTGGGTTGGAGGTTGGCTTTAAAGAGCTTTTAAACTAGGAATTCAGGGGCAGTCTGGAGATGCTTCTGTATAGGGCCCTACCAAATTCACGGTCCATTTTGGTCAGTTTCATGGTCATAGGATTTTAAAAATCATAAATTTTGTGATTTCAGCTATTTAAATCTGAAATGTCAAGGTGTTGTAATTTTAGGGGTCCTGACCCAAAAAGGAGTTGGGGGAGGGATCACAAGGTTATTGTAGGGGGGTTGCGGTACTCCTACCCTTACTTCTGTGCTGCTGCTAGCAGTGGCACTGCCTTCAGAGATGGGCAGCTGGAGAGCAGCGGCTGCAGGCCATGAATCCAGCTCTGAATGCAGAGCTGCCACCAGCAGCAGTGCAGAAGGAAGGATGGCATGGTATGGTATTGCCACCCTTACTTCTGCGCTGCTGCCCACAGAGGTGGGCCCTCAGTCAGCAGCCACCACTGTCCGGCTGCCCATCTCTGAAGGCAGCAGTGCAGAAGTAAAGGTAGCAATACCTTACCATGCCATCCTTCTGCACTGCTGCTGGTGGCAGCTCTGCATTCAGAGCTGGATTCATGGCCTGCAGCCGCCGCTCTCCAGCTACCCATCTCTGAAGTCAGCGCAGCAGTATGGGTGGCAATACCGCAACTCCCTAAAATAACCTTGTGACATTCTCCCCCCTCCCCCCCCCCCGCAACTCCCTTTTGGGTCAAGACTCCCAATTTGAGAAACATTGATCTCCCCCGTGAAATCTGCATAGTATAGGGTAAAAGCATACACGAGACCAGATTTCACGGTCCGTGACATGTTTTTCATGGCTGTGAATTGGGTAGGGCCCTACTCATGTAATCTCCATGCCTGATTCTGATATTGAGCCCCAGGAAAATCAAGTAAGACAGGATACAGCAATGGAGAAAGGTACAACAGAAGGTAGGAGATTGGACATCAAGAGGAAAGATCGTGTCAATACCAATGGCACTAACAGGTAGGCAATACTGATAGTAGAATGACTGCACCTAAACAGGCAAGGAATCTGGGCGAAGCCAAGCAGAAAAAACTAAGATATCTGTACACCAATGCAAGGAGCCTGGGTAACAAAATGGAGGAATGAGAATTGTTGGTGTCGGGAGTAAAACCAGATATTATAGGGATAACAGAAGCTGAATTCTTTAAGGTTTCTCATATCCCTGAATCAGTCTTTAGTGGTTGCAGCAATCAGAAATGGTAATAAATTGACCAGAGAATTATCAGATAAGAGGTACTTTCTTACAAGAGCATTTAAAACAACAACTAAATATCATGTGAACATTGTTTCCCAGTGATCTCATTTAAACACACATGAGGGATATGGAATATTAGTTCCCTTGTTGTTTTCAAGCCAGGCAGAAGTCTGAAGAGAATCTTGTTGTTTTTTTTCTTGCCATTAACACAAATGTAGGCTTTCTGAGTATCCTATTAGCATTGATTGATTATGAGTGACTTTTAGTGTAGCAAGGCAGATTTGCATTGAATTAATAATTGATTTGTAGAAATCTTTGTGAAAGAGCAAGCCTAGCTTCCCAAGAGAGCATCTGTCTTTACAAGTGGCTGCAAAACCTTAACAGTATTTCAGTATTTGATGTGGCGTTACATCATAAGTTCCCTTGCAGAGGCTTCAGTTGTGTAATAGTTACCGCACACTATTTAGTATGGGTTCTGTTTTGGATTAAATTTGAGAACAGACTGTTTTATATAACAATAAAACACTACCGCATGTACCAAGATTCTTCTTCAAGTTATCTCTACGGGTATTTCCCATCGGGATGTGCTTGTACCCATACACTGGAGATTTTTGTAAGCAGTGTCTATGCCTAATGCACCCTTGTGTTCTGGTGTGAGAGTATATAGGGACGGGAAGACCCTCTGCTGCTCCTTCTCAACCAACTGTAGCATGAGACTGCGTGTTGCAGTGTCGCCTAGCTAGCTATGCAGCGTGCTGACTTTTCTCTTTCTGACTTTGTTTCTATTTCTTTAATACAGTTATTTCAGTTTTATCATTTTTAATTTGACACAATTGTATGCTTTTGGGGGTGTCTCCGTCCCCCCCGTCCCATCCTTTCACCCCGTCAGGGCCTGTGTTCCTCTCAGCCCTCTACATCTGCCTGTCCTTTCTTACTGGGTTATGCCCAAGACCCCAGGCTTCAAATCCTGCCATGACTACCATGGGTCCTTTCCTCTCAGCAATGGGCATTCCAGCTGCCTTGCAAGGGCAAGGTTTGCTTCAGATGCAAATGTAGATTCAGAAAGCAGAGGGAGGACAGATTGAAACTGCTTCTTATGGAACACTGTCTGAGAGTCACAAGGTCCAAGTCCCTCTGCGCGCATGCACACACACATACACACACACACACATCAGCCTCAACTGCTTAACTCTGGGGAATGCACCAGCCCTGGCTCTGGTAATCAAAGACCCTGCAGCCCTTTAGAGTCTTCAAGATTATCTAAAATGAAGAGACCCCACTCTCCAAAAAGAGAGACTCTGAAAAGGATAAAGTCACCCTCTTGATCTGGGAATAAGGAGACCTCACATGTTGGTATGGGTACCACTGAGGCTTTTTCTTCCCCTGTCCTAGTCACCTTAAAAAAAAAAATATATCAAATCTCCAGCAGACTGTGTACTGAGAAGCTTCCCAGAAAGCAATCTCGAGCGGCATCAGTGTCGAGAGCAGAATCAGAGCCTTCTAAACACAAGGACTCCTCCAAGACCACGGTCCCAAAGTCATCATCCTCTGTACCATCTTCCTCAGGTCATGGTATAGAGTGCCAGGAAGACCTTGCAATCCCTCAGCATCTACACGCATATGACCAAAAAAAAAAAAAAAAAAAATACAGCATATCACAGACAGTGGTCTTGCCCAGTTTACTTTCAAACTACAAGATCAGCTGAACCACCCAGAAAAAAACCTAGTTTTTCTAAGAAAGGGCTGTCTTCTCTAGTGCCATCAGAATCAGCAACTTCTTCTGAACAGCTTTTGTGATCCACTGGTCAAGGGTCACAAGCAATCCTCGGATCATACTCTACACCAAGCCTGCCACCAGCCTGATGGGGATCATCTCTCCCATTTCCTGTCTGCCTGAGAGTTGATCACCTTGGACAGGTGGATCCTGGAGATGGCTTCAGCATGCTATTCCATCCAGTTCAGCTCCATCCATCCCTGTCCTAGGGATCCTTCTCACGAGGGTCTTTTAAGACAAGAGGTGGAATCTTTCCTATTCTTAGGAGCGATCTAACCCATTCCACTGGACTTCCTTGAGAAAGTCTTGAGAAAAGGTTCTTCTCTAGGTGCTTCCTGGTTCCCAAGAAAAGAGGAGAAAGACGACCAAATCTGGACCTCCGGACTTCGTCCTCTCACAGTGGTTCAGAATGTAACCTTACCGTGATAATTTCCTCTTTGGAACTGGGAAATTGGTTTGTCTTCCTTGACCTCCGGGACACATGCATCCATATAGCTATGCACTCTTCCCACAAATATTTCCCACAATTTGTCATGGGCAAGGACCACTGCTAGTACTGGATCCTGTCCTTTGACTTTTGACTGTGCAAAGGATCTTTACGAAGGTTCTCTCAGCTATCGCCAGCCCATCTTCATTAGATGGGAATAATAGTCTTTCCCTGCCTGGATGATGGACTTCTCAAGGGTTGCTCCTTTCTCAGGGTGCCGTCAGCAACCAACAAGGTCCTATCCCTCTTTCACTTCTCCAGCTTCCACCTCTACTTGGAATAGTCTATATTTAGACCTGTACAACAAATAGACTTCATCAGAGTCACTTTGGACTCCATTATAATCAAACCATACCTGCCCACGAATAGGTTTGCTATGATGTCCAGCCTCAGTACCATGCTACAAACCACAGCAAGGAGTTCTCCAACTCCTGGGTCATGTGGCAGCCAGTAAATGTGTAACATCCCTAGCAAGACTACACTCCTGATGTATTCCAGCTTGGCTCTGGTCTGTCTACGTCCCTCAACAAGTACAAACTGTCCTAATGGGTGTCAATACCTCAGAGGTTATTTCTCTCATTTGGGGTTCCCTGGATGTAGATCTTTTTGTGACGTTGTCCGATGCAGATGCTTCTGCTTGGGAGTGCATAGTCTCAGCTTGTTGGGAGATGCCCTCCTTACCCTTGGCCTCTGTTCTTGGTCTTGCTCTTTGCTTGTCCCCCAAAGCTGTTGCTCCTTAAGGTCTTGAATACTTGAAATGAGAGATTGATAGCCATCTTCATAGCACCGTCGTGGCCAAGACAGAGAGAGTTCCCAATTTTAGTTTGCCTGTCCCTGCAATCACCTCTTCACCTTCCTCTTACAGTGGACTGCCTCACCCAGGAATTGGGCACCATGACCCACCCCCACCTCTCATCGTTCCACATCAAGGCCTGGCCCCTAGATGGGTTTCTGATGTAGAACAAGACTGCCCTCCAGAGACCCAAACAGTACTGCTCAAGAGTAGAAAACCTGCCACCAGGAAAACTTACCTGCAGAAGTGGAAACGTTTGTAAGCCTGGCATACACAACAATCTATATCTCCTCTCGAATCTCTCCTCTTACACATTCTCAATTACCTGCTACAAACTACAGGTTTATCGTTTAGCTCAGTCAAGGTTCATCTTCGCTTCCATTACAACCTTTCACCCCTCGGTTCAGGGGTTTTAGTCTTTGCTCATCTGAGCATTGCAAGATTCATTAAGGGTCTGTTTAACCTTTTACCTCCTATTAAAGAACCTACTCCATCATGGGACCTTAACTTAGCTCTCAATGCCCTGAGAAAAGTCCTATTTGAACCTATGGGGAGCTGTTCTCATCTTCATTTGTCCTTTAAGACTTTGTACCTCATACAGAAGGATAGGAGAACTAGAAGCTCTTATGGCTGATCCACTAAACATAGTGTTCTATCACAAAACAGTGATATTGCATCCCCGCCCTTGCTTTCTACCTAAAGGTTCAGAATTTCACGTTAATCAGGACACTGATCTAACGGTGTCTTACTCCAAGCTCCATTACTCGAGAAACTCCACACACAGGGTGTAAGAAGCAATCTCATCTTTTACCTCAATATGACTAAGTCCTTCAGGGCTTCTCGCAGTCTGTTTCCTTCACAGAAAGAATGAAAGGGTACCCAGTATCCACCCAGAGATTGTTGAAATGGGTGACATCTTGACCTGTTTTGAAGCCTTGGAGGTGCCTCTTTCACCAAGGGTGATTGCCCATTCCAATAAGGCTTGGTGTATCTCTGTGGTCTTATTGAAGTACATATCCATCTCAGACATTTGTAAGGGCATTTTTCCCAGCATTTTACTATTGTCCATGCTTCTAGAGTTGACATGGCCTTTGGTGATGCTATTCTACAGTGCATACTGAATCTACCTCCTCAGCACCCTCCTCCATAATTGGGGTACCGCTTGTGAATCTTCTGATGTGAAGCACTCGTAGGGAGAAGGAGAGGTTACCTTGCACAGTAATTACCTTGCACGGTAATTGGAGTTCTTCTAGATGTTTTGTTCCTATGGGTTCTCCATTCCCCTTTGGGCCCTTCTTCCCTTCAGCTTCAGAGTCCTACTCTCTGGACTTTGTGGTTGAGAAGGACCTGGACAAACAGCAGCAAGCCTGCTCTATATACCCTTGTACCAGAGCACGAGGGTGTGTAGGACACAAGTGCAGACCCACAATTCTGACAAAAATCTCCAATCAAGAGTGCTTGGGCACATCCTGACTGCAGCACCCCTAAGGTTATTTGTAAGTAAATAAAAATTAAGGAAAACATCTGCTACAAGTTATCATAATTCTGTATATCTGGAATGTAGCTAAGATCTAGTTGCAGCACGTGGTATATGACTGAAGATAAATTGGTGAGTAGTCATTGACAATTGATGTTGAATTCATTAAGCCATCTTCTACCACATACCCGATAGTTCCATAGTCCAGCTAACTAGTTTGCAGGGCTCCACTCTGTAGATTGGGGAGGGGTCAAACCTTGAGTGCCTCTTTTTCTGGTCCCACTGCTTGGGAGATGGGATTAGGAGGAGAGAAGAAACTGTAAATTTATATAGCACAGCTGTCTTTCAGCTGAGCTGTAAGATGTTCCTGATCACTTGTCATTGGCCATTGAAGCCCACATGGCATTTTTTTCACAAAGGTTGGGAGGTTAATCCTGATGTTATGGCTGTGTTCCATCTATAACTTCATTACATCTACCTATGTCCCCCAAATGCTGCATATGAAATTTTTATTCACTTTGACTGAGACTGTTGAGACATTGCTGTGTGCTTCTAAACTGCTGTCACCTTCTACCTCAGAGGAAACTGCATTTCCGGCATGGGTGTATCATACCTATGCAGTATGGGTAAAATTTACAAAAGAGCCTGTCACTTAGCACTTTTGAAGATATTACTTGTGGAATAAAAAGCAGTATAAGATATTGGGATGCCAAATATATTTTTAAGCTTTACACTTTGTGTTTAATCTCCATTATATATACTGTCTTAGAAGCTTAAAATCAAATTTCTTCCCTTATAGATCTTTTCTTGAGTATGTTCTCTTCCTCAGTTTTTTCCATTAATTTCCCTACTGTTTTTCTACTTGAACTTAAAATTGCTGTGGCTTTTTGTATATGTTCTTCTTTGTGCAAGAGCTTCAATGTCAATACAGTTTTGGAAACTGGGTTTGAATAGTGAATTCCAGCTCTAGAAGGGACACAAGCAGAAAGCATATTGTCTTGCTGTCTAACAGTTATGATTACATTAAATACTTTAGAGGGAAACGTGGATATTTTAAGAGGGGATTTTTAGAATTTAGATTCCCCAACAGAATTCTTCAGAGAAATTTACAAACATTATCTGAAGTTTGAAAGTTCTCATAAATTTTATAATTCCAATATAACCATTTCAAAGTGGGTGAAATTTGGAGCTTAAATTTTGTGCCAATACAGTCCGAGTCTGCTGTCCTTGCACAATTCTCTTTGATTTAATGCTAGCACTATTTGCAGCTCTGATTCATCTTTTCGTATATGTAAATTATATATATAAAATGACACAACAGTGAGTCTGTGCTCCTAGATTAAAAAAACAACAAAAAGCATCACCTGTCCTTTGGTAGAAAATGTCTTTACACACTCGGTATGTATAACATGACTAAAGATCTGATATGAGTAATCACTAATAGGATATGAGTAATCACTAATCTTTCAGTTAATATATCCTGTCTGTGTGGGTGGGTGGGTGAGTGTTAATATGTACTGATTGATGGACTTCATTTTTAAACATCTTATATCTCTTGATTCTACTAGAGGTTCTCCATGTCTTCATTGTTTGTCTTTTAGTTATAAAGGCTGAGTGCTCTTGATTAATTGTATCTTGTACAGAACCAAACACAGAGTAATGTATTAAATGGGTTAAATTTGATGTGATATATAGTGATATATATGTATAAACAGGATATGAGTAATCACTAATCCTTCAGTTGATACACCCAAAGGGATCAGGAATATGTATATGTATGTATTCTGTCTGTGTGTGTGTCTGTGTTAATATGTACTGATTGGACTTTTTTGGTACATCTCATCTCTCTGATTCTACCAGAGGGTCTCCATGTCTTCATTGTTTGTCTTTTAGTTATAAAGGCTGAGTGCTCTTGATTAATTGTATCTTGTACAGAACCAAACACAGAGTAATGTATTAAATGGTTAAATTTGATATGATATATAATGATATATATAACATCTTTAACTGAAACACTTTTTCCCCCTTTTCTCTTCAGATGTGTGGTCAGCAGGCTGTGTATTGGCTGAACTGTTACTTGGACAACCAATCTTTCCAGGCGACAGTGGTGTGGATCAGTTGGTGGAAATAATCAAGGTATGGAATTCAAGTTACTCTTGGGTCGCCACCTCGTTCCTTGAACATAGATATATTGCACACAAAAACTAGGTTAAAAGAACATTATTAAGATTGCAAAGTAAATCACTTGAAAGTTAGAATTAAGGTTCTAGTTCCTAATGTGATCTCTCTCCTCTCCCCTCCACTGGCTTCCAGGCGCCTCATCCAATCTCTCTCCCCTCTTACCTCATCCTTGGCTCCTTATCCCAGTCTGTTCACTCTGCCTGGCCCAGCCCAGAGCAGCTGGGAGCAGCAATTACAGGGGAAGTGCTTCTGTCCCCCACCTCCAATTAGCCCTGCACTGGAGCATGCTCAGCCACTCTTGTGGGGATGTCAGTTGCACAGTCTGGCCATAGGTAGGAGCTGATAAGTGATGGAGCATGGTCATTCAGCCTGTAGGGCTGGTGCACTGGCAGTTTAGTCAGCACTTCGAGCTGTGAGGGGCTCTAGTGTGCTCAGAGAGAATTCAGTCTTCACAGATTTTAGCTGCTAAAATCAAAGTCTGTTCTGAGCATGTGCAAACTGCAGTTTTTCAGTGGCTTGTAACTTAGTGAGATTTAGGTGGATTTTCATGGTGACAGCAAAAATACTTCAGAGCATGGGGGTCTTAAGGCATTTAAGGAAAATAATCTCAATTTTTTAACATGAGCAAAACCTATTTTTCCCTAGCCTCATTCTTGAAAATGGTTGAACCATTTTTGCTGAAATTTTCCAAAAAAGATTGGCCTACAGCTGACCCCTGGCATGGAAAATTTCAGCCCAGAGCGTTAGTTTTGTCATGTTATAAGCAACTTAAAACAGGATCTTTGCCCGACGCTTCCCACTAATCTTAATAGGAGATGCTAGCAGCAGAGCCTATAACACAATTAGAAAAAAGTAAAAATCTAGATAGGAACAGATTTGCCTGCTGCCCTGTAGCACCTTAGCCTGTGAACATGTCATAACTCACAAGTTAAGCAAGTTTAAGCCTGGTCAGTACTTGCAGAGGAACCCCAAAGGAAAACTTGGGAGACTCTGACAAGAAGTGTTGGTGATTCCTTAAGTGGTAGGTTCCTTTTAAGTTGTACTGAAACAGTGTCCTAGTGTGGTGTGGTGCTTCTCACAATGCCATTCTTTTGTATGAGATGTAAAATTTACAGTTGCAAACATTTGTGACCATTAAAGATACAAAGCATTGCTTGCAAAAAGTTGTGGTATTTGCTCTGGAATCCCTGTTTGGCTAGGTCCCTAGATTTCCCCCTGTAGTTTCATAAATATGTGGTATTCACACTTTGCCCTAAACTGTTATGAACAGCTAGTATGGTCTGCTCCCTAATCCACTTTAATCATTTCATTGATGAATATTGTCTGTATATCAATATATAGTTTCTTCAGGAGTAAAGATATTATGTAAATATAAGATCATTTAATTGTACATCAGGGTGACATAGTCCAAAAAGTCACATCTCGCTCCCTTAGAAATCTGGTTATTTCAATAAAACAGATCTATCTAGAGTTAATGGGTGTGCTTTGCCTTTCCATTGACTTGGTTCTGAGCAAGTAGAAATATAGTATTTAGAAGAAAGATGTATTCTGGTTAACAGGCTGTCTGCCAGCCAGAGTTCATGGATTGGCATAATGCTTGTGTAGTTATTTTTCATTATTTGTACAGTATCAGCCAGTCAGTATAGGAAGTGTTCATCCATGACTCATAACTGTACAGAATCCATGTAGAGACAAGGTGGGTGAGGAAATAGCTTTTATTGGACCAGCTTCTGTTGGCGAAGAGACAAGCTTTTGAGCTACACAGAGCTCTTCTTCGGGATCCATGTATTCAGTTTGACTGAGATGATTCTGTTTAGCTCAATTTAGTATAAACACAAAGGAAGAAGAGAAACAATTTAGTAGCATTTTCACTGCATGTAGATCTTGTACAGATTTTAAACACCACCTTCATAAATTTTATCCTCCTTTTTAATTGACAGAGCCATAGCGGAATATAAAGAGTACAGGTGTTAACAGTTTTTTCTATCATAGTTGGAAGAATGTGCATTCTGGAAGCTTGGACTTTCAGTGAGCTGTATTTGAGATGGTTTTCCACTCAGCAGAAGTAGGTTCCTGGAGCATTGCTCTAACTGTGGACATGGAAATCCTGAATGATCGTATTGTCCCATTATTAGATGAAAATCAAAAAATGGTACATGCCCCCCTAGATATACATATTAACAATTATACATGTAAGATGTACTCCACTGTGTAGTAAACCCTGAGATCTTCACTTGAGAAGACACAGTGGTAAGAGAGTATCTAGAGAGCAATTATCAGAGGGGTATTCTGATTCTTGCCTGCATATTTATACCTGCCTCTGGAAATTTCCCTTACATGTGTCTGATGAAGTGGGTATTCCCCCACGAAAGCTTATACTCCAATACATCTGTTAGTCTTAAAGGTGCCACAGGACCCTCGGTTGCTTTTTCTAGAGAGCAATGACTATGATGAAGTGCTAGATGGCATGTTCTCTGACCAGCTAAGGGAACAAGTTCTGTGAAGCTTAGAAGAGGAGAGAATGGTCTGGGTTAATAGCAAAAGGGAGTGGAATTTCATAGGGATGTCTAAAGGAAATGTGACAGGAATTGTGAAGTTTAGTGGGCAAGTGCCATGGAACATTATTCTGGCCACATGCTGTTTGTTACCAAGAAAATGTAGATGCAGATTCTAGAAGCTCTCTTGGGGAAAATGAAATACAAATCACAATAGCGGAATGTCCTGCAGTATGAACATACAAAACTCTGCAACACAAAATTTGGTAGATTGACAATTCATAAGTACACTGTTGAAGTTGACAAGGGGATGGGGTGAGAGGATAGAGAGTGTAGCTTGTTGGGTAGAGTGCGTTTGAGACTTTTGGCATCTGAGAGGATTTGGAAAGTGGTTTGGGATTTTGGTACCCAAGAAGTTGTTAAGGCTTTTGGCGTAGGCCTTGGAGAGGGGAAGGGTATTGAATGCCCAGTGGAAAAACTTCAGCTACAGTAAACAAAGGGCTTATATCAGAAAGTTGTTGAAGATGATTGGATAGGGAATGAGAGTTGGAACCAAATAGGCATGATTCCATTCTCCTAAACTTCCACTAGAGTTTTCTGAGCCACTTCTTTCAAAGGCGGTCTCTTCTTTAAGCAACAGACATTTTAAGTTGTTCGGGAAATTCTGTATTACTTTATCTTGAAGTCTGGTTGTGGGTGAATTGGTGCATAGAAATCAAGATATCCTAAGTTCTTTTGCCACTATAGGAACTGTATCAATAAAGGCATATCAGACAAACACCCTGTAATCAAGGCATTAAGACAAGCTGAGTCTGAATCAGATGGCAGATTTTGAGTCCAGAAGACTGAGAAGTATTCATGATGAGCTGATAACACAGAAAGCGTTGTTGCTGAAAGGATAATATAGCATAACAAAGAGAACTGGAGAAGTTACAAATAAAACAGCGCTATTAGAAGCATTGTAGTTCAGGGCAAGAGATGGGATGGGGACGTAGATGTAGTTTCAGTTGGAGTGAGAAAGAAGTGATGGAATTAAGTGTAGAATTCACAATAGTAGCGGGGAAACAAATGAGGGAAATACCCACAGTTTCAGCCGGATATGAAGATTCCCTAACTACTCTCAGAAGGAGGCATCCATTTTTGTGCCTTTGAGGAAAATGTGTGAGCGGTACATGTTAAAAAGAAGTGTGTACTTCATCTCTCGTCACTATTGTAACTAATGCTCATACTAGAAAATCCACATTCACATTAAAAATATACCTACATTAGATTGAACTAAAATTGAAGGAATATGAACACTCATGCATCAGGTATAAACGAGCCGCTAAATGATGGATTGGGAAGAAGTTTCTCCTATGGGTTAGTTTTTTCCAGAATTGTCCATTATGGGATTTCTTTGTACCCTTTTCTGAAGCATTTGTTAATGGTCAACATCAGGAAAAGGTATTTGATTAGATGTACTACTAGTCTGATCCAGTATGGTAATTCCCTTGTAAAGAACAGAAGGGATTGTATAGTATGTATGCTAAAGAGAAAGCTGTCTTGATAAGATTCAAGATGAATATGATAGCATGGCTCAAGCACGTCCCTCAGCATAAAAATGGGGCTGATGAAGGTTATACAAATATACCTGTATCAATAGCAAACAACTTTGACAAGTAGATAGAAGAATAAGTGAGACCTCTTTCACCTTGAACAATTTGAGGGTTTCTCATAAGAATTTGACTAGCAGTTAGAAAACATAAAACACTCTGACAGGTTGCTGAGTTGGCAGATTAGTATGAGACCCGCAGGTGTTTGAAGGTATGAAGGTGAGGATAATGTAAAGTTTAAGGGGTAGCATGCAAATTATTCCTGAACCAGACCATCTTCAGACAATCACCTGAAGAAGCAAATGCATACTTTAAGGAGAGTTTGTGCTGGTTGCCCAACCCAGAAAAGCCAGGGATGGCGGGTTCTGAGACTAGTACCCATACCCCTGTTGTATGCATTTGAATGAGATAAGTATTACTGTTACCATAGGCAGACTTGGAAACTGAGGCACATAGTCACACTGAATCAGTGGCAGAACCAAGAGTAGATTCCAGTAATCCTGACTCCAGCTTCACTCCTCTAATCATAAGCCAATGCTCCCTCTGTATTTTCAGACATTCATAAACTTTGGAAAAAACTTTGTTTTTGAAATAAACTTCGCTCAGAAGGCACATGTAGTATGATGATCTCAGTGAAAAACATAAAATTTACAAACGCACCCACTTCAGTGCTGGATGCTGACATCCAGGAGTAGGCAACAACAGAGGGACAGCAGCAACCTCAGTCCCTGCCTAAAGAATTGTCGTTGCTAGGTGAGGACATGGCACTGGAACTGGTTGACTGTAAGGATTCCAGAGCCTTCTGTCCCAGGTCGTGGAGACCTGGAGATCAAAACAACAGTAATCCAGGAAAGGTCTCACAAGCTATTTGATTAAACTGAGCTCTACAAGCCCAGCCGGGATCGCTCTCCTGATCAACGAGTGTTTACTTGAACCAGCAAAGGCAGACTCTGGCCACTCTCTCCTCCACAACTAAATTTGTGGAAGAGAGTACTGAGTGCCTTCAAAAGAAGCCGCCCAGGTCCACAAAAGGCAACTTGAAGGGAAAAAAAACCAAGAAACTGGACCTCTTTAGGCACAGGGCATGTTCCTTTACCTCAGCGCAGCTCTGCATTACGAATTACTAGGCCCTGTTTGCAAAATATAACTGTTATCTGGGATGGGAGAGTCATCCCTTTAACGTCCAAAAAATTGTACAGGAAAACAGAAAAGAACTGAATGAGATCATAGGGCCATGGACACGTCCAACACAACTGCGAGGTCAATGGCCAATGCCCATGGCTGTCACCATGAGCAGGTCTTCATGGCTGCTTAACATCAGGCATCCAGAAAGAGGTACAAAGCACCATCACAGATCTGCTCTTTCGGTGGATGGAGTTCTTCAGCAGCAGAACAGATGGACTGCACCATTCACTGAAAGATTCGCAGGTCACGTTAAGATCCCTGGGGATCTATACACTTTACCAAAAGTTATGCAATTACCAGCCTCAGTAGGATGCTATCCTGTTCCCGGAGTAGGTAGCCTGAATACCTGCCAAGGAAAACCCCCCTCAATTCTAGGAGATATGCCTGTCCGTCGTCGTACTCAGTCATTCACCCTGCACCATCACAGAGGCAGCAGGTTTGATGGATGTATCAGGAGCCTCCTTCCCCCTTTTCACTGGGCTTGGTTTGCTATCAGACAAGTGGATGTTTGGACATCTTTCACTCATGGCTACTCTGTTCATGTCTACTCTTTATATTCCTGCACAAACCCCTTCCCTATCCCCTTCAGGGATCCTTCTGATGAGAGCCTGTCACAAAGAGAAGTGGCCTCATCGCTCTGTCTAGGAGCCATAGGAGAGCTCAGAAGTATAAGGGTCTTAAGAGGCTTTTATTCCTGATATTTCCTCATCCCAAAAAAGAAGGGGGGTCTTTGTCCTGTTCCCAGCCTGAGGAGACTGAACAAATGCAGATGCAGCCTTATATTCAGAATGGTAATGCTTGCCTCCATTATTCTATCTCTGCAGGTTCAACACTGGTTCATGGCTCTTGTCTTACAGGATCCATATTTCCACATAGCCGTCCTCCCAGCCCACTGGAAGTACTTCAGATTCGCAGTAGAGCCAAATCACTACCAATATCAGGGGCTGCTATTCAAACTCTCAACGGCACCAGAAGTAGAGATGAGCAAATAATTGATTTTTTTTTTTTTTAATTCTGTTGCCAAACCAAAAAATCCAAAGAACACTTTTTCATTTAGAAACAAAACTGAAGGTCTGTTTTTGCCAAAGCAAAACATTTTTAAAAACTGTGTTCATGTCAAAATGAAATGTTTTGAATATCAAATAGAAACATTTTCTAAACGAAATGTTGAATCAAATAACTTTAAATTTCAGAATGGTTGGTTTTGATTGTTTTGTGGGGTTTTTTGGTTTTTATTGAGCGGGCGGGTGGTTTTTGTGTGGTTATTTTGGTTGGTTTTTTGTTTTTGTTTTGTTTTTTTGCCAAAAGTATTCACTGAAAAAAAAATCACTCCACCCTAACCAAGAGTCTTCACAAAATGCCTAGCAGTGGTGAAGGCATGCCTTTGAAGACAGTGTGTCCACATCTACCCTTACATGGAAGATAGACTGATCAGGGCAGGTCCCAGCAGAAGGCAGCAGTGAGTCTAAAATATGCAGAATCTCTGTTTGCCTGTCTGGGCCTTGTTCAACTATGAAAATATCACCTTTTCTACCATCTTAGAAGATAGGAGCTATGATCGATTTCAGATCAGAGAGCACGAACCTGTCTGGGGACAAGTTCCTGTCACTGCAGTCACTACTACTCAAGATAAAATCAAACTTGTCTATAACAGTACAAACTTGGCTTGGAGTATTAGATGATACATTGATGTGCATGTACATGACACTGCTTGCTAGACTTTATCTATGGCCCCTAAAACTTTGGCCTAGATCAGTCTACTTTCCACTCTGTCACCAGATGGACAGGAAAGTCTTGGTGTCACCTCACATCCTTGCAGAACTGGAATGGTGGTTAGAGATTGTACAAGGAGGCATGAGATTCTCAGCCCTCTCTCTCACAAGGACTTTAATTGTGGATGCGTTAAGGACAGGAGGGGGAGAAATACTTGGATCACCTATAAGCACAAGGGGCCTGGTCCACAGAAGATGACCTGGGACTTCACATAAATGTCTTGGAACTCAGAGCAAAAAGAGTGAGTGGATTCCAAGCACTTACAGCTGACCCTCCCTACATGACATTTCATGGGTACCTCACCCTAAGTTCCCTCCCAAGGTAGTCTGAGTTCAGTTTGAGTTAACCAGTTAACCTGTCTGTCTTCTTCCTGAAGCCCCACACTGTATCAGGAGAGAAGTTACGTTTTATTGGACGTTTCCAGAGCCTTACTTTACATTGACAGTCTGCGGAATTTGATTCTATCTCCCCAGTTGTTTCTGGTTGTAGCCAGCAGTTCAATCTCCAGGCCATCTCATCACAAAGAATATCAAAGTGGATATGATGGCATATCTTGCTGTTACTAGTTGAATGGTGTACATCAAGGTGCACTCTAGCAGACCACAAGTGACATTATCTGCCTGCTTCAGAACCATGTCAATTTCCAAAATATGCCAGGCGGAGATGTGGAGGAACCCACTGACTTTTGTCAAGCATTGTGCATTGGACTTGGATGTCAGGGCAGATGCCAAGTTTGGGAGAGCAATACTTCAGTCTGTTGGATACAGCTAAAACCTTTCATCCCAACAGCCAGAGGAGGTACTGCTTGCCACTCCCCTACAGCGGGGTCCACACTGACATACACTGAAGAATGAACTTACTTTATAGTAACTAGTTCTTGGAGTTGTACTCAGTGTGGATCCCACTACCTACCTTCCATCCCTGCTTTTGGAGTCCTCAGCTACCATGGCAAGGGAACAGAATGAGGTTTGCAGCCGCTCTGCCCTTTATGTTCTTACATGGGAGTATACGGAGGCTCAGGGCATATATGCATTCCTGATGGGCACTGATTGAGGCACATGTACACCTGCTGTGGGATCCACACTAACTGCTGCATCTCAGAGTTCCATGGTTACTATAGGGCAAATAAGAGTTCTTTCTTCTTCCTGTGAGAATCATTCTGTGAAACATAAAAACAAGTTTGTGTTTTTAAAGGAGCAATTCATCGTCTGAAGGTAAGTCTGTTGCTGCAGTTCCCACATCACCATTAGACGATTTCTTAAAGAAAAGGAGATCCTCATCTTCTCCAGAAGAATATGACAGTGATAGTGACCTAATCCATTCACTCCTGAATACTGACAGGCCTTCATTTGTCAGTTTGTAACTAAACAGGAACCCACTTACAATAAAAGAGTATAAAGGGCGAAGTGGTTTTCCCATTCCAGAATTACTAAAAATCCATTCCAAATCGTGCAGTTCAGACTGAAAAAAGTATTTAGAGCTTCTCTAAAGTTATCTCCATGTACAGTGATACAAATCCAGCAAGTTTTCTTTTGTTCCCAACCTGGACAGTGACTCCTTGAGCTAACAGCAGGATTACACCTATTACAAAAAAAACTAACAGTAACTGTGCCCTCTCTTCCAATGCCTTTCAGGCTGGAATAGGAAGAATAATTTTTCTCTGGCATTCATGAAGGAAAATGTTAAAACATGAGACCTGTAAAGTGTCAGAAATCTAACCAGTGAGTAATTTTATAGTCTGTAACACTTTTACTGAGCTGAGTGTTAAAAATGGATTGCAAATATAATACATGGCTCACACTCAAATATCAAGGTACTATTTTGGGCTCAGTTTTTGAAAAAATAAATACATACATTCATTTATAGTAGCTAAATGGCAAAGAAAAGCTGCTTCTACCAAAGAAGAAATTGCAGGGAAGAATGTTTTTTTCTTCTGTATGGAGTGAAAGTATGCCATTGGGATGGGCTGTCTGTGCTACAGAACACCTGCTAGTATTGACATGGTTTAAAATTAATCCTCTCTCTCCATTCATAGAGGAAGTGTTCTGGCATTTCTTTTTTGCCATTGTGCAACCCTGTCCCTCAAAAAGCTCAGTTCTTTCTCTGCATAATGTAATTTCCCCACTTTCAGCAATTGCTGGCAGCATAACAAGATGAACAATTGTGTGCGTGTCAACCATGGAAATGGAGCATCTTACTAGGCTAGTGTATGGTTGTGCTTGTTTCTGTTAACAAAAGAAATTCATGTTTCTGGTTGGCTTTTTTTTTTCTTTTTTCATTTAATGTTATGCAACTGTCAGAGTTGTAGCTTTCTCTCCTCTGTCACCCTTTCAGATTATTTACTTCAAAGTTGATTGTATTGTAGGTTGAGATTCCTCCATCCTAAAATCTTTTAATAAGTACTTGGCACATCTCTAGCACCTTTCTTCTGCGGTTCAGTTTGTAAACAGCTAATTAATTACACCTTTCAACAAACCAGTATGAGAGTAGTAGTTTTTTCTTGTGAATATTTGTCTGTATAAATCCCCACCTTTAGGAGCGTGGGCACTCCTAGGGCAAATCTACACTACCACTTATGTGGATATAACTTACATCAGTCAGCAGTGTGAAAAAGCCACTCCACTGAGCAACACAAGTTACAGCAACCTACGCGCTGTCAACACTAGCACTATGTTTGCAGGAGACGCTCTTCCACCAAAATAGTTTCTGCCTCTCGTGGAGTTGGAGTAATTATGCCAACAAGAGAACCCTCTCTCCTGTTGGCATAAAGTGTCTTCACCAGATATGCTACAGCTGTGCCGATGTAGCACTTCTAGTGTAGACTAGCCCCTAGTGTTGAGTTCAGCTTTTGGGCTCTTGTTTATGCCCTGTCACACAACCTAACATTTTTAGCTTCTGCAAGTTTATGTAAGGAGCTGGTGCCCCAGTTCCCTTCAGCCACCAGTTCTCAGCACCTTTAGTCTCCTTTACTTCTGTGCAACTGATTTTTCCTTCTTAGCTTTGTTTTAGCTGTAGTATTATTTATTAGCAAAGAGGATTCAATTCCAGAAGAGGTTGGTGTGGGGCTAGAGGCTGAATACATCTATTTCAAGAGAAGTGCAACCTTCTCTCTTCATGCAGAGTACGCTGTTGCCACCAAGCACCATTGGTTTCTTTGTGCAAAGCCAATCATACTTACATTGTGGCTGCTTTCCGAGAGGTATCTTATCCACCTTCCTACAGTGGAATTGAGTAGGTCACTTTCATGCATTTTTTCCAACTGAAAGCATGGATCCAAAAATTCCAAGGATTGGACCTAATACCACTTGTAACTGAGTCCAAGGTATTCCTCAGGACTCTCAGATCAGAAGCCTGTCCCTTCTGACAGAGCCTGGGGGAGAGAGACCCCACACACTTCTGGAGGTAGGGTATCCATGAACAAAGGTTCCCCAAAGCCCGCTGAGGTATGTCCATGAGTCAGTCACTTTTTCTTCAGGAACCCTGAAATAATGGCCTGGGTGGGCTTCTGTGGATCAGTTGTCAAGAGGGAGGTCTCCTGTAAAGACACCGAAATCTGGTCTGTCCACCACTCCCTCTCTCTTGAGAACTATGAAAGCATCTACTTTGTCAGTGAGTATTTCCTCCTGTAATTCTTTTATGGGTGATCCTCCTGATTATTCAGATGGGAATGATTAGGATACCCCAAATGACAGTGGTGTCTTGCCCATTGTCTTCCACCCCGAGACACTCTCTTGTTTGCAAGCTACATCCAGCCCTATTTAATTCTCAGATTCACTCTCCAGTTCAGCTCCAGCTGTAGTTGCTTCCTTCTGTCAACTGTCATTTTCAAACAGATTAGGTAGTCACTTAGACACACTAGAAAGTTTTACACGTTGTCTTTTTGTGATTGCTACTGTAAACAGACATACTAATTTATGAATTTTGCATTCCAGTATACCTAGAACTCAAAATGTAAAAGAACAAAGTACAGTATTAGATATATTCAGCAGATCTTTGTCCAGTATTATTTTATTAGAGGACATGTCCTGAATATCTAGAACACCAACATAGTTACCATTTGGGGTAACTCTTCTGCTGATTTTGGGATTGAATTACATGATTTGATAGAAATAAAACGTTAAAACATTCACTCATCTATTTTCCTTTCTTTCTTTTCTTTTAATCTCTATCGCTGCTATGAGCTGAAAACACCTTGAATGTGTTAACAGCACCAAGTTGTTTTCATACTTGCATTAGATACACACGAGAGAGCAGAGTAAATACATTGAATGCCAAATAAATCACTCTACCAGTTACACAATTGTGTCGAAGCCTGTATAATTGAAGGGTCAGGCTTTTACCTCCTTTAAGTAAACCGATTCCCTCACACACACACTTCCTCTGTCTTAGCATTCAAGAACTATGGCCTATTTCTGAGAATACAGCTTCTTAGAAAGCAAGTAAGCCAAACTTCTCTGACCCTCTGTACCTTGCCACAATGGATTTGTTAGCAAACCACAGATGTTTCACAGAGAAGATGGAAAGATCTGGAAAATCAACATGATCACAGATCTTTTTGGATATTTAACTGCAGAAATCCTTCAGACAAGTCCTAATTCCTTGTGGTTTACATACACACTTTATATTATCCAGGCTTTTCATGTGAAAGAGTATCAGGAAGTATCTGTCTCTGCATTTGTATGCAAACTTACTGTCTTCAGTACTGCCAAGGCTATCTAGGATTTGAGGCAAAAGGTCCCTAGTATATAGCATGGAAGTTCTAGTATTCCAAATGAATATTAATATTTTCAGAGAAATATTGCTGCATTCCAATCAGACACCAATTTCATCTAGGATGTGTTAACCTGAATTTGAAAGAGAGTTTGGAATATAATCTAAAACTACAAATGGTTCTTTGGAAATGGAGGAGGAAGCTAAATCAAAGGTCTCTGAGTTGATCTATTCTATATAGGTTCTTCACCATAGTTTCTGAGAGCCTTCCAATAGTGCATTAAGTGACATGACTAACAGCTATCACATTTATCTTATCTCCAAAGGGGGTAAAGTATGTGCAGTGGCGTGTCTTGTTCTTGTCGGGGGGTTTTGTTTGTTTTGTTTTTAATGTACATGTTGCTATGCATGCATGCATTAGAGAAGGCAAGATCAAAGAACTGCACCTTGCACTTGAAGTGGAAGATGTTGAGGTTTGTGATGGTCTTTAGCTCCTGGGGGAGTTCATTCCACAGTCTTGTACAGGCCACTGAGATAAAGTTCTGTGTCCCACATAGCTAGAGTGTGGTGAAGGATAAGTAGAGCTGTATGTCACCTGCATGTTTCTGGCTCTTGAGTCCATGTCCTCTGATCAATTCACCTAGTGGTTGTATGTAGACATTGAAAAGGACTGGAGAGAAAATTGATCCTTTTAGGACTTCATAAACGAGGGGTCTACTGATGGAGTTGCATTTTCCCATAATTACTTGTTAGGTATGTCCCTCCATAAAGAACTCAGTCCATTTTAGCACATAACCCTGGATGCCTGCCACCTCTCTCAGGCAAAACAACAATATCTTGTAATTGACCATGTCTAATGATGCAGAGAGGTCAAGGAGGGTAAGAAAGGATGTCTGCTCTCTTTCCATTGACAGGAGGAGATCATTCATCAGTGCCACTAAAGCAGTTTCAGTTCCATGTGCTGGCCTGAATCCAGATTATACCAAGTTAATAAGTTTCCTTCAATAAGATGAGCTTGTGATTGGCCTTTGACTAGCTTCTCTGTGAGCTTGCTTAGCTATGGGAGGCTTGATACTGGGAGATAATTGGCTAGAACCAACGTGTCCAGGGTGTTTTTCTTTGGCATTGCTCAGACTACTGCATGTATCAAGGAGAAAGGGAAGAGTCCTTCCTTGAATGAGGTATTGATTATTTTGGTCTGGTCTGGTACCAGTTGCTCATGACTCTTTCACAGGCCAGGAAAGGCATAGATCCGATTCACAAGTCTTGTGTCAAGACTTTAAGTGTCTAAAACTTCCTTGAATGAAATTACTGAACTCTGGGGATGCAGGTGGACTGGTGGTTGGTGAGTAGACCGTGCTTATCATTCCCAAATACTTTACAGACTATTGCTCTTTTTTATATATATATTGAGATATACCTATCTCACAGAGCTGGAAGGGACCTCGAAAGGTCATCGAGTCCAGCCCCCTGCCTTCACTAGCAGGACCAAGTACTGATTTTTGCCCCCGATCCCTAAGTGGCCTCCTCAAGGATTGAACTCACAACCCTGGGTTTAGCAGGCCAATGCTCAAACCACTGAGCTATCCCTCCCCCCAAACTCAAACAATGTTTAGGCATCATTTCATCACGGAAATGCAGCAGCTGTCTTAAAAGCACTTAATAGCCCTGTTAGGACAGGAAGTAAAGGATTCTGTGTCCCAGTGTTTCCCAAAGTACAGTGGGTGACTTGGTGTGGGTGTGTGTGAGAGAGAGAGATGAAGAACTAACTAGAGAGTATGGATAGATCCCTTAGTTGATCTCCAGAGTGTCAGCTCTTATTTAAAAAAAGTCTAACTATTATGGTTGCAAAGAAAACCTTGAAAATATGACTCAGAATATAACCAATACAGCTATATCCACCTCAGTCTGCAGAGAGCTTGAAACAATAGCTCTGAGGTGGGAACTGCTCCATTCATTTCAATAGGTGCTATCTCAGGATGCTAGTGATACTTAAATGTCGACATTGTTAACCATTTCACTGTTCATAGCATGTAAGAAACGAGAAAGATCTGGGGGGGGTGACACGACATGGATGACATATAAATTCAGATGGGTAGGCTTCTAACAACACATGGCAGGGTTGCAAAGGTTTGGTGGAGGAATACAGTTGGTTTTCATTTCCCAAATGGGAGCTCAGCTTCTAAAGGTAACATGGCTCTATCTTACTGAAACTTCAGGGGAATTCCAGTAGGCACAATGAAAATGCAAATCTGTAATTCAGCCCATCTCTAACAGTTGAATCTATCTTTAAAACACCGAGGATGAGTAGACTACTTTTGGTTCCAAACTAAATAGCTAAGGGCTAGTACGCTTAACTTCAATCTCCCCTCCCTCAACACTTGACCAGGCAACCTACCTGCCTCTCATGTCTAAATTGTCCACACCATTGCTTCCAGTACTTACCAACAGGTGTTCTGTAGAGGTTTCCCAGTCAAATTGTTATAATTAATCATATTTTGAGATCTAGCAGAATTAAAACCTATTGTAGTGTTTATGCGGATCTTTAAGAGTTTGTGCTTAGTGTCGTTTATTCTGAGAAGCTTTGGTGTTTGGCGCCACTTCTTGGATTCAGCGGATTTGCAAAATTAATTTTTTTAACCTTTTTTTGAGAAAAGCCCATTACAGTGAAAAGTGCTTTTGTGAAAAAATAAATAGCTATCCTTTAAGCAAGTAGTTTTACACTGGGGAAACTTTTAAACGTATTAGACTTGGGGAATGAGGGGCTATCATTGTGTAATGCAACTAGAGCTAGCTAGGAAAGTAAATTTCACTTCCGTGAAAATTTTTGAGGTTTTTTTTTTGTAATTTTTGTTTGTTTTTTAAAGTAGGGAGCAGGGAGAGTTGTTGTCCTGATCAGGATATAATGTCAAAACCTTGACAGTTTTTGCAGAAGTGAAATTCTACTGTACGTTGGGAACCGTGGCTGCAAGGCAGCCTGCCAGGCGAGCTGTGGAGGAGCTTGGGAGCCAGGGCTCTTGGGCTTTCAGGCTCTCAACAACTAGGCAGGCTGCAGTGGAGCCTGGCTCCGATGCTCCTGGCAGGTGGGCTGCGGGGGAGACAAGCTGACAAGAAACTTGCCGGGTTTCATTCAAAAGATGAGTTGAAATCGATACGTTCCTGCAAAACGTTTCACTTTCAGTGAATTGGTGTTTTCTGATGGAAAGGCGTTCTGTCAGAAAATTTCCAGCCAGCTCTAAGTGTGGTCTTTCACTCATAAGTTGCTGGTTCAAATCAAGCCTTAGGCTGTTAGCAACCCCACCCTTAAAGATTTTTACCAGCTTCTGGTTGACGTCCATTGACAGGCGATGGTGTAATGCAAGCTTGCACTGCTGCACCCTGGATTGTGATTTTTATATGGTTAAATAGAGAATTTCACTTGCCAAAGCAGTCAGTCCCACATCTTACACAACTATTAAATTCACACTCAAAATTAGAAAATAAATCAAAACATGAGATTTAAAAAAAAAAAAAAAAAAACGTTCACTTTTCATAAATTTTGGCCACCGTCTTTAATTACTTGAGATGCATTTAACCCATGCCTTTTTCTTTCCCAAGCCTCTTTGCACTTTCTGCTTATTTAAAAAAATTCTATTGATGTAAAATAATACAAACCTTCATGAATACAACTGACAATATTCAGCAGGAGGTTTTTCATAACATCTAGACATGTTCCTGCTTATCCTTGAATTGAAATCCTAGTGATGAATTGGCAACATGACATGAATTTCCATGGCAAAAGATTTGTCACAAGTCTGTAACATGACTGTGAGGTTGTCTGTCAGAAGAGGTGCCTGAGTTTCAGGCTTCCTCTCCCACAGTGCTTTCTGTAATAGCAGAACCCAGAGGAACTGAATTTAAACAAAAAGCAGTGGACTTCCAAATTTGCTGAGGAGTTTTTTGTCCCTCTTAAAGGATTTGAATTTTTTTCTGAGATTAATGTTAATTGAACAAAAACTACTAATGTACTCATAGATATGTAAAACTCACCAAATCATCTCATAAATACAATCACATATTTCTCTATGGAAATGTATATACAGATAACATCACACTGATTGTGTTTTTGTTGTTGTTATATAAACACAGATCCTTTTATATTTGAATTCCTAGAATAAATGTCTAAACTACAGGTACGTGAATTGAATGCCTGTACGTTAGGTGTAGTTAAGTTAACACTCTGTCTGCATTTAGATATGAAAAAAATCAATCTCCATCTAATAAAATCTGTTCTGCCTCTCTCAGCAATGCTTGTCTGATCTTTTAAGTTCATTAGAGAGCTCTCACTCATGACTATTAAAATGCATTCGGGTGTGCTATTGTTCATTACCTTAATCAGGGTGTAAGACTGCAAGCTACAGCCTATTACATTAAAGATGTTCATCAAATAATTTTTTATAAAATTCCTAATCTGGAGGAATTCTGCTCTGTTCTCCTTTGAAGCATCACTGAATTTGAGAGAGATGCCTGAATTTTATGAAAGACCTTCATCAGTTAAGTAAATTTGCAGAATTTGAACTGTCCAGTCTGTTGTGCCCCAAGTCTCAATGCATTGCAAAAACTGCTTGGTACCAGTGACTAGTTATGTTTTGCCAGACACTTTATGCCTACTCTCTCTACCATACTGCACATTACAAAAAATGACATTCCTTATTGTAAGTTTGATCATTTTACAAAAAATGACATTCCTTATTGTAAGTTTGATCATATTGTCAAGCAAGTTTTATTAGGACCTTTATCACTTTGTAGATCGGAAGTATATGTAAACAATTTCTTTTTCCCCTTTCTAGGTCCTGGGAACGCCTACAAGGGAACAAATTAGAGAAATGAATCCAAACTACACTGAATTCAAATTCCCTCAGATTAAGGCACATCCATGGACTAAGGTGAGGCTGTCTGAGTTGGATAATGATGATGTGTGGGATAAATGTAACATTGCAGAGTTTAAGTCCAGACCTTGATTTCTGTGCTTGGTTGCTTTCAAACTAACCTGGGACCCTGTAGTTGAATCAGAACCCAATAACTGTTTATGTAGAGAAGGAGGAGGAATGTACCTAGGCTCTGCATTGAATTGTCCATGGCTCTGTTTTTTTGTGATTTGCCCATAGATATTTTCCAGGCTGGGTATGTATTTGTAACCCATTACAATGCACTTATATTCCATCATAGCTCAATTCTTGACCTGTGCAAAGAATCTCCTATAAATAAATACATTCTTTAGAGGTGGGTTATGCACTTTTATGATACAAATAAATCATCTCTGAATATAGGCGTGAGACCCACAGTGCAAATCAGTCCTGTTTCCCATCTCATAAACATAGTGAAGATCATTAGATTTGGAACCCCAGTAATATGCACTAGTTATTTTTTCTTGTATTACTTTTAAAAGATTTTTTTGTTTAGTTAAGTTTTTCAGAGGAAGGGAATACTGCTACAAAATTTCTCAACAGCAAGTTAGGAAACCCAGCAACACAAATATGATGGCTTTCAAATGCTGAGGAATGAAATGCATATATTCCCTCAGTCCTGCCAGTGACTAGTTCAAAATCATTTCGGACCAAACCTTTCACAGTCCTAGAGGCCTCGAGCAGATGATGTAACCTACTTCAGGTTCTTTGAGATTGTGGGCTATGCACATTACTGGAAGTCAAATCAATATTTTGGTGATTTCTTCTCAGATGTTCTAAATACATGCTTCCTCTTCCCAACAATCCCTGGGTTGCGTTTCCAGATCTTAGTTCTTTATTGCATGTTGGTTCCAAGACTGAGTGATTTATAATACTCAGAGGCTGTTAAATCAGCAAACCTGTTTATATTATGTGTTAATAGAAAAATTTCTGTGATAAGTAAAATTTATGAAACTCCATGAATATTAGCCTTACTTTCATTATTTCAAAATAAATCATGGAAAAAGCTACAAAAATTAGCCTAAGACATTAAAACAGTGAAGTTGTAGTGGAAAGTGGTTCCAGTGTTGCATCTGGATGACTTGGTGTTGAGGGTGGGTTTTAACTGAATGCAGTATGTAATGGAGCCATAGCCTGTCCTGGTGCCATCTGATCATGAGTTTGTTCTTTCCTTGCCATTTAAAGTCTCAAGTAGCAAAAAGACCAGTCTAGAATGACCTTTCTAACAATCCTCTTTCCCTACTCTTTTAAAAACTCTCTTCCTCCAACATTTTGCCGTTCAGCCATGAAAGTTTTCTGCTAAGTGCATGGAGGACAATATCCACAACTGGATGTTTCCCAGCTATTCTTGTGCCATCTCCGATGGGATGGGGGGGAAACAGTGCTGCCTGTCCTGCCCTTCAAATTTCCCACCCGATATTTATCTTCATTTTCTTTTAAACTAGAGTTGCAGAAACATTAATTTGTTAAACTGCAATTGTTCTTATTGAGCAGAGGGAAGGAAGGAATGAAAATTAAAAGCATTTGCTGAAATTTTGGTTAGAATGACATATGTGTGTGCACTGACAACCATTACAGGTTGTCAGCAGAGTTTGATCTCCAGAACCTTCACCATCAAATACAAACATCTGTTACTTGAGCTAATGGAGTAACTTGTTAGCTGGCAGCATTAATAAGTTCTGTTCTTGTCTGTGCGGGCTAGCCCTGGCAGGGACATGACATACACTTTACTTTACCCCATCTCCATACTAATGAAGGCGGCTAGGGAGTTATGATGTAGAGCTCCATTATCTGCATTTTGTTTCTGAGCCATACCTTGGCCACTCCAGACACACATGGATATGCTATTTAATCCCCCATAGCCATAGTATTGTTTCTGTTCACTAAGGGCTGGTAGGTCAAAAAGAGAGCAGCTGCTGCTACTTTTGGTATCTAGTAGATCATCTGCTTTCTCAAGTATTAGAGCAACTGCTTTCATACCTGAGAGTCCTGAGTTCAGGTCTCAGCAGGAATATATTCCTCATATTGGCATCCAGTTTTAAGCATAAAGCAGGATCCTGAGCTTAAGTTTTATTGCTCTGTACACCGAGTTAGAGCTCACATTACCTGACACCGTGTAGAATGGTCAATACCAATACAGTGATGATGTCCATGTACAGAACTATGGCTAATGACATATAATATGAAGGATTGTTCATGTGTTCATATTACAGTAGTGGTGTGTGATTCCAGTACAAACTCAGTTAGTTTGAGAACAAATCTGAGTGACACCAGATTTGGCACTTCTAGCCTTCTTATTGTTTAACAGCCTGAAACCTAGTAAGTGTATGTATGTCTAACTCTCCAACATTACTCTGTATAGCAGGGGTAGGCAACCTATGGCACACGAGCTGATTTTCAGTGTCACTCACACTGCCTGGGTCCTGGCCACTGGTCAGGGGGTCTCTGCATTTTAATTTAATTTTAAATGAAGTTTCTTAAACATTTTAAAAACCATATTTACTTTACATACAACAATAGTTTAGTTATATATTATAGACTTATAGAAAGAGATCTTCTAAAAATGTTAAAATGTATTACTGGCACGCGAAACCTTAAGTTAGAGTGAATAAATGAAGACTCGGCACACCACTTCTGAAAGGTTGCCGACCCCTGCTGTATAGGCTCAGATAGATGGATAAGTTCCCACTTGCTAGGAGATGGCGACAGAAGACAATTGAACCTTCTGCTGCAACGGGAGCAGATAAGCCTAAATTTGCTTCTCAAGAAGAGAAATGCTAAATTTGCCTCTCAAGAAGAGGAATGTTCTTCTCTAATATTTATACCACAATCTTAATACTTTTTTGTTCTTGCATATGTCCATTACACTAGGTATGTATGCATCTTGTGCACCAGTGCTGCAGAGTTTTCCCTAGCGGCACCCGCAGGGGCTGCCACACCTGCACCCTGCTTTTCCTTGTGCTGCAAGTTGAGGGCATAAATGGGTGGAGTCACCCCTCACCTCTTGTTGGTCCTGCTTTGAGTAGGGGGTTGGACTAGATGACCTCCTGAGGTCTCTTCCAACCCTAATCTTCTATGATTCTATGATCTTTCAGTTCCTTCTTACCTTCAGCAGTTGGAGCGTGCTGTCAGGTCATTCCTCTTGCAAATGTGCTGTCTTAGTTGGATGACATTATACTGTTGTTGTGGCTGTCAGTAGTCGGTGAACTCCAGGCTTCACCTGATACCAGCGGAGCCTACACCAAGATCCCTGGCTTCAAATCCTGCCCTGGATGTCACAAGCTGATGCCCATGAGAGACCCTCACTCTCACGGCTTGAAGTGCTTGGGTGAGGGTCACATTAGGGACAGGTGTTTGATTTGCTGGAGCTTCAAGACTGAGATCAGCTGCTTCCTTGGCACAGACAGCAGAGCCATCAACCGCATTGACAGCAAAACAAAGGCCCATTTCCGTGTCAGTCACCCAAGAGGCCTACACAGCTGTGAAGGATCTACCGAGCTTCTCAGTATGACCCTCGCTGGTCATTCAGCTCCATGGTACCTTGCTGGGGCCATTGCACATGGTGCATTTGTTGGCTTCCATGTAGTGGTCTGCTACAGCGCCAACTACACCAGGTCTTGTGCTGCTTCCCTTGGTCCCAGTGCCAGCTCCGAGACCAGCAGTAGCTACTTTGGCTCAGCACACAGTTCTGATAACCAGTAAGCCCCAGATGTTGCTGCCAGTATTGCAGGCCCATTGTCGATCGTGGTCCTGATCTCCGATTACTCTACCCAGTACTGCTTCACACTGGCCTTTGGAGTACTCATGCTTCTCCTCAAGAGTCTGGTGGGTTCCTACATCTCTGACTTCTGGGAATCTGGGGCATCCTCCAGGGATTGTTCCCATTCTTGGAGTTATCTTGAGTAGGTCAAAAGAATGGGAGTGCCAGGTCTAGGCACAAGTCAATGGCCCTAGTGGGTACCATGGGATATGTTTCCAGTGTCTAGATTGTTATCTCTGCTGCATCACAGAAGTCAGTCACTGAGAAGATAAGTTTCACTGCCTAGTACTGGCAGACCATCCAAAGTCTGTACTGGGCAAGCACTACACTACAGAAATATATCCCCAAAAGGGAGAAGTTTCTCCACCCAGGCCACTCAATGTTGGTACCAAGATCCCATGGGGCACTGAGGATCAGAACCACCCATTACTTGCTTCAGGCAGGTCTTCTACATTGGCAATTCAAGACCAGCCTCAGTAAGGTCCAAAAGAACCTGCCTCTTCTGAACACCTCGTCCGCCTCACCAGGCGAGACCCGGGTACTGGAGACATCTTCTCTAGTATCAGATGATGTTAAGTTCTACCAAGAATTCTCGAAAAGGATTGCTGTGTCCCTGGGAATATAAATAGAGCTTTCAGAGAAAAATCCCACAAACTAGATATTTTATACCTGGCTGTAGCAGGGGAAATTGCTCTCCTTATAATTGAGGCAGTTATGCAGCCTATACAAACTTTATGGCAAACCCCCTCATCCCTCAAACAGTTTTATCCACACCCCTCAGTAGGCTCCCTGATAGTGGCAGGAGTAAATGTGAGACACTGCCAAGCTAGAGCAAAAGCAACTCCTAAAGAAAAGGATACAAAGGAATTGGGAATTTTTAGTAGAAATGTGGGTTAGTCAACTGTGAGGTTACAGCTATGTATAGCAAACCATCAGACCCTTTTTGCCTATTATGATTATTCAAATTGGGATGCTACGTCCAAATTCCTCAGTTAGCTGCCCAAGGACACGAGGGGCAAGTTTAAGTCTTTCCTGATGGAAGGTCGACTGATCGCAAGGTCCACTCTGCAGGCCTCCCTGGATGCGGCAGATTCAGCTCAGCTGCCAGAGTCATGGCAACGGCAGTAACCATGTACCCGTCGTCAGGGATTCCTGTAGAAGTACAACCCGTCCATCTCGAGCACATTTTCTCTTCCCTGTGATGAGGACCTGCTCTATGCTTATCCTCCAGTGCCATTGGCTCCCAAAATAATTCTCTAGCTGAAGCAAGAGTGTGGCAAAATTATACTCATTGTGCCAGCCTGGGCAAGGTAGGCATGGTACTTGGACCTGTACAAGTTGTCCATCAAGGAGCCTTAATCCTCCCCTGCCCCCTGTCAACCTCCACCTTTAGTCAAGGACCTGATATCCCCGCATCATGAGCAGGTGTTGCACTGGAACTCTGTCACTACACCTCATGGCCTGGTTCTCCAGGTAGCTAAACCCAGAAGAGGCACACTGTTTGGAAATAAAGCATAATGTCTTACTTAATAGAAGAAGATCATCCACCAGAGCTACTTACCTCAGTAAGTGGAAGGGTTTCTCTTCCTGGGTGGCTAGTGACAATGTGTGTCCTACACAATCAATGATTCAAAAGATTTAGGACTGTTGCACCTAAAAGAGTCAGGTTTGGATGTCAGCTCCGTCAAAGTGCACCTTGCTGCAATATCAGCGTTTCGTGCCCAGGTAGGACTGTATTATGTAAGGGTATGTCTACACTGGCAGAGTTACGGTGCTGGCAGTTACAGTGCCTCTCAGAGAGCGCTGAAGGGAAGCCGCTTGTTGTGTGTTCCCACTGTCAGCTGCCTGCACAATAGCGTGTTCGCACTTCCGGCACTTGCAGCGGTATTCGGAGCAGTGCACTCTGGGCAGCTATCCCACAAAACATCTCTTCTTCTTCTGCCGCTAAGAGTTGTGGGAAGGCAGAGGGGGTCGTGGGGTATCCTGGGTCCTGTCCCAATGACCCGTAATGCATTGCTTCGCATTCCAGCAGTCCCTGTGCTTCCGTCTACATTTGGCGCCATCTTTCAACAGTTTGTGTACTGTGCGCTATGCCTCTTCAGTCTGCAGGAATGAATCACGCACTGGTGACTGGTATGCTGCTAGCTCTGCCTAACATGTCATGCGTGGCAATGGAGCTATTCCTTAAACTACAAAGGCAAGAGGAATGCGACATTGATCTCACCATGCGTAGTAGCTATGACACGAGATCACTTCTGTGAACGCCACAAGCACTGACCACAGTGGAACGCCGCATTTGGGCTCAGAAAACAAGCACTGACTGGTGGGATTGTATCGTCATGCACATTTGGGATGACGAGCAGTGGCTGGAGAACTTTCAGATGAGGAAAGCCACATTCATGGGACTGTGTGATGAGCTCCCCTCAGCCCTGCAGCACAAGGACATGAGAATGAGAGCTGCCCTGCTGCTGGAGAAGCGCATGGCTATTGCACTGTGGAAGCTGGCTACTCCAGACTGCTACCGATCCGTTGCTAACCAGTTCAGGGTGGGAAAGTCAACCGTTGGACTCATGTTGATGGAACTCTGCAGGGCCATTAATTGCATCCTGCTCCGAAAGACTGAGACTCTTGGCAACCTGCCTGACATTGTGGATGGCTTTGCACAAATGGGCTTCCCTAACTGCGGAGGGGCGATGGATGGCACACACATTCCAATTCTGGCACCAGACCATCTAGCCACCAAGTACATTAATCGGAAGAGGTATTTCTCAATGGTTCTCCAGGCACTTGTGGATCACCGTGAGCGTTTCACGGACATTAACCCAGGCTGGTCCGGAAAGGCGCATGACGCACACATCTTTCGGAACACTGGCCTGTTCAGAAAGCTGCAAACAGGGACTTTCTTCCCGGACAGAAGATCACAGTAGGGGAAGTTGAAATGCCCATTGTGACCTGAGAGACCCTGCCTATCCCTTAATGCCATGGCTTATGAGCCATACACGGGGCACCTTGACAGCAGCAAGGAGCGGTTCAACAATAGGTTGAGCAAGTACAGAATGACTGTTGAGTGTGCTTTTGGCCGTTTAAAGGCCCGCTAGCGCTGCCTATATGGGGAGGCTGGACCTGGCCGATGACAATATTCCTATGCTTATAGCCGCGTGCTGTACACCTCATAATATTTGTGAAGGGAAGGGTTAAAACTTCACTCAGGGCTAGACTGCTGAGGCTCAGCGCCTGGAGGCTGATTTTGAAGAGCCAGAAACAAGGGCTATTAAAGGGGCTCAGCATGGGGCCATAAGGATCAGGGATGCCTTGAGGCAGCAATTTGAAACTGAAAGCCACTAATATTTGTTGCTATGCTCGGGAGTGCAGTGCTTGTAATGCTAGGAGGTGATTGTGATTGGTAGAGATGATGCACTATGAAGGTTTAAGAAAATTGCCTGTTGCTTTGCAGGGCTCTGTTTGCTTTCAATTAATAGAATAAATATTGCTTTCACACCAACACAATTCTTTTATTAAAAGACAACAATGGGAGGAAAGAGACGAACAAAAAAACACATCAGCACTGAGAGGGATGGGAGAAGGGAGGGTCCCTGCAGTAGGTGGGGTCCTAGGATGGTTAAAGATTTGTGTATGTCCAGGTATCATATCCAACCTTCTCCTTTGGAGTGCAGCGGGTACTGTACTTCAGCAGGGCTAAACTGCAGAGGGACGAGTGTTGAGTGCAGTGGGTGTTGGGAGTCCGCAGTGCTGGACTGTGAGGAGGGAGTAGAATGCCATGGATATAGACTGGAGCCAGAAGGTTGATGAGAATGTGTTGGCGGTGTCTGGGGGGACGCATGGGAAAGAATTTTGCGACAGGAGCTGCAGGGAAGGGCAGGCGCAGATCTGCTCGGTTTGCAGTGCTAGTATCACCTGGAGCCTGTTCGCTTGGTGCTCCATAACGTTTAAGAGCCACTCTGTGGCTTCGTTCTGGTGTGCCGCATTCTCCTTTCAGCCCCTCTTCTCACTGTCCCACCACTCCTTCAATTCTTGTTTTTCGGCCTCAGAGTGCATCATGGCCTCATGCAGAAAGTCCTCCTTAGTTCTTCGTGGCTGCTTTCTAATTCTGCGCAGCCGTTCAGCCGGCAATAACAAAGAGGGAGGCTGGGCTCCGAAGATCATATCTGTGAAATGCAACATTTTTACAGGAGCAGTATTGTTTGCAACACACAGACCGCTGATTTAGTGATTTAAAACACAGCCACTATTCACATAACTGTCACTAACTGGCTGACCCCAGGCAAGGGGGTGGTTTTTTTACAGAGCTGCAATTGCGCAGTTTCTGCGCATGAAGTGGCTTGGCAGTGTGTACATCTTGGGAGTTACAACGCAGAAAGCTGCTTTTCTGCGCAGAAACTTGCCAGTGTAGACAAGCCTTACCTTCTGTCAGGTTCCTTAAAGGCCTAGGAAGATTGTTCCTATCTGAGACCCTACTCCACTATTAGTTCTTATGGGTTCCCCAGTGTGAACCATTAGCCTACTGCTCATTTTTACTCCTCTCAGCAAAGGTGGCCTTTCTGATAGCCATCACCTGTGTGAGGAGAGATGGGGAGCTACATGCCCCGGTGACAGATCCTCTATATGCCGTCTTCTATAAGAACAAGGTACAGCTTAGGCCACATCCTAAATTTCTTTCCAAAATAGTATCTGATTTCCACCTCAACTAATCCGTATATTTACTCTGAGTACTGGCTTTTTATCTGGATAGAGCCTAGCCCGTTGGGTCTCTTTGGAGGATGAATGAGCAGGCGTCACAACAATGCAATGACTTTCCAAGTGGATCACGAGCTGTATTGTTATGTGCTACAAGATCAAGGACATACCTCCTGAAAATCTCTTTGCAGTCAACCAGAGCACACTCAATCTCTACGGCATTTGTGGGGAACGTCTCCATCGTGGACATCTGCAGAGTAGAAACATGGGTCTTCAGTCTACACTTCTGCAAGATGTTCTGCAATTACTGCCACATCAAGGAAAGAAGTGAAGCAGGGAAAGCAGTTCTGCAATCCCTCTTCTGATGAGACTTCTAGCCCCACCTCCATGGGAAACTGCTTGTGAATCACCTAGTGTAATGGACAAACTGAATCACTCCAAGGGGGGGGGGGGGGAAAAAACAGTTGCTCATCTCTTGTAACTGTTGTTCTTTGAAATGTGTTGCATATGTCCATTATAAGATCCACCCTCCTTTCCCACTGAATCAGTCTATCATCTCAAAGCCTGATATGAAGGAACTGAAGGAGGGGTCGGTCAGCTCTGCCCCTTTTTATCCTTGGCTGGTAGCACAAGGGACATTGCACAGGCCTGGGTGACACAAGGAAAGACTCTGGCACCAGGGCAGAAAACACCTGCACACACCTAGCACAATGGACATGTGCAACACATCTCAAAGAACAACAGTTACGAGACGTGAGTAACCATTTTTTATGGTGTCAAGTATCAGGGGGTAGCCGTGTTAGTCTGTATCTACAAAAACAACAAGGAGTCTGGTGGCACCTTAAAGACTAACAGATTTATTTGGGCATAAGCTTTCGTGAGTAAAAGCCTCACTTCTTCGGATGCATCCGAAGATGTGAGGTTTTTACTCACGAAAGCTTATGCCCAAATAAATCTGTTAGTCTTTAAGGTGCCACCAGACTCCTTGTCATTTTTTATGGGGAGCCAGAGATTTTCAATTCCTTCCCCCTTTGCCTGTTTCATAATGCAGGAATTTTTAACAGAGGGACTTAGACATCCACTTTAACACCATTGGCTTATTTTCAGAAGAATGTGCAACAGTCTATATTCAAGAAAATGCCTCCTGCTGCTTATCTATCTAATTCTGCAAGGTCAGTTCAGTACTGTGTTTCAACCACAACCACTCTGGATTCCTTGAGCCTCCTCCCATATGTGACTGATCACGTTTGAACTTGTTTCTTTTGCACTCATTAAGCTTCATCTGTACAATTGTGTGACTCAGAAGCCAAAAAGGGTGAGATCAAATCTAAGCCTTTCCAAAACAGGGCTTCTCAAGCCTAAATTTTGGGGTTAGGTTTTCCATAAATTATGGGGGGCAAGGAGGGAGGGGGTATGAAAGCATGCCTATTCAATTGTCATTACTTATCATAGCCCCTTTACAAGTGGCCTTGACCCTGGTCTTACTCAAATACTGCATTCTGAGCTCTTGGGGACTCAATCCTTTGCCCCTTTGAAGAGGCCACAGCATTCTCAGTACCCTGCTGCTGTTTCTAGGATTCAATGCCTTTCTTCAGCCCACACTCTTCAGTTGTCTGAGAGGAACGGGATCTGTCTAACTGTAATTCTATGGCTACAATGTAATTTATGGCTTTTCTACATGGGAAAAACTAATGGCATTACTATACCAGTATAATTACACCTCTGTAGTTATGACATAAGCTAAACCAAAGAAAGACCACTGTTACTCCAAATAGGAATGTCCACACAGGAAGCTATACTGGTATAACTAGAGTGGTATAATTATAACAGTGTAGTAATGCTGGGAAATGTCTCCAGGTAGACAAACCCTTAGGCTGTTCAGGAAAAAAAAAAAAAAAAATCTTCCCTCCTACAAAAACTTTCTGTCTGAAGCTGGAGGACTTATCTTGTCTATTTTCAGAATGTCTCCAGTCATATTTCCCAATACAGCCCTCTATAACAAAATTAGTATGGATAGAATCATCTACTTTTACTTACATTGATTTAATTTGAAGAACTTATCTTTGGCTCTGTCTACTTTTACAGCAATTAAATGTCAAGTTACCAAAATGCACACTTAGCTGCCTATGAAGAACCAAAATAATTCTCACCTACAAAACTAACCTTGCATCAGACCACCCTCTACCCTTCAGCCCAAGCTTTTCCAATAGCGCGGGGGGCTTTACAATGTGCCCAGAAAATCAGCAAGTCTGGGCTTTGATGGACTAAGGAGGGTTTCATGTTCCTAGATTGTGAACATCCAGCAACAAATGACAGAAGAAACTACTTCATGTGCTTTTCCAAAGGCCAGTGATTAATTCTTTCTTTTTGTAACAGCTGCCTTGAATATCACAAAAAGAACTATGAAGACAACTTTGGAATGAGATGTAGTCCCCAGTGAAACAATGGCAGAAAGAAAAGTGACAGTCCTATAGAGTTCATGTATGTCCCTCCGGGCAATGATACATGCTATGTATTCTTTTTGCATAATTCAGTTTTTCTTTGAGTGCTTGCTCATATAGATTTCAATTAGGTATGTGCGCGCACAGTTTGCTGGAAGGTTTTTCCCCTAGCAGCACCTGTCGGGTCGGCTCTGGAGTCGCGCTTTCATGGCGCCGCGTATATGGCCCTTCCGACTCACCACCTCTCTAGTTCCTTCTTAACCGTCAATGGCGGTCGTCAGAGCGTTTCCTGTCTCATCTTCAACAAGTGATCCTCTAGCGTATTTTCTGTAAATAGTTAAAGATAGTTTTTAAAAATTGTTGTAGTTGGACTTCTGGACTTGCGGTCCCCCGCTTCCCCATCCCTCTCCTGGGCCCGGGGCATGCCTCAGACCCAGGGGTTTAAGCCGTGCGGGGTTTGCCAGAAGTCTATGCCAAAGGGTGACCCACACTTGGCTTGGGGGAGTCCCAGACAGGTGCAAGATCTGTAGGAGCTTTTGCCCCCACAGGAAGAAGGAGAGGGATCACAGACTAAAGTTGCTGCTAATGGAAAGCAGCTCTCCGCCCCCAATCTGAGTCAAGCCCCATGCACGCGGCACTGGGTTCCTCAACATTGGTGAGCAGCGCTCCGGCTTCAGTCCGGGAGGCGCCAAGGAAGGACTCTGGGGTCAGAGACCCTCGGCACCGGCATTCCCCGGCACAGAGCACAGCACGGGATCAATCTCGGCACCACTGACAGTCTCCTGTCCCGAAGAAGCAGCACAGAAAGACTGATAGAGGGAGTTCCCCTTCCCGTGCACGGGAACGTGAACCCAAGGGAGGGAGATCAGTGCAAGACCCCACCTCTCCTTCAACTCAACAGCCGGCCCCATCGACTCTGGGCCCCTGGGAGGGACTGTTGAGTCTGGTGCCACCAGAGGGGACTCAGGTGGAGGATTTGGACCTCCCTTCCATACCCGAGACTTATGAGGTGGCGCGGGGCCTGATAACATTGACACGTCCCCACTCCCCAGACCATGGTGTCACGGCACCGATCCTGAGTCCCCAAATGACTCAGAGGCCACTGGGGAAGTCCAGAGGCAAGCCAGCTATGACTTAGCAACGATCTACATCATCCACTATGGTCCCCGCGCGTGGACTCACTGGAGTCCGCATCAGACACTGACTTGTGTGTCACGGAGAAGCCGACACCGTAGCAGCCGGCACTCACAGTCAGCGGAGATGATCCAAACTTTTTCCCTGGTACCGTGGCCACCACAATGGTAGATATCAGCTCAGGTGCCATCCCAGTGGCCCTTCTGGACCCCGTGGGCTTACCACCAGTACCAGAGGTCCGCCTCGGTACGCAGGTCACATCTGAGAGAAAGACTGCGTCCAGAGCCAGGGATTTCTCCCAGGCATCAGCCACCACTACCACCACCAGCACCATGATTGGTACTGTGCCCGGCACTGAAAACACACCCAGCACCATGGCTACACTCAGTACCATGGACAGTGCTGCTACTGCGACCAGTACCTGGCCGGCACCAAAATAGACTCCAACTTGGGGGCGGAGCCGCAGCTTTTTGAGGAGTCAGATGGGCAGGAGGGCCCCTCCCATATTCCGGGATCCTCATCATCATCTCCAGATGAGACAGTGGTAGGAACATCCTTGGGGTCTCCCCTTCCTGCCAGCAGAGCCCACCTTGAACTTCTAAGATGGGTTGCTCAGAACCTCAGGGTACAGATGGAGGAGGTCACCGAGGTGTCAGAACCAATGGTAGACATTTTATCCCCAGCAGGACTCACCAGGGTGACCCTTCCCCTGATAAAGACCATTCAGGAGAACACAAAAACCTGTGGCAAATACCATCGTTTCTGGCTTCTGCAGCTAAGGGAGTCGAGAGAAAGCACTTTGTGCCCTCCAAGGGCTATGGATACTTGTTTACCCACCACCTGCCAGACTTGGTAGTGGTGACTGTTAACGCAAGGGAAAGGCAAGCGCAGCAAGGACCTACCCTCGAGCTTAGGACACAAAGAAGCTGGATCTCTTTGGGAGGAAGATATACTCCATCGGAGGGCTCCAGCTTCGGATGGCTAATCAGCAGGCGATCCTTAACCAACATAACGTCAAGTCATGGGACGCAATGTCCAAATTCTCAGACCTTGTCCCACCAGATGCCAAGCCGAAATTCTCGTCTCTCTTGGACAAGGGCAAAATGATCGCCAGGACATCGCTACAGGGGGCGTTAGACTTAGCGGACTCTGCAACATGAACAGTGTCTTCGGGCATCGCAATTCACCGTTGCTCATGACTGCAGGCCTCAGGCCTCCTTAGGGAGGTCCAACAGATAATTCAGGACCTACTGTTCGAGGGAGCCACATTATTTTTGGAGAAAACGGACTCCACAGTCTGAAAGACTCCCAATCCACTATAAGATCGCTGGCTCTGCACACACCTGCCACCTAGCGTAGACAATTTAGGCCTCAACCCACGACACAACTATACCAGGGACAGTTTAGGCAAGACCAGAACCGTAGGCATCCCAGAAACCAGAACCTTGTTGCCAACCCCAATCCCCGAATAACAGGGGGTCTTGGTCATCCAGGCAGCCACGAGGCCCTAGGCAGACATTTTGAGGATGCGCCCAAGGGCATTATACCAACCTCTCAACTGGATCCTTCTTTCCCATTTTCAGAACATCTATCCCATTTCTACCGAGCATGTCTCAAATCACCTCAAACCATTGGGTCCTCCGCATGGTAGAGATGGGATAGTCTCTCCAATTTTCCTCTCCGACCCCTCTTCCCCATCCCTCTTCAGGGACCCCTCTCACGAGCAACTTCTGATCCAGGAGGTACAAACCCTCCTATTGGTGGGGGCTGTGGAGGAAGTTCCGCCAGAGCTCAGGGAAAAAGGGTTTTATTCCCAGTATTTCCTAATATCGAAAGTAAAAGGGGGCCTCAGACCCATCTTGGACCTGTGCAATCTCAACAGGTTCATGAGGAAACTAAAGTTTTGAATGGTCTCTCTGGCCACACATCAGCAAAAAAAATGTGACAGATTAATTTCTGTTGGTGAGGATCTGCACGTCTTTGAATTAGTGTCTTGAAACTGTTGTGTGAGGATATTCTGACAAGATTTAGACCCCAGGGGGATGGGGACACTTCAGCATGTAAGAACCTTGGCCTTGAAAACAGCTATATTGTAAATGTTGGACCATTTTCAGATGCAGGTGACTTTTCGGGTTTCCTCTGTTTAATAATACCTAGGGTTGCAAGACTTACATCCCTTGCGGTCTCTGAACAGCATAAATGGTGATGGTGTTGAGTCTCTGACTGGATCCTTCTGCTATCCATTTTTAAGTTGTGAAATGGGAGCATTTCTTTGTACTATATACCTTCTAGATGCTACTTCCATATCTCCTTCTAACGGGTCAGTTGAAAATCTTATGATTCTGAGCCCAAGGAAATATTTCCAGAACAAGGCATTCTGATTCAGTTTAGCAGTTGTTTCCCATACATTTCCCAATCTCCAAATGTGAGCCTGCACAAAAGCCTCTTTAGTCATGTATCTATCTAGATGTCTAGCCTCTTCTCTAGATGATTGGCTCATCCATGGGAACCTGCAGTCAACTATGCTGGATCTTCTGGGAAATCATAGATGGATGGTGAATGGAGAGCAGAATGCCTTTAATGTTGCTTCATTTGTTGCAGTAGCTGAGAGTCTTCCTTGATCAATTTCAGGAGCAAAATTTCTCATGGCATGTGCCACCGTAAACTGAAATCAGAAGCAGAACTTCAAAACTTTTCTGTATCAAAGCTCTGGGATCTATGGTGGCCTTCATGTAGTACCCTGGTCTGGGTCTGAGGACATTAGGCGCTCCTTATCTAATGATTGTCATCAACATCCCAAGATTTTGGCTGCCAGCTGAGACTGCTGCCAAGAGTCAGAATGTTCTTTAGACAGTGAATGGTAGGACAAAAACAGATTAAAAGTAGATCTCCCTAGAATCACAAGAATGGATAGTATGCACATCTACCTTTGCAGAAAAAAACATATAGTTTTATCAGGAGATTAAATGTTAATGACAGAGTAGACAAAAATAATTTAGAAAGCACCGTTGTACTTGCAAAGACCTAAATCAGACAGACAGTGCAGCCACAACAGGGCTTGCAGTTGATTTGTGAGAAGGGGCAAGACTTGTCAGTTGGGCACTCAGTCATTAGTTACTTTGGAAAATTTTAGCTCAAGATCCCTGCAGAAGAGAGAGGAATAGTAGATCTAGAAGCAATACTAAATAAAACAAAGTTTAAAACTGTTTATCCTCTGAAACAGACAAAATGTAGAGGATTTCCCTGCACTGGGCCCATTTAGCCTCCATATTCCACTGCACGTGGGACTGGGACTGCCCCTTATTTAATCAAAAATTCAGAAATGTTCATGGGACCAAATGGGTTTGGCCGAGTCATCTGTGTTCTTGGACTGGATTGCACATGGTTGGAGATGGACAAAGTTGTAGACGAGCTAGCATTTTGGCATCAAGTATCAGTTCTTGGCCCTACACTATTTAACAGTTTTATCAATGACTTGGAAGAAAACATGAAATCATCATTGATAAAGTTTGCAGGAGTGGTAAACACGAAAGAGCACAGGCCACTGATACAGAGCAATCACTTGGTCAAGCTGGGTGCAAGCAAACAATAATAATTTTAATATGTCCAAATGAGAAGTTACTCACTAAAAAATGAGGAACAAAAAATGCAGGCCATATTTACAGGAAGAGGGACTCTATCCGGCGAAGCAGGGACTCTGAAAAAGATTGGAGCTCATGGAGGATAATCAGATGAACATAAGCTCCCAGTGCAGCACTATGATTTAAAGGGCTAAACAGGGGAATATTGAATAGGAATAGGGAGCTTGTATTACCTCTGTATTTGGCAGTGGTGCAACCACTGCTGGAATACTGTGTCCAATTTGGTGCTCACAGTTCAAAAAGGATGCTGATAAATTGGACAGAGTTCAAAGAAGAGCCATGAGAATGATTAAATGTCTTATAGTGAAGACTCAAAAAGCTCAAACTGTTTAGCATAACAAAGAGAAGTTTAAAGAGTGTTTGCCATAGAATCTATAAATACCAACATAGGGAATAAATATTTGATAATAAAGGACTCTCCCATCTTGCAGACAAAGGTATAACAAGATCCAATGGCTGAAGTTGAATCCAGACAAATTCAGACTAAAAATAAGACACACATTTTTAATAGAGTAAATAATCATTGGAAGCTATTACCAAAGTTTGTGGTGAATTCTCCATCACTGGTGACTTTTTAAAATTAAGATTGGATGTTTTTCTAAAAGGTACACTCTAGTTCAAACAGGAATTCAAGGAGGTCCTGTAGTCTGTGTTCTGTACAGAAGGTCAGACTAGATTATCATAATGGTATCTTCTGGTATCTGTGATTTCTGAAAGGGTGGGAAATTGTTGGGAGCAGGGTAGGGGTATTGGATAAGGATTAATAACAATAGGTAACAGCATAAATAGGAATTTGTTAAGAGAATTAACAAATGTTACAAAAATGGGAAAGGATTAGTCCTAGGAAAGAGCTAAACCATTTTAGGAAAGAATTAGTTTAATAAAACTATGTTGGAAATAAAAACCATTAAAAACGGGAGGGAGTGGAAAAGAAATGTATCTATTGCATGTACCATGTTGGATAAATGTTACAAACTCTTAATCATAAAGTAAATATAAAAAGATAAAAAGAACAGGAGTACTTGTGGCACCTTAGAGACTAACAAATTTATTAGAGCATAAGCTTTCGTGGGCTACAGCCCACTTCTTCGGATGGGCTGTAGCCCACGAAAGCTTATGCTCTAATAAATTTGTTAGTCTCTAAGGTGCCACAAGTACTCTTGTTCTTTTTGTGGATACAGACTAACACGGCTGCTACTCTGAAACCTATAAAAAGATAATTTATAATAAAGATAAATAAGTAAAATAGGCAAGGGGAATGAAGGAAGATATTTTTAAAACATTGCTCTCCATTTTTGGTCTTTGTGTCATCTACGTCGATTACAAGGTCTTTGGGACTGGGACCTGTTGTCTTGGGTATTTCTAATGCATTTAACACAATCTCTAGATAGTAATGGCCATGTGGGCCTCAGAATTGGAACTATTTTAAACTTGTTAGCGCTACATATACTACACATTCTTGATCTTTTCCTGTGATCTGATAGAGACAGTACCACCACCCCATTATGCCACCTTGCCTTCACTGAGGAGAGCACATAAACCCAGTAAATCTAGTTTTATTTAAAGACATCTCATCTATGTAAACTCAGTATAATATCACTAAGTACAGTATGGACATAGTTAGGGACTGTAGGTTTGCATCCATATGTCGGAGATTCTTGAAATTGTTTAACTGAACACTTCCTTCCTGCAGGTGCCAGTCCTCCCAAGCCACCCATCCCCCACCCCTATTGACATGAATGTAGTTATAAGTAAGGCTACGTTTTAGGCACGGGTATTTTTAGTACAAATCATGGACAGGTGACGGGCCATGAATTTTTGTTTACTATCCATGACATGTCCATGGCTTGTGCTATATACCCCTGACTAAATCTTGTGTATTCTAGGGGAGAGGGGGGAACCCCGGGTGCTTGGGCGGGAGGTGGCCTAGTGATGCTGTGGATGCTGGGGGGGAGAGGTGGTGGGGCTGGCAGGCTCCCCACTTGGTTTCGCACAGCTCCCCAGAAGCAGCCAGCATGTCCCTCGGCTCCTAGGCAGAGGTGTGGCTAGGGGACTCTGAGCTCTGCCCGAGTGCCTGTTCCACAGCTGCGTGGGCAGCACCTGCAGATGGAGGCAGCGCGCAGAGCTGCCTGGCTGTATGGACCCTCTTTTTGAACCATTCCCCGAGAAGTCTGAAAGATGGCTCACATGGTGAAGGGTGGAGCTGGCCTTTGCACTGATGAAGGTTTTGGTCACCGGCCCATTCCTGCTCTGAGAAACACATAAATGCCAGAGACAGTCTCAGCTTTTATTTTTTAAAAGCCTTGCTCTTTTCCCCATTGTAAACCAGTTGCTAGGGTTGAAAGCTTGTCTTCAGTATTTCCTGAGAATCACAGGTTATTTACAAAAACAAGGAGGAGTCCGATGGCACCTTAAAGACTAACAGATTTATTTGGGTATAAGCTTTCGTGGGTAAAAAAACAACTTCTTCAGATGCATGGTGTGAAAATTACAGATGCAGGCATTATGTAATGATACATGAAGAGAAGGGAGTCACCTCACAAGTGGAGAACCAGTGTTGACAGGGCCAATTCAATCAGGGTGGATATAGTCCACTCCCAATAATGGATGAGGAGGTGTCAATTCCAGGAGAGGCAAAGCTGCTTTTGTAATGAGCCAGCCACTCCCAGTCCCTATTCAAGCCCAAGTTAATGGTGTTAAATTGGCAAATGAATTTTAGTTCTGCTGTTTCTCTTTGAAGTCTGTTTCTGAAGTTTTTTTGTTCAAGTATAGCCACTTTTAAATCTGTTATAGAATGTCCAGGAAGATTGAAGTGTTCTCCTACTGGCTTTTGTATCTCACCATTCCTGATGTCCGATTTGTGTCCATTTATTCTTTTACGTAGGGACTGTCCAGTTTGGCCAATGTACATGGCAGAGGGGCATTGCTGGCACATGATGGCATATATAACATTAGTAGACGTGCAGGTGAATGAGCCTCTGATGGTGTAGCTGATGTGGTTCGGTCCTCTGATGGTGTTGGTAGAGTAGATATGGGGACAGAGTAGGCAACGAGGTTTGCTACAGGGATTGGTTCCTGGGTTAGTGTTTCTGTGGTGTGGTATGTAGTTGCTGATGAGTATTTGCTTCAGGTTGGGGGGTTGTCTGTAAGCGAGGACTGGCCTGCCTCCCAAGGTCTGAGAGAGTGAGGGATCGTTTTCCAGGATAGGTTGTAGATTGTTGATAATGTGCTGGAGAGGTTTTAGTTGGGGGCTGTATGTGATGGCCAGTGGTGTTCTGTTATTTTCCTTGTTGGGCCTGTCCTGTAGTAGGTGACTTCTGGGTACCCGTCTCGCTCAGTTTCCTCACTTCCCCAGGTGGGTATTATAGTTTTAAGCATGCTTGATAAAGATCTTGTAGGTGTTTGTCTCTGTCTGGGGGATTGGAGCAAATTCGGTTGTATCTTATGGTTTTTTATCCACGAAAGCTTATGCCCAAATAAATCTGTTAGTCTTTAAGGTGCCACCGGACTCCTTGTTGTTTTTGTAGATACAGACTAACACTGTTACCCCCTGATACTTGATAGGTTATTTACAATCCCTTAACAGCTGTCGAAAGCTAATCACTAGGGTGCATGTAAACCATAGTCACAGCTCTCTTGATTTCTGCATGGACCCTTGATCATTTTATTGGTGTGGGGACTCTGCTGTCCAGGTTGCTACTGATGCGTCACTGGAAGCGCCTTTCCAGCCAGCTGCCTACAGCAGAGCTAGCTTCTCTACTGAGCTACCAGTGTGATTTCTGGCCATGAGGGTAGCACAGTAGCCTGAGAGGTATGGTCTTTGTTCCTTTAGTCAAATCATTTAATCTGACGGCTGTACTTCCATCTCTATAAAATGGAGATAATTCTTTCTACCACACAGGACTGTTGTGAGGATGGCTGATGTTTATATGGGTTATAGGTAAGGCTATGATTTAGTCATGGGTATTTTTAGAACAAGGCATGGACAGGGCACGGGCAATGAACAAAAATTCACTGTCCGTGACCTGTCCATGACTTATATCAAAAATACCTGTGATTAAATCTGGGGGCACTGGGGGGGCACCCAGGGCCAGCAGCACCAGCTGCCAGGCTGGTGGGACCACTACCCAGACCAGCAGACCACGGCTACTCCAGTCGGCCGGGGATCACTGTCTCGGGCTGCTGGAGCAGCGGCTGGTGTGGCTGTCCTGGGGGCCATCTGAGCAGCTGCTTGAGCAGCCCCGGGGTCAGCCACACTGGCCCTTGCAAAAGTCACGGAATTCATGACTTCCGCGACCTCTGTGACAGACACAAAGCCCTAGTTATAGGTGGTAAAATTCACCAGAATGTGCACACTATCTTTTGGCATGTGGTGTTATTTATAGTCATCCTAGTCTTTCTGGTGTCTTGGGATAACTGTCCCTTGCAAGACTTTCACATGTGAAGTCAATTTTCTCACGTAAAACAGTAGTCTATTAAATTTGGGTGTGCTCTAAAGAGTATTTCCATTAACTGCCCCAGAATATTCAGGCCAGTGGTGTGATGACAATGGACAAGTCATTTTGGTAGTGGAAATGAAAAATGAAAAGAGTACAAGAGACTAACTTCTGTTTTTGAAGGGGATTGTCTTCCTTCACAGCAAAGTAGTAGGCGGCACAGGTTAAGGTCTATTCCCATACCTCTAAGATGTTCTCTGATTTTCACATAATTTATGAAGCAGTGTTTTTCCTTCCCTGTGAGCAAGCCCCTAAGAATATAAGTGCAGCCACACTGACTCAGACCAATGGTCCATCTACCTCAGTATCCTGTCTTCCAATAGTGGCCAGTTGCAGATGCTTCAGAGGGAATGAACAGAACAGGGCGATTTCTAGTGATCATCCCCTGTTTTCCAGTTCCAGCTTCTGGCAGTTGGAGGTTTAGGGACACCTGGAGCATGGGGTTGTATCCATGACCATCTCAGCTAATAGCCATTGATGGACCTATCCTCCATGAATGTATCTATTTATAAGTTTATAATTAGTTTATATGACTGTAGAAGATAGTTACCACTTAAGATGAACTGCATCCAGGAATCTTGTATTGCTGGGATTGAGCTCTTCTGATATTTCTCCAAGTTTATTGGCACAGTCTGATTTTCGTTTTGGAGCTGTGCAGGACAGTAATCTGGCCATCTGTGTAAACATTCAGGAGGGATTATAGACTAGGTTAGTGGATGCTGTCTTTAGGAATGCGTTCTTCATATAGTACAGTGGAGAACCAGAATGAAGTATTTGCCAAAGTACTGTATTATTATAAACCTATTTGCTTACTAGCTTTTTTCTCTCTATGTATGCACATTTAAATAGTATGCTAATGACTGATCCTGGAACTTGGGACCTTTTGTGTTTGCTGCAGGCCAGCCTTGTTCTTTTCCCCTCAGTCTGGGCTTGAGGTCAAATAGCACAGTCTCATCTGTGAGCTTTTCTCTCTCCTCTTGCTGGTACTAGCTATATCTCTCTATTGCTACCACCTTTCCTTCCTGCTGTTGCTATCCTCACTTTCTCCCAGGATTTATACAGATTCTGTTCTGCTTCTACAGCTTCCAAAATTCATGTTCAGACTATAGTTTTGGGGGGAGATTATCAAACAATCAAATAGATTATTCATTCTGTTCATTCTCATTTTAATTGATATAAAAATGTTTGTGGGACACAAATAATTTAGTTCTATGTTTTGTTGTATTCTTTTGTCATTAATCTTATAAATTGGCCTACAAGAAGGTGGTCAAGGAAAGTGTGGGCCCCTTACTGAATGAGGGAGGCAACCTAGTGACAGAGAATGTGGAAAAAGCTAATATACTCAATGCTTTTTTTGCCTCTGTCTTCATAAACAAGGTCAGCTCCCAGACTACTGCACTGGGCAGCACAATATGGGGAGGAGGTGACCAGCCCTTGGAGAAAGAAGTGGTTCAGGACTATTTAGAAAAACTGGATGAGCACAAGTCCGTGGGTCCAGATGCACTGCATCTGAGGGTGCTAAAGGAGTTGACGGATGTGATTGCAGAGCCATTTGCTATTATCTTTGAAAACTCATGGCGATCGGGTGAGGTCCCGGATGACTGGAAAAAGGCTAATGTAGTGCCCATCTTTAAAAAAGAGGAGGCGGAAGAGGATCCGGGGAACTACAGGCCAGTCGATCTCACCTCAGTCCCTGGAAAAATCATGGAGCAGGTCCTCAAGGAATCAATTCTGAAGCACTTAGAGGAGAGGAAAGTGATCAGGAAGTTAAAGAAGTAGGGCTGGATGAATGGGCTATAAGGTGGATAGAAAGCTGGCTAGATCATCGGGCTCAATGGGTAGTGATCAATGGCTCCATGTCTAGTTGGCAGCCGATATCAAGCGGAGTGCCCCAAGGGTCGATCCTGGGGCCGGTTTTGTTCAGTATCTTCATTAATGATCTGGAGGATGGCGTGGATTGCACCCTCAGCAAGTTTGCAGATGACACTAAACCATTGCCCCCTACACACAGAGTAGGATGGCCTGAACTTGCCAGTAAAACTTTAGTGTTTTTTTTACTTATTTCAAATACAGTTATTTTCACTGTTAGACTAAAAAATAACTATGGAAATATGGCACAGATTGTGAAAAATGGGAGAGAGGAACTTTTGAAGAATTATCGAAAAACTACATTATTTTGGAAGAAATAATCAGTCTCCATTACTCTCTTACATCTGTAAAGACAAGAGAGACCACAGGAAGTATAGCAGAGTTTGCCCTTTTAACTTAACGCAAACATACAATCATAGAATATCAGGGTTGGAAGGGACCTCAGGAGGTCATCTAGTCCAACCCCCTGCTCAAAGCAGGACCAATCCCCAGACAGATTTTTGCCCCAGATTCCTAAATGGCCCCCTCAAGGATTGAACTCACAACCCTGGGTTTAGCAGGCCAATGCTCAAACCACTGAGCTATCCCTCCCCTCTATATATTGCCTCTATATAAATCCATGGTATGCCCAGATCTTGAATATTGCATGAAGATGTGGTCGCCCCATCTCAAAAAAGATGTATTGGAATTGAGGAAAGGTACAGAAGAGGACAACAAAAATGATTAGGGGTATGGAACAGCTTACATATGAGGAGAGATTAATAAGACTGGGACTTTTCAGCCTGGAAAAGCGACAACTAAGGGGGAATATGATAGAGGTTTATAAAATCATGACTATTGTGGAGAAAGTATATAAGAAAGTGTTATTTACTCTTTCTCATAACACAAGAACTATGGTCACTAAATTAAATTAAGAGGCAGCAGCTTTAAAACAAACAAAAGGAAGTAGTTCTTCACACAACGCACAACCTGTGGAACTCTTTGCAAGAGGATGCAGTGAAGGCCAAGACTAGATGAGTCAAAAAAGAACTTGATGAGTCCATCAATGGCTATTAGCCAGAATGGGCAGGGATGCAAAACCATGCTCTAAAATGTCCCAAGACTCTGTTTTCCAGAAGCCGGGAATGGGCAACAGGGGATGGATCACTTGAGGATTGCCTGTTTTGTTCATTCCCTCTGAAATACCTGGCATTGGTCACTGTCAGAAGACAGGGTATTGGGCTATATGGACCATTGGTCTGACCCAGTATGGCCATTCTTCTGTTCTTATGCAATAGCAACATAGTTATTTTTAATAAGCCTCTGCTCTCTTGGATGTCACAGCATGCTAACAGTGGCCAGAATCTGCATGCAAAACACATGGTGGCTGATGGCATGAAATAATGTCTTGTAATACATATGAGGATAGACAAGCACGTTGGGGTAACATTGTCAAGCCTCGGATTCGGTGCTTAATTATACAGAGAAAAGAGAGTTCCATGTTGTGCATGAAAAAAGTCTGTTATAAGAATGTCAATGACTGAAAGTCAGACTAGCCATTTGGTTAAAACAATAGTTGCCAGTACCCCATGTGGTCTGGTTTGAGAGCTGAATGCTGATTGAGTAAAGCAAGATGTGTGTCTGTCCTCTTTCTTCTCACTCTCACTGTAGAAAGATTTTAAAATTCAGCCAGGTTATGAGCACTGTTAACCAACTGCAGCTAGTTTAAATTAAGAAGATTAAAGGTGAATATGCTGCTTGTGAACAAAGAATTCACATAAGTTCTTTCTTAATTCACCTTTTGAGGAATGGAACAGGGTGTCGTATTAGAGATATTTAACTTGGCAAATGGCTTTTGAAAGGTCTAAGATGATTGCCAGTCTCTGGAAAGTGATTAGTAAAATGCACACTGATCACAGTGTATATTAGGAAGGAGGGGCCATTTGGAAGAGGCAGCAGACTTGGTTTTCCTATTTAGCCATGAAGGTTTATTAGCATTTGAACATCGACAACAGACCTGAAAAAAGGAAGAACTAGCATTGTATTCCAGCTTTTTGATATAATAGAGAGTCATTGGGGAGTGGAAGGAAAAAGCTGTATGGCTATTCAGATGAATCTACGTGTCCATTCTACAGAAGAATTTTCACAGGGTTTGTAACTCAGCCATAAAAAATGTGATCGTGGTTGAAACTCTGGCAAGCGAGGTCTCAGCCTGAAAATGGTGGTTTTGGGAAATTTAGTTTTTGAGTTATGCAAGTGCAAATTCTGCTTGAGAAATGTTATATGTAAAGACTTTTTATTTTTGCATTTGTTTATCTCCAAAACACGTTCATTTTTGAAAATGAAATTTACTAGTGTGTCCCTACTGTGGACATCTCCCCTTGAAAAAAGGAGTTATTTCATTTTATAAAAATGAATTGCTGCGCAGGTGGGGTAGTATCTGATCACTTTAAAAGTTCCTGTCAGTGGGTTTTTTTTTTTTTGTTCTTTTTGTTTTTGTTTGTGGCCTTGCTGCGCATTTTGCCCAGCCATATTTAGTCTGCATACTAAATGTTAGTCTCCCTAACTATATTTACTTTGTGAACTTAGCTTTTTTTCCCCTTCACCCAGATGTATTGTAAATTGAAGTAGATTTTACTCTGACGGGCCGGATTTTAGTCCGTGCACTAAATTTTAGTCCGCAGACTAAAAAATAATCCGCGGATTATTTACTAAATCAATTCCCTCACTGAAAACTACATTAAGAATGTTTAACTGTCTCACCAGAACATAAAAGTGGGGGAGTTCACAGCTAACGGTGAGTCACGTCTGTCCTCTAGGCACTTAGGCACAATAGAGCACTGACACCATCCCAGCTTTCAGGATGCGCCCCATTGTGCTCAAGTGTTGGCATACATATTGTTGTGCACTTCACCTGTAACTGTGACTGTCCCTTGCTCTTAATGTTTAATGTTGTACCCTTTTGTGTAGTTCTTGGTGGGTGAATTAGTCAGAATTTCAGGTGGAACTGTGTTGAATTACTATAGCTAAAAGATGCAGGTTTTTGCTTTAAGTAATGGGTGTGAGGGTATAAGGGGGAAAATCCCACAATAAAGTGAGAAAATTAGTCCATACCCTCACTCCTGAGGAGACATGTCCAGTTCCTGAAGAATCCTAAAGAGATAACATCATCAAAACAAATCCATTGGTGGGGAAGTCAATCCAAAATGGAGAATAATCCGCGGCGGCCTGATACACTCATAGCTCACACAAATTTAAGACAGCCAAATTAGAAATACAAATTAAAACTTCTTATTTTCTCGTCAGCAGAAATCATAAATTGGTTTTTTAAAAAATTTTCACATTGTGTCTCTGGGACAGATTTACAGAGGAAAAATATGTATGTAGTCTGTGCATGCACACACTAAGACAAACTAATTCAGCCCCATTGTCTATGGACATTTATATCCAGGACAGAGAGGACTGCAAATTCTTTAATATGGCAGATCAGTTACCCTTTTCTTTCTAGTTAGAATTTTGATTTCAACTTTTTTTGTTATTTATTTTTTAGTAAACGCACTGGCATTGGAACATAAATTAACATAGAAATGTTTCTATACTATGCCTCACCATTGCACAATCAATTTTTTTGGCATACACTGTGGTCAAGTTGGACTTGCTGCTATGGAGACTGATGTTTAAAGTTTCTAATTGTATAAACATTTTCTATGTCCCCCACGCCATGGATTTCTTATAATATTGGATATATTTTTCCTTGCTGGACTATTCTCTTTTGGATTGACTCCCCCTGTTTGGATTATTTCACTGCATTATCATCTTTAGGACTCGTCAGGAACAGGACATTTCACCTCAGGAGTGCGGGTATGTACTTAAACATTTTTTCAAATTATTAGGGCTAGTCTTGAAAAGAGGAGAGAGAAAAGCTAGAAGTGGAAAAGTTGGGTTCAAACAGCCACACATCAGCTAGCAGCAGGTGAATATTTTCCCCGTGTCATACAAGAAGGTAATGATTAGATAGGCGTAGATCTGCACACGTTTCACTTTTTAATTACTCTTTATTTGCGGAGGGTGGGTATTTGTGTGGGGTTTTTGGTTTTTCAGTTTCTGACGTATAGATTATTGTAGTAATTGCTTACCTTGAGTGACTCATTCCCAGTCCAGACAGAGACTGAGCAGTTGTTTCTTAAATTCTATAAATGTTGACAGAAGTTCACTGACCTGAAAGATGAAGAATTTAAGGGAGGGGTGTCAGAGGGATTCCTTTGTTAAAGGGCAGATTTCAGTGGTTTTCTGTTTTTTATCTTCATTTAATAAAAGGAGACTGTCCTGTTCTTGTGTGGGCTGTAGCTTGGGAGACGTATGCCACTGCACCACCCTTGTATTGTGGTCAGTAATCCGAACTCTGGAGGCAATGGATTTTGACACAGAATGTAAATAACCTCCATCTACCTCTACCCCTCCCCTAAAAATATACACACAGCTACTTCAAGCGTGGAAGTCAGCAGAAGTTCTGTGACTGCAGGGGCTACAGCATTTGGGCTTTTGTGCCAAACTGAAGCTATTTCTTACATTACTGTAGTGCCCACGGTATCTTCCCAGCAACCTGAACCAATTCTGCTCTCTTAGTACCTTAACTCTTTGACTCCAGGAGTCAGGATTCCCTGACATGATGAGTTAGTACAGAATGCATTAGAACTAACTCAGGTGCTCCTGACCCAGCTGGGCACCAACGGGTTAAAAAAAAAAATCAGTCAATTGTTGTCAGTGACCTGATTAATTTTAATTAATATGAGCATAAATGTCTTCAGTTTACAATCTACTGAAGCAGAGCCTGTCCAGGTGCCTGGGGCTGCAGTCAGTTAGCATGTGATGGATAGGTCATTCCTTGGTGCTAGGTGGTTTGGGTTCACCTGCATTGGTGCAAAAGCATTTTGGATTAGCTCAATTGCATCAAAAATGCTGACATCAGAATTTAACACTCCCATCCCACCTCACTTCTCCCTGGCCTGTATTCTACGTGCAACAGAGTGAACGGAAACTGCTCGAGCAGGGTGTTAAGGACATGGACGTGACTGTCCAATTTTGCCTTGAATGTAATGAGATGGGGTAGGCAGATTTGGGGTGTCATTCTGGCTATGTAGGACCATTTTTTAAGGGGTCTGAACTACAACTTCAAGGAAGAACTGCTGTGAACTCTGTGCTTTATATCCTCAAGGTAAACTTCTGAGAGAGTCAAATAGCTTTCTCACTCACCACCTTTTAGTGTTCTCACAAACTCCAAATGTGCAGGAATTATCCCTGTTAATAGGAATCACTTAACACAAGAAGGTCAAGAAGAAGAAGCACCTGTAAACTTGAACTAGAGCTTTTCTGCACCAAGCCTGTTCAATTCCAAACTTGAACAGTGTCATCCATAGCAATAATCTGACCAACTTGCCTGCAAAAATCCACATTAGGGGGAAAAATCATTTGTTTACTGCCGAAATGAATGGTGGCGACCTTTCTAATTTTAACTTTCAGTCAATCCTGCTCATTTGCACCCCTCTCCCCATCATATGCATGGCTGATTTCACCCACTGTGTTTGTTGTCATAAGATCAATGAATTTTCCTTTAATTCTTAAAATTGTTTTTCTGAGCTCTCCCATGCAGCCTTTCACTAGCATTGCATCCTTCACCCACACAGCAAAACCCTTTGCACTTAACCTTTTCAACCCAGAAGCTGGATTCTCCCATCCCAACACATGAGGACCCATTATATTAGCACAAATAGCATTTAGTTTCAACTCACTAAGCACTGAGAGATTTAATTGCTCAGACTTGCTGCAGTAATAAAAAAGAAACAAGTCCAAACAATCTGTCTCTTGTTTTTCTGTAGGTCTTCCGACCCCGCACTCCACCAGAAGCAATCGCACTATGTAGCCGTCTGCTGGAGTACACCCCCACTGCCCGCCTGACTCCCCTGGAAGCATGTGCGCACTCTTTCTTCGATGAACTACGGGACCCAAATGTCAAACTACCCAATGGGCGAGAGAAACCTGCACTCTTCAACTTCACCACTCAAGGTAGCCTGTGAGCGTTGAGGAGCCTTCCGTTGGGAAGAAGCACTGTGCCAAAAGTTCTGTCATACAAATGCCATTCCCCCAGTAGTAAAATCAAGAGGTGGGGCAAGAACATGGACCAGTTGTATAGCCAGTGATCGTTCTCAAAAATGGACTGCATCAGCTTTGGGAGAGGGGAGGAAAGGGTTATGAAATCGTTATCTTCTTGCATTATTGATTCAAACTCAGTCCACGGGACTGGAAGTAATTACTGTCTGATTGCATAAAGTAAGTTTGCAGCTTCAGTCCAATTCCTAGTGTCCACAGTCCAAGTGACACCTTTGTTTGGAGTCTCACCACAAAGGTTGAGGACCCAGTGAACCACGGGAGACTGAATTGCCTTCTAAAGATGACCCTGATCATCATGTTTCAGAGTAGCAGCCGTGTTAGTCTGTATCCGCAAAAAGAACAAGAGTACTTGTGGCACCTTAGAGACTAACACATTTATTAGAGCATAAGCTTTCATGGACTACAGCATCCGAAGAAGTGGGCTGTAGTCCACGAAAGCTTATGCTCTAATAAATTTGTTAGTCTCTAAGGTGCCACAAGTACTCCTGTTCTTTTTGCCTGTTCATCATGTTTGAAGCAGGTTGTTGGGAAGCAATGTGGGAAAGCTTGCATTGCTGCTGCCCAGGTTGTCTGGTCTGGAGGGGGAAATATGAAGTCCTTAGTTCTCCAGGGCTGTAAATACTACATCTGTCATCCAGTAGTAAATAGAGTAAGAACTTTTGAGGAAGTAACTTTTTAAATTACACAGCATGACCCTGAAATGTTTCATGTTGAACTATCTGCAGCCACATCAGTACCAAATTAGCCATCCTTCCCCTCCTTTCCCCCCAAAAATATGTACATGCAAAGATTACATCCCTTACATCATTTATTCTCTCCATTCACATTTGATGAGTCTTCAGGGTTGGTTTGGTTAAGTATGGAGTGCAAGAAATGTGGTGTACAAGCTTGTTAATGTTGTAGTGTAGTCTTCTACATAAATAGCTGCAAGCTCTTAGCATTAGGGCGGGGAAGAATCCCTATGCACTGTTATCTGCTAGGAATCTGTTCCCATTCCAGTTCAGCTCATGTAGTTTAGGCATGGAGGCCTGCTCTGTAGTAAGTGCAAGATCCACCTTCTTATGCCTGAAACAGAGTCCTGTCCATGCTCCCAGCTTTGGAACATGGTGCCCAGTTGTAACCCAGGTAACTGAAGCAAGGTTTGTGTCCGTACAATGTAACTTTTAAACCGTGCTACACATTAGTTCAAGCCCTGCCAGGGAGGGTAAACACAAATGTAGTCTTTTGACTTAACACAGTGGTTCTCAAACTATTGTACTGGTGACCCCCTTTCACATAGCAAGCCTCTGAGCGTGACCCCCCTTATAAATTAAAAAAACTTGTTTTTATATTTAACACCATTATAAATTATGGATGCAAAGTGGGGTTTGGGGTGGAGGCTGATAGCTCGCGACCCCCCCATATAACCACCTCTCGACCCCCGAGGGGTCCCAACTCCCAGTTTGAGAACCCCAACTTAACATGATTCACACTACCCATGTGGGAAGTGCACTGCATTGGTTGTACCAAAACACTTCCCAGAGAGAGAGTGGACAGGCTAAACCGATTTGGAATGTAGTTTTAACAACACACACAGGGCTGATATACATTACAAGGGGAGATTGTTGTACTGTTTAGTCCTGCTAGAGCTGTAAAAAGCATTGTCCACACACAACATTGTGCAAGTGTTGCTAGTATTGCTGAAATTGCACAACCTCCCACATCACTTTGAGCAGGGGGCTGGACTAGATGACCTCCTGAGGTCTATTCCCGCCCTAATCTTCTATGATTCTATGATCACGTCCATCCACAATCATTTACACATTTTTGCCACCCTGAACTACCAGTGTTGTAACAGAGCCTACCAGCTCAGTCCCACTGAGGGATCTGATATTCCTGTTACTACTGTGCTGTGTTAGTCATTACTAGCGTGAAGTTTTGCAGTTGAACCAGCAGATCAGAAAATTATTTTCTGCCTCTGACACAGAGCTGCCATTTTGCCAGTGTCTTTTTTAGGCAGTAAAGAGCAGTCCGTGTATTGTTTTATTTTGGTTTTTTAATCAGAAAGTTTCATTTGAAACCTAATTGTGTCTCCACATAACTAGAAATCTTTGCACTATAACCTTCTGAGTACTCTTGCAGGTCCAGTTTACTTTCAGACAAAATAGCTTGGCTTGGAAGCGGGTGCAGTCTGAAATGTATGGGGGCTGAAACTCTGAAGGGCTTGTCTATGTTGAGAAGAAATTGTTGTAGGGACATAATTGCGTGAAAAGTTTGGTCCTCTGACTTGTCCTTGTGACTGTTTAGCAATGTTTGCGTATGTGGCAAACAGGTCTTAAAAATGTAGTTTTACCAATGCATTCTGGGATTCCTGAAGTAACTAACCCATTGATAATGGGAACAGAGGCTACTGGTCTATTTCTAAACACAAGACATTGCATTGGGATGGAGCTAGGAGGACAAGCTGAACTGGTACCTCTGTAATGTTTGACTTCCTTTTTCCTTGATGGGGATATACCTCTGTAAACTGCACTGATTCTGCTAGAACTGAACTAAAGTCATGGTCCAAGTTGTGGCAGCCAGTCTTTGTAAGATGTCTTGGACAATTGTGTGTGGACAGAAGATGCTGAAGTCTTTGCAATCTAAAGGCATTCCAGGCAAAGGCTTCCTACAGCCATATTTAGTTTATTTATTAACAGAGTGTAGAGAGGGCTTCAGAGTCCTGAGTTGGGGATTTGATTCAGTTAGGCACCCTAAAGTTAAGGTTCTTTTTCATATCTTGGGCTGGAAATCTTCTGAGAGAGAAGGGAGGCAGGCAGGCTGCAGATAACACAAATCTAGCCATTCCCTGCAGTATTTTGGCATGTCCAGTATTGGGCAGAACCAGGAGGTGTGTTGCAGCTACACACAAATGAGAGAACAAGTATTCAATCAAGTTTTTAACCAAAGCTTTAATTAAACTTCAACAAATTGCAGTTTGTTTTGGGTCAGTTATTTTCTCTGAATTGATCCATCCCTCTCTAGTTGAAATATTGTGATATTCACGGCATCCTGAATTTAGATTCCTAGGTACAATGGGGAGGGTGCGGGCCTCTTCTGCCTATTATCTCTACTCCCTAGTGTAGCTTCTAACATATTTGCACTTCTAGTAAATTTTTCTGCCTGAACCACAGGTGGGAAGATGCTTAGTGAGTGAAAGTGGCTATTCTGCCAGTGTGAGCTGAATTCTTTAATGACTGGATGCAGGAAGAATCACAGTGGAATGGAAGCTGTGTTGACTCATTATAGTTATACTAGGTCAGCCATACCTTTTAGACATTGGGAGTCTGGCTAGAGACACTTGGCCGCAATACATTTTAACTGGGTGTGCTATCTCTAAAACACTCCCGTCAAGGGGTACTGTGTCAAGCAAGATGAATGACATTTTTACTGCGCTCTTGGTAGGGTAAGTGTCCACATTTCCACTTCATTTCCCTGTTGGATTACATGCCAGTGGCTAACAGAGCTGTAGAAAGAGCGAGATACACAGTGGGTTCCCTATACCAACTGATTTAAGAAATTACTCTGGGGCGGGGAAGGAGGAAATAGTGGAGTAACTTCTTTGGGCCTGGAGTGGCTAGTAGCCGTGTGCTCATAGTTAGATGGTGTTGGTCTGGTTTCAGTTATTGCAGTGACTCATGTTTGTTTATGGCCAGTCAGTATTTCTGTGTATTTTGAGGAAGCACAGCCCAACACTACACTGGTGAGAGGTTAGTAAGTAGTCGAAATGGGCTTTCTCCAGCTTGGCTTCTCAGTCCATTACTTTTTCTTTTTACTTTATTTGTTGAAAAAAATAAAAAAATCAAATGGACACGTCAGCCCTTATAGGCCCTAAATTCAGTGTACATGTTACAGAAAAGATATAGGCTCCTTAATCTGCCTCGTAAATAAAACCCAGTAGCTAGTGACAGTCATGTACAAAACCACCCTATGTGTCTGTGAGATGATTGGACTTGGTTTCAGGACAGATGTTTCTCTCTTTACAGGGTTTATAATAACTACTGTCTGCATGCGCTTCTCTCCCAGGCGAGTTCTTGCAGTGCCAAGGGTTGTCTTTTTCCTCCTTCCTTGAGGTGACTGCCCCGTTGCTTTATCTGGATGTGGCTTCCTTTAGAGGCAATCTTTTCCACTCCTGAAACAGCCTTCAGGAGACTCTCCTTCCTCTTTGCTCCATTGCCAGCTTCGGTGTAGTACTAGACTGATCCCCTTCAGGGCAGCCAGCAGTATTATCACTTGATGACCTAATCGGCTCCACCCCATCACACTTAGCTCATAGTGTTACCACCAGTTGCCATTATAAGACGCCTGTTACTCCGATACATATTGCATCTATTTTAAATTTGGGGCCTCAGCAACTTGACTGTTCTGTTTTTCTTAAGTTATGTTTTTAGAAAGAACAGTAGTAACTTTTGTGTTCCATTTAACTGACCTGAAAATCAAACCCTTCGGCTTTTCACTGTGCCTTCAAAGGAAGTATCAGCCCTTCTAGGCTGCTTGGCAGCATTTAAAGAGACTTAACTATGTCACTGGTGTTGGGTTTGTAGGTCCCTGACTAGTGAAGTTTAATGCAGTGTAGTTGTAGCTGTGTCGATCCCAGAGTATTAGAGACACAAGGTGGGTGAGGTAATAGCTTTTATTGGATCATCTGTTGGCGAGAGAGACAAAGACACCGTCCCATCTCAGCAGTATAGTGGCATCTCTCGAATGCTAGTCTCTCTCTCCAACAGAAGTTGGTCTAATAAAAGCTATTACCTCACCCACCTTGTGTCTCTAATGGAGTTTGTGAGTCAAGGAACTGACTCCCCGGAGTTGTTGGAGAACCTGTAACAATCAATGCCCAAAGCAGCACACTGTTGTCATCAGCCTTCTCCTTTAAGCTGACTGTGAGTGGGTGTGTTCATGAAGGGAAAGGGTGATTCTCAGAATGAAGTTGTATTAACAGGCTGTTTCCAAGGACCAGGATTGGTCTGTGCTTTGCTAACTCCACGGTCATCTCCTTTCGCTGGGAAATTATCACTTCTTGTAGCTGTACAGAGACGCTTTGCTCTGGAAATTCCCATGCTGGATATCACTGTGGCTTCCTCTTGCTCATGGACATACATGGAAGTGTAATGTGACCTTGTTTATTAGGGCATGCATTTCATTGATGGTTACGTTTGCTGAGAAACCCAAGGAGTTAATCTGCATGCAGAGGTTCTGTGTGGACTATAAGCTAACTCTGTTTGTTCCACCTCCCCTCCAGAACTGTCAAGTAACCCATCTTTGGCTTCGATCCTCATCCCTGCTCATGCTCGGAATCAAGCAGCTGCTTCAACCCCTACAAATGCTACAGCAGCCTCAGGTGAGAACATGCGCCTGCCTGCCTGTCTCCCTTCTCTCTCAAACGACACTCCTTCCATTAAGAAGCTTGAGTAACAGACCCTGGGGTGGATGAGGAATAATTTAATTCCAACTCCATTTTAAACTCAGTCTTGTTGGATTAGCTGGCTGTGGGCACTTTGGCAATACTAACCTGAGTCCTAACCCAGCTCATTTTGATGACGCATCCTAGTGTCTGTGTCTTTCACTCAAATTTCTAGTGTGAAGAAGTGGAACAATGAGAATAAGCTCACCTTCTAAAGATCCTCCTGGTCAGTTAATTTCTGGACCCCACAGACATTCAGCGCTGATTTTGTTAAGCTCTAAACTTTAGCTAGTTTTAGAGAGGCCTAGGCAAAAAAGAAACGATCAGCTCAGTAAATGGAGCCTCATCTGAAAGGTTTATTTCCAAGCAAATTTTGACTGATTGTGGATAAACAAGATTTTCTCACTAATGCAAAATACATTAGCACTTCCAAAAAGGATTACCAAGGGATTCACTTTTAGTGTATTGATTTCTGCTGCACCTAAGCAGTTACAGCTTCTTATTGTGGATCCCCTTATACCAGCTTTGGGCACAAATAATGCTCTGGCTTTTTGCCCAACCAAGAGTGGTTCTCTTCTTTGTCTGTCTCTTGCTGTCAGAAACTTATAAAACCTCATTACTGGCCTGGAGACCTACCGTGGTGTGTTGGGATCCTATATGAACTTACAAGTTGAGCAGTGTTAGAGCTTGGCTAAGAGATCTCCAAGGAAAACTTGGGAGTGCAAGTATGATCTAGTGTTGATGATTCAAGAGAGGGCACTCTTTCTCCCTGAGCCAGTGCTGAGCCAATGTCTCAGTATGCTCTCAGGGGTTTTGTGTGGCTGAAGGTGTTGTCTTTCAGATGAGCTGTAGGATGTGCACAGGGAACAAAAAGTATGATTGCTTACAGGTGATGAGAAATTAACTAGTGTGAGTTCAAAAAAGCACTTTCCTTGCTTTGCTTAGCACAGCTTTCGAAGAGCTCACATGGGGGGAAAGCATTTCAGGTCAAGTCCTAAATGTGAACTGTACTAAAAAATGGCTAATTAGTGTCTGCATTTTAACCCTCCTCTTAGTAGCCACTGTATTGCTGAGATGGGCCGGTGTCTTTGATCCTCATGAGAATCTTTTGCAGCTACAGAGGAATTTTGATATATTGTTCAATATTTGATAACTTTCAATTACATCTTCATAGTCTCTTGCATACACAGCTATTTTGATGACCTTGGACTCAAACCTGTGTAGTTCTTACTCTTACAAAATTCTTGTGCCGGGGAAATTTAGCCTGAATTAAGATTTCAGGATTAGGTTGTGTTGGAAACTGTGCAAACCTGATTTGCTTTAGCTCTGGCAATAGAATTCACTGTCGAGACCAGGGGAGGTGTCAACAAAATTTTTGGTGGCCTCACAGTGTGATGACTAACTCTTGCTCGTGGCTGCTCTGACAATATTTCCTAAAATACTTAATTAAGTTCAGAAAAAACAAATATGTATATTTACATGTCCAAATCATTGCAATTGATTGATGTAGGTTTTTTTTTGCAGACTCAATAATAAAAATAATATACAGTTTGGTGCCCTCGCCTCCCCTGGTCCCCACTGCTTTCTCCCCATTGCCTCGGGCTTCCTTCCATTGTCTCAGACCCCAGGCTTCCCCCACTTCTTGCCTCTGGACCACAGCACCCAGTAAGGCCGGCCCTGCAAAAGCCCAGAGCCCCATAGCTGGAGCCGGGGGGTGGGGGTGGCTGAAATCCAAAGACCTGAAGTTAGGGTGGGGGAGGGTGAAGCCTGCTGCCAGAGCCTCTGGCTGAACCAGGAGAGGGGGGCTGAAGCCCACCCCTGAGTGCTGCGGGGAGGGGCCACTGCTTTGCCCCCTCCCCCATCTCTGCGCAAGAAGCTGTTGTGGACGCAGGAAAAACCCCTGGTGGTCACGGTGGCCGCATTTGAGAAACACTGGGTCCCTGAGCAGCAAAGTTCTTCTAATCATTAAACCAGTATCAGAGCAGCATGGGAATGGGTTTGCCATCTGACACAGGGCACCCACACTGACAATGACACTTTTCAGCAAAACGTTTGCCCTTGTAAATAAATTATTCAAAGCCACTCTTACAGCGGTGAGATGTTAGCTGATTGTAGATGTAGCATGAGATTTAAAAAAGTTACGCAAGTTAGTGGGTTATAATTGCATGGTAATACAGTGTGGCATTTTGTCTTATGCCTGGGCTACACTAGCAGGGGGGAAGGGCGGGAACTAAGGTTCGACTTACCTGGCTGTTCTCACGGCTGCGAGTCGACTGCCGCGGCTCCCCCGTCGACTCCGCTTACCCCTCCTGCCGAGGTGGAGTACGGGCGTCAATTCGCGGATCGATTTATCGCGTCCAGACGAGACGCGATAAATCGATCCCCGATACATCGAACACTACCCGCCGATCCGTGCCTTTATGCCAGTGAACGTGATCAGTTAGCTCAGGTAGTAGCCGCTCAGACTTCAGAATCCAGAGAGTCCAGGTTTAGTCCCCACAAACAACCCTCCTTAGGGCCTTGTTACATAATCACTGTCACTTCTGATGGTGCTGAAGTGTTATTGTTACATAGCGACATTAAATCTGTGTCTTTATAATGCAATAGCTGAAAATTCAGGATACTGTGTTGATCAAAACTGGGATGGGGGAGCCAATTTTCAGCATGACAGAACACTGTCTACATCTTCCTGAGTCCAGAGCAGAGTCATGGTTCGATAATAACCTCTAAAATATCCTCTGATTGGTAGTTTTCCCCAAGCCTAGCATGGTAATGCTGGTCAGGAGACTTTCTCTCCCCAAATTCTGTTGGCATGGAAACTGCACTCTCTTTGGAATGGTAGCACACCTTTATTTAACATTTGTTACAATAGTGCCTAGAAGAGCTAGTCACGCCCATTGTGTGCTAGGTCCTGTACGGACACATAAGATGACACAGGCGCTGTGCAAATTGCCCTGACATCTGTAGACTCATATACTGGGGGAGGAGTGTGCATAAAAAAAATTTAAGAACCGATGGGTTGAATTTCTGCTTTAAGTGAAAAACTCAACTCAGCTTTAACTTAAATAATTTTTTTTTAAATTAATGGAGATATCCTATCTCCTAGAACTGGAAGGGACCTTGAAAGGTCATCTAGTCCAGCCCCCTGCCTTCACTAGCAGGACCAAGTACTTGATTTTGCCCCAAATCCTAAGTGGCCCCCTCAAGGATTGAACTCATAATCCTGGGTTTAGCAGGCCAATGCTCAAACCACTGAGCTATCCCTCCCCCCTATGGAATCCCAACCAACATCTTGAATGCACACACTGTGTGAGAGACATTATATGTGTGGTCACAACCAGCATTTGATTTTCACAGTGACTTACACCCAGCTGAGTATCTGGATCAACACCAACTTACTGCAGATGAGGATCTGGTCTATAGTGTGTCTCTGAATGTGTTTGCTGCCATCAAACATGTGGTGGCAATAGCTATCTGCTGAAATGCATTTATCATGCAACTTTGACAGCTTTATCTGAACTTCACCTGCTAAACAGTCCCTCCCAGAACTTACTGTAACATCATAGCTTCAAACAGCTCCTGTGTAAAATGCTCCCAGAAAAAAAGCCTCCCAGCTGACTGTTACCTGATTTCCTCAAAAATGTCTTTGGCCTGTGGCTCAGGCTGGGCAATATTTAGTCCTGGATGAGTGAATGTCACTTGCTTCTAGCCCAGTGAAATATCAGCCCTTGAAGTGCTGGCTGTATGTGAAAGGGAATTATTGTGTGTAATTTTTAAGAGATTTCCAAATACATTGGTTATAAATTCCCTCTCCTTCAGATTCCTGTACGGGTGGGCTCATGGTACTGATGGGAGCTGGCTTTTCAGGAAGGTGGGTATGAAATTTTGCTCCAATACCATTTGTAAACTTACTCAAACACCCCTAAACTAGGATTTCTTTGACCCAGTTGCATGTTTGAATACAAGATGATTTTGGGGCAGGATGAAAGTTGTACTTGCGTCAAGTTTGGAATAATTGTATTGTTCACAAAGTGCTTTTCCACTAGTGCCTTATGCAGGTCATCCTAAAAGTGTCAATAAAGCCCTTATGCCACAACATCATGTATTTTTCTTCCTGGATCAACAAGCGGCCAGATAGCTGCTCTGCTAGTCAGCATTTCTACCTGAGGGGGGGTGCCATCCTGCATGGGACCCTGGCCAGCATAGCTTCAGGGATCATTTTCTGATGCATCATGCTGTGCTAATCCCTTTGATCTAAAATGAGACATGTTCCAGCATCCTCAACAGCAAGGTGGGACAGAGCGGAACTAGAGTTGCCTGCAAGCGCAGGGCAGTTGCACAAGACCTTGACAACACTCATAATAAAGTAATATTTAGCACATAGATGTGCAGTTTCACCTTGACAGCACTTGGAAAGCATTTATTTCTCATCCCCCATGAGAGAGAGGCAAGTATTATCCCAGTTTTTTAGACGAGGAAAATGAGGCTCAGGGAGGTGCACAGATTACACGGGGTGTCAGCAACTGAAATTGCTGGCTCCCAGCTTTGGGCTTAGACCACTAGATCACAGTTCTCTATAGAGAGCAGTAAAGTACAACATGAGCCTGGATTTCTAGGCTCAAAGAACCTCTCTCTGACGAATTTTGTCTCACCCCAACCTTCCCCTGGAGTCCTTAATTGTCCTTTTAAGGACCCTCAAACTATTGGCAGGCTACCTCAGTGTGTCCTTTCAGGTTAGCATTGCAATATATCAGGAATGAAAATCCCTGTGGCCTTTGACAAGTTCTTAAATTAAGTAGCATCTGAGGGTTGTAATACCCAGACTGCAGCTCCATCCTCTATAGCATCCTTTCTGGTAGGCTTCTGAGGGACACCATGTCCCTGACCAGAAAGCGGAGGCAATTCCAGAAGTAGGACTGGGAGAAGCACCAGCAACATGCTGCCTTAAGGAGCAGTAGATCACCACCATTCTTGACAAGGCTGTGGAGACAATAATTAGGCCTAAGCCCAATACATGGTATGTTTCCATCAGGTGCAGAGCTGTCAGGTTGATAATGAGGAGGCTTCTGGCTGAGAACAGTCTCACCCCAAGTACTGTTGAGCCTGCTGCAGTCACCTCCCCAGCCTGGGGAGATTTAGCGGGAACCAGCAAACACCACAGTCACAAGTGCTTATCACAGTGGCACAAACACTAATCTACCCCAACAAAAAGGCTTTTTCTCTCTTTTTTACTGGTTCTGTCAAGGGCACAGATTTCCTCATGTACTCTGCTTAAGTGCTGACTCCCCAACGAAGGAGGAAGAATCTGAGTGTGCAGGGCCCCTTTCTGTGCTGGGTGCTTTCAGTGCAACGTCTTAGTATGGAGGCACTGAAACTAGCATATAGCTGCGCTCGTCCTGCTCCCCAGCCTGCACTCTGGTGATGTGGCAGCACAGAACCTGCAGAAAAGCCAAGGTGGTGTCTTTCCTAGAGTTCATGGTGTACAGCACATGGGTGTTTGCAGGCATGTACCAGCTCCCGGAGCAGCGTGCACAGTCTGATCCCAAATTGGAAGGCCTTTGTATATATTGTTGTAGAAGAGCCACAAGTATCGGAACCTAGGCTGTCTCCTTGCTTACCCCTCCCTCTAATGTGTACACACAGCTGATCAGAGGCAAATGGTCTGCAGGAACTCAAGCTAGCAAACTGACCATGAGAGAAGCAGGTTTTATGTACATCACTTGGGGATAGACTTTTCCCCATTCCTCTCTGACCGTTTGATAATTACATCTTAACACTTTTAGCTGCGCTGTCTTCAGGGGCAGTAAATCAAGAGTCATAGCATATTCCAACAAGTGGTAAACAGAACACACAGTGATGCTGTCTGTTATATGTATTCTCATACCCAATGGGACTGGGACTTTTCAGCTTGGAAAAGAGATGACTAAGGGGGGACACGATAGAAAAAGCAGGGACATGATAGAGGTCTATAAAAGCATGACTGGTGTGGAGAAAGTAAATAAGGAAGTGTTATTTACTCCTCCTCACAACACAAGAACTAGGGTTCACCCAATGAAATTAAGAGGCAGCAGCTTTAAAACAAACAAAAGGAAGTAGTTCTTCACACAACACAGAGTCAGCCTGTGGAACTCTTTGTCAGAGGATGTTTTGAAGGTCAAGACTGTAAAAGGGTTCAAAAAAGAACTAGATAAATTCCTGGAGGATAGGTCCATCAAGGGCTGTTAGCCTGGATGAGCAAAGATGCAACCCCATGCTTTGAAGTGTCCCTCGCCTCTGTTTGCCAGAAGCTGGGAGTGGGCTACAGGGGATGGATCACTCCATTGCCTGTTCTGTTTATTCTCTCTGAAGTACCTGGCATTGCTTCTGGCACTGTCGGAAGACAGGATACTAGGCTAGATGGACCATTGGTCTGACCCAGTATGGCCCTTCTTATGTTCAGTGTGATGGTGAGTTAGATAGTTAGCGTGAACGGATAGCTATCAGAACAGCAGGGACTATATTTTAAATCCAAGGGCTGTCGATAATGCCAACAACATACTGGTAAAATATTGGATTGCTATCTTAAGTACATTGGGATGATTTTTACTGCATTTGAGGAACCATTCTGGGGTGGAGAGAAGCCAGGACTGGAAAATAGCCTGCTACCCGGAGTAGGATTTCTCTTCTCAGCTTGATAATCCCATTTTCTGATCCTGGTTATCACTTCTCAGATGTGGGTAGGTGGTCACTCTCTTTTTCCGTTTGTCTCCTTTTCTCCTAGGTGATGATGTACTGTTAACCTTCTCTCTCCTGGAGCGTATTGTCTCACTCTTCCATCATCCAGTGCTGTGCTTTTCTGGGCTCTCTTCCTTATTTATCAGTGTCCTTTTTCCAGTGCGGTGCCCCCTACTTTGGTCATTATTAAGAATGGCTAGATAAAAGAACTTCATCAGCAAACATGTATTCAGCTGCACAGTATATCCCTAGAGTTACTGTTGTATTTTTTATTGCAGCTGCGTTGCATGATAAGCTCTTTACTGGTGTGGAGATGGTGTCGCCCCCAGTTTTTCTCTACACAGCCTCCGATTTTGTACTTGTGCTAGCCACTGCTTTCCTTCAACTGAATTGTTATATTTACTTACATCAATCTCTGCCCCTTTTTAATGAGCCTATTTCTCTCAAGATCTCCAGTTTGTTCATCCAATCTAACCTCAGCTGTGTTGTGATAGCTTCTTGTGTGATACCATCTGCAACACTGATTAGTTTACAATTAATTGTATTTTTTTAGTTTGTTAGTGGGGAGGAGAGAATAAAAGGGAGAGTGCCCTGTGCTAATTCTCAATTATTACCTTTCTCCAGCTTAGTATTTGTAATGATCATAAATTTCTCTTTCTTCATGGTCTGTGTCAGCCAATTTTGTGTTATCCATACTCACTGGACAACAGCTTAGTTTTCTGTGTGGGACTATACCAGATACATTTTCCTTTTCCACCAGAGCTGTAATTGTGCATAAGATTTATCAGCTTTGTCTGTCCTCTACAAAAACGTGGTTAATTGGCCATCATGTTGTTCTTATATATAGGTTTCTGTGTTGACACCTCTAATATTTTACCCAGTTAACAGCATCCTGACTTTTGTTTTATCCTGTTTTAAATATTTGCTTTTTCCAGGCTTCTTACACGTCACCTATACTCCTCAAATGTTCACAAATGCACCAGCAAAACATTGAGATTCTCTCTGGAAGGACCTTTCGGTCACAGTCAAAGATCCAGCTTGCCAACAGATTTCTATTTTGTTATAAACTGAAATGATCTGTGCTGCTTCTTGTACAACAAATGAAAGAATGCCATTGAAAAGACCGAGTTTCCAAAGAAATAGGAAAAAGAGAGAATCCTTTGCTGCACTTCCTTAGAAAGCATCTTGACACATGCCCATCTTACACTATAGAGTCTCTTTCCAGTGAACACTGTTATCTGAGTTAGGGAAGAGAGAGAGCATGTTTCAGGTTATTCACCTCCAGGCACTGATCCTCCAACAGTGCATTGTATAAGCCTCATTACTGGCTTCAGCCTTGACATTAATCTGCTTTCAGCAGTTAGGAAGGTGGCAAGTCTATCTTGTGTTGAGCAACCACAAAATAAAGCAGGGTGGATAAAAATCAATTATTTAAAAAAATAAATAAATAAAATTGGATTTTTTAATTTAAATTAGATTTTTTTGATAAAATGCTTTTTCAGGAAAAAACCTATCTAAAGATAGTTTTAATTAAAATACATTATAGCTCAAAGATATCTCCTCATGGACTAGGGATTATAAATTCTAATTCTATAGTATGAGACAATACATTCATGTAATGTTTAAGAAAAGTTTGGTAAATGAGTTCCAATAGTTCATGGATTAGGGACCCAATCTTATGGGGTTCCAGGGGCTTCTGTATAGATTGTTTAGGTTAATCTTTCTATCTACCCAACGGGACTCAGTGCTGAACCTAGAAGATACATCGGAGATGCTTAGTTTTGAAGTTCTCAAACTGTGGATTTGTCTCTCCAGAGGTAACATGCGTGTTAACAGCAAAAAGGTTTTTAAATAAATTAATATAGAGAGGTGAGAAATAACAGACCTCAACTCTATTGTCTCTCTGCAAATTTGTGTACACAGAATCAATCCCTTACCTCTCTCTAAAAGTGCAAAGTTTCAAAAAGTTCAATTAATAGAAGATTGTTGGGGGCGGAATACATCTGGACAAGGAGAAGAAGTCTGGAGATAAATGTGAGAAGTGAGGGACATATGCTTGTTTTGTTAAAATATGATATGTTTGCTGTTGAAGAAAAAAATCCAGAATACTTAACGTTGTTGTTTTAGTTAAATAAAACAATTTAAATGTCTGGTGATGTTCTCCTCCTAATACAGCCTGGCAAGAAAATCCTCCAAATATTAATGATTAACCTGTTGAATTGGAGATAGTTCACCTCCCAGTGACTTCATAAATATCTGCTTCAATTACCTTTGGTAAATGAAATAACCAAACAATCATTCATTTTCTGATGTAGCTGTAAAACTAATCTGAAAAGTTTTTCAAAATAAATCACGGTTTAAAAATGTATAGTGTGTACCTTCTAAAAATGAAACCTATATCTATGAATTGGGAAGAATATATATTAAGGTTATAACAACCAACAAGAATGCACTTTTTTGTAGAAAATAATGATTAAATTGAGTCTTCCTGACTAGTGATTTAAATCAAATCCACCCTGAAATAAAGCAATAGACTTGAAAGACACGTATTGAGGGAACCAGTGTATGAATTACACATTAATACACAAGCTGGTTCTACCAGAGACTGTGGCTGGTTGCTTTCATTGTCTTGGCTCATTCACACATTTAACAGAGATGGCTTCACTACATGATGGACACAATATAAAGCCTAAGCACCAATGGGAAAGCTTGTGGTAGCCATACATACTTTGGGAATGCGAGTGTGCCTTGCCATGCCAGTACAGTTACTGAATTCTAACATGACTGTGAGCGTTGCAGCAGGTTTTCCCCCTGGGCTGCCTCTGGCATACAGCTATACACACTTGCAGTTTAAAGTGCGAGGTAGCGCTAGTACCCTGGTGACTTCAACCTTTGAAAAAGGCTTTTCTGCTGCTCCATTTGAGTCAGTAATATGCTGCTTGCAGATCATGCCCCATTGAATCACTCCTGCCTCACCCATGATTGCATTCAGGAGAACCCCTTAACCCCACAGCATGGCACAGTGATGCAGAGTACATCGGTTCTAAGTTGGTGGGGGCTGTAGGGCTGTGTGCACCATAAAGGTCAAATCCATTGATTGAGGTGCTGTTGCTTGGAAGTAACACTGCTTTTTGCTCTCCCCTTTCTGTCGTTGGCAGATGTTAATGCAGGAGAGCGAGGTCAGACCAATAACGCAGCTTCAGCATCAGCCTCCAACTCCACCTGAAGTGGTCCCACGCAAGCCAGCTGCACAGGAAAAATCACCAGTAATTTGAGTCTTGCTCAGCAACACTGGTCACATTTGGAAAGAAAATTAAAAAGAGGAAAAAAACAAAACAAAACAAAACCCTGTTCATTTTAGTGTTCAATTTTTTTATTATTATTGTTGTTCTTATTTAACCTTGTAAAATATCTATAAATACAAACCAGTTTCATTGTATTCTCACTCTGCGGGGTCTCCAGGGCAAGGGAATAGGTGGGGGGGAGAAGGGAAAGTGGAGCAATAGAACACATCAATGTCTCTTCCCTTGACAATCTCTTCATATGGAAAGTTTGCTGTTGTGTACTTCAGAACCAGGACTCTTGCCTCATGCCCCCTCCCACAACAGAAAGAAGGAAAAAAACCTCATTTTCTGCTGACTTTTTTTTTTTATAACCTCTTTTTTTTATTTTCTTTTTAAGTGAAGTTTCAGACTTTGGTGTAGTGCACAGCTTGAATTTGGTTGGGAGCTTAGCCGGGATCATTCAACAGAGCTAAGCGTTTCTTGTAAGTGAATCCATATCTAGGCTATCAGAAGAACTGCCTTTGGCATGATCTGGGAGGTGGGGAGGTGATAGGACAATAGGTAGCCCAGGGGGTGGGGGGGGTGCTTACTGTATGTCTAAACTTGGAACTGCTAGTGGAAGACTTATTTTAAAAATTAGCGCTAGCAATAGAGAAACCTGCAGCTTCAATATGGAAAAAAGTCTATCAAGTGGGATATATATATTTATAATATATACACACACGCATGTCAAACACGCCTGGTTAGCTTTATTGAAGCAGCTTGTTTGCCTAGTCTGAGCTCCTCCACCAAGTCTTGGACTTCTTTGTTTTTAAAAGAGCCATGTAGTGCAAGAGAATGGCCAGTCAGCTCTAATCTCCAGCAGAGAGAAGATGATGAATGGAATCCCACAGGAGGAGGGGGCAGGCGGAGTTATGGGGCCTTTTGGAAAGTGGCCACTGTGAAAGCATTTTTCGGTTTTTCGCTCTGAACGGGATGCCCTTTCCCGAGATGCACACAGGAAAAGGACATCAGAGTTTATAATGTGAACTGTAACAATCTACTGGTTTATTTGTAATATTTTTTTACTGCAGTTTGAGCTTGCAGATTGCCACGCTCTATAGATCTAATTTTAAATCCACAGCTAGAATCTGTATTTAATTTCATCATTTTAACCTCCTGCTTTTTTATCTTTATTTATTGATGCATGTGGAGTTGCCATTATGATGTTTTTACATTGGTAGAATAAAATACACATCAAAGTGATATCAACAGTAACTTGTACCTGCTGACTTGAGGGGAAGCTGACTACATAAGTGTGTGTATATAATATAAATAGATATGTGTATAACATAGATACAGTACTGCTTTTTGAGTTTTATTTTGTCTACAGCCATTAAATTGTCTGATTGAAGCATAGGATGAATGTTTGTTTCCAGTCTGAGTTTAAGGGTTTTTTTCTGTAGTGGTGAATGGTGTAAGAATCAAAGTCTCCATTTCTGAAGTTAAAGCAATATTCTTGGAAAGAGTCAGTTGAGCAGCAGGAAGTTGCAGCTGCAATGTAGAAATAGACTTTTGAGACCTGGTCTGTCTTATCCTTGAGGCTGATGTCCATGTGGGCCTTATACACATTCAGAGAAACCTTAGTCACCTTGGTGCTTATGGGCTATTACTTGACCTGTGGATCTTTAAGGCACAGTAAATTGTTTCTGACATTTACAGACTTTTATGTGTGGCCCAGGAGTAGCCAGCAGTAGCGGCTAAGTAAACTCAGTCACTGCAGGGTGGCAGGAGGTTTGTTTATGAATTCAGTACATTTCCTGTCCCTGTGCTTCATATTTGCCCCTGTTTGTGGGATTTTTTTGAAGGAATGTTTCTTAGCAGCCATAGAGGTCCCTCTGTCCTGTCTGATGAACAGTGGAAGTCTGGGAGGGGAGTTGTTTGCACAGATGAATGTATATACCTGGAAGAAGAATGGATAATTCACCTTAGTTATGTCCCTCATTATTTAGTGAAACTGGGGGCAACAGAAAAGATTTTTAAGCAGCTCTAGACCAATTACAGCTGAAGAGAAGGGAAATCACATTTTTCAATTGAACAAAAACACCCCCAGCTCCTGTAATAAATAACTGAGGCCTGAAAGGAGTGTTAATGCAAGAAATCAGCCAGTGAGTGCCATGAATGATGGACTAGAGCCTGGATGATCAAATGTCCGGAGAGATTTTAGAAGACTTGAAAAGCAGAGGACAGTAGCAGTGACTAGATCTGCTTTATAGACAAGACAGCTCGAAGGCTGGGCAAAGACATTTACTCTGTACTGGGGACAGTAAATTACCAAGTTGATAAAAATCGCTGCTTGTTTCAGGTGCCGTCCTAGGTGGTTTGTTTGTTTGTTTTCATTCAAGGTTGGTAGAGAAGGAGAGTTAAGAGCTTTTCCCTCATTCTTTTAGTTCTACTTCATGACGGTGCAAGTGTGTCTGTGTGTAAGCTGGTGTCTCTGATTTTCTTTTTCAAGGATCATGGCAGGATCACAAACGCTTTTATACATGTTAGATCCAGGCCTTTGAATAACTTTTTTTTTTTTTTTTTTTTTTTGTAAATAAGGGTATGGGGGGAGCTCCTCACCAAATTCAAGCTTGTACATTATTTTTTATTGTTTTTAAATTTTGAGTTTTATTGTTTTGTATGTAAATATGTGGACCCAGGAACTGTTATTAATGAGCAAAAAGTTACCGTTCAGGGCAGTGATTCTGTTTAATAATCAGACAAAATGTAGACGAGCTTTTTAAAGCCATATAGTTTTAACTCTGTACAGTAGGTACCGGCCTGTATTATTGTAACAATAACTCTAGCGATGTATAGTGTATCTATATAGTTTGGAGTGCCTTCGCTGCCATGATTTTTTTTTTAATTTTATTTCCCTTTTTTTTTTGTCCTTTTTAACAGCTGTGTCCCAGACAAAATGGCATCTTTGCTCCCCTGCTTTCTAACCCTTTGGAGTGCTTGTAAGGTTTCAGTGATACCATGGTCAGTAGTGGAACGAAAGGAAATTGTGTTTGTGACTCATTTCATTCGAGCCGTGGCTTTGCTCTGGATGTTCTAAAGTTGCCCACCACACCACCCCAATAGCAGTGACTGGTTTCATTTTACACTTGCCCTCTTGGTACCTAGTAGCTAGCAGCTAGATTAGACTTTGCTCGTCTCTCCCTATTCCGTGTGTCCAGAGGTCTTGTGGACAGCAGCTTCCAGAAGCCTTTGGTTTTTTTCGTCTCTCCCTTCACTGTATTAAAGAGAGAGCAAATTGGACTTTTACAAACAGAAAAGATAGTTTAAAATCCCCCTAGTGTTCTACACTGGTAGCCAGACAGCCGGCAGGACAGCTGTGGTGCTCTGGGGCCGTTCCTATAGAACACTATAGCATCTTTGTAATACGGGAATTTCCTGTTCCCTTTTCTGCTGTTCCCCAGCCCCTCCCCGTCAGTTTATTTTCTTAAGACGATAACTTTAATATTAGTCTCGATTTCTTGTGCCCAGCACGAAGGCCTTGTTTTTAAAACTAGTTCACTTGTGTTTTCTACCTTGTTAGTATTCCACATAAGATTGTCTTGAATGGGAAAACACTTAACTCTTTACCAAACCAAAGGTTGCTGTTTTTTTGTTTGTTTGTTTGTTTGCTTGTTTGTTTGGGGTTTTTTTTGGATCCATCTCGTGTCCATTCCAGTGAGGCAGAGGCTGCACTTTCTTTCTGGTGACACGAAGGTCAGTGATGTCAATTTGTTTTTGACAGTCCACTCGGAATTGTTACTAGCTTCTTTTTTTTTTTTTTTTTGCTTGTTTTTAATGAAGTATGGTCTTGATCTGTCATTTTGTCTACTCTGCAATTGCATACGTTTCTGAGATGGAATTAATTACATTCTCTGTGTCCCCTGGTGGACGTCAATCAAGACACTGGTATTTTAATTTCAAACTTAGCTACCTTTTTAAGGAAAAAAATTAATGATGGTCATTTACCTATAAATTAAAAAAAAAAAAAAAAAAAAGAGGCTGATCCAAGATCCCAGTTCACTTTTCTAGTTGTTTTAAACAAGTTTTATCTAAATAACGGCAGATGCCTGCAATTCGCAACTAGAGATCATTTTAAATGTTTCCAGACTTGTTATGCTTTAAAAACAATTGCCAGTAACCTTTTCTCTGTTAGAAATCTCAGCTACTGAAGGTAAAAAAAAAAAAAAAAAAAAAAAGACGATAGCTATAAAAGCACAGTAGAGTATTCGACCCAGGAGCTACTTTTCTGAGAATATAAAAAGGCATCTTTGGTGTTCCCATTATTTCCACAGGGGTTTTAGTCAGTTTTTGTTCATGGAATTTGTTTCATTTCGCAACACTGCAATAACAGCAAAACAACAAAAAAGTAAAACTAAAAACCAGTACCTAGGGGGTTAGCTTGAGAAAAGTAGCTTCCTTGTGTTGTTCTTCCTCAATTTTTTTAATATATATATTTATATATATATATATATAATTTGCTTGCCTGTAAAATTTGCGTTCATTAATGTGTTGCTGATGGATCACTTGGGCCTGTATACACACAAATTAGCGTGACCACTTCCATCTTAAAAACCGAAATCTAAAACAAATAAATATATATATTAAGGACTGTGGGTTGTATACAAACTATTGCATACACTTGTGCAAATCTGTCTTGATTTAAAGGAAAAGCAAAACCTGTATAACTATTACTACTTGAATGCCTCTGTGACTGAATTTTTTTTCATTTTAAATATAAACTTTTTTTGTGGAAAGTATGCTTAATGTTTTATTATTTCCCCCGCCCCTCCTACCCCCTTGTAAATACATTTTGTTCTGTGTGACTCGGTTCGGAAATAGTTAACTGGTACTGTAATTTGCATTAAATAAAAAGTAGGTTAGCCTGGAAATTAAATTTAAAAATGCAAAGTGTGTGGTCTTTATTTCAAAACCCTGCCTTTTCTCTCCTCCTCTTACTGCTCCACCCCATTCCTCACCCCCCACACCTCTTTCCACCCCCCAAAAATAGGTGGACATGACTCTGTGTAATAATTAAAACACAAGAAATAAGCATGTTTTCTTAAATGATCTGTGTTAGTCCATGATACTTTCCCAAGAGATGCCAGCTTCTGTCTACGATTCCATTGGTTTGATGGAGTGAGGAACCCTGCGGCAATACATCTAAAACCACAAAAAACATTACCCTCCACCTATAGGGGCAAGCTAAGAACCTGTGTAAATTGCTGGCTTTGAATACTGCACTCATCTTTTTTTTATTTGATCCCATTAGTAATGTTATTTGGTGGTGATCTGTAAAGTTTGTCAAGACCACATCCAGTGGGGCTGTTCCTCCAACAAATCAGCACGTTGCTATCTCTGAGTTGGGTTTTCCAGTACTGGATAATGTATGTATTAAACATGACTTGTCTATTAGCGCAACAACAAAAATCCTTTTTGGGCTGGCTGACCTGGCCACATCCGTTCTGTCGCTATCCTAAAGTCTAGATGCAAGGTCATGTGACTGCTGCTTCAATAAAAACAAATTTATATTGCAAAGAGGCTCCTCTTGGTTTATTCCTAGAAACAAACGTCACATTCAGAGCTGTCTGAACAGTAACTCTCGAATATGTACAAACCAAGTTTGTCCCACTCTTACATTTCTATAGCGCCTTTCCTCCCCGAGAATCCCAATCCATGTTACGAATCTACATGGGAATTGTTTAATTCACTGCTGGCATGCAGATATCTATGGGGTTGCTGCCTAACAGCGCCCAATAACATGACACACAGGGTTAGGAGAGGAGCTGTGGGAACATCCAACTGAAATTCTCAGCAGAATTTGGTTAAGTAGAACATCGTTCCCCTGGTTCTGGACTGTGGCCAGGACCCTGGAGCAAATGTATAGTGAATAGTGTTGGGTGATCTTTATTGACCACAAATGGGATTTATGGCTCCTACAGCACAACACCCCTTCAACACTATCCTGGGGCATTGACTCTGTAGAGTACTGTATATTACCTCTTGAAATACCAAGACCTGTTTAAGGCTTATGGGTTTGTTTTCCCCCCCAAAAATATGGAAAAGCAAGTGTGTGTATTTCCTGGTTATTTCTGGGTGGCAAAGGGGCTGATGAGATGTATGAAATTAGCATCTACCCTGTTCAGTTTTTTTCTGTTTAAATCAAGATCATTAAGCCTATGACCTAACTGAACCCAAACCCACAGTTCCCCTGCTGGAGGCCGGTGTGGTGTCATGGTCTCAGGTGGAGTTTGTAAATTCCATCTTGCTCAGATACTTCCTTTCACTCCACTGTGACCTGCAACCTAGTTTCCTCCATGAAACATTTAATTGCCTGGATAAAAAGGGGGATCTGGAAGACTTGCTGGACCTGCTGGGAAGGCCACTGACATTCAAACCCTGACATTTACTCCACAGCCTCATTAAGCTCCAGGACCCAATCATGCCGTTTTCAGTGTGCAGTCCCCACCGGCGCATGGGTTGCTTTGGGAATGACCCATACCGCTCACTCCTCGCCCACATGCCCTATATTGTCCTTTCACGGCTGAATCCCTTTCATCAAACACTTTGTGAGTGTGATCTTCTACACTGACCAGTTCAGCAGGCAGGTTCCAGCAGCTGCATTACGCCACCTGGCTTGTTAGTGATACACTAACCTGGGGAGGCCAAGGTTGGCCTGAGTGTCAGGAAAGGCAAGGTCAATACCTGGATCATGTAGGGCCAATGTGCTTTAAGAACTGTCCTAGGTGACGCCTGCCTGCATGGATCATGGCTAGCAGGAAGGCAAAATCCCTTTACCCTTTTTCTTCTCTTAGGCCTGGGAAGGAAGCTGGGGCACTGTGGGCGTGCTGCAGCTGGTGAGCGGGGAAAGCAGGGCCATAGGGAGTGCAGACAGCCGCTGCAGCTAGGCAGAAGACTGCAGGGCCAGAGAGCTGAGCTGCAAGTGACACAGCTGACTTGTCCCTGTTCTAAGCAGCAGGGAGCTGAGTTCAACTGCCTGGGAGCTAGTGGCAAAGCCTAAGAGGGCAGCATGAACCAGGTGCTGGAGCTGGAGGCTGATGACAAGGAGCTCCAGGCAGCAGGGGAAGATGAAGTATAAAGCCAGCAGGGAGATTAGCAGCTGGGAAGAGCTGGCAAGGAGCTCAGCAGGTGCAGAGGGCCTGGGCCAGAGGATGCTGCCATTACAGATTTGTGTGAGGGCATCTGGGGGCATGGCAGTGTGACCCTTGCTCCACAGGCCTGGGGAACAGAGCCAAGAAAGACAGCTAGCAATACGTGGGAGCTTGCCAGGGTCTAGGTGTTGCACATTGGGCCCTTCAAGCACCTAGCGGAAGGTAGCAGTGGCAATTGCTGTGAAGACAGCAACAGGTTGTAGGAGGGAGCAAGACTCCAGGCCACTCTATGATCTCTGGGAATTTACACCCTTACAAATAAAAGAAAATGTAGTAGGTCACAAAGTGCCCAAAGATCCCATCTAATCGTATTCTCTGGGTTCCAAAGACCCACTGAACCCTCCAGAGGAAAAGAATGACTCATCCACCTGGCCCAAGCAGGGCCAGCTCTAGGCACCAGCAAAACAAGCTGGTGCTTGGGGCGGCACATTTTTAGAGGCAGCATTCTGGCGCAGGCCATGCCGCCCCTAAAAATGTGTCCCGGCCGCCCTAACTCACCTCCGCTGCTGCCGCTCGCGCACCGCTGCTCGCCCTCCCTCCCAAGCTCTCAAACCCGGGAGGAAGGGGGAGATCCCGAGCGGCCGCAGCGCACGAAACAGCTGATTCGCGCACCGCGGCCGCTCGGGATCTCCCCCTCCCTCCCGGGTTTGAGAGCTTGGGAGGGAGAGAGAGACTCCGAGCGGCTGCGGCGCACGCGCTGCTTCTCCCTCTCCCTCCCTCCTAGGCTTGAGAGCCTGCGGGGAGGAGGCAGGGCTGGGGATTTGGGGAAGGGGCGGAGTTGAGGCGGGGCCGGGGGGGTGGAGTAAGGGGTGGCCAAAATTTTTTTTGCTTGGGGCGGCAAAAATCCTAGAGCCGGCCCTGGGCCCAAGTACAGCTAGTATCAAAACACCAGTTTTGATAGGTTGGTTGAGGGTTCAAATCCTCCCCATTTTTTACTTCATCACGGTCAATAATTTGCCCAAATTCCCCATTTTCTGCATGTGTGGGTGCAGATTTTTACAAACAAATGGGTCTTTGAGACTGTACCATTGAGCTACACCATCCACATTACATCCCTCCCTTCTCTTCCACCCACTTTTTCCCACCCGTCTCATAAGGGGTCATTCAGGCAGGACATAAACTCCCTTCTTTGATTAGGCTCAATAGACCCTGTCCCTGCTCAACATAAAGGAAAAGGAGTTCTACTTCAATTACTGCCTTGTACCGAAGAAAAATGGAGGCCGGAGACCTCTTTTCGATTTAAGGCTACTAAACAAAGTTCTAAAGTCTCAGAAGGTCAGGATGGTGGCTCTGGCAGCTATAAGCCCTTCAACTAAATTCTGGGGATTGGTTTTCAGCCCTCAACTCACAAGTTGCCTATTTCCATATAGCGATACACCCACCTCACAGAAAAACTGCATTTTGTTATAAGCAGAATTATTTTCAACATCGGGTAATTCCCTTCGGATTCTCCTCAGCTCTGAGAATGTTTTCAAAGGTTCTAGTGGCGGTGGCCACTTACCTTAATTGAGAGGTAATTTTAGTATTGCTAGCTAGCAAACAGGAGACCGCAAACAGGGGAGTTTGAGAGCAGGCGAAGGAGAGCCCTCTGCTGAACGAACAAGGTGCGAGTACTAACCTTGGGGTAAGTGAGTTTATTTGGCTATTTGTGTTTTTCTTTGTCTTTCAGGTTATTTCAGTTACAGTACAGGGTCAACTGTAATTGTGTGTTTGGGGACAGTTTGAGCCTTTGTTCCCTTGATCAGCCTCAAGATCACCCTCCCCTATGTGATTAATGAGGGGGTAGGGTTGACCTAGGAGGGAAGGCCTTAAAAGCCAGAGGCTAAGCGACCAAGGGGAGCTAGCGAACAGGGGTGTTTGAGAGAGGGAGTTGTTTTTGTGGGAAGGAGACAAAATAACATTGTTATGGTTAGGAAGGGCCACAACGCCAGTTCCAAACTGCTCCTGTCACCTCCACCTGCGCCTGTATCCAGACAGAGAACCTAACCATGGATGCCTCCACCCAGATCCTGGGGTGGATTTCCAGAGACTGTGGCCTGCATTTCCCACTCACAGAAAGCCAGGCTGGGGGGGGGCCATCCAGTGTGAGAGGTGCCTGCTGGTGGAATCTCTCAGGAAACAGGTGGGAGAGGTACAGGAGGAGGTGTCTAGGCTGAGGAGCATCCGTGCACATGAGGCATTCATTGACAGTATTCATATGGAGACTGCTAATGCTGAGGACACTATCCAGCTAGAGAGTATTGCTGTCATGCTACCGGGGAGGAGGAAAAGGCTCTGGTACAGGGAGGACACTGGCTACTGGTTACTTTTGGCAGCAGGCAGTGCTTCACCCCTATTCCCAACCCACCCACTATGGTGATGGAGAACCATTATGCTGCCCTGGCAACAAGTGATGAGGAATCACCCCCAAAGGTTGAAGAGGAGAAACCATGTACCCCCAAGGCTGGGAGGATTGCAGCCACCACTCCCAGGAGGAAATGCGGAGGCATCCCGGGAGGTATGCTACCTGCCAGGGGCCTGTATCTGAGCTGTTACAGAGGGATTGTCAAGGATCATCTGGCCCTCTGACTACTACCCCATGCTACTCATCCATGTGGGCACTAATGATACTGCGAGGTATGAGCCTCAGCAGATCAGAAGTGACTACAGGGCTCTGGGAGTACGGGTGAGGGAGTTGGGAGCGCAGGTGGTGGTCTCTTCAGTCCTTCCAGTCAAGGGTAGGGGCCTTGGCAGAGACAGATGCATCCTGGAGGTGAAGGCCTGGCTGCGAGGATGGTGTTGCAGGAGAGCTTCAGTTTCCTTGACCGTGGGATGCTGTTCTAGGAAGGACTGCTAAACAGAGATGGGGTCCACCCATCGAGGAAGGAGAAGAGCGTATTTGGCTACAGACTGACTAACCTAGTGAGGAGGGCTTTAAACTAGGTTCAATGGGGGCAGGTGACCAAAGCCCACAGGTAAGTTAAAAAATGGAGACCTGGGAGCAGGGTCGGAATCTGGGGGGGGGGGAGCATGGGCTGTTATAGCAGAAATAAGGGAGAGACAAGACAGAACTGTGTGTGGGGAGGGGGGAATCAAATCAGTATCTTAGATGTCTGTATACTAATGCGAGAAGTATGGGGAATACACAGGAAGAACTCAAAATGCTAGTAAATAAACACAACTATGACATAGTCGGCATCACAGAGACTTGGGATAATACACATGACTAGAATATTGGTATAGAAGGGTACAGCTTGCTCAGGAAGGACAGGCAGGGAAAAAAGGGAGGAGGTGTTGCCTTATATATTAAAAATGTATACACTTGGACTAAGGCTGAGATAGAAATAAGAGACAGACTTGTTGAAAGTCTCTGGGTAAGGATAAAAGGGATAAAAAAAACAAGGGTGATGTCATGGTAGGAGTCTACTACAAACCACCAAACTAGGAAGAAGAGGTGGATGAGGCTTTTTTTAAACTAACAAAAGTATCCAAAGCACAGGACTTGATGGCGATGGGGGACTTCAACTACCCAGACGTCTGTTGGGAAAATAACACAGCAGGGCACAGATTATCCAACAAGTTCTTGGAATGTATTGGAGACAATTTTTTATTTCAGAAGGTGGAGAAAGCTACTAGGGGGAGGCTGTTCTAGATTTGATTTTGACAAATAAGGAGGAACTGGTTGAGAATTTGAAAGTGGAAGGCAGCTTGGGCGAAAGTGATCATGAAATGGTAGAGTTCACGATTCTAAGAAATGGTAGGAGGGAGAACAGCACAATAAAGACAATGATTTCAAGAAGGCAGACGTTAGCAAACTCAGGGAGTTGGTAGACTTGCTTCCCATGGGATCTTACCTAAGGGGAAAAACAATTGAAGACAGTTGGCAGTTTTTCAAAGAGACATTATTAAGGGCAAAAGGGCAAACTATCCCACTTGATATGTCCTTCCAGCTTTACTATGAACCACTGATAACTACTCTCTAAGAACCGTTTTCCACCAGTTATGTACCCATCTTATAGTAGCTCCATCTAGGTTGTATCTCCCTAGTTTGTTTATGAGACGGTCATGCGAGACAGTATTAAAAGCATAGCTACAGTCAAGATATACCATATTTCCCACTTTCCCCTATCCAGAAGGCTTGTTATCCTGTCAAAGAAAGATATTAGGTTGATTTGACACAAGTTTTTCTTGACAAATCCATGCTGTTACTTATCTTATTATCTTTGCAAACTAATTGCTTGATTATTTGCTCCACTATCTTTCCAGGTACTAAAGTTAAGCTGACTGGTCTGTAATTCCTCAGGTTGTCCTTATTTGCCTTTTTATAGATTGGCACTATATTTGTCCTCTTCCAGGCCTCTGTAATCTCTCCTGTCTTTCATGAGTTTTGAAGATAATCATTAATGGTTCAAATATCTCTTCGTCAGCTCCTAGCCTCAGTGTGGGGTGCAAGAAGCGCGTGCACAGGCCAAATGGACACTGCTAAGGAAAATTGCCAATGGAAGGTGCGTGATGTGTGCACACACTTGAAGTGGAGTACCCAGAGGGACACATCCTTGAAGAACCACAGTTATTACGGACGGTGAGTAAGCTTTTCTTATCTACCTTATAGTAACTGGAGTTCTTCAAATTGAATACCCTGTGGGTATTCATGACCAGCCTTCCTTCCCCTCTGCTCAGATTCTCTCTTGATTTGCAGTAGAGTGATGGTCAGTCCTCAGTGCCCCTTACACCCTCAGCTGGGAGCATGAGGAGGAGAAGGGCACAGGAGTCTACCAATGGTCACTGCTACTGAAGAATTTCCGATTTTGGGTGCATGGCGCTCATGCACACCCACAGTGAATATCATAGGACCAAACATTTAGAAGAACTCCAGTTGATATAAGGTAAATAACCTTCCTTTCTTGTTTTGTGTAACAAAGATTTTTGGCTTAGAAGAAGGGATCTAAAATGACAGCGTTCAGACAGCAAAGGGCTTCTTGGTTAAGAAAGAAACATAAAAGGAAAAGGAAATAGCCATTTCTGGATTTGGCTGATCTGTGCAGAGATGAGAGTCATGTTTAGATGTAAATGCTGATCTGCCTCGGAGACATGGTGGGGAGAGTGGGATCGAATTGAGGTGACCTCAGTCATTCTTCTCAGGCTGCACTTAGTTGTATGACATCTGCTGTGTCCCTCACAAGCCCTCATCTATGGGTCCATCCTCTCCACTGCTACTGGAGTGAGTGTCTTTTGGGAGGACTGTGAAACAGCCTGGATTAAAATGTCAGCAATAAGTGGATGACACCCAGCTCTGTATCCTCTTCACATTAGACACAATCAGTGCCAGTTTCTAGCTTTCCCAGGGTCTGGCTGGGAGCAGCATCTGGAAGAGCAGCTGGCTGGAGGAAAGTCTGGGAAAGACTAAGGTGATGCTGGTGGAGATAGGAGAAAATAATTGGAGGAACTCATCACTTCTTAAACATCCTCCTGCACATCAGTTTGACAGTCTGCATCCTCAGTGTTCTTCCAGGATCCTCCCTGATTCTGTGTAACCATATAGGGACACCCTTTTCCAGGCATCACTGGCGAGGCCATGACATCTCCTGTCAGAATGGGATTTAGCCCCTGTGATCCAGGCAATCACCTCTAGGCCACAATACTGTAAATCTCTTGTAGGTAGGTATGAAATCACCCACCTTCAACAGCTACAGTCAAGTCCAGTCCCTGCTCACTGGAGGGAAGGGAGAAATGTATCCTTGAGTGCTCACTTTGTACGTTTGGGAGGCACTCCTCAGATACTACAGTAATGGGGTTATCTAAGTACCCAGCTAGCCTGATTGTAATAATTCCTCTTCTTCACATCCTCTTTCTATTTGTATTGTGGCTTTAAAGGATTGCTTGAAAGGCTCTTAAATGGCATCAAATGTCCTTGTTGGGATCAAAGCAGACTCATTTAATAACTTATAAAGGCAGAAGGGCACCACTGTGATCATCTAGTCTGAGCTCCAGTTTAACACAGGCCTTGGGACTCCCCTGAATTAGCTGCTGTTTGAAGGAGGGCAGAGCTTTTCAAAAAATATTCAGTCTTGGTTTAAATATTGTGATAGAGAATCGACGTCAACCTTTGGTAAGCTGTTCCAATGGTTAATCATTCTCATTGTTATTTACACCTTATTTCTAGTCTGATTTTATCTAGCTTCAGCTTCCAGCCATTGGATGGTGGTGTACCTTTCTTTGCTAGATTGTAGCTCCCCTTATCAAATTTTTGTTCCCAAGTACTTATAAACTGTGATCAAATCACCCCTTAACCTTCTCTTTGTTGAGCTAAATAGATTGAGCTCCTTGAGTCTATCACTATAAAGCAGGATTTCTAATCCTTTAATCATTGTCATGGCTCTTCCCTGAACCCTCTTCAATTTATCAACATCCTTTTTGAATTGTGGCCATCAGAGCTGGACACCATATTCCAGCAGTGGTCGAACCAATGCCAAATACAGAGGTAAAATAGCCTCTCTACTCCTACTTGTTGTTCCCCAGTTTATGCACCCAAGGACCATATTGGCTCTTTTGTTCAGTGTTGCACTAGGAGCTCATGTTCATCTGATAATCCACCATGAGCCCCATCTCTTTTTCAGTCACTTCTTTCCAAGATAGAGGTCCCCCAACCTGTAAGTATGGTCTGCATTCTTTTTTCCTAGATACGTATCTTTTCATGTAGCCATATTAAAACATGTATTGTTTGTTTGTGCCCAGCTTGCCACGTGATCCAGATCGCTCTGTATCAGTGACCTGTCCTATTCATTGTTCACCACTCTTGCCATATTTCTATCTTCTGCAACTTTTATCAGTGATGTTATGTTTTCTTTCAGATCACTGATAAAAATGTTAAATTGTGTAAGGCCAAGAACTGATCCTCTGGGACTCCACTAGAAACATATCCACTTGATGCTGATTATGTGTGTCATGTTGATTTTGTATCATTCTAGTTTCTTAATAAAAATGTCATGTTGCACCAAGTCAAGCATCTTACAGAAGTCTATTACCACAATCCCATTAACTTTATCAACCAAACTTGTAATCTGATTTGAAAAAATCAAGTTAGTTTGACAAGATCTATATTCCATAAAGTGGTAGCTCTCAGGCTGCTGCTGTGAAAGTCCGATCCTGTTTCTCTAAGAGAAGACAAATGGACAAATGGAAGCGACAGGAAAAATAGCAAAATAGAGGGAAATGTAGCTTCTGTGTCTGCTGCTTGGAATCCAGTTGCTGGGTGACCAGAGGCCCAGCAGATAATACATGACCTCACTAACCATTTCTAGACCCCTGCTTTACTCCTTTGTCTATGGGAAGTGTATGGCTGAGTTGCTCCCATTCTCTCTGGCCAGTTAGTGGGAAGCAGTGTTACTTACTGAGGCCAGGGCTGGTTTGGCATCATTTACCTTCCCAAACTGGTCATGGCAAATTGTTGCAAAGTTAGATTTGTCCTGGCTGGCTAAGCCAAACTTCTACTGGAAATGAAAGCAGGAGGAGGGATAAAGTGAGGACAGAAACTGATACCCCACAAGGGACAGCAGGAACCCTTAGTTCACATCTCAGCTCCAGTGAGAGAGATCTACCAGCACCTTGGACCTTTTGCAATAAGATGTTAGATGAGGAAATACCACAGCAATGACCCTAGCAGAACAGACAGAGGTCAAGCGCCATTGCTCCTACTACTTGCCCTCTCTGGAGCTTTTGATACTGCCCCAAAGATCAGATGACCTGGTTATATGACATGGCAGGAGTAGACAGTCCAGCACTACACTGGCTCCAATTGTTCTCCACCAATACTAGAGATTAGTCCTGAGTACCTGCTCCTTTTCCCCAGCAGCCCTTGATCCAGAATCCTATAAATATCTAGCCTATCCCCATCTTCTTCTGTAGCTACATGAGGCCTCTTGCAGAGAGAGGGGGACCCCACAGGCTCTGCTGCCAACAATTTGCTGAGGGCACCCAGCTGCATATCTCATTCTTTACAGACACAACGGATGTCCCAATGGCTGCCAACAATCATCTCCTCAGGGAAGAGCATCTGGTGCAAACAGTGATGCCGGTGGAGAGAGGGAAGCACTTTAGAGAGCTCAATGAGACACTGGCCTTCTATGAAAGGCAACTGTTCTTCATCACAAAGCCATTTTGTCCTGCTCAGTTCATCACTAACTCTGGTCTGCAAGGCAGCATTGCCTTCTTCCACCTTTAACTGGCTATCACATTTTGCCCCATCCTCTCAGCTGAGGCTCCACATTCTCATCGCCCCCTCTCTTGGATTAGAATGATTGGGATTGAAGGTGGCAGCCATTCAGAAGCTCCAGCTGCCTGACTCCACAGTGGCTCAAACTGGAAAGACATCATGCCATTCTCCACTGGCTCCTGTTCACATCAGGTGCCAACTCACAGCCTAAGTCAATCTTCTAGACCAGCTATGGATCAAAAAAACCTTACTAGGTCAGTGCCTCCCACCTCCATCTGTGGTCCCACGATCCAGCTGGGCTCCTCTGGGACAAAGCAGACTAAAAAAATCCCAGGGTGAAGCTTGCAAATGCCAAGAGATTAAAGAGGTCTTGATCAAGAGGTGCCTGACTGTTGAAGGAGCTGCCAGACAGCTGACTGAGCCAGACCCTGACCATCTTCAGAGCGGGCTGCAGGACCCACCTGTGCCAAAACTTTCTTGCCCTAACTGACAACAAGGAAATATTAACATGGACAAACAAAACCCACCCAATCCAAGAGCACTTCCTAGGAGACGTGCAGAGCAGAACCTACTATGAAGTCCTCTACAGACAACATTGTCCAGAGCTGTAGTCGATGTGTACGCAAACAGAATTAAGGCCTGGCATATGCCACAACCAGCGGTCCATGGAGTCTGTGTGGATTGTAAAAATACTACAGCACATTCCGATGAATTTTAAAGTGGAGGTTTTCCGTGAATTAAAAGAGCAATTAATCATGCACTGACTACAGAATCCCCTGTGTGTATTAGTTATTAAATTCAGTCCCTTTGATGCCATTTCCCTGTTTTCAGTTTGAGATTGTAGGAAAAGCATATTGGCTGACTGTTTCTGCTAGAACAGCCAGCAGTGAAATAGTTAACGTTGGCATTTAAGTCCTAATCGCTGGTAACAAGCCATTGAGATGAAGGGGACAGTTCACACCTCTCTGAGCTATTTTTCAGGCTTTCTGCAAACACAGGAAGCCAACACTGCATCAGTGCCACTTGATGCCTGTTTTCAAAGTTTTCTTCCTAAACAAAAAGAGTAGAAACAGAGACTGTTTTCTGAAAGCTCAGATTCTCGAACATACTTCTGCAGCAAGGGGTGAATACTGTGGCTGTGAAATAATGGATATACTGGCCTTTGACTATGGGCACTATAGAAATATAAATTAAATACAGAGACAGGCACCTAGAGATATTTCAGAGTTTGGGAACCTGAGATACAAAGATGCAACAATGTTTGTAAGGTGCTTTAATTGCTAAGGATGCTCATTATTGGTTCATTTAGAAAGACTGCTGGGGAATAATCCCTGCAGTGGCTTAAGGGGAAGTCTCTCTGTGATGCTATTGACAAGCTGTTTTTTGAATGGAAAGGTAACAGGGAAGTGATGTTGATCCAGCTGGGTATTCAGTGGGGCAGAAGGTTAAATACTCCCTCGATTTAAGGGCTGAACAAAGCTTTTGGTCAATACTTCAGGTTTCTTGATGCGTCTGTACTTACAGCACCTGCTCCGTGCCAATGTTGTCACCAACAGCAATAGTGTCCGCTCCGTCCACTGCAACTGCAATTAACTCAGTGCAATTAGCATGATGACTTTTCAACATCCATCACGGAGGCATGAGTTATGGTCCCTGCTCACGGCAAACCACCTCAGTTATTGAAGCTGCCAGAGAGCCTCCTCCATGAGGCTCCATTCTGGGTAACAGGCTCAGCATTCATATCAAAATGCACTGTTAGTGGATGAACTAAATCCTGGTAAAGGTTCAGCAGGTGGTCGCTGGGCTTTGCAATTCATCGGTTACCAAACAGCTTTGGGTCAGCTGCCAGACGGTGCTGTGATAGCATACAGTCGTTGGAGATGACCTGATGTGCAGGGGAGTAACTGGAATCACTGTTGCAGAGCTGGTAGTTAGTTGTGAGGGGTGCATGCTAAGGAGAACATTCTATAGGAACCAGCAGACATGGAGAGCTCTGCCCACAGCGGCCAGCAAGGTTTGCTTCTCTTGGGAAGGGACCAGGGGCGGCTCTAGTTTTTTTTGCCGCCCCAAGCACGGCAGGCAGGCTGCCTTTGGCCGCATGCCTGCGGGAGGTCCCCGGTCCCGCGGATTCGGCAGCATGCCTGCAGGAGGTCCACCGGTCCCGTGGCTTCGGCATACCTGCCGCCGAATCCGCGGGACCAGTGGACCTCCCGCAGGCATGCCACCGAAGGCAGCCTGACGGCCACCCTCGCAGGGACTGGCAGGTTGCCACCCAGGACTTGCCACCCCAGACATGTGCTTGGAGCACTGGTGCCTGGAGCTGCCGCTGGAAGGGACCCTGTCCTTTGTTAAAGGAGAGCTGTACAGGAATAAATGTGATTTTTGTCTGGGGGGGAGGGGAGGGCTGTTTTTAAGCACTATATGAATTCACAGTATCGATTTGGAGGAGAGGGAGGGTGCCCAGGCTGGTAGTGAGGAAATGAAAGGGGTGCCAGGCTCACGTGTGTGCGGGGGCTGGGGGCGGAGATGGGTTGCAGACAGCACAGTAGGAAATGACAGCAGAGATGAAGCATGGAGCTGAGTTGCCTTTACTCCCTCCCGCCGTTTTTCACTTCCTCCTGAGCAAGGGGCTGCCCAGCCTCAGCGCCTCAGACAAAGGGGCCGCGCGCTAGTGCTGGATGCGGTTCTCTGACCCGGCCCCTTTTCAAGCAAAGGTTTGGATGTCACAAAAGCATCAAAAGTTTACATGTTTAGCTGAACCTAGAAGTCTCCTGTTCCCACCCTCTGCCCAAATCTCAAAGGGGGGGGGGCAGTAATTTACTACCCTCCCACCAAACTCTTTTGGGGGGAGGAACGGCCTGCAGGCTTGTTCCTTGCTCGCCTCAAGGACCCTCATCCCCACAGTCTCCCCTTCAGAGGGCTGCATTCCTGCTTGTGGTGCTCATGTGGCTCGGGTAGTTTCTCTAAGGGCCAGTGTGATCCCTCAGCCTTCCTGTGTAGTCACCTGAGTTGGGTCTCATTTCCCCATTGCCCTGGCGGTGGTCTCCTGTCCCTCTCATACACTGCAGTTGTCAGAAAAAAGGCTGATGTGCTCAGTTGGATGGTGCATTTTCCGTCACTGGTGAATGCTGCTTCTCTTTGAGTGTCAGAGAAGTGCATGGGGCCAGAATCCGATTGACCTTGTGCTGGAGTAAATCAGCAATAAAGCCAGGGGTTAGATGGCGTTACATTGGAATGAGGCCCAATGCTTGTGTCTAAACCCGGGGAATGAACTGATTTTGATATGTGTAAAAAATGGCTCCTCCTCTCCACGCCTCCCATGTCTGTATGTATGGTTAGGGGAGGGTTGCACCAGCTCATTTTCCAAGTATAGACAGGATCCTAGAGAAAACAAACTAGGGCTGAGAAGCTCTTCTTGGGTGGCTTACCCCAGCTTCAGCATGTGTGAGGAAGAAAATACTGACGCCCCCTCCAAAAAGGTGTGGCTGCTTGGGGAAGCTGAGTGGAAGGAGGTTCAAAATCATCTAGTCAAAATCATCACCTAGTCAGGCCAGAGCCAAGGCTACTAGGAGGAGGAAATTGGTAACAGTGCAGCTAGGACCTGGCTTAATGGCCTTTGGAGATTGCAAACTTGGACAGGAGGCCAAGTTCTGCCCTTGTGGATAACTCTAGGGCTGGCTTCAGCAATGTTATAAAAGGAATTAATTTGGCCCAGTGGTGGCAGATATGCCCATAGCATTTGTGTGGCCAGGTGTACAGCGAATGGCATTGCACAGAAAGTGGCACAGACAGATGGGTGTTTTTATGACATTTCTATCCTGGCAAAAGCCCTAGTGCAGATGCAGTTCTACTGTCATAAAATGTGCTTTAGCAGTATAGCTTATTTTGTTCAGGAAACTGGTATAAGGTAAGTCAGCAAAAGAACTCATGTGCCTGTGTTCCTACTAGCAGTGTTTGCCCATATAGCTATACTGGCAAATCCTTTCTAAGGTAGACAAGGTTTTAGTTTGCATTAAAGCCTCAGGCCTGTTAAAAGCCTGGCTTCTGGGAATGAGACTCCTAGCCTCCCATTATTGCATCAAGCCCAGGGGCCATATTTCACCATCTCACTTCAAGTCAACAGATCGTCATAGCTATCAAAATCCAGAACCTGCCCATACAGTACAGTGTCAATTACTGTGGCACGTTTGTAAAACCAGCAGCAAGGAAGAGAGAATGTTCCCAATCTTTATTACTGTAGACCCAGAGGAATCCATTGTGCATATTTCAGATACAAAGATCACCCCTAAAGACTTCTCTTTCCCTGCTAGGAGAGGGAATGGAGTCTTCTTGTGCCTCTTGTCGCTGAGCCTCTTTCCTTCTTCAAAGCACGTTTAGCCAAGTCTGACAAAGAAACCACACATGACAATTGAAAGCAATTTCTAAAGCACTGGCAGTGGAATCTCCATCATTTCCACCACACATCCGGCCACAGACCTAGCTTACATGATATGTCAAAATCAGTGCAAAATGCTGCACTACCCTGATAGCGTCCCTTAAAAGTCAGGACGTTTAAAGATTAGGATTCTTACACTCCTAGATTCTACCCCCTACTACATATACATAGTAGAGAATACAGGAGGCTGCCTTTATGATCAGAACAAGTTCTTGAATACTTTGTCCATTAAAAACCATATCACCAAATAAATGCAGGCATCAGGTTTATTTCAACATGTGATTTTTAGGAACAACACGTGATTCTTGTTCCTAAAAATCCATCATATCCAAGCTCCATCTAGTCCAGGCTCCTGTCTGACAGTGATAAGCACCAGAAGCTTCAGAGGAGGGTGAAGGAAACCCTACTGCAGGCAGATGGGGGATAATCTGCCCTCCAGGAAGGCCTCATTTTAATCCCTAATAGTTGTTAGATTGATTTAAACCCTGAAGCACCAGGTTTCATCTCTCTTCCAATTTTTTGTTAACACTAACTTTTGAAAGTTTGACTGTTTTTATTATCCATGTAAGTGTCCAATCCTTCTTTGACTCTTGCTAAATTTTTGGTTTCAAAGACAACCTGTGTCAGTGAGCTCCACATTCTAATTATGTGTTGCGTGAAAACACTTTTTTTTTTCCCCAGCAGATTTGCATTCACTATTTTTCAAATTTCTTTGACTATCTGTTCATGTTATGAGACAGGGAAACTCCTGCTCTTCCTTCTCTAGACCAGTCGTTATTTTATGTATACTTTTATCATGTCCTCTCTTTCTCATCTCCTTTCTAAGGTAAATCCTAATCTTTTTCATTTTACTTCATAGGAGAATTTTTAATCTTTAATCATTCTCATCACCCTACTCTGAACCCCTCTAATTCTGCAATAAAATCCAGCTATCCTTTGGCCAGCATACATATATAGTCATAGCACCTGCAGCCCAGTGATTATTTCAGTGTGTAATCACATGGCTTTGTTTTTTATTTGTTTCCTCTCCCGAGCCCCCATCTGACTCATGGCTTACAGGACTACATATAGTGTATTCACTCACCAGTCTTTCATTTCTGTTTTATTCTCCCCCTAAAAAAAACAAAACCAAAAAAACAAAAAAAAAAGGAAATTTAATGCAAAAATCCTATAGTAACGCACTGTTGAGTTTCTAAACAATTTGTTATTTGTATTTCAAAAGGATAGAATTACACACTGCGGTAGCAGTTACTCAGGGCTTGTCTTCGTTACTGTGCTAAATCGGTGCCGCTGCCTTCAATTCAGAAGCGCCAATTTAGCACATCTGGTGAAGACGCATTATGTCGACAGGACAGCACTCTCCCGTCGGCGTAATTACTCCACCTCAACAAGAGGTGGAAGCTATGTTGGCAGGAGAATGTCTCCCACCGACATAGTGCAGCGTAGACACTGCTTTAAGTCAATATAACGTCATTCAGGGGGGTGGTATTTTCATACTGCTGAGTAACATAACTTACATCAACTTAAGCGGTAGTGTAGACAATGCCTCATTCACAGTATACCTGAAGTTCTACACGCAAATAATATAACCTGGTACACAGAATGGCCAGGTGGTTATACAGGTAAGTGATATAAAGGGGAAGTACGTAGAGATATTATAAGCTCATTATATTATGGTGCAGTAAATCGATTTGTAAACAAATAGCTACAGCTTGGTGTGACTTTCTTTCTTTCTACACACGTAAGCACTTCTGATACCTAGTGTGGCTACGCCTTGTTTCCATGAACAAGTTGGATGCATTTGGGGTTGGCATTTATTTGAGTTTAAGTTTGAGATTCTAACCCTACAAAAATCAGGAATTTGAAAAGGAGAGATCCAACAGCTCAGTGAGTCCCTTGCAGATCGATAATCAAATGCACTACACGCATTTGCAGGATGTTGCTTCCAAACATTCTGAGCTTGAGCAATCACACACTTGCAATCAAGGCAAAGTCAGCACACCAACAAAATGGAATTTATGCTCTTTCCAAATACATTCACCAGGAAAGTCAGGCCAAATGGTAACATTTCAGGAAAGTTATAAGCACTTGAAAATGTGGTCTTTGAATGAATGTGTCACCTCAGCCATAGCCATATTTCTGCTACCACAGCCCCAGTACATTAGGGCCAGATGCTGCTTGACTTGCTCATGTGAACAGTCCAACTGCGGCTAGTGGGACCACTCCTATGAGCATGGGGTTATTAACACAAGGAAGCTGGGAGTGAGCCTCCCACTCTAGGTAGACGTGTGCTAGCTCAGTTTGAGCTAGTGTGCTAAAAATAGCAGTAAAAAGCAACAGAGGGTCCTGTGGCACCTTTGAGACTAACAGAAGTACTGGGAGCATAAGCTTTCGTGGGTAAGAAGCTCACTTCTTCAGATGCAAGTAATGGAAATTTCCAGAGGCAGGTATAAATCAGTATGGAGATAACGAGGTTAGTTCAATCAGGGAGGGTGAGGTGCTCTGCTAGCAGTTGAGGTGTGAACACCAAGGGAGGAGAAACTGCTTCTGTAGTTGGAAAGCCATTCACAGTCTTTGTTTAATCCTGATCTGATGGTGTCAAATTTGCAAATGAACTGGAGCTCAGCAGTTTCTCTTTGGAGTCTGGTCCTGAAGTTTTTTTGCTGTAAGATGGCTACCTTTGCATCTGCTATTGTGTGGCCAGGGAGGTTGAAGTGTTCTCCTAAAGGTTTTTGTATATTGCCATTCCTGATATCTGACTTGTGTCCATTTATCCTCTTGCGTAGTGACTGTCCAGTTTGGCCAATGTACATAGCAGAGGGGCATTGCTGGCATATGATGGCATATATAACATTGGTGGACGTGCAGGTGAATGAGCCGGTGATGTTGTAGCTGATCTGGTTAGGCCTGTGATGGTGTTGCTGGTGTAGATATGTGGGCAGAGTTGGCATTGAGGTTTGTTGCATGGGTTGGTTCCTGAGTTAGAGTTGTTATGGTGCGGTGCGTGGTTGCTGGTGAGAATATGCTTAAGGTTGGCAGGTTGTCTGTGGGCGAGGACTGGCCTGCCTCCCAAGGTCTGTGAAAGTGAGGGATCATTGTCCAGGATGGGTTGTAGATCACTGATGATGCGTTGGAGAGGTTTAAGCTGAGGACTGTAGGTGATGGCCAGTGGAGTTCTGTTGGTTTCTCTTCTGAGCCTGTCCTGTAGCAGGAGGCTTCTGGGTACACACCTGGCTCTGTTGATTTGTTTCTTTATTTCCTTGTGTAGGTATCGTAGTTTTGAGAATGCTTGGTGAAGATCTTGTAGGTGTTGGTCTCTGTCTGAGGGGTTGGAGCAGATGCGATTGTACCTCAGTGCTTGGCTGTAGACGATGGATCGTGTGGTGTGACCGGGGTGGAAGCTGGAGGCATGAAGGTAGGCGTAGCGGTCGGTGGGTTTTTGGTATAGGGTGGTGTTAATGTGGCCATCGCTTATTTGTACGGTGGTGTCTAGGAAGTGGACCTCCCGTGTAGATTGGTCCAGGCTGAGGTTGATGGTGGGGTGGAAGCTGTTGAAATCATGGTGGAATTCTTCCAGGGTCTCCTTCCCATGGGTCCAGATGATGAAGATGTCATCAATATAGCGTAGGTAGAGAAGGGGCATGAGTGGACGAGAGCTGAGGAAGCGTTGTTCCAGGTCAGCCATAAAAATGTTGGCATATTGTGGGGCCATGCGGGTGCCCATAGCGGTGCCACTGGTCTGGAGGTATATATTGTCACCAAATTTGAAATAATTGTGCGTGAGGATAAAGTCACAGAGGTCAGCAATAAGTTGTGCTGTGTCATCATCAGGGATACTGTTCCTGACAGCTTGTATTCCATCTGTGTTTGGGATGTTTGTGTAGAGAGCCTCTACATCAATGGTGGCTAGGATGGTGTTTTCTGGGAGGTCACCAATGCATTGTAGTTTTCTCAGGAAATCTGTGGTGTCATGGAGATAGTTGGGAGTGCTGGTGGCGTAGGATCTGAGTAGGGAGTCCATATATCCAGACAGTCCTTCAGTGAGAGTGCCAATGCCCGAGATGATGGGGCGTCCAGGATTTCCAAGTTTGTGGATCTTAGGTAGTAGATAGAATAACCCCGGTTGGGGCTCTAAGGGTATGTTAATTTGTTCCTCTGTTAGTGTAGGGAGTGCATACTGCACAGACCATGGTGAGAGATTATGCCATACATTATCAAAGAAACTGAGGAACCACCTGATCAGCATCCTATACAGCAAACAGAAAAACATCAAGAAAGAGCTCTCCAACCTGGAGACTTTCATAAATAACCAACCCTCCACACAAATGGACTTTACTAAAATAAGACAGGAGATTACACACTTCACCTCTCTACAAAGGAAAAAGGACCGTAAGCTGTCTAAAATCCTACCTGCCACATGGGGCCACAACAGGGGTACCCCTAACTCACCCAGCAATATTGTCAATTTATCCAGCTACACACTCAACCCAGCAGAAGAGTCTGTCCTATCTCGGGGACTCTCCTTTTGCCCCAGCACCCCCACGAACATGATACAGTTCTGCGGTGATCTGGAAGCCTACTTTCGCCGCCTCCGACTCAAAGAATACTTTCAAGATAACACTGAGCAGCGCACTGATACACAGATACCCTCCCACCAACAACACAGGAAGAAGAACTCCACATGGACTCCTCCTGAGGGTCGAAATGACAGTCTGGACCTATACATAGAATGCTTCCGCCGACACGCACAGGCAGAAATTGTGGAAAAACAACATCGCTTGCCTCATAACCTAAGTCGTGCAGAACGCAATGCCATCCACAGCCTCAGAAACCACCCTGACATTATCATCAAAGAGGCTGATAAAGGAGGTGCTGTTGTCATCATGAACAGGTCTGACTACCAGAAGGAGGCTGCCAGACAACTCTCCAATACCAAATTCTACAGGCCACTTTCCTCAGATCCCACTGAGGAATACACTAAGAAACTGCATCATCTACTCAGGACACTCCCTACACTAACACAGGAACAAATCAACATACCCTTAGAGCCCCGACCGGGCTCATTCACCTGCACGTCCACCAATGTTATATATGCCATCATATGCCAGCAATGCCCCTCTGCTATGTACATTGGCCAAACTGGACAGTCACTACGCAAGAGGATAAATGGACACAAGTCAGATATCAGGAATGGCAATATACAAAAACCTGTAGGAGAACACTTCAACCTCCCTGGCCACACAATAGCAGATGCAAAGGTAGCCATCTTACAGCAAAAAAACTTCAGGACCAGACTCCAAACAGAAACTGCTGAGCTTCAGTTCATTTGCAAATTTGACACCATCAGATCAGGATTAAACAAAGACTGTGAATGGCTATCCAACTACAGAAGCAGTTTCTCCTCCCTTGGTGTTCACACCTCAACTGCTAGCAGAGCACCTCACCCTCCTTGATTGAACTAACCTCGTTATCTCCATACTGATTTATACCTGCCTCTGGAAATTTCCATTACTTGCATCTGAAGAAGTGAGGTTCTTACCCACGAAAGCTTATGCTCCCAATACTTCTGTTAGTCTCAAAGGTGCCACAGGACCCTCTGTTGCTTTTTACAGATTCAGACTAACACGGCTACCCCTCTGATAAAAATAGCAGTGTAGCCGTTGCAGCTCGGGCAGCCCCCCAGCTCAGACCCAGGGGGTCAGGTGGGCTTGAGAGCCCAACCCCAGCCTCCACATGCTATGGACAGTGGCAAAATAAGGAAGAGATGTATGTAGTGCAAACTCCCAGTTCTCTGAACTAACCTTCCCATCCCTTGACAACCATAAGTGGAATTTCACTGTTCAATAGTTAAACTACATCTTTAAGGTTTAGACAGTAAAAATCTCTGGGAGTCAAACCAAATACAGTGACAGGGGCTCCTATGGCATAATGCTCTCAGGACTGCTTCCAGGCAACAATGCTGGCAGTCTGCAAGAGATCCAGATGCTGCTGCCCCTGAGGGACGTTCTGAGGGAGAGAGAGATGCTTCTCCATCCTGTGTACAGTCAGGCTGGAACCCTGAACAAAGCGGGTGCAGCTTCCTTCCCTCCCCCAGGGACTGAGCCCCAATGACTGAGGCAGGGAAAACAGATCTCAAACTCACCTGACTCATCTTCTCTCTTTGCAGGGGCTACATCAGCCAGCGATTGCCTGTCCGATGTAGCAGAATGGCTCACCACTAACCCTCCCTGCTGGGTCTCGTCATGCAGTGCATCATACAATGCTTGGCTGGCTAGGACAGCATAAGGGCTCTCTATAACCTCTGCCGCACTCTGTTCAGCAGTTGTTCCGCTGAGAGCAGAACTGGCTGCCACAGGAGGAGGACTCCCTGGTATCTTGGTCACAGATTCTCCATTACCCAGTGCCTGCTGTCCCACCACTGAAGAGTTCTGAGCCACTGCTATGTCCGTGCTCCTGTGGATGATCTGATGAGCTGCACTGATGTGTTTCCGCTGGGACTGCCTCACTGTACACAAAGAAGAGAGACGATTTTCCCTTGGAGCCATATTGCATGAATTCTCTGCATGGACACCCACCCTCCCCCGCTCCCCCAAAGGCAGCTCTTAGCTTACAGGAGCTATGAAAAAGCCTGTTTCAGGAAAAATCACACCCTTCTGGTTTGGGCTGATAGGTTTCTACTGCCATCTAATAGCAGCAAGCAACCTTGCATTTTGCTTTGAAGGCAAGCTGTGGAAATGGACAGACCTGCCAAGTGTGTTTCTTTCCTACTCAGGGCAAAAGTGAGAAAGGTACTCCTGTGTTTCAAACTCATTTCCCCATCACTATTTGTTTATTGAAACAAATCTTTGAAAGAGTGCATCTGAAATCTGTCCTCTAAATCCCAGGATTCTTACTCTAGCCCTGGTGCACACACTGGCTTTTTACAGCTTTGTTATTACAGGATTTAGGGTTACCATATGTCCCGTTTTTCCCGGACACGTCCGGCTTTTCGGCAATCAAACCCCTGTCCGGGGGGAATTGCCAAAAAGCCGAACATGTCCGGGAAAATGCCGGCCGGGCACTTCCCCTCCTGTGACTGCTCTGCTCCTCCCCTGACTCTTCGGCTCTGTTTAAGAGCCGAGCTGCCCGAGCGCTATGGGCTTCAGGCAGCCCCCTTGCCTCCGGACCCCAGCCGCAGGCTAGGCACTTCCCCTCCCGGGCTCCAGCGGTCCAGGGTCCGGAGGCAAGGGGGCTGCCCGAAGCCGGTAGCGCTGGGGCAGCTCGGCTCTTAAACAGAGCTGAAGAGTCAGGGGAGGAGCAGAGCCTCCAGCCGCGGCGACTCTGCTTCTCCCTGACTCTTCGGCTCTGTTTAAGAGCTGAGCGCTACGGGCTTTGGGCAGCCCCCATACCTCCGGACCCTGCGCTGCCAGAGCCCGGGAGGGGAAGTGCCCGGCTGGGGGCGCAGGGTCCGGAGGCAAGGGGGCTGCCCGAAGCCCAAGCGCTACCGGCTTCACGGTTTGCCGGGCAGCCTCAAGACCCTGCGCCCCCGGCTGGGCGCTTCCCCTCCCGGGCTCCAGCTGCGCTGGGGAAGCGCCGGCCGGGGGCGCAGGGTCTGGGGGCTGCCCAGCAAACCGTGAAGCCGTAGCGCTCGGGCAGCCCTTTCCGTGTGGCTGGGAGTAGGAGGGAGGAGGGGGCGGAGTTAGGGCGGAGTTGGGGCAGGGAAGGGGTGGAGGTGGGGCGGGGCTGGGGTGGGGTGGGAAATGGTCGAGGCCAGGGCCCCGTGGAGGGTCCTCTTTTTTTGTTAAGTATGGTAACCCTACAGGATTCCTTATGAGTGCTGAGCTGAGTTTACTGCAGGCTACTGCTTTGTTATTGTAGGTTTGCTGATGAGTGCTGAGTCAAAGAATACCTGAAATGGGAGACAGAGTAGACCCAATAAGTCACCTAGTTTATCTCTCTGGGCCAATGCAGGACGATTCCTTACTGTCCATTTTATAGTTTTCCTCCAATCAAACTCTCCCATCCCTTGCTTGGGTGACAATTCCCCCGTCTAAAGCGTTCAGCCTACATTTTCCTTTCCTTCATTTTATCCCACTACTTGTAGTTCCCTCTGTGTTTATAGCTTTCCGATATTAATACACTGTTCCCCTCCCCCCAATCATGATTTAAAAAGTGTTTGGTTGTGCAGGCAGGACTGAACCATGGTCTGCAAAAGTCCACTGTTGTCCCAGGGTTTGGGTCCATCTATACTGCAAGACTGAGTCACATTTTAACTGCAACTGAAACCCACGTTAACTCCTGTGGCTCTAACATGCTGAAACCAGGTCTCCAACCCGGTCGTCGCAACAGTATAGATGGGACCGCACTATCATGTCTCAATATCATTAATGTGCTGATTACTCATCTTCCAGACGCATAATGAAGATGTAAAGTAAGACTGGGTCTAACACTAAGCCCTGCAGCTCCTCGGACTCAATACACTGCCAGTGACCAACTCTCATTTGTTTTCTTGAGTCTGTTTTCAATCCACATGGCAGTGCTCCTCTTTTCCAAGGCATTTTGACTTCATTTGGAGAGATACTGCATCAAATGCTAAATCCTATGGAGCTGCTGCACTCCCTTCTATTGGAATTCTATCCAAAAAAGGGGTGAGAGTTGTCCATTCTAAAGCCTTTCTAAAGGTGCAGGAAAGATCATATAGGCCCTGTCCCATAGGCCTATACACAATCATAGGTCGCCCAGGGATCCAAGTATGGCCAAGGAGGTGGCGTGAGTGGAGGCATCCATGGGCGCTTGTACCAGTGAGATGGTGGCTGTGGATATCTCTCACAAGTGAGATCAATTTCCTCAAAGACCTCTGGAAAAGTGCCTCTGTTGGAATGGAGACGAGCACCTTGGACAGATAATTGAGAGACCGAGGCAAAATGTTCATTAGAATCCTCCTTTTACAGATCACTCTGGAGTGATGGGAGCACAGGAAGCAAAAGAAAGTAAAACTGTCAGTACTGGAAAGATATCTGGAGGTCCTTGGTATCAAAAGCAGATTGGAGCTGAGCAATGGTGATGCGGGTGTCTTGGACACAGTGAGGTCTTGTGGAAAACAAAACTCCAACAGTACTCAAAGTGTTGTTGGTACAGTGCCCATGGCCTGAGATGAAGTAATGGCGGCTGATACAGTTGACCGTACTGAATCTCAAATGCTTGGAGGGGGGGAATGACTCCAAATGGAGCCCGAGCAGACTTCTTTACTGATTGAGAAGAGGTAGAGCTCTTCTCGCCACCTCACTCCTCTGATGGTATTGATGGCCTATCAGAGCCCCACATTTTGAAGTCTTTAGGCTTTACAGTGCTCTCAGTATCTGAGGAACCAGCAGCCTTGTGGGTAGTGAGTCTGAGACCGATGGATGCCAAAGTGGCAGGTGTCATTGGCAACTATGATTTCGAGGTAGATTCCCTACCTGGAGAACTTGAGGCACTGTTTTGGAAGTCTTATGAGAGGAATCTTGGGTCTTCCTCTTAGACACCCTCGAGGAGTGCATCTTGGAGACAGCAGAGGTAGCCAACTGACTGGAGACCGGCATACGGGGGAGTCCCCTGGCCTGGATCAGAGGCTGGGTGCAGCGAGCTCTCCACCATGGATAGCTGAAATTTGATCTCCCTGATTTTTTCTGAGTTTAGATTTTAATACCAGAGAGAAGTTGTACTTTCGGAAATATGAGATTCCCGAGGCAATGGATGCATGGGATTGCCTGTCACTCACTGGGACTGCCTCCAGCCATGATAGAAAGTGTTTGAAACCAAGAGAACCAGGCATGCTCTCCCAGTAACATAAAGCTCCCAGCAGGGGAGAAACTAAGAAAGAGATAAATACATCTAAAACTACTACTAACTACCACTAAAAACAATTATAATAAACTAACTACTATAAGAGCTAAAGGGATACAGTTGAGGTAAAACTCAACATGGAAAACTGCTAAGGCTCCAAGGCGGTTGAGAAGGAACTGAAGGCAGTTCACTTGCACGTTGCTATATAACAACAGTGCGAGCATGAAACTGAGCATGTGCTGGCCAAACAGACACAGCTATGTGAAATCTCCAATCGAAGAGTAAGTGCACGTAGAGTGGAGCACCTACAGGGACACTACTCGAAGAAGAGAAAATTACTTACCTTGTAATTCTGCTTCTCTGAAGATATCACTATGCAGGGTTCTCACTCCTGAGTCTTGGCTCCATAGTCTGAGATGGCAGAATGCCACTAGTGCTTAAGATTTTTTGACCTCTAAGGGCAGCAGTAGCAGGATAAAGCATGAGCCAGGCCCTCTGCTGGCAGACACACTGCTGCATATAAATGTGTCTTTGGAACTTTCCAATTACACCTCTACCCTGATATAACGCTGTCCTCGGGAGCCAAAAAATCTTATCGCGTTATAGGTGAAACCGCGTTATATCGAACTTGCTTTGATCCACCTGAGTGCGCAGCCCCGCCCCCCCGAGCACTGCTTTAACGCGTTATATCTGAATTCGTGTTATATCGGGTCGCGTTATATCGGGATAGAGGTGTAGTTCCTTCTTGACAATGTTCGGAAAATGAGTTTCCACAGGAAACTTTCCACCATATCAAGTATTGCTCCAGTTCTTCTTCGAGACCCCAGTGCATTCTTTCCTGGGTCCAACCTTGCCTTCTGGTCAGGTCCTATCTCGTTTATCCCAAATTTTGGAGTCCTTTGACACTTTTACTCTGCAGTATTTCAGGGGTGCCTTGTTTAATTTCAATACTTCAGTACTTGCTTTAGCATTTGTCACAATTAATATTTTGGTGCCTAGATGACTGTTTGCTAGTGCCGCTCTAAAGTCAGAAGTCCCAATATTTTCATCCTCTCTTCATATGGAAGTTTTCCTATACCTTTGATCGCCTGCAACCATCTCTGAACCCTCCCTCTCTGCTCTGTCCTCTTGGAGTCGCATGGACTAGAACTGAACACAGTATTCCAGGTTAGGGCATATCATCGAGATATATATTGTTATAAATAAGTTTAAATCTTGCTAGGGGTTGAGTTAAAACCAATGGGCGAAGGCGTCCTTCATTTACAATAGCTGTAAGAAGCAGTTACGTGGCCATACCTAAAACAAAGCCTAATAGTCTGCCTAAAAACTGACCTCAGATGGGCGGGGGTTCCATTGGTATTTGTTCTGACCAAAGGGTTGTGTAAGTGAAAGACAAGCTGGGGTGCAGAATCAAAATGGAGACAGACAGGACACCGAACACAGACTCAGAGGCAAGAAAGCCAGGCAGCACCATGTGAACATGTTAGACATGACCCTGGAAAAAGCAAAAGAGAAAGCTTTTTGGGTCTGGTGCTGGCTAAAGAAGCTTGGGGCTGTAAGTTAAGAAACTGTTACTTTGTTTCTGGCTCCTCCTGTGTTTGGAGAAGCAGGATCTTGTACATCCCTTGTAAATAAACAAGATTGCATCAAAGAAAAAAGGAGGTTACTTACTGTAACTGGTGGTTCTTTAAGATGTGTGGCCCCTATCTGGATTCCAAACATGGGTGCGCATGCGTGTCATGCGTCGGAGCTGGAAGCATTCGTAGTAGTGTCCATTGACCTGCGCATGCGTCATGCATCGGCCGCGTGGCGCGTCTGAGGTTTTAAGAGGCTGTGCGTGTTGATGCCACTCCAGTTCCCCTTGTTCCAGTAAGCGATGGAGCCTGTAGCAGAGGGAATGGAGGGCGAGCACTGGAATCCAGGTAGGAACCACACATCTCAAAGAACCACCAGTTACAGTAAGAACCTCCTCTTCTTCTTCGAGTGATAGTGCCTATGTAGATTCCATATGTGGGAGAGTAGCAAGCAGTGCTCAGTGTGGAGGTGGGTGCAAGGGCTCTTGAGAAGTTATGATCTGCAGGACAGCCTGACTGACTGCCTCATCTATTGCTGTTGCAGGGGCGATGGCATAGTGGGTGGAAAATATGTGGACAGAGGACCAAGAGGCCACCTTACAAATGTCCTGCCACAGAACATCCACAAGAAGGCCGACGTGGCGACATATGCCCGTGTGGAGTGAGCGGTGACTCCTGAGGGAGGGGACAGGACGTGAAAGAGCGCATAGCAGTCCTCAATACAATGAGAGATCCATTTGGAGAGGTGTTGTGAAGAGAGGCCATAGCCCTGGCAGTGCTCTGCAATGGCGAGGGAGAGCCAGGGCAAGCAGGAAGGCATGGTTGCATTGGAGATAAAAAGCCAATGCCCAGTGGACATTGAGAGAGTATAATGTGCACTCCCTGGGGAAGGTGTGCGGTTTAGGGTAAACTATCGGGAGTTTAATGCACTGGTTGAGGTGGAACGGGGAGGCCACCTTGGGGAGGAATTTGGGGTGAAGTTGCAGGGAGACCTTGTCCTTGTGGAAGACAGTAAAGGATGGGTCCGCAATCATGGCTGCCAGCTCACTAATTCACTGCGTGGAGGTGATGGCCACCAAAAAGGTCACCTTTGTGGAGAGATGGGTGAGGGAGCAGGTCACAAGGGGTTGAAAGAGTGGCTTAATGAGGGTGGAGAGGACAAGGTTCAGGTCCCAAGAGGGAGTAGGTTTCTGCACATAGGGGAAGGTGTTGAGAAGGCCATGAAGGAAGCAGGTGATAGTCGGGTGGGTGAAGACGGAAAACAGGAAGAAGGAAGGCACTGAGCATTGCTAGGTGGACATGGACGGAGGAGTGGACAAGGCCCGACTGGCGGAGGTGAAGAAAATAATCCAGGAGGATGGGAATGGAGAAGAAGTCTAGGGAGTGGCGGTGCACCCATGAGGTGCAACGGCATCATTTAACCTGACAACGGGCTCTAGTGGATGGTTGTCTGCTGTGAGTGAGGATGTCACACACGGGGGCGGAGCACGCCCTGTCTACATGCGAGTCCCATCCAAATATCAAGTCATGAGGTGGAGAGGGCCTGGGCTGGGGTGCCATGATTGGCCGTGCACTTGTGTGAGGAGATTTGTGAGGTAGATTGTGGGAGGGGGCGGTGAGTGGAAAGGCGAAGGAGATCTGTGAACAAATACGGTGATGCCAGGAGGGGGCTATGAGAAAGACAGTAGTATAATCCTGCCGCACCTTGCGCAGGAATTGTGGGAGCAAGGATTCATAGATTCATAGATTCTAGGACTGGAAGGGACCTCGAGAGGTCATCGAGTCCAGTCCCCTGCCCTCATGGCAGGACCAAATACTGTCTAGACCATCCCTGATAGACATTTATCTAACCTACTCTTAAATATCTCCAGAGATGGAGATTCAACAACCTTCCTAGGCAATTTATTCCTGGAGATGGGAGGGAAGGTGTAGTGTAATTTGGTGGTCCAGGGAATGAGAAGCGGGTTGCCCTGTGAGCCCGGACTGAGGGTTCCTCTGGAGTAGAACCACCTCCTGAACAAGGGCAAGCCAGTTGCCAAGTTGGCCCTCCAAGCCATGGTTGACGCCACTGATACCACATCCCACTCTCTGGCATCCAGGGTGGTGCTGCGCCACAATTCGTGACTTAAATTCAGCCGTTTTCTGAAAGAGGTCCAGACTACCTTAGAGGACCTCCCCTTTGACAACTACAAGCTCTTCAGCAATAAAATAGATGAATCCCTCCACTCCCTTAAGAACTTCTGTGCCACCCTCCACCCACTGGGCATCTATACTCCGGCCCCAACAGTAGGCGGCAATGGTTGTCCTTTCGACCCCACCTCCCCAACGCGCACAAGGGCCATCTCGCGCGCACACACACACACACACACACACACACAGCCCCTTCACTACTCTGCTGCTGCTACCTCTACCATTTCCACCTTTCCACAACGCCCGTCCAGAGGATGTAGGATGGCCAGGAATTGGTTCTGGGGTCCTGAACGTCTTCCACTTGCAGGCTGAGGGCTGCAGCCATACGATGAAGTAGGCCCTCGTATGGGGACAAGGGAAGAGCACATCATCTGGGGACGAAGAGGCTCCAGTAGGGACTGGCAATGTGGCAATGTCGTGGGTGTCTGTGTAGATGGAGGGAGGGACAGTGTGGATCGGAGACGGTCGGTGATGTGGCAGAGACGGTACCCCGTAAGGGTAAGGGTCCCAGGAGGGCCAGTGGGGCCAGACATACAGATCCGTGGGCATCGGCAGTCCCCAAGGGTTACGGAACCATGTCTCGGCAGAGGGACCGTACACAAGTGGGTAGAGCTGGCACCAAGGGTTCAGGCTATAGGAACGCAAAGGTGAGAAGGCATGTTCTGGCTCAGAGAACCTCTCCAAATCAGAAGACAGGTCCAGTAGAGGCAGGGCTGTCGTGGTGCGAGGCATGGCGGTCCAGGAGCAGGAGAGGTTCGGTGGTCGATAGTGCCAGCGGAGACAGGCAGAGTGGAGCAGGATGCTGCCAGAGCAGGAGAGGTTCATCCGCCTTAGATGGAAGCCTCACAGCAGCTGGAGATCCGGAGCACTGAGGGGAACCAGTCTACAGCAGCATGAGCTCGGCTGCTGGCATCAAAGAGGACAAGCAACCCAGTGTGCACAGACCAGGTGTGAAAGTCCGGATGGTCCCTGCCATGTTGACAGTTCTGGGGGTGAAGGCAGTGGGCCATGCATCGTGGCCAGAAGTGGTGCTGGTGGGATGTGGTGATGTGTGGACTTACGCTCCATACGAGATTTCTTTGGAGGTAGAGCGGCTGGCTTGACGCGCAACTTCTCACCCAACCTGGCACAGCTCAGGGAGGCAATGCTGCATTTGGAGGCACTTCCCATCGGGGAGTCACCCTTACGCCCATGTCTGTGTTTCTTACGCACATGGTGGGGCTTCAGCAGTACCACCATTGCCGCACGGGAAGGGCCTGGAGAAGCGCTCCGGTCGATCTGGCGGCGCAGGATCTGACTGCTCATGTGGGTGCATATTCTCCTCCATGAGGTGTTTGTGGCGGTGAGGTTCTCCACCTTCCCGAGTTCGAGATGGGAAGGAGTGGCAGATGGAGCTATGGGTGACAATGTGAGCTTCGCTAAAGCAACAGAGACAGCATTCGTGTTCATCGCTCACAGAGAAGGAAGACGAGCATGAAGCACAGCTTTTAAAGCCAGCTTGCCGGGGCATAGCCCTGGGATGGGGAGCACCCCGTTGAGGGGAAAAAGGGGGAGACCTAACTAACGACCATGGACAACTAAATACAACTAGAAGAAACTATTTACAGGAAAAAACAGACAAAGTTCTCTTAGCAGGTTAAGAGCACTAAAGAACAGGGGGTTCAAACTCTGGCCATGCAGTGGTAAGAGGGAACTGGAATGGCGTCGACCCCCAAAACCTCTTAAAATCTCAGACGTACCACGCGGCCAACGCATGTACGGGTCAACGAACACTACTACGAACAGTTCCGGCTTGGGAGCATGGCACGCATGTGCACCCACGTTTGGAATCCACATAGGGACCATCATTCAAAGAAGAATTCCAGACTCTGTCAATTTCTACTCCCAACTGGAACATCCCCAGGATTCTGAACTTAGACTTGCCAGGCAGGTTGAAAAGAGGCAACAATATGCATCCTAATATTTCGTTTCTTTTTTGCCTCTGCTAAATATGAAGCACAGGTTTTCACTGAGTTATTTACAATGACATCCCTATCTTTTTCCTGAGTGGTTACCTCTTGTGTTCTAAATTAAATGTACATAGCTAAAATATAGCAATAGAAAGGTGGCTTTTTTACATTTAAGTCCAAAAAATAACTCATTGCAATAAATTTTGCTAATTGTAACTCTCCACTGCCCAGATCTACTCTGAAAAGTGGCTATATAAAAGTGGCCATATCTGATCCCTGGATGTAGCTGAAGATTTCAGTGACCATAACTGGTTTGTACTGACTACTCTGTTAGCCCTGCAGAGCCTGCACAGTTAAGAGAGGAGCTATTCTAGCTCATGCACCATCAACAGAATTGTTTGCTAGGTGCTTGATTGTTATTGTTGGTGATACACAAGCCAGAAAGAAGTTACCATGATTCTTAAATCCCAGACTATGTTTGCAGGGCTTGTAGTTAGCAAATATTTATATTTTTAATCAGTAAACTGTGAGCACATTTGCTCTGGAGACAATAAAACATAGAACTCCTATTATGCAATTTTTTACATTTGCTTTTCAAAGTCAATGCACGCTTTATGGGGAGCATGTCTGCAATCTTCTGAATGGGCCGGGCAAGAGAAGTCTCCTGATCAAGAACGGTCATTCTACCCTGATCATCATCATGACACATGGATTTCTAATGTCCTTCCATTCTCTGAACTATGGAGCCATAATATTCAGACTTGATTAAAACAATGCCCTCTCTACAATAACATAAGATTTTCCACTGCAAACGTGATGTCGCAAAATCAACCATAAGACATTACGTCTGTTCCTAGTTTCTGGGCAAATTAGAAAGGAACAAAGAGAAAGAAACACAATATAAGCGTCCTTGTACATTTTCTATTTGCATAAATTAACTACATATTAGGGACTTTTGCAGTCAGTGGGAAATTGTTCCATACACAATAATTCAGACTAATTCAGTGCTATTCAAACACTTGTTTCAGTATATTCAAGGAATAATGGACTATTTCGGCTCTAGCATAAGTAGGTGCAGCTCCACTGATTTCAATGGAGTTATACGTGCTTACACTAGGGTTGAATTTGAGCCACTGTGCCTAAAAAGATTAGAGCACATAAATAGCAGTGTAATTTTTCAAGCTCAGCCTGGAACCTGGGCTGCAAGACTCTTCCCCCTTGCCAGGTTTCAGAGCCCAGACTCCAGCCTGAGCCCACACAACTACACTGCCATTTTTAGCCCCGCAGTGTGAGCCCCACAAACCCAAGTCAGTTCACGTGGGCTCTTGCACTAGCTGTCATGGGGTCTTTTATTGCTGTGTAGACATCTCCTCAGACTCTACTGAAACTCCTGGCAGATGGACCTTTCAGCCAATAAATCAGTTAAAAAAGAGAACAAAGCTATTGGCCTCCTTACCTTTCTCCTTGACAGAGATTTTCTGTAATTCTGGTATCAGGAAACCATAAACCAGCTCTGCTACAATCTCTTCTGATTGCAGACGAGTTCGGCTACAGAACACACATGGAGAGTGAAATTAGCATTTATTACTTTACTTCCCACCGCACCACTACCACACTCCGCTTAACATTTTAAAAAATTGTTTAACTATTTTGAAGTGACTTTAGTGCTGGTGAAAGCAAGTGTCAGCCAGGGAAAGTAAAGGCCTCCGTTTATCCACAAAAATTGGTACACAGCCAGGACCCTAAGAGCATCCCTATGCCAGAGGGCAAGGGACTCCCTGGTATCTAGCACTGAATTTCAGCTGGCATGACCAGCGCAATGTACTCCAACTCATTATTGTTATAATCTGTATCTAAAAGGTGTCATGTAACATGTCACCAGAAAACTAATAACTCGCTGATCATTAATATTCTTGCATGATGCAGCTATGGTCAACCCGCAAAGGATTATACAGATATATACTAGAATTATGACTAAAATGTGTTTAAACCAGGCATGTTAATAAACCAGGAGTTGTTAAACATTTTTTCCCAAAGGAATGCGGTTCTACCTGCTTGAATGTGTTTCCTCTTTAAATTGTGCAAAGTGTGACCAAAGGCAAAGAAAAGCATATTTGCATACCTAATAAACAAAGCCATTAGGAGATCAAGTGGGGAAAAAGTGTTCACTTAACAATGTCAACAGGGGATGGAGACTGCACTCCCAGGAAGCCCTCCTGCCTCTTAAGGCAGGGTCAATGAACTTTGAGATATATACTTTTCTAAGGTTTACTGGAGAGAGGCAAAGAACCCCTAAAGTTATCTTTCCCCTGAGGAGACAAGGAAAAGCAGCACCTTGGACTCTGTGGGTATCCTGATTTAAGAGCTAGTCAGCCATTGTTAGAAAAGGAATATTGGCGAAGAAATTACCTTAAACAAAGACTGTAGCTTGTTATGTTAGGACTTAGCCATCAGAAAGCATATTTTTACTAGTTTGTTTGCAGGGGCGGCAGGTTTGTATAATTTTTGGTGGTGCCCAGAATGAGTCCAAGTCCCACCCCCCCACCCACACCTGCCTTGTAAGCCAATATATATTTTTTAAAATAATGTAAAAATGGACTGGAAACAGTAAGCCTTTAACAGTTTCCCTATATTGCATAATGTGGTGTGGTGTGGGGGGATGAGGGCTCTGGCTGGGGGTGAGGCTGGGGATGAGGGGTTTCGGATGTGGGAGGGGTTCAGGGCTAGGGCAGAGGGTTGAGGTGCGTGAGGAAGGGCTCTGGGGCAGGGCAGGGCTGGGGATGAGGAGTTTGGGGTGCAGGCAGGCTGCCCAAGGGCTGGGCCAAAGAAGACTCCACAGTCCCCCCAGCCCTCTCCCCGCCGGCAGCAGGAAGCCCCAGGAGAGGGGTTCCCCTCTCCCCTCCCGGCAGCACACTCACCCAGCACCATTACTGCACATTCTCCTAGGGACCAGGTCCCTCTCAGGTCCAGGAAGCCCCCTCACTTCACCTGTGGTGGGTGCCGGAGAGGGGAGGGCTGTCATCATGTGTGCGCCTCCTCCCACTGCAGGAGGCGGCTGTGCCACTGCCTCAGCCTGCCGCCGGCGCCGCTCCCTTTTGTAGCTGGCAGCGGCCGGCGAGGGAGCGCAGCCCAGAGCAGCAGGGCAGCCGCTCGCTGCCCAGGGCGCAGGCAGGGATGCTCTGGGAGAGGCACGTGGGGGTGTCAGGCGGGGACGGGGGATGCTCTGGGGGAGGTGCATGGGGTGGCAGGCAGGGCTGGGGGAGAGACCCTGGGCCCTGAATTTGCTGGAGCCTGGGCACTACGGTCCCATATAACTCGCCACCCCTGTTTGTTTGTAATGTTTCTATATTTATCCTTTATACCTGAACTCACTTAAAACCTCTCTTTTTGATTGAATAAACTTGTTTTACTTTTTATCTGCACCAGGGGTTCTCAAACTTCATTGCACTGCAACCCCTTCCTGACAACAAAAATTACTACATGACCCCAGGAGTGGGGACTGAAGCCTGAGCCCGCTCGAGCTCTGCCACCCTGCTGGATGCCAAAGCTGAAGACCAAGGGCTTCAGCCCCAGGCAGGTGGCCTATAACCTGAGCCCCGCTACCCAGGGCTAAAGCTCTGAGGCTCGGGCTTTGGCCCCGGTCCCCAGCAAGTCTAAGCCAGCCCTTAGGACCCACTTTTGGGTCCTGACCCACAATTTGAGAACCGCTGCTCTATACAAAGCCAGTGCTTCGATTGAACTGAAGTGATTGTTAACTCAGTCAAGATAACATCTGCTGTTTCTGTCTCTTTAAAGCAGCAGCCAGCTTAACTTCTGTTAGTTTTCCAGGCGAGGGCGGGAATGGACACAGCAGGGAGACAGTTTTAGGGAAATGTGGGGGTTGGGATCACTCTGAAAACAGTGGAAGCAAGGGTGTGACCTGCATGCTTGCAGGCTGGCTGTTGGCATCTGGGCTGTGAGCCAGAGCACCATAACATTTAAGGCACCCAGAATTGCAGGGCAGGTGGTGACGCAACCCTTATTGGTCTGGGTTGAACCCCAAAATGACACAACAGCCCCAGCTATATACCCCTATACTAACCTGTTGATGTGTGGTACTTCTGCACTGGAGAGACTCTCTCTACAGTGAGAGGATCGCTAAGTCTGTCAGTTTAATCTTTGGGTCCTTGCTGAATCGGCCAATTTCTTCCCTTTTGTAACTTCATTTTTGGCTAGTCCCAGTGCCATCTTCTATGCCACATCTCAGGTCAGAGTTCTTCCTTGGGGGGCTACCAACCAGTCCAGAGGCTGAATGCATTATCTGCACTAGCAGAATGTTAAAGACCTGGGGAAAACTCATGTGGCTACACAATGCACAGCTGCTTTGCCATGAAGATGGGTTTTGTGTCACTGTATTTTTAAGGCTAAACACCAAAAGGGGTCAGAAAGACTGAACTGGAGGCATGGCAGCTCCTAAAAGACAGTCACTTCTGAGTAGGGTGAGCAGATAGCAAGTGTAAAAAATTGGGACTGGTTGTGAGGTAATAGGAGCCTAAGAAAAAGCCTCCAAAATTGGGACTGTCCCTATAAAATCGGGACATCTGGTCACCCTACTTCTGAGGCACAGCTGAACATCATACTGAGGTTTTCAGCAACATGATGAACTCAGCTCAGACCTACATAAGGAGCAGCCAATATGGCCGACCTCATTAAGATTAGCAGTTTCTTTAAAAAAAAAACTTCTTAACTTCTGAATGAAAGGTGGTTTTATTTCTAGGAGGCTCCTATATCTGCTGTATTTCCTTCAAAGCCTATCTGCTCTAAAAACACTTTTAAGCCTTAGAGGACAGACCAGTTTCCAGATTAAAGGACACCTGCATGTTAGCTGTTTTCTATGGCTGGGGTTTTCAAAGGAGTATAAATAAGTTAGGTAGACAGCTTCCATTAAATCTCAACAGGGCGTGGGTGTCTAACTCCCTTGCGTGCCTTTGAAAATCCTAATGTAAAGGCTTTGTGGGGGGACATTGGGAAACTCTCATCTTATGGTCAGGGCACATCAGCACAGCTGCCAGGAATAGGTCCTACCTCGCCACATCTGAGCTTGACTGGGAACCACCGTATCTGCACATTTTTAGGAGTTGTTGTTACACACTTAGCTGAGCCTCCCTAGTGGATGAAAACTGCAGCATGTCTATGTAGTGTTATGAACCGTATTGCCCCACCCTCGGTGCTGGCCCTAGACTATAAATTTAGCTAGCTAGCCAGCCAGGGTCTGAATTATGCAAAGCAGTGTCTAACTGTACTTTGTCCACTCCAGGACATACCGGCTTTCCATTTCATAAGCAATGTCATTGATTTCCACAGCCACCTTCTGAATCTCTTCCCTGGCTTGTTCTTCAGCTGTGCTTTCCATGCTGTTCAGGATAACATCTTCCAGGTAAGAATCAACAGTACTCTGGTGCACTTTAACCACCTGAAACAAGCATCAAGATGTCTCTCTGACTCAAGATACAAAATGTTCATTGCTGTGTAATACCCACTTGCTGGGACCGTCTGTGGGGAGAGGCAAAGACTATGGTGTGTCAGCTGAGACTCGCCACTTAATCTGGGCTATCTGAGGGCAATTGATTTAGAAGACACGTGCAGTCTGAGAAGTTGTCTTACATTTCTACACTGCACCTGGAAGCTTTCCAGCTCAGACCGACAGACACACACTAGTTCTGCTCAAGCTAGTGTGCTAAAAATAGCAGTGTAGCTGGGGTAGCACAGGTAGTGGCTCAGACTAGCCGCCTGAGTACAAACCTGCCCAGTCCCCCAGGATATGTAACTCAGGCAACTTGCCTAAGCCGCACTGCCAAATTGCAAAGCTCCCATTTTTAGCACACTAGCTTGACACACTTCCAGCTGCAGTGTAGACGAATCCATAGTGTGAGGTGTGACTCTCTACAACCCAGGGGAGCACCCTGTAACCTCCCTATTCATCATTTGTATATAATTGTGATATTGCATACAAAGCATGCCTTGAAAGGTATCACGGGAAAAGTTATGATCTGCTGAAACCCACTGTTCCATCTAAATAAGTATATAAATTATATACATATAATTAATGCATATGAAGTTATGAGAATTGTGTTATATGGCTGTCACTAAAATATGCTGTGGGTTTGGGAAGCGCCCAGATACTAGATCCCCAAAGACAGTAACCAGGGAGATAACCAATGCCTGGGCGGGTGTCGAACAACCATCAACAGCCACTGTCCAGCAAGGGAGCTACGTAACAATGCAATGACTCACTTGATCAACCCCACACCAGGAGAATTGCTCAACCTTGCCTGGTGGTGACTCAGCAATGCCACCAGACAAGCCTGGACTTGTGTTCTCCAAGCACATGGACGAAAGGTATAAAACATAACATGGGGCCCCATGCTTGGACTTTCTCCTCCCCACACCTATGCTGCAAGCAACAAGGTCACTCAGGAACTGAAGACTCCAACAGAGGAGACTGGCCCAGGTTTCAAGGGTGAAACCCATGTACTATGAACTGCAATATCCAGTGGGGGTGAGAAAAACTGCTTAATCTAGATGTTGCCCCGTCTAATAGGGTTGAAAGTTTAGACTGCATGCTAATATTTTATCATCTTTGGTAACTATCTCTGATGTTTAGCCTTTCACTTATAGTCTATATTTTGTAATCAATAAACTTGTTTTACTGTTTATCTTTACCAGTGAGTTTGTTTGAAGTGCTTGGTAAATTGGCTCAGGTTTACAAAGGCTGGTGTATATCCACTTTCCATTGATGAAGTGGTGAACCAATTAATAAACTTGTATTGCTCAAGAAATGATCTTGAGCAGTGCAAGATGGTATATTCCTGAGGTACAAGGCTGGGAGCTGGGGGGTCTGGCTGGTGCCTTTCTCTCTGTGATCCATGAGTGGCCCTGGGAGCATTCATTCAATCTAGCTGGGTGTGGGGCTCCACAATGCGGTTGTGCTGAGTGATAACAGCACCTGGAGGAGTTTGCTGCTTGTCACTGGCAAAGCATTGAGAGACACAGCCCAGGCTGGAGAGTTAAGGGGGCACAGCAGTCCCACAGTCCCAGGCTGCACCCTGGGGATCCCGTCACATGAGGATTCCTTCTCTAATGGCCTTTTCCTGGGGAACTAGTTGTACAGAAACAAGAACAGAAAATGACCTGTGCCCAAGGCAAAACTCTGATCTTTCATGTTTATGGACACACTCTCCTATCTCCTGTACAATGTGCTAGCTCCATTAACTGAATGCCAAACACCAACTCATTTCTCATAGTCCTCTGAACAGCTGGCAAATAACATCTTACAGCATCAGGGCAGTTTAGATGTGATTAGAACTACCACAGCTTCAATAAATTAATCTTCTTGTAGTCACTTGAATTCTGAAGCAAAATACTTTATCAAAGCAACGTGGAACAGAAGCAGGATGAACACATTGGATTTCTTATAATGCATTTAGTTTAGATGTTTCCGGACCATGATCTGCCCAGCACTTGGTAGTGGTCTGCAGAGAGATGGTTTATCATACTGTGTTGGCTTTCATCATTTCGAGCTCACTGGGAAGGGTGACATGAGGCAAGTGACAGGGAGACTAGGTGAGAACAGGAGCAGGGGCACCTCTGAACCCCATGTTCTCCTCCAGTGTGTGTGCCATGATCTGGGGGGGATGCCTCTCTTAGAGGAGTGAGTTTACGCCTATCTCTGTGTGTGTGCCAGCATCTAGGGGACCCAACTCCTCTAGGGGAGTCTGACATCCATGCCCATTCACGCTCCCCTCATGTGAGCTGAATTCTGGTGGACTTATCCAGTCTGAGGCCCTCTCCCTGACCCCCACCATATTAACAAGGATATGTGGAATCCCTGCCCCCTGAGTATGAAGCTGGAACAGACATACTGGTGGCATGCACCAAGAATACACTGATGCCACAGAGGAGAAGAGTTGAGCATGGGCATGTATAATGCATAGCAAGGGTTCTCAGACATGAATGGAGCAGGTCATTCATATCAGAGCTATTGCTTCAGGTTCTATTCATTTGCATGGGCTGTTCACATTCAGCTGAGAACACCTCATTGAGATGAATGGGCCACTTCACACTCCTTGGATTCCCCTGTGCTGCAGATGGACATGTAGAGTCCCTTTCCTCCATTCTCCCCCTATCCTTACTAAAAAGTCCCCCTTTCAGCATTGTAATGGACCACCAAGTCTACTATAGTTAAGGTCTACACCAACTCTCTATTTACTGCTTGACTCTAAGTGCTCTAAAATTCACATTGTTACTTGGAATGCCTTCAAATTTGGTATCCATCATCTAAATCCAAAGAAAAGATATAAGAATCCTCTTTTGGGAAACCTGAAGCCAGTCCAGTACAAATTAGAGATCTTCTTAAGGAAAGGGTACTATGGTACAAACATGGACAATGAAATCCAGTCAACATTGAAGGAGACACCATTGTTGGTATCAGTACCAGTGGTAATAATGAAATCGTAGAGGGTAGGTAGTACTGAAGTTGAAGAAAACAGCTATAGTGATGATGGTACTCAGGTCATAGACAGCTTACTTATGTCCTGTGCGGAAGTCAATACCACAGATGGTACCAAAGCAGCTGATGATGAATAGCTGTAGATTCATATGGCACTCTCGGTACTGAGGTAGGAGTCAATGAAGATGGCAGTACCGGTAGCTTCTTTGAAAGTGGTACTGAATGTATAGGCTGGGACTGAACAGATGGTCCCAGTTGCTCCAAAAGTGATGAGTCCAGTACCGGGAGGCATAATAGGTCCTTTGTAGTCATAAAGGCCTGTGACATGTCAGGCACCGAGAGTGGCGGCAACATTTCATCTGATGCCTCAGGAGACAATGCAGAAGGTGCAATCTCAATGGTACTGAGACTATCAGTACCAGAATCAACAGCACTGTCTCATATGGTACTGGGGATTGCCCCTTGCAGCTTGTTGACTTGGTACTGGAGGACTTATGCTTGTGCTTCCGGCTGGAAGATTCAGAGATTCCCAGGCCAGAAGGGACCACTGAGATCATCTAGTCTGACTTCCTGTATAATACAGGACATAGAACTTCCCGAAAATAACTGCTAGAGCAGATCTTTTAGAAAAAAACATTCAGTCTTGATTTAAGTTCCCAGTGATTGAGGATCCACCACGACCCTTGGTAAATTGTTCCAATGGTTAATTACACTCACAGTTTAAAAATTACACATTACTTTCAGTCTGAATTTGTCTAGCTTCATCTTCTAGTCTTTGGATTGTTATACCTTTCTCAGTTAGACTGAAGAGCCCATTATTAAATATTTGTTCCCCAGGTAGGTATTACAGACTGTCTTTGTTAAGCTAAATAGTCTATAACTATAAGGCATGTTCTCTAATCCTTTAGTCATTCTTGTGGCTCTTCTCTGAACTCTCTCCAATTTATCAACATCGTTCCTGAATTTGACACAGTATTCCAGCAACAGTTGCAGCACTGCCAAACACAGAGGTAAAATAACCTCTCTACTTCTACTCAAGATTCCCCTGTTTATCCATACAAGGATTGCATTAGCTTTTTTGGCCTCAACTTTGCACTGGGAGCTCATGTTCAGCTAATTATTCACCATGATTCCCAAATCTTTTTCAGGTGATGAAGGGAGGATTTCTTGTCTTCTGAAAAACCCCTCGAACCCAACCGATCTGGGGAAGGAGATAAACATTTCTTCTCACCAAAGCTTTTGTGAGTCGTTTTAGGCTGAAGAGGAAGAGCAGTTGTGGTTGAAGATATCTCAGATTGCTAAGCAGCTGAGTCCTCAGATGCTGAGGAAGGTCTCATCACCTACTTAAGATGGTGCTCCCTCAGGCAACACACTCTGTTTCTTTGTTTGGGAGGGGAAGGATAAGCAGATAGAGCCCTTGTATTGGAATGCCCCTCTCCTAAACAAAACAAGCAGCTAGAATGTCTGTCCTTAGCAGGCACAGTCACTTTACAAGTGCTACACGGAATCCAGGACATTTCTGCATAATTAATACAGACAAAAAGAACAATAAAAGAAAAAAATTCCCTTAAGGGGATAGTACTACTACTAACAACTATGACTATTTACAGAAAGCTAGTGAAAAACACTGTGAAGATGAAATAAGTTTCTAAGGAGAAACAGGGAGCCCCAACTTTTGCCATGGATAAGAAGGATCTGAGAGGGAGGTGGAGCAGCTCTGCTCTTTACACCCTGGGGTCTCAGCATGAGGATATGCAGGGCACCCTCCACCCTACCAGTACTGCAACCGAAAGTCTCTGACCTGAGTATACTGAAGGCACACACACGTACAGTGGAATGGACATGAGCACTCAAAGGAGAACCTCTGGTTGAAAACATCCTGACAAGAAGCAGACCCAATGCTTTGACCCTGCAGGATGACTTATGACAGAGCATTAGCCTTGGAGATGATCCAGGCAGAGCCACAGCTGGGAGGAGGACAGAGGAGCTATGTGTTGCAGGGATCTAGAGATCTAGATTCATTCATGACAAAGTCAGAAGACTGAGGGTTTGTCTACATGTAAAATGTTACAGTGTAGACACTACCTATGATGACGGGAGGCCTTCTCCCATTGGCATTAGTAATCCAGCTCCCCAAGAGGCAGTAACTAGGTCAATAGAAGAATTCTGTCTCCTCCACTTGCCTGTTTGAAGATCTCATCCTCTTCCCGCCGGCGCCTCTCTTCTACCTGGCGGCGTCCACTCTCCTCTGCTTCCCGGATGCGCCGTTGCCTCTCAGCCAGCATGGCAAAAGCATGGATCCTCCTTTCTTCCTGAAGCCTCACCAGCTCTTTGGACAGGAAATCGAACATGTTCACTAATGCCCTCCCTTCTATCCGAGCCAAGTGGTTCTCAACCAGTGACAGCTTAAAACAAAAACAAACAAGAATTGTATTAAATACCGTGAAGAATGCAAGTCCCTTTCTCATAGAACCACCACAGGCACATGAACGAGCACAAAACCCCACTCTCTCACAAGGCATAAGGCTAATTTATGTGTTCTGCATTTTTCTTTTAAAAACAGTGGACTTGATTCTGAGCTCTGCCACGGCCTCTGTATGCAAGCTCTGCAGAAATAATCAGTTGGGAATACTTCCGGGGAATTCCCTGTTGCTGAAGGACCACAGGAACGGTCCTATGCTGCTCCTTTGCAGCCCTTGGCCTAGAAGGGTGGCCAGAGTGCACTATACGCCAGCTATTCTGGGCTGCTGAGACAATGCATAGATTGCCATTGCAGCAGAGAGTAAATCACAGCAGCTTTTCAGGCTACTTTCACTTAGACTGGGGATTGCTCCAGTTCTCAGACCCAGAATGTGGGAGACACAAAAGTGACATAAAACCACCTTCAGCAGTGTTTCCCCCTCATTTCTGTGCTGAGTTTAGCTGAGCCAAAATGAAGAATCAGGGTCAGTAGTTGCAAATACAGCTTCTACCTGGGATTCAAAAAGTCAAATCTATGTCTTTATAGGTCAGATGTGTGCTAGAATAAATTGTTTAGAGGGCTGCATAATCACAAGCGCAAATAAATTTCTAACACTTCAGAGGATACAAAATGTTTATTGTTTTGTACTATTTGTGACACCCTGGCACCCCAATATTCACCACAGTCATGTAATTAGGATACGTTTTGTACAAACTATGCCTTGTGAGGTATCATTCTAAAAGTCGTGATCTGCTAGACAATATTTCATTGGATTGTATGTGCCATCATCGAACGTGAAGTTATGGAGTTTGGCTATGTATGTGTTACTGAAACATGTTGTGAGGTTGAAAACACTCACAAGCAGCCTTTCAGGTACAACAGTAAAAAGGCCAAACAATGTTAATGGCTCATTGAGAAAATGCACACAAGCACAAGGATTACCCCAGGAACTGTGAACAACAGAAACATCTCAAAAGATAGCACTACACAATGGGAACTGTTTGACCCAGGTCATAGCAAAGAGCTTTCTAGCAAGTGGGAAGAAGATATAAAAGGGGGACAATAGCATCATGATGGTACGTCACTTTTGCTACAACAACACACCTGAAAACACTTGAGGGGCAAGGACTGAACTGTGGGAAGTGATGGTCCCAGGCTAGAGGGATTTTTAGCCTGTATATGAAAAACTGGGAAAGCCAAGGCAACTTGTGCCTTAAGAATCTGCCAGCCTGTTTATCACTAAGGGTGAGAATTTGCTAATTTATATCCTACCTATCTAGCGTGTTAAGCTCAGTTTGCAGTTTTGTTTATATACTAAGGTAATCCACTCCTCGTTGTTTTTGCTGATACAGACTAACACGGCTACCACTCTGAAACCTGCTTTGATATGTTTGCTATATCTTATAATCACTTAAAATCTATCTTTTGTTTTGTTGTTTTATACTTTATACTTGTTGTTTTGTTTTGTCTACAACCAGTGTGTATGGAAATTATATCTTGGGGCAGAAATCTGTTGCATATCTCTCCACATTGAGGGAGGGGGTGAATTTTATGGGCTTACGCTGTACAGTTCCCTATGCAGCACAAGACGATATAATTTTGGGTTTGCACTCCAGAGGGGGGTGCGTGCCTTAGCAACTGGGAGGTGCCTTAGCTGAGCCTTCCTATGCAGAGCTGATCTCAGCACATGTGTGTGAAGCTGCAGCAGGGTGTGCCCCTATCTGTTTGTATGCTGGTGACAGAGCAAGCTTGGAGAGCTTGGCAACTTATCACAGCCCCACAGTGTGAAAGAGAGCCCAAGCGGGCTCAGTGGCACCTCATGGGGAACCCATCACACTCTTCTCTTGCTGGGACCATCTGTGGGGCCAGACAAAGACCCCTCCTCTGAACACTGAAGTGTAGCAAGATATAACTACTATACTTTGCCTCACTGGCAACTTCCATCCAAGGAGCTCACAGCACTTTATAAACATTAATTAATAAAACCACACAATGCCCCTTGAAGCGAGGTATGTCTTATCCCCATTTTACAAATAAGGAAAATGAGGCACAAAGGTGCAGTGACTTGCTGAGGTCATACAGGGAGCCTGATTCTCTACTGTTTTATATGTTGTGTTGTCATTTATACCTGTGCAAGATAAGTGTAGGGTGACCAGATGTCCCAATTTTATAGGGACAGTCCTGATTTTTGGGTCTTTTTCTTATATAGGCTCCTATTACCCCCCACCCTCTGTCCTGATTTTTCACATTTGCTGTCTGGTCACCCTAAAAGTGTAACATGCTTGCAGATCCAAATGGTGGCGATTTACACTCGTTTCACCTCCGAAGCAAACAACACAAGATTCATGGTAGTGGAAACCAGATCCAGGGAATCTGATAGAGCCCAAGTCTCCTTAACCACCTTCCACCCCCCCTAACCCTAATCACATTGTTTTATGGCATTTGTGAGGATGCCTGTGCTCTGGAAATGTAATGATATTATGTAAGTTCATTAACTCTAGTATGGACTACACGGCAATAAGCCTAAGCAAAGAGTATTTTCTGAAGCTGGTTCAGATGTTGTGCCATTGTTGCAATGGCTCAGCAGGCAGTGGAATGTGCCTGTTATAAACTCAGGTAAACAAAACAACCCTGACTAGCAGCCAGTAATAAACAGGTTTTCCTGTGTTTTGTACCAGCTTCCACGACATTACACATTTCCAGACCAGCATCCAACAGAATGTGAAAATGTCACTGTAACACAGAGCTGGAACTGAAAGTGTTCCTCTCATGACCCAGAGGCTGTGAGGATGATGGAGGGAAGAGGGTTTAATCTTCTCACTATACCAGCAGATGATATGGGTAGGGTGACCAGATCACCCAGGTCAACTGGACGCGGAGGGTGGGGTGGGGCGGGGGCAGAGGGAAAAAATGGTGGCAGAGCAACCCCCCCCCATTCCTCTCCCTCCGCAAGCACTGGAGGGCGGCACAGGGGAGCGCAGGGCCGGGGTGAGTGTGAGTCCGGCCTGGCCCCGAGCAGGCAGGACTCGGGCATGGTACCTGGAGGGAGAGTAGGGGGGTGGCCTGCGGGGCCAGGCGGCAGCTGTTCTCCCCACCTGGGCAGTGTGACTCGGGAGCAGCCGCTGCTGCAGCTCCCACTGCCGCGGGGGGAGGAAGCGGCCAAGCACGCGGTGCTCGGCGGCTGCGGCTCTGGCGCCTGGGCCCAAACCCTCTGAGCCCGGGCCTGTTGCGGGGACCCAGCAGCACGCACGCTGGGCCCAGCCCCTGGCCAGTCGCGTCTGGGCTGGGTGCCCAGCTGGTGCAATCCCGCGGGCGGCCCCGGAGTGGGGGCAGCAGGCCCCAGCCCCCCCCGTCCCGCTTGGGCCCCGCAGGGGAACGAACAGGGCTGGGCTGCCGATGCCTCCGCCCCGGGACCACCGCGGGATTGCACCAGCTGGGCAGCCAGCCCAGACGCGATTGGCCAGGGGGTGGGCGCAGCGTGCGCGCTGCTAGGTCCCCACAACAGGCCCGGGCTCGGGGGGTTCGGGCCTGGGCGCCAGAGCCGCAGTCGCTAAGTGCTATGGCCGCTTCCTCCGGCCATGGGGGCGGGGATTTGGGGAGGGATCCAATGGGGGAAGGAGGGGGCGGAGTCGGGGCGGGGGTTGCGCGAGCCCTTCTGGGCTCCGGAGCCTTTGATTGTTTGTCCAGTGTCCCGACCTAACATTGGTCGGGACGTGGGACAAACAAGCAAATATTGGGACAGTCCCTATAAAATCAGGACGTCTGGTCACCCTAGATATGGGACAATCATGAGCCACTTCTCCTTAATGCTTGGTTTTTGCTGTGTGTAATGATTTCCTGGGCAGGACAGAGATACTGCTGAAGACATTCCAAGATCACTGTTCTATCAGAATTTTGCCTTAAGTCAACATTCCCCCAAAACGTATGTGATTTCTGATCATACCCCTCTGTCCAAACTGATTACAGTCCTTCTAGCTGCAGAATCATAAGTAGTTTTATTCTCCCTATGTAGAATGCTTTGGGAAGTACTACCTGACAAAATCAGTTTTAAACTACGATCTGCTGACATATAAAATGGCCACAACAGCCTCCTAAAAATAAGAGTTGCTAATAGGTTTCTGAAATATGCACACAAATATAAAAATATTTAATAGGCTTTTAGGTCAGTTGGGAGTTTTCCTTTTAAGAAGGTATAATTTAGTAAGAAGGACATTCACAAAACAGTACTGCTGTCATTAACTGTACTGCATAATGCACATCTTAGAGAGAATTTTTACCCATGTACATTTGTTCTATTTTCCCATAAAGAAAAGTACATGAAACTTACTACAAAGTTGTAGGTGAACCCTTTGCATGTGTTAATTAAAGTTAAAAGCCCTGAGATTGGGAAAATTGTAGTCTCTCTTCCTCCAGCCCTGGGAAAGCAAAGCAAGGGGTGGAGGACATGCCAGCAGGGTTAGTTCAAATTCCACAATGAGATTCTGAGATCAAACAGATCACTATCTTCACCCTTTGATCTCTTTCTGTCCGAATGTCATTATGGAGATTGAACTGACCCACTGCTGGTATCTCCTCTCCGCCTTGACTCTGCTTTCCCAGGGCTTGATGAAGAGACACTTCAAGTCTCCAAATCTCAGGGCCTTTAAATTTCATTTTTCCTTAGTTCAACAAAAGGGATTGTTCACACACACACACCCCACCCCCGTGGTATTGTGTGTGTGTTATGCCTAGAGTCTTATACTTCTGCCCTCTATGCATGAAGCAGCATCTAGAAATACTGAAACCCTAGAATGTCACTGCTCTGCTAAGAGGTTGGAAGTGAACAGGATGAAGTTTAACAAAGACAAATGCAAAGTGCTCCACTTAGGAAGAAAAAATCACTTTCACACATACAGAATGGGAAGAGACTGTCTAGGAAGGAGTACAGCAGAAAGGGATCTATGGGTTATAGTGGACCACAAGCTAAATATGAGTCAACAGTGTGATGCTGTTGCAAAAAAAGCAAACATGATTCTGGGATGTATTAACAGGTGTGTTGTGAGCAAGACATGAGAAGTCATTCTTCCACTCTTCTCTGCTCTGGTTAGGCCTCAGCTGGAGTATTGGGCTTAAACTGCAGCAAGGGAGGTCTAGGTTGGACATTAGGAAAATGTTCCTAACTGTCAGAGTGGTTAAACACTGGAATAAATTGCTTAGGGAGGTTGTGGAATCTCCATCTCTGGAGATATTTAAGAGTAGGTTAGATAAATGTCTATCAGGGATGGTCTAGACAGTATTTGGTCCTGCCATGCGGGCAGGGGACTGGACTCGATGATCTCTTGAGGTCCCTTCCAGTCCTAGAATCTATGAATCTATGAATCTATGAACAGAAAGAGAGTGAATGTGCCAAATTTCAAATAGATTCTGGCCAGCTGGAGAGATCCAGGACTATTTCTCTCTGGGGAAGGGGGACAGCGACTGCTTTAGCAAATTGACTCCACTGCTCGGGTACCATAGGCCATTCACCTAGTATTAGTTGGTGGGTAAACTCTTGCATGGCTATTGCTGCACAGCAGAGGCAGCTGAGAGGGTGTGAAGTTGCAAGGGGATGGGATGCCTATAACTAAGGGTATGTGTACACTTGAAGCTGGGGAAGTGAATTGCAAGTTGAGGAGACATATCTGCGCTAGCTCTGATCAATCTAACATACTAAAAATAGAATGTGGCCATGGCAGCACAAGCTGCAAGAGGGACTAGCTTCCCCAAGTACATAGGTAGCCTCTCTGATGGGCAAGCACTCAGGGCAGCTAGCTCCTCCTGCCACTCATGCTGCCGTGGCTACATCCTACTTTTAGCATGCTAGCTCAATCAGAACTAGCACAAGTGTGCTTCCTCAAGCTGGGAATCACACCCTGAGCTCCACATGTAGATGTACCTTAAGTACAATGACACGAAATCTGTTCAGCAAAATGGCTTACTCAGGGGGTGACATGCCTGCCTCACTATGCCAGCTGAAGGAAAGGCCATTATCAACTGCAGAGGAGTCAGCTGACATCAACCATGTGGATCATAATCTGGATGGACTGAGGCTTTCATGATGAGGCACATTTTTCATGCATTGAGAGCCCTGGAAATTGAAGTCCTCTGTTTAGCCACAAAGCAGGTACAGCATGGGGGGGGGAGGTATGCAAGCTTCTCAGGATGGGACCCATTATAGCAATGACAGAACACTTCAGTGCCCATGTCCATTCAGTCCTTGCCCTCAGCAAAGAAGCCAGTTTTTGTCACCTGTGATGGATTCTGCAACGTGGTCAACACATTCAATTTCTATAAATATGTTGGTATTGTTACAAGAAAGGAACAGAAATTTAAAAAGGGATGGAAGAATGGATGAATGGGGTGTGTGTTATCCTCTTTATCTTAATAGCCAAACCTTGTGCTCATGCAAGTCGCGTTGTCGCTGTAAGGCCAGTGCTACTTGCTTCTCTGCCTTCTTATGCAGCTTCCCATCCTCCTGAAGTGCATGAGTGGTGCGCAGTTCCCGGATCAGTTCCAATCGCTTCTCCTTCCCTTCAAACATCTTTCAAATAAAATTAACAGCCATGGGAATTAAACAGAAGATAAAATCTGAGAGTTTTGCAAACGGAAAATATCCTTTTCCTCCAAAGTTGGAGTCATCTGTTTCCGATACCAAATTCTCTGTCAGTAGCATGTGAACCTTTGAGGAAAATCCCTGGTGCTACTGACAGGAAACCAAACCGTCTGTAATGAATCCAAGGCCATATCCAGACTCACACTGTAGCTGTCAGCTAAACCCCACATGTGCTGGATGAAGGGCAGAACTCAGGCCCTTCTTCTCCAGAGAACAGACAGGTCTCTATTACCTATTCAAAGGAGAACCTCCATTATCTTTCAGTTGCATTAAGACTTACCCAGTCTTCTAGCCACTGGAGGGCATGACAAACAAACTTAGCAGATCTTTGTATACCCAAAAGGGGTTAGCGTTAAACACATGCTGGACTGGACTTTAAATTGCTGGCAGAATTGTCAACCCCATCAATTAAAAAAATCAGGTGTCCCCCCCACAACCCCCCAAAAAAGATTTCTTATGATATTTAAAAGCCAAATATCATTAGTCAGTCTACTGATTTTTGAGCTTTGAGAAAGACACTCTTCTCTCTCCTGTGGGGAGGGGGAGAAGGTGGGTCTTGTTTCAGGGAGAAAATTCAACCTCAAGTATGCACTAAATACCATAAGAAATCTGGGGCGAGCCAATCTTCTCTTCCCGTTGACTAATAGGAATGACTCTCTCCCTGATCCCTCCTCTGCCAGCTCCACCATGCATCCTCTTGGACACTCCTCAGCTCTCTCCCCATGATGCCCCCTGCCCCCTATCTCCTCCCCTGGGCCATGTCCTTTTCTTTTCTCCCCTGTTTCGGTATCTACTGCCCCCTGCCCTTCCTCATACGTAAGCCCAGCAACAGAAGGGCAGCCTTGGCGGGGAGGCTCTCAAAATTTTTGTGAGAGTCAACATCCCTACAATGGAGTCAAAGACATCATTCCTATCAGGCCACTCCGGATGAGGGAAAGACTCAAGAAACCCAATTTTCATATCAAACCATTTTCAAAACTGCATTACTTATTGACACAGAGCCTATCATCTCTCACCTGTGCGCTGTATAAAAATTAAAACAATCATCAGTAAAGCAGAGCTAATCCCAATGGTACACAGAGAAGCAGCAGGTCTATAAAACAGACCCCCCTCCCCCAAGATAGGCAAAATGATCAAAAGTGACCAGACCTGTACAGAAAGGCCCAACACCAAGTCCTGAATACAGCCATAAAGGATATCAGCAGATATTCTCAGGGAGAGAGTCCCACAGATAGGAACCTAGAAGTTCCTGTCAGAAATTTGGGATGGAAAGCAAAGACTTCAGCCCTGGAAGGATATGGGGTATGGATAGGAGGACTTGTTGCTCAACCACCTCAGGCCTGGATTAGTTCAGTGCTATTGGGAACAGATTTTTAATATACCCTCAATAACCCCTTTCAGTATTTTGAAGACAGAAATAGTCAAAGGGACACAGAATACCATGTTCTGAATAGCTCTGCCTCGGATTAACTTCTGCAAAAAGATCACTGCCAGTTCTAGCTCCTCTTCTTTCTGCCAACACACAACAATAATCCAGTTACAATTATGTATTTATTTTAGGGAGGAAGCAGAAGGAAAACTGAATGAACCATCCATCTAACTAGCTTTCTCAGAATACAATTGATATACCTAGTTTCTCATGGATTTTAATCATCACTCTTCTGATTTCCAGAGAATAGAAGATGAGTCAGAAAAATATATATGTCTATATTTTACAAAATATGGGACAGACTATACAAAGATTTACGCTGGGGATTCTGAAAGGGAGTTCAGAGAAGAGTAACATAAATGATATGGGAGGATGGCAAGAATTACAATCTGGATTAAAAGAACTATATATATATAGTTCTTTTAATCCAGATTGTAATTCTTGCCATCCTCCCATATATATATATATATATATACTGTATTTTCTGGCGTATAAGACTACTTTTTAACCCAGGAAAATCTTCTCAAAAGTCGGGGGTCGTCTTATACACCGGGTGTCGTCTTATAGGGCGGGTGCTGAAACTTCCGAGCCGGACTGGAGAATCTGCGGTCGCTGCATATGGTGGGGGGAGCTCAAAAACGGCCGCGGCCGCATCCCCGCCCAATAACGAGGTGAGGGGGCGCCTCACCGGGAAGGTGTAAGTGAAGGGCGGAGCAAGCCGCAGGCGTCTGGGACGCCCGGGGTATGGAAAAAAGAGAGAGAGCGGCGCTGTGCCCAGAAAAACACGCCTCTTTCACCCGTCTGGCCCGCCCTTGTATCCTATTACCGTACCTCCTTCTCTGCCTCTCAGATCTCGCTCCTGAGGACTGCAGTGAAGCAGCGCAGGCGCGCATGTGCGAGATCTGAGAGACAGAGAAGGAGGTAATAGGATATAAGGGCGGGCCAGACGGGTGAAAGAGGCGTGTTTGCGCTACTGCTCTGATAGTCTTGGAGACAGGGAGGGCTGGGCAGGCAGGGAGAGCTGAGCAATCCAAGCAGGCTTTGTATACAACAACCAGCCAATCGCCGGTAAGGTACATTGCTTGCCGTGATTGGCTGGTTGTTGTATACTGGGTACCACATACAGTACAGCACCAGTATCTGTACCTGTTCATACAGTATAGCACCAGTACATACAGTACAGTATACAAATGTCCAACAGTCAAAACCCCATCATGGCTCCACCAGCAAGAAGAAAGAAATATGAAGCCAGTTTCAAACTTAAAGTTGTAAACTTTGCCATGGAACATAATAACTGCGCTGCTGCAAGACAATATGGAGTAACAGAAAAGATGGTTCGGGACTGGAAAGCAAATGAAAAAGCATTAAAGAGTATGCCAAGGGGTAAGTGTGCATTAAGAAGAGGCACTCCACATTGGCCAGATCTCGAAAAACATGTAGCAGACATGGTGAATGAGCATCGCCAAAACGGTTATGTAGTGACACGAAATAAAATACGTTTGTTTGCACTTCAGTGGGCCAAATCTAACCCAGATCACAGGAACAGATTTAAGGCCACTGTATCCTGGTGTACTAGATTCATGGGAAGGCATAATATGGTAGTGAGGCAAAAGATGAAAATTGCCCCAAAATTACCTGCAGATCTTGATAGCAAAGTAAATAGTTTCCATCGATACGTAATACAACAGCGCACTAAACATGGCTATGCGTTAAGTAGTATTGGAAATATGGATGAAACTCCAATGAATTTTGATATGGTTGGAAATAAAACTGTCCATCAAAAAGGTGAAAAAACAATTTTAATTAAAACAACAGGACATGAGAAGTCCAGTTTTACAGTGGTACTAGGATGCACAGCTGATGGCGCCAAACTGAGACCAATGATTATTTTTAAAAGAAAAACAATGCCGAAATTCAAGTTCCCTGTTGGTTGTTTTGTACATGTGAATGAAAAAGGCTGGATGGATGAAGAAGGGGTAAAGCTATGGCTTGATAATGTATGGAGCAGGCGACCAGGTGGACTTATTAAAAAATGTAGTCTACTGGTGTGGGATATGTTCAGGGCTCATTTAACTCCCAGCACCAAGCAAATGCTTGCAAGACTAAACACAGATGCGGCAGTTATTCCTGCAGGATTGACATCGTTGGTACAGCCACTGGATGTGTGCCTAAACAAGCCATTTAAAGATCGCATTCAAGAACAGTGGAATGAATGGATGGTTAGCGGCGAAAAGTCATTCACAAAAGGAGGAAACATGCGTGCTCCACAGTTGGATGTTTTGTGCAAGTTTGTCATAAAAGCCTGGAATGATATTGATGCAGAAACCGTAATCAAGTCTTTCAAGAAGTGTGGCATATCAAATTCATTAGATGGTATGGAGGACGACTACTTGTGGCAAGATGAAGAGGAAGCCGAAGCTGAGACCACACCATCTGATACGGAATTCGATCCATACGATGACTGCCTTACAAATGTATCACAAGATGTCATTGATGTACTTATGATATCAGATGACGAACAGGAGGATTTTGAAGGCTTTTAAAGGGAAACTGTCACGCCAGCAAAACCTGTAAAAATACCGTAGCTTGCAGTTATGATGGGCGTTGCTAACTCGCCAGGGACTTGCCCAGCACTTGCTCTCTCTCTCTTGTTTGTTATCTTCCTCCTATCATCATCAGTTCCAGTTTGGTTGACAGCTTAGAAAACAAACAGCATGGCAGCTCCCATGGGTTTATTGTCTTATCCTTCCTTTCAGCTTTAGAGTGAATTAGGAAAAGTTTAATCCACTTGCACTGTTTTATGTTTACATGTTTGATGACAAACAGCCTTATGTTTATAAGTGACAGTTTTCCTGCTAAGTACCTGCATGTCATAAGCATTTGAATTAAAATTACCATATTGAAATCAAATCTGATGTTTTTTTAATTTTTTTTTGGTGTGCGTTGGAAGAGGGGTAGTCTTATACGGCGAGTATATCCCAAACTCTATATTTTAACTGGAAAAGTTGGGGGTCGTCTTATACGCCGGAAAATACGGTGTATATATATATATATGTAGCTTGACTAAGTGGTGACTAATGGGAACACAATTACACTGCTCTACAGCCAAAATGCTTCTGAAATAAATGTAGTCAAACTTTACTAATTCTGGGTCACTGAGAACGAAACTGATGCTTAAAATTGTTGATTGGCTCTAGTTTTCAAGATATGCTATTGGGTCAGTATATATGACCCTTGACTTGGGAATGGTGGAGGATAAGTGAGCTATAAAGGGAAGGGATCTCAATTTAAACCAGAAATGACTAAAATACATCTTTGACTGGATCTATGAATTAATCTATGACTGGGTTTGGACAGTACTTGCTTTTTAGGGAAAACAATGAATGATGCAATCTGAAGCTGGTATTGCGTCATACATGATATGAATTGCATCATGTTATTCCTAGAAGTCATGGATGATGCAATCATAACGAAGCTTACATCACTCTGCTGAACAAATTGCCCTATATCAGTTCTAGAAATCATACAGTGTCGTATTCTCTTATTTGTCAGTGTTTGATTTTGCAAAAGGACACATTTCTCTTTAGCCAAAGGGAGCAGAGATGCCTCGTACTTGTGTGAGCAGTGCAGATAACTTCTGCTGTGTTTGTGGTGAAGTGACTTTTGCATCACAAAAGCGCAGTATAACCACTATGGTTAAGAAAGCCTATCACCTTTATTTTGGCTGCAAAATTGGAGATCAGGACAAGAGGTGGGCCCCACACATATGCTGCAACATTTGTGCAACAAATCTTCGCCAGTGGTTGAACAGGATAAGGAAATCTATGCCTTTTGCAGTGCCAATGATTTGGAGAGAGCCAACAGATCATACCAGCAATTGTTACTTCTGCATGGTGCCTCCAGTTGGGAAAGGTGTGTCAAAGAAGAAAAAGTGGACTGTGCATTATCCAAACATTCCATCAGCTATACGCACAGTACCCCACAGAGAAGAACTGCCGGTTCCTGATGGACCAGAATCATTCTCACTTGAGTCAGAAGAGGAAGAGGATGAAACTTCTGGTCCTGAACCATCAATGTCACAGGACCCACATTTTCTCCCATCCTCCTCCTCTGAACCACACCTCATAACACAAGGTGAACTGAATGACCTTGTCAGGGATTTGGAACTACCCAAGAGTAAGGCAGAGCTGTTGGGCTCCAGACTACAGCAGTGGAATCTCCTGGCAGGTGCTGTTAGGGTTTCCATGTTCCGTGACCGTCAAAAGGATCTTGTCCCATTCTTCTTCATGGAAGGAGATCTTGTAGCCTGCAACAACATCGATGGTGTGATGGCAGTCCTCAACATTGTTCACGATCCAGATGAGTGGAGACTGTTCATTGATTCATTGAAGACGAGTCTTAAAGCTGTTTTACTGCATAATGGCAATGTTTTGCCATCAATTCCAGTTGGTCATGCAGTCCATGTGAAGGAAACGATGACAACATGAAATAACTTTTGAGGTGCATAAACTATGACCAACATCAGTGGCAGCTTTGTGGCAATTTGAAGATTGTTGCTCTCTTGCTTGGTCTGCAGACTGGATACACAAAGTACTGCTGTTTTCCCTGCGAATGGGATAGTCGTGCAAGAGATTCCCACTACATCAAGAAAGATTGGCCACTCCGACAGTCACTGGAGCCTGGGAGGAAAAGTGTTCAGCATCCACCACTTGTTGAATCACGGAAGATTTTGTTACCACCCTTACACATCAAGCTGGGTCTGATGAAGAACTTTGTCAAGGCCATTGACAAAACACAAGCAGCTTTCAAGTACCTCCGTGGAAAATTTCCAAGGTTAAGTGAAGCTAAGATAAAGGAAGGTGTCTTTGTTGGTCCTCAGATTCGTGAACTTCTTCGAGATGATGCATTTGACCATGCATTGCATGGCAAGGAAAAGACGGCATGGAAAGCCTTCCAGTTAGTGGCAATAAATGTTCTCAGAAACAACAAGGTAGACAACTACAGGTTGTTGGTGGAAAACCTCCTCAAGGCATACAAAAGCCTTGGTTGCAACATGTCACTAAAGATACATTTTTTGCACTCTCATCTAGATTTTTTTCCACCAAACTGCGGAGCAGTGAGCGATGAGCACGGCGAGCGATTTCACCAGGACATTGCAATAATGGAGAAACGCTATCAGGGCAAATGGAGCCCATCGATGCTTGCAGACTATTGCTGGACAGTGACAAGAGATGCTCCATTTAATGAATACAAGAGACAAGCCAAGAAGCGCCGAGTAGACACTGAAAACGACTAAACTATGTACATAATAGTTTTTTGCCTTTTGTTTCATAATAAATTTTATTTATATAACCCTTCTGCTGATTTTTAAAGTGTTACATAAACAAGACAGGTGAAATATTATCATGTAAAGCAACCATAAACACATGAAAAGACCTAGGTTTACAATTTATGATTAAAACTCTACTATCTACACAATATACATAGACATAAAATGTAAAAACTTAAATATCTTAGAAACAGTAGCCAATCAGTTGTTTTAATTGTCATATTTGAATTCAGCACATCAAAATACATAATAAATAGCACATTTTATCTCTGAAGCAGATGACTTCTCAAAAATTGTAGACCAGTGTTATCATTCACATGTATTAACAATTCTAAACACTAAGGAAGGGGAACATTTAGGAAATTTCCCCTGAGTTTCATTCTCCTGGTAAGGCTTATTAGTGTAGCATAGTGAGTTTGAAGACCCAGTGAATGACAATTTTGAAGTAAACAAGGTGTATTATTTTGGGGTTTGTAACAGGGTGTGCTGTCCCTTTAAGCTACAGGCCTACCATAGCTTGTTTCTGATTTCAGCTCAGAACAGGGGCTAGGATAATAAGGCATAGTGGCACAGGGGCCAACTTTTCTCGGCGCCGGTGGGTGCGCGACCTCCCCCCCCCGGCCTCCACCTCCTCCTGCCCCTGCCTTGCCCCGATTCCAACCCCTTCCCCAAAGTCCCTGCTCCAACTCTGCCCCCTCCCTGCCCCTATTGCATTCCTTCCCCAAATCCCCGCCCCGGCCCCGCCTCTTCCCTGAGCACGCTATGTTTCCCTTCCTCCCGCCTCCCTCCCAGCGCTTGCCACCACAAAACAGCTGTTTTGCGGTGGGAAGTGCTAGGATCTAGGGGGAGAAGCAGGGACGTGGTGCGCTCGGGGAGGAGGTGGAGCGGAGATGAGCTGAGGCAGGGAGCTGACGGTGGGTGCAAAGTACCCACCAATTTTTCCCCGTGGGTGCTCCAGCCACTATGGACATAGTCCTGCTCCAGCAGGACTATGTAAGGCACTCTTATGCTCAGTCTAGAGCTATCAGGGCATAGTTCTTCTTGCTGAAGTCCCTGGAAGGGGCCAGGCTGGGACAGCTTAGGAGCTAGAAAGTCTGGGAGGAAGCCTGTGAAAGTGCTTGGTGAGGGCTGGGACAAAGGAAACCTGGAGAGAAGAGGGGGATGGAATTCCAGAGAGGTTGTTCGGTGGAGTAGAAAACAGCTTGTGAGCTCTGCACTGAGGGGAAAAGAATCAGACTTGTGGGGAATGCAGAAGGAAAGGGCCTGGGATGAGAGAAGTGGAGTGGGCTTGGGGCTTGGTGCATGCAACTGCTCTCACTTAAGGGTCTCTCCCAGCCTGGAGCTTCCGAAAAGCCCCTTCCCTTCCTTGTATCATGAGGGAAAACCCACTCTTTCTGTTTTGTTACTCCAGAAAGAAAGAACTTTATAGTTTGGCTGGAAAGCTAAACCATAGCAAATCACCCAGCGAGCCAGAGGAGAAACTGAGGCATAAAATGCCTATTGGCAGAGGGAGACTGTGAACCAGAGAGGGAACTAAGACAGCTGCCACATGTTGTATTAATTAGGATGGAATATATAGTCCAAAGAGTCAAAGGTGTTAACATGGGCCTGAAACTACCCAATATTAAACAGTTTTAAATAAGGTTCGGGGTCTGGTATACAGAGAGCTCAGCCAGTTTAGCACCATGGCAAATACCCTTAAAATTCCTTTTTAACTTTAGATTAAAGATACAGAAAAGAGAGAAAAACAGCATTTGAAATGTAAAGTATTAAGGCTTTCATTTTAATAGCACTCCTTATTACCTCTCCCTTTAGCTGGAGAGACTTGTTAGAAAGAAGCCCCCTCATTTAACAGTAATGTATGGTATGTACAGTACATACGGTAATAACTGTCCTTATTTGGGGGAAAGGGGAGAAAGTTAGTTGAGATAGACTGGAGCTGTTGGAGTTGCTGGGGTTTTTAAAGTCCAATCCTGTTTTCTAAAAGACAAAACAAGATGAACACACACAAAACAGGGAGAGAAAAGAACAGCAGAGATAGACAATACAGTTTCTGTCTCTGACGTTAAGTCTCACTTGCACTTCATCACCAGAGAAACATAGACACAGCACATGATCTTATCAGCCACTCTGAGACCCGGCAAACTTGTACCAAAATTGGGCTGTTTAGGGCACTGCATTTAGCTGCTTCTCTCTGGTCACCGGCTTACAGCAGTGCTGCAAAATACTGTCTTGGCTGGCTAAGCCAGATTCTTATTAGAGAGAAGGAAAAAGGAGAGGGATAGGAAAGAGAAGAAGGGGAAGAACACACAAAGGGGCGGGGGATGTATGTGACAATCTTATATCCCAGGTGGTGGCTGTGATTGAGCCAGAGCCAGTGGAGGTGGCAATATCATTTGGCTCCCTCTCTGTGGTCAGGGTTAGGATGAAGAAGCTCCAGAGTCCCAGGAAACAGTGGGGGATGGCAGCCACAATGGCCGCCATCTTTCAGTCAGCCAGAGTCGCAGTAGCCAGCTTTCTCCACAGTCTCTTTTTCAGGACACCACAAGAGATTGATGGATGGAATAGCTCATCCCCTCATTATTTTGTCCACAAGTTAGGCCTAATTTATCACACAACAATTTTGGTTCACTGATTTCTAGACCCCTACTTTTCTTGGTTACCTGGAATGGCCTTAGCACAGTCTGTGAATTATAGCACTAGGCCTTTTCGTTTTGACTGATTCATTCCATCTGACCGTTATACTTTTTCTCCCATCAATATTTACTGTTATAGGTAACTGTGACACTTTATACATGTTTGCTCACTTTTTACAGCTGAGCTCACAATTAGAGTAAATTTATAGGTCCAATGATTACAAACATACAACAAGTGCTAAAGAGGTAAAAACAACAGTTTATTTACATTCTTGTGGGATGGCAGATGCAGAGCTACTCCCTGTTTTTGGAGCTGTACAGCTGGCAAGTTTTGTGCAACTCCATGAATGATTTTTCTTGACAGTGAGGAAAACGTCACTGCTTTTCTCGTCCCAGCAGAACATCTGAGGGGATGCAGAAACCTATGACGTGCACCCTGCAGAAGCAGTAGGGGGCAGGGGGATCTACGGGGAGAATGGGGATTGGAGGAGCCTGGAGAAGACAGGGGGGACTGTGTAGGGTATTGGAGCGAGTAAAAGACAGCCTCTGAGGTTGTGAGAGTATCACAGTTCCCGAGGTAAGTGCACCTCTGACGCTTTTATGGCTTTATGGGCACACCGACTTAAGTCTCAAGCTGTCACCTTTCTTTGGGCAGTATCTCACAATCTACTTCTTCTAGACCTGGGACTTAGAACAAAAGTATCAGAGAAATCATATCCTGAAAATGACTAACAGTTTATACACCTGAATGCCTTACCAGGTGTCACCCATCTCCCACAGGGAGACCCTGGTAGGTTTCAAGTACTTCAGGTCCTTTCTTGGGGCCCATAACTCTGGATCACAGTATGTCAGTTCTTGGCTTAGGTGAGAATGACCTCTTCCCCTACGTCAGGGTTGTCATTTGATACAGTTTTCAGTTCTTTGCCAGGCTGTTGTGAGGGAAAGGGGAAGAGTTGTGGAGGCCTGGATTAGTCTCTTCCATTCTGTCAGTCTTCTATTACATTCCCTTCTGTCCCTGTCACTCCAGCTTGCCACATATGGCCTCTTGAGATGCTCATCTCTCAGCCAATATCTCCATGATGGTTGTGTCAGAAGTATCGTCTTGTTCACAGAAAGCCCTGGCATCCAGGAGGGGTAACTGCAGAAGAAGCGCTACTCAGTCCCTGCATGATGGGAGATTCCAGCAGGGGAGGCTTGATGAGACTGCCGCATGCATGAGTGGAATGCCTGATGCAAGACACTCAGCAGTCCTGCAGAGTATGTGAAAGCATCAGAAGGTGAAGCTAGCCTGAAGTGTTACCTACCTAAGGCCATTTGAATAGAGCCCTGCAAATCTGCAGATGCATTGTTACCATCTTTGCGGATTAGATGAGGATCCACATTTTTGTATCCGTGCATGGTTCTACACTAAGACTTCAACTGAAGAACTGGACAGGAAGCTGGTAGGATTTATTTGGGTGAAATTCAACAGTATTGGAACGATCATAATGAAGCCACACAATATCTAAATAGAGAATCAAGAATGACTGGTGTTTGGAAAAATTTTCATTATGGAAAAAAAAGTACCTTGGAACCTGCTTTAAAAAAAAATCCCAACTACTCTTAGGGAGTATTTCTTGGGTTAAGGAAGAAAAACTCAGATCGGCTCACCTAGAAGAGACAAGGTACGGGGGTGTAAGAAGACCCACCAAACACTAATCCACTCACCCTGGATCTATTTTGGACTAATATTATTTTATAGTCTAATGTTGGAGAATTTTGTGCTAATTAAAACTGATTCCCTGTACCTATCAAGGTTCTTATAGTGCGGTAATTAGGTGAAAGTCTAATGTTACACTGCTTGTCAGTTTTATTTTTAAGTAAAAAACACTGTACAAAAGACAGAACTAACTAGCTCTCATATTTTCCTGGACACTCCTTGAGTAACTTGATAGTGACTAATACAGGATTTACAGCAAAAACTTCTAAAAACATCAAACTTACAGTTGACGGTCTTAGCAGTGTTGGAGTTAGGGGCCGAGGAACAGGTTTTGTTATCTTCTGAAGGAAACGAAGCGGCTTCTTTGGCTCCTTAACTTTATTCTTCTTCTCTAGCAGTGCCTGAAACAGTCATACAATTTAGACTCTTTCCATACAGGGTTCGAAAACTGTACTAGATAGCAGACAACCCTAGGGACCAGTCTTGCTGTTATGGAATTACAATGGGAATTGAGGGCATTCAGCACCTTGCACGATTGTACCTTTAATTTTCTTACCTACTCCTTCCATCTCAGCTCAAAAGTCAGGTGTTGTACATTATTGTTAAATAGGGTAGTCAGAAGACCTTGATGGAGTTCAAGTAAGGCAGGGGGGTAAGTGTATATTTACAGTACCTTGTTGGCAAGTGCATAGACTGATACTCACTCTCTTGAAATGACTCCAGAGGGTGTTTGATCTTAACCCCTAATATACTACATTCTGGAAAAGCACAGCTGGAGAACATTTTACATTTCTAAAAAATGGAAATTCTGCTGAATCAATTACCTATGAATTATTTTTGTACTTTAAGTAATTACTTAGTATCAAGTACAGCGGCAACTTTCTTTGCAAACTGAAAGCAGTTAACAGCCTTTATAAACCAGCCATACATAATATACTTCCATAACTGGAATATGACCCCCTCTCTAGGCATATTTGTTAAAAGTGCCAGATGTTAAGAGTGCACAAAACATCACTAATACAGTGTGTGAGAACAAATCGAAAAATGATATTCCAGGGGGTCTCTGACACACCGTACCTCAAAGTAGCACCCTGTAGCCCCCCATATTCATCATTCTTATATGGTTGTGATACTTCATACAAAGCATGCCATGTAAGATATGAAAGGTCATGATCTGCAGGGAAACTCATTGTTCTGTCTATATAATTGTTAGTGTGTATGAAGTTATGCGATTTTGCTATACGGTTGTTATTGAAATATGTTGTGAGTTTCGAAGTCGCCCACTGCTATTTCCCAATAAAGGAGGTGACTCAGGCGGGTGTTAAATGACCATTGACCAGCAGGAGAATTGTAAACAAGAGATCTGCAATTCAATAAGAGACAGTTGTGCAAGCACCACACAATGAGGACTGCTCAACTCTATGACTCAGTTGTTCAAACAATGGGGATTGCTACACTCTGACTCAACAAGGACATGTCTAGGCCAGTATCTTCCCATGGACATTGAGAGTATAAAATAAGGGACAGGGGCATCATGAGGCCACCTCTCTTCTCCCCTACCTACGCTGAAGGCAAAAAGAATGCTGGGAAAACAAAGACTTTGAACTGAGGAGATTGGTCCCAGGCTAAGAAGGAAATTCAGCCTGTGTATTAGGAACTGTAACCTACCTGGAACATCCAGTGAGAAAAGCTGTTTGATTCAACTCTTGCTTAGTCTAAAAGTTTAGGATTTAGAATGCATGTTTACTTTTTATTTTCTTAAGGTAACTATCTCTGATCTTTATGCCTTCCACTTATAACCACTTAAAATCTATCTTTCTGTAGTTAAACTTATTTTAATGTTTTATCCTTACCAGTAAGATTGTCTAAAGTGCTTGGGGAATCTGCTCAGATTACAAAGGCTGGTGCATGTCCACTTTCCTTTGACAAAGTGGCAAATTAATGAGCTTGCACTGTTCAAGAGAAGGTCTTGAGCAGTGTAAGAAGGTATATTTCTGTGGTGCAAGGCTGAGGGCTTGGGAGATTTGCTGGTGTTTCCCTATGTATAGCTCATGAGTGAGTTGGAGATCATTCATGCAACTTAGCTGGGTGTGCCTCTGCATTTGGTGGCTGAGTGATAACAGCACCTGGAGGGGTTTGCTGCTCGTCACTGGCAAAGCAATATGAGAGACAGCCCTAGCTGGAGAGTTAAGGGGGCACAGCGGTCCCACAATTCCAGGTTGTATCCCGGGAATCCTGTCACAGATTCGCCAATTTCTTCAGTCCAAATCAAATCTTAGAGTCTCATATACACATCTCCTATATAAAGTTTTGGAACACTTCCCCTCCCATTCACAACTGTATACTCTTGATGCCTGGAGAGCTCTAATAAGCTATATTGAATGCAGGGTACACTTCAGAAAATATCTAGCTCTGTTGGTTATAATCCATATAATATTTTTAAAATACTGCTGTTATAGCTTCAGTTATCAGATAACTAAACTGGTACATTTCAGAAACTTTCGAAGATAGAAGTTGTTTTCCCCTCAGATGTTCACACTTTTTTATTCAGAGCCACAGAATACAAAGTTGTTGCGTGAAGAAAACAGAAAACAGCACAAGGAACCAACAAAAAAGTTCTCAACCTTTCCCGACTACTGTACCCCTTTCAGGAGTCTGATTTCTCTTGTGTACCCCCAAGTTTCACTTCACTTAAAAATTACTTGCTTACAAAAGCAAACATAAATATACAAAGAACTGTCACAGCACACTATTACTGAAAAAGTGCTTACTTTCTCATATTTACCATTCAATTACAAAATAAAATCAATGGGAACATAAATATTGTACATACATTTCAGTGTATACTACACAGAGCCATATAAACAAGTAATTGTCTATATGAAATTTTAGTTTGCTAGTGCTTTTTATGTAGCCTGTTGTAAAACTAGGCAAATATCTAGATAAGTTGATGTACCCCCTGGAAGACCTCTGCATACCCCTGGTTGAGAACCGTTGACTTAAGGAAATGGAGGCTCAGGTGACCTTCAATGGGATTCTACTTGTCTCTAGAGGAGAAGAACGAAGGCAAAAATTAAGGGAATTTAGTTAGGGAAGTGGACTGGATTGAAGAACATATACCCCAGACCCTTTAAGACACCCTGTTTGTGGAATACTTTCTCAAGGTTAAAAAGTGTAAACATATGAATATCCCATTTTAATTAGTACTTCTCACATATTAAGTTGTTAGAAATTTTTTCTTAACTTAGGTGCAAAATATTTTCCTTGAGAGTAGATCCTTCTTGTAGAGGAGACAGAACTGAGTGGTGCTTGCCACCTGATTAGATACAAGAACCAGGACCTCCCTGGACAATGTGGGACCACCCAGCTCACTTGTGCCCCTTTTTTATTGTCCTGGAGAACACTGTGAACAGAAAAGGACAGCTATGCTCTTGGCCATTAGAGAAAATGCATGATTGTAGCTACAGATACTGTATGATATCACTGATACATCTTGGCTGATCAGGACTGGAGGTTTAGTTCTTAGGACCTATTTAATCACTCTAATCTTTTGTCATTAACCTTGGATTAAGTTGTTCCATGAATGATCTTCCCTGTTCTTGAAGCTGGCATAATTTTTTTGCACTAACCCTGATTCCAACGAACTGTGTCCTTCTGAGTTCCCCTGGGCAACAGCACAAAGGAGGACAGGGATGATGGGCCCTGAGAGATTAAGCAACTTCTGGAGAAGACAACTGGAATCTCTCGCAATGGTATGTTGGTGCCAGAGACCTTCGTTCTTATCCAAGACATCAGAGACCTGATAGATGTGATAATTTGACATCTATGACTATGTCCAGAAGTGACGGACTGCGTGACATCATTTAGCTGTTGGTAGTGTTGACAAATTCATGTTATTCCAGAATACAATCTGGACTGTGTGACGGCTCCCTTATGGGCTTTGTTCAGAAAGTGTGCTCCAATGAGCAGGTCATCTTAGCATGCGTATATACAAACCCTTTTTTGCTCAAGGAAAACACTTTGGAAAACATCCTTAGATGCAGGTAGGCCAAACGCAAAGCAGCATAGTGGTAACATTATGTGTTGCATGTGAAGTTGAGAGAGTTTCTGTGAGAGGCTCATGTAATAAGTGCATACAGGTGTTCTTAAGATCAATTAGTGATAGATGTTTTTCGTTAGAACTTGTTGCTATGTTGGAATTTAGGGTATCTATCCTGAACTGTGATGACAGCAGGAATCTGTTCAAGAATTTCCAGTTGAGCACTCTTCAGTCTTTGGCATGTTTGGGCACTGGAAAGAGGACTGACTAGAGCCCTAAGCCTTCTTGTTCCCTGGGAAATCAATTATCCTAGTTTGAAGCAGATGGCGTTTTAGTCTTCACACTCCAAGGTTTCAACTGGAGGAAGAGGGAGATGCCAATAACCCTGGTTTTGGAGTGCCATTTAATTCTAAAATGTAAGCAAGGCTTCTCTCCCATTTCTTCCCACATTTCCTTTTTTACAGAAGCTTATCTGGAGGAATACATTGTCCACCTAATACTCCTGAGAATGGTTTCAAGTTACTTCTCAAAAAACTGATTCTGAGTTTCCTCCTGTGTGGGCTCTAGCCCCAAGTCTGAAAAAAGCTGCTTATGCTCTCAGAAAGACAAATGAGTTTCCTCTGAATTTCCTGGGCCCTTTTTTGTCCCTTTAGAGCCTTTACCATGGGAAAATTTGTATTGTGGCAAACTAGAAACAGAAGAGATGGAGGAACAGAGAGTCCTTGAATGGCTTGCTCATCTTTTACTGGGAAAATTGAGCCTAAGAAATTTCCTTTGTAAAGGAGTGACTCCTGTGCTCAGAATCTGCAGCTTCTTTCCTGATACGTTTAACCTTTCCTTCACTGTTTCTCAGATTTATAGGGGGGAAAACAAGATTAATTAGCCTCTCAGGGCCCAATCACTGAGCATATTCTGATTTTACAAGGTTCCCCCCCCCCATTATTTGTAGGACAGAAGGAGACTACCACTAAAGAGGGGATCTGAAGGGAGAACTGTACTGCTGCTGTGCTAGAGAAGTAAGGGTAACACTTGAAAAGATCACTCTTAAGATGATCCCTAAGTGGTTTCCTTGAACTTTATAGCCCCTCTCTAAACCCCTTCCTGAGAAAAGGGCAGGGGAAGCTTTCACATGGCGCAGTGTTGATTCACTGAATCCTACAGAAAAGCAGAAATAGCTCTAAAAGGGCTGACTCACACCTTGCTAAAGAAAGCAAAGGGGAAACAGTCAGAAATAAGCGGTAAGCCAAGAGGCCTTTTACTGCCTGTTTTCTTCATGTCTGGGTTGCTCTCTCTATCATCCCTCCAGGGCTGGCTGTGTGGAAGATGGTAAGAAAGCGGTAGGGCTTGGTCAACCCACAGCAAGTAGGGTTATGTTAGTCCAGGCATTTTTGCACCCTTTTCTGCCAACTTCTCTCTCTGGCTGCCTGTGAGGTGTTCCTGACAGAACAGCCTGCCCAGACACGCTACACTAGAAGCTGCTGCCGCCAGCTACCTCAGTATCAGAAAGGAGTTTCCGGCAATCTCGCTGCAGAGCCCCTCAAAGCTACATAACAGCCCAACGATGCTTAGAATCCAATACGCTGACTATTAAGAAAAAAGAATCCCTTTCTGATTGTTTTATTTTCTTGTTCTTTGGAGCAGAAGAACTTGTTAAGCCTCTCTGCCGTTGATGGAGCCAGTTCAAGCTGACTAGCAGGGTCTTCAGGGGTGTGGCCATCCCCATCCTGCCTTGATTGACAGGTCTGGCTCTGCCTCCAAGTAACCACAGGTAGGAGTAAGACCCATTGTAATAGATATCCATGTAATAGATAAAAAAGAATGTGTATTTTAGGTGTTTTTAATGCAATAAATAGATGTTTTCCCCTTTTTGAAAAATCCATCACAGCAGACCAGATCCACAGCTGGTGTAAATCAGTGCAGCTCTATTGAAGTCACTAGAGCTACGCTGATTTATACCAGGTAAGAATCTGGCCCACTGTCTCGATTTTCACTCTGAATTAAGTCTCCCCTTCTCCATCTATTTCTCTCAGCTGACACCAAGGACAAGAGCCATCATTACTGACCAGCCAACTCTGGGGCCCACTTGTAATCCATGACTATAGTTTGGGAATCTTCACTATAGTCTGTCAAAACCATGAGAAGTCCTTTAGACAGACAGACAGACAATGTAATTGCTGAAATTGGAATTTAGCCAGAAAACCATGAGCTAACATCTCTAACTCTTGGAAGAATGCCAGGCGTATCTTGCCATCTGATCATGACCACAGGTGGTCAGGACCTTGGTTTTATGCAGAAGACACATGACACCTCCAATAGCATAGAGCAGGGGTGGGCAACTATGGCCCGCGGGCTGCATCCGGCCCATCAGACCTTTTAATCTGGCCCTCAGCACTCCGGCTGGGAAGCGAGTTGGGGGCTTGCCCTGCTCCAGCTGGGAAGCGGGATCAGGGGCTTGCCCCGCTCTGGCTGAGGTCGGGGGCTTGTGTGACGGGCATGAGGGCATGCATGTTCAGGGCCGGCTTTAGGCTGATTCCCCCGAATCGGGCCCCACGCCTAAGAGGGCCCCGCGCCCAGTGGCAGGGGCCCTGTGAGCCCTGGCCGAGAATCCCTTTTTAATTTTTACTCACCTGATGGCGCTCCGAGTCTTCGGCGACACTTCGGCGGCGGGTCCTTCAGTGCCGGCGAAGACCCGGAGTGAGTGAAGGACCTGCCGCCGAAGTGCTGCCAAAGATTCGGAGCGCCGCCCGGTGAGTACAAGCCCCACGTCTTTGAATCGGGCCCCACATTTCCTAAAGCCAACCCTGCGCATATTACTCCGGCTGCACAACCCAAACGTGCCTCACGCGCCATCAGAGCCTGGAACGTGCGAAGCCCATGTGCCTGCTACTTGATCGCTTAGGTGACTCTGCTGTTTTAGTGGTGTTAATTTTCCATTGTTGAGGATAAAACAAAGAGTAGTTGGCCAGGGAATGCTCAGTGACAGTTTTCAAAGTTGTGGGCTTCCGGGACCTACGTGGAAGGAGATTTCTGAGAGCAGGGGGCTGGTGAATATCAATTAATTCCAATGACTGGAAGCTGACGCCCAACAAATCCAGGCTAGAGAGAAAGGGCGTGGAAAGGGGGTAAGTTTGGTTTAATTGTTGTAATACATTGTTATGATGGTATATTTATAATAGTAAGTACGGTTTTATGTTTATTTCCACTAAAATGTATCTTTATTAAAGTTTATTTGAATATCTCTGAAGTGTTAATTTCGTGAGCATTCATGGTCCACCATACAATTTCCATACCCAGATGCGGCCCTCAGGCCAAAAAGTTTGCCCACCCCTGGCATACAGTCTACAACCATAGGGGGCATTAGTTCAGTACTGACTCCATAAAGACAGCTCCTTAGCACTTCCTACACATCTGAAGTTTTTTCCTTGAAAATTTTCCCTCCAAGCAGTGACCAAATCCAGCACTGTCTTTCATAAGATTAGATGACTGAATCTGAGGTAGTATGGTAGTTATTTCAACGCAAGATGTCAGTTCTATTAACAGAAAGTTACTTCCTGTATTAAATATATTATTGTGCTACACTAAAACAAGAAAAAAAAATTATATACACACACACACTATGCATGACTAAATATTTCTTATCAACTGGATTTGAAGATAAATCTAATAAAACTGAGAAAACTGTGCGTATAATAAATAATATTTACTTTAGGAATACTTTATCCAATAGGCCTGATTTTCAAAAACACAAGTCTGTAATTGCAACACAAGATGCATGCCTTACAGTTCACCTAATTTCAACTGTAAATACTGTGACAGCATGTGCAGATAGGGTATTTGCTTAGACACTGGTCATTTACATGTGTGGATAACGGATTTGCTTGCACAGTTGTAGTGACGGCATGCGCATTTTATGTATTCAGAAAATCAGACAATACTTATTTAAGTTGCTAGGTAACTGCAGTGATCTGCTTCCACTGTTCTAATCCAATTTGGATAAGTTGGGACAATTGACCCACTTTACTTCAGATGTGCAGAATTTTGAAACTTCTGATCCTGCATTGGTTTATTTAAATAATAATAATTTGACATTTTAACCAATAGGTTTGTTGTATTTTTAAAATATTTTAAAGGGATGGGGGAAAGGAAGGCAAGCATGGGGAGGAGGAGAATTGCTGATTTACATCAGATTTCACAATCCCATCACATTTTCATAGGGCCGAAGAAACAAAGAGAAGGAGGAAAAATGGACGTCCGTGAATGACTGGGGATGGGAAAGAGAGAAAGCTACTCCTTCCACCAAACTAGCACAGGGTAGGCACAGAAGAGGGAAAATGTGGAAGAGATAGAAAAAGGGAGACTAGTTGAGTTCAGAACGGTACTCATCATGCCAAATGACAACCCACTAGTTATTAATGTTTGATATGTTTTCTCCCTGAAGATGGCCTTATTTCTGTCTTTATAAAAGCATTAAGAGGGGAATTTAGGAAGTGAACTTGGAGATAGTTGACAGATGTGCCTTCCCAATAGCATTTCCATGTAAGGTGCACCTCAAATCTAGAAAGAATTTGCTTGCTCTTGGCTGCAGCACCATACCTGATGAACCTGTGCCAGCTCCATATCTAGCCTAGCAGTCCGCTTAATAAACCCTTCTTTAGTGGTAGTGGTCTTGGGTTTCGGAGCTTTGGTCCGGGGCTGAGTGACAGAGTCTGGGAGAGATGCCTCCAGTTCAAGCAATCCTAGAAAAGGTGGAGTGGGAGTATGGGACAGGGCGGAAGAAGAGAGAGATATTTGAATTGTTGTACAGGCTTATGCTAATATTTTTAGTCAATAACATATAATTTAAGATTTTCCAAGCTGCCTTACCCTCGTAGGTGTTAAGAAAGTGGTTTTTTACTACATAACGTTCAGAATAGTTGTCCGGAAAGTAACCAATTCTGGACAGAGGTCCATAGGGCTGTGATGCATAATCATTATAGTCCCTGATGATATCTCGTCTCTCCAATTTCCCCTCCACATTCTTCCCTTTAGCTATCAGCTTTCTCATTGCTGAAAAGGAATTGCAACCATGAGACATTCCCTGACACGTACAGTTCTGAAAGAGTCATATCCTAAGAAATTCAGGCTGTCATAACTCTAGTACGAAGTGTGGCTGACAGACCAATATGGCCCAAGGAGTTCTACAGTGTGGTCTGTGGATGCCTTCATCTTGATTACACAGCTGTAGCCTTGTAAAAATGGAGTGGAGAGAGACAGCTTGGTATGGAAACTAAGTCCCCCTTATATTATTTTCCTTATCCTCCAAATTACCTATTATATGTTCGTGTTTAATTTTTCTCACTCTCTCTTCTTTGTCTTGCTGACGGTTAAACCAGTGTGTGTCCAAGCGATTGACATCCACCTCATTCTGATCCTCCTCTCGTCTCCTCAAAAGCTTCTTTAAAACTTCTAGTCGAATATCTTGCAATCTTCAAGAGAAAAAAAGGCAAGGTATAAATGGAGGTGCACAGAGAGTTCCCAAACTGCACTGCTAAATTTAAACACAACTTACCTAGTGACCTATCCGTAAAATACAGCCAGACTGCAAATATAACATTTTAGTCTTTTCATTTTTAAAAGTGAGTTTATCCCTGGTGCAAGATATTGGGTAATAGCCTCTTTCACCAAAAAACTCCCCAAAAATCAGTACTTCAATTTCAGTGTGATTCCTCCATTCCTGTTCAGAATTTCATCTATTCTGAATACACCAACAAGAGTGCCATTTGTGGTGGTGGTTTTTCGGATGAATTGAGGAACTGGACTCAAATTACAAAAAATGATGACCTTCAGTCACTAATGAATAGGCAACCTAGAGATAAAAGTCCATGCATCTTACTGCCAATCCCCTGACCTATTTGATTTCAAACTCCACTTAGGTTCCTTATAACTGAAAGAGCAACACTGCGTACAATTTGCACCTACTTTTCTATTTCCTGTTCTCTAAAGGCCCACTCCTTTCTCTCCATGTCATCCATCATCTTCCTCCTCTTCTCAGTTTGTGAGAGATCACTAAGTGGTGGTAGAGTTGCTTCCCAGGCACGTTTCTCCCGGGCACGTTCAATCATCTCCACCTCAGCTTGTCCTGCTGGAAGACCTCGCCCTTACAGGGACAAGAAGCAGTAGTTCTTTAGAAAGACTGTGGAGCGGGGCAATATCCATGAGTAACATATAAAGCTATTATAGCGATGAGCACAGTAGAAAACCCTACAGTAAATAGAGACAGAACACTTGAAAGATGTAAGTTAACAAATCTGAGGCAACTAGCTCAGTGAGTTTTTAAAATGTGAATAGCCTGCAGTTAACATGGTTATAGTAACATTAAAAAGGGGGTTGTCATTCCTCCTGCTCCTGGGCATAAAGAGATCTGCACTTACAATATCTACTGCCATTTAACGAAATGATCTCAAAACATCTTACAAAATGCCTCACAATTCGCCTGTTATGTAGGTAAATATTTTTATTACACCCATTTTAAAGCTAGATAAACTGATATATCCCGATGAAACACAGCAAGGTAATTCAAAGCTGAGAGAACTGACATCTGACAGAGAGAAACAGCAATTCTGCCATTCTAAAAGGAAGAGAGCACTATTATTGTAAAGAAATGTTTCTGGTTCTTCCAACTCACCCCAAGTGAGAGTGGCAAGTGTCAGCAGTTCAGGGATTGAACCCAGAGGTACTACATATTCTGGGGAATACGGGTCAGTCTGAGCTTCGCCATCCCGGTAATCCGTCTGCGTACCCAGAGTTCGTGATGTGGGGGAGCGTGATCTGTCACTGGTGATGGAGGGGTAAACATATGGCTCTGTTCTAAAAAACAAACATGAGCCAGAACATTTTTGTATATGCTGTCACATTAATGTTTTAAAACTTGAGATAATATTCATTACAGATCTGATTTTCAAAAGTGCTCAGCTTTAGCTTAACTCTGCTCCCACTGAAATCAATGGAGTTGACTTCAGTGAGAGCAGTTAGGCCTTTGCTGAGCACTTCTGAAAATCCCTCCCTACGTGAACCATGAACCTTCTGCATCAAGAAGCTTAAACTGTTACATGCAAGTATCTAACACATATGTATATTACAGAATTGTATTTAAGGATTAAGGGCCAAATGTAGCCTGATGTAAGTAGCTGCAACTTGATGGAAGTATTTGGGCCAAATTCAACAGTGAGATAAACAATGATGTAAGTTTCAAGTCTGGTGTAACAACTTGCATTGAGCTGGCATTCAGTGGGTGTGCAAAATAAATCTATTGGAAAGGGGTGTAGCTTCAAAAATAATTAACAGAAGAATACAAGATAAAGCAGGATTGCTGTATTTTAACTTATGCCTGTGCCATTTCAACACAAACAGGAAATAATTCAATTCCTCCATAAGTAAGCACAATTCCAGTGACTTCACTGGGAGCTGTACTCGTTTATGTCAAGTCTGAATTTGGTGTATTGTCGTCCCTCCCTCCCCCCACCCAGGAATACCAAGGATATCCTACTATAAGGATGTTGTATGCAAATAAACAGTAGTGCAAAACCATTTACAAAATCAGCAACAAACATCTCAAAGTGTGGCTATATCAGATATTTCCTCTCCTCTAAGACTCAGACATTTGGCTCTCTGTTTCTTGCACCGTGTGGTGCTGCTTACATATCCCAAGCATTGTCTGAACTAAGATGTAGGCATCTGGCCCTAACTTGCTCTTCCTGGGATTTCATACTAGTGGACAGATTCTTTCTGAACTTTTAATGAGTTCTCACCATTGCTTCACTATTAAAAATACTAGTCTCCTGTAGTCATTTGTGGCTAAAGATTGACCTGTTGTAACTGTTTTTCTAAACCTCACCACTTACTTTGCCACTGCATAAGCAACATTTAGTGGAAATGGCTTATGAAAGGGGATGAAAGGTCTGCAAAGAGAGAAAACATGTTTAAGACAACAGCCATGAGAGTAAGATGCACAATAACACAATATTACAGCTTAGCAAAACTGTGGACCAGATCCTCAGATGATGTAAAAAAGTGTAGCTCCACTGACTTCTGCGCTGATTTACAACAGCTGAGGATCTGTTTCTGCACGTTTAAGGACACATACTAGTTAAGAGTTCTTTAATCTCTTATAGATACTCTCTCATTACTTCTTAACCAACATGTGAGAATTGTTGTTCTATCCAACCGGAAAAATTCTTCCTCATTCAAAGAGCCCACTTTGCTTTTCATTTACACAACTTCCCACACTGGCCCAACACCATTAATTTAAAGGGAGTCACCACTGATTTACACTGGGGTGAGAAGAGGAGAATCAGGACCAACATTGTTAATGGCTTAGTTCATATTATATATATATATAAGTTAGGACTGAAAGAGACAATATTAACACTGGTTGGCTCAGATGTGGGTCTACTACTATACTGTCCCACTACAAAGTTCTCCCCTTGTCCATTACTATATATTTTTCTCCCCACCAAAAAAACACTTGCCTTGAAAACCTTCACATAATATGAGGGGTGTGTGATGACATAGTCCAATTCACATTCACTATTTATAAAGTTATGCACTGGTTTATTGTGATGTTCAGTGTTGTTCATACAAGTCTCACCTCTCTTACTCACTCTGACCTTTCTAGCTTTTCCCCCCCCCCTACAAAAAGATATTACCCCAGAAATTAGAACTTGAGAACACCTATCAGGCCATGTTGTCCCACTACCCCAGATTAGTGCTTGAAGAGTTTACTGGCCAAGTTTAGCAGCCATTGTCTCAGAATTTTTTAGCATTAACAACTAATACTTAAAAACAGCTTTGAATTCTATCTACCAAAGAATTAAAGTGGCAGAAAAATTTTGAGTGATAGAAAGTCTCAAGATAGCAGCTGCCAAAATCATGTTGTAATTCAAGTTGGGGTTGAACAGCAAGAGAGTTACCAGAATAAGGTTACTATTGAGTGTATTCTTGGCATTGTACGTATGTTTGGGTTTCTTTAAACCCTGTGGGAATCCAGAAGTGGAATCCTATGACATAAATCAGCTTTAAAGGTCAACCATATTTTAAGTTTATCTAATATGATTGTTTCCTTCAGTGCAGTAAGATATTTTTAATGTGAAACTATTGGGGGGAGGGATAGTTCAGTGGTTTGAGCATTGGCCTGCTAAACCCAGGGTTGTGAGTTCAATCCTTGAGGGGGCCATTTAGGGATCTGGGGCAAAAATCTGTGGGGGGATTGGTCCTGCTTTGAGCAACAGGCTGGACTAGATGACTAGATGACCTCCTGAGGTCCCTTCCAACCCTGATATTCTATAATATTAGTTAATAATTCCTCCTTAGAAACATACACTAGGAATTTCCATGTCAGAGGAGACTAATATTAACCTAGTTTCATTACCAAGCTTTCCTAATAGCCTCTTTAAGAGGCTTTTTAAAGTTTAAGTTAAAATTGTGGCAATGAACAAGCCAGTCTGTCTTCCTTTTGCTAAAATAACTCTAAACATCTTTGATTCATTTTTACCAGACTAGCAAAATGTGAGAAATTTTGGAAAACTGGATTTAAAAGGGGCTAAGTTCATTAATCGCATAACACAAGTCCCCTGAAGTAAAGGCAGTTGAGCATGCACACATCAACAATGAATACGTGCCAAATTGGAAGCTTTTGTATCATGGCATTTAACAGTTGTTTCAAGTCCTATACTAACTCTTGAGACCAACACCAGGGCTGCAGTGGAATTCTAGGGGAGGTGCGGTTCTGAAAGAGGAGTCATTCTTCTGATGAAAAGTTAAATTGTAGTTCCCTCTGCTTGTTTCAGTGGTAGCAAAACTGAAGTTAAAAATCCCTCTTTTATATTTCTGAGAGACTGGAAAACCACAATAGCTGGGTCAGCTGCATCTCTCTCTTGGTATGACTGGGTCTAATGCCAAAGGCTATGCGTGAGCAACCGCTAAGCACAGCCTGGCTGTTGCACTTGCATACACAAGTTAAGTATTTCACATTTTTTCAGTGCTCAGTCATACAATGGGCCAGATTCTAATCTCAATGGCACCAGTGTTGCAGAGCAGCTCCACTGATGTCACTGGAGTTACACCAGTGTCAGAGGCAGAGTGACTGAGATTGGAATTTGGCCTATTCCATATCTGGTAGTCGTTAATTCATTCCTTACCGTTCAAAATACTTGTAGCGGTTCCTTCCATTAATTTCAGGATCTTCATACACAATTTGAGGAATCTGAAGAGAAGGTTGAGATCTAAAAAGCCAAAAAAGATAAAAACAGATCAAAATATTTTCAGAGAGTATGTTCAGAACAGTTCTGATTTTTTTTTAAAAGATACTTTTTTAACTATACTTCAATATTTATTATTTCACTCTGGACTTCCACAGCTGCGTCATCAAAACATACACGCCTCAAACTCTATAATGAATTAGCAGCAAACACCCATACCTGCATAAGTAAGATTGAGATTATGCATTTACATTACTCTATAGTCTCTCACATAACACTGCAGCTCTAAACTTAATGGAAATTTTGCACTGTGAATGTATAAAAATCAGTCATTTATTACTTCTGTTAAAATAAAATTCGGGCCTGGAGACTATTGCTCAAAGAAAATTAGCCAGCTGGAAAATCTGAATTTGTAAAATTCTGTTACTTTTATTTGTAGGTGTGGGCGTGCAAAAGAATCTGAATATATTTGTATGGCACAAAATACAAGGGAGGGGATGCAGCAAATGAAGAGGAAGAGTCACCCTGTCCTGTCTAACTAAAAAATGGCTAAACAGATTTTGATTGAACCTGGAAATGACAGGCTGGCTCTAAAATTTTCATTCTGCATTCTCCAACAGTAAAGAAGAATTAGGCTGACCTTGTGGATAGTTTAAGGAGTGTACTGGCTGGAATAGAGCCTTTGTAAAAACAGCCAATACTCCCCCCCATAATTTCCCATCCTGGAGAACCCAACACTGAGCTTGAAGTAGGTCAACAGACGGTCTATAATTTCCTGTCCATGTCTTCTTGGGGGTTGTACATTATTTAGAGAGCTCGGGAAGCCATGAATGAAAGAGGTTACAGAAAGGAAATAGAGTTCCCTGAAAAACCTCATGCCACCAGCTAAGAACCCTGGGTAATTCATTCCACAAGTTCAAAAAGTTACACTTTGCCCTTTTTAAGACCATCTTTGGCAACTTACCAGAAGCCTGAAACTAATTTATATAAAATGGAGCAGTTTGTTGTTGTCCTAATTTTAAATCCAGAGGTGTGGCTTACAGAGACATAGACACCAGTAGGAAATGTGGTTTGACTATTTGGATTGAACAGAACACTGCCTGCTGTGATCTGCTGAGTCCAAGAAGCTCACATCACAGGCTCAAGAGTTGCATTCTGGAACTCAGAGACTCACAGTTTAGTCAACCACTACCACAAACACTGGACAGAATGAGGCTTCATCAATCTTCTCTGGTGTACAATACATTGCAGAGGTTGTTTTAAATCATCCTTTCCCAGCACCTGCCCCAATGTATTGCAACAAAATAATATTTGGGTCAAGATGCTAGTACCTGAACCTGAAATGCTTTCTTGGCTCTGACAAACCTTTAATTGCAAAATTTTGCTTACAGTTCAAATCAGTTAATTGAGCTGATGGCTTTTGCTACTGGCATTGTCTCCACACGTCAGAGTGCTTCTCCATTCAGATGAATTCTTATTTCATTCAGCACACGTGGGCACTTATTTTCATGATCTAACTGTATTAGCATAAGCTACTCATCTCATTATAGTACAGTTATAGCCATAATAGGGACTGGGCATATAGCCCCTTCTTACTCCACAGATCTGCTCCTTGTGTATCCTTGAGTTACATCTGCTGACTTTACTGACACAAACTAGCATTTACTCCTGTTAGCCCTGCAAAACCAACACAGCTACTGGCGAGCAATCTGGGTTACATTCTGTCTCTTGCATCAGCAACACTATCAACTAGAGCTGACATGGACATTTTTCATGAATTAATTTCTTTAATGTTTTATTTTAAAAAATCTGTTCAAATTCCAACAAATTTCAAGCAGTTCTACTGTCAATTAACTTCCTGTTGCAAAATTACTACTAATGGAAGTGTAAGAGGCAGAAAAAGCCCAGTTAGATTTTCAAGTCCTGGGTGCAGTTTGAGGTGCTCAAAGTTAGAAAAAAAATCACCTTTTAGTTTGTAAAATGAGGAGATATACTTTGGGAATCACTAAACAAGAACAGGTATGGAAACCTGCATGTCACTCTGACAGTCACTGTTTCACTATTGTTAATTATACTTTAAAGCTCAATCACTTTCAACCATAAGGAGATACATCACAAAACCAGGTCAGAGTCTAGAGGCAGCTTGTTGACACAGTTAGCGCAAGAAGTAAATTTGAGAACAGCCAGTGCTGCTGTCACCTGCTACTTTCATGCTGGTACAAAGATGATAAGATCGGAAGGCACCACTGCGATGATCTAGTCTGATCTCCTGTATAACAAAGGGTATAGGAGTTCCCCCAAATTAATTCCTGTTTAAACTAGCATATATATTTTAGAAAAACATCTAATCTTGATTTAAAAGTTGCCAGCCAGTGATGGAGACTCCACCATGGGCCTTGGTAAGTTGTTCCAATCGTTAATTACCCCCACTGTTAAAAATGTACATCTTATTTCTAATCTGAATCTGGCAAGCTTCAACTTCTGACCAAAATAAGCTGAGAGGAAAAGAGCACAGCAGTGATATTTAAAACTTGAAAGTATAACATAAAAACTTGATAGAGTAAAGAATTAGTTCTTGTATGCTTAAAAAAAATAAAACCCTGTGAAGTCTTCATCCAGGCCAACATCCCTCCTTGTCTGACTACTGTCTAGCCCTTCCAAATAGCCTTTCTGGGTCCCAGCTCTTCCGATAGTGCTGCCTGTTTTCTGACAAGCTCAAGTATCTCCTCACATCACTCCATTGGCTCTTGATTCATTTCAGGATCCAATTCAAAATTGCTCTCTTTGATTTTAAACCCCTCCACGGACATGACACAGCCTATTGTACTTTTCAAACCTTGTGTTCCTTTCCCTACTCTTTCTGCATGCCTAGCACTATTCTCTTTTCTATCCCTCCATGTGAACTGGTGCAGAATCTCTTTCTTCTGCAGTTCATATTGTCTGACTGGAACAACCTCTCTATCCTCAGCTCCCTCTTCCTCTGTACCTTAATTCTTTGAAGTGGTTTCGGAAGTAAGTTTATATGCAACATGTTATTCAAAATAATATTGTGTTATTTTGTTAACTGATATAGCACCAGTTGTACAGTGTCCCAGATTCGCACCAGGGAAAAAAATAACAAAACCATATTTAAACAACTCTAGTCCAAATGGACCAGGTAATCAGCAACTCTAGTCAAAACAAATAAGGCAGGCTAAGGAAAAGAGACCAAACAAGATGGGGCTTCTGAAAAGAGGAAGGTAAATAATGGTCAGATGCTGACTTAAATAGGAAGGCCTCACACAGAATCTTGAATACAGATACAGAGGGACTCCAGAAGTGCTTGATTCACTAAAGCACTTAAACACATGCCTAATTACTTTGCTGAATTGGGATCCTAATGGACATATTCCAGGAGAGAGTTCCTCAAACAGGTCTCCTGCACTAAGAAGGCCCTGCCCTAGTCCAGTCCAAATGAAACCTTGGGATGCATAGCAAGGACAATCCAGTCAGCTTCAGCGTGGGAGGGACAAAGGAGAAAGACTATCACTTAAGTAGGTCCAGCCTGGATCACTGAAGTTTTCACAGCTCACATTGAAAACAAGAGCTTTAAATAAATATGTATTTTTTTTAAATATAGTCCAATGGTAGGACACTTACCTAGCAAGCTGCTGAAGAACCTCTAGGCGCTGCTGGGCCCTGCCTCTCCACCTTCGGTCAATAAATGGAGGCACAGGATTTCTTTCCTCCAAACGCAGATTGTACCAGGGATAATGGATCAGGCTGCTAAACATGGTTTTAAAAATCGGCATCTTTTTCTAATTTTAATATGTAGACAAGAGAAATGGCGGCAGTTATTTAGAAATTCCATGAAACACTAAAGAGATCATTGCTTCAACTAAAAGAAGAACAGGAGTACTTGTGGCACCTTAGAGACTAACAAATTTATTAGAGCATAAGCTTTCGTGGACTACAGCCCACTTCTTCGGATGCATATAGAATGGAACATATAATGAGGAGATATATATACACACATACAGAGAGCATAAACAGGTGGGAGTTGTCTTACCAACTCTGAGAGGCCAATTAATTAAGAGAAAAAAAAAACACTTTTGAAGTGATAATCAAGCTAGCCGAGTACAGACAGTGTGATAAGAAGTGTGAGAGTACTTACAAGGGGAGATAGAGTCAATGTTTGTAATGGCTCAGCCATTCCCAGTCCTTATTCAAACCGGAGTGGATTGTGTCTAGTTTGCATATCAATTCTAGCTCTGCAGTCTCTCTTTGGAGTCTGTTTTTGAAGTTTTTCTGTTGTAATATAGCCACCCGCAGGTCTGTCACTGAATGACCAGACAGGTTAAAGTGTTCTCCCACTGGTTTTTGAGTATTTTGATTCCTGATGTCAGATTTGTGTCCATTAATTCTTTTGCGTAGAGACTGTCCGGTTTGGCCAATGTACATGGCAGAGGGGCATTGCTGGCACATGATGGCATATATCACATTGGTAGATGTGCAGGTGAACGAGCCCCTGATGGTATGGCTGATGTGATTAGGTCCTATGATGATGTCACTTGAATAGATATGTGGACAGAGTTGGCATCGGGGTTTGTTACAAGGATAGGTTCCTGGGTTAGTGGTTTTGTTCAGTGATGTGTGGTTGCTGGTGAGTATTTGCTTTAGGTTGGGGGGTTGTCTGTAAGCGAGGACAGGTCTGTCTCCCAAGATCTGTGACCAAGTTCTCCCAAGTTCTGCGGTGACCTAGAATCCTACTTTCGACGTCTCCGACTCAAAGAATATTTCCAACATACCTCTGAACAGCATACTAACCCACAGAATCCTCCCTACCAGCACTACAAAAAAAAAAAAAAGGATTCTGCATGGACTCCTCCGGACGGTCGAAACAACAGACTGGATTTCTACATAGATTGCTTCCGTCAACGTGCAAAGGCTGAAATTGTGGAAAAGCAACATCACTTGCCACATAACCTCAGCCATGCTGAACACAACGCCATCTACAGCCTCAGAAACAACCCTGACATCATAATCAAAAAGGCTGACAAAGGAGGTGCTGTCGTCATCATGAATAAATTGGAATATGACCAGGAGGCTGCTAGACAGCTCTCTAACACCACATTCTACAGGCCATTATCCTCTGATCCCACTGAGGATTACCTAAAGAAACTATACCATCTGCTAAAAAAACTCCCTGACAAAGCACAGGAACAAATCCGTACAGACACATGCCTAGAACCCCGACCAGGGGTATTCTATTTGCTACCCAAGATCCATAAACCTGGATATCCTGGACGCCCCATCATCTCAGGCATTGGCACCCTAACATCAGGCTTGTCTGGTTATGTAGACTCTGTCCTAAGACCCTACGCTACCAGCACTCCCAGCTATCTTCGAGACACCACTGACTTCCTGAGGAAACTACAATCCATCGGTGATCTTCCAGAAAACACCATCCTGGCCACTATGGACGTAGAAGCCCTCTACACCAATATTCCACACAAAGATGGACTACAAGCTATCAGGAACAGTATCCCTGATAATGTCACAGCTAACCTGGTGGCTGAACTTTGTGATTTTGTCCTCACCCACAACTATTTCACATTTGGGGACAATATATACCTTCAAGTCAATATATACCTGCTGAAGTGAAAAAACAGATTGACAGAGCCAGACGAGTACCCAGAAGTCACCTCCTACAAGACAGGCCCAACAAAGAAAATAACAGAACACCACTAGCTGTCACCTTCAGCCCCCAACTAAAACCTCTCCAGCGCATCATCAGAGATCTACAACCTATCCTGAAAGATGATCCTTTACTCTCACAGATCTTGGGAGACAGACCTGTCCTCGCTTACAGACAACCCCCCAACCTAAAGCAAATACTCACCAGCAACCACACATCACTGAACAAAACCACTAACCCAGGAACCTATCCTTGTAACAAACCCCGATGCCAACTCTGTCCACATATCTATTCAAGTGACATCATCATAGGACCTAATCACATCAGCCATACCATCAGGGGCTCGTTCACCTGCACATCTACCAATGTGATATATGCCATCATGTGCCAGCAATGCCCCTCTGCCATGTACATTGGCCAAACCGGACAGTCTCTACGCAAAAGAATTAATGGACACAAATCTGACATCAGGAATCAAAATACTCAAAAACCAGTGGGAGAACACTTTAACCTGTCTGGTCATTCAGTGACAGACCTGCGGGTGGCTATATTACAACAGAAAAACTTCAAAAACAGACTCCAAAGAGAGACTGCAGAGCTAGAATTGATATGCAAACTAGACACAATCCACTCCGGTTTGAATAAGGACTGGGAATGGCTGAGCCATTACAAACATTGACTCTATCTCCCCTTGTAAGTACTCTCACACTTCTTATCACACTGTCTGTACTCGGCTAGCTTGATTATCACTTCAAAAGTGTTTTTTTTTTCTCTTAATTAATTGGCCTCTCAGAGTTGGTAAGACAACTCCCACCTGTTTATGCTCTCTGTATGTGTGTATATATATCTCCTCATTATATGTTCCATTCTATATGCATCCGAAGAAGTGGGCTGTAGTCCACGAAAGCTTATGCTCTAATAAATTTGTTAGTCTCTAAGGTGCCACAAGTACTCCTGTTCTTCTTTTTGCGGATACAGACTAACACGGCTGTTACTCTGAAAATTGCTTCAACTAGTGTTTTTGAGTCTATATGTAAACAAGGCATGAGTAATATATAGAGATTAAACAAATTACTGTGAATTACAGAGCTATAAATCTGGGTGGTACAGGTGACGGCAAGCTCTAATGACATCAATCAGTAAGAGAGTGCTTCCCAAAATGAGGAATATACAGGACTAAAAGGCAGGGGCATGGAGAGGCTAAGTATCAACCTATGTAGTTGCAAAGAACTCCTGGAAAATGTGGCCTAAGTATAACCGATGCAGCTACATTTGTCTAAGTTGGCAGAAAGCCTGAAATTAGCTTTAAGATATGAATTGCCCCATTTATTTCAGTGGGTGCTAACTCAGAAGCCCAATTAATGTACTGCAAGGTTATGCCTACATTGCAGCTGGGAGGTGTGATTTCCAGTGCAGGCAAACAGACCCCGTTGGCCTGGCTAGCTGCCAGAGTCCAAGCCCACCTGACCACTGGAGTCTGAGCTCAGGAGACTAGCCCAAGCTGCTGCCTGTGTTGCAACATCCACACTGCTATTTTCAGCATGCTAGCTCAAGCAGAGATAGCACAAGTCTCTATAGTTACCCATGCTGGGAATCACACTTCTCAACCGCAGTACAGACATATGCTAAATGTCAACATTGTGCTACAGATGCCCCCTGACTTACGCAATCGTTCTGTTCCGGAAAGCCTTGTGTAACTCAAATTTTGCATAAGTCGGAAACATATACCCGTACGTTACGCAAAAATTTCCGCAACTTGAAAATCCTATTTCTGGTTTATGGAACATTTTCCGTAAGTGCAAATTTGCGTTAAGTCAGGTCTTGCGTAACCCGGGGAGCATCTGTATTTTACTATTCATCAAAGTATGTAAAAAAGGAAAGGAAGTGTCATACTATGAAGATCTTATACAATCTACTCTATATGATGGCTCATTATGACTAAGCCTTTAACAAAAGATGGCAAGGTTGAACAGTGGCACCATTTGTTTCATTTTCCTGAAGGAGGACTCAACTTTCAAAGTTTGGGAAATGGTATCATAAAGTTATCACAACCACCCTCATCCCATCAGATGATATTATAGCCGCAGAACTCAAAACCATCTTGTTTTGTATTATATACCAGACAGCAGCTTATTCAGATAGTCAGAGCTGTGGATAAGCACATTTTAAACAAATCAAAAGGAAAAAATAAATAGGATGGTGGAACATGGAATTTGGCTAAACAGGGATTTTGACACAAAGGGGAGATTTTCAAATAAGTGATGCACTTTGGGCCTAAATTTGGATCCTGGGGTTTTCAGACAAGAGGGAATACCCCATACATAGGCTGGACATATAGCAGCCAATATACAAGGGCTCCCTTTCAGAAATCTGGTGTTTCTGAGACTAACAAATATCAGAAGGGTGCATCATCAGACATTTTAAACAAAAAATGCACTCAGACCTAGGAATGAAAGATTTGTGGGTATTTCTATGCTCTTTGCTACCTGCACGGAAGCCACACCAGAAACCATAGTGACAGCAGAGTCCAACAGCGTCAACAACTTGGTGTAACTGGTAGATTCTCATCATGCCATTTACACCCTTGACTTACGGGACTGAGGCAATGTCTACACTACATACATTACACCAGCACAACTGTACCACTGCAGCTGCGCCACCACTGTAAGGTCTCCCATGTAGCCATTCTATGCCAGCTGGAGAGAGCTCTTCCGCCAGCTTAACTAAACCACCCCCAAGAAGCGGCAGTAGCTATGTTGGCACTTTTGTCAGTGAAACTTACGTTGGTCAGGGTTTGTTTTTTTCACAACCCTGCCTGACAAAAGTTTTGCTGACAAAAGTGCAAGTGTAGACAAAGTCTGAGTGAAAACACAACTGTGACCTTGCGCAAGTCACATTACTCTCTGTGTGCCTTAGCCACCCATCTGTAAAATGGGGATACTAGTACTTCCCTGCCTCATTAGGGTTTTGTGGGGATAAATAAAGATTATGTAAAAAGAAGAACAGGAGGACTTGTGGCACCTTAGAGACTAACAAATTTATTTGTTAGTCTCTAAGGTGCCACAAGTCCTCCTGTTCTTCTTTTTGCGGATACAGACTAACACGGCTGCTACTCTGAAACCTAAAGATTATGTGACTCTCAGATACTACAGTAATGGGGGCATACACACACTAGATCAATTAGAGCTAGCGTGAATATAAATATTAGCACAGTCACAGTAACATGGACAGCAGCACAGCTTAGCTGGGTTGAGTACAAACCCAGCCGAACTCCATAGATACATATTCGGCATGGCTTAGCTGTGCTGCCACTGGTACCTATTTATATTTGCACTAGGTCTCATTGAGCTACTGTAAGTACATCTAGGGAAGCTGAGAATCCCACCCCCAGAGGTACTGTGAGTACATGTAGGCAAGGTGGGAATCCCCTAGAGTTGCCTCCAGGATTGTCCTGGAGTCTCCAGGAATTAAAGATTATGTCATGTGATGAAACCTCCAGGAATCCATCCAACCAAAATTGGCAACCCTAGAATCCCACCGCTAGCTAGTACTGTAGACGTAGCCATAGAGGATATCGAAAAACTTCAGAGAAACAGCGTTTAGGATAAGTGGGAGGGAGGAGACAGGAAACAGGCTTTGAATAATACATTTTTATTAGCTCCATTGCATGGAAGGCGTCAGCTTGCTTTAGAAGGGTGGTGCGTCAAGAGTTTAATGCCTCCCAACCTACTCATTCAGGAAAAGTCTGAATAAACCCAGGAGGACAAAACCAAAGTTCCTTGTTTGTCAAACTTTGATTCACTGGACTTGTATCACATCCCTTTTTCTTTTGCATTCTGCCTAAATGGCTCACCTGCAGCTATCAAGATAAGTAAGGGGCATTGTGTGAAACACTATTTACAGTTCAAATGCTCTGTTAAAAAAAACAGCGCAATAACCCAATTCTTCTGTCTAAAACTTTCCTTAATGAGCCATAGACCAGTTGTCAGAGATATCCAGGGGTCCCATTCTCAAGCACTGATACATGATTTAGAGATTAGGAATAGAACATAGATCTGTTTATTTCTAGACTACTAGTATAAAGTCAACCCAAGACAGTGGTGACCATCAGTTATTAAACTATTCTTGTGTTAAGTATAAATGATTTCATTTCTTTACAGAGCTTGTGCTGGTCTAAAGAAGTTAAGATTGCTCAGGTGCAATCAAGTTTTTTACATATATATTCATATTCCTTTAATATAGGGAAGAACGTGGGAAAAACCGCTCCTGAAGATGTCTCAGGCTGAAACAACCTACCATCTTGTCAGACATGAGATGAGCCTGGACATTCGCCTTTGCATGGTCCTTCTCACTTGATAACACATACAAGGGATCTGAAATATAAGTAATCACGTAGATTCAAAGAAAGTGAACGGAATATTAGCTGGGCTCCTCTTGACAAGAAGTCAGTTTTGCCACTTCACAGAATAAACAAGACACAGAAATAAAAATGAGCAAGCACACTTTTACACATCTGACCCCCCCCCCCCCACCCCGTCAGCCTCAATGCTGCTGCTGCTGTAGGGAGGGGACCACGCTCTGGTGGGGAGAAATTAAAGCCTCATAATTTTTAAAGTACTCTGCTGGTAATCTTTAAAAACATTAAACGGTGACTACGGCCGTGAATGGAAGCAGCAGCCAGCATTTGCTGCTTCCCTATGGAATGAAGCGCCAGGCATGGCCTTGCACATCCGCAGGTGACTCCATGCTCCGCCCGCGCCGTTTCCCCTACAGCTGCTTTCAGCCTTTGACTTTCATCTCTTCGCGTACTCGGAGCGCCTCCCTTTCCTCTTCCAGATCCGCTTTTCCAGCCTAGTCTCCCAGCGCCGACTGACGGCTCCGCAGCACGGCCCAGGCTGTCTCAGCGGCTCCTCCTGCGGCCGCCGGCTGCATCCCACCACGCGGGCCCGGCCATGCTGCAGCCCAACGCGCGCGGCGCTGGACGTGGGGTGCGGCCGGCCCCTGTCGCACAGCTCGAGCGACTCCCGCCGGACGCGGGGCCCGGCCATGCCCAGCCCGCCCCTCCCCCAGCGAACCCGACCGGGGCCGGGCTGCGCGAGCCCGCACGCGAGGTGTGTGCGTAGGGGGCGGACCCCCGCGAGCCCGCCCGGCCTATCGGGTTGCGGGGCCCCGTCGCTAACCCGCCCCCTCTGCTGCCGCCCGGGCGGGGCCTGCGGGGTTGGCGCCGCCCCCCGCTCGGTCCCTGGGCCAAGCCGGCCCCGGGGCCGCTCGCCGGTACCGTATAGGAAGTCGAAGGCTCTGCTGGGGGCCATGTGCGAGCGGTACCGGCCCCCGGGGCTCGGGCCCCCGCCGCCCGCCGGGCCCTGCACCGTCCCGATCACCGCGTAGCTGCTCATGCCGACCGCCGTGCCCGGGCGCTGGGTGCCGTTCCCATGGCAACGGGGCCGGGCGGAGCTTCCATCCTGAGGGGCGGGGCTAGGCAGCAGGGGGCGGGGCTCGCTCTGGGCACGTGGAGCCGGGGGAGGCAGCGGGCGCCTTCCACTCGGCCCCCACCACATCCCTCCGCTCCGTCCCAGCTCTTGACCCACCGTGCCCCTCCCCCGTCTACTTCAGCACCGCTCCACGTTCTGCCCCCCCCATACATTATATTGAGGGTCCCCCATCCCCCCCCCCCCAGCAGGAAGAGAGCGGGACTTGGGAGCAGCCGAAACAGGACAGGACAGCCCTCAAGTGCAGCGCTATGGGCCTGCTGCAGCACTGGGGGTAGGGCTGAGACCCAGCTCCCTGGGTGGCAGGTATCCTAGTGCATCGCTTGGCTCTTTATTAACTTTATTATTATTTACTTTATTGACTTTAATATGATTAAAGATTGACTTTATTATTATTATTAATTTATAGTGCTGCAAAGTGGTTTACATTGTGTTGAAATAGACACAGCCCCTACCTACTCCAAAGAGTTTAAAATGTAATCTGTTTTACCCTCATTGGTTTGTTACCCATTGTTATTACTCAATTCTCAGGTGGTGTTTGTGAGGATTAATTAGTGAAGTGCTTTGAAGATCACCTGTTCATCTATCACCACACAGATCTAATCTAATGTAAAGAGCCTATCGCTCTTACAGCTGGGGCTGATAGTGCTGCCTATTATTAAGGTTGTACAACACTTCCCAGTACAACCCTCTTTTCAGTTGCTTATAATTTTGCCAAACTTTAACCACTTGGGCTGAAATTTTACATGTCAGTCCTGGCTTAATCATTTCTGAGACCAAGGCTCAATGAGGATGGACAGGCATCCTTCCTTCTGGCATTTCCTAGCCATTGGGTGCCTGACTTTGCAACCTTAATAGTGTTCTTTTAACATTAGCCCCAGTCGTGGACCAGGACCCCATTGAGCTAAGCACTGTACAAGCAGACTAAAAAGACAGTCTCTGCCCCAAGGAGCTCACATCTAAGTATAAAATGAGACAACAGATGGATACAGATAGGGGTGTATAAGGAAACAATGAGACAGTATTAGCGTGAAAGAAAGTGGTATCCATGCATCAGCAGCCTAACATATTTTTTGTGATTAATAGTATTTAAGGTGCTATACAAATGCTATATACCATTGTGTGAAATCAGTACACTACTAAGCGAACCGTAACATAGGAAAGGCAGAAGGAACTTGTCATCTTCCGGTCTTGCCACTGGGTGTCACAGTCGTTCTACCCATTTTTCAACTAAGGCCATTACAGCAACAGGAGCCTGCTGTGGTAAGACAGCAAAACATGTTCTGGGGCCAATTCAACCCTGGTGTAACTCCACTGCAGTCAGTTAAGTTACACCAAGGTGAATTTGGCCTAGGATGGAAGCTCAGTGCTACTTCTATTCACAGTCTACTCTTCTGTGGCTCTGCCAACTACTGAATATAATGAGTCTCATTTCCCAGACGTGTACTGGGCAATATTGGAGGGGTGAAAGGTTCAGCAGTGCACATATGGATCGCAGCTGCCATTGGCTATTTCTGCTGCTTGGCCTGGGTAGTGGACTTGCAAGACTTCCCATCAGCCAATCACAGCCTGCAGACATATCATATGGCCTATTTCTGACCAGGAAAGGAGACTGAGGCTTTATCTACACTAAAGAGTTAGGTCAAAATAAGGCAGCTTACGTCAACCTAACTCTGTAAGCGTCTACACTAAAATGTAGTGCCCACTGATGTAACTCGCCCACTACACTGACTTAATAACTCTACTTCCAGGAGAGGCGTCGTGATTAGGTCAATGTTAGGGTTCCAACTGTCTAATCACACAAACCCAAACACCCTTGCCCCGCCCCCTGCCATAACCCTTGCCCGAGGCCCCGCCCCGCTCACTCCATCCCTCTTCCCTTCGTCACTTGCTCTCCCCCACCCTCACTCATTTTCACCAGGCTGGGGCATGGGGGTTGGGATGTGAGAGGGGGTGCAGGCTCTGGGCTGGGGCCAACGGGGTTGGAATGTGGGAGGGGGCTCTGGGCTGAGCATGGGGCAGGGGGTTGGGGTGCAGAATAGGGTGTGGGGTGCAAGCTCTGGGAGGGAGTTTGGGTGCAGGAGAGGGCTCAGGGCTGGGGCAGGGGATTGGGGTGCAGGAGGGGGTACGGGATCTGGGAGGGAGTTTGGGTGCAGAAGAGGGCTCTGGGTGGGGGTTGGGGTGCAGGGGGTGCGGACTCTGAGAGGGAGTTTGGGTGCAGGAGGTGGTGAAGTCTGCGGACTCTGGCTGGGAAGTGCTTATCTCAGGTAGCTCCCGGTTGGCTGTGCAGTGGGGCTAAGGCAGACTCCCTGCCTGCCTGGCCCCACGCCACTCCCGGAAGCGGCTGGCACACCCCTGCAGCCGTTGGGGGGACAGGGGGCTCTGTGCTGCCCACGGACACAGGCGCCGTCCCCGCAGCTCCCATTGGCTGAAGTTCCTGGCCAATGGGAGATGCAGAGTTGGTGCTCAGGGCAGGGGCAGGATGCAGAGACCTCCCCTCCCCCACTTGCACCTAGGGGCCGCAGGGATGTGCCGGCCACTTCTGGGAGAGGCACGGGGCCAGGGCAGGCAGGGAGCCTGCCTTAGCCATGCTGCGCCACCGGAATTTTAGCACCTAAAAATCTCCTGGTTTGGCTTCAGTAGCCTCTGGGAGATACAGCCTGATTCCGGGAGGCTCCCGCAAAACTGGGAGGGTTGGCAACCCTGGTTGATGTAGTTAGGTTGACGCAGTGTCAGTGTAGACTGGTGTAGACACTGTGTTGCTTACCTCGACTGTTGCTGCCTTTCAGAAGCCATCCCACAATGCCCCACACTGGCAGTTAAATTAGTACAAGCGTTCCTGGTGAGGACACGCACCGTCGACATGAGCATAGTGTGGACATGCAAAAGCAATATAATTACGGCGTTGGCCGTACTAATTTTGTAGTGTAGACTTGCCCTGAGTCAGCGTGAAGCAATTGTTTCCTGCTCTAGGTAGGAAGCAGATACATGCGCAGCAGAGACAGGGAGAAGTAAATATTTCTGAGCAGATCTCTAGGTCTTGTTATCTTATTGCCTTTGCCTCCTGATGGCAGTTTACTGCAAAACTCTATGACTGGAAGTTAGACTCATGGACACACCCCTCCACACAGACATCACACACACTTTACTGATGCAGGCATGGACGCAACACATGCATCAGACGTGTACTTCTTATCCTACACATGCACACAAACACCAAACGTGCACCCACATCCTTACCAACACACCACATGTGTATGCATACACACAAGCATGCACTGTTCTGTTTTACTGTGCAGTAGAGGCTTCAGCTGGAGTACTGTGTCCAGTTTTGGGTGCTACACTTTAAGAAAATCCAGGAAGTTTTTGGAAAGTGTAGGGGACAATTTCCTGGTGCAAGTGCTGGAGGAACCAACTAGGGGCAGAGCTTTTCTTGACCTGCTGCTCACAAACAGGGAAGAATTAGTAGGGGAAGCAAAAGTGGATGGGAACCTGGGAGGCAGTGACCATGAGATGGTCGAGTTCAGGATCCTGACACAAGGAAGAAAGGAGAGCAGCAGAATACGGCCCCTGGACTTCAGAAAAGCAGACTTTGACTCCCTCAGGGAACAGATGGGCAGGATCCCCTGGGAGAATAACATGAAGGGCAAAGGGGTCCAGGAGAGCTGGCTGTATTTTAAAGAATTCTTATTGCGGTTGCAGGAACAAACCATCCCAATGTGTAGAAAGAATAGTAAATATGGCAGGCGACCAGCTTGGCTTAACAGTGAAATCCTTGCTGACCTTAAACGCAAAAAAGAAGCTTACAAGAAGTGGAAGATTGGACAAATGACCAGGGAGGAGTATAAAAATATTGCTCAGGCATGCAAGAGTGAAATCAGGAAGGCCAAATCGCACTTGGAGTTGCAGCTAGCAAGAGATGTTAAGAGTAATAAGAAGGGTTTCTTCAGGTATGTTAGCAACAAGAAGAAAGTCAAGGAAAGTGTGGGCTCCTTACTGAATGAGGGAGGCAATCTAGTGACAGAGGATGTGGAAAAAGCTAATGTACTCAATGCTTTTTTTGCCTCTGTCTTCACAAACAAGGTCAGCTCCCAGACTACTGAACTGAGCAGCACAGTATGGGGAGGAGGTGACCAGCCCTCCATGGAGAAAGAAGTGGTTCGGGACTAGTTAGAAAAACTGGATGAGCACAAATCCATGGGGCCGGATGCGCTGCATCCGAGGGTGCTAACGGAGTTGGCAGATGTGATTGCGGAGCCATTGGCTATCATCTTTGAAAACTCATGGCAATCGGGGGAGGTCCCGGATGACTGGAAAAAGGCTAATGTAGTGCCCATCTTTAAAAAAGGGAAGAAGGAGGATCCGGGGAACTACAGGCTAGTCAGCCTCACCTCAGTCCCTGGAAAAATCATGGAGCAGGTCCTCAAGGAATCAATTATGAAACACTTAGAGGAGAGGAAAGTGATCAGGAACAGTCAGCATGGATTCACCAAGGGGAAGTCGTGCCTGACTAACCTAATTGCCTTCTGTGAGGAGATAACTGGGTCTGTGGATGAGGGGAAAGCAGTGGATGTGTTATTCCTTGACTTTAGCAAAGCTTTTGATACGGTCTCCCACAGTATTCTTGCTGCCAAGTTAAAGAAGAATGGGCTGGATGAATGGACTGTAAGGTGGATAGAAAGCTGGCTAGATCGTTGGGCTCAACGGGTAGTGATCAATGGCTCCATGTCTAGTTGGCAGCCGGTTTCAAGTGGAGTGCCCCAAGGGTCAGTCCTGGGGCAGGTTTTGTTTAATATCTTTATTAATGATCTGGAGGATGATGTGGACTGCACTCTCAGCAAGTTTGCAGATGACACTAAACTGGGAGGCATGGTAGATACACTGGAGGGCAGGGATTGGATACAGAGGGGCCTAGACAAATTAGAGGTTTGGGCCAAAAAAAACCTGATGAGGTTCAACAAGGACAAGTGCAGAGTCCTGCACTTAGGACGGAAGAATCCTATGCACTGCTACAGACTAGGGACCGAATGGCTAGGTAGCAGTTCTGCAGAAAAGTACCTAGGAGTCACAGTGGACGAGAAGCTGGATATGAGTCAACAGTGTGCTTTTGTTGCCAAGAAGGCTAGCGGCATTTTGGGCTGTATAAATAGGGGCATTGCCAGCAGATCGAGGAATGTGATCGGTCCCCTTTATTTGACATTGGGGAGGCCTCATCTGGAGTACTGTGTCCCGTTTTGGGCCCCACACTACAAGAAGGATGTGGAAAAATTGGAAAGAGTCCAGCGGAGGGCAACAAAAATGATTAGGGGTCTGGAGCACATGACTTATGAGGAGAAGCTGAGGGAACTGGGATTGTTTAGTCTCCAGAAGAGAAGAATGAGGGGGGATTTGATAGCTGCTTTCAACTACCTGAAGGAGGGTTCCAAAGAGGATGGAGCTCAGCTGTTCTCAATGGTGGCAGATGACAGAACAAGGAGCAATGGTCTCAAGTTGCAGTGGGGGAGGTCTAGGTTGGATATTAGGAAACACTATTTCACTAGGAGGGTGGTGAAGCACTGGAATGCGTTACCTAGGGAGGTGGTGGAATCTCCTTCCTTGGAGGTTTTTAAGGCCCGGCTTGACAAAGCCCTGGCTGGAATGATTTAGTTGGGAATTGGTCCTGCTTTGAGCAGGTGGTTGAACTAGATGACCTCCTGAGGTCCCTTCCAACCCTGATATTCTATGATTCTATGAAAAACATGGACAAATTGGAGAAATTCCTAAGGACACCAACAAAAGTGTCAAGAGGTTTAGAAAACATGAACTATGAAGAAAGGTTGAAAGATTTGGGCATATTTAGTCTAGACAAGAGAAGACTTAGTGGAGATAGGATAACAGCCTTCAAATATGTAAAAGGTTGTTATAAAGAGGATGGTGATCAATTGTTCTCCATGCCCACAGACAATAGGGCAAGTAGTAACTGGTTTAATCTGCAGCAAGGGAGATTTAGGTTGCATATTAGAAAAAAGCTTTCTAACTGTAAGGATAGCTAAGCATAGCAACATGTAGGGGAGGCTGCATAATCTCTGTCAGGTTTTTAAGAACAGGTTAACCAAACATCTGTCAAGGCTGGTCTGGGTATGCTTCATCCTGCTTCAGTCTGGGGGAATGGAACAGACTTCTTGAGGGCCCTTCCAACCCCATATTTCTATGATTCTCTGAAAACTAGGAAATGCAAAGTTAAGGTACATGCCGCCCCCACAACACAACCTGAATTATGCCCCCTGTAGTTGGTAGTAGGCACTGGGAATCAGTCAGTGTGGGTGATGCAGATTCTCCATCTCTTGAACTCATCAAGCCTAGATGTCTTCCTGGAAGATACTTTAGTCAAACACAAGGCATTAGGCTCAATACAGCAGAAAATGGATGAAAAATACAGCCACAGCACCTGGTCTTATCAGCCACTCTGAGACCTGGCAAACTTGAATGAAATTCTGTGGCCTGTGTTACACAGGAGGTGAGACTAGATGATCAAATGGTCCCTTCCAGCCTTAAAATTTATAATAAATATATCTGACACCACAACCTCTGGCTAAATGCCAAACACCACCTGGGATGTGAGACTTTGTCCTTTTCTTTCCCTGTTATATTTCTTCCTTTTCCTCTCTCTCGTTCCTTCTGTCTAAGAAGAGTCTTTTCTGCAGATATGGCCTTCATTATTTGTTCCTAGATATGTATACATATAGCTAGGTTTGGCAAAATTCAAGTTTTATTTTTTTGCAATTTTGATGATTAATATAAATTTCTTTTTCAGGTTTTTAATTATGTTAATTTTTATAGGTGCAGGAAATTAATGGGCTTAGGGTTAGGGCAGTACTGTCAGCAGGGCTGAAGGGGTTCCCAGCACTGACAATGGGGCTGCAGAGGGCTCCCTGCTTGGCCAAGGGGCTCAGGACACCTGGGTGCAAGGTGTGGGGGAGCTGTGGTCCTGGCCCAGTGGAGCAAAGATCCCCCCACTTCCTTATTTACTTTCTCCACACCTGTCATGATTGTATAGATCTCTGTCATATCCCCCTTAGTTGTCTCTTTTCTAAAATGAAAAAGTCTCAATCTTATTAATCTCTCCTCAGACAGAAGCTGTTCACTAGCCCAAATCATTTTTGTTGCCTTTTTCTGAAAACTTTTCCAATTCCAATATATCTTTTTTGAGATGGGGCGACCACATCTGCATGCAGTATTCAAGATGTGGGCATAACATGGATTTATATAGAGGTAATATGATATTTTCTGTCTTCTTATCTATCCCTTTCTTAATGATTCCCAACATTCTGTTAGCTTTTTTCACTGCCACTGCACATTGAGTGGATGTTTTCAGAGAACTATCCACAATGACTCCAAGATCTCTCTCTTGAGTGGTAACAGCTAATTTAGACCCTATCATTTTATATGTATAGTTGGGATTATGTTTTTCAGTGTGCATTATTTCATTTATCAACATTGAATTTCATCTGCCATTTTGCTGCCCAGTTACCCAGTTTTGGGAGATCCCTTTGTAGCTCTTCGCAGTCTGCTTTGGATTTAACGATCTTGAGTAGTTTTGTATCATATGCAAATTTTGCCACCTCACTGTTTACCTCTTTTCCAGATCATTTATGAATATGTTGAATAGTGCAGGTCCCGGTACAGACCCCTCAGGGATACCACTATTTACCTCTCTCCATTCTGAAAACTGACCATTTATTCCTACTCTTTGTTTCCTATCTTTTAACCAGTTACCAATCCATGAGAAGACCTTCCCTGTTATCCCATGACAGCTTACTTTGCTTAAATAAAGCAGAGGCCACCCTACCGCTGAATGGTAGGCGAGAGGTCCTGGAGGCCAAATTTAGGTTGCTAGGGAAGAGATTAAAGTCCAGGACTTCCATGGTAACATTCTCAGAAATATTTCCAGTTCCACATGCAGGGCCAGAAAGACAGGCAGAACTGCAGGGTCTCAATTGGTTGATGACATGATGGTGTAAGGAAGAGGGCTTTAGGTTTATTAGGAGCTGGGGAACCACTTGGGAAAGGAGTATCCCATACGGGAAGGATGGGCTCCACCTAAACCAAAACAGAACCAGACTGGTGGCATGTAAAATTAAAAAGATTGTAGAAGATTTTTTTAAACTAAGAGCTGAGGAAAAGGCTGACAGGTGTGGAGAAGCACATGGTTTGGGTGCAGACACCCCTTAGGGATGAATTGATTAAAGGGGACTCTATATCCTAATAAAGAAGATCGGCATGAAGTTGGTAAAGTGCAGGGAGGAGCTACAGAGGAACAGTCAAGCGAAATAGAGTCCCATATAAATGTAACTCATGAAGGCAGGCAACTGAATATTGACAAACTGTACAAATGCTTATTTAAAATTGCTAGAAGTCTACATACTAAGTTGGGTGAACTACGGTGGCTAGCATTAAATGAGGACATTGACATAATAGGCACGGTGGAAACTAGGTGGAATCAATGAACGTGGTAGTACCAGGGTCCAAAATAAATAGGAATGACAGAGTAGGTCACGTTGGAGTTGTAGTACTATATGTGAAAGAAAGCATAGAGTCAAAGAAAGTGAAAATCTTAAATGAATTAAACTGTACCATAGACTTTTTATGAATAAAAATTCCATGCTTGAATAGTAAGAGTATAGCAATAGGAATATACTACCAATCACCTGACCAGGATGTGACTGTAATTGTGAAATGCTCAGGGAGAACAGAGAGGCTGCAAGGGCAGAAAATGCAATAATAATGGGACATTTCAACTATCCTCATATTAACTGGGTAAATGTCACCTCAGGAAGGGATGCAGAGATAAAATTTCTAGACACCATAAATTACTGCTTCTTGGAACAGCTAGTCCTGGAACCCAAAAGGGGAGAGGCAATTCTTGATTTAGTCCTAAATGGAGAACAGGATCTGGTCCAAGCTGTGCACATAACTGAACCACTCGGTAATAGAGATCATAATGTAATTAAATCTGACATCCTCATCGGGGAGAAAATGCCAAAGAAACCCACCACACTAGCATTTAACTTCAAAAAGGGGAACTACACAAAAATGAGGAAGCTAGTTAAACGGAAATTAAAAAGCACTGTCACAAGGGGGAAATTCCTGTAAACTGCATGTAAACTATTAAAAAACACCAAAAGAGAGGATCAAAGCAAATTTATACTCCAAATTACAAAAAAAGTAAGAGGACCAAAAAATAAAAATAAAAATAATAATGCCACCACGGCTAAACAGCAGAGTAAAAGTGACAGAGGCAAAAAGGCATCCTTTAAAAAAAACAGGAAGTCAAATCCTAGTGTGGAAAATTAGAAAGGAACATAAACTCTGGCAAGTCAAGGTAAAAGTATAATAAGGCAGGACAAGAAAGAATTTGAAGAGCAACTAGCTAAAGACACAAAAACTAATAGCAACTTTTTTTTTAAAGTACGTCAGAATCAGGAAGCCGGCCAAACAGTCAGTGGAGCACTGGACGATCGAGATGCTAAAGGAGCACTTAAGAAAAGGCTGTTGCAGATAAGCTAAATGAATTCTTTGCATTGGTCTTCACTACAAAGGATGTGGGGGAGATTCCCACACCCAGGTCATTCTTTTTGGTGACAAATCTGAGGAGCTGTCCCAGATTGAGGTGTCAGTAGAGGAGGTTTTGGAACAAATTGATAAATAAGACAGTAATAAGACACTAGGATCAGATGGTATTCACCCAAAAGTTCTGAAGGAATTCATATATGAAATTGCAGAATTACTAACTGTGATATGTATTCACCTGTTAAATCAGCCTCTATACCAGATGACTGGAAGGTAGCTAATGTAAGGCAGATTTTTAAAAAGGCTTTGGGGGCAATCCTGGCAATTATAGGCCAATAAGCCTAACTTCAATACCAGGCAAACTGGTTGAAATTATAGTAAAGAACAGAATTAACAGACACATAGATAAACACATTATGTTATGGAAGAATCAACACGGCTTTTGTAAAGGGAAATCATGCTTTGCCAATCTATTGGAAAAGGGTGATCCAGTGGATATCATGCTCTTGGACTTTCAGAAAGTTTTTGACAATGTCTCTCATCAAAGGCTCTTCAGCAAACTAAACAGTCATGGGCATAAAGTAACACAGGAGTCTGTCTGAGCACCTGGTCGGCTGCTATTATGTACCTGATTACTTGGCTCCTGAGCCTGGTTCCTATCTTCTTTATACCAGACTCCCATCTATTCCCAGTTCCTGCTTGCCTTCCTTATTCCTGGTCCCCACTCCTATGCCTTTGCCCTGATGCAGTCTCTGGCTCTGATCCCTGGCTTTGCACCAGATGCTGTCTCCAAATCTGACCACTAGGCATGACCACCCACACCCCAGTCATTGAAATTACCCCATCTCAAAAAGGATATAGTAAAATTGGAAAGGTACAGAGAAAGGCAACAAAAATTATTAGGCATATGGAACAGCTTCAGACAGACACAACCCTGTCCCCCAACACCGGCATCCCATCACTTTTCATTCATCTAGTTACTTTTTCTGATATGTTACAAAGAGCTAATTGTTACTGTTGAGCTTTCAAAGGTGATTAGGTATTTTCAAGATAGTAAGTTAGAACCTGACCTGATTTGAGGTGAAAGAAACTGCCTAAAAAGAGCTCTGTTTTCTGCTTCATTGCTTAATTCTCCTCTCCAAATTGCCCAGTGGATAACACATCTGCATGTGCTGAACAAACGCAGAAATGCTCCTATTCATCTTCAACTCCTACTGTTTGTCATGGCTGTTATGTTTTATTCTGTTGCATAACTTCACATTTTGCAAAACATGATCAAGAGACAGATTTTAAGACATTCAAGCAAACCAAGAATTTGTCTACACAGGGGGTTTAAACTAGACTAAGTCGACTGGACTAATAACTAGGCTAACGCTTGCATAGACATGATACAATTCATGACAGTACATTAACTCCATATTTATCATGAACTCTGGAATCCTGTTTCAAAGTGAACTATGTTTGATGAGACGTGAGTTAGTTCAGTCTATTGTTTGTGTTCATGCAAAGCTGCTGCACGCTGCTTCGGCAGTCCTCCAACTGCTACCTCATACAGCTTTGCAGCCAACCATTAGTGACCTGTCTGTTTATCTGCATGCCCTCAACTGCTCCCATATCAAGTTGACTGGATGTCAACTGGCTGGTTTTCATTTTTCTATTGGAGGTGGTGTCTCTGCTGCTATCCCTTCTACTCCTGGACATGTGTCACTCCAAGAACTGCAGCGTCCCCTTCATTACACAGCCCTGCCACACTCTGTGCTCCCCCTTTCTGAGGGGCAGTATGACAGTGCAACAGTTCAGCCACTTCTTCAGTGGCAAGTGGGGGTGGGGGGACAACCTGTGCCCATCCACTACTCCAGGTCCTGGTCCAGGAACCCTGTAGATGGCAGCCCCGTGCTGAGTTCCTTCTAATCTCTCAGTATCTTTCCCTGGGCCACTTCCCCGTGGGCCTAGCATCTTCTTCACCCTTATCTCAGGGCCTCAGCTTGCCAGTCTTAGCATGCAGCCAGGAGCTCACTCTCACTCCCCTGATCCTGCCTAGCACTGATCTGTCCAGGCTGCTAGCTTTCTTCCTCCTGCAAGGCAGCCAGTTCTCCCTCCTCAAGCTCCAGGGAGCAACTGTACTTGCTCTGCCCTGCAGCTCTTCTTATATAGGCCTGCCCGGCCCTAATGGGCTGCTCCTCACAGCCCCTCTCCTATTGGCTGCTTTTCCTGGGACTCCATTAACTCTTTACAGGCCAGTGTGGGGCAGATGCCCCATCACACTTGTCCATTCAGCAAGGTAAATAGTCTTAGTTGAAGGCTTTCTACTATTTAGAACTTCCTGAACTTCCTTAGAACAACTGCCTTCCAAGGATGTTGGCCAGAAAGCATCCAGGCTGTCAGGTGGAGGGCCTGCATATTGGGATGAAGGAGGCAGCCATAGTTCTGGGAGATCACATATACAACCCCATGGGAATGACAGTGGAGGTCCGACCAATCAAATTAATAAAGTCAAGAACCAATCTTGATGGGGTCATGCTGGCGCCATTAGTATAAAGTGAGCGCAGTCTTGTTTGACTTTGGACAAGACCTTGGGCAGGAGTGGAGTTGGAGGGAAAGCATACAGCAGAATCTTTGACCAGGGTGGCAGGAAGGCATCTGTCAATGAACCCGGGTTGTGGCCTGTTTAGGAACAAAAAAGATAATTTTTTTATGCTCGTTTTTCAAACAGATTCACTTGGGGAGTTCCCCACAGCTGGAAAATGGATGTGGTCACATCTGTATGAAGAGACCACTCGTGGTGACTTGTGAATGACCTGATTAAGTTATTAAGTGATCTACCAGAGCATTCTGAGCATTCTGAGCCCCTGAGATGGCTGCTGTGTTGTCTGTAAGCACCAACACATTCTGCCCCTTGATATGTGGAAGGAACACCATGAAAGCCAAACGGATGGCCCGAAGCTCCCTTACATTTATATGGAGCTTTAGAACTTGAATAGACCAAACACCTTGTGCCTGTTAGGGACCTAATTGAGCTCCCCAGCCTAGATCCAATGTATCTGTGACAAGGGTGAGTGTCTGTTGTAGAGCACCGAAGGAGACTCCCTCGCAAACATTCCAGAGAGATTGAAGTGTTCTCCTACTCGTTTTTGAATGTTATAATTCCTGATGTCAGATTTGTATCCATTTATTCTTTTGCGTAGAGACTGTCCAGTTTGGCCAATGTATATGGCAGAGGGGCATTTCTGGCACATGATGGCATATATCACATTGGTAGATGTGCAGGTGAACGAGCCCCTGATAGTGTAGCTGATGTGGTTAGGTCCTATGATGGTGTCCCCTGAATAGATATGTGGACAGAGTTGGCAACAGGGTTTGTTGCAGGGATAGTGTTTTTGTTGTGTGGTGTGTAGTTGCTGGTGAATATTTGCTTCAGGTTGGGGGACTGTCTGTAAGTGAGGACTGGCCTGTCTCCCAAGGTCTGTGAGAGTGAGGGATCGTCCTGCAACAAACCCCTCTGCCATGTACATTGGTCAAACTGGACAGTCTCTATGCAAAAGAATAAATGGACATAAATCTGACATCAGGAATTATAACATTCAAAAACCAGTAGGAGAACACTTCAATCTCCCTGGACACTCAATACAGACTTAAAAGTGGCAATTCTTCAACAAAAAATCTTCAAAAACAGACTCCAATGAGAAACTGCAGAACTGGAATTAATTTGGAAACTGGACACCATCAAATTAGGCCTGAATAAAGACTGGGAGTGGATGGGTCACTACAAAAACTAATTTCCCCATACTAATTTCCCCCTACTGTTACTCACACCTTCTTGTAATAGGCCACCCATTGGCCTCATTACCACTACAAAAGTGATTTTTCCTCCCTTGGTATTCTACTGTTGAGAATAGCCCACTTCCACTTTAATTGAATTGTCTTGTTAGCACTGACTTCCCACTTGGTAAGGCAACTCCCATCTTTTCATGTACTGTGTATATATACCTGTCTACTGTATTTTCCACTCCCTGCATCTGATGAAGTGGGTTTTAGCCCACGAAAGCTTATGCCCAAATAAATGTGTTAGTCTCTAAGGTGCCACAAGTACCCCTCGTTGTTTTTGCTGATACAGACTCACACGGCTACCACTCTGAAACCTGTAACTGTAAAGACAGCTACTCTCATGGAAGTGATATGGCATGACAGCCACATGCAAATAGATTCTCACACCCATGGCATGCTGAGGCCACAAAAGAGAGGCATCTGGCCTGGTATTGAAACATTTCTGCCTTCTTTATGCACATGTAAACCCCAGTCCTGACTTGTAGCACACACACTCCCCTCTTCCCCCCACTATTCTAGTCTTAGGCTCCTCCCACACACACAATTAGCAGCAGTTTCCCACATAGTTGCATTTCGCATAGTGACGTTCCTTTGTAAAAGTGTGGGAGACCCAGATGTTATGTTACGAGCTGATGTTATGATCTGCTTTCACACAGTGTCCATTCCAGGTATTATAATTCTCCTTCCCAGCAGTGCCCTGGGGAACAAGGTTCCTTGTCAGTCATGTCTGGTGGCAGCAAACTTCCCTGCAAACAGTGCCCTGTAGCTGCAAACTTTGATGCTCTATAGCTAAAACCCCAAACTGCACCCCATTGGTGCTGTGTGGCTGTGAGCTTCCCTCCTACTGGTGCCCTGTTGCTATAAGTTTCTCTCCTAGCACTGTTCTGTGGCTGAAAACTTCTGTACAGATTGTGCCCATTGGTTGTGAGTGTCATTCCTGATGGTATCCTGTGCCAGTGAGCTTCCCTCCTGGGCCTTGATTGGGGCTGCCTGAGAATGTGCATCATGCACAGTGAAGCACTCAAAAGTCAGGAAATGCCGGAGTGAAGATTGCCCATTTAACCTTAACTCTGGTCCCGTGTGTGTTCATTATTATGAGAGTCATTAATTACATGGTCATATGTTCTTTTTCAGACAATATAACAATATATATTATTGTACAGTTTCTCTACAGCCTTAAGTACACATGTATAAACATCTTGAAATGTTTCCTTCTTACACTTACATTATTTCATTGCTGTGACTCTTTTCATAGACTTGGACTCTTTACTATGATTCCCAGAAAAATAGTGTTAAGCTTGAGAAGTATCAGTGTCTTTAAAGAAAAACCTATAAGATGTCATTGTTATTTTAGAGATATTAGAAAGCCAGGAAAATCTAAACTGAAAGCTCATGTGCAGAGGAACAATAATATTGGGCTTGAGCCTTCTTCCCAGCTGTATGAAGAAAGCCTGAAAAGTTGTTTGTTTTTGCTGTTTGTTTTCACATTCATAATTCAGTTCTTGTACATCCTGTTTCCCTTGGAAGACTCTAAGGCCTGGTCTACACTACGGGTTTAGGTCGACTTTAGCAGCGTTAAACCGAATTAAGCCTGGACACGTCCACACAACGAAGCCCTTTCTTTCGACTTAAAGGGTCCTTTAAACCGGTTTCTTTACACCACCTCCGACGAGGGGATTAGCGATAAAACCGGCCTTTGCGCGTCGGAATTGGGGTAGTGTGGACGGAATTCGACGTTATTGGCCTCCGGGAGCTATCCCACAGTGCTTCATTGTGACCGCTCTGGACAGCACTCTCAACTCGGATGCACTGACCAGGTAGACAGGAAAAGACCCGCGAATGTTTGAATTTCATTTCCTGTTTGCTCAGCGTGGAGAGCACAGGTGACCACGCAGAGCTCATCAGCACAGGTAACCGTGATGGAGTCCCAGGATCGCAAAAGAGCTCCAGCATGGACCGAACGGGAGGTACGAGATCTGCTCGCCATATGGGGAGATGAAGCAGTGATAGCTGAACTCCGTAGCAGTAAAAGAAATGGAAAAGTATTAGAAAAGATCTCCAAGGCCATGAAGGACCGAGGCCATAACAGGGACACACAGCAGTGCCGCGTGAAAATTAAGGAGCTACGGCAAGCCTACCACAAAGCCAGAGAAGCAAACGGAAGGTCCGGGGCAGAGCCGCAAACTTGCCGCTACTACGCGGAACTGCATGCGATCCTAGGGGGTGCAGCCACCACTACCCCAACCGTGTGCTATGACTCTCTCTCACTGGAGAAACACACAGGGAAGACGGTTCGGGGAACGAGGAAGATGAGGATGGAGGTACTGTAGGTAGCTCACAGCAGCAAGGAAGCGGAGAAACCGGTTTCCCCAACAGCCAGGATATGTTTGTGACCCTGGACCTGGAACCAGTAACCCCCGAACTCACCCAAGACCCTCAGGGCACACAGGAGACCTCTGGTGAGTGTAACTTTGTAAATATTTGTAAACATTACAAAAAAAAAGCAAGCGTGTTTAATGATTAATTTGCCCTGGCAATCGCGGCCAGTACATCTACTGGAAAAGTCTGTTAACGTGTATGGGGATGGAGCGGAAATCCTCCAGGGACATCTCCAGAAAGCTCTCCTTTATGTACTCCCAAAGCGTTTGCAAAAGGTTTCTGGGGAGGGCTGCCTTATCCCGTCCGCCATGGTAGGACACTTTACCACGCCAGGCCAGTAGCACGTAGTCTGGAATCATTGCATAACAAAGCATGGCAGCGTATGGTCCCGGTGTTTGCTGGCATGCAGACAACATCCATTCCTTATCTCTCTTTGTTATCCTCAGGAGAGTGATATCATTCACGGTCACCTGGTTGAAATGGGGTGATTTTATTAAGGGGACATTCAGAGGCGCCCGTTCCTGCTCTTCTGAACAGAAATGTTCCCCGCTGTTAACCACGCGGTGGAGGGGAGGGGTGAAGTGATCATCCCAGAGAATCGTGTGTGTGTGGGGGGGGGGTGGTTTACTTGTGTTTGTGCCGCATGTTAACCGGGAAACCGCAGCCCCTCCTTTTACATTGAAAACCCATTTTAAATGGACAACTCAATTCATCCTTGATATGGGAAATGCGCTGCTGTTTGCAACCTTTCCCACATGTTAAGAAGGTTAAAAAAGCCAAAACACTGTGGCCTACCATGGCTGCCTGCAAGCCGAAATATGCGACCTTGTAATGAAAGAGTGTACCCATTGTTCTCTAAAATGTGTCTTTTTTAACCACCTCTCCCTTCTCCTCCACCAGCTGCAAATGTTTCTCCTTCGCAGAGGCTCGTGAACATTAGAAAGAGAAAACGTAGGACGAGGGACGATATGTTCACGGAGCTGCAGATGTCCTCCCACGCTGATAGAGCACAGCAGAATGCGTGGAGGCAGTCAATGTCGGAGATGAGAAAAGCCCAATATGAACGAGAGGAGAGGTGGCGGGCTGAATGGCGGGATGAAAAGAGCAAGTGGCGGGCTGAAGACGATAGGTGGCGTCAGCTTGCAGACAGACGGCAAGAGTCAATGCTCCGTCTGCTGGAGCATCAAACTGATATGCTCGAGCGTATGGTTGAGCTGCAGGAAAGGCAGCAGGAGCAGAGACCGCCGCTACAGCCCCTGTGTAACCAACAGCCCTCCTCCCCAAGTTCCATAGCCTCCTCACCAAGACGCCCAAGAACACAGTGGGGGGGCCTCCGTCCACCCAGTCACTCCACCCCAGATGATCGCCCAAGCATCAGAAGGCTGGCCTTCAATAAGAGTTAAAGTTTTAAAATGCAGTGTGTTCTTTTCCATCCCTCCTCCCCCACCCATCCCAGGCTACCTTGGCAATTTTCCCCCTACTTCTGTGAGGAACTAATAAAGAATGCATGAATGTGAAAAAACAATGACTTTATTGCCTCTGCAAGCGGTGCTCGAATTGGGGAGGGGAGGGTGGGGTGGGGTGGTTGGTTTACAGGGAAGTAGAGTGAACCGGGTCGGGGGGGGGGGTTTGGAGGGTTCATCAAGGAGAAACAAACAGAAGTTTCACACAGTAGCCTGGCCAGTCACAAAACTCGTTTTCAAAGCTTCTCTGATGCGCACCGCGCCGTGCTGTGCTCCTCTAACCGCCCTGGTGTCTGGCTGCGCGTAATCAGCGGCCAGGCGAGTTGCCTCAACCTCCCACCCCGCCATAAAGGTCTCCCCCTTACTTTCACAGATATTGTGGAGCGCACAGCAAGCAGCAATAACAATGGGGATATTCTTTTCGCTGAGGTCTGAGCGAGTCAGTAAGCTGCGCCAGCGCGCTTTTAAACGTCCAAATGCACATTCCACCACCATTCGGCACTTGCTCAGCCTGTAGTTGAACAGGTCCTGACTCCTGTCCAGGCTGCCTGTGTACGGCTTCATGAGCCATGGCATTAAGGGGTAGGCTGGGTCCCCAAGGATCACGATAGGCATTTCAACATCCCCAACGGTCACTTTCTGGTCCGTGAAGAAAGTCCCTTCCTCCAGCTTTCGAAACAGAGCAGAGTTCCTGAAGACGCGAGCATCATGTACCTTTCCCGGCCATCCCACGTTGATGTTGGTGAAACGTCCCTTGTGATCCACCAGGGCTTGCAGCAGCATTGAAAAGTACCCCTTGCGGTTTACGTAGTCGGTGGCTTGGTGCTCCGGTGACAAGATAGGGATATGGGTTCCGTCTATGGCCCCGCCACAGTTTGGGAATCCCATTTCAGCAAAACCATCCACTATTGACTGCACGTTGCCCAGAGTCACTACCCTTGCTATCACCAGGTCTTTCATTGCCCTGGCAAATTGGATCACAGCAGCCCCCACCGTAGATTTGCCCACTCCAAATTGATTCCCGACTGACCGGTAGCTGTCTGGCGTTGCAAGCTTCCACAGGGCTATCGCCACTCGCTTCTCAACTGTGAGGGCTGCTCTCATCTTGGTATCCTGGCGTTTCAGGGCAGGGGAAAGCAAGTCACAAAGTTCCATGAAAGTGCCCTTACGCATGCGAAAGTTTCGCAGCCACTGGGAATCGTCCCATACCTGCAGCACGATGCGATCCCACCAGTCTGTGCTTGTTTCCCGGGCCCAGAATCGGCGTTCCACGGCATGAACCTGCCCCAGTGACACCATGATTTCCACATTGCTGGGGCCTGTGCCTTGTGAGAGGTCTATGTCCATGTCAATTTCCTCATCACTCTCGTCGCCGCACTGCAATCGCCTCCTCGGCTGGTCCGGGTTTCGCCTTGGCATGTCCTGGCTCTGCATATACTCCAGGACAATGCGCGTGGTGTTCATAGTGCTCATAATTGCCGCGGTGATCTGAGCGGGCTCCATGATCCCAGTGCTAGCTATGGCGCCTGGTCAGAAAAAAGGCGCGAAAGTAGTATCTGATGGACCAGGAGAAGGAGGGAGGGAGGGAGGGCCGAGTGACGACATGGCGTACAGGTACAGGAACAGGGAATTAAAATCAAGAAAGGTGGCTGTGCATCAGGGAGAAACACAAACAACTGTCACACAGAATGGTCCCCCCAAAGATTAAACTGAAAACCCTGGGCTTAGCAGGCCGTTGATTTCACGGAGGAAGGGGAAGCAAATGAATACAGAACAAATCTATTTTTTACATCTTAAGCTGGCAGCCGACGGTGCAGTATGAGTGATAGCCTCTCCAGTATGACGATGACGGATACCAGTCATAATATACCATCGTCTGCCAAAAGGCAAGGGGCTGCTGCTGTGTAGCAATGCAGCCCCACGTCTGCCAGCCCCACGTCCGCCAGCACCCAGCATCGCCCTTGGCCTCTTCTGGGTGCTTAGCAGACAATACTGGGCAATTGGCAGAAAATAGTATATTACGATTGGTAGCCATCATCATCGAAACAGTAGCATGTCTGCCCAGGTGGCCATGATTGACAGCCACTCCAGTACGACGACGATGGGTACCAATCATAATATACCATCGCCTACCAAAGGGCAAGGGGCTGGTGCAATGCAGCCCTACGGCTGCCAGACCCACGGCTATCACTCATGCTACACCGTCTACCGCCAAAAGGCAGTTAGCAGCTGCTGCTGTGTAGCAATGCAGTCCCACGTCTGCCGGCACCCAGAGGACATATGGTGACGGTGAGCTCAGCTGAGCTGAGCGGGCTCCATGCTTGCCGTGGTATGTTGTCTGCACAGGTAACCCAGGTAAAAAGGCGCGAATCTATTGTCTGCCGTTGCTGTGACGAGGGGGGAGGGGCATGACGACATGTACCCAGAACCGCCCGCGACACTGTTTTGCATCATCCGGGCATTGGGATCTCAACCCAGAATTCAAAGAAAAGGCGCGAAAGTAGTATCTGACGGACTAGGGGAAGGAGGGAGGGCGGGCCGAGTGACGACATGGCGTACAGGTACAGGGAATTAAAATCAAGAACGGTGGCTGTGCATCAGGGAGAAACACAAACAACTGTCACACAGAATGGTCCCCCCAAAGATTAAACTGAAAACCCTGGGTTTAGCAGGCCGTTGATTTGACGGAAGGAGGGGGAAGCAAATGAATACAGAGCAAATCTATTTTTTACATCTTAAGACGACGGTGCAGCGTGACTGATAGCCCTCGGCATCTTTCTGGGTGCTTGGCAGCAAATACTGGGCGCTTGGCAGTTAGTGTATGACGATGGTCTTCAGGCCTATTGCACGATCGGGTGCTCGGGGAAGACTCTGCTAACGTGCGATGACCCGACTTGTAATAGGACGGTTAACAGTCGTAATACACCATCTACTGCCAAAAGGCAAGCCCCACGGCTGCCAGGACCCAGATCGCCGATGAAGGCTACCAGTCTACTGCACCGTCTACCGCCAAAAGGCAGTTAGCAGCTGCTGCTGTGTAGCAATGCAGTCCCACGGCTGCCGGCACCCAGAGGACATATGGTGACAGTGAATTGATCTGAGCGGGCTCCATGCTTGCCGTGGTATGTTGTCTGCACAGGTAACCCAGGTAAAAAGGCGCGAATCTATTGTCTGCCGTTGCTGTGACGGGGGGGGGAGGGGCCTGACAACATGTACCCAGAACCGCCCGCAACACTGTTTTTGCATCATCCGGGCATTGGGATCTCAACCCAGAATTCCAAGGGGTGGCGGAGACTGCGGGAACTGTGGGATAGCTGTGGGATAGCTACCCATAGTGCAATGCTCCGGAAGTCGACGCTAGCCTCGTACTGTGGACGCGGTCCGCCGACTAGAGCACCTAGAGCATTTTATGTGGGGACACACACAATCGGCTGTATACAACCGGTTTCTATAAATAAAACCGGCTTCTATAAATTCGAACTAATTTCGTAGTGTAGACATACCCTTAGACAACTGCAGAACAACCAGAGCGGCCTGACTAATTGGGAGAGAGGAAGGTATTTGTATTGTAGTGTTTTAAACTCTCTGGGTTCTGTTTGTTATTATTAACACCTATTTAACACAAATGCCAAAGAAACAGCTGACAGAAAACTTCTCTTTGTTAAAGATTTAACACTCCTGTTTCCTCATCAAGGAAGCTGCTGATTCACACCTTTGAGGAGTTCTTCAGCAAAATAGTAAGGCAAAGACCTGGCATTCTTGATATTTCTAAGGTAAAAAGGAGCAGTTTTTTAATTTTTTAAGAATAAAATTTCAAGCCTTCTTCCCACATCAGAAAAATGCCCCAAAAAACAAGGGCAGAGAGAACACAAATCCTATTTCTTTTTCCTTTTTATGACACCTTTAAAAACAAAACTCCCCCAAAATTGCACTTTAATATAGGGAAATGTCCAGTTAAGTGTCTCTCGAGCAACCATAGCTATACACACACACACACACAAATGTGCACAACTCTGTTGGATCTTGCTTTAAAAAAAAAGTTAATGGCTACAATTCCAGCAAAGAGGCAGCAGAGGGCAGCAGAATGTGGGTTAAACCCATCAATCGCTTTGTAACCTAACTGTCTCTTCCCTCCCTCTCCTCTCGGTCTTCCCCCACCTCGCTGAATTAGATCTGGCAGGGTTAAGAGTTTGCATTTGGTTACAACTCGCTTGCCCTGGTTAGAGTGCTTGGAGGGAGAGAGAGAGACATACACACATCAGACAAGACTAAGAACATGTGAGTGCTGCCAATCTGGCCCGGGGAGGGAGGTGGTGGCATCTTTATGGGGGAGAGGACTGAAGGATCCAACTCCTTGGGGAAGGATGAGAGGTGGATGGGGTTAAATCCATGTCCCACTATTACTCCGTTAATCCTCCTGTTAGAAGTGATGCAGAGTTTGAATCCCCCTGGCTGATCTCCTTCCAGGGAAGGGGAATGAGTGTATTTTGGAGGAGCGTAATGGCCCCACTCCCCAAGAAACCCCAGATTGGGACCAGGCTGGGAGGGGGCCACTAACCTGCCTAGATTTCCATACCGCACCCTGTGGAGAGGGAGAGGTTAATAGCTAGACCTTGCACATCCCCCCCCACTTCCCTCAACAGGGGGGTCACAGGAGAGGGACCCAGGCATGGCTGGGGATCACTCCCCACCATGCTGACGACCTTTGGACCCTGAACTGCTGAGCTGGGCAAGCTCCCAAGCTGACAACAAACACAAGCTGAACCAGGTGGCCCAAAGCCAGGCGGAGGGAAACCTTCAGAGCCTATAGGGCTGGTTCTCTTACCGGTCCTCGCCTGGTTCCAAGAGACCCGGGTCCATGGCTGGCATGTAACAAACAAACAGTGCCCACGGGGTTCATGCCTAGTCTCCCTTGAAATGGCTTCCTGGTCTGAGGGAACCATATCCTTGGCTAGTGCTTGGTGGTACCTGATTGGATCTTGGGTCTCTTCAATGTCTCCATTGGCTCTATAACACCTGGTCGGTACCCAGTGTACCCAGGGGTCCCTTGGGCTGTGCATGAGTCTCCCATGAAGTTTCCACTGGTTGCATATGGCCCAGATCTATGGCTGGTCCGTAACTCATGCTCCATGTACATTGTGTTCACAGGCTCTTCCTGCTCCTCCTGTGGGGGTCTCTCCTTTTTGGAGTGGTCAGTTCCAGCCCAACCCCAAGGAAGCTCTTTGGGGAGATCACATCCCCCAATTACCCCAAGCCATATCCCAACAACAACATCAGCACCTGGGACATCACAGTCCCAAAGGGCTTTGTGGTGAAGTTGAACTTCTGGCAGTTCGACCTGCAGCCATCTGAGTCCTGCCTCTCTGACTACATCAAGGTGCGTGCAGCAGAGACCTAGGGTAGGGCTGGGGAGGGGAAGCTGGTGACCTCAGGGCACAATCATTTTTCAACAGCAAGCAGGCTTTCCTTGCTATCCAACAGGCGTAGAGGAAAGGGAGGGAGTTAGAGATGCATAGACCAGGTGTCATAACTATAAAGGGAAGGGTAACAACCCTCCTGTGTACAATACTATAAAATGCCTCCTGGCCAGAGACTTCAAAATCCTTTTACCTGTAAAGGGTTAAGAAGCTCAGGTAACCTGGCTGACACCTGACCCAAAGGACCAATGAGGGGACAAGATACTTTCAAATCTTGGTGGGGGGAAGGCTTTTGTTTGTGCTCTTTGTTTTGGGGGTTGTTCGCTCTTGGGACTAAGAGGGACCAGACATCAATCCATGCTCTCCAAATCTTCTGAACAAGTCTCTCATATTTCAAACTTGTAAGTAACAGCCAAACAAGGTGTGTTAGGTTTATCTTTGTTTTCTCAACTGGTAAATGTTCCTTTTGCTAGAGTGTTTACCTCTGTTTGCTGTAACTTTGAACCTAAGGCTAGAGGGGGTTCCTCTGGGCTCTTTGAATTTGATTACCCTGTAAACTTATTTTCCATCCTGATTTTACAGAGATGATTCTTACCTTTCTTTCTTTAATTAAAAGACTTCTTTTTAAGAACCTGATTGATTTTTCCTGGTTTTAAAATCCAAGGGGATTGGATCTGGACTCACCAGGAATTGGTGGGGGGAAAGGGAATGGGGGGAATGATTAATTCCTCCTTGTTTTAAGATGGAAGGGGTTTTGGATCGGTGTTCACCAGGGAATTGGTGGAGGAGTCTCTCAAGGCTACCCAGGGAAGGGAGTTAGCACTTGGGAGTGGTGGCAGCAAAAGCAGATCTAAGCTGGTAGTTAAGCTTAGAAATTTTCATCCAGGTCCCCACATCTGTACCCTAAAATTCAGAGTGGGAAAGGAACCTTGACACCAGGTAATGGTGATACATGGAGCAGGTTGAACTTCACAAATTCTCATGATTTCCCCTCCCCCCTTCTCCTTGACAGATCACAGCAGATAAGAAAGACCTGGGCCAGTTCTGTGGCCAGCTAGGCTCAGCCACAGGCAACCACCCGGGTGTCAGGGACTTTGTGTCCAAAGGGAACCAGATGAGGCTGATGTTCCACTCTGACTTCTCCAACAAAGAGAACGGCACCCTTATCCCCTACAAGGGCTTCCTGGCCTATTACCAAGCTGTGGGTAAGTATGAGAGCACCACACCATGCAGGAGGGGGGCACAGGGCTACTCCTCACCAGGAGAATGCAGAGGAGCCCTGGGCTGCATCCCCAACAGGCAGAGACCCCAGGACTGTAGCCAGACCTGCAGCACCGCCAGTACAGAGCTTTGTCAGGTTTAACTCTTTCTTCTCTTTGCCCGGCACCCCCTCGCCCCTCAGATCTGGATGATTGTGCCCATGGCAACGCCCTTGAAGATAGGGTGACCAGACAGCAGGTGTGAAAAATCGGGAAGGGTGTGGGGGGGTAAAGGCTAAAGCCTTGCGTGTTCCCCAACAGGAATCCGGTGCCCACAGCCTGTGCCAAGGGACCAGTTCACCCTCATCAAAGACCTGCAGCCCCTGTACCGATTTCGTGACTACTTCAATGTCAGCTGCCAGACTGGGTATGAACTGATGGAGGTGAGGCCCTCCTTCTCCCCACCCTTCTGCTCTCTCCTCCACTCTTCCTTTCTTCTCTTCTGCCAAAGTCTCCTCCTTTCCAGTCTCTTCTCACTCTTTTCCTCCTTCCAATCTCCTCCCCCATCCTCGCTCCCTGCCTTTTCACAGGAACGGGTGGTGTCATCACTCTCCAGAATGTTTGGGAAGCAGGACTCACTCCCTGGAGGGCCCCACCAGAGGCCCCAGCACTCTGCTCAGGGATCTGATGAAAGGCAGAAGGACTCCCCTGCCGTTCTCTCCTGCCCCATCGCCACGAGTGGGTGTCTCTGGGGTAGAATCAGAGCTTACCGTTTTTGTGACTGCAGGTTTTTCTGGCTGGGATAAAGAGGCTGCAGCATAAGCCTGCTGAAATTAGGGTATCCAAGGCCAATGCATGACGGAGGGGTAGGAGGTTAGGTAAGGAGTAAAGGTTCAGGAGTCACAGAAGGGCACTGAAATGGACATCAGGAGCAGAGTTGGGCATCAGTGAGAAGGTAGACACCAGTCTCCCTCCCCATGATTTGGGGTTGGGGGCAGGGACCTGAGGTTACATGTGGTCCTCAGCTCTTCTCTTCTTTTTCTGCAGGGTGACCAGAAGTTGGCATCTTTCAGTGCTGTCTGCCAGGATGATGGGACTTGGCACCGACCCATGCCCTGCTGTGAAAGTGAGTCAATAATCCAACCCCCACACATGGATTATCCCCCCAAACCGATCCCGGACCCGAAGGGGTGAGTGGGGAGTACATCCTCCATAACCCACATAGCCTTTCTATTGTCAGCAAGGGGACTCATAAATGCCAGTTCTGACAGTATCTTAGGCATTGTGGTCCTTAGGCATAGGTCCTACTGGGACCTAGACTGAGTCCACCGCTCCCCAAAATCATTGCACTCAGGGTGGCCACCATGCTTTGAATTTTTGTGTGCCTTTTTCTCCATTTTCCAAGCAACTCTAATCTCTGCCAAGAGGGGACTGGACCTGCATCCCCTCCAGCGTGCTCTTGGACAGTCCCCATCCCTCCCTCACATCATGGGCTCCAGCTGAGTCCAGCATGAGTCTCTGAACCTCTGCAGTGAGCACTGTGGCTTCCCCTTGACTCCTCTCCTTGTTCTCGTTTGTAGTTGTGAGCTGTGGTGACCCCAAAAATCTCACCAACGGGGCCTTCAATTATGTTAGTGAACACGGGAACAACTACTACCAGTCAGTGATCACCTACCGGTGCGAAGAGCCTTATTACCGCATAGTCACCAACAGCGGGAGCGGTGAGTCCTGACCCAGGAAGAGCCATAGCAATCTGAGCTGGGAAAGCCTCGGTAACAAGGGTGCTCCGTCCCCTTTAAGGGCAGTAGAGAGTCTAGGCATCAGTCAATCCATTTTGGTGCCCTATGCAGCCCCCCCGTGAGGGGGCCATGGGCAGCCCCCGGCCTCTGCCCGGGGGCAGGAGCAGGCTTAGGGAGCAGGGAGGAAACCACCCGCGAGCACAAGCGGGTTGGGGCTGAGTCGCTCCACTTCCTGCCACCTGGTGAGTGCAAGGCAGACCTGGCCCCTGCTGCAGTTTTCAGGGAAGGGGTGGGGGTTGGGGTGGGGTGGGGTGGAGCAGGGGCGGGAAAGGTAGGGCGGGGGCCATGGGGAAAAGGCAGATCAGGGGCTGGAGCAGCACGCAGCTGCATAGGGCACCCGAATTTCCTGGTGCCCCACATGGCTGCGTACTTTGCTTATAGGTAGGGACAGCCCTGGGTGGAGGCAAGGCTCCCTTCTCTCCCAGCTGATTAGGGCTCTGGGACTCCTGACCTTTTAAGAGAGGGGGCCTGTCTCTGAATTAGCACACAGGCTCCCAGGAGAGGGGTGGGGGTGAGGAGCTAAAGAGTTCTGTGCTCTGTTCAAAAGTTAATAAATAAGCCAGTAAAGGGGTAATCTTGGTCTAAGTACTGTGATCTGGGAGTAAACCATTGCAAGACCCAAGGAGGGTAGGGGGGCGGCGCAGGCAGGGGAACTGCAGGGCCACATGGGGGTCTGCTTGGGGACAGTGCCTGCTACTCTCCCTCAGATCCCATCTCCCCATGCAGCCCCTTGGGCCTAGGCTAGAAGCATCCCCCTATCCATTCCCCATGGCTCCTAGTTCCCTGTGCTCTCGAATGGGGCTCTGGCCCCACTTTGGGAGATGACTCCCCAGGCTCACAGTGCAGGTGGAAGACTCTTGAGGTCCTTTGCCTTGGCTCAGTCTCAACCTATTCTCACCTCCCCCCACCCCCATCCTCCCAAAAAAACTTCTTCAGAGCCTTGAACCCCTCAGACGCTTGCAAAGATCCTCACATTTCCCCCACCCCCTCTCTAGTCATGACTGTTCCATGCCAGGTGTATTTAACTCTTTGAATCTCTCCGAGAACTCACTGTCATGACATGTGGAATCAAGGAATCTCCGTCCTTCTTACACAGGAGGGGTGTGTTAGATAAACCAGCTGTACACAACAGATATAGATAAACCAGCTCAAATTGACCTGAGATCACACCCTGAACTCTATTCAGCACTCAGGTCATCTAGTGACTGAATAATATAACTTCCAATGAGCATCTCATTACCCCTCAATCCCCTCCAGCCCCCGAACGTTTCTGTGGTTCTTCTCTGAGCTCCCTCAAACTTGTCACTATCTCTCTGGAACTGAGGGGCCCAGAGCTGAGCAGAGCATCCCTGCTGGAGGCTTTCCACATGGGGCAGAGAGGGACCGCCCCCTTCCTGTCTGATGTGTGATGCCTCTGGGATTGAGGGGCCCACAGCTGAGCACAGCATGCCAGGTGGGGTTGTTCCAGTGCCCTAGAAAGAGGGACTATCTCCCCGTTCCCCCTGTGCCTGATGCTCGCTCCCTGCAGTCCTTGGTTTCATTATCTTCTCCTCTTTTCCCTCAGATACATACAACTGCTCCGCTCAGGGCTCCTGGGCAGACCAAGACGGCCATGAGGACATCCCCGTGTGTTTACCAGGTAAGTAGGGAACGTCTCACTGTGTTCAGCACTCAGCAATATGCCTTCAGAGTCAGCACGAACCAAGGGAGACAAGCAGAGAGAGGGAGAGAGATGGAGAAGTGGAGCTGACAGTAATGTTGGACTGTCTGTGAGGGAGGTGGCAGTGCAGGAGATGGAGAAATCCAGATGGAAAGGCAGCAGGAGAGCAGGGAAGCAGGGAACTGAAAGGTATGGGGAGACGAGAGAGAGAGCAGGAGAAGAGAGCATGTAACAGCCTCTTTGGTTCCTGTCCCTCCCCACAGTGTGTGGGAAGCCTGACAATCCCATCACTGGAATCCAGCAGATCATTGGTGGTAGCACAGCACCGCCGGGAAGCTTCCCATGGCAGGCGAAGACACACATCTTTGGGCTTGGGGGTGGGGCGCTGCTAGGTGACCGCTGGATCCTGACAGCTGCTCACACCATCTACCCCAAGCAACACAGCTCAGTGATAGAGACAGGTGTTAGGATGAGCCCTGCCGAGGTGGCTGAGAAGATCGACGTGTTCCTTGGCCACACAGAGGTGAATAAGATCCACGAGATGGGTAACCACCCCGTCTGCAGTGTGTCCGTGCATCCCGACTACGACCCTGATGATGAGAAGAGCTATGAGAATGATTAAAAGTTTGGAAAACACGCCATATAGTGTTAGACTCAAGTAGTTCAATCTATTTAACTTAAGAAAGAGAAGGTTAACGGGTGACTTGATCTCAGTCTATAAGTACCTACATGGGGAACAGAAATTTGATAGTAGACTCTTCAGTCTCACATACAAAAGTATAACAAGATCCAATGGTTGGAAATTGAAGCTTGACAAATTCATACTGGAAATAAGTCAAATTTTTAACAGGGTGGGAAACTATTCCATTGGAACAACTGACCAAGGGCCATTGTGAATTCTCCATCACTGACCATTTTAAAATCAAGATTGGATGTTTTCCTAAAAGATCTGCTGTAACTCACACAGGAATTAATAAATTAAGGGAAGTCCTGTGCCCTGTGTTTTGCAGGAGATCAGACTAGGTGATCACAGTCATCCCTTCTGGCCACAGAATCTAAGAAAACCAGTTCCCCAGAGTCGTTGGTCACATTCTCATGATGTTTTGTACTGAAATCCTTTCCATGCTTCTGTGTGTTTTCCAAGTGATTTATCAGTGTTCAGCCAGCGGGAAATGGGTGAGCGAAGAGATGGGAACAGAGCTTCCAGCGTGTTTCCCAGGTATCACAAAGAACTTTGTGTGTGTGTGTGTGTGTGTGTGTGGTGTGTGTGTTTTGTGGTGACCCAATCACCATTATAAGTCAGTTTTCTCTCCACCACTTCTCTCTAATTTAAAGAAAGCTGAACCAATCTGCCTGAAACATTGCTGCTTCCTTTTCCAGGGTAGAATTTGACTGGGTAATTTGAGTCACATTAGATCGGATGTTTCTGAGATCAGTGGGTTCCTGAGAAAGATCAGAGGGGGCAGCAGAAGAAAACTGGGAAGTACATAAGCTCTACCGGTCTTCTAGTGAACCAGAACAGGGTCTCACCACAGCCAATATTGGACCCTGCTGCCACCTCAGTTTCCCTACTATTGGCTATGCTGGTTCTCATGTTTTAGCCCTTCAAACAAATTAAAATTCATCCCCTTCCAGCAGGTAAACAAAAAAAGTCTAAAAACCAAAATAGATGTCCAGCAACTCACGCTGGGTCTTCCCCAGTTTAGTCAGGTGCATCCTCACCAGACCACATAAACTTTTCACTCTCTCTTGTATGTAACTTCACTTGTAGCCCCCTCCTGGGCTCAGCAATCCATTATGTGCTGTTGGAGCAGGGCAATAGACAGGGGACTTCACCCACCTTCACTGGAAAGCCCAGCCTAGACCCTAAGAAAGCATAAATACGCTTCAATACTCTCCTGGCCAGACTAACTTGAATATCCTTTCTCAGGACCTCTAATTGCCCCTTAAGGGGGAGTTGCTCCTGCCCCTTTTTGCAGTTAGCTCCAGCCAGGCCTTTCCCTCTAGCTAGTATGGAGAGCTTCTTCCCTAGTGCTCTCTGGGTCTCCTGTAGGTCTCTCACCTGTGACTCATTCACCAGGCTCCCTCTGATAGGAAGCACCACCTCGTCGCTACAGGTATATGATGCCTGGTCACCTGAACCAACCCCCAGGTCCAGCTCAAACTCACCATCTGGGTGGTGGATAAATAGGCACTGGTGGGGCTGAGCCAGCCCCCCTGAAAGGGTCAGCCCACTCTGTGACATGAACCTTGCAATTTCTGCATAGACTCCTGTCAAAGGGCAACTCCTGAAACATGTTTTAAAAAATAAAACTAAGGAAATTCCATGACAGAACAAAGAATTAAGTTTCAGTGAAGTTTGACACTGTAGTCTGGCAATTGTACAACCTAACATTCTAAACGAGGGACATTAACTTTAATTGAATAAAATCCACAAAAGATGGAAAGTGACAAACTTCACAGATTATCGTAATGTGAGCAGCCTTACGTGTGGGCCCTTGAATTATCACTGAATAAGCTACGTATCAGAGGGGTAACCGTGTTAGTCTGAATCTGTAAAAAGCAACAGAGGGTCCTGTGGCACCTTTAAGACTAACAGAAGTATTGGGAGCATAAGCTTTCGTGGGTAAGAACCTCACTTCTTCAGATGCAAGTGAATAAGCTGAATCTCACAGACAACTTTATCCCCAAAGAACACACAGCTTCACTGCATCCATGAGACTCATTGCCTGTGACTCTCCTAACCAACGCCCCTACACTATAGGATTTACACACCACGAGCAGGGAAGAGTGTGATGGCAAAAGATCAAAGACAACTACAGTATGTGTAAAACCAGTGCATTATGCTTCAGACTATCTAGAGTCCATGTATAAATTCTCCAAAAGAGTGGGTTTGTCTGATTTAATTCTTTCTAAGACCTTTACCAAACTCCTTCACAAAGAAATCCTTCATTTAAGGGAATATATTGCAAAACAAGAATGATGGACAATATGAGCTTGGCAGTGATAAAAGAGCAGAACTGAGCCTGTTTGAATGACTTTAACTGTGAATTTCTTGAGTTCTTACATTAGAATTGGAGGATGCATAGGAGACAAGATGGGTGAGGACCCATTTTTGTTGGTGGAAGCTACAAGCTTTTGAGCTACACTGAGTTCTTCTTCAACCAACATGACTTCAACAGCAATGTGAACAATTTAAGGATGGGCATTTTTATACTTCACTGATGTTAACAAACTTTTTATTTCCAAATTTGCTTAGTATGGGCTGTCAATTATTCGCATTTAACTCAAGCGATTAACGCAAAACAAATTATTGAAATTTTAAAAAATAGTTGCGATAAATTGCACTTTTAATCACACTGTTAAACAATAATAGAATACCAATTTAAATTTATTATAAATATTTTTGGATGTTTTTCTACATTTTCAAATATATTGACTTCATTTACAACACAAAATACAAAGTGTACAGTGCTCACTTTATATTACAACAGTGCCATGCGAATGCCTGTTCTCACTTTCAGGTGATATTGTAAATAAGAAGCAGGCAGCATTATCTCCAGTAAATATAAACAAACGTGTTTGTCTTAGCAATTGGCTGAACAAGAAGTAGGACTGAGTGGACTTCTGGCTCTAAAGTTTTATATTGTTTTGGTTTTGAGTGCAGTTATGTAAAAGAAAATTCTACATTTGTAAGCTGCATTTCCACGATAAAGAGATTGCACTACAGTACTTGTATGAGATGAATTGACAAATACTATTTCTTTTATCTTTTTTACAGTGCAAACTATTTGTAATCAAAAATAATAATATAAAGTGAGCGGTGTACACTTTGTATTCTGTGTTGTAATTGAAATCAATATATTGAAAATGTAGAAAAACATCCAAAATATTTATAATATATTTAAATTGCTATTCTATCATTGTTTAACAGCACGATTAAAACTGTGATTATTTGTGACTATTTTTTTAAACTCACAATTAATTGTGATTATTTTTTTAATCGTTTGACAACACTGTTCCTTAGTTTTTCTTTTCTGTAAACTTTGGATGCAGATTATTTGACATAGAAATGCCATGGAAAGAGGCTACTCTGAACCAGGGTGATGTCAAGGAGACAGGAGAGAGGGGACTATGGGGTTTTTAGTGATGCACAGTCAACCCCCCTACTTGCAAGTGGTAATTCTCCCATTGCGTCTCTCCCTTTTTATTTCCCTTCTAGTCTGTGGGATCCCCAGTACACCCATCCAGGAGCTGCAGAGGATTTTTGGGGGCACCCGTGCTAAGCCAGGCAACTTCCCCTGGCAGGTCTTATTCCAAAACCCACGGGGAGGTGGGGTACTTATTTCGGACCTCTGGGTGCTGACTGCAGCTCATGTGCTGGATGATTCAAATAGCAAGCCCAGAATGTATGCTGGGGTGACCAACATCAACCAACAGCTCCAGAGGGAGGAGCCCATACAGCTGTTTGAAGAAGAAGTGTTCATTCACCCTAACTGGACAAAGGTGGTAAACCCAGAAGCTCGGACAAATTTTGATAATGACATTGCACTGCTGAGGCTGACGGCGCCTGTGAAGATGGGCCCCAAGATCTCACCTCTCTGCCTCCCTGGTGGTTCCCCTGAATATGAGCTGGAGAAAGGCAGACTGGGCTACATATCTGGCTGGGGCCGGACAGAGGACCGAAACAGAGTTTACCATCTCATGAAGGCACAGATCCCTGTGGTGGACATGGCACAATGCCGTAGTGTTAAGCTGAAGCCACCTGCTGATCCCACCACTTTCCAATTCACTGACAACATGGTCTGTGCTGGAGATGGCACAAAGGACAGCTGTTCCGGGGACGGTGGCGGAGCCTATGCCATCAAAGACCCCCACAATGACAGACAGTACTACGTGGGTGGCCTGGTCTCCTGGGGACCACGGTGTGGCACATATGGCCTTTACACCAGAGTGGGGCGCTACCGGGACTGGATCTTGGGGACCATGAGCCGATACAAGGCGGCAGAGGGATCACACAGATAGATCCTTCTCACCCTAGGGCACTGCCATCTCACCAGGTGTTGAGGTCACATGTCCCAGCAGATTGGCTGCCCTTTGATCCCATCTACTCTTTATGCAACAGCCCAACTGCATTGTGGCTGTGCCAGACTAGGGAGTCAGAAACAATGGGTTATCTATTCCATTGTAACTACATCAGCGAGGGGCATCTCTCTTCCTTCCTCCACTGGAATTGCCAGGGCAGGAACAGAGAGCATGCTGGGTAAAGAGGACCCCTTTTACCTTTACCCATCACATTCTTTGCTCAAATTCCTGGTTTTCAGAGAGAAGCTAGCCATGCCCCACCCGCATGATAGTTCTGAGGCTGAAACCCATCAGTGGGGGCAATAGAGGGTAATTGCTGGTCCACAAGGACTAGGTTCAGAGCCTGGCCAACCAATAGAAAAGGGGCTGCTCCTTCTCCTCACTGGGACAACAGCGGCTCACTGACTTCTGACTCATGTATTCTCTGTATCACTCACAATATCTAACTGCATTAAAGGATCACCAAATCACCTCCCTGTGTGTGCAGTCTCCTTTCTTCTCAGACTAGACCTAGGTTCCCAACTAAAGTGACCCATCTCCCCCCTCACTCCCATGCTAATAGCTGTAGGCCTTTTAAAAGCTGTGGTTCATGCTACCTCACTGCAGCATCTGGGACCTTTATATGAGCCACAGCTGTACTGGCTGGATCCTCACTGGCAGCTGCTGTCAAGGAGAAGTGGTTGTTTCACAGATCCAGGTCTAGGAATCAAGCTGAGGGGAGTGACTCATCTCGCATTCACCTGCCTCAGGGCCAGATTTTCAAACTTAGTCATATTGTGCAACATACACAAAGTCCAGGGAGGTCAGTGGATTTACAGCAGAGATGTACTTGTCAATCATAGATGTCTCACAGACACCTTCCTTTCCAGCATGCTACTCCCAGTCCTGAATTCTCCATACACGTTCTGGAGTAGTGAGGGAATAGTTCCTCTCTATGTGGCTCTGAGGAGACATCAGCAGAGTTACTGTGCTCCACTCTGGGGTCCTCAATCTCTGAGGCTTCATGTCCTGGAGCAAGGAGGGGATAACACCTCTCTGTATGGCTCTTCGGGAGACTCCACCTGGATACTCTGCTCAGGTCTGGGCCCTTGAGTCCCAACACTACCTTTGCATTCAGCCTTGGACAGGCCCCACCTGAGGGCCTGCTTTCAGAATTGGGCCTCTTTATCAGAAAGGGCTTTGGAGGTCTTTTGAAAAAAACACTGGAAGTCCTAAGAATAGCTAGATCTGGCCTAGCAGAAAGCCTGAGTGTCTGATGTTTGATGGCTACTGCAGCAGAAGCAACTCTGTAGAGTTCAATTTGGGAAACCCTGATCCTTTGGAAGCTATGGAAATGGGGATCACCAAATTAAACAAAGATATTTCTTTATCTCCCAGGAAACTCTAGTCTCTTCTCTCCACTTCAGCCAACCAGCATCCCTCAGTTCTTCACGGGGCCCTTGTTGGAGAGAGATTGTTTCCTATGGGTACTGGGAAGTATTATGTTAATTTTCATGGAATAAAATGAACCAGAGAGATGAATGTGTTATCATGGTTCGGTCATTGTACTACACTAAACAGGTAAACATTGTTTGGGGTTTTGAGTACAGAGTCCTTGGCCTGCTTAATTCCATGGCAACAACCACCATTAAAAATCTGTGTATTCTTTTACTAAAGGTACAGAAAAAGAAGGAAAAACAGTTAAAGCATTTCAAATGTAAAATACTAAATGAGGATTTCATTTTAACAATATCTCTTCTTCCCTTTCTCTTTTGCTGTAGGGAGCTTTTATAGGAACCCCCCATGTCTGACTGTCCTTAGCCGGGGTGGCTCCAGCCACCAGCGCCCCAAGCCTTCGGCAGCACGCCTGAGGGAGGTCCGCCAGTCCCACAGCTTCGGCAGCAATTTAGCGGCGGGTACGCTGAAGCTGCGGGTCCGGAGGACCTCCCGCAGGCATGCCACCAAATCCGCGTTAACGGCGGACCTCCCGCAGGCATGCCACCGAAGGCAGCCTGCCTGCCATGCTTGGGGCGTCAAAATACATAGAGCCACCCCTGGTCCTTAGATGGTATTAACTGTCCTTTGTGAGGAAAAGAGAAACAGTTGAGAGTCTAGGGTTGCCAACAGTCCCTTATTCCAAGGGACGTCCCTTATTTTTTTTATCTCTGTACAATAGATCAGGAGTTGCTGAGGGCTGCAAAAAGCAGCAAGAAATACCCTTGGCGAATGTAGGTGAGTACTGCTTATTAATTATTATTAATTTTATTTATATATATATGGAGGCAGGGTGGGGCAGGGGTGCTAAGAAAACAGCCCCTTATTTTTGAAATTCAGTGTTGGCTACCCTAGCTGCAGCTGCCGTTATTGCTGTTGTTGAAGTCTGATCCTGTTTCCTTTAAGCCAAAACAAGACAAACACACCCAAAAGGGGACAGAAAAGAACAGCAAAGATAGAAAATGCAGTTTCTGTTTGTGGTGTTGACTCTCACTTGCAGCCTCACTATTGTCGAAAACAGGCATGGCTGGGACAAGACCTGACAAACTTATACCAGCATCAGGCTGTTTAAGACATTGCTTTTAGCTGCCTCTCTGGTCATGCACTCACAGCAGTGCTGCGAAAGAGACAGTCGTGGCCAGCTAAACCAGCCTGTTAGTAAACAGAAGGCAAACGAGAGTGAAAGGAAAGAGAAAAAACTCAGATGGCGAAGGAAAAGGACATCCGAGGGAGGGAGGGAGGGACAGGAGGCAACCAAGGGTCACATTCCAGGTGTTGTTCAGGACTTAGCTGAAGCTGGTGGGGTGGCGAAGTGATCAGTTCCCTTTCTGTGTCCTGGTGTGGTTAGGACGCCTTTCAGGACCAGGACGATGACAGCTTAACAATGGCATGGTGGATTCCGGGGTCCCAGGAGACGGTGGAGAGCGGGGGTGGCAGCCAGAATGGTGAAGCTCATTCCTTTCAATCCGCCCATCCCCCTGTTTTGATGCCCCCAAATCTCTTTTTAAAGAATCCCAAATGAGGGCGATAAATGGATAGCCCATCCCCTCATTATTTTGTCCACCAATTAGACCTAATTTCCAACACACCAATATAATTTCATGAAGTTCTGATGCCATTCTCCCCTTGTTTACCCCTCATAATCTCTAAAGAACCCTTCAGTAGTATCAGCAGACCTTTGTGTTTGGACTAATTCATTCTCTGTCCCCCTTTTGTGTGAAAAAAATGTTTCGGTCACAGGCTGAGTTGGACTTTGCTGTCCTGAATACGGTGCAGGCCTCTACACAACAGGAAGGCCAGGAGGACAAAATGTTGCAGCAATTCAGAAGAAAGAAGGGGAAAGAGAAAAACAGAAATAGGTGGAGTTGAATGGCCAGGACAGGGGGTGAGAACACGAGGAGGCACTGGGAGGCTAGGGATTCTATTCCCAGCTTGGACCCACATTTCCTATGTGACTTTTGGGCAAGTCACTTCATCTTTCTGTGCCTCAGTTTCTCCACATGTAACATGAGGGACACTTATAGGGGGCTTCTCTCATTAGCATTTGTCAAGTGCTTTACGATTGTCAGGGGCTGCATGGTTTGTAGCTTCTTTAGGCTAAGCACATTGCACACACCGGGGCTCCATGATTCCCTCCATTCCCCCTCGCCCGCCCCTGAAAGCATCCTGTGTGCCACCCTCCTGTTGCCGGCCCAGATGGGCCCGAGGAGGCAAACAGCGGGGTTCGTTGCCCGGTGTGCTTAGCACTAATAGACACACCAGGTGTGGAGAAGCAAAACCAACTTTATTCAAGAGCTCTGAATAGGCACTAGGAGACCAACACGTCTCAAATCAAGCGCAGCACATATTAGCACATGTTCCATTTTATATTCCAAGCAGTTTCTGTGTAAGCCTTTGTCTGTTACTCCCTCTTACCTCTCCCACCCTTCCCTTCTCGAGCAGTTACAGTTAGAAAAATTCCCATTTGTCTGCTTATCTTTGACCTTGTTAGTATGAACGAAACAGCAGCTATCTGCTAGAAAAGCTGACCCTTACATTTCTGCTTCAGCATGTAAGCAGTTAGCACAGAAGTAGGTGAAAGTTCTCAAGATGGAGTCACTGTGGCTCACTTAGACCCAGAGCAAAGGAGTTTCATTGGCACTTATGGCCTTCCACTCCCCTGAGTTACCTGGTAGCTATGCCTAGTGACACCAACACTCCCATCCGCCTCTTTCAGGGACATCCTGCAATCCCCCGTCCTCATGCCAGGGGCTCCACGTATCTTCCATTCTTCTCTCTCCCAGACTCCCGAGTTCTTACCCCATGTCTGGGACTCTATGTGCCCCACATTCCTCCCCAACTGCCACATGGCCAGGGTTTGGCATGTCCCCCATGTTCTCCTTCCCCATACATTCCCCCCCCCCCGTGGGATCTCTACATGCTCCCCATTCTCTCTTGACCAATGGCCCTCTAACCCCCATACCACTACCAGTCCTCCACTCTCCCCCTCTCCATGCCAGAGGCTCTGTGTGTGCCCCATTTCCCCCATATCAAGGTTCCCCACTTCCCCCATGCAGAGGGCTCTGTGTGTGCCCTCATTGCCCTCTACCATCCTTCAAAACGAATAGGGGACTGAGCTCCTAGAGAGAGGGCAAATATTATAATTAGCATCAATATGTTTATCAGCCCTGCCCTGTTCATGTCTCAGACCCTTTCCCATGGCAGAGGATCTCCAGAAGATGAACGGGACAGAGACCTGAAGGGCTCTCAGAAGGGGAAGGAAAGGCGCTGCATCCCGCAGCCAAGGGACTGGCCATCAGTAGCCTGAGAGGCCTGTTTCTCTACAACTCCCTGTCCTGACGGGCTTATGATCTAAAAGCAGAAGCCAACGAAGGGTGAGCAATGGGGCTACAACAGACAAGCAGTGAGGCTGGGGAAGAACTGGCTCAGTTTGCTAGCTCCAAGGAGCTTTCTCAGCGGGGTTAGGAGGTTGTGGGGGGAGGGGGAGGACAGGAGCAGGAGAAGGGAAGAATGGGAAAGAGAGACAGCCACAGCTTGTCACCTGCCTGGCTGTGATCAGCAGGCTGGGTTTGGGAGGCCTCATGGCATGGGTGAGGGGACTGGAGGAGGATGAGGCAGTTGCAGTTTGGATTTTACCTGGGTGTTTTTCCCATGCACAGAGGGAAGTGTGGGAGGCAGCACGCAGGGCTGAAGGGAGAAACTGACTGGTGGTGGTGGGAATACTGGCAAAGTGACCATGGGGATCAGTCTCAGTAGATCAGCCAGGTAGGGCAGAGTTAACTCACAAAGGGCCTTACTGGGAAAGCCAAGGGGTTTGTATCTGATGAGGAGGTGCAAGGGGAGCCGGCAGAGGGATGCCCAGGGGAGGCTGACATGGTCAGAGCCCCAAGAAAGTGATTTTAACAGTAACATTCTTAACAGACTTGAAAGGAGGAAGGGATGGAGAAGAAGAGGTCATTATAGTCAGGTTGTGAAATGAGGGGGGTGGGGCGAGATTTTGGCCATGGGGACAGAGAGGAAAGCTCGGGTTTTAGAGATGTCATTTGAGAAAAAGGGGCCAGATTAAAAATGACCTGAACATGTGGGTCCAGTGAGAGGGGTAATTCAAAGACGGACCCTGGTTTACGGGCTTCAATGACTGGGAGGATGGTGAGGCTGATCAAGATGATGGAGAAAGGGGACAAAGGGAGACGGGGGTGAAAGAGTGAGTTTTGGTCAAGTTGAAATTAAGATGACAACTGCACAGGAAGAGATATCAGAAAGACAGACCGGGATGCTGGGAGATGGCAATGTGTCCAGAGCAGGAAGGATGGCACTTCCAGCAACACAGCACCCTTCACTACCTCCAACACTACCTGCGATGGCTTCATAAAGGGCAAGTTGCATCTCCTCTTCTGTGCTGTCCTCCTGGGGCCCCTCGCACAGAGCTCGACAATCTTCCACTCCTTGGAGGGAGGCAGAGTCTGCTGACAGCAGACTGAAGCCCAGTCTCCAGAGGCTGGGGTATCTGGGAAAAGTGAGGCCTACCTGAGGTTTAGGTAAGATAGAGATGCATTTGGGCTTTTTGTTGTTTTAATCCTTTTCTCCTGTTATGCTGTGGTCCCACTCTTCTGATTAAACCATACTCTACGAAGGCTGATTGGGATCACTGTAGTCATGGCCGGTCACAAGCTCCTGGAGGAAAGAACTGCAGATACCAAGACAAGTGGCACTTGTTGGAGGGAAGCATAGCTAATACCCAAAGCCTGGGACACTGATCTAAGAGTGGGAGAAATGCAGGATTCCACCCTAGAGAGGTGAAGGCTCGAGGCCTAAGACCTGGAGGTGGAGCACTCAGAAGAGAACACATGAGGGGACAGCTAGCCCGGAACTACGACTGTGGTTATTTTTATAAGATAGGGAGACCAAAGCGTATTTGTACTGGGAGGGAAAGGCACGTGCTGAGAGAGACTGAAAAGGAGAGTGAGAGGGGGTGAGGGAGTTAGGAGGGGTCATGTGGGCAGGAATGGAAGAGGGGCTAGAGGAGGACAGCAAGAAGGATGTCTCAGTGTGTGACAGAGGAGGAGGAAAGTGTACTGGGAAGTGGGGAGTTCATCCTAGATCTTATTGATTAGGCTCTTGTTCAAAACAAATTATTCTGGGGCAGTTCTATGGCCTGTGTTCTACAGGAAGTCATACTAGATGATCACAATTGTCCCTTCTGGCCTTGGAACAGGATAGGGAGGATCTGAGGAAGGAGACCAAGGGGGTGAAGAGGCAGCAGGGATTTGATAAAGGAGGAGACGTAGGGACATTTGGCTAAGAAGATGGCAGAATTAGAGGAGGAAACAGGGAACTGGAACTGGAGAACATCAGCCTGGTTATGAGACTGTCACCAGAGACACTCAGCAGCACGAGAACAAGGGTGTAGAAAATAGCTGTTGGGGGAGGGGGAGGGGCAGGAAGGAAATTTTGTCAGGAAGGATTTTTCCCTGATGTATTCTGTTTTATTTTTGTCTCCTTATTCTGAAGCACCAGAGAGGATCATGGCAGGATATATGACACCAGACAGGGTGGGCCAGTGCTCTGAAGTGGTACTAAGAATTTTCTCTCAGGTGCTTGGCTGGCAGGTTCTGGCTCACATGCTCAGGGTCTAACTGATCATCATATATGGGGCTGGGAAGGAATTTTCTCATGGGACGTGGGTCACTTGCTGGACTCAGCTGTGTATATGTCACCTAGTCAGTTCCCTGACACAGTGCAGGCCTCAGGCATTGGTGGAACCTTGGTCTCTCCTATTCTCTGCTTGTGGCTTACCATAGTTTAGTCTCTTGAGGGCTGAAATACTTTAATCTAATCTGGGTTATTGGACTGAAAGAGGGGGTAACTGGGGGGGGGGGGGGTTGACCGGTGATGTGCAGGAGATCACACCAGAAGATCTGGTGGTCCCTTCAGGCCTTCCTTAAACTCTGTGACTATGGGTGAGCCAGGCCATTATATTTTTCAATGTAAGCAGGTGTAGGCTGGTTCAGTACTTAGATGGGAGATCTCCAGTGAATACCCACAATGCTTAGGGGTGCTCTCCCCATCTGAGTCAGTACTAATACCCCACTGCCTCAATGTGATGGGAGGGGTGCCATGCTGCACATTTCATCTGGGGTGTAAAATCAAAGTCCTGGCCCCTGGTGATCACTACAGATTCCTTGGCTCTTTCCTCCATGAGCTGTGCTGTTAATCCCTGGGTCCTGAACATGCCATGATTCAGGCAATTCCTTTCTGCTTCCTTACAGTTTCGGATTGTCACTGAATTCCTTCTAATCTGTCCTAAATGCTGTTCAGTGTTGCTGTTTGACTATTCAACAGATGCTATACAGAGGAGGGTTGCCAACCCTCCAGGATTGTCCTGGAGTCTCCAGGAAATAAAAATTAATCTTTCATTAAAGATTAGGTCATGTGATGAAACCTCCAGGAATATGTCTAACTGAAATTGCAGATTTCTAATTGGAGAAAACTGAACACCCTTGCCCCGTCCCTTTCCCCAAGGCCCCACCCCTTCTCCGAGGCCCCGACCCCCGCTCAGTCCATCCCCCTCCCTCTGTCACTCGCTGTCCCCCACCCTCGTTCACTCGCTCATTTTCACCAGGCTGAGGGTGGATTTTTATGAGCCTGCACTGTGCAGAATTTTCTATACAGTGCAAGACTGTATTATTTTGGGCTTATCTCCCAAAGGGGGTGTGCATGTGCGTCTGGGAGGAGTCCTCTCACACAGAGCTCACATCAGTCTGTGTCTGCAGCAGGGTGTGGCCCTACCTGTGTGTGTGTGCTGCAAGAAGCCAGAGAGCCTAATTCAGCAAAGCAGGGAGAGGGAACCCAGCCAATGGGAGCTGCAAAGGCAGGAACTGCGGATGGGGGCAGTGCATGGAACCCCCTGGCTGCCCCTCCGCCTAGGAGCTGGAGAGACATGTTACCACTTCCCGGAAGCCACAGAGAACCAAGCACCGAGCCTGCCTGCCCCACAGGCGCTGCAGGCATTCCAGTAAAAAATTGAATGCCTGGCAACCCTACTCCAGAGGTGGCTGCATTTCAGTCTGGATGAAGCAATCTCTGTAGAGGCACAGCCTGCAAGTTTCTTTAAGAACCTGGTGGGAGGAAGGTGCTTTTTAATCATTAAAAAATCTGGGTGGGAGTGGAAGACAGTGAAATAAAATCAGCTGGTTCCTATAGTAGTGATTTTAATATTGACAGAACCTCATTGGTGCCAAGGCATGAGTACAGTCTGCACTCAGCACCTTCCAGGAAGCTCTACCACACTGCAAGCATCTCAAACAATAGTGCCACAGATTTCAGAAATCTTTATAACATCACCAAGGCTTCAGCCAATAGCATGTTGGATTTCACAAGACTTCCTGACATTCTCATGGCTTCACCCAATAGTGAAGGTGCTTTTAGAAACATTAGAACATCAACAAAGCTTCAGTCAATGGCACAGAGGCTTTGGGAAGCTTTGATGATCTCACCAAGAATTCAGCCATTGCTAAGGCAGTTTTGACATCACGATCTTTTAAGACATCACAATGCTTCAGCCAATGATATGTGGGTGTTTGGATACCTACACGACATCACTGAGCCTTCAGCCAATAAGATAGTGGCATTTGGAGCCTCTACATCCCTGTTATCTCTTTGATCCAGTCCAGGTAGTTGATGACCTTGGTGTAGAAGCCATAGCTCTTGTGACAGCCGATGCCCCAGGAGACAATCCCGGTGGCTATCCAGCGCTCGCTCTCTGAATCCTTCACAGTGAAGACACTCCCACTGTCCCCCTGGCAGGTATCTTTCCCCACACCGGGCGAGCCAGCACAGAACATGTTCTCAGAGAACACCATGGGCTTCCCATTGACCTCCTTTCCCTGCAGCCATTTCTTGCAGGATCTCTGGTCACCCACTGGCAGTGATACATACTTCAGCCGATCTGCGAGAACGTTTTTCTCCACTCCAAAGCCGCTCACGTAGCCCCTGTATCCGTTGGCGTAGAAAGTGCTGTTACTAGCATCTGGGAGGCAGATGGGCAGCAGGTTGGGGCCCAGTGGCACTGGGTCCTGCAGCTCGATCAGTGCAATGTCCCCATTGAAGTTGTTCTCATCATCAGGGTCGTAGTCGGGATGCACGGACACACTGCGGATGGGGTGGTTACCCAGCTCGTGGATTTTATTCACCTCCGTGTGGCCAAGGAACACGTCGATCTTCTTAGCCACCTCAGCAAGGCTCATCCTCCCACCTGTCTCTGTCTCTGTCACTGAGCTGTCTTTCTTTGGGAAGATGGTGCTAGCAGCTGTCAGGATCCAGCGGTCACCTAGCAGCGCCCCACCCCCGAGCCCAAAGATGTGTGTCTTCGCCTGCCATGGGAAGCTTCCCGGCGGTGCTGTGCTGCCACCGATGATCCGCTGGATTCCAGTGATGGGTTTGTCTGGCTTTCCACACACTGTGGGGAGGGACAGGAACCAAAGATGCTGTTACATGCTCTCTTCTCCTGCTCTCTCTCGTCTCCCTATAGCTTTCAGTTCCCTGCTTCCCTGCTCTCCTGCTGCCTTTCCAACTGGATTTCTCTGTCTCCTGCACTGCCACCTCCCTCACAGACAGTCCCACATTACTGTCAGCTCCACTTCTCCATCTCTCTCCCTCTCTCTGCTTGTCTCCCTTGGTTCGTGCTGACTCTGAAGGCATATTGCTGAGTGCTGAACACAGTGAGACGTTCCCTACTTACCTGGTAAACACACGGGGATGTCCTCATGGCCGTCTTGGTCTGCCCAGGAGCCCTGAGCGGAGCAGTTGTATGTATCTGAGGGAAAAGAGGAGAAGATAATGAAACCAAGGACTGCAGGGAGCGAGCATCAGGCACAGGGGGAACGGGGAGATAGTCCCTCTTTCTAGGGCACTGGAACAACCCCACCTGGCATGCTGTGCTCAGCTGTGGGCCCCTCAATCCCAGAGGCATCACACATCAGACAGGAAGGGGGCGGTCCCTCTCTGCCCCATGTGGAAAGCCTCCAGCAGGGATGCTCTGCTCAGCTCTGGGCCCCTCAGTTCCAGAGAGATAGTGACAAGTTTGAGGGAGCTCAGAGAAGAACCACAGAAACGTTCGGGGGCTGGAGGGGATTGAGGGGTAATGAGATGCTCATTGGAAGTTATATTATTCAGTCACTAGATGACCTGAGTGCTGAATAGAGTTCAGGGTGTGATCTCAGGTCAATTTGAGCTGGTTTATCTGTATCTGTCGTGTACGGCTGGTTTATCTAACACACCCCTCCTGTGTAAGAAGGACGGGGATTTCTTGATTCCACATGTCATGACACTGAGTTCTGGGAGAGATTCAAAGAGTTAAATCCACCTGGCATGGAACAGTCATGACTAGAGGGGACAGGGGGAATGTGAGGATCTTTGCAAGTGTCTGAGGGGTTCAAGCCTCCAAAGAAGTTTTTTTGGGGGGATGGGGGTGGGGGGAGGTGAGAATATAGGGTTACCATACGTCTGGTTTTTCCCGGACATGTCCGGCTTTTCGGCAATCAAACCCCCATCCGGGGGGAATTGCCAAAAAGCCTAACATGTCCGGGAAAAATACCGTCCGGGCACTTCCTGTCCCGTGGCTGCCCTGCTCCTCCCCTGACTCAGACTTCGGCTCTAAGAGCCAAGCTGCCCGAGCCAGCGCTACCAGCTTCGGGCAGCCCCCTTGCCTCCGGACCCCAGCCGCCGGCCGGGCACTTCTCCTCCCCGGCTCCAGCTGCACTGCTCCTCCCCTGACTCAGACTTCGGCTCTGTTTAAGAGGCAAGCTGCCCAAGCCAGCGCTACCGGCTTTAGGCAGCCCCCATGCCTCCGGACCCCGAACCGCTGGCCGGGCACTTCCCTTCCCGGGCTCCAGCTGCTCTGCTCCGTCTTTTTTCATTTTTTAAATATGGTAACCCTATGAGAATAGGTTGAGATTGAGCCAAGGCAAAGGAGCTCAAGAGTCTGCCACCTGCACTGTGAGCCTGGGGAGTCATCTCCCAAAGGGGGGCCAGAGCCCCATTCCAGAGCACAGGGAACTAGGAGCCATGGGGAATGGATAGGGGGATGCTTCTAGCCTAGGCCCAAGGGGCTGCTTGGGGAGATGGGATCTGAGGGAGTGTAGCAGGCACCGTCCCCAAGCAGACCCCCATGTGGCACAGCACGGCCCTGCAGCTCCACTGCCCCACCATCCCCTTTTGGGTCTTGCAATGGTTTACTCCCAGATCACAGTACTTAGACCAAGATTACCCCCTTACTGGCTTATTTATTAACTTTTGAACAGAGCACAGAACTCTTTAGATCCTCACCCACACCCCTCTCCTGGGAGCCTGTGTGCTAATTCAGAGACAGTCCCCCTCTCTAAAAAGGTCAGGAGTCCCACAGCCCCCTCCTGGGCCTGTGTAATAATTCAGGCAGGCTTACTCTCCTTGCATTCAAGAGTTCCACCACCTTCCTTCCGGGACTGTGCTAATTCAGGCCAGCAGCAGCCTTAAACCAGCTTCTCCCAGCTGGCCCTTTTTCAATTCACTTCTTCCAGCCCCGCATGAGGAAAGCTCAGCATTCCCCCTGTTAGGAGAGAGGAGGCAGCAAATACGCTGCCCTTCTTCCCAAGGCTCATCCTAATCGGCTGGGACAGAAGGGAGCCCTGCCTCCACCCTACATTAGAAGGCTCCTGATCCCAGGCCCTTAAAGAGATAGTAGTCTTGGTTTTCCCCAAACAAACACTTAATTCCCCGGGACGGCTTCCTTTCTCCTGTATCTGCCACTGCCATTCCCCAGGTCCTCGTGTTCCCCCAAACTCCTGGATCCTGAAAGAGCCAAGCCATGGAACAGAGGTTGACTGATGCCTAGACCCTCTACTCTGCCCCTAAAGGGGACGGAGCACCCTTGTTACCGAGGATTTCCCAGCTCAGATTGCTATGGCTCTTCCTGGGTCAGGACTCACCGCTCCCGCTGTTGGTGACTATGCGGTAATAAGGCTCCTTGCACCGGTAGGTGATCACTGACTGGTAGTAGTTGTTCCCGTGTTTGATAACATAATTGAAGGCCCCGTTGGTGAGATTTTTGGGGTCACCACAGCTCACAACTACAAAAGAGAACAAGGAGAGGAGTCAAGGGGAAGCCACAGTGCTCACTGCAGCAGTGAGGTTCGGAGACTCATGCTGGACTTAGCTGGAGCCCATGATGTGAGGGACGGATGGGGACTGTCCAAGAGCACGCTGGAGGGGATGCAGGTCCAGTCCCCTCTTGGCAGAGATTAGAGTTGCTTGGAAAATGGAGAAAAAGGCACACAAAAATTCAAAGTTGTTCAAAGCTGACCTAGTTTTTTAATTTAATGACACTTTATCAACATTTTTATCCAAAAGGGTTACATATTTCAATAATAATTCTGATTAAAGTCAGAAATATATTGCAAAAAACAAAAACAAAAAATGAGAACATCAGTAGGTTTTTTTGCAATAGTTTTTTTTTTGGGGGGGGGGGGGGAGGGAAAGGCTATTTTTGTACTAAACAAGTTCTTATTTTAAAAATGTTGCCCAGCCTCAGTGGAAAGCATGGTGGCCACCCTGAGTGCAATGATTTTGGGGAGCGGTGGACTCAGTCTAGGTCCCAGTAGGACCTATGCCTAAGGACCACAATGCCTAAGATACTGTCAGAACTGGCATTTATGAGTCCCCTTGCTGACAATAGAAGTGCCAAGGACTACGTGGGTTATGGAGGATGTACTCCCTACTCACCCCTTCGGGTCGGGGACCGATTGGGGGGTGGGGAGATAATCTATGTGTGGGGGTTGGATTAGTGACTCACTTTCACACCGGGGCATGGGTCGGTGCCAAGTCCCATCATCCTGGCAGACAGCACTGAAAGATGCCAACTTCTGGTCACCCTGCAGAAAAAGAAGAGAAGAGCTGAGGACCACATGTAACCTCAGGTCCCTGCCCCCAACCCCAAATCATGGGGAGGGAGACTGGTGTCTACCTTCTCACTGCTGCCCAGCTCTGCTCCTGATGTCCACTTCAGTGCTCTGCTGTGACCCCTGAACCTTTCCTCCTTACCCAATCAACTACCCCTCCATCATGTATTGGCCTTGGATACCCCAATTTCAGCAGGCTCATTCTGCAGCCTCTTTATCCCAGCCAGAAAAACCTGCAGTCACCAAAATGGTAAGCTCTGATTCTACCCCAGAGACACCCACTTCTGGGGTGGGGCAGGAGAAAGAAGGGCAGGGGAGTCCTTCTGCCTTTCATCAGATCCCTGAGCAGAGTGCTAGGGCCTCTGGGGGGCCCCTCCAGGGAGTGAGTCCTGCTTCCCAAACATTCTGGAGAGCAATGACAATGTTCTTTCTTAATCTCCTTACCCCACCTGTTCCTGTGAAAAGGCAGGGAGCGAGGAGGAGATTGGAAGGAGGAAAAGAGGAAGAAGAGACTGGAAAGGAGGAGACTTTGGCAGAAGAGAAGAAAGGAGGAGTGGAGAAGAGAACAGAAGGGTGGGGAGAAGAAGGGCCTCACCTCCATCAGTTCATACCCAGTCTGGCAGCTGACGTTGAAGTAGTCACGAATTCGGTACAGGGGCTGCAGGTCTTTGATGAGGGTGAACTGGTCCCTTGGCACAGGCTGTGGGCACCGGATTTCTGTTGGGGAACACGCAAGGCTTTAGCCTTTACCCCCCCACACCCTTCCCGATTTTTCACACTTGCTGTCTGGTCACCCTATCTTCAAGGGCGTTGCCATGGGCACAATCATCCAGATCTGAGGGGAGAGGGGGTGCTGGGCAAAGAGAAGAAAGAGTTAAACCTGACTGAAAGCTCTGTACTGGTGGTGCGGCGGTGCTGCGGGTCTGGCTACTGTCCTGGGGTCTCTGTCTGTTGGGGGTGGGTCCCAGGGCTCCTCTGCATTCTCCTGGTGAGGAGCAGCCCTGTGCCCCCCTCCTGCATGGTGTGGTGCTCTCATACTCACCCACAGCTTGGTAATAGGCCAGGAAGCCCTTGTAGGGGATAAGGGTGCCGTTGTCTTCATTGGAGAAGTCCGAGTGGAACATCAGCCTCATCCAGTTCCCTTTGGACACAAAGTCCCTGACACCCGGGTGGTTGCCTGTGGCTGAGCCTAGCTGGCCACAGTGCTGGCCCAGGTCTTTCTTATCTGCTGTGATCTGTCAAGGAGAAAGGGGGAGGGGAAATCATGAGAATTCGTGAAGTTCAACCTGCTCCATGTATCTCCATTACCTGGTCTATGCATCTCTAACTCCCTCCCTCTCCTCTGTGCCTGTTGGATAGCAAGGAGAGCCTGCTTGCTGTTGAAAAATGATTGTGCCCTGAGGTCACCAGCTTCCCCTCCCCAGCACTACCCCAGGTCTCTGCTGCACGCACCTTGACGTAGTCAGAGAGGCAGGACTCAGATGGCTGCAGGTCGAACTGCCAGAAGTTCAGCTTCACCACAAAGCCCTTTGGGACTGTAATGTCCCAGGAGCTGATGTTGTTGTTGGGGTATGGCTTGGGGTAATTGGGGGATGTGATCTCCCCAAAGAGCTTCCTTGGGATTGGGCTGGAACTGACCACTCCAAAGAGGAGAGACCCCAACAGGAGGAGCAGGGGGAGCCTGTGAACACAATGTACATGGAGCATGAGTTACAGACCAGCCATAGATCTGGGCCATATGCAACCAGTGGAAACTTCATGGGAGGCTTATGAGCAATCCAACAGACCCCTGGGTACCAACCAGGTGTTATAGAGCCAATGGATACATAGGAGACATTGAAGAGACCCAAGATCCAATCAGGTACCAGCTGGGCATCAGGCACTAGCCAAGGATATGGTTCCCAGGAAGCCATTTCAAGGGAGACTAGGCACAAACCCCGTGGGCACTGGCTCTTTGTTACACACCAGCCATGGACCCGGGTCTCTTGGAACCAGGGGAGGACCAGTAAGAGATCCAGCCTTATAGGCTCTGAAGGTTTCCCTCCGCCTGGCTTTGGGCCACCTGGTTCAGCTTGTGTTTATTGTCAGCTTGGGAGCTTGCCCAGCTGAGCAGTTCAGGGTCCAAAGGTCGTCAGCATGGTGGGGAGTGATGCCCAGCCATGCCTGGGTCCCTCTCCTGTGACCCCCCTGTTGAGGGAAGGGGGGGGGATGTGCAAGGTCTAGCTATTAACCTCTCCCTCGCCACAGGGTGTGGTATGGAAATCTGGGCAGGTTAGTGGCCCCCTCCCAGCCTGGTCCCAATCTGGGGTTTACTTGGGGAGTGGGGCCATTACGCTCCTCCAAAATACACTCATTCCCCTTCCCTGGAAGGAGATCAGCCAGGGGGATTCAAACTCTGCATCACTTCTAACAGGAGGATTAACGGAGTAATAGTGGGACATGGATTTAACCCCATCCACATCTCATCCTTCCCCAAGGAGTTGGACACTTCAGTCCTCTCCTCCATAAAGATGCCACCACCTCCCACCCTGGGCCAGATTTGCAACACTCACATGTTCTTAGTCTTGTCTGATGTGTGCAGGGCCAGCTCCAGCATTTCTGCTGCCCCAAGCAAAAAAAAAAAAAACAAAAAAAAACTCGCGATCGGCGGCGGCAGTTCAGCGGCAGGTCCTTTGCTCCTAGAGGGAGTGAGGGACCTACTGCCCCCGAATTGCTGCAGGTGCCGCCCCTCTCCCTTAGCCACCCCAAGCACCTACTTGTTAAGCTGGTGCCTGGAGCCGGCCCTGGATGTGTGTATGGCTCTCTCTCTCTCCCTCCAAGCGCTCTAACGAGGGCGTGTGAGTTGTACTGAAATGCAAACTCTTAACCCTGCCAGATCTAATTCAGCGAGGTGGGGAGAGACCAATAGGAGAGGGAGGGAAGAGAGACAGTTTGGTTACAAAGCAATTGGCATCGTGAATGGGTTTCATTAGCCCACATTCTGCTGTCCTCTGCTGTCTCTTTGCTGGAATTGTGGCCATGAACTTTTTTCTTTAAAGCAAGATCCACATATGTGTGTGTGTGTGTGTGTGTGTGTGTGTATAGCTAAGGTTGCTCAAGAGACACTTAACTGGAAATTTCCCTATATTAAAGTGCAATTTTGGGGGAGTTTTGTTTTTAAAGGTGTCATAAAAAGGAAAAAGAAACAGGATTTGTGTTCTCCCTGCCCTCCTTTTTTGGGGCATTTTTCTGATGTGGGAAGAAGGCTTGAAATTTTATTCTTAAAAAATTAAAAAACTGCTCCTTTTTACCTTAGAAATATCAAGAATGCCAGGTCTTTGCCTTACTGTTTTGCTGAAGAACTCCTCAGAGGTGTGAATCAGCAGCTTCCTTGATGAGGAAACAGGAGTGTTAAATCTTTAACAAAAGACACATTTCTCTGTGCTCCCTAGGAAGGGTTCTGTCTTTTGTTCAGCTGCAAAGCTCTGCCAGCTAACAACTGGGACAGTTTCATTAATCACCGACAACACCTCTCCTGCCCCTGCACCTGTGGGCATGTTGCCTTCTGCTGTAAAGGAGCTAATCTACACCCCTCCCATACTTGGAAGCACCTTGCTTCCCTGTGTTCCAGAGTCACAGGAATCCTCACCCACCTCAGTGGTTTCTGAGATTCCCTGCCCCTTCTCTGGGCTCTCCTTTGGGACACATTGCTCTATGCTCCCTAGAGCCGGTTTTGTCTCTGGTTCAGCTGCGACCTGCTGGCAGCTAATAACCTGGACAGTTTTTTCTCTGGCAGGCATTACACTCCCATCCCTTCCTGATGTGGTGTTGCCTCCAGCTGCAGTGCAGGAATTGGTCTCAACCACCCTCCCACCTGGAAGCATGTGGTTTCTCCCTGCTGCAGAAGAATCAAGGTGACTCTCTCCCATTCTCTCAGCAGTTCCTGAGACCTTAGCCTTTCCCTCAGGGGTCCCAGCATAAAACTCCCTCCTGTTGCAGGCAAATACTTTAAGCTGAGTTACATGGAAAAAATCATTAGCAAGGAGCAGGTCGAATACGAGGTGTTCCATTACCCCCACAGTCAAAACACTTTCCAAACCTTCCCAAACCACATGGATTTTAACTAGTGGTACGAGGAATCTGCTTTCGCCCACCCCCACAATCTCTACCATTTGGCCAGGCAACATACTGGCCTTTGGGACCACACTCTGCTTAACCAGAGAGATCTGGGTCCCTGTATCCCTCTGCCCCAAGTATTCCCTGCCATCAATTTGGACAGGATTAACATGCTCCATATCTGGTTCTGCAGAGGCTACGTCACAGAACCAGTATGATAGGTTTCAATTGCTTGGGGGGTTTCTGTGTTGAGGACAGCAGAACTAATGTGAGCTATTGTTTGCCTGCTTCCTCTTAGCACAGGGCATTTATTCCTCAGGTGATCAGTGGAATTACACTGATAGCACCTTTTGGGCTCTTCTGCTTTTACAGGAGATTTGAGATGAGGGTTAGAGGAATGTTTTTGGGTAAGAGAATGTTTAGTCTCCCAACCCCCTTCTCTCTTCCCAGGGGCAAAATGGGATCCTCCTCCCTTCCCACCAGTTTTAAACCCCTCTGTCTGTGGCCTGCCCTCAATAGACGCCTGATTCTGTTCGAAGGCTCAGCTAAAAAAGCCATCTCATCCACAGACTTTATATCTTTGTCCCATAGACACTGCTTTACATCAGTCTTACATATGCTTAGGAAATGCTCTTGAGCAACAAGATCCAACATTCCCTCAAAATGTACAGAGCGTCACACCTATCCCAAATAAAGACCCCACACAAAGGAGTTATCACAGCAGTGGGCAAATACTTTGAGCAATTGCCAAACTGCTGCTGCGGTTGGGCTTAAAAGTTGGTCTGCTCACTCTTCCCACCAGTCTGGTGGTGTAGCCAATCAGGCAGCCTATTACAAGCCAGCTGTGTTCACTAGGTTGCCTGGAGACTGGCTCTGTGGCAGGCCCTGATTCCTGACAACCCTGGCACCGTCTTTAGTATCAGTGCGCACCATGTTGGGGACTGGTGCAATTTTCAGCCTTGACACCAGTTCCACGCCCTGTCTTGGCACCTACAGCCTTAGTAGCAGGCCAATTCTCAGAGTGGGCACTGCCCTCGGCTTACACTATGGCACTGCTACAAAATCCTTCCCGGTACTGAGTCTTGACATGATAATCTTTACATCTTGGAACACATTAGTGGTGCCGTCTACCATGCCTGCATCAGTACCAATACCGGCCTCTTCACAATGGACTACAGACAAGTCAGGTTGCCTAGTGGGCCCACTGATTATTCAGATGGCTCCTTGCAGTCTGGTTCAGAGTCCTCCAGTACAGACGCCCCGTGACTTACGCAATCATTCCGTTCTGGAAAGCTTTGCGTAAGTCGGAAATGTATACCCGTACGTTACGCAAAAATTTCCACAACTCGAAAATCCTATTTCTGGCTTATGGAACTTTTTCCGTAAGTGCAAATTTGCGTAAGTCGGGTCTTGCATAACCTGGGGAGCGTCTGGACTCCACTAGGTCCACTTATTTAGCTAAGTGGAAGCATTTTTTGATCTGGTCCACTAGTCAGGGAATACAGCCAGCAGAGGCTAAGATTCAGGACATTTTAAAGTACTGCTTACATCTTAAATCCTCAGGCCTTTTTCTGCTAGGTGCAACCAGATGAGCCAGTCTTCTAGACCCACCCCATAAGGAGAGCACTGGGACTGGGATTGTTCATACAGCAAAGACAGATCGTCATGGCCTGGTACCTATTGGCCACCCATGCCTTACACTTTCCTTCACTAGTGGCCCTTTTATAAACCTGGAGTGCTTCCCAAACCCCCAAGTGTTGATCTCTGGCCCACTTGAGGTGAAGGTTGCCAGACTGGTCCACAAAGACGTTTCCAGAGCCACCTAGGCTGGGGGCACATGCAAACATTGATCCCCCTGAGCAATCAGTCCTGCAGGATGAACCATTTTCAGAGGAGCTGGTTGTATCACAGGAGGATCCATTCTCTCTTGCAAACCTGTTGCCTCCTTGCCGGACAACTCAGTAATCCAGATTCCTGCTCTCTTTTTCCAGAGGATTTTAAATCCTAGCAAAACCTGCTAAGGAGAATGGCTGTAGCTTTGGGCATACAAGCTGAGCTGGTGCAAAAGAAGTCCCTTGGAGGGTAGCCACCCCCTATTAATGAAACTCTTCTGGAGTCGGCAAAGACATTATGGCATGCATCAGCCTCCTTAGCTCCTACATCTCAGTACGTGGACAAACAATATCACATTCCAATGGAAGGCTTTGAGGGCTTTTATTCCCACCCTGCCCCAAAATCCCTGGTGTTTACTGCCACCAATAAATGATCATGTCAGGGGAGAATTAAATCAACTAACAAAGAAAAAGAGCCCAAGAGATTTAAATTTGCTGAGGAAAAAAAATTATTCCACTTCCTCTCTCCACAGGTGCATAGCAAACAAGCAGGTGCTGTTTAGCTAAATATGACTTCAGAAACTGGGATGCAATGTCCAAATTGACTGATAAACTCCCTGAAGATGCAAGGGAGGAATTTAGGACTTTTCTGGCAGAAAGTCACTTTGTGGTCAAGACATCACTACAGTCTGCACTTGATGCTGGGGCCTCTAGGATGATGGCCTCAGCAATAACAACAAGGAGAGACCACAACGTGAATAAACAAGGAGAGGCATGAGCTGATCTGCTTTGCCAGGAAATGATGAAGCTCTGGGGCTTTTGCATCAAGGAAGACATTACTCCCATTGCCGCTCACTTACTCCCAGAACCAGCTGGCCACACATGTCAGCAGGATATTCTCCCAAAGTCCTGAGGGGTCCCTCAACAACAGTGTGCTGAGGACATCTTCCAAGACTAGAGTATTCCAGAACTCAACCTATTCACAACAAAAGACAAGAAGAAATGCCATCAGTTGACCTGGACTGTGGGTCCCACCAGAGGGGAAGGTCTCTGGCCTGTCCCCTGACCCACTAGGTGGGTCAGCAGAGACTGTTCTCCTCCTTTTCCCCATGCTGGCCAGTGACGAGGTTAGCTGAGTGAATGGCAGGTTTGAGCCACTGGTAAAAGCAGCCAAACTGAGGGCTGCCGTGAATCTCTGAGGCGAGCAAATCCGCCAATAAGTGCAGGACCCACCAAGGCAGAGGAGGAACTTTGTCACAGAGGCTAAAACTAACAGAACAGGTACTACACCAAAGAGGGTGGGACTGCAAATGCAAGGACAGCAGCTCCAACATCATGGGTGGTAGGAAGGAACTGATGGGGGACGGGGTGGCTCCGCCTTTATATCTGCATGCAGTGGTGTGAGGCAGTAGAGGACAGTCATATTGCCCTGATGGGTACTGCTGAGGGAAAAATCTCTAATAACTGCACTAGGCGAGCACGCATCGACAGTGGAATGGACATGTGTAATCACTTTAAGAAGAACAACACTGAACACTGTGTAGTTCATCCAGGAACTGCTCTTCTAGTATCAGTTGCTTGGTGTTCTCCTCTTCTTCCTTGTCCTTGTCCCTCCACTGCTGCTGCTGAAAGAGTTGCTGCTACGACACTGTAGGGTGACCAGATGTCCCGATTTTATAGGGACAGTCCCAATATTGGAGCTTTTTATTATATAGGTGCCTATTACCCCTGAACCCTGTCCCGATTTTTCACGCTTGCTATCTGGTCACCCTACTACAATGTCATCTGCTTGGTGGTGTGTCAGATGAAGTATATATAGCCCAAGCAGCCTCTGTGTATTTGTGGTTGCCAGCACTGTGCTGTGTGGCACTACTGGGTCCATGCTGACCGACAGCAATTCAAAAATGCTGTTAGTCTGCCTAGAAAGGAAGCATGAGGCGGAGACAGCGGAAACATGGGATTTTTTAAAATGTGAACACTCCTGGCTTCTGCTACGCATCTCAGAATGCAGAGTGAAAAAAATCCCAGAATGCACAGTGCACAGCAGTGAAGCAAAGGACCACAGGATACTCTCTCAGCAGCAAGCTGCTACTATGTGAACACAACGATGCAAACTGAAAGAAGCACAGCCATCCCATGTGCACGCTATTAGTGCAGGTTACTTGCTGTGAGTTAAATAACGTGCATCAAATCAATCTGGTTTAATACCCTTCACATACACATGCCAAGATTGCCACTAGCAGTGACACCCGCCTCAAGATTGCTACTAGCAGTGATACTGTAACTGGTAGAATAAAATTATCTGGTGTGGCATCCATGATGGGAAAGCAGATAAATCTAACAAGAGCAATAAAGAACTGAACCTGGAATTATCCCTCTTTTCAGCTGGCAGATGGCAACCTTGAACCATAACACTCAGAGCCACTTTAGATCACAGTTCTATAAAAGCACTGCCTGGTTTACAGCAGAATGCATCTAATTAAGATTTGAGTTAAAAATGGACAAGGACACAAATGGTATCACAGGCTATAAAATGGGATTAGATCCTTAATTCTGGTGATCTTTATCCAGGAACCATGAGTTTAGGTTCTGAAAGGACTATTCCCTATTTTATTAGCAGGGACCTTTTGCCTTCTTTGGAACCACTAATTAAAGATCATCAATTAGGACCATTAGATGAGTACTCAGGGGGAAGGTTGCCATCTCTGGCATCACCACCAACAATTTCTGTGTTACCTGGGGTTTTATATAGAAGTCTCCCTTTTAAATACTGACTAGGTCTGACTCTGCTTATCTTACAAGACAACCCCAGATAGACATGTTATAGCTCCAGAGTGTCTTCTTTTCCCCCCAGTCCAGTCTTCAGTCTAGAATTAGTGTTGAGTCCAGAGGAAAAAATGTTGCTGAGTTACTACAATACCCAGACAACAAGGAGTCTGGTGGCACCTTAAAGACTAACAGATTTATTTGGGCATAAGCTTTCGTGAGTAAAAACCTCACTTCTTCGGATGCATAGAGTGAAAGTTACAGATGCAGGCATTATATACTGACACATGGAGAGCAGGGAGTTACTTTGCAAGTGGAGAACCAGTGTTGACAGGGCCAATTCAATCAGGGTGGATGTAGTCCACTCCCAATAGTAGATGAGGAGGTGTCAATTCCAGGAGAGGAAAAGCTGCTTCTGTAATGAGCCAGCCACTCCCAGTCCCTATTCAAGCCCAGATTAATGGTGTTGAATTTGCAAATTAATTTTAGTTCTGCTGTTTCTCTTTGAAGTCTGTTTCTGAAGTTTTTTTGTTCAATGATAGTGACTTTTAAATCTGTAATAGAATGACCAGGGAGATTGAAGTGTTCACTTACTGGCTTATGTATGTTACCATTCCTGATGTCCGATTTGTGTCCATTTATTCTTTTGCGGAGGGACTGTCCGGTTTGGCCAATGTACATGGCAGAGGGACATTGCTGGCACATGATGGCATATATGACATTAGTGGAAGTGCAGGTGAATGAGCCCTTGATGGTGTGGCTGATGTGGTTGGGTCCTCTGATGCTGTTGCCAGAGTAGATATGGGGACAGAGTAGGCAACGAGGTTTGCTACAGGGATAGGTTCCTGGGTTGGTGTTTCTGTGGTGTGGTGTGTATTGCTGGTGAGTATTTGCTTCAGGTTGCGGGGTTGTCTGTAAGCGAGGACTGGCCTGCCTCCCAAGGTCTGTGAGAGTGAGGGATCATTTTCCAGGATAGGTTGTAGATCGTGGATAATGCGCTGGAGAGGTTTTAGCTGGGGGCTGTATGTGATGGCCAGTGGTGTTCTGTTATTGTCCTTGTTGGGCCTGTCCTGTAGTAGGTGATTTCTGGGTACCCGTCTTGCTCTGTCAATCTGTTTCCTCACTTCCCCAGGTGGGTATTGTAGTTTTACGAATGCTTGATAAAGATCTTGTAGGTGTTTGTCTCTGTCTGACGGGTTGGAGCAAATTCGGTTGTATCTTAGCGCTTGGCTGTAGACAATGGATCGTGTGATGTGTCTTGGATGGAAGCTGGAGGCATGTAGGTACGTATAGCGGTCAGTAGGTTTCCGGTATAGGGTGGTGTTTATGTGACCATCACTTATTTGTACTGTAGTGTCCAGGAAGTGGATCTCTTGTGTGGACTGGTCCAGGCTGAGGTTGATGGTGGGGTGGAAATTGTTGAAGTCCGGGTGGAATTCTTCAAGGGCCTCCTTTCCGTGGGTCCATATGATGAAGATGTCATCAATGTAGCGCAAGTAGAGGAAGGGCACTAGGGGACTACCCCCTGATACAATACCTAGGGCCGGCTCTAGGATTTTTGCCGCCCCAAGCAAAAACAATTTTGGCCGCCCCTCCCTCCCCCCGTTTTTTTCTTACCCCACCCCCGGCCCCGCCTCAACTCCGCCCCTTCCCCAAATCCCCAGCCTTGCCTCCTCCCCCCAGGCTCTCAAGCCTAGGAGGGAGGGAGGGAGAGGGAGAAGCAGTGCGTGCGCCGCAGCCGCTCGGGGTCTCTCCCTCCCTCCCAGGCTCTCAAACCTGCCGCCCCTAAAAATGTGCCGCCCCAAGCACCAGCTTGTTTTGCTGGTGCCTAGAGCCGGCCCTGACAATACCCAGGGGAAAAGCAGTCTTCTGGTATACATGCTCATTTAATGCAATGGTAAAATGAATAGGCACCACAGCTGTCTGATCACTGTGGTTAGTTCACTTCACAGCTCCTGCCCTTACCAGAAGAGTTGCAGAAACCTGAAACTCTTATTCTTTCGAGACATTAAAGGGGGAAAACCAACGGATTTCCTGTGTCCATTTCTCTATTTCAGAGGAACTGTGAACCGTGTGCTGACTTAGCCAATGCTAAGTTATAGAAACTACTGATGACAGCAAAACTTTCCTCTGTACAGCCAGCTGCTTCCAGGGCAGTTCCATGCAATGCCTTCAGTTAAAACACAAAGCCCCTTTTGGCATGACAGCTTTTAACAGACGTTGTAACCATGCAGCTCTGTCACACAACAGAGTTAATGCTCAGTCACCATGGGAGCTAAGTGTTTCACCATGTTACTAGCCTAGGAGGATATACAACTGTCTACATGGGACCAGTTCAGCACATTGTTTTGTAGTGTAGATGCCCGTGTAAACAGTTTGGCCTTCCCCCTTCTAGCATTCTGTGATGTTGGTGCTGCTCTGCAGGTATGTCCTCTGGTAACTCTATCCCCTGACGAGGCACTATATGCTAGCTGCCCAGATATCCCAGAATGCACTAAAAGAAATGTGGCCTGGCACCATGGTTGGTGGAATGCAGAAAGTTGTCTGGCACATGTTTGTGTTGTGAAAAAGCTGCTGTGTGGGCAAAATTCAGCTGTGTTTGTTGTAACTGGCTCAAATGAGTGTGTCCCACACTGGTTACTGAATATAGTTGTACCTGTAGCCTGGATGGAATGATGAATATGGGAACTTTTAGTAATACATTTAGAATCCATGTGTGTGCCTCAAACCATTTCTACACTCGACAGAGGCTACAGCGGCATAGCTATGCCACCTTCACCCCCACCGTGTAAGTGCAGAGTACAGAGACAGAAGGGTGTTTCTGTCGCTGTAAAAGCTCTACCTCCCTGAGTGAAGGTAGCTAGGTTGAGGGAAACATTCTTCCATGGACCTAGCTACTGCCACTTGGGGAGGTGAATTACCTACATCAATGGAAAAACCCCTTCCATCGATGTAGGAAGCATCTACACTACAGTACCACAGCGGCATAATTGAAGCACTGCAGCTGTGCCTCTGTAGCACCCATAGCCCACAGAGACAGGATGGATTTGAGGAAGACATGGAATAAGGGGGCGATTGCATCTGCCAGCATGCACTCTGTCTTAAGCTTTGCTTCTCCATGCAAACCTAAAGTTTTCTCCGGTGCTGATTTCCAGTTGACTAATAAATGCTGCCTTGTTTTGAAAAGGTATCTGTGTTGCTGCAGATACTTGCTGGGAGCATGTGTAATTACTGCTGAGGCTCTGTGCCTGAGTACACCAAATCCCTAGGGTGCCAATAGCTTGCCAGGTGCACCACAACTCAGAGGCAAGCACTGTCGATGCTTCGGCAGCTAGGCCTTATAGGCTGGTGGGTCCCAATAACCACTCTGAGACATGGCTAAGGGAAAGGTTATTTTACTAGGGCTGGTGGGAAAGGTTACAAATACCCTAGGTACAGAGGCTTAAACAGTTACCATTCTAAATGTGCAACAGTGGTTCCTGTTTGGATCCCCGTGGTAGTCGAACTGAGAGTCAGGGCTCTACAGGGCTACTGCCCTGGGGTGCCCTATCGAGTCCAGTCTCTATTCAAAGCAAATTGGGGTTTTGCAGGTTTCTAAGTCAGGCTCAGTTAGTATCTTTCACCAGGCCCCACTGCACTGGCTCCCTGACCAGCTGCTGCTGCTCCCCCATAAATCCCACACTGAGCTGCACCTAGCTGTGATGTCCAGCAGTCACAGCCTGTTTCCCATGTGGCTCTGCATTCATTCCTGTCTCCAGCCTCTCTCCTGCTCCCATGCGATTGCTGCTTCAGCTTCCCTGAAGCTCCCCTTGCCATGTGCTACCTCTTCCAAACAGAGCCTGGCCACTTCTGGCTCAGGACCTTTCCCCTTACCTGGCCAGAGGAAAGGGAAGCGCAGTGGCAAGTGGGCTGATGGGAGTGGTAGTCCTGTACTGAGCAAACCGATGTAGCTACGCTGCTGTAAGATCGCTCGTGTAGCCGCTCCATGCCGATGTGAGAGAGCTCTCCCGTTGACATCATAAAACCACCCCAATGAGTGGCGGTAGCTATGCACACACTACCACTTATGCCAGTGAAATTTATGTCACTCAGGGGTGTGTTTTTTCAAAACCCTGAACAACATATATTTTGCCGACATAAATGTTAGTGTAGAGATGGCCTAAGATGGACGTGCTGTGAGAGCTCACGGTGAGATAGAGGTGCTGGAGCCTGAAGGCCCAGTGTTGGAGTGGGAAAGCGACACAGCTCACCCTTGTAAAAAGTATTGATCCCTGGAATCTAGCACCCTTAAGGAGTTACTCCCCCCCAAAAAGGTGGGGGGCAATAGACAGACAGATGGGCCCTAACACTATTTCCTTCCCCTGCTTCTATTGACAGAGAGCTCAGACACAAGACTCACCGATCAGGCTTTCCCAGTTATGGATGGCGCACTTTATAATCTCCTCTCCTAGCTCTGGATATGCCTCCAGCAACTCCTTCAATTCATCACCAGACAGTGAGAATAAATGGCACGTGGTGAGAGTTGTGACAGTCATACTCCGAGCACACTCCTTAAATAGGAAGATCTCTGCACAGAAAGATGTGAGGAAGGAATTAAGGTTCTCCCTGTTCTCAGTTCTGGTACCTGGCACAACAGCAATCTGGAGCAGTAACTACAGGGAAAGTCCTGCTCAGCCCACACGTGCAGCCCTGGGATGGAGCATGCTGAGTAGCATTGTGGGGATGGTGCATGTGCAGTCTGGTAGGCACTAGGGGCTGTGAGAGGCTGAAGCAGCTCAGTGGAGAGGTCAAATGTAGCAGTCAAACTCTAACAAGTCTCTTTTGAGCATATGCAAAGTGCAGTTTTTCAGAAGGCTCAAAACTTGGTCAAATTTGGATCAGTTTTCATGGGTCCAGCAAAATCACATCCCTGACACTAGGGTGACCTCTCTTGCCAAATTTCAAGTCCCTGCTCCAAAGCATGAAGATGTTAGAGTGTCTAAAAAAAAAGTTTCTTACAATGATTTTGTTAACATGGGCAAAGCAACATATTTTCTCAAATCCCATTCGTGGAATGGCTGAACCATTTTTGCTGAAACTAAAAAATCACAATAATTGACCAAGAGATTCAGGGACGGGAATAAAACCTAAAACTTCCTCTAACTAATTATTTTGTAATTTACCAGATTTCAGTTGACATTGCCCCTTTAAGCTCAAGACTGTTTTCTCTGCCCAGAGCAATGTAGCGACTTATGTGCATCTATTTAGGATTCTAGAGTCAATAAGTAATGAGGCCAAGCAGTGTCTGCCCCATTGCAGGGCAAAGGCAGATGAGGAGACCTACATTATGGCACAAAGACGTCCTCATGTGGGGGTTGTAGACCTCAGGATACTGGTCCCAGCATTGCAATGCTCCATTCTGATCCAAGAGTAAAGCCTTTCTGTTTGAAATGGAATATTATAGGCAGAAATCTCAGAGGGCAGCATCTCTATTTTAAAATGAAGGTGCACCTGCATCTTAGCAGTTTCCCTTGGGCTTCTGATAAATTGAAAACATGGCCACTGATTGGGCAGAATTTGGGTGTCTCGTTTGCTCTAGACTAATGCTAGAAAAACTATTATCAAAACAAGCAGAAAAACCTCCAAAGTAATCTCCAGCCTTCAGTTCTTTTGTCATGGACTTGCTCTCTACGAGGACTCTCTCATATTCAAGAAAGTACATCCTATCTCCATAGGAGCCCTCTACTATGATAACCTCTCTAGGCTGGAACAGTTCAACATTGAGATGCATAATCACTGCATTCAGGAAGTTCAGATCACAGTGCTGGAACAGTGGCACTTTCTTCACCAGCCTGGCACAGAGATGGTGCTTCACCTCCTGAATAGATAATGCAAACGCAAATGGTCAGATGAGCTAGTGTAGGAAATAAAGGGTTAAGTTAGTTTGAAATGTAAAAAATATATGTTTTTGTAAGGCCTTGTAAAGTGCAGGCAGGGCCGTCCCTAGCCATTTTGGGCCCTACGCCTGTGGGGGGGCTGTGTGGGGACCCAGGCCTCCGTGGGGGGGGGGGGGGGGAGGCTGGCCCCAGGCCTCCGCGGGGAGAAGGCTGGGGGGCAGGGGGAAACCGCTCCCCTGGCTCCAACCCGCTCCACTCTGCTTCCTGGCTCCCACCCTTGGGGGGCAGAGGGGAACAGCCCCCCGGCACTCACCAGTTGGGAGCCAGGGGAGTGGAGCAGGCTGGGTCTGGGTCACTCCACTTACCATGCGGTGAGTGCAGGCCCGTCCCCTGCAGCAGTCCTCAAGGGAGTGGGGGCGGGCCTGGGGTGGAGCAGGGGCAGGAAGAGGCGGGGCAGGGGCGGAGCAGGGCAGGGGCTTTGGGGAAACGGTGGAGTGGGGGAAGGGGTGGAGCGGAGCAGGAGCCGGTGGCATGGGGAAGAGGTGGAGCAGGGGCTGGAGCAGTATGGGTAAGGATGACCCTGAGTGCAGGTCTGTTAGCAGTCATGGGAAGGCCTTGAAATAAAATGGCTTAATTGGGAATGCTGGACCTGAAAGGTAATTGATAAAATAGAAGGAAGAAGCAGCCCCAGTTGTCAGAGGTAGTTAATAATGAGAAAGGATTGTGCACCATGAACCAGCAATGTTCCCAAACCTGTTTAGTTAGCTAAGTTAGTAAGAGGCAATAACATCATTTGTTTATTAAAGGGTATAAAAGGGTGAATTCTTGGAGGGTTCATTGCTAATACCTGTCTGACCCAGTTAGCGGCATGGATCTAAGCACCCTGACCTTAGCCTTTTTGTAAGTATTTTAATCAAATGCTTATAACTGTTTTTTTATGGTTTGGAATGTAGTAAATTACTTATTATTTAGGCTATTAGACTGCAATGAGTTGGTTCAACTGCTCGTTTTTGGGGATTTAAACCTTCTGTCCTCCCCTTGAGGTGAACGAACCCTGATTGTCAGTCTGATACTTGAATCTCTATACTTTACACACATCTCCATTCAGACAAACAAGACATTTACTGAAGGGTTTAATGCAGTGGTTCTCAACCAGAGGTATGTGTATCCCTGGGGGTATGCAGAGGTCTTCTAGGGAGTACATCATCTATATATTTGCCTAGTTCAGTGTTTCTCAACCTGGGAGTCACGACCCCCAGGGGAGTTGCAGGTTGGGTTTAGGGGGGGTCACAAGTGCAGAGCCGGTGTTAGGGAGTGGCAAGCAGAGTTATTGCCGAGGGTCCCATGAAGCCACAGGGGGCCCCATGAAGCTAAGTTACATGCTTCAGCCCTGGTTGGCAGGGCTTGGGCTTCGGGTACATTGAAATGTAAGTACAATATTTATATTCCAATTTATTTTATGATAACATAGTAAAAATGAGAAAGTAAGCAATTTTTCAGTAATAGTGTACTGTGACACTTTTTTATTTTTATGTCTGATTTTGTAAGCAAGTAGTTTTTAAGTGAGGTGAAAGTTAAGGTATGCAAAACAAATCAGACTCCTGAAAGGGGTACAACAGTCTGGAAAGGCTGAGAACCTCTGGTTTAATGGAAGTAACTATATTCATGCCAGGACTGATTCAGACAATGCTGCCAAACCTGCAGATGTAGGAAGCTGTAGGTTGTAAAAGCCCCACTTGTCATATACTCCTTGTACATGGTAGGTTGCAGGCCTGCTATTAGTAGGTCAGGCCCTTGTACTAGATATGGACTAATTACAGAGCTTTCATCCCAGAGAGATACATGAGACATGTTCACTTTAAGATACTACCAGGAATGACTGTTCTCAGCTCAGGTAGGGTAGAGGATTGGGCCAAAAAAAACCTGATGAGGTTCAACAAGGACAAGTGCAGAGTCCTGCACTTAGGACGGAAGAATCCCATGCACTGCTACAGACTAGGGACCGAATGGCTAGGTAGCAGTTCTTCAGAAAAGGACCTAGGGGTCACAGTGGACGAGAAGCTGGATATGAGTCAACAGTGTGCTCTTGTTGCCAAGAAGGCTAACGGCATTTTGGGCTGTATAAGTAGGGGCATTGCCAGCAGATCGAGGAACGTGATCGTTCCCCTTTATTCGACATTGGTGAGGCCTCATCTGGAATACTGTGTCCAGTTTTGGGCCCCACACTACAAGAAGGATGTGGAAAAATTGGCAAGAGTCCAGCGGAGGGCAACAAAAATGATTAGGGGTCTGGAGCACATGACTTATGAGGAGAGGCTGAGGGAACTGGGATTGTTTAGTCTCCAGAAGAGAAGAATGAGGGGGGATTTGATAGCAGCCTTCAACTACCTGAAGGGGGGTTCCAAAGAGGATGGAGCTCGGCTGTTCTCAGTGGTGGCAGATGACAGAACAAGGAGCAATGGTCTCAAGTTGCAGTGGGGGCGGTCCAGGTTGGATATTAGGAAACACTATTTCACTAGGAGGGTGGTGAAGCACTGGAATGCGTTACCTAGGGAGGTGGTGGAGTCTCCTTCCTTGGAGGTTTTTAAGGCCCTGCTTGACAAAGCCCTGGCTGGGATGATTTAGTTGGGAATTGGTCCTGCTTTGAGCAGGGGGTTGGACTAGATGACCTCTTGTGGTCCCTTCGAACCCTGATATTCTATGATTCTATGTTACACACAGCACCACCTAGTGGCTGGACAGCATAATACAGTTTAGTATTCCTTTACATCAGGCCTGCACAACTCGTAAAGCGGCGAGGGCCATATTACTCCAAAGAAAATAGCTGAGGGCCGAAACCTCCCGGCTGTGCTGAAACACGCGCCCCCCCCCCCAGCGCCGCCCAGCCCCAGTGTAAGCAAGCAGGACTCACCCCGGCGGCACCTCCTGCTGGTCTTCTCGGGAATTAGCTCATCCAGCCGTTGGAGCGACCTCTGCAGGCCGGTGTCCCACTGCCGCTGGCTCTGTGTCCCTCCTGGACCCCGGTGCCCTTTGATCTGGGGTGCTGCCCTCTGGCAATACCCCCACACTCTGGCTCTAGGTCTCCCCTCTCTGGGGAACCCCCAATCCTCTAATCCCCACCTCACCTCAGTATAAAGCTACTGCCAGTCACCAACTAGCCCCCGTGCCCTGGGGCGGACTGCAGTATATCAGCCACTCATCACAGGCAAGGTTGGGTTTGGACCTGCTGCCTCCCTCTATAGCTGGGCTGCCCCTCTGCAGCCCTGGTACTGGTCTTAGGCCCTTAGCTAGGTCCGCAGCTTGGGGGTTTTCCAGGCTGGAGTTCCCCAGCCCTGCTCCACTCCCAGTACCCCGCTCAACTCCCTAGCAGCCAGGCCCTTCTCTCTCTACAAGCAGAGAGAGACTTCCTCTGGGCCTCTGGCTCACAGCCTTTTTATACAGGCCAGCTGGGGCCTGATTGGGGCATGGCCCAGCTGCAGCGGCTTCCCCCATCAGCTCAGCTTTTCCCCTGCCACAGCTCTCCCCCAAGGCTGTTTTAAGCCCTTCAGGACAGGAGCGGGGTAACCACCCTGCTACACCCCCCAAAACACATCCCTCACCCCAATGCCGCCCGCACCGCAGAAACAAACCCTCCTTCCCCAGCGCTGCCCGGCTGAAACAGCTGTGGGGCGAAAAGGAAGGTTTTTTTTGGGGGGGGGGGCTGGGAGAGGGTGTGATACTTTATTAAGAATTTTTCAATTAAAGCAAACAATTTTAAAAATTATTTTAATTTTTTTTATGAATCATGGAAAAATGAAAAACACCTGTTCCGTTGAAAGAAAACATTTGTACTTTTCATAATTATCTTGCAAATTTAATGAGAGATATTACATCTCTTTTCGGCAACAAGCTTGTCGTATTCGGGGGTCATATTTGAAGTGGATATTTTCATAACGTCTTCCAAATGGTCGTCAGTAAGAGAAGAACGTTGCTTGTTTTTATTCATGTTCATGATGGAAAATGTTTGTTCACATATGTAAGTGCTTCCAAAAATGCTGAACGTTTTCAGTGCAACTTCAATAAGATTCTTGTATTTTTCATCGTCCAGACTTTTGTAGAATTCCCACAGGCTGTTTTCTCTGTGCTTATTTTGGTAAACTGCCGAACATTGAAGTTCAATAACCTCCAACTGCAAATCTTGTGGCACTTCCTCTGGATCCACAGAAAAGGGATCTTCAATCAGCTTCAACTGGATGTCATCGTCTTTAGACAAAGTAAGTCTTCTGTCAAATTCTTCAATCAAAAGATCGATGTGCTTTGTGTATTTTTCTCCTAACTCGGCATGTTTGTGCTGAGGGATACGCTGTGCACAAGGGGGAAAGTGACACATTTCACCTTTTGACAGCTGACTTCTGAAAAGTTTCAATTTCATTTTGAAAGCTTTCACTGCTGCACACATTTGAAATATAAGTTGATTTTTTCCCTGAAGTTGAATGTTGAGATCATTCAGGTGTGCTGTAATGTCACAAAAGAAAAAGAGATCTTGATTCCAGGACTCATTTTCAAGCTCCGGGAATTTTATTGGCCCATTTTCTAGGAATTTTGCTATCTCCTCTTTCAAAGCAACGAAACGCTGGAGCACTCTTCCTTGACTCAACCACCTCACTTCCGTATGGTAGATTAAGTCGCTGCACTCGGCGTCTTCCCCTTCAAGAAAGGCTCGAAATGTCCTATGTTTTAGTCCTCTAGAACGGATGAGGTTTACAATGGAAACTACCACTGACATGACATGCTCAAATTTTAAGACTTTGCTACACAAAACCTGCTGATGTATAATGCAGTGATGTTTGGTTATTTGTCTCCCGATAAATTCTTCAAGAAGAGTAACTGCTCCAACATTTTTTCCACACATAGCACCATCAGTACAAATGGCCACCAAGTTTGTGAAATCTACTCCCAACTTATCATTCATGCACTTTATCACTTCACTGGAGATTTCTTTTCCAGTTATGTGACCCATCATGGAGCACATGCCAACAAGTTCTTCAGTAATTTCAAAGTTTTTATCAATACCTCTAATAAAAATAAGAAGTTGGGTGGTGTCTTTTAAATCGGTGCTTTCATCCATAGCTAGGGAGTAAAAGCAGAATTCACTGACTCTCTGCTTTAACTGATCACTTAGATTAGTAGAAATGTCAGCTATTCTTCTCTGTACAGTCATGTGTGATAGACTGACATTCTCAAATATTCCCCTCTTTTCTGGACATAACTCAGATACAGCAATCAACATACACGTTAGCCGTTCCGAAAGAATACAACCTAACGTTTCGCGACACACAAGGCACAGTATTTTGTCTTTGGAAACAGTACATAAGTATTTATTTGTCCATTCAGTGTTGAAAACTCTGTGCTCTGATCCTATTTTTCTCTTTTTCTTTTCACTCATGGTAGCCATTATGAAGCTCAAGATTTTGTTGAATAAATTCATACACAAGGGAAACAGTCACACACAAAGAAAAGAGATATCTCACGGCGCGTGGCACACTAGCAAGGCACTGACAGTGTGTGGAAGCCTGTAGAGGGGGAAAGAAATGGCGCGCATAGGGTAACCAGATCACAGCAGTAAAATAGGACCCGCCCCCTCCCTGTTCGGCCCCACCATTACACCCCTCTTTAACCCCCAGGGGGTCACTATATTACTGCACACAGCAGTACCAAAAATTAAAATACTGAAAATGGATGCCTCCTTCCAGCCACTGGCTCGCCGCTCGCCTCCTCACCTCCCCCAAAGTATAAAGCCTCGCCGCCACTACCTGCCCACCCACCCGCTCGGTTCGTCATCCCCCCATGAAATAAGGGGGGGGGGAAAGGGGGACAGTTTGAAGGGATTTTCTGGGGGTATGAACTAAGGCAGGGAGGGGGAAGGGGAGCAGTGTGAAGGGATTGGATGTGACTGTCCCACACACAAACACAGGGGCCGCAGGGAGCCCTGGGGGTGGGGGCAGTGTGATAGGGGCTGGGGAGGGATAAGGTCCCTGGACCAGGGAAGGGGGCAGCAGTCAGGGCAGGACAGGTGCAAAACACACACACACACAGGGCCAGCTTTAGGAAGTGCGGGGCCCAATTCTAACATTTTTGGCGGGGCCCCAGCAGGGATGACTAGAAGGAAAAAAAACATGTAAAAAAAAGCCTTTCATTTCTTCCATGTATTATTTACTTTCCATAACTATATAAATAATAAAATTATATATTATGTACATTGTGTTATATATGCTGTTGATCAGTTATTAACGAGCTCCATTTCACATGTGTGGGTCCCCGCCACTCCCTGGGGGTGTCCTAGGGTGACCAGATGTCCCGATTTTATAGGGACAGTCCCAATTTTTGGGTCTTTTTCTTATATAGGCTCCTATTACCCCCCACCCCTGTTCTGGTTTTTCACACTTGCTGTCTGGTCACCCTAGTGGTGTGCACATGTGTGCGTCCCAGCTGCTCCCTGCCCCCCTCATTGAAGCAGGTGTGCAGGGTTCCTGCCCTGGGAACTGCAGGGCACCAGTGGACATGGGGCTGGCTGGAGGCAGGGCAGGGGCTGACTGGAGGTAGGGTCTGGCTGCAGGCAGGGCAAGGGGTGCGGGGCTGGCTGGAGACAGGGGGGTATGGGGCGGGCTGGCTGGCTTCAGGCAGGGCCACAGGGGGGTGCGGCAGGGGTTGGCTGGGCTGGAGACAGAGGAGTGCGGAACTGGCTGGCTTCAGGCAGGGGGGTGCGGCAGGGGTTTGCTGGAGACAGGGCAGGGGGTGCGGGGCTGGGGCGGACAGGGGTGTGTGTGGGGCTGGCTGGCTTCGGGCAGGGCCGCAGGGGGGTGCGGCAGGGGTTGGCTGGAGACAGGGCAGGGGGTGCGGGGCTGGGGCGGGCAGGGGTGTGTGTGGGGCTGGCTGGCTTCGGGCAGGACCGCAGGGGGATGCGGCCGGGGTTGGCTGGAGACAGGGCAGGGGGTGCGGCAGGGGCTGGCTGCGGGCAGGAAGGGCAGGGGGTGCGGGGCTGGCTGGAGACGGGCTGGTGCGGGCAGGGCAGGGGGTGCGGGGCTGGCTGGAGACGGGCTGGTGTGGGCAGGGCAGGGGGTGCGGGGCTGGAGGCAGGGCAGGGGGTGGAGCAGGGGCTGGCTGCGGGCAGGGCAGGGGGTGCGGGGTGGTGTGGGCAGGGGGTGCAGTAGAGGCAGCTGGAGCCCCGGCCCTTTAAATAGCCCCTGAGCCCCCCACTATCCCAGGACTCTGGGGGCTATTTAAAGGGCCTGGGGCTCCAAAGCCCCAGGCCCTTTAAATTGCCCCCTGGGGAAGCTGGGCCACCCCGGTACGCCGTACCGGGGCTTGGGCATGGGGCCCAATTCAGGGGACTCAGTTAAAGCTGACCCTGCACACACACACACACACACTCTGTCTCCCTCCTCCCCCCCCGGCTTTTCCCGGCTGCCCACAGACAGTTCAAACCCCCCCCCCATCACTACGGAGGCCACCCTGGGAGCAATCAGCACAGTAGCCACCCCATCCCCAACCGAAGAGGGGGTTTGGGGGGGTCTCGGCCCAGTCCCCCCCAGCTGCGGCTCGAGCCCAGGCCGGGCGCCCCTCCCCTCGCTCACACTTACCGGCTCTGCCTCGTGCCCAGCACTTCCCGCCTCAGCAGGCCCCAGAAGTGACGCACCCGCTGTACGCCAGGCGGGGGGAGCGGGAGATGGAGACACGTGCACCCGTGTGCGCGCTTCTGGCTGTTCGGGCGGTTGGAGCGTGGTGCACGCGGGCCCCCGGCAGCCGTGCTTCTGACCGTCCGGGTGGTCGGAGTGCGGCATGCGCATGCGGGGCTGTGAGGTTGCCCCCCCTCAGGCAGGGGACGAAGCCGGCAGCCACGCTTCTCACCAGCTGGGGCTGTGAGGTTGCTGCTCCCTCTCCCCCACCCCCCGGCAGGAGGCGAACCTGGCAGCCGCGCTTCTGACCGGCCGGCCGGAGCGCTGCACGCACGCGCGGGGCTGTGAGGTCGGCTTCCCTCTCCCCCTCCCCTTCTCCCAGCAGGGGGCAAACCCAGCAGCCGCGCTTCTCGCCGGCCGGCCGGTCGCAACGCAGTGCGCACGCGCGGGGCTGTGAGGTCAGCCTGCTCCCCTCCCCCCGGCAGGGGGCAAACCTGGCAGCTGCGCTTCTCAGTGGCTGGAGCGCGGTACGCACGGGCGGGGCTGTGAGGTCGGCTCTGCCCCCGGGCAGGGGGTGAAGCCAGCAGCTCCCCCTGCCACTTGCCCGCGGGCTGCACAGTGAGCCCCCGCGGGCCGCATGTTGTGCAGGCCTGCTTTACATCTCCCCCTTTAAGTTTTACATTTCTACCATTTACAAAAGTTTTCAAAATGTACATTATCATCTTTAAAGTTCAGTACATATCACTCTGTTAAGTGTCTCTAAATCATACTGGTTTTCTAATTACACAACCCAGCGCATAAAAACTTGGTTGTCTCGCTGTCTCTGGTCATTTGGAATCCTTGTACCTGCTTCTTCTCATTTTGCATCCACCATCTGTAGAGTTTGCTTCATTGCTTTTTCCTTCTGAGGAACAAACTGTAGATGTTGACAATTTCTGTTGAACTCTCCACTATCAGTCTCACTCACATATGATCCGGACAATGAATTATTTTTCTTTACAACAGCTGGATCTGTTCATTCTTTTTCTCTATCCAGTTTGACACAAAGATGGCCACCAGGTTCTGAATCGTCAATTCTTTAACTGAGTGACATTTGTTAAAAAAAATATCTGTAAGTTCTTTTTGCCTTTTTATCAGATTTGGCTACTCACTTCATGTCTGGCCACTTTGGAGATACCATATCTGGCAGTTTCCAAAGTCAGAACAGTAGTTCTGAGTTGTCTTCCCATCAGGAGTTGTGCTGGACTATATCCAATAGCTGCTATTGCTTTTGATCCATAGCTCCGAAAAGCAAGGAATGGATCTTCCTTCTGTAGGATTTTCTTGGCTGTTTATATAGCGCTCTCAACCACTGCGCTCATTTGTGGGTAATGTGGGCTGCTAGTAATATGATCAAAATCATATTTTGCTCAGAATGACAATTTCCACCGTTATTTGTCACTAGTTGTTCTGGAATACCGAAATTTTAAAAAGTGTACTTCAGTTTCTCAATAACACTGCAACATATTATGTCTTTCAAGTACATTATTTCTATATACCTGGAAAAATAGTTCACTACAACCAGATAGTGATGTCCTCTGAATTTGCATAAACCTGCAGCTAATCTCTTCCAAGGTCTGTCTGGCAGAGGTGTTGTTCTTACCGGTTCTTTGCATAGTGTTGGTCTGTTAGCTCTGCAATGTTCTGTGCAGATACTTTGTTCTTTATGTCCTTGCTGATACCTGGCCACTACCCTGACTGGGTGGCCTGTTCATGACATTATGGCTATGTCTATATTTACAAGCTTACAGTGGCACAGCTGTACCCACACAGCTGTGTCGCTGTAAGAGCACTCGTGTAGCTGCATTATGCTGACAGGAGAGAGCTCTCCCACTGACATAGTGCTGTGCACACGAGGGCTTATGCCTGCAAAACTTATGTTGCTTGGGGTATGTTTTTTTCACACCTCTGAGTGACAAAAGTATTGCCAACATAAGTGCTATTGTAGACATGGCCTTAGTTAATCCTTAACTAGGATTAACATGGATGAGCGTTAGGATTTCTCCTCTCGTTTCATTTGGAATTATGATGCAATCATCTTTAATCATGAGCCCATTTGACTCACTTAATTATCTACATATCGCAAAGTAATCTCTCTTCGCTTCCTTTGAGTCCTTTAGATTCTTGGGCCAGCCAGCCCTAATGTAATTTAGAACTTCTTGAGGTTATGTGTCTTTCAAGGTTGCTTTTAGTAGTTGGAGTAGTCTCTTTTCTGACACTGGTCTCTATATGTCCACAGCATCCACGTATGCCTGTACGACAGCTTTGAGCTCATGGGAGTCAAATATGATGCTGGGATTCATGACAGAATATCTGCTACTACCAGATTTTTCCCAGGAACACATTTAACATTTGGGTTGAATTGCATTAACCTTATCAATAGACACTGGCATCTCAGCGGTGCTTCATCCAGGTCTTTTCCACTGATGAGAGTCACAAGCAGTTTATGGTCTGTTATCAGTGTAAAAGAATCACAGATATCTGTAAAAGTTCTCACATGTCCATACGCTTGCCAGGCACTCCTTTTCAATCTATGCATATCATTTTTCTGTTTCTGTGAGTGTGTGAGAGCAAAATGCAACTGGGCTTCCACTCAGAGCTGTGTTGTTGTAACAATACACCACCTAGGCCAAGCTGCTTGCATATACATTCACCATGGTGGTTTGTTCATCTCAGAGTACTTGAGAACTGGAGCTGTTGAGATAATTTCATTTACCTTTCTGAAGGCAATTTCTTGATTTGGTCCCCATAGCCACAATCTGTTGGACTTTAATAGTTCATTCAGTGTTTTTTGTCACTGTAAAAATGTCTTGTAGGTATCAACCAAGGTAATTTACCATCGCCAATATATGTCTCAGTTTTGGTACATTAGTTGGTGCATTCAATTCTCGAATTGGTTTTACTTTCTCAGGGCTAGGACTGATTCCATCTTTGTTTATTCTCAGTCCCAAACACTCTATTTGGGGTAGGTGGAAAATGTTCTTTTTCCTGTTTAGCTTCAGTCTAGCCGGGGGGTGGGCAAAGTTTTTGGCATGAGGCCCACCTCTGGGTATGGAAATTGTATGACAGGCCATGAATGTTCACAAAATTAACACTTCAGAGATATTCAAATAAGCTTTATTTAATAAAGCTACATTTTAGTGGAAATAAACATAAAACCATACTTACAATTAAAAATATACCATCATAACAACGTATTACAAGAACTTACCCCCTTTCCACTCCCTTTCTCTCTAGCCTGGATTTGTCAGGTGTCAGCTTCCAGTCATTGGAATTAGTTGAGATTCACCACCCCCCTGCTCTCAGAAATCTCCTCCCACATAGGTCCCGACAGCCCACAACTTTGAAAACTGCCATTGAGCATTCCCTGGCCAACTATTCTTTGTTTTATCCTCAACAATGGAAAATGAACACTACTAAAATGTCTGAGTCACCTAAGCCAACAAGTAGCAGGCATGTGGGGTTGCACGTTCCAGGCTCTGATGGCGTGTGAGGTAAGTTCGGGTTGTGCAGCTGGAGTAACATGCGTGCCCTCACGCCCATCATGCAAGCCCCTGACCCCGCTCTCTGGCTGGAGCGGGGCAATGGAGTTCGAGGACCAGATTAAAAGGCCTGAAAGGCCAGGTGCAGCCCACGGGCCATAGTTTGCTCACCCCTGGTCTAGACTAACTGATACACTTAGAACTTGATTGCTTGAATATATCAAAATATCATCCATGAAGACAACAACTGCATTTATGTTCATTAACGGTTCTGCCATCTTTCTTTGGACAATATCCAGGTGCACTGGTTATCCTGAAAGGTAATCTTTAAAAGCAAAATCTCCCAAAGAAATGTAATCAATTTAGCACTCTCTTTGGCTAAAGGAATTTGCCAGAATCTGCTTGAGGCATCCATCTTGGAAAACGCTGTAGCTCCTTTCACTTTGCGGATGAAGTCATTCAGTATTGGGAGGATATATTTTTCTCTCATAACTGCTTCATTAAGTCTTTTAAGATCCACACAGATTCATATTTTTCCATTTTTCTGTATAACCAGTACTAATGGGGCACACCATGCTACTGGCTCAGAGATAATCTTGGTTATGCCAATCTGTTCCATTCTCTTTAAGTCAGTTTCCACTTTACGAAGCAACAGGATCAGAATCCTGCCAGGTATATGTACACTATATGGTTCAGCATTGTCTCTTAAGGTTATTTGTACTGGATCTCCTTTCAATAGTTCAATATCACCAAACTGCTTCATTGAGTTCTTCCACCTTTCTCAGTAGGCCCATCATGGCTGTCAAGTTGCAGCTGTGAAGGTGTGGGTTCTCGATCCTTTGATCACATACACCCTGAGTACAAAGATTTTGTCTGTGTAGGTTGTTTCTGTGGTGAACAGGCTCATGCAGTTCAGAATACCTTCAGTGCTAGTCAGGGCTGTGTCTGGTGATTTCAGCTCTGAGAAGGGTTGAAGGTGATTGTAACTCCCTTCTGAGTCTGCTCCTGAGTCAATTTTAAAGTCAATAGTCTTTCCTTGAAAGACTCCTGGCAGGCTCTGTGTTATCATACATGACAGGTCCCAGAAACAATGGCTCCCTGGCTGCCTTAATGTGCGAAACAGCTGCAAAATGTCCATATTTTGTGAATTTATTACATCTTGCACCTTTGGCTGCACATACATCTCTTGGGCATTTAGTCTGAAAGGCTTTGCGGTTAGCCTGAGAGTTCTCTCTCCTTGCCTCAGGGGTTGTATAATAATAACAATTTTTAGAATTCATGCTGTGCCTGTTTACAGATGGTTTTTCAGGTTCGTTGAGTTTGTTTTGCTGCTTCATAAGTTTGCACTGCTTTGTTATTTGAATAGCTGTGTGTGGGTTAAGTCTGTTTTTAACTGGAGCTGCTGTGAGAGACTTTTGTCTATATGGCCAATAGTCAATCTATTTCTCATATTTTAATGTTTTACAGTTCCAAAATCAGTTTTCTGCCAATGCCTTCAAAGCCCCGACAAAAGATTCAAACAGGTTCCCCTGTTTCCTGAATTTTCTGGTGAAACTGCCTTTTCATAAACCATATTTCTCTGAGGTATAAAGTATGCATCAAACATAGCCAGAACTCTATCACAGTTATATTAGTGACTGTTGTCAGTAAAGGCAAAGGATTTAAAGATATGCTCTGCCTGCTTCCCCATAGCATAAATAAAAGATGATAGCTTTATATCTCCAGTTTCCTGGTGGAGTTTAATAGCAATGCAAAATCTTGCAAAATGCTGCTTCCAGTCTGAAGTTCTCTGGGGCACTGAAGAGACGCATGTTGATGTGATCCATTCTGCAGCCTTTCTTGCTTTTTTTAACCCCCTTCTGTTTGCAATCTTTGTTGCTACCTTACTTCTGTTTCTGTTCTCCTCTGGCACAAGTTAGGCTGCCTTTACTTCTGACACCATGTACATGTAGGTTGCAGGACTGCTACTAGCAGGTCAGGCTCTTGCACTAGATATAGACTGGCTACAGAGCTTCCATCCCAGAGAGATATACAAGATATGTTCCCTTTAAGATACTTGAATACCCGCGAGGTATGGCTGGTCTCAGCTCAGGTAAGGTATATGTATGTATATCTATCTATCTATCTATCTATACTGCACTGAACAGTATAATACAGTTTAGCATTCCATACACCACTCCCCTAGGGACAGATTGAAATGCTAGTGGCAAAGGCAATACCTGGGAGGGGCAAGAAGGGTCACATGCCCCTCCCCAGATGCCTGGAGGGGGGCCATTTAACAGGGAACTGCAGCAGTGAAAGCAGCAGAACATGGGAACACCCGACAGCCCCACACCCAGCAGCTCCTCTGGCATGACTGTACCGCCCCAGCCCTTCCACACAGCTGTGTCTCCTTTTTGGGGTCTGTACAGCCATGCTGGAAGACGGGGCAGGGGCGGTACAGCTGTGCCTGGAAGAGCTGCCGGCATGGGGCCGCTGGGCACCCCCATGTTCTGCTCCTTTTGCCACTGTGGTTCCCAGGACAGCCCTGCAGTTCAAAAATTGGTACCTGGTACAGCAGGAGGACAGAGCCTCCCCTCCCCACAGGTAACATGGGATGGGGAGGGGACAGGGAGAGTGCGGGGCCCCCACACTGGGGGTGGGGTGGTGAGGAGTCATGTGGGGGGGGTCACGTGCCCCCCCCTTTAGCTGGTGCCCTCCTTTGTGTCCCTCCTATGAGTTGCTGTACACTGCTACAAGTTGTTTCATGCTGATTAAGGATACATCTACGCTTCAAGCTGGGGGTTTAATTGCCTGCTCGAGAAGATATACCCATGCTCTGATTGAACTAGCATGCTAAAAATAGACCATAGACATCATATGCACAAGGGGCTAGCCGCCTCCAATACGTACTTGTCCAAGACGCTAGGCATGTACTAGGGTGAATTAGCCCCTTCTGCTATGGCACTCTATTTTTGCGTGGTATGTTTTCTTGAGCAGGTGTTGGAGGGGGCTCTGGGCTTGGGCGGAGGAGTTGGGTGCGGGGCGGGTGTGCAGGCTCTGGGGTGGGGATGTGGGGTTTGCAGTGCAGGGGGGTGCTCTGGGCAGGGATTGAGGAGTTTGGAGGGCAGGAGGGGAATCAGGGCTGGAGCAGAGGTTTGGGGTGCGAAAAGGAGTGCAGGCTCTGGCTGGGGGTGCGGACTCTGGAGTGGGACTGGGGATGAGGGTTTTCGGGTGCAGGAAGGTGCTCCAGGCTGGGATCAAGAGGTTCGGGGGGTGGGAGGGAGATCAGGGCTGGGGCAGGGGGTTGGGGTGCAGGAAGAGGCTCAGGGGTTCAGGCTCTGGGTGGCGCTTACCTCAACCGGCTCCCAAAAGCAGCGGACATGTTCCCCCTCCAGCTCCTACGCAGAGCCGTGGCCAGGCAGCTCTGCATGCTGCCCCATCTGCAGGCACTGCCCCTGCAGCTCCTATTGGCTGCAGTTCCCAGCCAATGGGAGCTGCGGCGGTGGCGCTTGGGGTAGGGGCAGCGTGCAGAGCGGAAACCCCTGGCTGCCCCTACACGTAGGAGCCAGAGCGGGGCCATGCCGCTGCTTCCTGGAGCTGCGTGGAGCAGCCTGCAACCCTGATCCCCAGCTGGAGTGCTGGAGCGGGGTAAACCCCAGATCCCGCTCCCTAGTGGGAGCTCAAGAGCCAGATTAAAATAGATGGCTGGCCGAATCTGGCCCGCGGGCCGTAGTTTGCCCACCCCTGTTATAGACAAAGGGGAAAATTCTGTCCTTAGTTACACTGTTGTAAATCTATGGAAGTCAGTGGGGCTTGTGGGGGAATAAGCCTGGCTGGCCTCCCTTGCACCAATCAAAACATCGGTGAAGACTCGTCATATAGGCCCGCCCTGCAGGCCACAAACCTGAACCAAACTAAGTGTCATGTTCTCTGCCAGTCTCGGTCAAGGGTCATGACCAGAGGAGGGAGGGGGGGCCAAGGAGGGAAAGAATAAAAAGCCCCAGCAGCAGCACTAATGAAATATGTTCATGGCTGATAAAATATAATAACCGCTTGTGTGAAGCAATAGGTAACTTTAGCTGAACGTAAACTGACTAAATGCAGCTTTTCCTTTGGATGATCTGTGACCCCCCTTTCCCCCCCCCGTGATTTCAGCTAAATGCAAAGTAGCCAATCATGGTTCTCTTCTGGGTGCTCTGTGACGTCCCCGAATTTCTAGCTAAATGCAAACTGACTAATCACGCTCCTTCTTTGGGCGTCCTGTCAACCCCTCCCTGATACACTGACCATAACGCCCCGGAAGGTACCATGCACTCTTCCGAGAATGTACCCTAGCTGGTGCCAAGTTTTGACCGCATCAGGCTTCTCGAGAAGCCCCCCACCCAATATGCACCCAATTCTTGGAAAAATAATGAGGAAGGTACCGAGAAAGGGAACAGACCCCAACTCTTTTATTTTTGTAAATGGCATACTATGTTTGCGGTTTGTAAGAATAAAGGCAGTCTGTGAGCTGTGATCGGGTGTGGTAGTTTTCGGACTGCTATCCCAGCGCGTTGATATGTATTGCAATAAACTGGCCTCAGGCTTGAGTCTGTGAACTAAAATCAATGCGTGGGTGACTTTTTCCACGACATGCTATATCAGCGTATAAATGAGAGCAGAATATAGCACAAAGCATGCATATGTTCATATCCCTTCTCCATCTGGCCCCTCCCCCAATTAATACTGACAAATTCATGAATATGTTGATCACAAACTTTAAATGTTTTGTTCTATTATATATTTAATTTCAGTTTTCTATGAGAGTAGTCCTTTAGCGTGGAACAGTACTTCATATTTGTGATAAATGTGTTTAAAAAAAACAACATACGCCGCCTGTTTGAAACCTTTCTGCAGAGAAAAGCATATATTTTTAGCATCTACTTCTATCCCACTAGAATAAATCAGAGGTAACTCCACTGAAGTCAAGGGAGTGACACTGATGCAAAAGGAGAATCAGGCTCCAAATACTATATGTTTTAAAAAAAGTTTGATCATTTCAAATCAAAGGAGCTATTCTGACTGTAGATGTATGGAAGTAACAGGACACTCTAAAATAGCTGAAATCATGGTTGGCCAATGCTAACGCATTTTGGTGTAATTTTCATGGTACTGTATGTTATTACGAGGCACAGGATGGTGTAATTGAAATAATATTCTGACTAAACAATATTTGGTACTTTTATATTCATTTTCTATTCCCCTGCTACCCTAATGCTACGTGTTAAAATGGATACATTAACTTCTTTGTTAATACTCTAAAAAAAAACTAAGGATGTACACTGAACATTTTCTAACCTAAAGCATACTTTCAGCAATAACAGGAGGTATTTCCTTGATGATAGTTTGGCTCAGGCCTCTGGTGGGGCCCATGCTCTGGTGTCCGCTGACCCTAGCTGGTCTCTCACAGCGGAGTACCTTCACCATGCCCCTTTCCTCATTAGTATAGTGGTGAGTATCCCTGCCTGTCACGCGGAAGACTGGGGTTTGATTCCCCGACGGGGAGGATGACCCCTTTTGAATGGGGGGGACGAAGAAAGGCCTGGCCTGCCCAGCACCTGCCTTGCATTCTCCTTCTAGGGCCACTTTCGTTCACACCCCGCATGGCTGATGTGCACCTCCAGCGAGACAATTACCTCACAAGGACACCCCCGCCTGCTTGCCCTAGCGAAAGCCTCTCCGTGGCCTTCCGCCACTGGGCCCAGCTTCGGGACCTGCCCGTGGGGGCACGTTTCAGAGTCGCAAAGGGAAATATGCCGGCCAGGGGCATGAGGACAATGGCCCAGACAAACGGCGAGGCACGTGGTCAAGGGGTGGAGGAAGACAGAAAAACGGACAGGCATCGGATTGGCTTCCTCTCTTTTTTCCTTTGGTCACGATTTTAACTGGGACTATAATGGGGAGACGTGAGAAATACCTGTGGCCGCCGGTGAGGTAGGTGGCCGCCCCGAGAGCGCAGAGCTGAGCATTTTCCGCTCCGCTGATGCCTAGGCAAACGCCTGGCCGTGATAGTATAGTGGTTAGTACTCTGCGCCGTGGCCGCAGCAACCTCGGTTCGAATCCGGGTCACGGCATTGCTTTTTGGTGGGGGGGGCTCTCCTAGAGCCTCAGCCTGATGGCGTCCATTTGCAAAGAGAGCCAGCAGCTGGTCCCTAGTTTCTGCTTGGTAAAGGAAAGTCAGTGGGGTCCGTCCATCAGAAAAAGAATAAGAGGAATTCTTCCCGGGCGCCAGGGTCGAAAAGCAGCCTATTCCCTCCTGGAAACGGCTGTTTCGAATGTCCGTCCAGTGCGCGGTGAAAGGAAGGAGCTGCGTGCTTGGGAAGCTGCGGCCCTCCAGAGGCGCTTCAAAAGCCAAAGGGGCCATGGGGGAGTTTGTGATGGGGTGAGTTTGAGGGGCGTGAGTCTGAAGTGTGGAAGGGGGAGGGTCGAAAGACCCGGTTTTGAGAGGAGAAAGGTGGTGATCAGCTGGTAGGGGAGGGCAAGATCCCCGGCCGGCGTTGTGTGAGGAGCTGTGTAGCCCCCAAAAGGCGGCCTGGTGGGCCAGGGCACGTGAGGAGGGCCATGGCCGTTGGTGCAGCCAAAGCCTTGAGGAAGCAGAAGAGGGCAAGGGGTCTTGTTGCCTGCTGGGGCCCATGCTATGGTGTCCGCTGACCCTAGCTGGTCTCTCAGAGTGGTGTGCCCTCGCCCTGCCCCTTTCCTCGTTAGTATAGTGGCGAGTATCCCCGCCTGTCACGCGGGAGACCGGGGTTCGATTCCCCGACGGGGAGGATGACCCCCTTTTGAATGGGGGGACGAAGAAAGGCCTGGCCTGCCCAGCACCTGCCTTGCATTCTCCTTCTAGGGCCACTTTCGTTCACACCCCGCATGGCTGATGTGCACCTCCAGCGAGACAATTACCTCGCAAGGACACCCCCGCCTGCTTGCCCTAGCGAAAGCCTCTCCGTGGCCTTCCGCCACTGGGCCCAGCTTCGGGACCTGCCCGTGGGGGCACGTTTCAGAGTCGCAAAGGGAAATATGCCGGCCAGGGGCATGAGGACAATGGCCCAGACAAACGGCGAGGCACGTGGTCAAGGGGTGGAGGAAGACAGAAAAACGGACAGGCATCGGATTGGCTTCCTCTCTTTTTTCCTTTGGTCATGATTTTAACTGGGACTGTAATGGGGAGACGTGAGAAATACCTGTGGCCGCCGGTGAGGTAGGTGGCTGCCCCGAGAGCGCAGAGCTGAGCATTTTCCGCTCCGCTAATGCCCGGGCAAACGCCTGGCCATGATCGTATAGTGGTTAGTACTCTGCGCCGTGGCTGCAGCAACCTCGGTTTGAATCCGGGTCACGGCATTGCTTTTTGGTGGGGGGCTCTCCTAGTGGCTCAGCCTGATGGCGTCCATTTGCAAAGAGAGCCAGCAGCTGGTCCCTAGTTTCTGCTTGGTACAGGAAAGTCAGTGGGGTCCGTCCATCAGAAAAAGAGTAAGAGGAATTCTTCCCGGGCGCCAGGGTCGAAAAGCAGTTTTCACACCAAATGGAACAAATGTTTTACACCTGTCTCACAGGCTGGCTAGCCCTCTAATGTAAACCAGGCTTAATCTTGCCAGTGATCTAGCAGCTAGCCCGCAGCTGAGGCGATATGGCAACTTAATGATAATTAGTGGTCCCAGCTGTGAAAGTGTTAGGAAAAGATTATACAAACAGAGTAATGGGGAACTCAGTGAGGGAGAGACTAGAGAGAAGGCAGGGCCCTAATGCAGGTAGGTGGAGTAGCTCCCCGCCACCCCAGAGGGGGAAGAGCCTATTCAGCCACTGGAGTGGAGCGGAGCTAGGGAGCTCAAAGCCTGCCCCTCAGAGGGTCAGGCGGTGAGCCAGAAGTATAAAGGCTTGCCCTCACAGTTCAATGAGGCCTGAGCTGCCAGAGAGGCCAGATGTATTGAGCTTAGCTTGTGGCTGGGAAAACTCCAAGGCAGCTGTGAGGATTGGCCTGGCCCAGCCTGCCCTGCACTTGCTACCAGGAGGAGTTGGTGGACCTACCCTACCCTGCACTTTCTACCTGGAGGAGGTGCTGGGACTGCTGCTTGCCCACTTCCCTGAGGAACCTATGATGCTGGATCCCCCCAGTGGACAACACACTGACCCAGGTACTACCTGAGGGGGAGTCTGGAAGTAGCCCAGGGGCAGCTGACCCTAGTCTGGCTGCAGCACTGCCAGAGCCTATGTCAGTGACTAAGCAGCGGGTCTTCTGCTGCTGCTAGGGCCCCGGGCTGGGATGCAGTGGAGTGGGAGGACCTCTGTCCCCCCTGCCACCCAACTTGTGGGTGGCAGATTCCCCCTCTCACAGGCCTTCGGAGGCTTGGGCCTACTGTGGTTGCCCTGCCCTGACCTAGGGCCTGGGCTCCCTTTGGTGTATACTGTTGTTGCTCAGCCCTGCCTGAGCTTGGACTTGGCATGGCCCTACCCTGACCTGGGGCCTGGGCCTACTATTGATTGTACTGCTCCTGCTCAGCCCTGCCTGAGAGTCTGAGCCCGTGACTCATTGTTGCCCACCCTGACCCGGGCCTGGGCTTACACTGTTTATTTCGGTTACCGCAAGGGCTGCTGAGGGATACCCCTGTGGACAGACTAATTCCCTGAACAATAACTGTATGTAGTGAGCCAGCGTGGCTCCCCGCTGCCCCGGAGAGGGTTGAACCCCAGCAAACCCTTGTACAAGGACCCACAGGGAGTAGGGTCCGGCTCAGGCTCTTGTGCAGGAGGCCCTGAGGTAGGGTCAGTAAAAGCACATTAGTGGAGTCTCTCTCCAGGAAGAGGGGAAAAAATCCAGGTAGTTTGAAATGTAAAACATTTAAGTAGATATATTTAAAAAACCTAATTATAATGCATTGCTTTGGAGAGAGGTGTTGGTGGTGTAGAGTTGGCTATGCTGGCTTTGTCACTTGAGGTCTCCTCTATGCCAGGGGAATACCCAGCCCAGCTACCCTTTTAGAGCAGCTTTCAGTCCTCTTTGTGCCACCAGAGCCATGAACTCAACATCTGCAGCATGATCCAAGCTATTCAGTTGAATCTTTTTTTTTATCTAGTGCATGATATACTGGATGTTTTAAAGTAGGGAAGAAGCATTTCATTCTCAGTTCCACCTGTGCTGTGCCTACATAGGTATGGCACGGGGAGAGGAGACAACACCTGAGTACCTAGTGCCCCTGTACAGCTCTGGTTCCTAGGACTTGATGGGAGGAGGTGGCTCCAGCTGGGCCCCATTTTACACCCTCCCCCCAGTGCAGCAGTCCCTGCTTTGGCTGCTTCTCTGAGAATGAGAGTAGGTAACCTCTTTTATAGCAGGCACTGGTAATGATTTTCCCACAAATCAAGTGGGATAAAAACATGTTGGTTTATATCTCACTATAAAAATACCTTGTCCCTGTAGGCATTTGCTGTTGGGTCAGCATTGGATAGCAGGGCAGCTACATTTGCTATTACAGACATATACAGCAAATATCCAGAAACCACACTGGTGCTTGTAACCCACACTTCTGCAACTCCTGAGAAGTTAAAAAAGAAAACTGTACTGATTAATTCTTTTAATACACATTTCTAGCAAGTTAAATAACAAATTATTATATAAATTGTGGGTTAGATTGTGCCTACCTCTGCCTGGGTGTGCAGAGAGATTGGAGAAGAGGTCACACACAACCTTCAAGTCTGTGCAGTGGCCATACACAATCGGTGTCCTTGCACTTTCAGCAGGCAGGGACTCAGACTCTAATGCCAATGATGGCTTTAGAAACCCCATGGGAGGCTGGAGGGGTGCTCTTATCTTCCCTTGTGCCAGCATGCTACACCTTACATAAGAACTGCCATACTGGATCAGACCCATCTAGTCCAGTATGCACCTGTGAGGTAGATGCAAGGAACCCCTGTGATGGGTTTGGTCACAGGGACCCTGGTGGGATTGTCACCTGATATGCTGGAATTATCTCTGAGCCCGTTTTCCCTGCCAGCTTGGGACTCCATAACCTTGCCTTGTTAAGCCAGACACGCTAGCCTGCTGCATCACAGACTCTGGGTCTGAGCCATGTTCCCAAAGCTGCAGACTTAACTGAAAACAGCTTAGCAGGTTACCTGCCTCCAGCACCCCGACACCCAGCTCCCAATCAGATCCAAACCCTAAATAAATCCATTTTACTCTCTTTAAGGCTTATAGAGGGCAGACAATTTATGAGTTTACCTTGTATAACACTGATAGAGCGAGATGCACAGCTGTTTGCTCCCCCAGGTATTAATCACTTACTCTGGGTTCATTAATAAACAAGTGATTTTATTAAGTAAAAAAAAGGATTTATATGGAGATATACGTATCTCATAGAACTGGAAGGGACCTTGAAAGGTCATTGAGTCCAGTCCCCTGCCTTCACTAGCAGGACCAAGTACCGCTTTTGCCCCAGATCCCTAAGTGGCCTCCTCAAGGATTGAACTCACAACCCTGGGTTTAGGAGGCCAATGCTCAAACCACTGAGCTATGCCTTTAAGTGGTTCCAAGTAATAACAGACAGAACAAAGTAAGTAACCAAGCAAAATAAAACAAAAACATGCAAGTCTAAGCCTAATACATTAAGAAACTGATTACAGGTAATATCTCATCCTCAGATGTTCCAATAAGTTTCTTTCACAGACTAGACTCCTTCCTAGTCTGGGCCCAATCCTTTCCCCGGTACAGTCCTTATTAGTTCCAGCAGACATCTTAGGTGGAAAGCAGGGGCTTTCTCATGACTGGCAGCCCCCTTTGTTCTACTCCATCCCCTTTTATACCTTTGGCACAAGGCGGGAATCTTTTGTCTCTCTGGGTCCCCACCCCTCCTCCTTAATGGAAAAGTACCAGATTTAAGATGGATTTCATTATCAGGTGACATGGTCACATGTCACTGTAAGACCTCATTCTTCATTACCCACTGGCTGGCAGACAGGTACACAGGAAGGCTTACAGGTAAATAAACCATCCACAACCAATTGTCCTAGTCAATGGGAGTCATCAAGATTCTAAACCAGCATTAATGGTCCACACTTTGCATAATTACAATAGGACCTCATAGTTATACTTCATATTTCTAGTTTCAGATACAAGAATACAAATAGGATGAACACACTCAGAAGATTATAAGCTTTGTAATGATACCTTACAAGAGACCTTTTGCATATAGCATATTTCAGTTATGTCATATTCACATTCATAAGCATATTATCATAAAGCATATGGAGTGCAACATCACAACCCCACTGTAAACAGTTGTAGGATAAACAGCCTTCTGCGAAGCTCTCATCCTAGCCCAGGGGTGGGTAAACATTTTGGCCTGAGGGCCGCATTAGGTTTCAGAAATTGTATGGAGGGCCGGTTAGGGGAGGGGGGTGTGCCCCCCGCAGGACTCCTGCCCCATCCAACCCCCCCTGTTCCCTGTCCCCTGACTGCCCCCCTGCCGCCCCATCCAACACCTCCTCTCATTCCTGACAGCCTGCCCAGGACCCCTGCCCCATCCAACCACCCCTTCTTCCTGTCCCCGACTGCCCCAGGAACCCCTGCCCCTGACTGCCCCCCACTGCCTCATCCAACCCCCCTCCTTCCTGACTGCCCCCCCCAGGACACCTGCCCCCATTCAACCCCCCTGCTCTCTGACTGCCCTGCCCTTATCCACCCCCCTGACCACCCACCTGAACTCCCCAGCCCTCTTTACAACCCCCCCCTCCACCACCTTACCACGCTGCCTGGAGCACTGGTGGCTGCCAGCGCTACAGCCGCGCTGCCCAGAGCCAGCCACGCCACCACACAGCACAGAGCACTGGGTCAGGCCGGGCTCTGCAGCTGCGCTGCCCCAGGAGCTTGCAGCCCCGCTGCCCAAAGCATTGTGCCAGCGGTGGAGCGAGCTGAGGCTGTGGGGGAAGGGGAACAGCAGGGGAGGGGCTGGGGGCTAGCTTCCCAGGCCAGCAGTTCAGGGGCTGGGCAGGAGGGTCCCGCGGGCTGTAGTTTGCCCACCTTTGTCCTAACTCCTAGTTAGAGATTGGCTTAAACCCTGATGCATGAGGCTTGTTATCCCTTCCAAAACTCTTTTTTAGCACTAATTATAACTGAGTATTTTATTATCCTTTTAAATGTCTAATCCCTCTTTGAATCTGGTTAAATCTTGTTAAAAGATATAGCAGATGCTGTCACAGTGTGCACTCTTTTCTTCTCCCCAGAGCTCTGAGGTCTTGTGCCTGCCAGCATGCAGCCCTACTCACCAACACACCAATGCATGCAATGCCTTAAATCTACAATGTACATATATGGTCCATATCACCATAGTATCTGACTGCTTATGTACTCTCTCCTTTAAGGCCTTGGCTACATTGGCGCTGTACAGCGCTGCAACTTGCTGCGCTCAGGGGTGTGAAAACGCCCCCCCACCCCCACCCCGAGTGCAGCGCTGTAAAGCGCCAGTGTGATCGGAGCCTGCAGTGCTGCACACGCACTCGCAGTGCTGCAAGCTACTCCCCTCAGAGAGGTGGAGCTCTTGCAGTGCTGCGAGAGAGCTCTCGCAGCGCTGGCGGCGCGACTACTCGTGCTTCACAGCGCTGCCGTGGCAGTGCTGTGACTTCCCGAGTGTAGCCAAGGGCTGATGATTCATCTCTATTGCTATCTATAATTTGCACAATTGATCCAAAAACTAGAGGCCAGATTCAAGAGGCTCAGTACAGGAGAGAAAGGAAGGCCACTGGGTAGTTGGCTACAGCTCCCTGATTTATAGGCCAGCCTTAGCCCTGGCTGTGACATTGCACTCTATATGATTTTATGAAAATGTTAATGTAACTGGAACATGCTTCATGCAAAAGGTCTCTTGTAAGGTATCATTACAAAGCTTATAATCTACTGAGTGGGATCAACCTATTTGTATAAATGTATCACTCTTGTATCTGAGCCTTGAAATATAACTCTGAGGGCCTATTGTAATTATGGAAAGTGTGGGCCATTAATGGTGGTTTGAAATCTTGATGACGCCCATTAACCAGGAAAATTGACTGCAGATGGCTGTGTTTTACCTGTAAGTCTTCCTGTATACGTGTGTGCTAGCAAGTGGGCAATGAAGTCTTGCAGTGACATGTGATCATGTTACCTAAACTGGAATCCATCTTTAACCTGGTGCCTTTCCATTGAGAAGGAGGGGGTGGGAACCTAGAGAGGGACAAAGGAGTCCTGCCTTATGCAAAATTTATATAAAGAGGAGGAACAGAACAAAGGGGAGGAGCCATCATGAAGAATTCCCTAGCTACCACCTGAGCTGGAACAAGAGCTGTACTGGGGAAAGAACTGTGCCCAGGCCTGGAAGGTGTCCAGTCTGAGGAAAAAACTTACTGAAGCATCTCTAAGGGTGAGATGATCTGTATTCAGTTTGCTTAGACATAGATTTGCGTGTTTTATTTTATTTTGCTTGGTGACTTACTTTGTTCTATCTGTTACTACTTGGAACCACTTAAATCCTACTTTCTGTATTTAATAAAATCACTTTTTACTTATTAATTAACTCAGAGTATGTATTAATACCTGGGTGGGCAAACAGCTGTGTATATCTGTGTTGTACAGGGCAAACAATTTGCGTTTACCCTTTATAAAGCTTATACAGGGCATCACTTAAAGTTGTTGCTGGACAAAGCAACTGAGAGCTATTGCTGGAATTATTACTACCACTAGGATTGTCACAAGAGTGCCTGTCACTTGCAGGCCTGAAGACTTTACAAGGGTTGTCACTAGCACAGTTGTCAAATGGAACAAAGTAAAGCCAGAAAAATAATTATGTGGGCTATAACAATACCATCAACAGTCCTCAAGAAATATCAGAATGGTCACTTGTAGGTGGGTTAGCAGAGCCATAACCTATGCTAAGCATGTGTGACAGGGCTTTCTAATATCAAACACAAACAGAGGAGATTAAATGTTACTTAGCTGACACTCTACTAGCTTTCTAAGCACTTAATTTTTATGTATTTTATAATTTCTCTGTAGAAAATAGAAAAATTGGTGTAACGCCCCACTTGATCTGGTGAGAGCTGATGGAATCCCAGAACAAGATAGGTTTTAGCCTGTAATCACACTATTACACAAAAACATTTTATAATGTGTGAAAGCATTCATAAACCTCTGAGCTTCTCCTGTCCCTGGTTTCTACTTACCCAGAAGTTCTACTGGTAAACCCAAGAGTTAACTGGAAATAGAAGTAAGTTCTCAGTGTAGAACTGGATGCAGGCGTTCCAGTGAGTGTACTCCAGTTTGCAATCTCAAAAATGATGTAGGAAGTGTTCCGTATCAGATCTGTTAACTAAAGGAGCAAATGCCAATGGTTATACTTCCTTCTATGGAAGCTACAAGTTTACAGGAGGACAAGAGCAAGCTCAAATATTAGGGGCTGATGCTAACCTGCCATATTTTTGTGATGCTTTCCCCAAACTGCTAGTATCACTTCCATCTTACCTGGATTTAGCTTCAATTTACTCATCCCCGTCAAGCCCTGGTCTTGGCCAGTCACCAATAAAATATGTTTACAAGCCCCACATAAAGTACATTGAGCCCTGCCTTCAAACAGAAGGAGGTAATAATCAGAACAACATATACTGTCCACCCCAAATCACTCATCCCTGTTCAAAATCAAGATCCAAAATGTGTTCTCCCACATGCATTGAGTCAGAAATCACAACAGGCTCATGATGGCTAAGGCAGCCACAAGCTCATGAGCTAACTCTGAAGCACCATTATCCACGTGGACACAGAAGTCACTGAAGATAAGAAGCATGTCAATCCAAGATCAAACCAGACAAATATTTGATCAATGCATTAGGGAGTCAGAAGTGCAGAAACCTGTACATCACAGCTATTCCTAATTTAATTACAGGTGAATATCACCAAACAAATCAATTTTTTGAGTCAGGCATCTCATACATTTGACATCAGAAGCTAACAACACATCTACAACGTCCTTTCTCTGCTCATGCTGAACCAAGTACTTGACTGAAAAATGCTACAGGCTAAGGGCCCTGCAGCATTATCCAGCCAGGTCTCCATTATATAAGCAAATCATGGATGGTGGTTTATTAATTTATTAAATTGCTTTTCTTGGACTGAACAGTGAAGAGCAGGATCCCTGGCAGCTGATGGCGTATGTTTCCAAGGTGAGACCCCCCAGATGGGATGAGTATCATCCAGTTTTTGTCTGGATGCTCTCTTCCCATCATGATGTCCCAAGCTCAACACAACAAGGATCAAAGAACTCTAACCCCTGAAAATGATCCTCAATCTCCATATATCCAGCCCATGGGGCTGAATTGCTTAACTCTTTCAGGCACTGTGGAGTGGTTACTGAAGAGGTGCTGCTGTTGAAGCTGTATGTCCAAAGAAAGGATCCAGTATGACCATTTCTATGCTCTTGCATATCAGTGGTAGCCAGTTATTTTCATCAGACATTAAACTGTCAAACTGTAGGAACAAAATATGGATAGAATGATAAAAAGAGAGGAATCTGATGGTACTGGATGACCTAAGTGGTGTTTTTTTTTGGGGGGGGGGACGACTCCTCCTTTATTGTATTCTGGAATAGTCCAAAGTACACCACATGGTGTTTTATAATGCTTCCAGAAACCCTGCTCATCTTCAACCCAACAGAGGCTACAGGTCCCAGTATATGATGCTTTTGATCTGTCTGTGTGAAGATGGAGTATAGTCTGCTGGGATCTTTGGTCTTGAATGATCACAAAGCTATATTAAAATGAGGACAACTTGAAACTAGTTCCTGTTACCAAATGTGGCCGTCAGCTGGGCAAAGTTTTGGGGACCTGACTTTAAGAACATAAAAATGGCCATACTGGGTCAGACCAAAGGTCCATAGAGCCCAATATCCTGTCTTCCGACAGTGGCCAATGCCAGGTGCCCCAGGGGGAATGAATAGAACAGGTAACATCAAGTGATCCATCTCCTGTCACCCATTCCCAGCTTTTGGCAAACAGAGGCTAGGGATACCATCCCTGCACATCCTGGCTAATAGCCATTGATGGACCTATCCGCCATTAATTTATCTAGATTTAAAAAAAAAAAAAAACCTATTATAGTCTTAGCCATCACAACATCCTCTGGCAAAGAATTTCACAGGTTGACTGTTCGTTATGTGAAGAAATACTTCCTTTTATTTGTTTTAAACCTGCTGCCTATAAATTTCACTTGGTGACCCCCTAGTTCTTGTGTTATGAGAAGGAGTAAATAACACTTCCTTATTTACTTTCTCCATACCAATCATGATTTTATAGACTGCTATCATATCCCCCCTTAGTTGTCTCTTTTCCAAGCTGAAAAGTCCCAGCCTTATTGATCTCTCCTCATATGGAAGCTGTTCCATACCCCTAATAACTTTTGTTGCCCTCATCCTAAATCACACAAAAACGCTGATAAGTTGGCAAGTACAGTGACCTGATTCTACTCTTCAATGTACCTCTTCATTCTTATGATGCGCAAGAGCTTCAGAACACGGGCAATTAAGACCACTTGAATCACTTGCATTATAACTTGTCTGTCATAGGAATGCTGAATCGTTGAACTCTACCTTAGGACAAGCATGTAACAGGATGACAGAAGTAGCAAAGCTGTAATACTAATCTTTATATTAAAATTCTTGTCCATATCTGGCTGACCACTAAAAACTTTTTCCTGTTGAACTGATCTTGATGTCCAGACACCAAAAGCTCATGATCTGTAAGCACCTTCGGTTTTTCAACTGGTAACAAAAGATATGCAACTGATCATGCAACTTTCTTGCGAGAAGGACAGTTTGCTATGTATTGTTTAACTCAAACAAGCACAGTATAATCTATCCACACTGTCATACTGTGGCCCTCACTGTAGTATCTGAGCACTTGTTTCTTTAGCAAAGCCAGACATATGGGAATAGGTTTAAAAAAAAAATGGTGGTTAGTAATTGGAAGCGTGTTGTTGGTTGTGTGGGTTTTTTTCCCCCCCACTTCTTCCCCCCCCATTTTCCCTCTGTATTTATTTGTAAAGTTTTCCAGATTTACAAAAACCCACACATGAAAGAATGAAGGGTAAAGTACTGTGCATAAATAAAGTATAATGGAGCCACAATGAACATGCAAAATGGAATGCCAATATAGCAATGATCAGTCCATAAAAATAGTTAACAATATGTAAGTGTAATACAACTTTACCTAATGTACCAATATTTTGTAGACACACATCTGCTATAATTTCCTTGTGAAAACCTATTGTATTTATTTTGCAGTCTTCCATAGAAAGTGTTTTCTGAAATGCTTTGTAGAATACCAATTAAACAAGAGGGAGGGGGAAAAAGTAAATGGCATAGACAAGGGAATGAAGTTCTATATTCAAATACCACCTGAAAATGAATGGAAAGACAATGAAGTGGAGGGTAGGTGTGTCTTGCGTTACCTTCTATTATGCTGTTTCTTCAAAAGGAGAGATATATGTGGGAGAGGAAAGGGGGAACTTTTGTCTTTTATCTTTAAGATGATTATAATGAAATCTGTAGGAAGAGCAGAGAGAAAGTCTGGGACAAACCAGGATGTGAGGTAGGCCTTCCGAATAAGTTTTAGATCCAAGATTGCTAGCTAGTCATAAAAGTGTGTGTGTGTGTGTGTGTGTAAAACATCCCCTATAGATTGGCCTAGCTTTTGGAGAGGAACTAGACAATGGGAGTGGTGAAAAGGGTAAGTACACTGACTCCAAACATGAAGCCAACGTAGAATTTCCTGCAATCACATAGGGAGAAAAAGGCAAATATAATCCAAAACCAGCATAGTCTAGTTGATAGGGCCCTAATGTGGAAGTCAGGAGACATGAGTTCTGTTCCTGATTCTATGGATGACTTTGGGCAAGTCATTTCCCTACTCATTCTTTATCTCTTGATGTGTGTTTGTCAGAATATCACCAGCTTGAGACTCTATTTACTTGTACAACAAATTTAGGACTCCACTATGCTGAGAGTATACTAGATGGCCTGTGAACCAATAGCAGAGCACAACCAGACTGCCAGAAACTGTGGAGTTTACTCTTCTGAAAGGTGTTGGACTGTATGGTTATATACGAGGAGCAGTGTAATTTGAGGTTTAAATGCATTGTGGTGGTGGTGTGAAGAGCGCGTACAGAAAACCCAACTAGGAGAGTATATGTGGGCTCCTTTGTGAGGGTGGATACCAGTGTATAGCAGAGTGACCCTAAAACAGCATCCCTATGCTAGAAGGCAAGGAGCTCCCTGGTATCTAGCAGAGAGTTTCAGCTGGCCTGACCCCAACTCATTATTGTTATAATCTGTATCTAAAAGATGTCATCTGATATGTCATTGGAAAATTCACTGATCATAAATAATCTATGTGATGTATGGTCAACCCACAAAAGCTTATACAGATATGCTGCAATTATAACTAAAATGTGTTTAAACCAGGCATGTCAGGGGAATCAGTAAGTAGGTTTTCTCCAAACAAAGGAAAGAGGCCAACACCTTAAACCAGGTTTGCCCAAATTAATGGGATATTCATTTGTATCAGAGGTTGCAGGAAGCGATCGCAGCCCACTTCAGCTTATTATAAGCTACTTTTGGCTTGTTTGTGTGGCATTGGGTGACTGTTTTCAGGCAGTCATGGCATGTAGGTAAACTTGGCTCTCAGGTCCACTTTCCTTTTTCTTGAATGGTGCCCCACTGCATATTTTTTTTTTTTTGCCTCAAATCCTGTCCAGCATCAAGACATTTTGCTGTAAATGCCACCAGCTTCAAGATGCAAATCCCACCCAGCATCATGATGCCCAAATGCTTTTTTGGGACAGTTTTCGCAGGTTCTTCAGTCCAATAACACTTGTTTAGGGGAAGTTTTCGGGCATTAGGAACTTTATCTGGGGCTACGTTTCAGCATACATTTCGAAGGCTTACTGAACTATAAAGAGAGGGGCAAAGAACACTGAAGTTATCCTGTCACTTGAGGAGACAGGGAATATCAGTATCATGGGCTCTGTGGGGAGCCTGACTAAGAGCTAGTCAGTCATTGCTGGAAAACAATCTTAACAAGTTACAATCTTTGTTCAAGTTAAGCCTTAGCCATTAGAAAGCATATTTTTACTTCTGTTTGTTTATAACCTTCCATCTTGTATGCTTTATAACTGAACTCACTTAAACCCTATTGTTGATTGAATTAACCTAGTTTTACTTTTGATCTAAACCAACCCAGTGTTTTGATTGAATTGAGGTGCATGTTAGCAGCTTGTTATCTTGACTAGAGTTGTTTGTTTCTTTAAAGGAACAGTAAATTTAATATTTTCTATGAATGTACAGTGAGAGGCTGTGCAGTGCAGAGAGCCATCTCTGAGAAGCTCCGGGGCTGGAGTTCAGATTGTTACCTGCTAAGCAAGGTTGGGGCTGGGAGACCCCTGAGCAGTTTGCAGGCAAGGTAGGGTCAGGGAGTTGTCACACAGCTTCATTGCAGCCAAGCTCCCACTTGCTGAGGTTGAAAGGGCTAACACTGTCCACAGCGCTAGGTAGCCCTAGCAGCTTGTCACAATCAGCCTCCTTCTTCCTTACCCAGACACTGCTACCTGCTCCCAGAACAAGTTGTTGGGGCAGATGCAAGGAAGAGACACCTGCTCTCTGCTCAGGCCCAGCTATGGGAAGAGGGTAGGAGATGGGCCTGTAAGGGGCAGGTCACGCAGTAGCAGTCCCACTCCTCGCCTTGACACCTGAAGGGGTTGTAAGGGTGGGTCGCACAGTATGGGGCATGTTCCACCCTCCACTGCTCCCGCCTGAGGGCGGCCGCGCTATCAAACACAGTGAAACGCGTCTCCTCGGGGGCCAGCAGCCTCGCCACGCCATGGGGCTCCTGCAGGGAACGGACACAGCGAGGGGCGGGCTGGGGGGTGCAGAGCAACGGGGGAGGGGGAAGGAGGGATCGCTGTGGGGAGGGGCGAGTGGGGGCGGGCACGCGGGGAGGGGGTGTGGACACGAGTCGGTAAGGGTGACTCGCGTGGGACGAGCAGAAGCACCCGGCGATGGCGGGGGCGTACGCAGAAGAACTCTATTTCCCGCCGTGCTCCTGAATGGGCGCGCAGGCGCAGTAAGTGTCGGGTCACGGGGGGGGAGAGGCCGCTGCCCGGAAGAAGTCGCGGCCCGCCAGGCGCATGCGCATTGACGATCCGTGCGCGGACTCCGGTAGGAGCGTGCGAGGGTTGCGCATGTGAGCGGGGGGAGGGGCCCGGTCTGTGCCGAGAGTCCCCGCGGGGGCGGGGGTCCCGCGAGGGGCGGGTGCACCGGCCGTTGGGGGCCGGGCGGGCCTGTCGGGTCGAGCGGGCTCTGACCGGCCCCGTGTATCCGCAGGGATCCTGCGAAGCCGCCGAAGATGTCGAGCCTGGCGTCCGCCAGCTGCGAGCCCCCGGGCCCCGAGCCGCAGGAGAAGAAGCCGCTGAAGCCCTGTTGCGCCTGCCCCGAGACCAAGAAGGCGCGAGATGCCTGGTAACCGGCGGGCGCCCCCGCCCCCCCCCCGGGGCCCAGTGACGGGCTGCTCGGGCCTGGCGCGGGCGGGCCAGGGAGGGTGACGCTTCCTGCAGCAGCACATGGGCTTTGCCGTGGCTGCAGCGACTCCCCCTCCCCGCCAGCAGCGGCAGCCGGGCCCGGCCCACAGATACATCTTCCATCAGCCTGGTTGCGTCTGCGGGGCGGTTAGGTCAAGTCGGCTTAACTGCAGCCCTGGTCTGGGGAGGGGTGTGTGAAATTGTTCACATCTCTGAGTGACACAGCTGGGTCCAGCTAAATGGGAAGTGTAAACCGGGGCTGTGTCACAAGAAGCCCTCTTCTTTCATCCGGGTGTTGTCAGCATAGCTGTGTCACCCGGGTGTGTGTCTTTCCCTGGCACCACACCCTGACCAACATATCGCTGCCCATATACGTTTTACGTGTAGCCCAAGCCTCAGGCTGGTTCCCAGTGGACAGATGACCCCCTGCCAAAATCACCATGATAAGTCCCACTAATCAGTTCCTTCTCTTAATCTACAATCTTAATGAGACTAATGGACTATCTAGCCCAATAGCCTGTCATCCAGCAGTGGCTGGTGCCAGTTGCTTCAGAGGGAATGAGCAGGGCAATTATCAACTGATCCATCTAGCCTGGAAATGCTCCTAGGATGCAGCCAAGGACTTGCAGTGGTGCTGGAGGAGCTTCCCCAGTCATTGCCTTTATTGCCTTTGTGTTGTAAATAGGGATTTCAGTTGCCAGAACTCTGTCTGGAACTTTTCTCTGTTTTAATTATACATTAGTCCAGTCCCTCAAAAACAAATAACTAACTTCCCTATAGATGATATTTTAGTTCCTAGGGGATCACCTGCCTTTCTCAGGCAGTGATTACTTACTGTTTGGGATTTGTTTTGGCAGCATCACCAATTGATAAAAATGATACAAGTTCTCTTTAAATTATCAGGAAACTACTTTAGTCCAATGTGTTGATGTTTAAAATTCCAGTACCAGTGGTGATGCCAAAATAACTCTCCAGAAAAATCCAGTGTGTGTTCAGGTCTACGGGGTCTAATCATTACTCTTATTTTTCTTAATATATTGTCTTAGTCTGATTATAAATTAGCTTTCTGTCTTTTGAGGTACTCCAGCCAAATAAATATCTTATGGGGGAGGGAGTTTCAGAGAGCAAAGCTAAAAGGCCCAATCTGCTAAGCATTTTTTAGTTTTTATATATCGCCACCATCAGAAATTCATACTGGGTTGGAGGTGGAGGGAGTTACTTGTTAGGTCACAATTAGCTCATCTTCTCAGCTGTCAGAGGATGGTACGCTCTCTGGTCAAGTGAAAAATTCTCTGTTTTGCCCTTTCTAGTTTATATGTCTCAGGTGCTGGGACTTGCTTTACTTCCCTTAAGAGAATAATCCATGCTCTCAGACCTTGTCTACACTAAAGGGAGAAGTAGATCTAAGCTACACAATTCGAGTTACGTGAATAGCGTAACTCAAATCGATGTAGCTTAGATCTACTTACAGTGGGGTCCACACTACGCAACGTTGATGGGAGATGCTCTCCCGTCGATTCCCCTTACTCTTCCCGATCAGGTGGAGTACAGGAGTCGACGGGAGAGCGATCGGCAATCGATTTAGCTGGACCCGCCACAACATCAATCCTCTGGTAAGTGTAGACAAGCCTTAATAGCTTGCACTGCTAAAGGTCTCGTCTTGGTATGCATCCTAATTTTTCTTAACTAAGTTTTATCCCGTTATTTATCACTTTGGACCTCCCTACACATTTCCTTTTTTTCCTCAGTGTTTTCACTTATCAGTTAGTGCAAATCATCTACAAGTATCTCCTTTCTGCGTAACCAGCTACCAGCCTCATAGCGCTCCCTCTTGAGAAATAATACACTGAGACTCTTGTGACACTGCAAGTTCACAGGACAAGGAAGTGTGTGTTTGGGTGCAGATATTAAATGGATATACCAAATTAAAAATCTCACTTCCGCCTGAAAATTGTTTTTCTACTGTCATTACAAGTAACAGAGAGGAACACTTCTCAATGTTATGTTTTATTTATGCATATGAAAGCCCTTCCTGTATAGTCAGTTCCCTATAGTTGTCTTCTGTCTTCTATAGTGTATATTTCACTGCACTTTCTGTATCATCAGTTTCTCTTGTTGCTTTTGGGATTTTTGGGAAAGAAAAACACTTAACTTACCTTTTTTTAAAACACCAAAATTGGTAAGTGATTTCAGGACACACATAGTATCAGAAACTATTAACTTTAAAAAAAAAAAAAAAAAACCAACACAAAACCTGACTAGCTCTCTACACATTCTTATGACCCATGCAGCACACTCTAGTTGCTTCAGATTTAAAGACTTTTAATACAAGTTAAATCCTAATTTGTGAAGTTTTTACTACAATTTGTCTGCAAACTTGTAGAGTAGAATGATGTTTAGCATCTCATAATGAACCTTGGCCTCACTGGGGAAGTTTTATCTCACTAAGCCCAATATTTGATCAAATATAGCATTCCAAAGTTATCACGTTACCGACAACCAGAAATGCCACTGAGTTGATTTGAGTGTTAAACCTTGAGTCACTTGGCCAACTACAGAACTTCAGAACACAAGACTACATTAGAACATTAAAATATGTTCAGATTTATACTTTTATTTTCCTCCAAAAGTATTCAAGTTTGTCACCTTCCAGGTCTGTGCAAAGTTCCCATTAAAAGGAAAATTCTGGAAGAATTTTGAACAACGGAGCTACTTTTGGCATCTCCCTATCAGGGTAGAACATTTGTAGCTGTAAGGGGTGGAAACAGCAGCTACAAGGCCATAAATATGATTAAGAATAGTTATCAAGTTATACATTGTGTTATTTGGGAAAAATATGTGCAACTCAGGCACTAGAAAAGCCTTACTCACAGAAAAATCAGGGCCCCCAGACTGCCTGGTACTGCAGGCAAAAGGATCTTTCTGCCACCCCTTGCTGCTGCACACACTTGTCAGATTCTGCAGCTTAACTGTCTGTACAGGGAGTTCTCTGTAGCCTGGACTCTACAAAAATAAGAGTCTTACAGGGAGGGTTTGGAGTGTGTGCGGTGAATGGGGACCAGTGGTAGTGAGGGCAGGGGGGGAGTGGAGCAGTGGGGGTGTGGGAAACAGCAAGCCAGAGTGGAAGAGAAAAGTAGAGGTGGAGCTGTGAGAAAGCAGGGACCCAGAGAGGACTGTGGTGGGGGGGAAGCCAGGATCCAGAGGAGTGTGGGGACAAGGAGACTCTACTTTGTGATTGTGGGGGTGGGGGAGTGAAGTAGGGACCTGCAAGAGAATGGACACGTGGGGAGTGTTGATGAGGGATGTAGGGTCCTAGAGAATGACACCCTGGCATGTGGTGGAGCTGTGGGAGAGTTCCAAGAAGTAAATAGAGGGGCATGAGAGGGTGGCACACAGGGAGGCTGTGAGGGGATGCAAGGAGCCCCTGATGGACACAAAGCATATGGCCTACACGAGCTACAAAGCGTGCGTTCCCCTCATTGTTAAGCTCAAGTTTTCAAAGCCTTCTTCACCCCCATCACCCAATTTGAGGTTTCACCTTTTTTCAGAACATCTTTTTTTTTTTTTTTTTTTAATTAAAAGATAGCACATAGACTCCTGGAAGAAAAAATAATACTGCCTTGGGTATAACACCGGCAAAAGTTTAATTCATTGGTGTCAAGTGAGTTTGCAACTGTGCAGCAAAAATGAAAAGATTAATGAGTATGCCTGTAATGTTAACATTCCCTTGTCTCCTTGTATTGTCCAGGTTCTCTGAGCAGAGAGCCCAGCTGGCAGCCATCTTCCTCAAAGTCAGCTTGGCTTCCATTGCAAGCTGTGAGAGACAATGGCCTTCTTTACTAAGAGTAGCCTTCCTTCCACTTGAAAAGGCTGTAGGGAAATGACAGCCATCTTATCTGAGAGAAGCCTGTGGCTTTATTCCTATGGGGAAGGATGGGAGACAGTCAGCATCTTTACTAGGTGTCCTTATTTCCACATGCAGTAACTAGATGAGGATAACCTCTCTGAAGTAAGCCAGTTAATTCTCCCTGAGGTAAACTGTACAGCAAATTAATTTGAAACTACTGCCTTTTCAATTTAAAATATTTGAAAACAAGCAGGGAAAGTCAAACAAATCAGCTGAGTTTAAGGGCAGCCTTATATTAAATCAGATTGTTTTATGGCCTGCTTACTATGAAATCTGTTATACAATTTCTTCCCTTCATGAACCCTTCACCTGTGAGAGTCCATTGGTCCTGCAAATCTGAGGATTACATGGTGTCCGTTTTGCAAGCTAACCAGGGAAATCTCTTTGCCTTGCAGCATCATTGAGAAAGGGGAGGAGCACTGCGGGCCCCTTATTGAGGCTCACAAGGAGTGCATGAGAGCCTTGGGGTTTAAAGTATGAGCGAGATGAGCAGCAGGGCTGTATGGATGGTGAGTATAGACTGTGGGACCATGTTCATCACTTGGTCTCTGCCTCTGCAGTGGCCCTGAGAACTCAGTAGATGTCACTAGTAGGCCTGGACTACCAGCACAACACCTCCTTAGATGTGAAAGGTGGTGCTTTAGGATGAAGAAGAGAAGGCAGGTATCTGCTGCTGGCCTCACTGGCTCAAGAGTAACTGCTGCTGGCCTCTTAGAGCAGTAGTTTTCAAACATTTTTTTTCTGGCGACCCAGTTGATGAAAATTGTTGATGCCTGCAACCCAATGGAGCTGGGGATGAAGGGCTTGGGGTGGGGCTGGGGATGAGGAGTTTGGGGTGTGGGAGGGGGCTCTGGGTTTGGTGGGGCTAAGAGCTGGGGCAGGGGCTTGGGCTACAGGAGGGGGTCAGGGCTCTGGGCTGGGGGTACAGGCTTGGGTAGGGCTGGGGATGAAGGGTTTGGAGGGGCTCAGGGCTGGCGCTGCACCCCAGAAGCAGCCAGCAGCAGTTTCGGCTCCTAGGCGGAGGTACACAAGTGACTCTGCAGCTCTTGCTTGCAGGCACTGCCCTCCCCCTCCCCCCCCAGCTGCCATTGGCTGGGAACTGGCCAATGGGAGCGGGGGGGGGGGGGGGCGGTGCCTGCGGGCAAGAGCTGCATGGAGTAATTTGCATGCCTCAGCCTAGGAGCTGGACCTGCTGTTGGCTGCTTCCGGGGCACAGCCCCATGTCAAAACAAGTAGGGACTAGTCTGCCTTAGTTGGGCAACATCGCTGATGGGACTTTTAACGGCCCGGGCGGCGGTGTTGACCAGAGCCACCGCGACCCAGTGTCTTGCATTCCACAACCCAGTACTGGGTCACGACCCACAGTTTGAAAAGACACTATATTAGAGCATTTGCAGTGGTGAAAGGACTGCTGGGAGTCTGCATCCATGTTAAGTAATTCTACAATGACAAAGCACAATCCAACCCTTATGAACAGATGTCCTGTAATAGATTTGGATTTGGAGGGGGTTATAAACAGGGAGTTTGGGAGGGTATTAAATGATTAAAAATGACAGTGCCTTCTTTAAATATGAAGTTCAGCTTTCCTTCTTTCATCTTTTATTGTGTCACCATCATTACAAAGACACCATATTGTATTCTTAGAGTTCCTACAACAGAGAAACTCTGTAAGTAACTGTCACTAGTGTAGTGGTTAAATTGCTGCACATAGTGACCTTTATGACAAGAGGCTATTGGAACTGTTCATATCCAGTAGAAGTCTTGTCTCTTATTTGATGTATTCTTTTTCTTCTCCTAGGTGATTTGCTGTTGGGTGACTGGTTTCTCGGGTGGCTGAACAATATTAAGTTATTTCTGAAAGCTACTTCAAAGAACAAACTTATGAGAAATCTATTTATAAAGAATTTCTAATAAAAACCATATGTATATTGCCTCTGTGGCACCTCCATTATCTGATCTTGACTGGCTGATAGAGATATATTTTCCTCTTAATAAAGGATTTAAAAATGCTCATTTCCCTTTTATTTTTAAAGCAAAGACACCCCCACCTTCTAACCCAAACCATTTTCTGTAGTATGGTGGGCAGCAATTGGTTAATGACTCTCCTCCTTTCCTTTCCCTATCCACATTGGAATAAGAACTGTGATAGCTGTAATCGTATTAAAATATGCTGGTTTCTAGCGAGATTTTTCCCTTTACTACTATGGATGGGGAAATCATGCTAGCGATAAGTGATCCTATTGTAGACAAAAGCAAAGATATGCTGAAGCTTGTAGCTGTTGCCTGTTGTGCAGGGATAACCGGTATTGCAGATAAGTCAGGGCATCTGCTCCTGTAAGCCTGCTGCTCTTTGCATGGAACTTCCCCTAGGATTGAAGCAGGTTCTGCTGCTCCTAATGTTGTGCTGTCCACAGCTGAGACAGCATTTTAATAATCATTGGCACTTCTGTACCATTGCTTGAAAAATTGACTAGCTCGTGGAAAGTTAGGAACTTTCCATGTCAAGTTGGGGAGGCTTAAGTCAACACACTCTTAAAAAATAAGTTTCTAGCCCTCGTGAATGCTCAGATACACTCACAGTTAACTGATACAGTGCTACCTTTGTCCTGAGTCTTCACCCGTGTTTCACTATATCTACTGGCTCAGGGCTTTCCCAAGCCTGCTGCAAGGTGAAATTAACAAGACATTTATTAGTTTCTCTGGTGGTGTTCAAAACCCTTTGGGTGGCACAAAAACTGACAATTTAATTTTGACTGGTGCTTGTGAAAGCTGGGGGTTGAGTCTTTACAAGTAAGGGACCTTAAAAAAGTTGGGGAAGGGAGGGGTAGAGAAGCAGACCTCCCTTCACTAACAGCTATGGGTTGGGTGAGATAACTCGTTCTCCTTTACAGCGGCTCTAGAGTGGGCCCTTCACATTTGTCAGAGACCTTCTGTCCAGAAGCTGATCCAAAAGACTGAGCCTCATGCAGTCATCAGAAACAACACCCTGGAAGTAATCCCAATGCACTCTCACTTCCCAGAAACTTCTGTTTCTATTGGTGGTTCGTCTCTTGTGTTAGCCTGTGTTTTGAGGGTTTTGTTTTCTAGTAGAAAGCATACAGTAAACTTTTAAGTTTTGTATCTATAGCCACCTCTACCAAAGGATCTGTAAGCATTTTACATATGTTAATTAAACCTTAACCTGCTCTGTCAGGCAGGTAAATAATATCTTCATTGTATTGTGGGGAAACAGAGACCCAAAAGGGCAATTATTTGCTCAGGGTCACAGTGAGGTGGTGGCAAACCAGCAATAGAACTTGAATCTCCTGGTACATATTCCTGCCCTTTGGCCACAAGATTATCCTTTCCTCCTTCGTGAAGGCCAAGAAAGAGTGAAAAAGGAAGATGAGTGTCCTCCATTTATATCTCCTAGGTTCCAGTTCTCCCTAACCGCTACAGCCTACAAATAACTCCCTGTCAAGACAGTAGGAGTTGCTTGGGTCTGTTGGGGGGAGGAGCAGGGAAGAACAGCTCTGTGTTTGCTAGGAACCTAATCTAAATGTCTTTAACTTTCTGTTGTCCTGTTTCACCCCCAAACAGACTGTGATGAAAGTGGTTTTTCAAATTACTCTCTCCTGGTGTATGTGCCAGCCTTAGCTTGTACTGTTTCTTCACCCTACGATAAGCTGCCAAAGGTGACCCAGGCTCTGGTATTGCTTACTTTGGTACTAATGAGTGTTCCACATGAGGCCAGTCTTCCCAGGGACAAAATCATCCAGGGATGGTGATTAATTGACACTTTCCATCTCCTTTTTTAAAAGTGTCTTCAAGTCTCTCGCTAGCGCTTTCTAGTACAAAGTGTGTTAATCCAGAATACGGTATTAGTAGAGGAGTTGCTCATGTCTCTTTAAGTGACTGGTGCCCATGGGAATGGTATGATAGGCATGGCTGCTGTAAGTTTGTCCTGAAACACAACCACCCTTGCAATCCTATCTTACGCAAAGGCCTATTCCATTGGCCTATGCAGGCTGACTTCATACTGTCGTCCTTTGCATCCATATTCTGATCTCAAAGGATGCATCTGGCCATGAAAAGTGACTGCTTCCTGACAACTGTGAGAATTCTCCCACCGGAGCACAGCTGATGATTTTGTTACTGATGCAGAGGATAGAACAGGATCCAGTTTGCTATCCCAGAGCTCTGTTGACACTATAGGACGACAGAAGAAGATGTTACAACCCTGACTATTGCTGCTGTTGTAAGGGACAGGAAGAGCCCAGCTGGATCCTCAAAGCCTGAGTGCGGTTTGCAGTAGTGATCACTAGAGAAAACATCCTTTTTGCAGCATATTGGTTCTGGAATCATGGGGAGAGAGTAACTGCTCCCATTGTGTAACTTTAGGAGTCACTCTGCTGTCAGTGCACTTCAAATACATGAACAAGGGTATGTTTTTCTTTCTGTACTGGATGGAACCCCTCTGTGTTTGCAGAGAACTATAAAAGTTTAACATGGTGTTATGTTTCCTGTGGGGTGGGCATTCCTTCCATTGCTGTGTAGCTGCCAGCTAACTTTGCTGGCATCAACAGTGCTGCTGCTGCAACATGGATTGTAGAAGGTGCACAACCACTGACAGTGCTGCTTAGGGGTCAGGCAGTGGTTGGCAGGACATCTCCCTGCTGAAGCACATCCCTGTCTTTCAGCGCTCACCCCCCAATAATTTCCAGTCCTTCCCTTTTGCACAGGGGCTTTGTGGGCTGGGCCCTTGAACAGTTACAGTCTTTTCCAGCTGGCCTCTCACTGGAGGTGAAGGCTCTTGTAGCATTGTCTGTCTCAGACCGGGTAGGGGAGCTCAGGCCCTCCCTGTTCACCAGGCTCCAGTCCAGGGCCTAAATGGTGGGCAGCTCCAATCAGCACCTTGGAGTGCTAAAGCCACTGCCCCCCAGACCATTTCCTACCCTAGCTTCCCAGAGTAAGTCACTCTGATCAGGTCTCTGACCGGCGCACTCTGTCCCATGCTTCTCTTTTATGGGTTTGCACAAGTCTGTGTTGTCAGGTCCCAGACAATGAGCTCCTAGGCAGCACTTTCCCCTTAGAGCAGCTGTCTTCTCCCTTCCACTGCCCGCCTTCTGAGCTGCTTTGCTCTCCTTTTTAAAACCCTGCCTCCAGCTTGTGCAGGCTTTGCAGGTGTGTCTGGGCAGGGCAGCCTGAGTCCAGAGCTGTTCCTTAACCCCCTGCTCTCCAATGTGGGGTTTGTATACCCCATCACATAGGTCCAAACAGAAGACCTGCTCACACAGTAGACAAGTGCACCCTAATTGCACCATGCCTTCCTCCTATTGGTGGAATAGAAATACAGCTTCTCCACAGCCTGCTGGAGATGGGAGGGAGGATCCTATGCTAGGGTAGAATTTGTCCAGTGCACATTTCCAAGCAGTTCCCTTAATGTTCCCCATCCCCCTGTGCCCTGTAGCATTATCATGTTAAAGGTGTGAAAATCCTATTGGCTCCTCCACTGAAATTCACCCCTCATACATTCATGTTTGCAGTGTGTTCAGAGCAGGATCATTGCGCACACTATAAGCTCCAGTACTCTGACTCCAGTCTAAGTTTAAATGTCCCACATGATGGAGTTGCCACCATGTCCCCTAGGAGGCTATGCCACAGTCTGACAGGTCTCCTCACTAGAAAGCATTTCCTGATGTCTTGACTATGTTTTCCTTTGCTAGCTTCCTCCCATTGCTATTAGATATCACCCAGCAGGGAGGTAGACTTTCTGGTTTTGTAATATGATGGACATTCCTTTGTCCCAAAACAATAGTGAGGAATAGTGTGTAAGCACCCCCCCCCACACACACACACACGCACTGTGATAAACTAGCTACTTTTCTCCTTTCTCAGCTCCGTGTTGGGCTTATCTAGTTCTCTGAGTTATGTTAAGTGGCCAGTGCCAGTCTGTTCTCTGTTCCCCTCACTGGCTTTGCTCTTTGGATTTCAATTCCAAACATGGTTATCCATTTGGGGTCTCTCTTCATTCTGTTGCCAAGTGATATACATTCCAAATTCAACACAAGTGCCCGTTGCTCCCCCCTCCCTCTCTGTCTCCCTGCTGCTCTCTCACAGTCTCTATTTTCACTCCTGGAGGGTTGGGGAGAGTGAAAGCAACAGGAGCTCTTTCCAATCCCATTCTCTGATGAGTTCTCTAGCTGAATCCCTCTCCTTACTCTGTGATTGAACTCTTCGGACCTCTTTCCCTGCTCCGTCTCCTGAAGGCAGTTAGTGGGGGAAGCCATCTGGCAGGACCGTGCACCTCACCAACAGCAAAGAGAAAAATAAGCCATTTGGATTCTCCAGCTTTTTTTTTTTTTTTTTTTGGTACGAACAAGTTTAAAGTTTTTTTTAAAATGTTGCTCTGAAGGGCGTTCCAGTGGGACCAGTGAGCTCCAGGGAGAGGAGCTGCCAGGCGGCTCCGATTACAGCTATCTCTGTAATTTTTATATGACAATACATTTGTAAAGCAGGACGGCTGGGAGGGTGGGGAAAGGGGAAGGATGAGCAGAAACAGCTCCTCTTGGGACCAGCTACTTTTTCAGCCCCCTTTATGCGAGGGCTGGAAGCAGAATGTTGAGGGAGCAGCCTATCACCTGGGCAATTGCATCCTCCTCCTAGGCTACATGGGGGGGAGTGGGATCTTTGGCTCCATCTATATCTTCAGCCTTCTGGCCACTGGCTACATCTGCTATGCTCTGTGGGGCTGGCTGAATGCCTGTGGACTAGACATCTTCATTTGGAATATGCTGCTGGTCATGGCCTGCATACTTCAGCTGGCTCACCTGATATACCGGCTCCACAAGCACACCTTCTTGGAAGAGTTTGACCTCCTCTACAAGACCCTCTGCCAGCCCTTGCATGTGCCCTTTGAGGTCTACAAAGAGATTGTGAAATGCTGCGAAGAGAAGGTCCTGTCACTGGCCAGAGACCAGAACTACGCTGTGGAGGGCAAGACGCCCATCAACCGCCTGTCTCTGCTGCTCTCTGGCAGGTAGGCTGTTCCCTCTCCTGACAAGACATTTCCCAGCCTGGAATGTTGATCCACCTTAATATTTAGGGATAGTTTTGTAGAATTGAGCTAGCAACAATGAATTTGCCTGGTCGGCCTTCCTGGGGATATGTGGGGAGGATTTTAATCTCTTTCCCTGCCATTTTTAAAGCAATCTTAGTGCTGGTGGGAGGTGATTTACAGCGCTGGAGTCTGAAGGCCTCTATCGATAGAACAGGTACAACCTGGACAGCGGTAGTGAAGCTTCTCCCTTACCAGCTTGCTGGAGGAAGGCAGAGAGGCCTCTTTGATCCTGTGGTCTCTTGGGTACCACTTACGATGGTAATTTTTGTGATATGGTTGCCTGTCTCCTAGGAACTGCTCTGAAATTCACCAGTTTGTCTCAGCCAAAAGCTTAGAAGGGAATGGTTCCATCTCTCACTCCCAATGCCCAAAGCCAGTGGTTCACAACTGGGCCATTTGGTAAGAGAAAAATCCTTTGATGATCCCACCTCATCTGGCAGCCCTCCTGCCCTAATCCATCAATGCTGCTTCATTCTGTGGGCCACCAAGAAGGGTTCCATGGACCACTGGACATCTGCAGACCTTAGTTTGAGAACCACGGCACATAACTGTATCCCTCCATTTACCTGAGTCTCTGATTAGGTAGTGTAGTGCAGTGACTGTATTAATGAGGAAGGACTTTGTGATGTTTACTTGCTTTGGGCAATGAAGTCGTTTTAGCAGCATGTCTAGTTTTCAATTCAAAATATTAAAATATAGAAAAGCAAAAGTAGCACTATGGGTATGTCTACACAGTAATTTAAGCCAGGATCTGAGCATGGGCTCAAACCACCCCCCACCCCCACTTTGCGTCCACATTGCAAATGTGCTAACCAAGACCTCAGATCCAGGGCAGGAGAGTCCGAGCCCATGGTAAGCTGGGGCCTAGGGTCTGAGCCCTATTGCTTTCCTGTGTGCAAAGGGCCTCGGCTTGACTTGGGTCCTGGAAGTCCTCTGGATTTATCCCAGAGTTCCTGGCAGCAGAGGAGCAGTGCTGCAGGCAGCCAGCACAGTGGTCGGAAGGGTCATTACTGCCTGGCTGAGCACGCTCCCACTTCCCGCTCCGGTGGAGCTTGCCTGGAGCAGGGAGCAAAGCCGACAGGTAGGAGGAGGCTCCTGCTCGCCAGGATGTTCAGGATCATCCCTCCCCCAGCCATGCTGAGCCGGGGGCTCTGTTGCTTCCCCTCCCTGCAGGGTGGTGCTTGGTCCCACTCTGTTCTCTGGCCCTTGCTCCTGGGACCCTCCTCCCTGCACTCCCTGGGGCTGTGTATGCAGGGCACCCGGCCGTGTGCACTGCAGGGTGGTGACGGGCAGCTAGCTCCAAAACTTCCCCACAGCCTCCTGAGGATCCCTTCTCCCTGCCTCCCACAGTGTGGCAGGGGCAGGAATAAGGGATCCCAGAGGTGCTGGCGCACACTACAGCCCAAGCCCTGGGGACGCATTTCACCCTCTGCAGCCAGCACCAGCCAGGCTGGGGGTGTGTTCTGTGATACCTTCATTTTATGTCAAACTTAAAAACAAACAGACAAAGATAAATAAAAAAACCAACCAAACAAAAACACCTTCATTGAACAGCTCATTTTAAAAATTAAGAATTGCAAAGTTTCATGGCACTCGTTTGACAGCTCTGGAGACTGTTGTGCTAATTATCCTCCCCCATTGTCCTGCCATGGGACTCAGCCCAGAGGTGGGGAGCCCAATTCTCAGATTAGATGGTAGTTCAGTATAAGGCCCTCTCAAACTGCTGTCGTTCTACTGAGAGCCACCAAGGGCAGTTTATGTACTCGTGTGCTCCTTATGGGCATCAATAGCCCCGCCACAGTTAGGAAACAGGGTGAGCAGTAGAGTTTTCCCACAGTAAGCCACATTCCTAGGGCTAGAGTGTCGACATGTGGGAGGTGCTAGGCACTTTGGAATATGTTTACTTTGATTCGGGTCTGTGCACTGCAGGGTGAATGCCAGAGCCCTAAGTTCGAGCATGGGTCAGAAAATTCACAACCTAGGGCTAAAATGCAATGTAGACGCTCAAGCCAAGGGTTCCCTGACACTAGGCTTACATTGCTGTGTAGATATAGCCTATGTTACCTCCCACTGCCAGCCACTCTGCAGCAACACAAAATGAAACAGATCAAGAGAAAGGAAAGGATCGATGGGAGCCACTTTTAGTTCCAAGAATGGCCTGCCAGAATCCCATGGGCGAGGTAGTGAGCTTGGCTGGGGTAGGCTGAGAACATTGCTTGGCATTCCAGCTGTCTGTAACTCACCAGATCATTTCTCTAGTGCTGCAGTCCCAACTCCTGCCCCGCTGCTCTGATGGGGATTTCAGGACTTCCAAAGGGTTCAGGACCAATTTCTTTCTTTATTTGTTCACTACACTAAGCCCACGTACAATCAAACCATTCACAAATCTTTCCATGATTTCTTCCTACTGGACAGGTAGGTGTGTGTGTGAGAAGGGCTGTTCTTCCTTCTCCTCCTGTTTGTCACCTTCCTCCATCATCTTGGGTGGAATTGCAGAGCATAGCAGGCTCATCAGACAACAAACATAATATTTAGTACTCTACACTTAGCTAAGACCTTTCATTTGGGGACCTCAAAGCACATCACAAACAGTGATTGTTAAAGCTTCCATAAGTTGCTTGACTCATCGAACAGACCTAACCTAATCACTGTGGGCTCAGAGGGCGCCTTATGCTACGGAGCTTGTTGTTCATAGTCTGAGCTGTGTGTCAGAATCCTAACGCTTGTACAGCTCTTTATATCTTTACTTGCTTTGTAAACAATTTTTACACCCTCTCCCCCGGTGAGGTATTTATGTAACGTCTCCCCCATTTTACAGAGGAAGCTGAGGCACAGAGTGGCAAAGCCCTAGTTCATATAGGGGGGTCTGTGGTGGCTGAGCTGTGACTAGAAGCCAGGAATCCTAATTCCCAGGGCTTTGCTCAGACCATGTCTCCCATTTTAACTGCAGAATGGTTCTGGTTTAAGGTTACACTAAGGGGGGACTGGGATGTGGTAGATAACGTGCTCCCTTTGAATAAGGAAAAAGTCAGTGACTAAGGCCCATATGCTCCCTCCCCCCGCCCTGCTTGCAGCCCCTTGCTGCACAAGGTGAAGGGGAGTAAATCCACAGAGAAAATGCAGTGGGAGAAAGTGGCTAGGTGAGGGTACTGCCAAATATCTATCCCCCTGCCAACAATCTGCATCCAGCAGCCTACTTCAAAACTGTAGCTAACCTACTGGTAAAGTCAGTGGAGAGTTAATACTGTCTTACCTCCCACTGAGTGCTCTGTGACTCCCCTTCATGGGATCAGAGTGCTGCTGAAGGAAGTTAGCTAATTACATCAAAGCTATTGGTCCTGCCGTACTGCCACAGATGTAGGGGTAGCATGGAGGGTGAGTCTCAGCCCAGCTGCATGTGCTCCACAGGTCTGGCACTGTACCCCAGTTCCCTCTTCTGGCCTCTCCATGCCAGACCTTTCTATCCCTGCAGGCTGTGGGGATGGGCAGGAGAATGGGGGAAAGGCTTCAATGGAGCATTACTGTGCTCCACTCTGCATGCTATTGTACAGAAAGGGAGTGCAGGGGCCTTGACTATTTCATTATTATGCAGGCTATTTCAGGGTTCCACACTAGCAATAGTCTAAAAGCAGCAAGAGGGGAACCTCAAAAGTACAGAGTTCATATTAGAAAGCTCAGATAACAATAGTTTGCCCTTCTCTGCCTCCTTCAATCTCAAGTGCTCCAACTACTTTACAAACATGAATGAATTGAACTTCCCAGCTACCCTGGGAGACAGCAGAATCACTATGGCCATTGTACAGATGGGAAAACTGAGGCATAGAGAAGGGAAGAGATTTGCCCCAGCACACAAAAGTCAATGGCAGAGCCAGGAACAAAACCCAGGTCTCCAGACTCCAAATCCTGTGCCTTAACTGCAAGATCTGGCTTTCTCCCTTTTGTAGGCTTGAACCAGCGCTGGTCACAAGTTTGACCTTAACTTTGTTAGGCAGCTGCAGTGGCAATAAGGGAGAGGGATACATGGAAAGCAGTGAGGCCAAAAGAAACTGAATGATAGTGGACAGCAAAGTATGAATTTGCTGTGTGATATGGCTGCAGCAACAGCCAATATGATTTTGGGCTTTATAAATAGAGGCATCACGCCATGGAGCATGGGGGCATAGATCCTTCCTATACGGCCCTGATGCAACTACACCTGGGTTTAGTTTTGGGTATTGGTGTAGGAAAGAGGTGGATAAGTTGAAAGGAGTTAGTCTTTAAGGTGCCACCAGACTCCTTGTTGTTGAAGTTGAAAGGAGTTGAGGAAAAGGCAACAAAAATGGTCAGTGGACTGGAAGGAGAGGTGAAAAGAAATTGGTACGAAGAGTTTGTCCTGATGACGGCTGAGGGGCAGTCATACTAACCATCTCCAAGTAGCTGAAGAGGAGAAACCCCCAGGATAGGAGGAATGGTTTAGAATGGGCCAAAGGAGTAATGTGATGACATTAAGAGAGGGAAAATGTTGGCTGAGTATCAGGAAAGACACACTAGCAGTGAGATCTATGATATCAGCCTATTAACAATTTCCCAAGAGAAGGGATAGAAGCTTCATTAACTGGGACATTTGTAACTAGACTGGAGAAGACACCAGACAAATATACTCTAGGGAACAGTCCTGCACTGACAGAGGAATGGAGTACATGTAGCTTCTTTGAGCAGATTCTGTACAGGTTACACTGGTTCACCCACCAGCCCTTTTCTGGCCTATGCCCGTCATTCTCCTGTTCTCTGTCTAGGGTCAGAGTGAGCCAGGATGGACAGTTCCTGCACTATGTCTTCCCCTACCAGTTCCTGGACTCCCCAGAGTGGGAGTCACTGCGACCTTCCGAGGAGGGAACGTTCCAGGTAACTCAGCACTACCACCTGGCAGCTCTACTGCTCAGACTTGGGCTTTAGTGCTTTGTACATGTGCAGGAGAGAGTGGAGAGGAGGAAGATGGAAGGTAGTGGAGAGGGCCAGAGAAGCGTTGTTGATCCTCAGGCTTTGAGCTCTCAGCAGCTCACGCAGCTAGGTCTGGAAGACATTCCTCCCCTATCTCCACCATGTTATAGTACAACATTGCATAATCAGATGCATTATCATATTTCTGCCTTCCTCTGAAACACCCAGCATTGGCTGTGGTTGACCATAGGATACCAGACTAGCAGTATCGTTGATCTGGTTCTGATTGGCAGGGAGACAGCATGTTAGACTAGCTCAGGGGTTCTCAAACTGGGGGTTGGGACCCCTCAGGGGGTTGCATGGGTGGTCGCGAGCTGTCAACCTCCACCTCAAACCCTGCTTTGCCTCCAGCATTTATAATGGTGTTAAATATATAAACAAGTGTTTTTAATTTATAAGGGGGATCCCAGTCAGAGGCTTGCTATGTGAAAGGGGTCACCAGTACAAAAGTTTGAGAACCACTGGACTAGATGGATCACTATTTTGCTTCCATTATGGCGATTTTTAATACCAGCATTAATGTGTTGCACAATGAGAGGGGAAACCTCACAAGAACTGCAGAATTGTGTGCTGCTGCTGTGGGAAAGGATGACAGTGACAGGAAAGACTTAAATAGCTGATTTTTCAAAGATCTGAGTTTTTGATGATGATGATGATTCTCAGGCAGGGAAATGTGGGGAGAGAGAAAGAGGATGTTTTATATTCAAATCTAGTTCCTCTACTTTCAAATTGCAAACAACCCTCCTTAAGGCATGGGGGATTCTCCTGGGACTGAATCACTCATTGTTATTTGTAGCAATTAAACCTATTGATTTTTGTTTTCATCTATCCCATCAACACCATAGAATCGAGTCCCTCCCATTCTGCAGGAAGGTTATTAAGTAGATGGACAGGTTCATCTCTCTGCAGTCTGGTGTAGGCTGATTCCAGTCAGTAGATGAATGGCCAGAACCTAGAATATGCCAGAAAGGACAAGTCTGATGTCCCTGAGAGTATAATCAAGGTCAGCAGAGAGTAACGCCTTTCCCCAGAGAGGGCCAAATTCAGACCTGCGGCAAATGGGTGCAGCTCTACTGAAGCCAGCTTCCTGCTGAGGTCAGACCTGAATGTGGTCCACATACTGTGAGTGAGAGGATTGTTAAAGCTACTTTGAAAAATGAATCTGACAAACTGATGGTTGGTAGATTGCACGAGGAGTCCTTCCATATTATTGCTGAACTTCTGATTACATTAGCAGCTTACCAGTAATTCCTGGCACAGCATGTGTGAGCTGAGCAGGGAGACAGTGGCCATGCCGTCCCCTGTGAGTGTGGCATCTCACTCAGGGTGGGAAAGACAGATTCGATGACAGTAGTTCTGGAAAGCTGCCTGTGTGCTTTCTGGTCTGAAAAGTTAATTGGGCAATTTCTGGGGAAGGGTTTATTTTTGCTTAGCCAGCTCCACATATTGCAACATGCAGTTTTTGAATCCATTTAACCCGTCAGTCCCTCCTCTCTGAATCTCAGCTCAGTCCCATGGTGTGAATCACTCTGTAACTCCCCAGATGATCCCAACCTCATTTCTTCAGATATAATTGATTGCTCCAAAAACATTTTGGATAAAAGCAGACATTTCCATTTGGGGCCTTCCTTGAGGACAGAGAGGGGGAATTTCCTTGCCTAAGTTCCCCCTCCACTGTTGGGCTCAATTGTTTCAATTTGGTGCAGAATGGAGAATGGCAGAAGATTAATTAGCTGTGACAGGATCTGGTTGCCGCCTGGATTCTGACCTGGATTTGTCTTCTACTCAGAGAGCAGCTGGCTCGCAGTCTGAACTGGATCAGGTTTCATAGTTACAGTATTTACCCAGAACATTGACCTATGGGGCCTGATGGTGCAGAGAGAGAGAGAGAGAGAGAGAGAAGAGAGAGAGTGAGTCTGTCTGTCTGCCCTGTAAGGACCTGGGGGGGGGGGGGGGGGTTGTTACTCTATTTCACTTCATGCATTGTGAGAGAAAGAGGTGCTGGTTCAGGAGGGATTCAACTGATTGTTAGGAAAATGAGGCTCTATCCCTTTAAGTTTCAGCATGACCCTGACTCACTCACAGCCCATCTCAGGGAAGTTCTCATATTCTACCTCCTATGTTTCATAAGGCAGCTGCTTGCATGGCAGTGGCATTAATATCAAACCCAAGGACGCACACTGCAGCTCAGCCTTGTTTGGCTTCCCAGCAGCCCCTGCCATGGTTCCTGGCCAAGGAGACCCCTGCGTATGCAGCGCACAGGGAGACCCCAGGATATTTTGGCCCAGCTGTAACACTTGTTCACATAGCTGTGTCTCAGTTACACTTTGACATGCCACACTTTGCTCCAGCCTAAGAAGGCTCGGTCCTTTGACATGTTTCCCCATCCCACAGCCTGAAAAAGAACCTGTTTCCCCCTGGGCAAGATTTTAAAAAACCCAAACTTTCTGCAACAACAACCAAGTTAAACCCCTAATGTTCTGGCCAACTTCCAACTCAGATAATTTTGCTCTGCTTCCTGCAATCCCCCCCGCAGTATCAAATGCATTTGCTAGCCTTTCTCCCTCGCTGTCCTGAACTGGGGTGTGTTGCAGTGCACTGTTAAACAGCTCTTGTGTTCTACCCCAGAGGTGGTGGCCTGAGGGGTATCCAATGGAATGAGTTGAGAGACCCCACTGTCTAAAACAATCTAGCAAACTTGAATGCAGCCTGCAGCACCTGCCTTCCCTTGAGCTGGTGACTCAGCCACTCTGAAACCACACACACCTGCCATCCAGCTAACGAATGAGGGGAAGCCCATTACAATGCTGTGCAAGGGCAATACGGAGCCACCGTTTTTTATATGTAGCTCTCCCCCTTGAAACCAATCATTCTCCCCAATGGTAACTGTTCTGCAGAATAGTAAGGCTCCCAATGCCACCTGTGCTACCCTAGTCTTTTCAGTAGCATTGCACAGGTACAAATGGGGGCATAATTTGAAGATGAGAGGGTGGCAGGGTTGGCTCTGCAAGTGGAATTCACTGAACAGTTGTGTTAATGATGCACAGGAAGGAGCTTACTGCAGCTCCCTCTCTCTGAGCCGTACTGGTGCTGCATGGAGAAAACAGGCCTGAAAAGCAATAAAAGCCCGATTTAGTCTGTAAACTCAGCAGCTCCTACTCTTCTACACACAGGGAGCAGTTCTGTGGTGGAAAAGAGACCACGGTTCCTTTTCAGAGCAGAACCACACTGTAAAGTGATGGAACCAAAGTCTTCTCCTTGTGGCTTACTGTGCTCATTTCCCCGCTCCTCCCCCTGCAGGTCACGTTGACAGCAGAGACGGACTGCAGTTATATCACCTGGCCAAGGAGGAAGCTCTACCTCCTCTTGGCAAAAGATCGCTACATCGCCCGCCTTTTCTCGGTCTTCCTCGGCTACGACATCTCGGAGAAATTGTATGCCCTCAACGATAAGCTCTTCGCTAAGTTCGGCCTGCGCTTTGACATCCGCTTACCCAGCCTCCACCACGTCCTGGGACCCGCCTCCTCAGAGGCTGAGGCCGAGAAGGAGCTGTATGAGTGGGAGGAGCTGGCCGTGCCCCATCGTCCGATGCCTACCTTTGTCCAGACCGCTGCCTCAGCCCCTCCTCCTCCTCCTTCTGCCCACCCCAAGGTGCCCCGGCCTGACAGTGCCCTGCTGGGTGAGGACTCTACCAGTCTTGTGTTGGAAGATTTTGCTGAGTTGTCAGGGTCTTTTATGGACTATGTAAGCGAAGGGGAGTATATGAAGTGAGGGCACTTCTAACGTGGGCACACGTCACCCTGTGTGGGATCCCCATGTAAGTACTCGCTTGCCCGCGGAAGGAAACACTTCCCTCTGTGCCTGGGCCTTGGAGGCGATGGCTAATGGGACTGGCTGTGCAAAGCTTAGCACTAACTCTGCCTAGGGAAGGGGAGGGCTAAAGTGTCCCAATCCTTGGCCAGTTTGCTCATGCTTTGATTCCTTGCAAACTTGGTAAATGGCATGAATCCTGGCAGCCTCCACTCAGTCTTTAGGGATTGGGCACCGTGTAAACAGGCACCCAATTGCTAGGTAGGAATAAAGAAAGGTGACCTGCTGGTGTCATTAACTCCCACTGGGTAGCTTCCTATCAAAGTTAACTTCATCAGTCAGCAAGACATTGGTCCCGGTAGAGCTGGGCTTTGGGGCGTGAGGGGAATCCCAGTTTCAGGGAAATGACCCAATGATCTTGTTACTTACCCAAAATAAATCAGATGAGGTAATGCTGTCAGTAAAGGCTGCAAAGACTGTTGTGAAATTTCCACACTACAGCATTTTCAGGACACTTCCTCATCAGAATCTCATGAGATGTGCTGAGTCGGGTGTATTTCCCCCAAGGAGGTTCATAACAGAATCTTCCTGAAGAACCCGGTTTAAAGGTTTGACTCCAGGCTCTGGTAGCCTCAGTTAACCATAACATTATACAGCCAGGCTACCGTATCCCTAGATCTGAGGGGATCTTAGACCAAGCAGAGTGTCTTGGGAGGAGGGTGCATGACACTGAGTAACGGTGTAAAGCTGAGGCAGAATGGAGACACAACAAGGAGAGACACTTATAAGGAATTTGAAGGGTGTCAAGTCATTTTCCTTGGTATCTGGAACAAAACAACAGGGCAGAAAATAAACAGATTTTCTGACTCTGTCAGGGCCATAAAGAATACAGAGGAGAGTGCAGGAGAGTGAGGTATGGATGCTTTTGAATTAAAGGGAGCTTGGGAAATTTCAGGGAATGCAAACACTGGCTTTCTCCGTGGGGTTTCTTGAATTCTCTGTGGCTCCCAGAAAGCACACAAGGCCAAATTGTGCCCTCAGTCACAAAAGACCAACTCCAGGGAATTCAGTAAGATTCAGGACTTTGGTGGGATTGCATGGGTGTCGCCACTGGCAAGCTTTGGCCCAGTGTGCCTGATTCTGTCCTCACACTGCCTTACTCCGGTGTGACTCGGTTGACTTCAGTGGGGTTATTCCTGACTTACACTGATGTCAGTGAGGACAGGCTAAGGCCAGACTCCAGGGCACCAGACAAATGCATGGCTGGTGGAGAACTGAAACATTTCTATCTCTAGGGTAGGGCTGCGCACCAAGATGAATTAAAGAAACGTCAGCTCAGGCTTTGGAATAGAGAGACTGACAGCTTACAAGAAACGCTCGGGGTTGATTCTGGCCCCTGCCCTGTACCCTGAATTGTCACCCTAGTGACATATAGGTGCTGTAAAGGTACCACAGCCAGTGGAGGGGAGAATCCCCCTATGCATGAGCAGTGTAAGGTCAACCCCATGTTGTCCCTCTTGCAGCCCCAGCCACGGCGCATGCTGTGGGTGAGGAGCACGGTGGTCTATTGCACTGTGCACCATGGAGATTCTGGGCTGCTTCAAGCTGTAGAACAGGTCACAGGTGATCTGGGTAAGGCTGCTGTAAATTGGAACAGCCCGAGGGCTGCTCTAATTTACACTAGGGGCTGCACTATGCCCCAGCTGGCACAAGATTTGAGGGGCACAAAGATGGTTCAAAGCCACCTTTGCGCCTGCTCTCCCTGGGCTGTCCTGCCTGTGAGGCACAACACAGAATCTGCCCCCTTATTTCTACCTAGACTCAACTCAGCCAGATTGAAAGGGTTTGGCCAAGGCTCCCGTGTTCCAATAGCCATTATTTTAAAACATTCCTGGGTTGGCTGAGAGGAGATGAGTGTGGTGGTCGCATGTCATGGGTTCCCCTCTGCATGAGTCCCATTACAGGAATGCACTGGGCTTCCCTGCCTCGCTACCGCCACTGGTGCATGGGAATAACACGCTGTCTTCCTAAGCTCCTTCCTCACACCCATTCCTCACTCTGCAAAGGAAGAATTGCTGGGGTCCGTGCAGGCTAAAGGGAGCTGGGAGAGATTTGTCAACAAAAAAAGATGCTGGAATAATTTGTGCTGGAAATTCTGAGCCAAAGGGTTAAGGGTTAAATTCCAGGCTGAGCTACATGTAGCCACTCGCTGAATGTTGATTCCAGTCACTGCACTGCGATAGCTATCCTTTGGTTTCCCGTGGCCAGTAACTAAGGGTACACCTACACCCCTAGGCGACGTGTGGGGAGGGCATGTGGGATCAAGTGCGCCCCCCCCCATTTCTGCTTGGCCTGCCGGGTGGGGAGAGAGAGGGGCTCTGTCCTTCTCTTGCTGCACCTGCCCCCAGCATGTTCAGCCCTGTCCCTGGCAGCTGGGCCTGGGCAAGGGGCGGCCTGCTGCTGCCGCCTCCCCAACCAGGCTCTTTCAGGCAGCTGCTGTGCTGCACAGAGGCAGTGACTGGATAGGGTTGCCAACTTTCTACTTGCACAAAACCTTGTCCCACCCCCGCCCCGCCCCTCCTTCGAGGCCCCGCCTCCAAATCACTCCATCCCCCCTCCCTCTGTCGCTCGCTCTCCCCACCCTCACTCACTTTCAGGGAGTTGGAGTGCAGGAGGGGGTGAGGGCTCCAGCTTGGGGTGCAGGCTCTGGGGTGGGGCCAGAAATGAGGAGGTCAGGGTGTGGGAGAGGGCTCCAGGCTGGGGCCAGGGGTTGGGGTGCGGGGGGTGTGAGGGCTCTGACTGGGGGTGCAGGCTCTGGGGTGGAGCTGGGGATGAGGGGTTTGGGGTGCAGGAGGGTGCTCCGGACTGGGACCGAGGGGATCGGAGCGTGGGAGGGGGCTCAGGGCTGGGGTAGGGGGTTGAGGTGTAGGAGGGCGTCAGGGGTGCAGGTTCCGGGTGGCGCTTATGTCAAGCAGCTCCTGGAAGCAGCAGCATGTCCCCGCTCCGGTTCCTATGCGGAGGTGCAGCCAGGCGGCTCTGCACGCTGCCCCGTCTGCTGGCACTGCCCCTGCAGCTCCCATTAGCCACGGTTCCTGGCCAATGGGAGTTGCAGAGCCAGTGCTTGGGGTGGGGGCAGCATGTGGAGCCCCCGGGGCCATCCTTCCATCTAGGAGCTAGAGGGAGATGCCGTCAGCTTCCCAGGAGTTGTGGAGAGCCAGGTAGGGAGCCTGCCTTAGCCCCACTGCACCGACCGGACTTTTAACAGCCCAGTCAGCGGTGCTGACCAGAGCCACCTGAGTCCCTTTTCAATCGGGTTTTCCGCTCAAAAACTGGACACCTGGCAACCCTAGACCCAGAGCAGCCAGATTCAGCCACGTGAGAAGCAGCTCCCTCCCATTCCCCGCCCGGGACCAGTGCCAGGGAGAGTGCCCGAACATGCCAGAGGGAGGCACAGCGGGAGAAGGACAGAGCCTCCTCCTCCCCCACAGGTAACTCTGGAGGGGCAGGGAGAGTGCAGCAGCCCCAGGCTGGGCACAGGGCGGGGGGGGTTGTTGGGCAGAGGAGACATGTGGGGCAATCATGTGTCCTCCCCTTTAGTATGGGGAGGCACGAGTGGTCTATGCCTTCACAGCAGCTGGGGGTGGAATTTCCAGCTTGGGTAGACATACCTACACTAGGCTTGATTGAGCTAGGGTGCTGAAAATAGAATGGTAGCCCTGGTGGCATGGGCTAGCTGCCACAAGTGTGTGCCTGCCATCTCAATGGGATTGTACATGCTGTAGCCCCCACTGCCGCAGCTACGCTGCTATTTTTAGCACACTCGCTTGATCGAAGCCAACTTCTATATGTCTGCTCAAGCTGGACATTACTCCTCCAGCTGCAGTGTAGCCACATCCCCAGCATGCTGATCACCACACTCCAGTGTCCGGCAACTGTGCTCTGGTAGCAATAAATGCATTCCAAGTGCTCAGTCTCTGTGCTCCGAGGGCCACTCACTGCATTCTGGTGGCTCTCACTGCCATTGTCCTTCAATGCTAGTCCTGGCATTGTAGTGCTATTCACTGTACTCCAGTGCAAGCCACTCTGCTCCAATGGTGATGGTCCAGTGTCTTAGTTGAAGCATGAAAATGAAATGAGCCTCAGAGACCAGAGGGCTGCTTTTATTTACAGAAGATGTGTGTGGTGGGGTGGGGAGGCTATTCTGGACCAATTTCCTTACTCATTTTCAAAAACCACATGAGAACAACAATGACTTTATCTGCAGGACTGAAATCTTCCTGTTTTCCAACCTTACCTTGAATTTATGAGCTAAATGCCCATCCTTCGCCTTCCACACAATGCCCCTGTATCTCCAGTGTTGAAAAGGGGCTTTGTGGGTGCCCATTTTTGCTTCTTTTATGTGGGATAAAGATGACCTGCAAAGATTTTTGTCAAAAACCACCAACCAACAAGGCAACAACAAGCCCCAAACTCAAACAAAGTTTATTCCCTCCGCTTGTTTTTTAGCTTAGAAATTTCAGGAATGGCAAGTCTGGTAGTCCCTGTTTTTGTTGAAGGACACTTTAGAGGATGTGGATTTGGAACTTTCTCAGTCCTTGTTCAAGAGCCAGGAATGCTGAATTTTTCACATAAGGGCTTTTTTTTTAACTGTCAGGCATTTGAATTAAATAGGTGTAAACTGAAATAAATGAAAATCAAAGTTTTGAACAGTCTAAATGACAAGCACTTCATCTTTCATTCAGGTTTCACTTGTCAGTTACCCTCATGGCAGAATGCAATCAGTTCTCCAGTCATCCATAGAATATTCTAGGATAATCAGGGTTTTGTTAGTGTAGGGTTGCTCATGAAAGCTGGGGCTATGCACACTGGTTTGGTGTTGTGTGACTATGAATGACACAGATTTTACAAACTGATTTTAGAGGGAAAACAGTAAGGTGCCCTGTGGGCCACACCAGGCCCCACTATCTCCTGGGTGAGTTTGGCAAATGGATAAGATCTGTGGCTGTAATAGTAATAGCCTCTTCTTTCCCCCTTTTCCTCCCACAGCTTCTGGAAGCCTTACCCGGAGTTACCCCTGTGCCCTCTTCAAAGGACGAGCCCCTCTGGCTCCCACCCAGACCCCAGAACTCTAGGGCACAACAGTTGGTTTTGAACAGGAAAACCCACGCATGAGTGTATGCTCACACACCTCTAACCAGAAAGACACTCATTAACATGCACCTACATGTCCACACAACACTCCTGCAAGCACATGAAGTATCTGCATGAGACTGAAGTGTGATGGCTGGACACCTTCCACACCACATTCTGTTCACCTGCAGTGGCACAAGGGATGTCTGGGTGTTCCTTTTTGTATTCTGGTCTTTCACCCCCATGGTCTGTTAACAGCTCTGTTATCAGTTCCATTAAATGTGTTGGAAACACAGTGGTATTAGCCTGTCCAGGGAGTCTTTTGATTTGAGGACACCAGTTAAAGAGCGTGTTGATTCACTAGGGTTCAGTGACTTGGAGGGGAGACGCTGATGTTCAGAGGATTTCACATGAGCTCTAGAAGTAGGAAAATGGGACTATAGAAAGACTAAGAGTTTTAATATTTATGTATATTGGGAGGTGGGGTGGAGTGAGGTATGGGACTTGTGCTAGTGATATACATGGAATCCATTTCTATCAGGCTTAAAATTCCATGTCCAGGATTTAACGCTTTTCATTTATGATAACAGCAGCTAAGTAATGAAGTACGTACCAGTTTCTGATGTTGGGAAAAGATTCACTAGGTCTTTTGGTCAATCCACTTGAAATAAGGAGGATGAGAAGAACCAGGACTGAATTTCTGTGCCCTCTTGGGATGGATTCTGGGTCTAGCCCTGGTAAGGGGATGGACTTAACCTGGATTTCTGTGTCCCTCTGGAAGGGAATATGGGTACATGTCTTTGGAAGGAGAAGAAGCTGAACTGGATTTTTGTGGACTCTGGGTGTCTCCACTGAGATGGAAATGAAGTGAAGGAATAAGAAAGGAATAAGAAGCAGGATAGGGAAGCAGGGAAGATGCAATATTTTAGTTAAGAACAATATGGAGATGGTAGGCAACTCACAAATATAGCGCTGACAATATTTCTACTGCAAGCGCACCTAGTGGTTTCATCTATGGGGGCTCGCATGGTGTGATAATAGTCACCAGGGGCCCCTTTTGGCCTTTTTACTCCCTTTAGTCTGGTGCCAAGGGGCCACATGGCAGGCAAAAGGCCCCCTATGCTCAGGTACAGAGGCGGCTCCACCAGCTCCGTGCTGTTCCCACAGGGGCCCCACGTGCAGGAGGCATTCTGGTGTGGGCCAGGGGCATGGCTAGGGCATGCTCCTGCAAAGCTCTATAAGGGTCATTGAAGCACGGACATAAGTAGCCAGTACCGGGTCTATGCCAGCCCCTGCAGCACGAACTGCCTCCTCTTTGTTACTCTGCCACAGGAGAATCAGATTCCAGCATCCTCTATCACACCCTGCTGTGTTGTTGCCCCAGACAGACATCTCTAGCTATTCACTGCGTCTGCTTCTCTCTGACCCAGTCATCCTCTGTAGGCAAGGAAGCTCCTCCAGTGGAGAGCTGTTGGCTTCTCCTTAGCAAAGGAGTGGAGGTTTCTGTTCAGTGGCATTAAACTACACAGCAAAGTAGTCACCACCCCCTGAGCTGTCGGGTAGACCCTGAGGTAGCTGTTAATACATATTGCTACCCCAAGGTATCCGCGCAAAAGACAACTGCTGTCTCGGGTGCTGACTTTTATTTTTCCCGGTGGCTGCTTCACCCCCACTCTCCCCCAAGGCCCTGCCCTGCCCCCACACCGCCCCTTCCCCTGAGGCCCTGGCCTTGCTCTGCTTCTTCCCGCCTCTGCTACGCCCTCTACCCTGAGGCCCCCAGCCCACCTGCCCGCCGCTCACTGCTCTCCACCCTCCCCAAGTGCCTCCTGCCAGCCGCCAACAGCTGATCGATGGCCCTGCCAAACAGCTGTGGCTGGTATGTGCTGAGCACCCCCTATTTTTTTCTGTGGGTGTTTGAGCCCCTGAGCACACACGGAGTTGGCACCTATGACTGCTGTCACAAGAACTGATACATGAACCCCAGAGCGCATGCACACCCAGCTAGAAGAAAAATCAAACCCTCAAAGGACTGGGGCTCTGCTGAGTCCCACAGAGAAGCCATCAGAGGGGTGGGTGCACGCTCCCTTGTGAACTTCCCACCAGGATGTGCCCCCCCCCCATGATTCTTACATAAAATCATCACTTATAAAGTTTTCAGATGACACAAAAATTGGGGGGTGGTAAATAATGAAGAGGACAATTCACTGATACAGAGCGATCCGGATTGCATGGTAAACTGGGTGCAAGCAAACAATAAGAAAGAAATGTAGCCATATTTACAGGATTGGGGGTTCCCTCCTGGGAAGCAGAGACTCTGAAAAAGATTTGGGGGTTGTGGTGGATAATATGCTGAACATGAGTTCCCAGTGCAACACTTTGGCCAAAGGAGCTAATGCAATCCTAGGATGCATAAAGAGAGGAATCTCGAGTAGGAGTAGAGAGGTTGTTTTATCTCTGTATTTGGCACTGTGAGACTGCTGCTGGAATACTGTGTCCTGTTCCAATGTCCACAATTCAAGAAGGATGTTGATAAGCTGGAGAGGGAAGAGCCACATGAATGATTAAAGGATTAGAAAACATGCCTGATAGTGATAGTCTCCTATAAACTGGATGGGCAAGTGCTGTCCCAAGGGATGAGCTCGGGACCCTAGTTTTGTAGGGTTCTTTCTTCACTCCCTTCCCTCCCCAACCCAATTACCCATCTGTAGGGTTCTGAATCTTGTCATGGTGGGGAAGCCTCCTGGCTCCAGATGAAGACCTCTCCTTTGCTCTTGTCCTGACTTGCTTCTGCTGGCCAGCTGTTCTCTTGACCTCTGTGTTCTGTTTCTTTCATGCAAGGAAAGGGCTTCTCCACCCCAAGTCTGTCTGGTGAGGTGGCCAATTGAGGGGTTAGAACCCTGATTTTCTGAGGTATTTATTAAAATACACCTCTACCTCGATATAACACTGTCCTTGGGAGCCAAAAAATCTTACTGTGTTATATCGAACTTGCTTTGAGCCGCCGGAGTGCGCAGCCCCCTTCCCCCCCGGAGCACTGCTTTACTGTGTTATATCAGAATTCGTGTTATATTGGGTCGCATTATATCGGGGTAGAGGTGTATGTTTGTTTGGGAAAACCCTGAGAAAAGGGAATGGCCCTAAAAGAGACTGATGAGCTCTGGCTGAGAGACTTTTGCCAGGAAAGGCCTGAGTGTCCAGGCGGAGGGCCACTCTCCCAAGGCTAGATGCAAAGCTCTTGCAGAAGAAGTTAAGGAAGGGCTGTCCAGCCCTCGGAGCAGAGCTCTTCACTGACTCCTCTGGCTGTATCTCTTGTTCTCCAACTGCCAGGGCTATTGAGCATCTAAATGTAGACGGGTTCCTGAATCAGGGCAGATCCTTATTTTTCAGAGTGGTTTTGGTGTGTTTTTTTCTTACTAATAAATCATCTGTTTTAATATTTGAACATTCCTGGCTCTGATAAATCTGAGTATCCAAGAACAGGACACATCAACTTTGCCAAAGAGACCCATCACAAAATGACAATCAGATAGCCAGAATAGCAGCTGGAGTCTTGTCATGATAAGAGAAAACATATCGATGCTGATTACACTGCAGGACCACTCATGTGAAATCAAGAGGTCCTCAGACTCTGTAGGCATCCATGGCCCGGACTAGTTATTTTCACATCTGTGTGTGTGTGTTGCTAGGGGAATGACCCCTTCCCATACAAAACCAAAGCCACACAGCTGCATGCTCACTAATAACAATAATACTTTGCATGGCTGAGGCGTTTAATGTGAAGATTTCAAAGCACTTTAGAAATATTAAGGAATTAACTAACCCTCACGATCCTCTTGAAAGATGAGCATTATCAGCCCCTTTGACAAAGGGGGAAGCCAAGATTAAGCGATTTGTCCAAGGTCTCACAATGGTGCATTTGTAGAGCTGGGAATAGAGCCCACGAGTCCTAACTGCCAATCTCCCGATCTAACCGCTTGACCATAGTCTTTCCTTTCGGCAGTGCACTTCTCTTCCCAGAGCTGTTATTCACTCTATCCCCAAGGTGGGTGGATGAAAAATCCAACTGGTTCTGTCCTTTTTGGAGGAAGTATCGTCCAGAGGGGGGAAGTACAATTTGGAGTCCAGCAATGTGCCTGTGCATGCTACATGCTCCAGGGGACTCTCCTATGCACAGTCCACTGCCAGGTCACGTTCAAGGGGACTGCTCGCTGTCAGGGACAGATCTTGAGACAGGCAAAACATCTTCTCACTGTGAGAGAAGCACACAGGAGTTAGGCAAATCTTAAAACAACCAAGGGCGAGAACCTGCTGGTGTCAAAGGACTAGCCCCAGAGGGACTCTCTCTGATCTCCATCTCTCGCAGTTGCTGCTGCATTAGTTAGGGGAGTCTCAGATTTTGTGTTTCTCTGTGAGGAATATGGGCTTTCACAGGGTGCCAGATCAGTGCACAAGGAATTGGCATCACACGCTGATGCTTCAAATTTGGCTTTGACATTGCACCCAAACAGTCAGAGGTGATGGGCCAGATTGTACCATTTAGGCACAGCCCCGACTAGGGGGCGCTGTGGAAGGGGAAGCACAATGCTTCCCAGAATTCCAGCGTGCAATGGATCACAGCTGCTGCGCCAGCCTTTAGGAAGGTGCAGCATGTGCTCCTCTGTGTGTCCGGCTGGTCCGTGCAAGCTGGTGTGGGGACATAAGGTCATGACTCTGCCACTCCCCTATTACCTTTGTGGGTCTTTTGCTCTCCAGGGGGCACTGGAAAGGAACAGTCCTCAAAAGAACTCTGGAGCAACAGTGGCATCTTCTCTCTGTGTGGGGGTTTGAGAGTGGGGAGGCTTCTTGTGTCCTCTCCTGCTTGTGCACCTGTACAAAGGCCCTGCTCTGTCTAGCTTTCAGGTGGGCTCTCTAGGCATAAAATGAGGAGTATGTCTCTTAATGACTATGGGGTGCAGTTGAGGGGTCTGCTTATGGTATATCAAGGACTGTGTTGGAATTGCAAGCTCTCACTTTAAGTGTGAGGGGGGGTTTCCTGGTCCTGCATGTAGGCTAGTGGGCTCTGTAGCAAAGCATGCAATCAGTCAGACTGGAAAGAGCCAGCTTAAAGAAAGGTGGGGTGACGTGTGCCTCTCTGCCTTAGGGAGCAGCCTGCTTTGTCTCTCTCTGTTTTTGGGATCATGTGTGTTATTGTTTTGAAGTCTAAGCAATAAAGTAGTGTTACGTTGCAACCTTCCATTAAGAGTATTTATGTTTTTATCTAACTTCTCTGTGTGTATGCTGGGAACATAACACTGGTCATCAGGAATGTTGTATTAGGGTGAGAACCTCATCCAGGTTAGACGGGTTTGCTTTTGGTTTGTCCTGCTTTGGAGAGGCTAACTAGGGCTGGATGGTAACTACAGTTAAACAAATAATGGATTTTTTGGTTCAGAGGCTGAATTTAAAATCCAGGAAAAATAATCCAGTCTGTCAAATAAAAAAAAAACTCAAAAAAAAAATACTGTTTCAAACCAAAACTATTTGATGACCCAAATTTGGCAAAGGAACCTGCCAACATGCATTGTTTGGTGACAAAATAATTTGTAAAAAAAAAACCAACCCTAAACATTTGCCTCGCTCTAATGGTTACTGGTTCACAGTCTCTGGCTGCACAGCTCATCCGTTAAAATCAGGGGTGTCTCCCATGTAATTCATTTCCTGAATTGTCTCTGTGTGTGTGTGCATGCAAAGGAAGGGGTGGGGGTGGGGGGTGAATACAAGGGCCTTTGTGGCACCTCAGCCCTTTCCCAATATCTCCTTCATTTCTGCTGTATGTGGTACCCAGCAACAGCCAGAGAAGAGAAAGGGGAGAAGTCTACCTAACATTCTTAGCAGCTTCTGCGTGACCCCAAGAGGAGTTGTGCTCTCACACAGGGCGAGAAGCTGAAGCATTGAGCCGGCCAATAAGGCTCTCTGGCTGGAGTGAGCTCAAAGGATGTCTCCTGCTTACCGATTACTGACAGGCAGTGCGGTTGTACAGAAGTTGCCAACGATGACAGCCTTGTCCTTCTTCCAGATGTGCAACTTGGGGAGATACTTCAGCGTCACCGCCTCTATCTGGCACAGTGGGACTGGGTGAGCCAGCACCCCTTTGCCCAGCTGCTGCTGCTTAGGTCTGCAAGGCAGAGGGAGGGATGTGAATAAGAACAAGGGGCCAACCCACAGTAGCATGTGAGCATGCAAGGGGGGATGGGGACACAGGTGTTTACTGAAACATTGGAGATGATGGGGTTGTTAACAGGAACCCACATAGAACTTGGTGAGATCTAAGGATCCTTCTATGGCAATCTGACACTTCATGAGAGGTGGGAGGCTCTGCCCCAATAGACCCCTCTCCTCCTCCAGGGGGATCTCTCTGTGTTATATGCCCTTCCTCTTCAAAGGCTGGAGAATGTGTGGATGTGGATGTGTATCTTTCTTCTTATACCACATGATTAAAGCAGCTCCCCCAGATCAGCAAATATTCACTCCTCTGTCCCTCTGTCTTGTAATCCTATCCTGACACTCCAACAAATACAGCACTAAACATTGCACAGATGGCCAGGAGCATTATGAAGTGGGCAAAGTGTGGGGTGGGGGATGTTGCCTTCTTTGAAATGTCAGGTGCTGGCCACTGCCAGCAAGAGGTTAATGGACTGTAAGGACTATTGATCAGATCCACTAAGACAAAGCCTGTTTTACAAAGAACAATGAGGCCTATTAATCCCTACTGTAACTGCACTGATTTTAGTGGAGTTACATGGGAAGGAATTTGGCTCACTGTGTCTGGTTTGCAGTTCTCAGAAAATAAAATAAGAGAAATGAATGATAAGAAAATGTAAAACAAACCAAGGGAAATCCTTCTTTCTGCAGCATGTACTCAACATGTGGGATGCACCCCCACAAATGGGAAGAGAGTCACTGGATTTCAAAGAGAGTTGGTTAATTTTATCGCCAGTAGTCCTGTGTGTGTGTGTGGAACTCTGGTTGACTTTAATGGGAGTGCTGTGCATGGAGGCTCTGCGGGACTGAGCGCATGATGGCCAAATATTTCAAAGCTGAGTGTCTATAGTTATGGTCCTAACTCCATATGTAGGCATGAAAAAAACCCAACTCCAACATGTTTTCAGAAGTGCTGAGCACCCACAAATCCTACAGAAGTCCCTGGGAGCTGCTGAGTGCTCAGCACGCTTGAAAGTCTGGTCACCTATTTAAGTGCCTAAATATGGACTTGGAAGCAAGCAGGCAACCAAGTTTGAAACTCGGCCTGGTTATGTAGGAAACTTAGGCCATAGCTGCATGGGAAGCTTCTTCTGTATAATCTGAGGTGTGAATTTAAGCTGATATAGTTACCCTGGTAGAGCCCACCCCAGGCAGACACTCTTATTACGGTATGAGAGGGTCTTCTTTCAGGTGAGATTATGTTGCTTGGAGAAGGGGTTTAAGCAAAACCAAAAAAAAAGCCACTCTTATTCTGGATTAGAAGAGAGAGAGAGAGAGAGAGAGAGAGAGAGTGACTCTGTGTGTGTGTGTGTGTGTGTGTGTGTGAAAGAGAAAGAGAGTGAGAGAGCGTGCAGTATAACTACAGACAAGGCCTTAGGTTGCGTGTCTGTAACTAGAGCCCTGCAAATCTTTATATCCACAGACCATGTTTGCAGATTGGATACGGATACTAATTTTGTATGTTCAGAGGGCTCTAGCTGTAACCCAACCAATTTCCATATGTCCTGTCCTTCTTGAGCTCACAGGCCACCTGGTGGACATACTTAAATTACCAGAACGGCTGTTTGCCTCAAATAGTCATGATTGAGCCACCAAGGTTTAGAGTAGAGCAGGGCCCAGATCCAAGCACCTACACACACATTGTTGGGAAATGTAGACCTGGCCTTAAACTTTCCTGGGCTGAACTTGTCTGTAACTCAGAGGTTTGATTTGTATCTCTTCAAGCTCCAGGAGGTTGGCTGCTTATCTGAATTCATCTAAACTTCTTTGGTCTGCAACGTTAGGCTGGAAATCAATGGAGATGTACAGTGCTTATTGTTACTGGCCAGGCTGGAAATCCCATGGAAACAGCCCTTCCCTGAGTATCTCAGCCCTGCTGCTCTTGGTCCCAGGCATAGAGGCAGCACACTTCAAAGATCTGGACCAGACTTTGTGCTGAGTGGAGTTGCTGCTCAGCTCAACAGAAAGGGGCCATCTGGGAGCTAGCTCTGGTGCTGCTCTGGCCTTGGCCCCCAGCACACATCCTGCAGCATGCTCTGCTCTCTTCCTCCCTGCCCCACCTTGCCTGTTGTGCTGGAGGTTGAGGGAAGGGACAAAGGAGCTGTAGAAGCCAGCAAGACTGGCTCTGTGCCTGTTGGGCACTCTCCTTTGCTGGGGAAATCCCAGCGGAGTTAGGACACAGGACAGGGAGGGGTCAAAGAATCTGGCCCTTGAATTCAGATACAATTTGTGGGAAGATGGCAGGTTCCAGATGGATCTTACTGTCCCGAACCTGCCTCTGTCCCCAGCCTCGGTGGATTCTCCTCTCCCATTGCTGAGTAACTGCAGTTACAATGGATCAGTTAACCACTGTCCTGCGGCACAGAAACGCTTCTGTCTCCACAGCCATTTTCAGCTCACATCTCAGGGTCATCAGGACAGCTGCCTGATGAGTCAGGTATGTATGGCCAGACCCTGGAAGGGAGGTTGGTGTTTGCTGGATGTCCCTCTCTTTGCCAGCAGTTAGGTTATCAGCTACTCAGTTACATTACCAGGACACCTCGTGGTGATTGCATGTGGTCACTTGCGCTACCACTATGCACGTACATGGCTTAGAAGGACATCCTTGTGCCTGCAACAAGGAAGACGAGGGACTAAAGACAGGTCAGAGGTGCACATTGTCACTCACATGGTGATCTTCACGCTGGCTGTAGAGTTGCTGCTGCGGAAGGTGATCTCAAGTTTGGTGACCAAGCTTCTGTTCTGCTGCAAGTGAAACTCCACCAGGCTGTGGTACACTGGGCAACAGACAGCACACGACAGAGTGAGGGCACAAGTCCCTGGCTGGACCATACCTTCAGCATTAACCCTCACCTTGTACCAATAGGAGGGCTGTCCGTCCTCACCCCTGCAAGCTCTGACCTCTCCAGCACCGTATGGAGCAGATTAAGCAGAGCTTTGACATAAAAAGGGAACAGGCTGCCTGCTCAATTGGACATATATTTGTTTACTGATGGGACTCCATTCTTCACTGTTATTTTCTGAGAGTGAGAGTCAGACAGACACAGAGAGCCAGAGAGGGAGGAGGGTGGCAGCAGGGCCGGCTCCAGGCACCAGGCAACCAAGCACATGCTTGGGGCGGCACCTGGTAAGGGGCGGCCAATCTTGGGGTGGCGGGGGGCAGCGTGGTGTGGCATTCCGCGGGGGGAGCGCTCCGGCGGCGTGGCGCACGGCGGGAGGGGGGTGGCGTGGGGCGCGGGGCTCAGGGGGGGGTTCCGGCGGCGCGGCGCTCAGCGGGGGGGGCAGCGCGGGGCGCGGTGCTCGGGGGGGGCTCCGGCGGCGCAGCGCTCGGCGGGGGGGGCTCCGGCAGCGCGGTGCTCGGCGGGGGGGGAGGCGGTGCGGGGCGCGGTGCTCGGGGGGGGTTCCGGCGGCACGGCGCTCGGCGGGGCGGGGGCTCGGCGGGGCGGCGCTTTTTTTTGCTGCTTGGGGCAGCAAAAAAGTTAGAGCCGGCCCTGGGTGGCAGAGAGAAAATGGAGAGACCAGTGGAGTTACACAGGTGTAACACTGGTGGAAGTGAGAGAAGAATCAGGCCTATTATCCTCTATAGTCTCCAGGAGTGTGGCATGAAATGAGGCTGAAGGCCAGATCTCAAACGCCTTCTAGGGCCAGATTCTACTCTCAGGTACACCGGTGGAAAATGGAGTATCTCGCCAGGAGTCAATGGGTATGGAACTGGACGGAGAAGCTGGCCCATAACTCAGAAAAGGACAGTGGCTTGGGTTATCCCAGCATTTGTAACAGTGATGTTCTTCTGTGCCTGGTGAAAGCAGCCCCTCCTCCACTCCCCCAGTGTACAGCTGCTGAAGAAGGCCTAGGGATAGTCAGACTCACTGAAGAGCGTGTGTGCGGGGCATGCCAATCTCTATTGTCCCTCGCTGAGGAACATGGCACAGCACAATACAGCATTTCTGCAGCAGGTATTGAGGGATTTACAGAAGCTACCATGAAGCCAGATACCCTCTGAATCCATTTCTCAAAGCACCTGCAGTTTCCATTGGGAGCTGGGGAAGGACCGACATGTTCCAGTCAATGACGGTGACTCTCTTCAGGAACATTGACATAAATGGAAAGTCTCCATAGTTCATTCATGCCGCCTGCCTGGCTTCCTTCTCTCTTTGCTACTTACTGCAGTACGGGGCTGAGGAGGCAGTCACCAAGTAAACCTTCATCTCCTTGGGGAGCTTTGCCATGCTGACTCCACCGCGCTCCAACAGCCCTAGGGGAAGAAATGAAGCCAAGGTGGAGGAGTAAAGGTCCGGAGGGAACAGGTGGCAGGAACACCTGATTCACTTCTCACCTATCCCACTATTTTGATGTGGATCAAAATGGTCTTTACTTACCTCCAGCATCAGTGAGATCAAAGGAACAGGCTCACAGTGACTGCATCCCAGCTATTCTCCACTGCAGGGTTTCACCAGCACACCCAGTGTTACACCACTGTGATCACCAGGGCAGCCAGCAGTAACGAGAGTCATTGGGGCATCCAGGTATGCTCCATGATGACACTATTGTAGCCTCTGGGCCTGATTCCCCACTGCCCTGCAGCCTGTGCCATCCTTTGCATCTGTCCCAAGTGAGTGTAAAAAGGCTTCCCAGTCAGGGTGGTACGGTTTCATGCTCACTTTGTGCAGTGTGTACCTAGGGCAAACAGGCTGGCTGTGCTGGGAGGAGGGCTCGTGACTCCTGTTATGCATTCCCCCAACACCAGAGAAGGTACCATACCTTTCAGGGGCAAAATGCTTCCAGCCAGTGGCTTTCCAGCGGTGCACCTCCTCCCACCCCAGCACAGCTCAGCCTCAGGGGAGCATAAGAGAGTCCTCCCAGTACTGGAATGCAGCCACCTCTGGGGTGAACAGAGCCACTGTTGACCAGCATACTGATGTAGGAGCAATGGGTGAATCTCAAAAGGGTTGAAGTTCAGGTTCAGCTCAGTTTAGGGTAAACACTCTGGCTGCTTCTCTGAACTAGCCAAACTTTTTGATTTAAGTGCACATTGGTTAGGCAGGTAAGTGAACAACATCTCCTATTGAAACTGCAGGTGGGAATGTAAGGGCTTATCCACACAAACATTGATTATGCAGCAAGCTGGGGTGTAAATCTACCCTGCACTATCCTGCTGTGCACTAAGTGTCCATGTGGTCCCTGCTGATACGCACTAATGGTTCATTTGTGCACTTTGATTTACTCCCATTTCATCAAAGCGCACTAAGGAGCTGTTAATGCACATCAGCAGGGTCCACACAGACACTTAGTGTGCAGCAGGATAGTGCAGGGTAGATTTACACCCCAGCTTGCTATGAACTAAATGTTAGTGTAGACAAGCCCTGAGCAGGAATTGAATTATTCACATTGGAATATGGCCAGGAGACCAGGTTTAACACTAGAGTTGGTCCCAAACTACAGAACTTGGATTCTGATCTGAACTCAGATTTCTAACCTGCCGCAAGTTCAGAGGAATTTGGATTCAGGATTTTGATTTAGCCCATTCAGAGGGAGGGGTCAGCTACAAATCTGACCTTTTGCAGACTTTGGCAGGGGGCTAGATCTGGGGACTTTGCTCAGATTCATTTCCTGCCTTTATGAGATGTGCCATCGGGTGTTCAGTGGCCGCAGGTGTTCAGAACCTTGGTTTTACATCTCATCCCACAGATGCACTTGGAATGCTTCCCTGGGCAGGTCTGAAACCCAGTAGCTTCTGACTGTCCCCAGCTCAAAAAAAATCCAATCTAAATGCCTTACCCTGCATCAAAGACCTTCAGGTTTCAACTCTCCTCTCCCTTTGGACAGTGGAGTTCCCAGGCTGGTATCATACCTATTCTGGGACAGGAGAGCAGGAAAGGATTGCTACAGTCCAGGCAGTGGCCAGCAAGGAAATTTTCATGACTTGAGCATGGAAACGCCATCAAAGGACAGGAATTCTCCAGGGCACTGACATAGAGCTGTATCGCCCTCATGTGATCACAGATCAGATAGTTATACCCTGTAAGATAAAGCAAGACTACAGGTAAGGTGACCAGGAAAGGACTGACCTCTTGATCCAATATGGACTCTCTATGCATTTCTAAGGAGCCCAGCACAGTAATAGCTAGGGTGCAAGTTAAGAAGCACTTTATTCTATCTGCGAAGGACACATCAGGTACATTTTTCAAAAGTGCCTAAGCAATTTAGGTATCCAAGTCCCACTGAAAGTCAAGTCACTTAGGTGCTTTTGAAACTTTCATCCAAAATCCCCTCCACTCATCCTTTCCAGGGCAGCTGTGGACTAAGCAAAAGGCTGCAATTCAGGAGTCATAGGTATTAGCTCCCAGTTCTGCCTCTAACTCACTGTGTGACTGTGAGCAATTCACTTAGCCTCTCTGTGCCTCAGTTTCCCAATCTAGAAAATGATGCTACGGATACTCATCCTTCTTTATAAAGCGCTCTGAGACTTATGGATGGAGAGCCCTATATACAGTAAATTCTAAGGCCTAATCCACATTAGAAAAGGTTTGCCAGCAGAGCTGCACTGACAAGCCCTCTCAGTGTAGATGAAGCTTATACCAGAAGAAAAGGTTTTCTGCCATGATAGCTTATACTGGTTCCCCAAATGAAATAAGTGATACTGGCAAAATGACTTTTTTTGCGGGTAGAACTGCATTTACACTAGGGCTTTTGCTGGTATAGAAATATTTTAAAAAATCACCCCCTGGGTACAGGCAAAAGTTTCTAGTGGAAACCTGGCCGCAGTGTGCTTTGTGTTTCGGCTGTTATGTTGTTGCATACCATAGGTAGTGTTATCTGGTCATTCTTCTTCTCTGAATGCTGAGAGGCAGCTTGGGCAAGATGGGCCCATCTTGTATGATACTGTCATGCTATGGCTTGTCCTTTACACGTTTACTGTCCTGCTGTAATGTCTGCCATACCCCTGCCCTGGCTCAGGTGGGAATTGTTAGTCAAGCAGTAGCTTTACAGGCTGATCGATTGGAAGGAAGGGAACTTCCCTTGACAACTTGCTGTGAATCCTTCTCACCTAATGAGGTGAACCGGGGGCATCCAGGCTGGTCTTTGCCTCCATTGATGAAGTAATCAATATGGCCTACAGGAATCCGGATACCAAAACCTGAAAGGAGCAAAAAACCCCGCTGAGCTATTATTCCTGCTCCTTCTTCTCTAGGGAAACATTCTAGAGGAAGCTGCTATTTTCCATGTTCCAAGGTCCTAAGAACAGGATGTACCTAACAGTATCTGAGCTGGCCCCAGGCCCACACACAATATGCTGGTTTCTTCACCAGTCTAATGGAGGATTTCAGGTGTCTTGCCATCTGTTTGCACTGTACAGATTGCTCCATCCTTATGTATTGAAGCATGGAGGAGAATGTTCACCTGGGCCTTTGTTTTAATGGGACTTTAACACTGAAGGAAACTGAATGGGAGAAACCTTAATTTGGGAAATGATTCTCTGGTCACCTTTTTGCTGTTTTTCCTTTACTCTCTTTGCAGAGATCTGCAACTGAATTAGAAGTTGTTTCCCCCTCCCTCATGGGCTACCCTGCCTGATCCCCAGTGATGTCAGTGTCCTGGCTTTGTGATTTCATGGTGTGTTTCCCAGGAAATGACTATGAGGTCATCAGTCACCATTGTGACTTCATTGCAGGAGAAGATGATGGACTGTGATGAAGGGCAGGACTTTTTCCATGTTCTTGCCCTGCATAAGTATCTGTGAGAGGCAGTGATATGTAGTGGTTAGAGCACAGGAGCGGGCGTCAGGAGGCCTAGATTCCATGCCTGGCCCTGCCACTGATGCTCTCTGTATTTTTGGACACATCACTTAATGTCTCTGGGCATCAGTTTCCCCCTGCTGTAAAATGGAAATGATACTGACTTCCCTCCTGGGAGTTATGAAGCTTAATTCATAAATCTCTATAAAGAGCTTTGTGGTCTTCAGAGGGAAGGTGCTACAGAAAGGCAAAGCATTATTATTCTATAACATCTTTCACCTACATTGACCCCTAAGCGCTTTACAAAGGTTACTACGTCATTGTACTATCTCTGGGTCTGATTCTGCTGTTGCTTACACCAGAATAAATGTGAAGTAACTCCCCTGAAGTCAGTGGAAGGAGGAGGAGGCCCTACATACTCACAGGAATCACTGGGAATGTTCAACAGAGCCCATCAGCACAGCATAATAGTTTAGGACCGGAAGTGAAGGAGAATATTGAATTGAAATCTCCAGGGGCATTTTGGGAGCAGTATGTAATGACCAGAGATGACAGAAGGCGAGGACAGTGGGTCTTGCACCCCAACCTTTGCAAAAGCTGCCAGGGAATCTATAATGGCAATATATTGTCAGGGCCTCAGGTTGCTCGGGAATTGAAAGTGAACCTTCTCTCCTGCCCAACCTTGGAGGAGCTGGACTGATTAGTTTCAGCAGAAACAATCTTCTCCTGGCAAAACCAGGAGCTATGCTGAGATGGTCCCAGCAGAAGCTCTCTCTGTGTGTTCCTCCATCTGACTTCCTGCCCATTCATTGATTCTGCTACTTTCAGATGCTGGGGATGAAGAGAGGCAAAGGGAGGAGCAGTATTTGAGAATTGTTTGACATTGTCTGTGTCTACACTGGGGACATTTACAATGTAATTCTCAGGGGTGCTATTGTTGGTGGGGCTTCTAGTAGAGACAAAGCTCTCATGGCCAGATTTATTTTTACTATCATTTGAGTTAAGCCTTCTGGAAAGCAAATCTAACCAAAGCACATCCACATCCTACTGTGAGACTTGAGCCTATTATCTTCTGACCTAGAAGGAAGAGCCACCGAGGGCCAGATTAACCCAACTCTGGGTCCCAGGCAAGCATACACTTTCTGGGCCCCTATCTTCTAATAACAAACAGTGCTATAGTCTGCTCACCTCAGCCGGGCTGGCCATGCTGTAGATCTGCCAGGACTGGCTACTCGTCTTGCCGCTGCTTGGGGCACTGCTCACCGTGACTGAGGGGCAGCCAGGCCAAACTTGAGGGGGACTGCAACCTGGTGCACCAGGTTGCAATGCCACTCACTCAAGTGAGTGAAGTTCTTTCAGTTTGCACACAAATTTGCATTGGTAAAAAAATCACCTCCCTCCTGCCCCCTCCCCCAAAATGTGGGCCCTGGGCGGGTGCCTGGTTTGCCTATGTGTGAATCTGGCCTTGGAGTTAGCTGCTGGGCCACACTGACAGCTATACACTAACCACGTTCCTGGGCATTAATGATGATGGCAGGGAGGGGAGAAGCAGTGGGCTGAAAGGAATAGAAACCAGATTACTGTCTGTATCGGTGTGAATGGCTTCCACAAAGAGAGCATCTCCAGGATCCAGGCGCTCCTCACGGCCGGCTTTTGTGTACTTGGGCCCCGCAGGATCCAGCCCTGTACCAAGATAGAACTAAAGTCTTAACAGCAGACACACTGCCACCCTCTTCCCCCTAAGAGCGCCAGTGCAGACTCTGGAACCAGCCTTGGGTTGGAAGAGTTTAGGTTAGCATCAAGAAATCCAGATGCTGATCCAAATGTCTTAAGGCTGCAAATGGGAACAGGAAATTGGATATAATTTCTGGTATGCTTGTGAAATCACAGGGTGGGAATGAGTGGGGAAAGGGAATTGCCAGAAGGTATTGATGCCTGTAATTTACCTGGCAGAGGTAAAAGGGGAGAGAAGGAAGACATATATTGAGCTACTGTTACCAGTTAAAGGTTCAGAAAGGGCAGAAGGCCTTGAATGTGAGGTTGGTGAGCATGTAATTACTGGGGAGGAAAATGATGCTACTTTTATAGGCCTGGCGAGGATGTAAATAATAATGTTACTGTTGAAAGTGAATCTCAAAATGCTTATGAGGAAACAGAGGAAGAGCAATGCCAATTTCCCCTTCTGCTAAATAATTTGGGCCATAACATATACACAGAACTAATATCAGACTAAACTAATAATCATAATGCACATATTTTTTAAAATGTAGAGGAAGAGGATTGTGGTGCAGGTAGCTAGACAGACTGTCTTGTATGTAATGCACCTCTGAGTGTAAAGTGTGCCCTGTGACTGAGCTAGCTCAACATGGTAGCTCTACAGAGTGAGTCACACACACTGTGCTCTCTCTCTCCTGGGAGCTGTACTGTTGTTCCTGCTTGTTGTTGTTCTTCCTTAATCGGAAATAAAAGCTATTCACTTGAAAGCATGTCTTCTGTTCTTTTTGTATTGGAAACATAGGAGTGATCTTTGTGCTGCGGGGCCAGCAAGAACCATCTGACGCAAGCTTTTTTGTGGTTCTCCTGGTACCAACCAGGTCCAATTAGGCTTCCCAGCCAGGACATTTTCCCTCTAAGATGGTACAAGCTCTGAGCTGAAAGGGTCAGCTCTTCATAATTCATTCCTATTGCTCTCAGTCACACACAATCCTTTGGTATTGGTCTGAACATACAAAACTATTCTCAAGCATTAACACTTTGATTCCCATGGGGTCTAGATTTCCCATCGTTAACTGACGCTGCAGTGACAACTGGTCTCCACCCACCAAGTAAGTGGTGTGAATTCTATTATTTGACTGTGTGTGAAAATATTACGGGCTCTTCACAGTCTGAACAGTGAGTCCTGCAAGTGGAAATCCTGTGCTCATCAGAGGGTTGCTGGCCATTATTCCAAGAAAAAACATTCCTGAACCGCTCTGTAGCTCAGAAGTACCCACAAGCCCAAGACTTCTCAGCTAAAGGACCATTATCATCAACCTTGACATGCTCTTTCTGTCCTCACAATTCAGGGCCATTGGGAGAATCCTGGACCCAATGTTACAATACCTGTAATCCTTCCCAGCTGGCCTCCATGGAACTGCCCCACCAGACCTGCAACATGTGCTCCAAGGCTCACCCCAATGAGGTGGATAGATGTCCTTGACACTCCGAGTTTCTGAGGAGTTGATAATAATAGTTAGTACTTTTCATCCCAGGGTCTCAAAGCACTTTTCAGAGATGAGTCTCTATTATTTACCCCCATTTTACAGATAGGAAAACAGAGGCACAGGGAAATGTGATCTACACAGTCACACAGCAGATCAGTGGCAAAGCCTAGTTTGCTGACCCCCCGTCCTGTGCACTGCTCCTGGGCTGCACAGCTTCTCTCAGTGCATAGGGTGGGTAACCAGAAAGAAATGAAGAGTGGTGGATATTATCCTTACTTAGTTCTTTCTGACATATTGATCACGGACACAAGATCACTCCAAGTCAGAGTGGTCATCTCCTCCAGCCCCCTTCATGTTCCCTCCCCTTGGGCTATCTTCACTCTGGAGCACTTCCCTAGGAACCTCCTAGTTGGGTGACACTGCCCCATCACCTGGATGTCCCTTCAGCAGGAACAAGAAGGACAAGGTCTCTCTCATGGCTTCGTCAACTCCCCACCCCATGCTGATGTTGTTTTCTCTCATTTCATTGGTTTTAGTTGCATAGGTTAGATTCTATTGACTTGAATGGGACTAAAGCACTTACTTCAGTGTTTTCTGAATAAGGGTCAATATGATGTGATATGATACCATGTGCCCTAGTTAAATACAATGGAATGCAACAGGGCAACACATTCTGAGGCAATACAGTATAATGGGACAGGACACAACACATTTATCCTACCACCTCGGCTTTGATAGTGTTTGAGACCCACTTTTCACAGGTGTAAACAATGACACAAGGGGAAAGCAATGGAGGATCAAGGCCTGTACCTGCAATATGTGAGGATACAATACTGTGCGGGGCCTGTGATATAGACAGGACAATGCAGTATGGTACAATGCAATATAGTGAAACACAATGCTAGGCACTACAGTATGTGACAATGCTATACAATAGGGTAAATGAGAGGGGGCAAGAGATGGAGAAAGGCAGTATCCTTAGTACACAGACCCATGGAGTGATGGGTTGGAGCAGCAGATGACAGCTCAGTGCACAGCTGGGCTGTGATACTCAGGAGGAAGAGGATCTGGGTATCTGGGAAGACGGAGAGTCTATTTGGCCACTGCAGTGAGCTTATTATGGAATAAACAGCAGAGGTCAGAGTGGAAGCTACTGTCTGGGTTGGTTTGCATTCGCACCTGTTTCTGTCCCTTGGTCATGCTCCTCCCACTCAGACATTCATTTCCACCTACCAGCAACTTGCTGATGAAAAGAGAGATCTTTATGCTCAGCTCTATGACATTTTCCACAGCACCAGGGTAGGTTCTTGTAGCTCCATTAACCCAGTCAACTGCGACCACATTCACCTTGGCAGCTCGGAATAATGCACCCATGAGTCCATTGATCCAGGAGGGCTTTTTGCCCAGTGCTCTGGTGAGTCATCAGAAATAAATATGTCAGATGCCTTCCAAAATGGGGCGCACACACATGCAGACTTCCCCTCTGGGGTGGGGTCTCAAAATCTCCCTGCTGGGACTGCCATACAGTAGGTGAAAGTTTTGTCTACTATCAGACAGCCCCAAACAGTCTTCCTTCACTGCAGTTCACAGACTGTTTTCACCTATAGCCATCCTGTCCATTATGAGTCAGAAAGAAATCAGACATTTACATGACCAAAACTAACACCTGCAGTGACAACAGCTCGAGTGAAATTGCCAGAGGTATCAGTCTTGCTGTAGTGCTTAAGCTGATCACCAGCTGAGGTCAAGAAGAAATTTCCTTCCATAGAGAGAGTATAGTCTAGTGAACAGAGTAGAGGTCTAGGCACCAGGAGCTCCTAGTCCCAGCTCTGCTACCAGCTGGTTAAGAGACCTTGGGCAAGTCGCATAGGCCCAGATTTTGAAAGGCATTTAGCTCTGGAACACCAAATTGATTTAGAAGTCTAAATCCCATTCTTAAAAGGGATTTAGGCACTTAAGAGCCAAAATCCTGTCAATTGTCCTTGGTATTTGGATTTTGGCTGCCAAGTGCCTAAATCCCTTTTAAAATGAGGTTTAGTCTCCTAAATCACTTGGGCATTACAATGCTGAGTGCAGCGATGCCTAAATACCTTGAAAAATTTGGGCTTTAATCTCTCTGTGTCACAATACCTCTTCCATAAAATGATATGTATTTACCTCTGCGTGTATTTTATTTATTCATTTCATTTTATAATATCTCACCCTTCATGGAAATTAAACTAACATGATTTAAAATCGACTATGGGCTGGCTGATGCTCCCACAATAAAACAAACCCACCAAATGGCCACAGCTTTAAAAACTCTGGCTCAAACTCCCTGCCTCCATGATGAGAAGAAGAAAGGTGGGTTTGGCAGGCTTCCTAGTAGGTTAAGAAATTCAGGCACTGAATGGCTGGGGGGAAAAGAGGGAGAAAACTCCAAAGCAAAGACTCTTAATGAAGAAAAATAGTAAAAAGACAGGGGGAAAGACTGAATTTTGGGAGTGGGTGGGGGGATATCCCTGGTTTTTTAAACCTGTGGAAATTTGAAATTTTAACATTTAATTGAAATGTTGAAATTTGAAGTATTTTGACCAGCTCTGCAGCTCGTCTCAAGATGAGGGTGAATTAAAGTCACAAAAAGTATATTAACATTTTCTCCTTTTTTTTTTGGTTGGAATTAGAAATGTTGACTAGATTTTTCACTGACATTTTGAAATTCAGCTCTTTTGACATGGAATATCTTCCCCTCCAAATTAAGCACATTGCCTGATTATGGATTATAAACTCTTTGGGGCAGGGAATATCATTTCATTCTAGGTTTGTGCCGTGCCTACCATCCGGGGGTTCTGGTCCATGACGAAGGCTCCGAGATGCTATGGTAATACAAATAATAAATAATAATAATAATTGCTGAGGTATGCCATGAGGAGAGAGAAGGAGATCTCTGAGGTAGCTGGGACTGAAAGTGTCCAGCTCGGTTTATGCTTACGTGAAGCCATGAATTATTATCTTGGTGTCCAGGCTAGTATTGAAGCTGGAGTTCTTGATGCCATCGCCAGGTGATATCAGCTGCCCACAGCTGGGGTTTGAGGAGGTGAACAGAAGAAACTGGACCTTAAGTTTCATGCCCTGTAAGAAGCTTGCAGTCTGAAAGTCAGAGCAGGGCTGCGCTGGGACATAGGTCTCATGCCCTGCAGTGAGAAAGAAACAAAAACATACATGCCTAGTCTGTGTATGCCCACTGGGAAAGAGCAAATGGAGGGGAGGGGGATGAGGGCTTGTAGTTAGGGCACTGCACTGAGACATTGGAGAGTGGGGTACAATTCTTCACTCTACCACAGCCTTCCAGTGTGATCTTCAGCAGGTCACTTAATTTTTCTGTGTCTCCTTTTCCCACGTAAAATGAGGATAGTACTCTTGTGGCGCTGAGGCCTGTTGATGTTTCACTACTGTGTGTCAGCAACTCATCAGTCCTGACTTACTCACTGCACCTAACACACTGTTGTCATAATCTATCGTATACAAACTGACAACATGCTGGTCCCAAAAATCATTGCGTGGTATATACACAAGGATGTACAGAGAGTTATAAATATGTGCTGGAATTATGTTCTTAAAATGTGCTTGCCAATAATACATAAGTCCAGTCTGCCCTAGACAAAAAAGTGTATATTTGCTTTTCTGACCAGCCAGGCAGAGACAATGAAGGTACATCTACATAAAAGGTAAACAGAGCTGACAAGTGGGGGAGAAAACAGCCTGGTGTCTACACCCCAGCAAGAAAGAGAAACTTCATCTGGGCTTCCTCTTCAAGAATACATTTCAAAGGTTTACTAGACTATGGCAAGAGGGGGAGAGAACCACTAATTTAAGTTATCCTTCACCTGAGGAGACAAAGAAACCAAGCACTTTGAGATCTGAGAAGGGTCCTGGCTAAAAAAACTGGTCAGCCAGACTGGAAGAAAGATGGGTGAGAAAAACTTCTTTGAACAAAGGACTCTAGCTTATTAAGTTAGATCGACGTCTTAGAAGCGTATTCTTACTTTTGTTGTTTGTAACCATTTCTAGCTTTATTCCTTATACTTGGTATCACTTAACCCAATATCCTTTTATTAATAAACGTACCTCTTTTTTTTTTTACTATAAATCATCTCCGTGCTTTAGTTGAAGTGGAAGGTTTGTCAACACCAGTTGAGTTAATCAGCTGCCGTATACGGTCTCTTTTCAAGGAGCAGTGAACTATATAAAGTTCTGTGAGTGCTACAGCCAGAGGGGCTGAGCACTGTGGATAGATGTCTCTGGGGAACTCGGGAATTGGGGTTCACTGATTGTTACCTGCTAGGCAAGGCTTGGACTGGCAGGGTAATAAAGAGTTTGCTGGCAAGACAGACAAGCTGGTGTGGCAGGGATCTGACACACGCAGCTCAGCCGCAGCAAAGCTCTCATTTGCTGAGGCTGGGAGGAGTAACAGTGTTTCTTAGGCTTGGAAACCCCAGCAGATAGATCAACTAGAGTGTAACTATTCAGATTGGGATGTTTTGAGGGCAGGGACAGCCTTTTGCTCCGTGTTTGTACAGCACGTGAGCCTATGAAGTTCTGATCATGAATCACTGGCTTCAGAAAGGCTCAGACTGTTGACATATCTCTGTGAAGCACATGCCCACTCTGGTCTGTGTAATTCTTGCGTGTGTTTTTCCATCTCCACCCTCCAGCATACCTGGCTACTCTCTCTTAGTCACTGGAGATCTAGAGATGGCTCTCTGCAGATCCTATCAGCAACACAGTGAGCACCAGCAAGAGAGGATCACTCAAGAGCAAAGGAAGGTCCCTCTTCAGTCTCTTAAGGCAGAGCTCCCAGCCCCCACCTCCATGACAACACATCTGCTACAGTGCCCCAAATGGATGTTTATTCTCTGTGCTGCATTTGTCATTCTGAAAGCAGTATAAGCTCCCTGTCAACATAGGCTGTTATATTGGTCTAATTAGAGTGGTATAATTATGCTGGTGTAGTTAGGCTGGTAAATTTCCCCATGTAAACAAGGCCTTAGTGTTTTGTTTAGTCCGTCACCATAGTATGCAATCTGCCAGGTATATTGTGACGTTAAATGTATTATTATTTGTAAAGTGCTTTAAAATCTTTGCATGGAGAACACTACAGAAATGCTATGTTTTTATATGCTCAGTGACACTTTTACATGTATGCATATATTGTGCAGAAATGACATAGGTGACAATTTGAAAATGTGCCCTTTAGGTCATATTCATCCTTGGTGCAACTGTGGTGCTCTGTACCTCGGGGAAGCACTCAGCACCCCCATGTTCATCCTTATAAAATGATTGTGTGGTATCCAATGCAAAGTTTGTCATGTCTGGTGTCTTTGGAAGGCTCATGATGCACTGAACATTGTTGTTGTAGTAATGTCATAGGTTGTAATTTCATGTATATAGTTATGAGGCTGAAAATGTGTCCTCATGGCTTAAAACAAGCCCAGGCAAAACTCTCCAGGAACAGAGGGGCAGTTCACACCTCATCAGGACATGTATGAGACAAACCCAGCCCAGCCTGACAGGAACAACGTACACTGGCCTAACCAGCAACAAAGGATCTGTTGGACTCTCGTGTGAGTCACCCCCCTTCCCTTGGTCAGTTTGGAACTATGATGAGGTAATGCTCACCTGACTCTGAAGGGGGGGGGTCAAAGCCAAGAGGGAAGAAAGAACATGATAAAATGGAGAGATGTTTGCCATGCTCTCTCTCTTCCACCTCCGTCTACAGACACCCACCAAGCAACTGAAGCTCTGATCAAAGGGGAGAGCCTGGTTGAAGGGCAACCAGTCAGACTGTGGTGAGACGTATCTAAGTTTGTAAGGGCAGTGAAAGTGTTAAGATCAGCTTAGAATGCGTTTTGCATTTCGTTTGACCAAATCTGACTTCTTGTGCTTTGACTTATAATTACTTAAAATCTATCTTTTGTAGTTAATAAATTTGTTTGTTTATTCTACCTGAAGCAGTGCGTTTGGTTTGAAGCATGTCAGAGACTCCCCTTGGGATAACAAGCCTGGTGCATATCAATTTCTTTGTTAAATTGACGAACTCTTATAAGCTTGCAGCGTCCAGCGGACATAACTGGACACTGCAAGACAGAGGTTTCTAGGGTTGTGTCTGGGGCCAGAGATATTGGCTAGTGTCATTCGGTTGCACAATCCAAGCAGCGGCTGGCCAAAAGTGCTCACTCGTGTAGCTTGCATGCCAGAAGCTGTGCGTGAACAGCCCGGGAGTGGGGGTTCTCTGAGCAGAGCAGGGTAAGGCTGGCTCCCAGAGTTGAGGATTGGAGTGACCTAGCAGATCAACGGTCCAGATAACACCAGGGGAATGTCACAGAACCCCACTGAAAAGCTTGACTCTTCTCCATGCTCATTCTCTCTCCACTACACCCTAAACTTTCTTTCCTTCTCTAAACAACCTTGAAGCCATGTTTAAAACAGAAACAAGAACTCCCCTTATAAATCACTCATTATCATAGAATCATAGAATATTAGGGTTGGAAGAACCTCAGGAGGCCATCTAGTCCAAGCCCCTGCTCAAAGCAGGACCAACACCAACTAAATCATCCCAGCCAGGGCTTTGTCAAGCCTAACCTTAAAAATCTCCAAGGATGGAGATTCCACCACCTCCCTAGGTAACCCATTCCAGTGCTTCACCACCCTCCTAGTGAAATAGTGTTTCCTAATATCTAACCTAGACCTCACCCACTGCAACTTGAGACCACTGGTTCTTGTTCTGTCATCTGCCACCACTGAGAACAGCCGAGCTCCATTCTCTTTGGAACCCTCTTTCAGGTAGTTGAAGGCTGCTATCAAATCCCCCCTCACTCTTCTCTTCTGCAGACTAAATAACCCCAGTTCCCTCAGCCTCTTCTCGTAAGTCATGTGCCCCAGCCCCCTAATCATTTTTGTTGCCCTCTGCTGGATTCTCTCCAATTTGTCCCCATCCCTTCTGTAATGTGGGGACCAAAACTGGATGCAATACTGCAGGTGTGGCCTCACCAGTGCCGAAAAGAGGGGAATAATCACTTCGCTTGATCTGCTGGCAATGCTCCTACTAATACAGCCCAATATGCCGTTGGCCCTTGTAGCGCGGCAGCGACACACAAACACGGCGCCTCCCGCTGGTTGTCCTGGGAATTAGCTCTCCAGCCTTTGGAGCACCCTCTGCTGGCCGATGTCCCGCTTGCCGCTGCCCCCCCGTGTCCCTCCCGGACCCGCTGCCCCTTTACCCAGGGGTTATGCCCACTGCAGCAACCCACAATCTGGGTCTCCCTACTCAGGGGAACCCTCAACCCCATAGCCCCACCTCGCCTCAGTCTGTGGCTACTGCCAGTCACCATCTAGCCCCCGCTCACTGGGGCGGACTGCAGTATAAAAGCCACTCATCACAGGCAAGGGAGTTTGGACCTGCTGCCTCTGCCTACCCTTGACTGCCCCTCTGCAACCCCAGTATCTTTCTGGCCTTTATCAAGTTTCCAGGCTGGAGCTCCCCAGCTCCTCTAGCCTTTCCCCAGCCCTGCTCCACTCAGGTACCCTGTTCAGCTCCCAGGAGCCAGGCCCATCTCTCTCAACAAGCTAGAGAAAGACTCTGTCTTAACTCCAGCCTACCAGCCCCTTTATAGGGCCAGCTGTGGCCTGATTGGGGTGTGGCCCCAGCTGAGGCTGTTTCCCCAGTCAGCCTACGTTCTCTACCACAGCCCTCTCCCAGGGCTGTTTTCAGCCCATCAGGGCAGGAGTGGGGGTTATTGCCCCGCTACAGCCTTCTTGGCAACAAGGGCACACTGTTGACTCATATCCAGCTTATCATCCACTGTAATCCCCAGGTCCTTTTCCGCAGAACTGCTGCTTAGCCAGTCGGTCCCCAGCCTGTAGCAGTGCATGGGATTCTTCCTTCCTAAGTACACGACTCTGCATTTGTCATTGTTGAACCTCATCAGATTTCTTTTGGCCCAATCCTCCAATTTGTCTAGGTCACTCTGAACCCTATTCCTACTCTCCAGTGTATCTACCTCTCGCCCCCCACCCCCCAGCTTAGTATCATCTGCGAACTTGCTGAGGTGCAATTCATCCCATCATCCAGATCATTAATAAAGCTGTTGAACAAAACTGGCCCCAGGAGCCATTGATCACTACCCGTTGAGCCCGACAATCTAGCCAGCTTTCTATCCACCTTATAGTCCATTCATTCAATCCATACTTCTTTAATTTGCTGGCAAGAATACTGTGGGAGACCATATCAAAAACTTTGCTAAAGTCAAGATATATCACATCCGCCACTTTCCCCTCATCGGCAGAGCCAGTTATCTCATCACAGAAGGCAATCAGGTTGGTCAGGCATGACTTGCCCTTGGTGAATCCATGTTGACTTGTTCTTGATCACCTTAATCCCCTCCAAGTGCTTCAAAATGCTATCCCAACTGAGGACACTATAAAAATATCCTGTAGGGACCATTACTGAATGTTGCAAGGAACTGAGAGTGAAGGGACTCAGGGCCCACGTTTCCCACTGCAGGATATGAGAACCTCCCACTGAAATCTATTTGGGACTTACCCATGCCTGTGTGGACGGGGAAAGGAGAACTGGGCCCAGGGGTTGCATTTCTGACTGCGAGTGATCAATGGTATGGTTGAAAGGACAGTCCTGTGCCTTCCATGAACAGCAATTGGCAGCAAATGAGGGAAGGAGCAGGGAGTTACGCTGTAGGAAGTGCAGGTTCCATGGGATTTTAGCATAAGAGAACAGTTTTTCAGTGATTTTTTTTAAACCAACCATAGGGTCCCATATCTTCTTTCAGATCAGACATGCTCCATTTTCAAGATCGAAGTCGGTTTTCTAATTTACCAAGCCTGCCAAACTGAACATCCCATCTAGCACTTTCTACCTCATACTTAACTACTGCTAATAAAGATTTTGCAGTGTAAACTTAGTTGATCGTTGGGTTGCTGTAATTACTTTTGTAAAGCCAAGTTGGTGGACCTGCCTCACAGACACGTGTGGTGGAACCAATATGTGGGGTAAGAAAGGGTCATTTCTACAATCACTTTTCTTACCAAAACTCACTTGGCTCTAGCAGGGACCTGATATACATGTTGGATTGTGTAGTGTAGGGACCATCAGTTGAATTCACTGCCAGAATCTACATCTGTCAAATCTTCCAATTCCTTGCCCACCACCTCTGGCACATGAGCCTCCACCAGTACCCTCCTTACCTGCACATGCTGAGCTGAGCAACAAGACAGCAGCAAGAACAAAGAGAGGCTTCTTCCTGGGATCATCAGCGTTCTTCCTGGTCAATCTTCCCATGCTGTAATCCACAAGGCCTTCACCAGAGGCGAGGGAAAAGCAAGCCCTCTGCAACAGGAGCCTTCTGAGCAGGTTGGTTCTGTTAATGTTTAATACAGCCTGTGTTTTTTTTGGAAAAACGTGGGAGCCCTTGCTTGATTATTGGCCAAAGTCACAGCAACAGGCATAGAACATTATTGATTCTCACATAAAGGACATTGAACCCATTCCCCTCTCCAAACAAAGTCAGAAGTCAATTACTGGCATAGAATCATAGAATATCAGGGTTGGAAGGGACCTCAGGAGATCATCTAGTCCAACCCCCTGCTCAAAGTAGGACCAATCCCCAGACAGATTTTTTTTTTTACCCCAGTTCCCTAAATGGCCCCCTCAAGGAGGGAACTCACAACCCTGAATTTAGCAGGCCAATGCTCAAACCACTGAGCTATCCCTCCACCCGACATGGCATGATTAACACAAGCTCAGTTCCTGTCATTGTAATAATGATATACTTCTATAGCCCTTCCATCCAAAGTCCATTCAACTGTTAATGAATTAAAGCCCCAAAGCTCCCTGGTAAGGTATGGAAATATTGTCATCTTCATCTTATGGAGAGCGATGAAAATCAGTTATTGGTTGGTAGCCTGAGATCACATATACTCAGCCCCCGGAGCCAGCCCAGTGAAAATGAGCAAGGGAGTGAGGGTGGGGAGAGTAAGCGACAGAGGAAGGGGAGGATGGAGTGAGCAGGGCCGGGGCCTCTGAGAGGGGACAGGGCATGGGCAGGGCCTCGGGGAGGGGCAGGCAGGGGGTGGGGCAAGGGTGTTCGGATTTGTGCAAGTAGAAAGTTGGCAACCCTATCTGCAGATTAGGCCACTTACCTAGAATTCTATAATCTAAAGCAGTGGTTTTCAAAAAAAAATTCTGGCGACCCAGTTGAAAAAAATTGTTGATGCCCGCGACCCACCGGAGCTGGGGATGAGGGGCTTAGGGTGCAGGAGGGGGCTCCAGGTTTGGGGTTGCTCAGGGCTGGGGCAGGGGATTGGGGTGCAGGAGGGGGTCAGGGCTCTGGACTGGGGGTTCAGACTCTGGGGTGGGGCTGGGGATGAGGGGCTTGGGGTGCAGGAAGGGGCTCCGCATTGGAGGGGGCTCAGGGCTGGGGTAGGGAATTGGTGCTCGGGCTTACCTCAGGCGGCTTCCAGTCAGCAGCGCAGCGGGGGTGCAGAAGCCGGCTTCCTACCTGTTCTGGCACCACAGTCCAAGCTGCACCCCGGAAGTGGCCAGCAACAGGTCCGGCTCCTAGGCAGAGGCGCACAAACGGCTCCGCGCGGCTCTTGCCCACAGGTACCGCCTCCCCAGCTCCCACTGGAGCTCAGTGCTCAGGGCGGGTCAGCACATGGAGCCCCATGGCCTCCCCACCTAGGAGCTGGATCTACTGCTGGCCACTTCGCGGGGCGCAGTGTGGTGTCAGAACAGGTAGGGATTAGCCTGCCTTAGCCTGACTTTTAATGGCCTGGCCGGCGGTGCTGACCAGAGCCGCCGTGATCCAGTGCCTTCCATTCCATAACCCAGTACTGGGTCATGACCCACAGTTTGAAAACCACTGATCTAAAGCCAGGCATCTAAAATTCAAAAATGTTGGTGTAAGTGACTTTACAATGTTGCATAGCAAATTAGGGGAAGAACATTATTGGGCTCAATACAGGGTAACTGGGTAAAACTTGATAGCCTGAGATACAGAGGAAGTGAGACCTTAAACTCTATGAATCTATGAAACTCACATTAGAAACCAGGACTTCCTGTTCCCCAGCCCCCCTTCACCGCTTCAGTCACTAGACCGTACTGCCTCTCAAAATAAGGCAGTGGCAAAGTTTTTACTTTAACGAGACCACTCCTGCTTGCTTTACACGCATAGCCCCACAGATTTCAGTGTGATTGTTGATGAGAAAGGATATGAGTGAAGCTTGCAGGATCATGCTCCAAACTATTAAACTGATCTCATAAATTTAAAATATAGTCTCCATAGCAACAGTATGGGTGTATCAACACTGTGTTTATTCCTTATAATAGAACAGAACAGACCACAAGAAGGAAACTAATGAACTTTTCCTTCCTTTTTCAGTTGAAACCAAGATAACTAAACCTTCTTTTTAGCAGGATTCATTAGTTAATATTTATCAAGTGCTTTGAAAATATATAGCACTATATCATAAGTGCTGAGGATTAGTATTACAACATTATGTTAATACAAACCTACAGGTAAAATGCACGGAAGAGATGTATGTGTCTTCACAGCATTGTACGTACTTTCAGAGCTGTGTAAGGAACCGATGCATTAAATGCTACCAGGTTACTTTAAAGGGCCAATTTCCTTTTTTCAAATTACAGGCATGTTTCTGGGAGGTTTTTTTAAGTCATTGTGATGATTTTGGGAATTTGACTATGTACAAGCTACAAGTTCTGGTTCATTTGATGAAATTGCTGAATCATCAAATTCCTAAGGGCTTGCTTACACTAAAGAGCCTTTTTCAAGATAGGTTTCAGAGGGGTAGCCGTGTTAATCTGTATCAGCAAAAACAACGAGGAGTCCTTGTGGCACCTTAGAGAGCTTGAAAGCTTATGCCCAAATAAATGTGTTAGTCTCTAAGGTGCCACAAGGACTCCTCGTTGTTTTTTCAAGATAGTTATGTCAGCAAAGCCCCCTACGTAAATGCAGGAGCATAAGCCGATAAAAGGTGTTCTGACAGCATTGCTATACCACCTCCCGGAAAAATATTGTCTAAATCAACAGAACCATGCTTGTGTCCATATAGCTGTGTCTATCCCAGGGTTTTTGCAAGTATAGCTAAGTCAGCTAGGGTGTGTGTGTCAATTCCCCCACCCCCAACACACACTCCTAGCAGACATAGCTATACCCACAAAACTTTGTCGTGTAGATCAGGCCTCAACATATAGTGAGTTTGTCATGGGCTGATAAGTTCCCTGACACACATCACCTGCCATGTCTGGAAGAAGCTACAGAACCAGGGGTGCCAGAACAAGACCATGGCCCCCCCACTTTTTACTGGCCATATTGGTGAGCAACAGGGAGGAGGGGTAGAGGGGTGGCGTGGCATGGTGTGGCATGGGGGATGAGGCCACAGTTTGGGCATCTGTGCCCTGCCTCCCACACTTTTAGGGTGCTTCTGCCACTCCTGTACAGAACAAACAAAAAAAGTTGTTAATATAAGGACTGGGCTCTGGCTAAATGATGATATATGCCTCAGCTGGGAGAGCAAGTTCTACCCAGGTGGTTTGATGGCAGAGGGGTTTGGAGACTGGAAAATCCCCAAACAGGGAAACAAAAACCAGGTGGGAGTGCTATCTTTTAAAAAGAGGCTGAATGAGGGGGTGGGGAAGGCACAGGCTCTTGGTGGGAGATGTAGGAGCAGCCCACGTCAAAGGAAGCGAAGAGAGACGGCAGACTCCAAAATCCAGACAGGAAGCCCAGAGGAAATTGCTCCAGGAGAGGGGACTTGGAACCTTGAAAGGATGCTGTCCCACATCTTGAACACTGAAGCAGGAAATGGCATATAGAGGTCTTATTGTCTTGTCTGGATCTGTATATATCTTGTGCTGTCCACAGTAAAGAGTGATTGGTTTTTTTGGAACCCTTACAAAGCCTGTGTGTCTATTTGCTTCAGCTACCAAGTGCCCCTGGAGCTATAACTGTAAACCAGAGTATGCACAAGCTTAGAGCTCTGGAAATAGGTGTGATACGCTACTGGGGTGTCTGGGCGCGTGCGTGTCAGCACTGGTCCTGGGATCCTAGGACATTTGGGCTACAAGGGGTAACAGTCTGGATGCCCAGGAAACATGCCAGAGAGGCCAAAGAGACAGCGCTGGAGCCTATCTATGTTCAGGGAAACTTAAGAGGACACGGGTGTAGCATAGTGGGACCCAAACACAGCAGTCTGGTGAGTGTTCCGCAGGGGAAGTTTGACCGGGGCTGTGACAGTCATATGCTTAAATTTAATCCAGTGGTTCCCAAACTGGGGTTCGTAAAATGTTTATGCAGATGTTTCATATATAAAAATGTCATGCTTGTGCCCTTTAGACACATGTGCAGGCAAACTATAAAAATGCATCTAACAGCAGAAAATGTCAATTCTTCACTTGTTAAAAAAAACCATCAGGTGCCCTGAAGAAATATATAGGCCTTGCAATGTGCCCAGCGTCAGTACATTGGGGTCCTGTCAGAGTAAGGAGAGGGAAGCAAATAATGTAGTCTGCAGAAATCAGCTAAGATTTGAAAGCTGCTATTCGTATGGAAACTGCTCATCGGGGAGCTGGAAGAGACTGGTTCTGTTCTGAGCAAATTATGACCATTTAAAAATTCTGTACTGTGTGCACCTGAGGGACAGGGCAAGGTGCATGCACAGCTAAATTAACTATGCATTTAAGACCTAGCTCCTCAAAGGAGTTTAGGCTCCTCGCTTCCACTGAAATCAATGGATTACCTCTGTGGATCTGACCCTAAACTCCTACATCCCATTCTAGTTTGAAGTGATTCAGGTTCAAATCTTGATGTGCCAGATACGTAAGCTTTTCAACACAAAGTGGTCGGAGCCCAGTACCACTTCAACTTTAGGTTCCTGGTACCTATTTTCTTCATTTGCTGGTTTCAGCTAGAATGCCTTCCCTGCTTCCTGCAGCTTCTCAGCCAGCCTGCCCTGGCAGACCCAACTGGCAGAGGTGTTTCACATTCAAACCACTTTGAAAATCACAGCCCTTGTCTAGAAAATGAGTTTCTAAGAAGCCCGTGGGATTCAACTCTCTTAGGATTCTTTGGAAGTCTCAGCTTAGGGCTAAAGGGTTGATAAAAGGAAGCAGAAGGGAATTGAAATCTGGGGGTATGGCACTAATGGAGGTTCTGAGGGAACATGGGAAAAGCAGAGAGGTACAGGGATGGAATTAGGAGGATAGTGTAGCCTTTGTTTAAACTGAATGGATAGTTCTGTGTTAAACTACAGTGTCCCTTGGGAGTGAGCTCAGCTCTTGTGTTGCTACAGTCTTAAGATCAATACGCTGAAAGTTACTCTTAGTGATTTTCTTAGATTGGGAGACTCTAGGAACACACAAAGAATGAGGGCTGTGACCACAAACACAGTCACAAGTAAGGAATCTTGTTGTATTATAAGTTTTATTAAGCAGATGATCAAAGTTACAGTCACAAACAAATATATAAAACCTAAGAAAGCCCCTGCAATAGCTAATGCAGTATTCATTCTCACATCCCCAAAGATAGTGTTGAGTCTGATGGCTCTCTTAACAGGTGGTCATCAACAGAGAAGTGATTCCTGCTACTGTCTTCCCACCCTGTCTGCACCACGGAACCTCTTTTATCCTGTTGTTATGACCAGTCCTAATACCTTATGCATATGCATGAAGGTTCCACAACCCTCCTTTCCCTTATCTATACTTACACACTACAGAAACGCTGGGGCGCCCTGCTTGTCAGAGGTGGTTTTCTTAGTTCCCCTTATTCTCATTAGCATCTTATTAATATTTGCTTCAACCTGTTTCCAGGGTTACCTGCGATAAGAGCAGAACTTTCCATGATGTTACAATCAGGTGTCTTGTGGTTTAGATGGGTACATTGTGGTCTACTTTTGCAGCACATCAACTGTTGACACATTCTTTACAGTAATCCTGTAATTTTCCTGGACTGGGGTTATTCTTAGGTCACCCACTTATGCCAAGCCTAGTGTGGCTAAGCCTTCACCTGTAGGCCTTGCATTACAGCCATGCTTTACTTATATACCTAATGCACACGTATCACTCCTGAATACTTGTATGCAGTATTGTTGTAGCCGTGTCTGTCCCAGGATATTAGAGAGGCCAGATAGGTGAAGTAATATCTTTTATTGGCCCAATTTCTGTTGGTGAGAGCCTAGGCACCGACTCTGTGGGTGCTCCAGCCCTGGAGCACCCAGGGGGAAAAAGTGGTGGCTGCTAAGCACCCACCGGCAACCCCCCTATCAGCTCCCCTCTTCCTCACAGCATCTCCTGCCTGCCAGCAGGCCCCGTCAATCCATGCTTCCCCCTCTCTCCCGTGTCTCCCGCCCGCTGCGATCAGCTGTTTTGCAGCTTGCAGGAGGCTCTGGGGGGGGAAAGGGAGAGAAGTGAGGGCATGGCGCATTAGGGGGAGGGGGCAGAACAGGGCAGGAAGAGGCGGGATGGGGGTGGAGCAGGGGCAGGAAGAGGTGGAGCAGGGCTGGGGCCTTGGGTAAAGGGGTGGGGTGGGGTGGGCGCAGGGCCTGGGGCAGAGCCAGGGGCCGAGCACCCCCCAGCACATTGTGGGTGAGAGAGACAAGCTTTTGAGCTACAAAGAGCTCTTCTTCAGGCCTGGGAAAGGTATACAAAGGCTTTGTCTACACTACCACTTTTGTTGGTCGGGGTGTGAAAAAACACCCCCCTGACAAACATAAGTTTCATCGACAAAAGTGCTGGTGTGGACAGTGCTATGTCGGCAGGACATATGTTGCTAATGTTGCTCGTTGGAGGTGGTAATTATGTCGGCAGGAGAGCGCTTGCCTACCAGCAAAGAGCGGCTACACGGGAGACTTTACAGTGGCACAGCTGTAGCATAGTCTGTAGTGTAGACATAGCCTCAGGGCAAGTCTACACTATGGGGCTAAGTTGACCTACATTACGCAACTCCAGCTATGTGAATAACATAGCTGGAGTTGATGTAGTTTAGGTCAACTTATTGCGGTGTCTACACTGCACTGGGTCAATGGGAGAAACTCTCCCGTCGACTTACCTTATGCTTCTCATTCCGGTGGAGTACCAGAGTCGACAGGAGAGCGATCGGCAGTCAATTTAATGGGTCTTCACTAGACCTGCTAAATTGACCTCCGGTGGATCGATCGCCTCACATCAATCCCCCGGTAAGTGGAGACAAGCCCTCAAGTGTCACAGCTAGATACAAGATGGAACAGATAGTTTAGCATAAGTAGTTAGCACATATTTTAAGGGACCATTCAAGGTGAAATGGCCCATTAACGCCCCATTAGGGGATGGTGACAGAAGAGTATGGGGCAACAATGTGGCTACTGTGGTCAATGTGATCAACTGGCCACTTCACTTTGAGTGGTCCCTTAGAATATATGCTTACTGCTTATGCTAAACTCTCTGTTTGAGCTTGTATGTAGCTGTTGCTGTGACTGACACAATGAGTACAGTTTCCCAGACCTGAAGAAAAGCACAGTGTAGCTCAAAAGTTTCTCTCTCTCACTAACAGAAGTTGGTCCAATAAAAGATATTACCTCACCCACCTTGTCTCCTAAATACTTGTCAATCTTAGGCCATGTCTACACTAGAAAATTATGTTGACCTAAGTTACATTGACATATAGCTGCAGCCAGGAGTGACAGTAGGCCGGTACGGTGTACCGGTAAGAAGCCGGTACTGGCCCATATGTAGCCATTGTTAAAGCGCTGTGGCGATTTAAAAGAGCCTAGGGCTCCCAACTGCCGCCACCGCTACTGCAGCCCCAGGTGGCACGGGCCAGGCAGCATGGATGGGCTGGCTGGAAGAGGCTGACCCCCTGCCCCGCCCCTTTCGCCCAAGGCCCCACCCCTTTCTGGGGCCAGGTACCGGTAAGTGTTTAATATTACTTTCATCCCTGGCTGCAGCAGTAATTAAATTGTTTTTGCGTGTCCACTTTACACGCCTTGTGTTGGTGATGCATGTCCTCACTTGCAGCACTTGCACTGATGCAGAAAGCAGTGCACCATGGGTAGCTCTCCCACTGTGCAACTCACAACCATCTAGCACAGGGTGTTTTGACAAGGTTTTGCAATGCCTCTTGGGACCAAATGAGTCACGCAGGGGTGAGTGGGAACATGACTTCAACAGGAAGAACTGGAAGTGCAAATAAATAAATACAACTATGACATTGTTGGCATCACTGAAACTTGGTGGGATAATACACATGATTGGAATGTGGGTGTGGATGGGTACAGCTTGCTCAGGAAGGATAGACAGGGGAAAAAGGGAGAAGGTGTTGCCTTATATATTAAAAATGTACACACTTGGACTGAGGTAGAGATGGACATAGGAGATGGAAGTGTTGAGAGTCTCTGGGTTAGGCTAAAAGGGGTAAAAAACAAGGGTGATGTCATGCTAGGAGTCTACTACAGGCCACCTAACCAGGTGGAAGAGGTGGATGAGGCTTTTTTTAAACAACTAACAAAATCATCCAAAGCCCAAGATTTGGTGGTGACGGGGGACTTCAACTATCCGGATATCTGTTGGGAAAATAACACAGCGGGGCACAGACTATCCGACAAATTCTTGGACTGCATTGCAGACAATTTTTTATTTCAGAAGGTTGAAAAAGCTACTAGGGGGGAAGCTGTTCTAGACTTGATTTTAACAAATAGGGAGGAACTCGTTGAGAATTTGAAAGTAGAAGGCAGCTTGGGTGAAAGTGATCATGAAATCATAGAGTTTGCAATCCTAAGGAAGGGTAGAAGGGAGAACAGCAAAATAGAGACAATGGATTTCAGGAAGGCGGATTTTGGTAAGCTCAGAGAGCTGATAGGTAAGGTCCCATGGGAATCAAGACTGAGGGGAAAAACAACTGAGGAGAGTTGGCAGTTTTTCAAAGGGACACTATTAAGGGCCCAAAAGCAAGATATTCTGCTGGTTAGGAAAGATAGAAAATGTGGCAAAAGACCGCCTTGGCTTAGCCACGAGATCTTGCATGATCTAAAAAATAAAAAGGAGTCATATAATAAATGGAAACTAGGACAGATTACAAAGGATGAATATAGGCAAACAACACAGGAATGCAGAGGCAAGATTAGAAAGGCAAAGGCACAAAATGAGCTCAAACTAGCTACGGGAATAAAGGGAAACAAGAAGACTTTTTATCAATACATTAGAAGCAAGAGGAAGACCAAAGACAGGGTAGGCCCACTGCTTAGTGAAGAGGGAGAAACAGTAACAGGAAACTTGGAAATGGCAGAGATGCTTAATGACTTCTTTGTTTCGGTCTTCACTGAGAAGTCTGAAGGAATGCCTAACATAGTGAATGCTAATGGGAAGGGGATAGGTTTAGCAGATAAAATAAAAAAAGAACAAGTTAAAAACCACTTAGAAAAGTTAGATGCCTGCAAGTCACCAGGGCCTGATGAAATGCATCCTAGAATACCCAAGGAGCTAATAGAGGAGGTATCTGAGCCTCTAGCTATTATCTTTGGAAAATCATGGGAGATGGGAGAGATTCCAGAAGACTGGAAAAGGGCAAATATAGTGCCCATCTATAAAAAGGGAAATAAAAACAACCCAGGAAACTACAGACCAGTTAGTTTAACTTCTGTGCCAGGGAAGATAATGGAGCAAGTAATTAAGGAAAGCATCTGCAAACACTTGGAAGGTGGTAAGGTGATAGGGAACAGCCAGCATAGATTTGTAAAGAACAAATCATATCAAACCAATCTGATAGCTTTCTTCGATAGGATAACGAGTCTTGTGGATAAGGGAGAAGCTGTGGAAGTGGTATACCTAGACTTTAGTAAGGCATTTGATACGGTCTCGCATGAAATTCTTATTGATAAACTAGCCAAATACAATTTAGATGGGGCTACTATAAGGTGGGTGCATAACTGGCTGGATAACCGTACTCAGAGAGTTGTTATTAATGGTTCCCAATCCTGCTGGAAAGGTATAACGAGTGGGGTTCCGCAGGGGTCTGTTTTGGGACCGGCTCTGTTCAATATCTTCATTAACGACTTAGATATTGGCATAGAAAGTACGCTTATTAAGTTTGCGGATGATAGCAAACTGGGAGGGATTGCAAATGCTTTGGAGGACAGGGTCATAATTCAAAATGATCTGGACAAATTGGAGAAATGGTCTGAGTTAAAAAGGATGAAATTTAACAAAGACAAATGCAAAGTACTCCACTTAGGAAGAAAAAATCAGTTTCACACATACAGAATGGGAAAAGATTGTCTAGGAAGGAGTATGGCAGAAAGGGATCTAGGAGTTATAGTGGACCACAAGCTAAATATGAGTCAACAGTGTGATGCTGTTGCAAAAAAAAGCAAACATGATTCTGGGATGTATTAACAGGTGTGTTGTGAGCAAGACACGAGAAGACATTCTTCCGCTCTACTCTGCTCTGGTTAGGCCTCAGCTGGAGTATTGTGTCCAGTTCTGGGCACTGCATTTCAAGAAAGATGTGGAGAAATTGGAAAGGGTCCAGAGAAGAGCAACAAGAATGATTAAAGGTCTTGAGAACATGACCTATGAAGGAAGGCTGAAGGAATTGGGTTTGTTTAGTTTGGAAAAGAGAAGACCGAGAGGGGACATGATAGCAGTTTTCAGGTATCTAAAAGGGTGTCATAAGGAGGAGGGAGAAAACTTGTTCACCTTAGCATCTAAGGATAGAACAAGAAGCAATGGGCTTAAACTGCAGCAAGGGAGGTCTAGGTTGGACATTAGGAAAAAGTTCCTAACTGTCAGGGTGGTTAAACACTGGAATAAATTGCCTAGGGAGGTTGTGGAATCTCCATCTCTGGAGATATTTAAGAGTAGGTTAGATAAATGTCTATCAGGGATGGTCTAGACAGTATTTGGTCCTGCCAGGCGGGCAGGGGACTGGACTTGATGACCTCTCGAGGTCCCTTCCAGTCCTAGAATCTATGAATCTATGAATCCCATAATGCAGTGTTCTCCAACCCATAATTTCTCTGCATCCCATAATGTTTTGTGTGTCTTCAAAAATCCCTGCAAACCTGCATATCCCTCCTCACCGTCTGCCATCTCTGACAGAAACATGGATCCCCCACAGCTCTGCACTGCTATGATGAGCATTGCAAGCACAGATCCTGCAGTATCTGCCAAGCTGCCAGAGGAGCCTTGGGGAACATGATGATTCCATGGGAGCTAGATTGCTGTGGGATGTAGAAAGAAACAATTCAGTCATTGGGGGTGTTCACAGAGCAGCTGGAGATGGTGGAGTGCTGGTTCTGGGCCCGAGAAACAAGCACTGAGTGGTGGGAACACATCGTAATGCAGATTCAGGATGAAAAGCAGCAACTGCAGAACTTTCTGATGTGCAAAGTCACTTCCTGGATCTGTGTGCTCAGCTCACCCCAGCCCTCCAGTGCAGGGACACCAAAATAAGATCGGCACTGACTGGAGAAGTGAGTGGTGATAGCTCTGTGGAAACTTGCGACGCCCAATTGCTACTCATCATTTGGGAATCAATTTGGAGTTGGGTTGTTGTGGTGCAAATGTGCAGGGCCGTTAATTGCCTCCTGCTACAAAGGGCTATGATTCTGGGCAGTGTGCAGGACATAGTGGATAGTTTTGCAGCAATAGGGTTCCTGAACTGCAGTGGGGTGATAGATGGCATACACATCCCTATTTTAGCACCAGACCACCTTGCCACAGAGTACATCAACAGAAAGGGCTCCTTTTCTATGGTATTGCAAGCCCTGGTGGCTCACCAGGGATGCTTTACCAACATCAGTGTGGGCTGGTCAGGGAAGGTGCATGACGAACGCATCTTTAAGAACATAAGGCTGTTCAGAAAGCTGCAAGCAGGGATTTTCTTTCTAGCAGACCTGTGGATTACCACTGGGGATGTTGAAATGCCTTAGAAATCTGGGAGACCCAGACTCCCCTTTAGTCCCATGGCTCATGAAGCCGTACACCAGCCACCTGGACAGCACTAAGGAGTACTTCAGTGACAGGCTCATCACATGCAGAATGCCCATTTGAAAGGTCACTGGCGCTGTCTACTCACAAGCCTGGATCTCAGTGAAAAAAATCCCAGTGGTGATAGCTGCCAGCTGTGTCCTGCATATCTGCACAGCAAAAGGGGAAGATGGAATGACTGTCTGCTGAGTTAGAGCAGCTGAAAACCAGGGCTATAAAAAGAGCTCAACACGGAGCTGCACACCCAGGGCCGGCTCTAGGCACCTGCGTTCCAAGCATGTGCTTGGGGCGGCACTTCTCAAGGGGCAGCACTCTGTTTTTTGTTTTTGCTTGGGGCGGCAAAAAACCTGGAGCTGGCCCTGTGCACAGCTCAAGGAGGCTTTCAAAGACCATTTCAATAGTGAGCCACAGTAATGTGTGTTGCTGCAGTGTGCTCTATGTGACATTGCTCTTTTGCACCCCGGTATGAACCTTGTAATGAGTGCTCTGTGGGTGTGGTAGTATAACATTGCAAATGCACCTATTATACTATTATCTGTGAATGATGTCAGCCGCAGCCTGCATGTGTTGTGAACTCATAAAGATTAATTAAATTTCCACACACAAAAAGGCTTTGATGCCACACTCATGCAGACACATTTATAACTGAATAAAACTTAATAAATAAAGAGAAGCAAACTTCTGAAGGGGGGAAAGAACAGTCATTTCCATTTCAGAAACATCTACACCAACCATGTCTTTCATAGGTCAGTGTATGTGCAGCTGTGATTGTCTGTACTCTCCTCTGGGGTGGAATGGTAGCGACTCTGGGGTGTGTGTGTAGGGAGATCCCAGAATGCAGTTCTGTATGGGCTGCAGAGGGAGGCAAGCATGGGATTGTTGAATCTAAAGGTCAACTAGAGTCTGCAGCATGTCTGTCTGCTGCTTGAGAAGCACTAGCATCTCCTGCTGCACGTCTCTGTCCTTTTCATGTGCCTTTCTCCTCTCCGCTCTATCCCTGACCATGAGGGTGTGCCTCACCGGGTTTACAATGGTGCCAATGATGCCGGGAAGGGGCCCATAATCCCTCCCCTGACATGTAGAGAGTGAGCTCAGCAGGCGCCGGCCCTCGGGCTGGTGCAGGAGGCCCCCCACAGGGTGCACAGAGCCACCTGCAAGGGGCAGCCCCCCAGCACTGCACCCTGGGCTCGGCGAAGTGGCTGTAGCTGCTGAGGCGTGGAAGCAGGGCAGCCAGGAGCAGCAGCAGCAAGTGTGGCCACAGAGAGGGGACCCCCCAGCCTCAGGCGGCTGTACCCCAACTCATGGTGCCGGGGGTGCTTCACTGCTGGGCCCATGTTCCACTCTCCGGGGCACGGCTCCCTCGGGCACTGGCTCCATTCTGCGGCTGTGGGGCACAGATTGTGGCTCCGTGCCCCTCCCTCTGGAGCTGCCACTGCGGCTCAGCCCCCTCTCAGCCTCTGGTGGGGCGGTCATGCCCCCTCCAGCCCCTCCTGGGTTCCCTCTGCCCTGGGTAGGGGCTGCAGCCCCTTCCTCGGATTAGTCCGAGGTGGGTGTGGGCTGAGCTCAGGCACCCCCTGCGGTTGGGGATCCCCACTGCTGGGGTCAGTGCTAAGCCCAGACACTTGCCCCGACCCTTCCTGCTGCACTGCCCCTGTCAGTGCTGGATGGTCTGGAGGTGAAAGGGGAGCAGCCTCCGGCGAGTGGAGTCACAGCCCCCTGGGCACCGGGATGAGTCGGGTGGATGCGGCCTTGGTCCAAGCTGTACCAGGCCAAGCTGCAGCCAGATGAGGTCTGGCCCGGTTTGGAGAACAGGGGTGGATTGTCAGCAGGGGGTGAATCAGGAGTGGGGTGCCTCAGAGCGCTCCAGCTGGGGTTTCGGGGTTTCGGGGTGGTTTGAGAATAGAGATTCGGAAGCCAGGAGCCTGGTAGGCAGTGGGGAGATAAGGGTCGAGAGGGGTCGGTTCATAGAGGGGTCTGATCCAGTTTGGGCTGGAAGAGGGCTGGTCCAGTTTGGGGGTTTTGGTCTGGGGAGGGATGTGGGTCTGGTCTGGTCTGGGGGAGGAGAGTCATTGTGGGGAGGGATGTGGGTCTGGTCTGGTCTGGGGGGGTCGTTGTGGGAGGGATGTGGGTCAGGTCCAATCTGAAGGGTTGGCCGAGTCTTTTAGGTGCACAGCTGGTCCTGATCCTAGTGTCTGTGCCTTTCTACCTGCAGGGAAGGGCTAGCAAGTAGGGTGACCAGATGTCCCATTTTTAAAGGGACAGTCCCTTTTTTCGGGACTTTTTCTTATATAGGCACCTATTAACCCCCACCCCCTGTCCTGTTTTTTCACAGTTGCTATCTGATAACCCTACTAGCAAGTCTAGTATGAATAATGGTGCTATAAGTAAAATGTATTCAAGTTTTTCATATTTTGTGTTTTTAAAATGTTTTAAAGAGTTTTAAATCTGCCCCCATTTCATACAAAAATTTAATTCAAGCCCTGATTGTTCATATGTGAAACGTGAAGGGTGAGATAGCGTGATGGTTCCCTTTTAGTGGGAGCAGCACATGACTGGTGGTTTTGGCCAGCTTTGGCTTTTGTTAGTTGTTTTTACCCACTGTATTTTATTTTGTATATTTTCTTTTATAATTTATTTATTGTACATGTGTGTGTAGTCTTTTTGCCCTAAGGTTACCATTGCTGGTGCTCTCACTGCAGCCACCTCCATCTGTAACTTAAACTTGTAAATTTTGTAAATAAAACCTGTGCAGCTGTGTGCTGTGTCAAAAACAAGTTCTGTGTCAAGCTCCTGTCTTTTACAATTGTACCTCCTGGGGGCCCACAAATGTTTTGCTCCAGGCGCACAAAAGGTTAATCCGGCCCTGCCTCCAAGCCTTCTGCTCAGTATTCGAAGCAGCAGCAGCTTGCAGGATCTCTTGAAACATGTCATCTCACGTCCTCTTCCTTCTCCTCCTTATCTCATAGACTTTAAGGTCAGAAGAGATCATCATGATCATCTTATCTGGCTGAGCTGCTCTGCTGGTGTGGATGGAGAGACCCCCAGGCCACATTTCCAGCTGCAAAAGATGCAAGGCACAGAGGTACTATTGTGAGTGTATTTGTGAGATAAATGGAAATTAGGCATCCTGAATTCAGTCCCCTTAACCCACACAAGTTACAAGCACTACATTCTCAGTTCTCCTTGGGATTCATAGGGCATGGCAGAAGTCCCAACCATGGTGAGTACATCTTGGGAAGGGAGGGGGCGAATTGGGGAAATAAGCAGGGGATAGCTCACAGGAATAAGTATATGTGTATAAATAAGGTCCTACTTGAGTTGCAGGATGTTCTCTAAATAATTGTGGCTGAGCTGTGGACAAGATGTGGGAAATCACAGAAAAGTAATGGACCTTTACTAATAATGGTAGTTTGGAAAAGCCTATTTTTAGCTTGGAAAAGAGACAGCTAAGGGGAGATATGATTGAGGTCTATAAAATCATGACTGGTATAGAGAAAATAGATAAGGAAGTGTTGTTTACTACTTCTCATAACACAACTAGGGGTCACCAAATGAAATTAATAGGCAGCAGGTTTAAAACAAATAAAAGGAAGTATTTCTTCACACAACACACAGTCAACCTGTGGAACTCCTTGCCAGAGGATGTTGTGAAGGCCAAGACCATAACAGGGTTCAAAAAGGAACTAGATAAATTCATGGAGGATAGGTCCATCAATACCTATTAGCAAGGATGGGCAGGAATGGTGTCCCTAGCCTCTGTTTGCCAGAAGCTGGGAATGAGCGACAGGGAATGGATCACTTGATGATTACCTGTTCTGTTCATTCCCTCTGGGGCACGTGGCACTGGCCCTGTCGGAAGACAGGATACTGGGCTAGATGGACCCTTGGTCTGACCCAGTAGGGCCGTTCTTATGTTTCTATTTGTTTAAGAAAAATTTGCTGGAATGTTATAAACACTCAAGTATTATGTTATGCCTGCTAATTTTTTTGATAACCAGACATTTTTCTGCAACTATATTATGTTTATTTAAAAAAAAAGTAACTGGTACAATATACAATTCAGAAGACTAAAAGTTTTAACACAACTGCTGTAGAAATGAGTCCAGTCACTTTAGCCTTTTACATGTTACAGGCATTGAATTGAATATTAGTGCAGTACTAATATGCAGGGTCTCCTTCATGCCCTGTCTTTGCATTGTGAAGACTTGTCTGTACCGAGATACTGCACGCTCGGCATCCACAGAATTAGGCAAGATTGATAGTGATCACTTTGCTGTCCCTGCTAACTCTGGAAAATGCTGTAGAACTTTAGGTCTGAATCCCAAAACAAGATCATTTCATTCACATTCACTTGCAAAAAATGTGTATGGGGCAAGCTGTACTGTAGCTTCAGGCCAAACATAGGGATTGCCTTCAGAGGGAGTGCCTGCTCTGATAACGTGTTCATTTGTTTCACATCAGATACCTGAACTGCTTTAATAAATGACAGTCCAGGCTGCGTGAACCTTGATCCTCGTTGAGCAGGTCTAGCAACACTTTCCTCAGTGTTGCAGTCGTATTCTTTCAGTTTGTCTGCTGTTTTCTTGAACACTTCTTGTAAAAACACATTCTGCTCTGCATCTTCGCTGTGCTTTTCTTTTGCATTGGAGTCTGCCCAGTGTGTCAAATCCATTACAGATGGACAGAAACAGAACACATCTCAAAAGATTTGATGGTTTTCATCAATGGTTTGGCATTCCGAAATGAACTGTAGCAAGTTCACGGCGTTTAAAGGCGAGATCAGGCTGTCCATTATTTGAGTATCAGGTGAAATCGCCATTTCACTTTCAATAAACTCGCCGTAGTCACTTACATGCTTAGCGCAGTAAAGAACTGCTTCAAAGCACAAATTCCATTGTGTCACGACTAGTTCTGGAAACAGAGGCACTTGGTCAGGAGGATTAAGCTGTTTTTTTTCTGCAAAGAAAGTCTGGAACACAGTTTGTGAGCTGTGCAGTGTTTAAACATTTTTTTCATTGCTGCAGTGAATTTCTCGACTTTAGAAAAATGAATGCACCACTGATTGTTGCCAGACTTACAATATGCTCATTGCACTTTACATGCATTGAATTAGAAAGTAGCCCCTGTAGAACCTGATTATATGCTCTAGTACAGTATGTTGTTTGTCATATCCCGTACATCTTATTAAAGTCTATATCAAAATTGGTCAGGAACTTGCCAGCCAATGGGAGCTGTGGAGCCAGTGCTTGGGGCAGGGGCAGCGCGTGGAGCCCCCATGGCGGCCCCTGAGCCAGAGGGATATGCTGGCTGCTTCCTGGGAGCCACGCAGAGCCAGGCAGGGAGCCTGCCAGCCCCACTGAACTACCACCACCAACAGGACTTTTAACGGCCTGGTCAGCAGTGCTGACCGGAGCCGCCAAGGTCCCTTTTCGACCGTGTGTTCCAGTCAGAAACCAGACACCTGGCAACCCTACCCAGCTCCAGTGTGGCCACGGGCAGGGCCTGGGGGAGGGGGAGGAGGAGCAGGGTCCCCCCAGCTCTACGCAGGTGCCAGTGCTCCTGCAGGGGCCCTGGGTTAATCCGCCACTGGGAATAGGGCTACAAGGATGGAGCCAGGATGGTAGAGGGTTGATGGAGATGGGGGGCTATGAGAGAGGCAGAGGAATGGAGGGAGGTCTGGGACCAGGAAAAAGGTGGGGTGATGAGGGTGATGGGGGAAGAGAGGGGTGGGGGTTGGAGAGAGGGGGTTGGGACTGTCTTGGGAGATGGCTGGCAGAGCAGAGGGGTGCTGGGGTGTGATGGGGAGCCAGGCACTGGGTTTGAGGTGGTGACAGGGACGCTGCAATGGAGTAGGGGCCAGACCAGGGATTTCCCTATACCCCCCCGAATTTCCCCACCACCCCCACCCCCTGCAGTTTTGTGAACTAGTTACATGCAGTGTTGCCAATTTAGTGATTGTTTGGAAATTTGAATTGAAATTGAAAGATTAATACACACTTTAAAAGCATATAAAGTGTATAATAAAATACATTTTATTATACATTTTATAAACTACATTGGGGGGAACGATAGCTCAGTGATTTGAGCATTAGCCTGCTAAACCTAGGGTTATGAGCTCAATCCTTGAGGGGGACACTTACGGATCAGGGCAGAATCAGTACTTGGTCCAGCTAGTGAAAGCAGGGCACTGGATTGATGACCTTTCAGGGTCCCTTCCAGCTCTATGAGATTAGGTATATCTCTATATATTTTATTTACATATATCTGAAAAAGTATAATAGATTTGAAAAGTATGAACATAGACTAGCTTCCTTATACAGCTGTTATTTTTTTATGACAATGTCAGTGCAGTCATTTCGGTGACATTGGCCAACCTAATAATTTCAAATTATGATTTGTAAGCAAAGTCTAAATGAGCTCTCCCTGACAGCTAGTGATGAGCTGGGGGCTGGGGGAAAGGCTTCAGGACCAGATTGTATTTACAGTCACACCTAATCTACCTAGGTATCCATAAACAGAGCTGTGTTACCCAAGTGATTTTGGCTGGGGATGGGTTACAAATCACTTGAACGCAGGGCGGGGGGGGGGGGCAATGAAATGTTATTCTTATTGTATGAGTAAAGGGCAGTAGAACTGTACTTAGCCTGTGCTGATTGAGGGCATCAAGAGAGAGGGTGGGGACAGGTGTTTTGCTTGATAGTCTGCCTGAGTCACAGGTACTATTTGACCTGCCCCTCTCCCCTGTTTAAAGACAGAGCTGATTAGGCTCCATAGATAGTCTTGTGTTTTGTTAAGTGACCACTACAGCTGAAATCACTGATAATCAGGTCTAAGTGCTTAGACCTGCTGTGGGCCAGTGTATCTGTGGAAGAAACAGTCCAGTCTGCACTAGCAGTGAGGTTCTCCTACTGAGAGCTCAGCTGAAATCACTGAGAGCTGGGTGGAACCTCAGAGAGCAACTCACAGAGGTCACAGTGGCAGCAGAAGGTGACGGTGCAGGGCCCTTGGCAACAGAGCGATGGAGTGAACGGTAGCACAATGAACAAGAGTGGCCAGAGTGAACAGTGAGCAGCTGGAGGAACAAGCAAGGTGCCTTCTTGCGCCCACCTGGGAGGTGAACTCATGTGAAAGCAGTTCTGAACTCTGAGTCTCCACTGACCAAGGACCGGTGCATGTTAATGAGGCTGTTAAGAATGCTGGAGACACAACACAGTTTATGCAAACAAACATGGCTGTGGCATCATACTTTAAGCAAGTTAGAGGCCAATGTTAAGTGCATTGGCACTTGTTCATCCTGAAGTTGAACACTAGTTCTGAACAAGACCAGCAAATGCTCACTATCTTTCTGAAAGAAGTTGCCTTCTCCCTAATCATGTGAATGAACTAATGAGCATATCAACGGAAAGAATGGAAGTACCGGACACACGAGAAGCCACCAAAGATTAGGGTTACCATCCATCCGTATTTCCCCAGACATGTCCGGCTTTTGCGTCTCTAAATAGCCGTCTGGGAGGAATTGGTAACAAGGTTAAAATGTCTGGTTTCTTTTTCTCCCTCGGCTCCCTCCCTCCCTTCCATGCAGAGTGCAGCTGCTGATTGGGCGGCTGGGCCGATTGAGCCGCTCCCATTGGCCTCCAGCAGCTAGAGCCCTCCCCTCCCTCTGTCTGCAGCCCTGTGTAACACACAAACCGACCCACTGGGCAGCGTGTTTTGCCTACACGTGGAGCCAGAATGGTAAGGGGAGTCTGGGGGGGGGGGGCAGTCAGGGAGCGGGGGAGTGTTGGATGGTTCCCCAGCCTCCACCTGCCACCCCTCTGTGCATCCCCCGCCGTGCAACCTGCCTGCCTCTCCCTTGCCTGCTTGTACTGCCAGAGCCAGCAGCAACTGCTGTCTGCTGCCCCCGGGTCCTAGCGTCCCCCATCCACTAATGGGAAGACAGGCTGCCCTTACCCTGCCCTTCCACCCTAGCCCTGAGCCTCTCCAATGTCCCAAACCCCTCAGCCCCAGCCCTCATCCCCCCGCACCCTAATCCTCTGCTCCAGCCCTGAGCCTCCTCCTGCATCATGAACCCCTTATCCTCAGACCCACAGCCCTCACCCCTGCATCCCCTCCTATCCCCAAACTCCCTCCCAAACCCCCTCCCCCCTTCCCACACACCCCTTCCTGCCCTCAAACTCCCTCCCAAATCCTGCACCCCCCCTTTGCACCGCCTCCCACCCCCAAACTCCATCCCAGAGCCTGCACCCCTCACCCTCTCCTGCACACCCACCTCCTGCTCCAGCCCGGAGCCTGCATTCAGCACCCAAACTCTATCCCAGAGCCTGCACCCCTCCTGCACCCTAATCCCCAGCCCAGGACCTGCACCCCAGACCTCCTCCACCCACCCAACTGCCCTCCCAGAGCCTTAGGCAGGTGGTGGTGGTGGTGGTGGTGGGGGGGGGGGGGTTCTGGGCACCACCAAAATTTCTATAACCCTACCACCCATGCAAGTGGATAAGGGTTGGAGCAGTCAAGGGACAGATAGGGTCCTGGGGGGGCTGTTAGGGTGGGGGGTTCTCAGCAGGGGGCAGTCAGGGGACAAGAAGCAGGGGGGGTTGGGATTCTGAGGGGGGCAGTCAGGGGGTGGGAAGTGGGAGGGCGTGGATGGGGCGGGGCTAAGGCAGGGCTTCCCCCCCTCCTCTTTTTTGATTGTGGAAATATGGTAACCCTACCAAAGATGAACGTGCTGCATTCAAGAAGTTCATTAACAGAGTTGTGCAAAATTATAAAAAGGAACCAAGAAGGATGTAGATGTCGTACTTTATAGAATGCTTGAGTAGCCAACTTTAATTTGTATGATTTTAAAACATGAGTTAAATCTAATAAAATGGTCATGAACGAGTTTTCAGTTTTTACTATGGTGCCATACAGCCCACCTTCACCCTGACGGTCTTACCCCTCATTGGCTCTGACACCCCACTTGTAAATTCAAACACCCCGCCCCCCCATTTCAATTCCTGGGGGAAAACTGGACTGGACCATGAGCGGAACCCGTCTGCGGCGGCGCATCGCTGTCTAGTTTCAGTTTCGTTCTGAGGGGCGCGGGGCGGCGCTGGCTGCACCTCGCTTGAGCGGCGCCATCTGGGTTTGTGCAGCGCGGCGGCCCCGGAGCAGAGTGGAGCGAGCCCGCCGCGCCCCCCGGGCCAGCGCAGCCCGGTCCGGCCCCGCGAGCCGACATGGGCCTCGCCTGCCGCCTCTCCGCGCTCGGGCTGCTGCTGAGCGCCCTGCTGGGTAAGGGCGGCTCCCTCCTCCGTCCCTCCCGCCGCGCCGCCGGGACCGCGCGCGAACCTCCCCGCAGACCCGGGCACCCCGGGGCCCCGACCCGCGGCAGCGCTGCGCAAAGGGGGCTTTGCCCCGGGGTCCGGGCTTCACCGGGGCGGGCAGTGCGAGAGAACTGGAAATGCTGACGCTGGGTCCCGGGGGGTGAGACTGGGAAGCCACAGGCCGAGCCCGCCCCGGCCCCGTTTCTCAGGGGAGTGGGTGGATGGGGTCTTCCTGGAATTGTTTGTTTTAAAACGCCTTTTCTCAGCCAGGAGAAGTTGTTTTCAGGCTGAATCAAAGTGACGGGTAGGGCCAGCTCCCACTGCAATTACAGGGACAGCCGGGCTGCGTCCATTAGAAGGGAGGGTGACAATGGCTTCTTCCTGTTTTGCCTAGCTGCTCCCTATCCGTGCCAGTGTCTTATCTGGTGCCAGTTGTGGGGGGGGAAAAAAAAAAAAGTTGATGGCTCTTGATGCTTGCCAGTCCCACAGAGGCGACACAACTGCGAGCCGAAGTCTGTTCCTCCTTGTGTCTCAGGAGCAAAATGGTTTGCTAAGTTCTCAAACCTGCATTGACTTGACGGGGGCAAACCCAGGCATTACCCCACTAGCTTCACTGGGTCTCAGTGCAGGTGCGTGCCCACATGGAGTCATTTGCAGGATGAAGGCCTAGGTCAGGGGTAGTCAATTATTTTCTGACAGGGTCCAAATTTCTTGGTCAGGGTATAGTCAAGGTCCAGACTCCAGAGAAAGTAATAATAGTTTAACTTCTGAGCCAGGGAAGATAATGGAGCAAGCAATTAAGGTAATCATTTGCAAACACTTGGAAGGTGGTAAGGTGATAGGGAACAGCCAGCATGGATTTGTAAGAACAAATCATGTCAAACCAATCCGATAGCTTTCTTTGATAGGATAACGAGTCTTGTGGATAAGGGAGAATCGGTGGATGTGGTATACCTAGACTTTAGTAAGGCATTTGAGAGGGTCTTGCATGATATTCTTATCAATAAACTAGGCAAATACAACTTACATGGGGCTACTATAAGGTGGGTGCATAACTGGCTGGATAACCATACTCAGAGTGTAGTTATTAATGGTTCCCAATCCTGCTGGAAAGGTATAAAAAGTAGGGTTTTGCAGAGGTCTGTTTCGGGACCGGCTCTGTTTAATATCTTCATCAACGACTTAGATATTGGCATAGAAAGTACGCTTATTAAGTTTGCAGATGATACCAAACTAGGAGGGATTGCAACTGCTTTGGAGGATGGGGTCATAACTCAAAATGATCTGGACAGATTGGAGAAATGGTCTGAGGTAAACAAGATGAAGTTTAATAAAGACAAATGCAAAGTGCTCCACTTAGGAAGGAATAATCAGTTTCACACATACAGAATGGGAAGAGACTGTCTAGGAAGGAGTACGGCAGAAAGGGATCTAGGGGTTATAGTGGACCACAAGCTAAATATGAGTCAACAGTGCGATCCTGTTGCAAAAAAAGCAAACATGATTCTGAGATGCATAACAGGTGTGTTGTGAGCAAGAAACGAGAAGTCATTCTTTCGCTCTACTCTGCGCTGGTTAGGCCTCAACTGGAGTATTATATCCAGTTCTGGGCACTGTATTTCAAGAAAGATGTGGAGAAGTTGGAGAGGGTCCAGAGAAGAGCAACAAGAATGATTAAAGGTCTAGAGAACATGACCTATGAAGGAAGGCTGAAAGAATTGGGTTTGTTTAGTTTGGAAAAGAGAAGACTGAGAGGGGACATGATAGCAGTTTTCAGGTATCTAAAAGGCTGTCAGGAGGAGGAGGGAGAAAACTTGTTCATCTTAGCCTCTAAGGATAGAACAAGAAGCAATGGGCTTAAACTGCAGCAAGGGAGGTTTAGGTTGGACGTTAGGAAAAAGTTCCTAACTGTCAGATTCATAGACTTAAGGTCAGAAGCGACCATTATGGTCATTTAGTCTGACCTCCTGCACAATGCAGGCCACAAAATCTCACCCACCCACTCCTGGAACAAACCCCTAACCTATGTCTGAGTTAAAGTCCTCAAATCGTGGTTTAAAGACCTCAAGGTGCAGAGAATCCTCCAGCAAGTGACCCGTGCCCCATGCTACAGAGGAAGGCGAAAAACCTCCAGGGCCTCTACCAATCTTCCCTGTCGGAAAATTCCTTCCCGACAACAAATATGGCGATCAGTTAAACCCTGAGCATGTGGTCAAGACTCACCAGCCCGCACCCATGAAAGAATTCTCTGTAGTAACTCAGATCCCACCCCATCTAACATCCCATCGGGGTGGTTAAACACTGGAATAAATTGCCTAGGGAGATTGTGGAATCTCCATCTCTGGAGATATTTAAGAGTAGGTTAGATAAATGTCTGTTAGGGATGGTCTAGACAGTATTTGGTCGTGCCATGTGGGCAGGGGACTAGACTTGATGACCTCTCAAGGTCCCTTCCAGTTCTAGAATCTATGAATCAGATTTCAGGGTCTGTTCAAAAGTGTCTGGAGGTCCGGATTTGGCCCATTGTCTGCTGATTGACTACTCCGGCCTAGGTTTCTATCTATTACATCTCTGTAAACCCACTGAGGAAAATGGAATTACACAGATATCGTTAAGGGACTATCTTAGCTCAGAGAATTTTAGGTGCTGGTGATGATGAATGTGGCAGAAAGAATCCAGCTGAGGTTTTGCAGGGCTGACCTTTAGGAGGAAAAAAAAAATTTGACCTGTAAATTGAGCATATTTAATCTGGAATCACTAAGGCCTGGTCTAGACCTAAAATTTAGGTCGACCAGGGCCGGATTTCCAACCAGTAACATTAGGCACATGCCTAGGAATGCCGTTCTAGTGGCACCTTATCTCTATAAAACTGTGTGCAACACAAAGGTCAGCTGTAGGCATCGGGGTGCTGAAGATGCTGTGCCTAGGGGTGGGTAAGGTATAAATCTGGCCCTGTGGTAGACCTAGCTATGTGGCTCAAGGCTGTAAAATATTTCACTCTCTGAGCACAGTAGTTAGGTTGATCTAACTCCTAGTGTAGACATGGCTAGGCGACGGAAAGCTTCCTTCTATATTACCTACATTGATGAGAAAACCCCTTCTGTTGATGTAGGGAGCAATTACACTACAGCACTGCAGCTGTGCTGCTGTAGTGTAGATATACCCTGAGAGACAACAGGACCCCAGGATGTGAATTTTTCAGAGCCAGTTTTCATGACAGAAACACACTTTAAATAATTGCACAGGTTTATAAGCTTTTGGGCTTTTTCCAGCAGAAGAAATACATTGGTGCTGCAGTGCAGCATCAGAAACACGTGGTGATGTCACAGATCTTATGATTAAATGTAGTGATGTCTCATAAATGATCAGTATGAGGTAATGTGGTGGTGTTCATTCACATCCTCCCCTCCCGCAATTGCGTTCGGGACAGTAAAAATAGCCTTTACACAGAGTTGTTGTATACTTTACATTTTGTCTGTAATAACTCTGGGGAAGTGTTGAACTTCCTTGCATTTTGCTGATAGAAATTCTAGACATATTTGGCATTTCTTAATCAGAGTGGGATGAAAATACTGAATGTGACAGAATTATTCCTGGCTGCTTGATACCAGCATTTCCAGGATGGCTCTAGTAAATTCAGGTTGACCCCACAAAATTGGGGGCAGATGGCAACCTTGCATGGTTTCTTTTAGGAACAGGTGAAGGTTTGTTGTGATCATAGTAGCATTGCAGAGGCTGGCAAACTATACTTCATGCATTCTATGGCACTGGCTCATTGACTTTGGTTAGATTTGGTTACTGATAAAATGGTGAATGTTTTGTATTCTGGGTTCTTACTTTTCTTTGAAAAACAAATGATCAGTCACAAGAGTTCTGTCTGGTTTACCTACTTTAAAGTAAGATTTGGAATTTTGGCAGGTGCTTAAATAACTAGTAATATTTCTCATTAAATATCAGGTGACATTTTCCTCCCTCTGCCTGGAGAGATACAAACTTTTGACATAACTCGTCAGGATAAGGAATATATATCGGGTGCCTCTCAGATTTCTACTTGATTAGTGTTAAAGCCTATCTGTACTGCAAATTACCCATTTGAAAAGATTCATAAGCTGATAAAGAAAAGGGATCATTGCTATCAGAACATTTTAAGCTAGTTTGACCAAAATAGATGTTTTGAAACATGAATTCTGATTCATGATATGTATTAATTTAATTATTTAGCATAGGAGACTTGCTTGTGACTTTTTGTGTTTAATTGGGAGTTTCCTGAGTATATAAAATGGGATATAAGAACAAAGTCACCTTTTGTTATGATGTTGTCTTTGCTCTATTACTAACTTTCAAACCATCCCTTGAGATTACCTTCCCTGGGCTCCATATAAGGTCTCTGGAGATAAGCTTCTCTCATTTAATAACCATTGTGGGCTCCTATTCTGCAACTGGAGTATGTGGATGGACCCTTGCACTTGCACCAAATAAAGTCAGTGGTGCTCTGTATGTAGTCAGGAATCCAATTGCAGGGTCGGGATCTTGGTGTCTGTACCCTAGACCTGCTGACTTGATGTTCAGCAGTTTTTTGGGCAGTGATATAAATCTGGGTGTGTGTCAGCATCATATAAATTATATTCCAGTATCATATTGTTTTTAGTTATTCACTCTTTGAAAGATAGCAAATTATCTGAATAAGTATTTATTAATTAAAATAAATTGCAGTGGCACGTACAGGCCAACCAGGACAGGGCCCCATTGTGCTAGATCGTGAAGAAACATATAGCAAATGACGTTCCATGCCCCAAAGAGCTTACATTTTAAAAGAGCACATAACAGGTGGATGAGGTAAATAAGGGGATCAGGGTGGGGGCGACAGGGTAACAAAAATAGTAGGATGGGCACAATTCTTAGCTAATCACAAACTGAAATCACAGCTCACCAGCTGCCACCTCTATGGCCCACCACACCAGAGTATCTAAGTGCCTCCTCCTTTAAACGAATTTAAAGCCACACTATCTCTGCTTTGTCTTCCTGAGTCTGTCTATTTTTGTCCCCTGCTCTTGCCAGTGTTTGCCCAAAATGGCATTGATGATGAAAGTAGCAAGTTGATAGGCAAGGTGAGAACGTTCTAGAAATGCCAAGTACACACAGTAGAAGCACACTGGCATTTCTAGAGCAAATAAGGCCCCGTTCCTGCCACTTGTTCATCTACAGACTGTTGCACACTATCAGAACCCCACTGAATAAATTTTACTCTGCATGGGTGCAGGATCAGGGCTCAAATGAGTATACCAAGAGTGAAATCCTGGCTTTATTGAAGTCTCCCATTGACTTCAACAGGGCCAGAGTTTCATGCCAAGATTACAGAGGAGAAGTAAATAGACATGTTGAAGAAATAATGTTTCCACACACTCACAGTGTGACATGTGGACACATTGGCTGGTGGATTCTCTCTCGAGAGTTAGAAAACTCTTCTCTATTGTTCCTGGACTATTTTACCTGTCTTTACCTGTCTTTTACCTGACATTTAAAACCTTAGTCTTTTCCTAAGATCATTTGAATTTTGCTATATTTTCTCAGTACTTAGGTTGTGGGAGGGAGGGTTTCCTTTTGTTTCTCTTCCAGTTTGGAGAAGAGGAGATGTGAACGTTCTTAAAATCGATGCAGCCTGTATGAAATAGAGAGGTACTTTATTCTGTGTTGATAAGTGGACAGAAGGATAGTGGTGGGCAGCTCTCATGGTAGAGGAAACACACTTTCTTTCCCCACAATTTAAAGGAGACCTGGGGAAAAAAAAGTCTTCTGCCCTCCTTTGCCCTTTTATGCTAGGTAAGGAAAACCTGGTAATTTTTTAAACAAAACGTCCAGGTTTTTTTTTAGTTCCACTTGCTTTTACCTTACAAATATGAGGAACATCTGGTCTTTGATTTTGTTGGATGTTTTCTTGGGTGACTCAGATCTATTGGGAGTTGTTTCAGTTTTTAACTGTAGGGGCAGGAAAATTGACTCTTTATTAAACAGATATTTTCTTCTAACTGAATTAAATAGGTGTTAACAAAACCAAATAGTTTTACATAGTTGAATGAAAATTCCTTTCCCTCTCAATTATTCGGGTTTCATTGCTTCATATCTATGATGAAGTAATCCCATATAACCATCAATTCTCCATTGAGTTCTCCAGGATAAACAGAGCAGACAAGACCTGAATTGTTAATGTAAAAAATGTAGGAAAAAAACAAAAAACCCTAAACAAACACAAACCTTTACAGCCCTTCTTTATAGATTAAAAGATAAGCAAAAAGGGGCATAAATCCTTGTTTCCCCTTTGCTGGATGACAAGGGAGGAAAAAAACCTAATTATTTGGTTAATATGTCTATTGTCAAACTAACCCAGCCTTTCTGGAGTAAGTTGCTCTGGGCCAAATTCTTTTGTGAGCTGCACATATAGATCTTTGGCCCCTCCGGTTCACAGTGTGGCTAAAGCTCTTTGCCACAAAAGCACTGCTTTGGCCACTTGCTACTTTCATTTTGGAGTGAGCAAAGTGAGCCTCCCAGCCTGGGTCGACAGAATCGGGCTATTGGCACGTGTGCTAGTGCTCTAAAATAGCTGTATAGACAGCGTTGGAAGCTGTGGCTTGGGATCTGAAGCCCACTCCCCTCCCTAGACTCTAGAGCCCAAGCTCGAGCCTGAGCCATAGCTTAAAAGAGCTGTCTCTATAGCTACAGGCATGAGCCCCGTTAGCCTGAGTCTGTTAGCCAGTCTGTGAGGCTTGTTCCTGCTTACTCCAAAATGCAGTGTAGACACACAAGATAGCTACTCCCCAGGACCTCATTGCCTATCTGCTTAAATGTTAGCAGCATTGTGGTAGCTGTGCTGGTCCCAGGATAAGACAAGGTGAGTGAGGTAATACTTTTTGTAGGACTGTCTGTTGGTGGAAAGGACAAGATTCTGCGTTTCACAGAGCTCCCTCTAGTGTGGGGGGAGGGAACTATTACATCAATAATTTCTAATTAATTGTGAATGAATAACAAGTAATAAGGTTGTGGTGAGGTGCAGCACCTTACACAGAGTTTTTCTGGGTGGTGAGAGCATGAGGTGGAGTACGCAGGGCTAAAACTCTCCGGTCATAAAGATACAATGTAATAATAATAATAATATAATAAGTGTGAGGGTGTTTAGATCAATCAGGCCTCTGTTAGAACTTTAATAATGGGTGACTTGAAGTGTAGCTTGTTCTAAGGCAAACAAAGGAGATACTAATTTTGGCTTAATTCTGATTAATAGAGTTATCACAGAAAGTAGGTGATGCTGTGGCAATAAGGCTGTGTCCACACTTGCCTTTGTTCCCTAGAATTCCCTGCGGGGCTAGCACTGGGGTAGCACTTCCAGGGATAGCAACAGTGAGAGTGCTAGTGTAGACAAACATTTTAGCCCCTGTGTCATCTAACATTGCTCAAGTGTCTAGACGTCACAGTGGCTAAATGCTGTCAGCTGCCAAGTGCCTTGTCTCACACTGCTAGCGCTGCTGGAGTGAAACCGGTGGTAACAGTGAGAAATGTCAGGGTTAAAAAATCCATAATGTACACGAGACCCAACAGTGGTTATGCCCAGAGAGTAGGCTAGAGCACTGAGCATCAGGAAGGGGATTTTTAAAACGAGGGCAGCTAGAACAACTAGGAAGTAAAGGTGGAGTTAAAGGGCAAAGGCACAAGAGTTAATCTTAAAAAGCGTCCTTTCAAACCTGGAAATCCAGCCTAGTGGAGATGTGAAATGAAAACTAAGAAAATGTTTAAGGAACAAAAAGCCAAAAATATAGAGACTAATAGAAAGTGGCTCAAGCTGCAAAGTTCAGATCTACATCCAAACTGCCCCAGAGTCCTGACTTCAGAGGTCTTGTTTGGGGGTCATTTTAGTAGTGAGCTGCAAAATTTGGATCAGACTGGTCTCTTATTTTGGAGATGGAAATACAGAAGATTTCTGACTTTGTTGTTATGAGTCCTCTTTAATAACCAATCTTTAATTAAAAGAAGAAGCAGCGATGAACATGGAAGGGGGTGGAGGGGACTAAGGAGAGCATAGGGTATCAGGAGACTGAAGGAGGAATGGATGGGAGCATGTAGGAGAATGGCGGGAGGGGTCGTAGGGGGAGGCTGGAGATGCCTGGGTGGTTCAGAAGACGGGGAGACATGGAGGACAGGGAAAAGGAGTCAATTATCTATGTTAAAAACTTAAATTTTTAAAAATGTTCTAGATATAAAATGTTAAGCACGTTGCCTTCTCAATTTGGATAAAAGCTTTCTCTGCCCCTCTCTCCAGTCTCCTCTACCATCCCCTACTCCATATCACCCAAGCACAAATCCCTACCACCACACCCCCTCCACTTCCACTGAAACTGAAATGGTTTGGGCTGGAAAATAGCCCATCATGTAACCGCCAATGTCTTTGCAAGAGATTTAATGAAAAAATAGTTAGTATTCTTATACATTCCTAATTTTAATATTTTTTTAAAAAAGCAACCTTTATTTTCTGTGCTCTCTTTTAAATTAATTTTGCGGTTTACCAGCTCCTGGTTGAAGGCTGCTATGGGGACAATGCTCTGCTGACATTTATGGCATTAAAAAAATGCTGATAAAAATAGTATTCTACAGAAATTGTCCTAAAACTGCAGTGTCAGCAGGAACTTTTTCTCCTTATTTGTTAGTAAGGCATTTAGCACACTTTGGGCAGTGAGACCCCGAGCTGACAAATTTTGGCAGGTAGATCTCTGTGTGCATGGAGCCCCTTATTACCAAGGCATACCTCCCCACCACCCAACCACCTCCTGTGGACTTGCTAAGCATAAAAGCCCAGTTTTTGTATCTCGTAAGGTTTGCAGAGCAGGAATCCTCATCCGATTGCCTTTATACACCAATCCAATTTAAACTTTTGGTACTCATTAAAATAAACAGGGAAATTCACAATAAAATTGCTGGGTTTTTCTAAAGACCTGAAGAGGAGCTCTGAGTAAGCTCAAAAGCGTGTTTCTCTCACCAACAGAAGTTGTTCCAATAAAAGTATCTCACCCACCTTGTTTTGTTTTTTTTAAGTTAAAGCCAAAAGTGTGTTTCAATGGTGTCTAGATAACATTCCCCCCAAAATTATACATCAGAAAAAAAATTAATCTATGTGTGTGTGTGTGTGTGTGTGTGTAAAAAAAACGGCACACCACCACACACATTAGAATAGCAGTTTTCAAACTTTTTGAGCTGAGCCCCTGTCTTTGAGTTACAATTTTGGTTGTGTCCCCCCACCGCCCAACCCAGACAAAAATGGTGGCTTCAGTGGAGGTTGAGACTGACCCACAGGCTAGGTGGCCTGCTGAGGTGAGTCAGTGGTGGAGGTGGTGCTCCCTCCCTGAGCCCTGCCATGTGGGGCTGGCCCAAGCTGCCTGGTGTCACCACTCCCCTCCTCCCACCCTGAATGTTCTTCTGTGTCCTGCTAGGGGGTGCACCCCACTGTTTGAAAATCTCTGCATTAGAAGGTCTATAAAAAGAGTTAGTGGCTTCATTTCATCTGTAATAGAGAAGTTGACCAGGATGGAAAATTTCTACTGATGTATAAACAAATAGAGATGGGCGGTTGTTCTTCTGTGGAAAATGTTGAAATACTTGATGTCATGTACTGCATTTTAGTAGATCAGTCATTTCTAAAGGGATTTTCTGCAACATCTCCGTATTATATGTTGTTTGTCTTTGGAAAGGGGGCTGGCAGGAGTGAGTGGCAGGTCTTAGCCCCTCTCCCTTTAGGGATGAAAGAGGCAGTGGGAGGTGGGGGGCAGAAGTGGGAGATCTCTGAGGGTGAATAGAGATTTCCCAGTTAGTATCAGTGCTTCTGTATCCTGGGAAATTTCCCAGAATCTGGGAATTTTTGAGTAAAATGTTTTGAATGAAAATTCCCAATTTCCCAAGTTGAAACATTTTACTCACAAATTCCCAGGTTTGGGGAAATTTCCCAGGATATAGAAGCACTGTAAAAAAACGTTGGGAATTTTTCACCAGATTTGGGAAATTTTTAGCGCTAGGTTGGAAAAAGTTGGCATCACGATATAGAAGCACTGGTAGGATGCCATCTTCCCCAGCTTGGTCCTGTTGCTAATTCAGCCGTTGGCAGGAAAGGTTTGGAGCCTCAGACACTCCCTCTGTCCCTCCCCATTCAGATTCCCCTGTCTGGTGAGTCTTCCTTTCACCAGCAAAGGAGGAGAAGGAGCTGTGAGGAGAGCTGAGCTCCTGCAAGCCAAGGAAAGGCCATGGAGAGAAACTGTCTCTCTGCTTTTAGTCCCTCCCTTCCCCCTGCTCCCATTCTCCCCCTTTACTTTAATGGGTCTCAAGGAGGAGAAGGAAGTTACGTGGCAGGGATGGACTCTGGACAAAAGGAGAGCTGGCAAATACAATTTACTGAGCTTTTCCCTACCCTTTGTCTGTATTGTCTGCTTAATCATAAACTCTTCAGGGCCGTGAGCGTCTACTACTCTGTGGGCATGTCTACACTACAAACTTAGGTTGACATACAGCCACCACAGTAATGACTGTAGTTTTTCATGTCCACTCTATCCCCCTTCTGTTGGTGGTGCGTGTCCTCATCAGGAGCACTTGCACTGATTTGTGGGTGAGCGTGGGTGGCTGAGAGCTTGGGCTCTCAGCTCCCCCAGCAGCTGGACTCCAGGTGGTTAGCTTCACGGCAAGCTGAGAGCCTAGGTGGTAGCCGGGCACTCAACTGGAGCCCCCATCCACCCTGGGTGACAGCCCGAACTGTGAGCTTGGCACAGGGTTCACAGCACAGCGTTTACCAGCCTTTCTTGTCAATTTCACAGCTCCAGCTGTGAGCCCCCTGCTGAAGAGGGGAGCTATGAAATTGACAAGAATGACAGCCAACAGTGGATGCAAGTAATGCAGTGTCTACACAGACGCTGTGTTGCCCTGACTGCACCTCATGGAGGTGGAGTTATTATGTCGGTGTAGTAGAGCACTTACATGGGCAGGAGCAAGGCTGTAGTGTGTTCACTGCCATAATTAGGCTGATGTAAGATGCCTTGGTTGAATGACCATTTTGACTCAATGGGCAGCATTGGTCCTTGAAAACAAATAGGATGTGACAACCGTATGAAGGGGATGGAGAAAAATATGGGAAATGTTATAATGGCATGGGATTAAGCAATGGCATATACTCTACCTGAGCTCTGTGTTCAGAGTTTGTCACCTCATCTTAAAAAGGCCTTAGGGGCAGGGTGGATTTGATTGAATTAGGAAGACTCAATTTAATCATGGATTTCTACATAAAAGTGCATTCTTGTTGGTTGTTATAACCTTAATACATATTCTTCACAACTCCGAGATAGATGTAGGTTTCATTTTTAGAAGGTACACACTATACATTTTTAAACAGTGATTTATTTTGAAAACTTTTCAGATGAGTTTTACAGCTATATCAGAAAATGAATGATTGATTGGTTATTTCATTTACCTAAGGTAATTGAAGCAGATATTTATGAAGTCAATGGGAGGTGAACTATCTCCAATTCAACAGGTTAATTGTTAATATTTGGAGGATTTTCTTGCCATGCTGTATTAGGAGGAAAACATCACCAGACAGACATTTAAATTGTTTTATTTAACTAAAACAACAACCTTATATATTCTGGATTTTTTTCTTCAACAGCAAACATATCCTATTTTAACAAAACAAGCATATGAATTTTTGAATTCAGTTAAACATTCACGTTTTTTGAAATCAGGTTTGTTTTTATTAAAATTGTTTTTAACTAATATAGTTAAATGAAATTAAAAAAAAAATTTAAATCAATTATGTCAGCCAGGTCAACATGAGAAACTTAAAATATTGGCTTCTGCAGCTAACTCAGTCGTCTTCACCTTCATTTTCCTGTTTGTTCATAATCTGGAAAAGAAAAACAAGCTTTCCTGCTTTTTCAGGTCCCAAACAATTTCTACATTTGGAATGAATTAGTCCAAAGGAAGAAAATATTCTTTTTACACTGTCAGAAGAAGCTACTGCTGTTAAAAGTGAGATTATCACTTCAACAGTTTCTGAATCCAAGTGCTTAAGTAACATCCACCAGTTCACTGGTGTGACTTTCTTTAAAACGTCATCAGCAAACATCTATTTCTTGAATGGTTCACCCTTGGCTCTGAAGTTTATTATTATGGAGGGATGATTGCTGGATGTCCATGTCATAGCCAACTCCTCTTCTTCAGCAGTTAAGGTTTGACCCTGGTACTGAGTATTGAGAATATTTGTAAGAAAATGAGCTGGAGATAGTGCTTGTCCCATTCATTTTTTTTTAATGTTTGTAATTTAACTCTGTCATTGCATATTTCTCTTTTTAAGATCTCACTCAGTTCCTTCCAAATTTCAACAGCGTCGGCAATAAAACAGATATTTCCCTGCATTTTGTTCAAGGCTACAGAAATAGGCTTCAGGGTACTCAGCATGTGTTCAACATTTCTCTTAAGCCCAATGTTGAGAACGTTGGCTGTGACAGTGCCATCTATTTTTTCACAATTTTGTTCACAAACTGTCATCAGATTAGGCCAGTTCTTGATATAGTGCTCAAAACAGTCCACTACTGAGTTCCATCGCACGTCTTGTGGGAGAGTTAGCTTGGTTCCTCCCACTTTTTTCAGGGCAGCTGCTGCAAAGTGGTTGTTACGGAAGAATTTTGCAATTTCAACAAGATTAGCCTTTATTTCTGAAACACTGAAGTCTTTGGCTAGGAGGTGCATCAAATGAGCACTCCAAACGTATGTTGTTAGCTTGGGACTCTCTTCTAAATAATTTCTTCTCATCTTGGATACATTTGCCGTATTGTCTGTGACCAAGCTGCATACTAGACATTTGAAATTTTTTTCAGTTTGTTATAGCTGTTGTTGCTACTACTTCTTGTAAGTATTCTGTTGTGTGTGCATTTCCTGGTGTATCAATTGTTTCTGTAAGGAAGACATTCCCTTCTTCTGTTGCCACACAAGCACATACAACAGGATCATTGTGGACATTGCTCCACCCATCAAGACTCAGGTTAACAATTTTACCCTCTAGACCTTTTGCACACTGCTCAATTTCTCTTTCAGACACTTTATCCAGCAATTTGCCTGTGACATCTGCTCTGTTGGGTGGACTGTATCGTGGTCTTAATGACTAAACCATGTTAATGAAGTGGGGGTTCTCAATCATATGGAAAGGAGAGTTTGTTGCATAAACAAACTGGGCAGTTTTTTCATCAATTACCTCTTTTTGTATTCTGCTGGTTCTTATCACAAATTTATCTATGGTTGTTTCTGGATGATAGACTTTTTTTTTCTTTTTGCTACAGGTGATCTCTGTGTCTGTGTGACATACATGATGTGACTGAAACACTATAATTGGCAGATAACTCTGAAACTATAGAAAATGATGGTGATCTTGAAGGTGGATAGTCTTCAGAATCCTGTATGTTGAGGATGGATTCTTCTAAACAAAATAAGTCAATGCAGCTATTTAATTATTATTACCATAGTGTTCATTTCGTATTACTCATTGCATTCACTGATACTCAGTACTACTTTAAAGATGAAATTGTAAAAGGAAGATCTGCCTATTTCAGCTATTTATTTTTTTTATCACAACTGCATATAAAATGATAGGACCATACAGTAACAGCTATATTTTTTTGCTAAAACATGAGAATTCAAGAATAGTCCAGAAGGAAGACAGGCAGTCTTTAAGAAAGAAGTATGAAATAAAAAAAGTTTACCAACCTGAAGATCCTGCATGTTCAGACATGTTCCTTTCATCATCTTCAGCGCAGCTTCCTCCTGAGAAGGAACACTTCTCAAGATGATGTTTCATTTGGGCAGCCAGGCCTTGCATTCCTTTGTTGCACCGTTTGCATTTTGCACGCATGCCTGTCTTACCCACAGGTAGAGGAACTTCATTAAAATATTCCCAAACTGGGTCTCTTTTACGGCCTGCTGCCATTGTAGGTTTTCCCTTCTAGTGAGAGAATGGTGTGGTTGACCTCAAATCAATGATGGCTACACTCAGAAAGACCTCAAGACTTCTGGAATATGCTGCTCAAACAGTTTGACTTTTGTTTCTACTCCCTCCCTTCTCACATTTATCTCCAGACTTCTTCTCCTTGTCCAGATCTATTCTGCCCCCAACAATCTTCTATTCATCGAACTTTTTGAAACTTTGCACTTTTAGAGTGAGGTAAGGGATTGACTGTGTACACAAATTTGCATAGGAACAATAGGGTTGAGGTCTGTTATTTCTCACCTCTATATATTATTTATTTATGAATTAAAATTTTTTTTGTTTTGCTGTTAACAAGCATATTATTTCCGGAGACACAAATCCACAGTTTGAGAACTGCAAAACAAAACATCTCTGATGGTATCTTCTAGACTGAGCACTGAGTCCCATTGGGTAGATAGAAAGATTAACCTAAACAATCTATACAGAAGCCCCTGGAACCCCATAAGATTGTGTCCCTAATCCATGAACTATTGGAACTCATTTACAAAACTTTTATTAAGCATTACATGTATATATTGTCTCATACTATAGAATTAGAATTTATAATCCCTATTCCATGATGAGATATCTTTGAGCTATAATCTTAAGTGAATCCACATGTTCCATAGAATCTCTATGGATAGAAATTTCATGCTGTAATAAGAATATAACATTAGGGGTCTATTATAGACCACCTGACCAGGACAGTGATAGTGATGATGAAATGCTAAGGGAAATTAGAGAGGCTATCAAAATTAAGAACCCAATAATAGTGGGGGATTTCAGTTATCCCCATATCTACTGGGAACATTTCACTTCAGGACGAAATGCAGAGAGAAAATTTCTCGATACTTTAAATGCTGCTTCATGGACAGCTGGTACGGGAACCCACAAGGGGAGAGGCAACTCTAGATTTAGTCCTGAGTGGAGCGCAGGAGCTGGTCCAAGAGGTAACTATAACAGGACTGCTTGGAAATAGTGACCATAATACAATAGCATTCAACATCCCTGTGGTGGGAAGAACATCTCAACAGCCCAACACTGTGGCATTTAATTTCAAAAGGGGGAACTATGCAAAAATGAGGGGGTTAGTTAAACAGAAGTTAAAAAGTAAAGTGAAATCCCTGCAAGCTGCATGGGCGCTTTTTAAAGACACCATAATAGAGGCCCAACTTCAATGTATACCCCAAATTAAGAAACACCGTAAAAGAACTAAAAAAGAGCCACCATGGCTTAACAACCATGTAAAAGAAGCAGTGAGAGATAAAAAGACTTCCTTTAAAAAGTGGAAGTCAAATCCTAGTGAGGCAAATAGAAAGGAGCATAAACGCTGCCAGATTAAGTGCAAGAATGTAGTAAGAAAAGCCAAAGAGGAGTTTGAAGAACGGCTAGCTAAAAACTCCAAAGGTAAATAACAAAATGTTTTTTAAGTATATCAGAAGCAGGAAGCCTGTTAAACAACCAGTGGGGCCCCTTGATGATCGAGATACAAAAGGAGCGCTTAAAGATGATAAAGTCATTGCGGAGAAACTAAATGGATTCTTTGCTTCAGTCTTCACGGCTGAGTATGTTAGGGAGATTCCCAAACCTGAGCCGGCTTTTGTAGGTGACAAATCTGAGGAACTGTCACAGATTGAAGTGTCACTAGAGGAGGTTTTGGAATTAATTGATAAACTTAACATTAACAAGTCACCGGGACCAGATGGCATTCACCCAAGAGTTCTGAAAGAACTCAAATGTGAAGTTGTGGAACTATTAACTAAGGTTTGTAACCTGTCCTTTAAATCGGCTTCTGTACCCAATGACTGGAAGTTAGCTAATGTAATGCCAATATTTAAAAAGGGCTCTAGAGGTGATCCCGGCAATTACAGACCAGTAAGTCTAACGTCGGTACCGGGCAAATTAGTCGAAACAATAGTTAAGAATAAAATTGTCAGACACATAGAAAAACATAAACTGTTGAGCAATAGTCAACATGGTTTCTGTAAATGGAAATCGTGTTTTACTAATCTATTAGAGTTCTTTGAAGGGGTCAACAAACGTGGACAAGGGGGATCCAGTGGACATAGTGTACTTAGATTTCCAGAAAGCCTTTTACAAGGTCCCTCACCAAAGGCTCTTACGTAAATTAAGTTGTCAAGGGATAAAAGGGAAGGTCCTTTCATGGATTGAGAACTGGTTAAAAGACCGGGAACAAAGGGTAGGAATTAATGGTAAATTCTCAGAATGGAGAGGGTAACTAGTGGTGTTCCCCAAGGGTCAGTCCTCGGACCAATCCTATTCAACTTATTTATAAATGATCTGGAGAAAGGGGTAAACAGTGAGGTGGCAAAGTTTGCAGATGATACTAAACTGCTCAAGATAGTTAAGACCAAAGCAGACTGTGATGAACTTCAAAAAGATCTCACAAAACGGAGTGATTGGGCAACAAAATGGCAAATGAAATTTAATGTGGATAAATGTAAAGTAATGCACATTGGAAAAAATAACCCCAACTATACATACAATATGATGGGGGCTAATTTAGCTACAACTAATCAGGAAAGATCTTGGAGTCATCGTGGATAGTTCTCTGAAGATGTCCGTGCAGTGTGCAGAGGCGGTCAAAAAAGCAAACAGGATGTTAGGGATCATTAAAAAGGGATAGAGAATAAGACTGAGAATATATTATTGCCCTTATATAGATCGATGGTACGCCCACCTCTTGAACACTGCATACAGATGTGGTCTCCTCATCTCAAAAAAGATATACTGGCACTAGAAAACGTTCAGAAAAGGGCAACTAAAATGATTAGGGGTTTGGAACGGGTCCCATATGAGGAGAGATTAAAGAGGCTACGACTCTTCAGCTTGGAAAAGAGGAGACTAAGGGGGATATGATAGAGGTATATAAAATCATGAGTGATGTGGAGAAAGTGGATAAGGAAAAGTTATTTACTTATTCCCATAATACAAGAACTAGGGGTCACCAAATGAAATTAATAGGCAGCAGGTTTAAAACAAATACAAGGAAGTTCTTCCTCACCCAGCGCACAGTCAACTTGTGGAACTTCTTACGTGAGGAGGTTGTGAAGGCTAGGACTATAACAGCGTTTAAAAGAGAACTGGATAAATTCATTGTGATTAAGTCCATTAATGGCTATTAGCCAGGATGGGTAAGGAATAGTGTCCCTAGCCTCTGTTTGTCAGAGGATGGAGATGGATGGCAGGAGAGAGGTCACTTGATCATTGCCAGTTGGTCCACTCCCTCTGGGGCACCTGGCATTGACCACTGTCAATAGACAGGGTACTGGGCTAGATGGACCTTTAGTCTGACCCGGTACGGCCGTTCTTATGTTCTTATAATGTTTCTTAATTACAACTATCTTTAGTTAGATTTTTTTCTTTTAAAAGCATTTTATCAAAAAAATCCGATTTAAATGAAAAAAATAATTGATTTTTATCCACCCTGCATAGGGGAAATATGAGGCATAGAGAAGGGAAACAGAAATGCACAGGGAAACCAACTACCGGAACCACAATTGTCTGCCAGAACTGAGCATTGAGAGGGTCCTCTCCAGGCTGTCTCCCATTCCTTGCCTTTCACAGTAGCCAGCCCATGGGACATGGCATGGAAAGGGCTTGTGGAGTTTTGGCAGTAATGCCATGGGCAGAAGGGGTGGGGGGAGCTGGGAGTATGCTACGCTTAAAGACATTGTCCTCTGCAGAATTCTAAGATTCTGAGTCACTTGTTCTAACCATAATCACAGTTAAAGGGGAAACTTCCCCGTTGTGCACTGGGAGTCTTAAATAAATGTTATTTGGTTGCAATAGATCCTCATTTAGATCTTGAAGTCAACAACAAAACTCTTGTTGACTACAGTGGAGCAGGATCAAGTCCTTGATGCACACAGGACTTGAATGTAGTATCAACATTTATATAGACATATGCTATTGTGGTACTCCTGTGACCCTAGTAGTCAGTGCTACTGTCACAGGTGGGGAAGAGGAAGAGGTAAACATGTAGCTATTGCTGAGGCAAATATTTTTTGTTTTCTCAGTTTGTTGTTTTTGTAACTGTTTTATTTATTGTTATATTTGCCCCCGAGGTCACATTGGGAACAATTTAAATACATTTAAGATGCCTCTAAATGGGGTGAGAGGAGGAGAGTAGCAGGAAGCTGGATGCACACCCTGATCCTGCAAACACTTCTCCATGTGGGCTCAGTGGGACTACTTGTGTGTGTAAAGTTAAAACCTGTACGTGGGAGAAGGCGGCATGCCTCCAGTCAGAATTGTCCTGTCCATAGGACAGATTGGAGCAACTGCCCCGGGCCCCATGCTTTGGGGGCCCCCATGCTTTGGGACATGGGGTCCAGGGTGGCCTGGGGGAGGCTAGCGGGGGCCTTGTGCCAGCAGCAGTGAATAACTCGGCTCCAGCCTGTACCGCTCTGCCCTGCCCCGTTGGCGTTGCTTGCGGGAGGGGGCGGAAGCCAGAAAGAGGTGGAGCAGGGGTTTGGGGGAAGGAGTGGAATGGGGGCAGAGCATGGGTGGAAAGGGGCGGGGGCAGGAGTGGAGTGGGGGCAGGACCTTGGCACCGGGGGGGGGGGGGGGTTGTCACAGGCCCTGCACACTCCTAGGGACAGCCCTGCCTCCAGTAGCCTTCCCTCCTGCCCCTCCTTGAACCTGCTCTAGCCACGTGGCTAGGAGTGACTGTCACTAGCTGTCTTACCAAACTCTGCTATAGAATCGGTTTTGTAACCACTGCCATCTCATCTTCATTTTGTTACAATGGTGAACAAGGTAGGTTTTTGTGTCTCTTTTGTAACACTTCAGCAACATATGGGGAAAATCTCCCATCCTCTCTCTTTCAGCCTTGTTTTAATTCAAACATGTTCCAGGATTCTTTGTTTTTAGTATTTAAATAGAATTATAGGCAGGTTTGAGAGCATCATCAATTACTAAGGTTGCCACACATTTCCCTTATAAGATCCTGTTTTCAGTTGCTTGAAACTCGGCCAAACTTTAAGAATTCAGGAATGCCACATTACCTCATGGGTGTCTGCTTCAGGCTGAAAAATTTTGGAAGATTTTAGCCAAAATGGTTCAGATGTTTCTGAGAAGAAGGCTGGCGGGGGAGAATGCATTGTTTTGCCCATATTAAATTCTGGTGACCTTTTCTTTGAACAGTGCTGGTGCCCCATGCTTTTGGAGCAGGGACTTGAAATTTGGCAGGGGAGAGGGGGGCCTTTGTGTCAGGGATGTGCTTTTTACATCCTTGTGAAAATCAGCTTGAATTTGGCCAAGTTATAAGCCTTTGGGGGAAAAAAATCACAATTCATACATGCTCAGTACGAACTTGGTAGAGCTTTGCAACTAAAAACTCTGAAAATTCCATCCATGCTGAGCATGCTTCAGCCAGGGGCTGAGCAGGACTTTCCTTGCAATTGCTGCTGTGTACTTGGGCCAGAACAGGCCAGATCTAGGTACTGGAATTGAGAGCAGGGGTCCCTTCTGTGCTCTCAATGCTCCCTTGTTGGCACCCAGGAAGCATGGAGGAGTAAGATGCCTGATTTGAGTGTAGAAGGGTGAAGAGCTGAACTGCATGTCTGTCTTTAGAAGAGTAGATTGGGACAAGAAGCTCAGGGGACTGAAGGCTGGCTGCGGAGGAGACTGGGAGTTGGGGAGGAAAATGGAGACCGTCTTGTAATGCACCTTCACAAGGAGGCTGAATTAAGGTGGCCTGGGCAACCTTAATTTGAGGACTTCCTAACTTTTGTGTGCTTGACTTTGCAGTCTTAATGTTCTTTTACCATCGTTTGTGTGTGTAATATGATATATAAAATGGATACAGAATGACTCGAACAATAGTTTAGATAACTGTGACTGATTAAATGTATTTTCTTTTTTGGCATAGTATGCACCTGCTCGCAAGATCATGAGTCTGTGTTTGCCATTGTGGGAGAAGATTTTACTTTTTCACCAAAAGTAAACGGAACTATAAGAGAAATTACCTGGATGAAAAACAAAGATAAAGCGGCTGAATGGGAACATGATACTAAGTCACCTGTGTATTATTATAGCTTAGCAGAAAGAGGAGTGCTTGAGACATCGTCTGGCAATTTGACCATCAAAAAGTTAAACATTGGTGATACTGCAGGGTATGAAGCACAAGTTCTGCCTGTTGGCGTTGACCAGCTCCAATACACAAAATTTTTACTTGCCGTATTGGGTAAGTAGTGGATAAGCAGCAAAAACAACTTGCAACTGTTAATTTTTCACTTTTTAAGGTGACAACTGCAAACTATCACAATGTGAAGGAAAGATAAGAATAGTAAGAGGCCAATGTGGCTTCAGCAGGAGCTCTTTAATTACCTGAAAATCAAAAAAAAGAATCCTACAAGAAGAGGATATTTTGACAAACTGCTAAGGAGGAGTAGGAAAGAATAGCATAAGCACGGAGGGACAAAATTAGAAAGGCTAAGAGACAAAATGAATTATACTAGCAAGGGCTAGTATAAAAGGCAATAAGAGGTTCTTGAAATACCCTTTTGTTCGTCTTTCTCTTGCTCCTGATGTAGGTCCCCTTATTCTTGGGGGAATTCTGCACCAAAAAATTAAATTCTTCATATTTTAATTGTCCTAATAACAAAATATAATCACGCCAGTTTCAATTATTTTGGTAATTTTATTTCAAGATACCTGTCTGCAAGTGTGTTTGTAACAATATAGACAACAAAAAAGATTCAAATGTTTTTTGACAAATAGATTCCTTACTAAGCATATTAAATATATTATTACTCAAAGTTCTGTATTAAACTACATTATATAAACTTATTTCCCTCACCCCTCAGAAGCAGTGTAAGGCTTGGGGGAGTCAGGTCTGACAGAGGAGTTGAGGGAGAGGGAAGCAATTGCTGGGAAGGAGCCTGGGTATGAACTTGGTCACTGGGTGTGAGTGGGAGAAGTATGGAACATGGTTCTTTTTTCGGTGTCTGTGTGTGTGTGTGTGTGGGGGGAATTGTTAGGGAGCCTCTCCCATACAGACCCTGGCTGACCCCTAACCACTCTCATATCTGCCCCCGTCCCCATGCGTCCTTGCACCTTCCTGTTTCCCTGCACCTGCACTCAGCCACCGTCCTTCCCCCATGTGGCCCTGGACCCCCTACCCCTGTGGCCCTGTTGCCCCCACTTGCCCTTCTGAACCCCAGTCTGTGACCCTTCAGTAACTCCTTATGCCCCACGCTGTCTGTCCCTCCCATCCTATGCCTCCTGACCTGGCCCATGGCCCCTACTCTCTGGCAGAATGTATTTTCCGCAGAGAAAAAAAAATTCTGCATGGGAGATGAATTCTGCACATGTGCAGTAATACAGAATTCCCCCAGGAGTAATCCTCTATTTAGCACAGAAAGAGAGCTAATAATTAATGACATCAAAAAGGCCAAGGTGTTTAATGCCTATTTTGCTTCAGTCTTCGCTAAAAAGGTTGATGGTGACCAGATACTCAACACAATTATCTATAGTATCTCTATAGAGCGAAATTTCATGCTTGAACAATAAGTGTATAGCAGTAGGAATATGCTACCAACCACCTGACCAGGATGTGATGGTGATTGTGAAATGTTCTGGGGATTAGAGAGGCTAAGAATGCAGGAAACGCAATAATAATGGGGGATTTCAGCTATACTCATATTGACTGCTACATGTCCTCTCAGGAGGGGATGCAGAGAGAAAGTTTGCTAGACACACTAAATGACTGTTTCTTGGGGCAGCTTGTTCTGGAACCCACAAAGGAAGAGACAATTCTTCATTTAATCCTAACTGGAACACAGGCTTTGACCCAAGAGGTGAATATAGCTGAAGTCCTCAGTAATAATGAGCATAATGTACTTAAATCTAACATCCTTGTAGGGGAGGAAATACCAAAGAAACTGACTAGAATGGCATTACAAAAGGAGAACTGCACAAAAATGAGGAAGCTAGTTAAAAGGAAATTAAAAAGAAAAGTCACAAGGCATGAAATGCCTGCAAACTGCTTGGAGACTATTTAAAAGCACCCTAAGAGCGGTTCAAACTAAATGTATACCCCAAATAAAAAAAACTGTAAGAGGACCAAAAATGTCTCTATGGTTTAACAGAGTAAAAGAGGCAGTTAGAGGCAAAAACGCATTCTTTAAGAATTGGAAGTCAAATCCTAGTGAGGAAAATAGAAAGTATTAATAAACTCTGGCAAGTCAAAGTGTAATAAGGCAGGTGTAGAAAGAATTAAGAATAACTAGCTAAAGAGACAAACTCAGAGCAAAAAATTTAAGTATCTCAGAAGCCTGCCAAACAGTCAGTGGGGCCACTGGACAATCGAGGTGCTAAAGGAGCATTTTGATGAAGACAAGGCCATTGCAGAGAAGCTAAATGAATTCTTTGCCTCCGTATTCACTGTGGAGGATGAGAGGGAGATTCCCACACAAGCCATTCTTTTAAGGTGACAAATCTGAGGAACTGTTCTATTGACACCTCAATCTGGAGGTGGTTTTGGAACAAACTGATAAATTAAACCATAGTAAGTTACCAGGACCAAATGGTACTCACCTGTCATGGAATGCATCATTTACTACCGGACTGGCACTTCCTCCAGGTTTCTCTGGAGATTAGCTTGAGGAATTGCTTTCACTTTTGGTCACACCTCTCCCCAGCACCAGTGACAGGGTGTCTCAGTCAAGACTGCCTGATTATGAAACTTGACCCACTTGATACAAAGGTAATAAGTAACTTTTCTGGGCCCAGCAGCCAGCAACTTGAAACAGATTATTTTTTGCAACAAAAATTGTGACAGAGCTATAGATAAGAGACAGATGGGAAAATGAGAAATGTAAAGCTCAAAATTCCAGTGGAGCAGATTTGTACGAATTTTTTTTTAAACTGCCAAGAAATCTGTTTCTGTGATTGCTGATTTCTCACTTGCTCCATTTGTGCAGTCTGCAACTAGGACATCCTCACAACAGCAACTGGCAGAATTTTGAGCACCACTGGTCATAAAGTGCTCCCACCCTGGTTTCTTTATGGTAGCTGTCTAGAAAGTGATGGAACTGCCATTGGTTGTTTTTGTTTGTTTGTTTGTTTTGTTTTAAAGTCCTGAGTGATCTTGACTCTGACTATATTCAAGATCACTTCCTTGAGGCATCTACTGATGGGTATTTGCACTCACATACACAACCTGATTTTTTTCAGTGCCACTATTGTGACTTGGGTTGGTGGTGATCACACCTTTGTTATTGTAGTGAATCTTTACACTGGACAAGAGACAAACTGAGCTAGTTTGTGATCTCAGATACACAGGTGAAAATCTGTAGCAACTAAGCAGAAGGGAATTGCTCTGTATTTACAGTGATGTGACTGAGACAGAAATTGGCCTGATTTAATAAATAAATCATACACACATGTTCATCGGGTCCACTTGAACTAAAGAAAAGCTTTTCTAGATGCTAATAGCAGTCAATCCCTTATCCTTTTTGTGGACCCAGTCACTAGCGGGCGGCAGCAACAGCACCCACGCACTTTTGTACCTACTGTTCTCAGCTGCATGCTTAAAATGGTGGGTGCCACATTTTGCATCTGATGGTGCTGCTCCAGCATTTAAAAAAAAAAAAAAGCTTATAAAAATAGTATTCGATCATTAGCATCTGAGAACTGCAGAGTCAGCAGCAGCGTTTTCTCCTTATTGGTTAGTAAAATACTTAGCATGCTTTGGGCCTGGAGGCCCATATCCTACAAGTTCCGTGTAGGTGGTTCTCTGTAGCTTTGCAAAACTCATTGACTTTAGTGTCTGCTGTGCAGATGCAGGGGTCCACCTCCAAGGATCAACTTACAGAATTGAGGCAGTAGAGGTAATAATTTATAATAATAGTAATTTCTATTGTAAGATGTCTTGGACCTATGCTGTATACCATTACTATAGAATGTTGTTGTACCTTTTCACAAGGGAAAGCAGCACCATAGGGCAGAGAAGCAGAGTCTCACCTTAGGCCTTTAAAGAGTGGAGGGTTGATCCATCAAGGCCTCCCTACAAAAGAATTCCCATGGAAATAATTGGGAATGCTGCATAGTACAGGAGGCTGCACTTTCCACAGGTTGGAAACACTTGTAGGATTGGTCCTATTGTGAAGTAAAAAATAGCAACATCTGCACTTGAACCTGCTACTTTGAAAGCTGGTGTCCTGTTAAAAGAGCTGTGCCCCCAATATAGTCTAAACACTTAAGTTTGTTGTGTGTGTTACAGAACTGTAAGTATTGTTATTGCTGCTTCGTGACTGAACCAAATATCCCCTATGCAGCTGGATTATGTTTTAAACTTTACACCCACAAACAGCTAGGAAAAGTGCTCTTGAAATGCAAAACAATGTGAAGTCAAACTAATGTAGATTTTTTTTTTTCCCCCATCCAGATCCTCCTCCACCATCAGTATTAAATTGCAACATCACTAATGGTCAGATTAGAATATCATGTGAGATACAGTTCTCAAAGGCTGTGCGCTACAGTTGGTATCGGGATGACAGAAAAATTGACGCTAATAGTCCTGTTCTCGAACTTAAAGGAAATGTCAACCCTTCAGAGAAAGTTTTGTGTGTCAGAGAAGTCTCCAAAACAAAAATCAACAACTCAATCTCTCTGAGCACATGTATCCCAGAAAGTAAGTATGTGGGTAAAAAGGTGTATGTAACGTGAGAGGGGACCAGGGACCGAGCTGGGAAATGGGATGTTAATTCAGACTGCAGTGTTCCCCTTGATGTCTCAGGAAATTATGCATAGAGCATAAAAGGAAACAAAATGCAAAAGTCACTGTAGCAGAGTCGGTATGGTGTTAAAAGTGACTTTAGAGCTGGTGAAAGGCGCCAGATTGATAGTTAGCCCATTGCACAGAACATATAATGCAGGGGTAGCAGTAGTGTAAGCTGACAGTAGTTCATTCCCAGTAGCAGCTAAGGGAGAAGAATGAGTTCAGTCTCCGTGGACAGAGTAAATCTTGGCCTCTCTGCTGAACCTGCCAATAAGGGGGTTTATTAATGTCAATTATGATGGTGGTCTTGTGTTGTGTCCTGTAAGAACTGGACTGAGTCTATCAAATCATTTCACATAACCTGCCAAGCAGTCATCAGAGGCTAATGATTTCAGTCACTACTGACCTGGTCTGGATTTGCACTGGTGTTTTAGAAAATTGGGGATGGAAATATTTTCTCTCATCGTCGCATGTGCAAATTCTGTGTTTTAATTAACTCGTGAAACTCGGGGCCACAGAGTGTCACACGGGGTTTGTCTACACTACAGAGGCACAGGTATGGTGCTGCAGCTATGCTGTTGTAGTGCAGACACATGCTGCAGCAGTGGAAAGGGTTGTCCCATTGCTGTAGTAAACCCATCCCCTCCAGAGGTGGTTGCTCGGTCAATGGAAGAATTCTTCGATTGGCCTAGCGGTGTCTACACCGGGGCTTATGGTCAGCTTAACTATGTCTCTCAGGGATGTTGACTAGGCCTGAGGCCAGGATTAGACATTTATGGGAATAAAAAGAATATCTACAGTTATATTGGATAGAATAAAACATGTATATAGAACATAACTACTCCTGCTTTAGGGGCATAAGCCAATTACTAACTGACAGGAGTTAGGAAGAAACTTCCTCTATGGGAGGTTATTCCATGGCTGTTCAGCATGTTGATTTATGTCCCTTCCTCTGAAGCATCAGGAACAAGCCATTGGTAAAAGCAGCAGGCTGGACAGTGTACTATGATCTGGCATGACAATTCCTACATTAAAAAATAGAAGCTTTTGTTAACTTTCTAAAGATAGGAAGCCTTTAAAATAGCTTAAGCATAATGTAACATATCATCATTGGGCCAAAGTCATCCCTGATGTAATTCCACTGGAGCTAGTGGGGGTGACACCAGTGACTGAATTTGGCCCAATACTGTTTTCAAATTATTCCGTTTTTTAAAAAGTTTTACATTTATATGTGCCTTTTAAACACACTTTCTCTATAGACTTTTGACTCTAATGGGGTTGTTTACAGCACATTGAAATGTTTTTTATTAGCTAATTGTTCATTTTTTTCCTTTAAGGTCCTGAAAGTCTTTCAAGGGGTAGAGCTGGTTTAATAGCATTTTTTGTTATTATTATTATTCTCCTTCTATTCATGGGAGCACTCGTCGTTCTGTGGAAAAGAGGTATGTAGCACTTTATTTTGCTGCATTCTAAGTTTCAGTAGGATGAACATAAGCTTTTGTGCATCAAAATGCATTTTAGTTATGTAATTAATAAGCCCAGCTTCTTATATCTCTATAGGGCTAGAGGACTTGAGAACAAATTTACTTTAACTTCCTTAGGGCTAAATTCTGGGCTCTGTACACATCCCACAACAGGCACATCCTGACTGTGTGTGTGTGAATAGGTGCAGTTCTTCTGGAGCTGCTGCTTTACCAGAATCTGTGGCCACTCTGTGTCCTGTCTGCATGCGTGTCTGGGGAGTCAGCCTGTAGATCCGGGTAGTTGTTATGTCTCTGACCGCCATCGTCCTTACAGGTGTTTGTGTGTGGACCCTCACGTGCAGGGGGTTGAACTCCTCTTTTTGGTAGAGGCTCCCTGAGTCCTGTGCAGAGAGACTGTACTGGTTTTGCTGCCAGTTAAATATTACCTGTCTGTAGCAGGAAAGGCAGGACTTGGCCATTAGCCACACACACACCCCTGTCTGCTAATTACTTTTTAATTAATACTATGGGCTGAATACTGGCTTGGAAAAGAGATGCCCATTCCCTGGCCACCCCTCAGAAGCAAGCACAGACATGGCGCCGATCCTAGAGGTGCTCTGTGTGGAGAGCGCTCATTGACTTCAGCGGGACTTCAGCATGCAGAGGAGCGCCAGTGCTGAGCTCATTGGCTGTAAAAGCAGCACAGAGCGCCGTTCTCATTCTGTCTGACAATGGCCTCAACAAGGACACTCTCCGTGCAACTTACTCCTAGGAGGAATCAAATGATCAGTGTGTGTTTGGAGCAGGAGCTCTAGGTATGGATCTCCAAATACAGTATGTAGATATTTATTGCTTATGGACCGTATTCTCTCTCTTGATCGCTGCCCATTTTGGGCCCTTTCTCATAACAAAAGTGGAAGCCCCACGGAGATGTCTCTACGTTTGCTAGCTTGAGCCAGTATGAAGGCAGTTATCATTTGCTCTGCTGCTTCCAGTCAATTATATTTTATCTGATGTGCACTTATTAAGCCAGAATTTACCCTACTGTGTGTGTCTGTCTCATTTACAGCACCCTCCCTGCCAAAAAAAAATTAGATTATGAGCTCTTTGGGGCAGGGGCTGCCTTGTTGTTCTGTGTTTGTACAGCACCTAGCACAATGGGGTCCTGCTCCATGACTAGGGCTTCTAGGCACTACAATAATGTCAAGAATAATAACAAATGACACATCAGCTTTCTTTCTTTCTTTCTTTTCCCCCTGAAGGTTTGCTTGCCAACATTCACCGTCAGATATCCAGAAAGCACGCAGGTAAATGTTTTGCTAACCTTATGGGCTCATTATACACTGTGTGCAGCTCTTCATAATTGAGGCTTCACAACAATATTCTTGCTGGGAACAGAATGTGTTGATGCACTGTTGTGGGTTTCTTTATAGGCCCTTGGGCTCTTGTGTTCCTGTTATGAAGAGCATGGAGAGAGACGCTAAGAGATTCCTGAGACATAGACTTATAGTTCGAGAACTTTTATTTTCCCTATTGAGCCCATCAAAGGGTTTCATCTTGGGAGGACAGGACACTGGCTGGCAGGAACCCTACTCTTTGGTTGATGCTATTTAATGTGTGGTCTGTGGTTGATAAATGCCCTTCACAAGCCCTGGCTGGATGATTCATCTAGCTCTCTGCTAGCTCAGTTCCCCAAACAGGCGTTCAGTGCCTGCTAGGAATGAATGGTAGGAATGGGTGTCGCTGTTTTGTTTGTATCGGGTTTCAAGTTGGCACGGGGTCACTGGTGGGTGTGAGCCTAAGTGACGTGAAGGAAAGAGAGAGAGTTGTTTGGGGTAAAACACGAGAGAGGGGTTAATTTGGGAATAGGTGTACAGGGTGCCTCATTGGACTTCTGAACTTTTTCCTGAGCTAAGAGTTCTTGTCTGCTCTGGCCCTGGAATTGCCCAGGCTGCTTTTGTATTTGAAAAGCAATGGGCTGGGATTATAATTGAACCTTGAGATACAAAAGCCATTCTAATGCTTCTGGGGTAGCTAAATGGATCCCCCTTGTGCCACCCTGTGCGTGAGTGGGACCATTGTCTGTATCGCATGGTTTGTACCTCACCACAGTCACAATTTGGTTATTCTTTGATTTTCCATTTGTGGAGGAGATACACAAAAGGTGTGGGTGTTTTCTGAATGTGGTTGGGTGCAGTCCACTGCCTCTGGGGAAGACACAACCCCAGGACTTTGTTCATTAGATCTTCAATCAGGTCTTTTTTAAATTATTTATTTATTTATATTTTTTACGATGTCACAAGCAGCTCGTGATTCAAGCCAGCAAGAACTAGTGTTCTTTTCATTGGCCTGTAGTGTTGATGCATGGATCCAGAAGGGCTTCTTGGAGTTGAGTCAGGAGAGTGGCAGTGAATTGAGGTCTTGGTGTATCAGCAGGTCTGGAGTGGCCAAGGTCTTGTACTCCCAAACAACCGCAGCGTCTTGTGTGATGTTGGCTGCTGCAGTACCCATCATACTGAAAGCCACAGTATTGCCATTGATTTGAGAGAGCAGCTAACAAGGCACATGTCTTAGGTGACTTTGCTGTCCACATTGGTGATGACTTTTGTGGGCTTTGCTGGAATCTGATGGTTGGCATGTCAATCATAGGCCTCTGTCACGAGATTTTGGCTCTGCACATGGGGCTGGGCACTTTGGATCCTGTTTGGAGACCGAGGGTGAAAGCTAGTCCTTTGTTAGGATCAGACCATGACCATGTGCAGTTTGAGGTCAGGGCCAGTCCATGTTCCCTTCAGATCCATCAGCCTCTGTTGGACCCTGCTTCAGGTTTTTCTACAGGAGAATACTCCATATCTAGTGGCTCATTCTAGCAATGTGCCAATAGGGTGTCATAATCACTTTTTCCCTCACCCATTAGTACTGAGTCTCCAAAGCATCCTCTTTGTTTGCATCATATGCTCAGATCATCTTGGTGTACATGTGACCTACACCAGATAAAATATACGAAGTAGGAGTTTGAGCATCAGGCACAGAAACTGCACACTGTTCCATTGCATCACTGAGAATGTCTGAGCTGCCATGTTGAGGCTGGAATGGAGACAGAACTTTTTCTCAACCTTTGCATTCATCTGGCGTAACTGTCCCAGGTGGTTGAAGCCTCGTGGTTCTCGGTTGCCTGCATTAAGATGCTGTGAAGAATTTTCTATTTACTGAACAGTCAAGTTTGATTGGATTCAAACTGGGTGGGTTGCTTTCAGGGGGCAAACTTGTGTCTGAAAGTCGCTGATGTCCTCAGCTCCCCATCAGGGAAATGGAGACAGTTATGCCCTACCTCAGAGAGGTATTGCAAGGATAAAACCATATTGATGAGGCACTCAGGTGTTACAGTGATAAGTACATAACTAAATGGATGCCCACTCCTCTTTCTGTGAATCATCATGGAAGTTGAGATCAGCTAGTGCACATGAGTTAACAGTCTGTAGACTTTAATTTTCTGGGGAGGAGGTGGCTTGTTCTCAGTGAAGGGCCCTCAGCTTCACTTCAGCTGGTCTGACAGAGTCTAAGGTTGTTGGTGCAAGAGCCATTTTTTTACTCAGCTTTTGGAGGTTGAGGTGGGTGGGTTAGAGGTGGTCGTTCTGTTTTGTTTTTGGATCTTGTCTTTTTTTCTGTATTAGTATAGTATTTTATTGAATTATGAGTTTCCTCCTTGATTCATATAATTGGTTTCATTTTGTGAATGGAAAATTAAATAATTCTTGATTTGAGGTTTTTGACATTTTTATGCTGATGTGCTTCGGGGTTTTTTTTATACATGCAAGTTTGTACTTACATTAGCTGTATGTAAGCCTGAGGAACAACACCTTACAGAAGATGACAGATAAAAGTGGCCAGAAAGAAGGAGAAAGTGCTGAAGTATAATATATTTGTACTGGCCACACTGCTATCGTTAATGGTCTGTTAGCATTTCTCGTACAAACCCTTTTGTCTAGGGATTTATAAATCATCTGTAAAAACTGCTCCAGGCTGGAACCTGACATACAAAGCTTCGTGTCACAATTGACTTCATTGTGAGCAGGTTCAGTCCCAATGTCTCAGCTGAGGAGCAAATAAAGTTTAAAAAAAAAAAAATTCGTACAGATCTGCTCCACTGGAATTTTGAGTTATAAATCGGCCTACAGATAGAAATGTAGGCGCAGGAATTGCGAGGCTGGATCAGACCCAGCTTTGGTGCTGATCTAGTTCAGAATGCCGTCTCTGGCAATGGCTGGTACCAGATGCTTCACGGGAAGAAAGCCCATAATGGATGATTGATTACAGAATACTTGCCCATGGGGAAAGTTACTTCCTGACCTCATAAATCACAGGTTGTCTAATGCCCTGAAGCATAAGGGTTTATATCCCTTCTAATTTTTATCTTGCCTAATGCCACTATAGATGGTCTCATTATTCATAGAAATATATTCATAGAAATACAAACGCTCCCTTTTGAAAATTCTAATAATTATTAGTATTAGATAAGAAAAATATTTACAGCTACATTGGGTGATGAGGCACAAAAGTACAGGACCACAATGAGCTTTGTCATTTCCTGAAATGTCTTATGCTATAATTGGACAGAGTTTAACTCTATTAATGTTTAAACCAGAGACCGGTTTTTCTCTTCCACATGAGGAGGCGACTGTTGATACTATCATAAACATTTAAGACAACTAAGATTAAAAGAGGTACAGACACACTACAGCATAGCCTTAATATGCACCAGGTCTTGGGAGATGCTTGAAACCCCTGGCTAATCGGGAGTACTGTAGACTCAGGTGACATGCCTGGCCCATTTTGTGAAACAGATCACTTCAAGTTTTCCAGTTCACCATTATGTGTTGCTTGTTTGCAATCGTAGCTAGACTCCAAGGCCCAGTAACTTGCAACAAGATTTCCTCTATGAATTACCACTGAATGCCTAGCATACACAGAGAGAGGCATCACAGAAAATACTGTAGGGAGAGAACTTTCTCTGATTTTGCTCTTTTCCTCCCCCCCCCCCCCCCACACACACACTGGTAGTTGAACAATAACTCAAATGCAGTTTTTGCTCTGTCAAGATGTAATTATTTGCTTCTCTGTTTCTGCAAACAGTAGGTGGGTGGGTTAAGAGGCTAGTATTATTGGACCTTATTCTTCTCACACTTCTGTTGGGTTTTCACCTGTGTAACTTCATTGACTTCAGTGGAATTATGCCTGATTGGCTAAACTGTTTGCAGAAAAGTGTATTAGAACAATCTGTGTGCAAATTAGTTGTGAGTCGACATGGATTTTTATAAATTTGCTCATTATTCAAAATTGTTTGAGTAGGTCCTACAAACTATTGATATGTGACCTCGTGGTCTCCTTCATGTGAATTAGCACAGGCAGGCTGAGTCCATGGAACAATGACACTGGCATGAGCACAGTAACAGCAGGTGTACTCATTACTGGAAGAGAGTACAGAGACCACTCCCATCCCCTCCTGCTAAGACTGCTGACTTTGTCCCCTTCAGGCGGGAAACACCCCCTGCCTTCACCTTCCAGACTCCAGAGTTCTTCCTGTCTGGGTCAGAGCCACACCTATTAGGAGCTGAGTGTGTGTGGAGGTGTCAGCCAGCACAGTGAGGGCAGGCCTGATGCAGTTGCATCGCTGTAGCGCTTTAATGAAGATGCTCTAAGCCGACAGGAGAGATGGCAACTCTGTGAGAGGTGTAACTACCGTATGTTGGTGCGAGAAGCTGTCCCACTGACGTAGTGCTGTCTGCACTGGCACATAGGTTGGTGTAACTACGTCACTCAGGGGTACGTATTATTCACACTCCTGGGTGACGTAGTTATACCGAAGTAATTCTGTAGTGTAGACCAGGGCTAAATTTATTACACTATTTTCTGCCAATGGATTCCTGATAACTATTGCCTTTGAATGTCTTTTGCTACTCACTATTCACCTTGTACTGTTTGTTACCTGAATGGATGACCTTGCCTTTATAAATTACTTATGTTCCTGCCCAAAATGAATTTTATTTCTCCATGAAGAAATTAGGGGGAAAGGGCAGGCATGGGCTGCATTTCAGAGCCCTGCAGACCAGGTGTGGTTCTGAGACAGCAATTTAGGTGCCCCATCCTAGATAATTCCATTAATTCATGTATTAATCAGTAGTAAGTTTCCTCTTTCTTTGTAACAAAATGTTAGTTTTGTCTCCTAATGTCTAAATTTTCCCCTTTGTGAGTTTGAGAACATTATTCCTTCTACTGTCTTAATCCCCACTGATAGTATGTGGATAAAAATGTACACCTGTTATATACATGCACTGACCTGACTAGGCTAGGCTATGTTCTCTGTGAGGAGAGACAGAGGCAAACCAAGACAGAAGGGATAATTTTTAAATGTTTAGAACTTTATAAAGGAAAACCCCAAAATTGTACCAGGCGTATAAATAATATAGAACATTACCAAGTACTTATTACTGATAATAATAATAATAATAAACTATAGATTACCAACACAACCATTGCAAGCTTGTACATACTACTCTTCCTTACTCTGTGCAGTTAATACCAAATGCATTGTTATTGAAAAGAACAAAGGAGATATAAGTGACTTCAGAGAAGAATCAACTTGTCCTCTACTTGGCTGTAAGTCTTGTTCCACCCTTGCTGTCCTTTTCTTTGCTTCTCTTCGGCGTATAGTGCTCCTTACATTCGATGTTCCTGTGGCTTTATTTCTTTTCAGTTTATCCACAAGAAGGATTTCTTCACCTAGTGGGCCCTCACCTGTCCATTAGGTGTCTTTGAACTCTGTTCTTTCAATAGATGTTCACACAGTTATTCTCTCTGTTCATTTACTTTGTCCTTTGTGCGTGCGCTTCTCATTAACTGTTTTCAGAATCTGTTTTCATCTAACAGCTTTTTGATCAATTCCCTTTTTCACCAATTGGTTTTTCCCCTGCTTTGCTTCTCTCCCTCTCTTCCCTCCTCCCCCATGGTATATCTGTAAATATTATTTCCCTCGGCTTCCCCTCTCTAATAGTGCCTGCTTACATACCCGGATCTATGCTTTCTCTGTTTCTCCTAACCTGAAACCTTTCCTGTTTTCTTTCTTTTCTCCTTCTTACTTCCCTGTTCCCTACTTACATTCTCCTGTCCTTCATTTATTTTTCACCCCAGCTCCTGTTCACCTGCTAACTCAGCACCTCAATTCTTCTCCTTCCCTACTCCCCCTCTCACAACATTTTCCAACTACCCTCTTTGGGCAGATTCCAGGCCCCCTCTTTCTGGCACTGGCTCTGTCCCCCTCCAGGCAGCATTCTGAGCTGCTGCATCACAGCTGCTGCAGGTACTAGTGCCCGGGTCAGGGTTACTACATACACATGGTTTGAGGGGCAGGCCTTTGGTTGTTTTGGTGGGATCACCAAAGTTGATAGACCTGCGTTTTAAGCCAGTGGAGATCATTCCCTGGTGTTCCAAACCAGAGAGTTTGCTCTGAAGAACCTGGCTATATCTTTAACACTGATAAAGCTTGCTAACCATTGTATCTTTTTATTTTTTTCTCCAGGTTACACACCTGCAGATCCTGGATGTAAAAATACAGTTGATTTTGAAGTTGCAGGTCATCAATCAGGTACTGAGGTTTTGCTATAGAGGAGTGAAAAACAAGGGCAGTCAGACTGTGCATCTGGAGACTTAAAGTGTAAAGAATTCCATTTGGAGTGGGAGTCGGGAGACTTGCATTCTATTGTCAGCGCTGCCATTGACTTCCTACACGACCCTGAGCAAATCCCTTCCCTTCTCCGTTCCCCAATTGCTCTATCTTTAAGATGAGGATAATGATACTTGCCCTTCTTTGTAAAGAGCACTTTGCATCCCTAGATCTCAAAGCCACGTAAGAGCAAAGTATTACCATTAAGACACTGTATGAGAAACTCTGTGTGACACATGAACAATTTCCCAGTGACACCCTCTGTAAACTCTGAGAGGAATCCACAGAGCTGCTTTCAAAACGGTTTCCACACAGATTATCCCAGCCAGGCCGTGCAGTCATGACAAAATTGCATAGTCAGCATTGTCATGGTCGCTGCAGACAGATCTAAACTAATCACCATAGATGCCTGACCTTTGTCCATTGCCAGGAGGGAATCCTAAACGAAAAAGACAAGTCTCTGTGCTGGACCCAGCGCAAAGCCCCAAGAGACTGAGGAAATCTGAGGATTTCTGATGGCTCTGAAGTTGCCTCACCATCACCATGGTTCCAAAATGCCACACTGGAGCTGGCTGGAAGTTGGGATTTCCAGTTCATGAGAAATCTCAGCATTTTGAAGTTTCTCATGAATCAGGAATTCTGATATGATTTCAGTTCAGATACGAAATGAAACTAGCTCTCTGGGATGGCAGCTGCAGAGTGAAATTGACATTCTTCAGAGCTGTTGTGAAACTGACAAGAATGTCTTTTTCCATTAGCAGCTCCCAGGTCTCCCAGGGCACATCTACACTGGGCGAAGAGACCTGCGGCAGGGCCGTGGCCGGCCCAGGTCACCTGACTCAGACTTGGGCTGCAGAGCTAAAAAATTGCTGTGTAGATGTTCTGGCTCAGGCTGGAGCCTGAGCTCTCAGACCCTTCCCCCTCACAGAGTGCCATAGCTCAGGCTGCAGCCTGAGCCTGAACGTCTATACAGCTGTTTCAGCCCCGAGCCCTGCAGGCCTAAATCAGCTGACTTGGTCCAGTCGTGGGTGTTTTATCCATGTGTAGATGTACCCTAAGGGTTTGATGCTCTGGAGCAGCTGGCCCAAGATTCTGGAAGCTCTGGGCAGTCAGTGTCCTGGAGCCACAGCCCCTGGGTGGCTGTCAGAGGACCCCCAGGCTCCCAGCTGCGTGGCAGGCAGGGAGCTTGGAAGCCCTGAGAGCCCACAAGTTTTTCAGGCTCCCTGCTGCAGAGCTAGGAGCCGAGCCCCAGTTAGTCGACTCTCCCAGGGCTTTCAGGCCTCTGGCTCCATGTCAGGGAGGCTGGAAACTCTGGGGTTGTGGGGCTACCCCAGGGCAATGGACCCTAGGAGCCTGAAGTCCCCTGTCCTGGGGCAGGTGCCCATAATGGAACTGACATAACCGAGATAGCCCGTCCATTCTGGCTGCATCCCGGGGCTGCCCTATGTGCCACAGCGCTGCCCAAAATGGCCCCTCCGCCAGAGCATCCATCTCACCACTTTGTTCCCTATGCTGGGGCCTGAGAGATCGTCATTGGAGGACAGCCTAAAGGCTGCACTCTGCAGTGCCTAGGCCAGGAGAATTCTCCTCCACTCAGAATGGGGAGGGGGCTGTAGTGCTCCTTTACACCACTCTAGCCCTGCTAAAGAGGGGCTGGTGCGAGTATCAGGATCATGTAAAATGAGAGGATTTGATTAGGAATCTTTAAAACATGGAACCCACAATGCCATTGTTAGCTGCTCTGTAGAATAGAACTACACTTTAAAAAATCCCCTGGCACTTCTGGTAAGAACAGGGGTTTGCTCAGGTACAATAGGCCAAAATTTCCCCTCCTTACACAACTTGTATAACATGTTGTGTGCTTACTAGTTGCCACTCTCCACCCCAGAGGTGGCTACATTTTAGTAGCTATGTAGTTTCTGAGGTGCTTTGTGATCATTCAAGCATGAGAAATCTAACGTTTGAATGTAAATGTGTGTGAGGGAATGAGCCGCCAGAGAGAGAGAGAAGCCCAGGGTTGTAAAGATAGAAACAGGGTCCATGGGAGGGGATGAAACTATCACTGTTTCAAAGCGGAGTGGGAAGGAGGGTTTGGGCTAGACCTACAAAGGGGCTTAGGTGCCCTGGAGTGGCGCTTCCATGGGATTCAAGCCCAGCACGTCCTGCTCTATACCCATGCCTACGGGCAACCCCCATCACTCTTGTCTAAAGTGTCTGGAGGAGGCTCACCAAGCCGAGAAGTGTAGGATCTAAAATGGAATGCGACTTTTGCCTGAAGCAACTCCTTATGGAGGCGGCTCTTAGGCCCCAGCCTCCTTCAGCGTGACAGGACCCGGCACCAAGCTCTTCGGTGCACAGCACCAAGGCGGCACCTTGGATGGACTCTGGGCGAGACCCACGGCACTGCCACTCCCCAGCACCAAAGCCGGCAACATCAACCCGGCACTGGAAGCCGGAGAAGGGTGGCTCTCCTTTGCAGAGACTCGCCCCCCTGGCCAAGACACTGGTGTGTCCCGGAGGGGAGCTCCCGTCGACTTCGGCCCCGCTGGGTGACCCATTGAGTCAGGTGCTGCTTTACTCCCCATCCCACAGCATTGTGGAAATCCAGCTGCCTTCCACCCCGGACACCTCTGCGGCTGTGAGGGACCTCATCACCATGACGGCACCGGGGTCTCCTCTGCTCCATGCCAAGTCTCCGGTCCCTCAGCAGATGGCACCATCTCGAGGCAAGCTGGCGTTCATCTGGCCTTCGGCACCACAGGCTCTGTTGGACGAGCCTTGGTACTGCTCCTGGTCCTGGCACTGCTCGGAGTCCTGGCACCATTCCCCATCGCAGCGCTGGTCATACTTGTGGCACCGCTCCTGATCGCAGTGCCTCTGCCTCTGAGCATGCCAAGCTCTACTCAGAATGGGTGTGGGAGGAAGAGGCAGTGTCCATCCTCAGAAGCTTTAGCCCAGTGGTTAGGGTACTCACCCAGGATGTGGGAGACCCTGCTTCAGTGCCCGCCTCTGTCTGCCACCTGTAGGGCACCTAAGCCATCTGACACTAGAAGAGGGGTTCCTGGCTGGGGATTGCAAGCTGGGAGAGGCGGCCTCCCTGCTGCCTGGATGTAGGTGCCAAATCCATGAGAAGGGTCTGGCTTAGGATACAGCCCTCTCTCCCCATCTCCCATTGGCTAGCTTAAGCCCCTCCACACCTAGCTTGTTGGTTTTTGTCTATCCCATTCTTGAATTCTCCCCATTCATTGTATAGGATCCCTGGGTGCCTAACTCAGCCTCCTTTGATCCCATCGTTGTTTCAGTGATTTTTCTAGGCCCCTAAAAGTTAATGTTTGCACTGCTGCATGTTGCCACCTCTCCGTTCCTTTGTGGCTCTGGCCCTTGCAGACGTGAGAAGGGGAGGAGAGGGGGTTTCTATTGCTGGGAGAGAAGTGGCCTGTTGCTCAGCAAGGGAATGAGGGGAAGGGAGCATGAAGGTCAGTGATGGTGAAGCTGGGTGTGGGGACTAGGAGAGGAGGTTTGAAGGCAAGTTTCTTGCAAAACAAGAAACAAGACAATTCTACAGGAGGTGCCTATCGTACAGTGCTGCACTTTCTTTGATTTCTTCAGCCTGTCTCTGCTTCCCTCTCTGCTCTGGTGTGTTCATGTGGTTACTTGCTGATGTGCTTCTGCTCTGGGTGTACAGGGCATTTCTGGAGCATTATTACCCTGCTCGTTACCCTGTCGCTTTCACCATCCGTTCCACAGATGGAGGTAAAGCAGTGGTTCCCAACCTTTCCAGATTACTGGACCCCGTTCAGGAGTCTGATTTGTCTTGTGTACCCCAAATGTCACCTCCCTTAAAAAGTACTTAGTTACAAAATCAGACATAAATATACAAAAATGTCACAGCACGCTTTTACTGAAAAATTACTTACTGTCTCATTTTGTCTGTATGAAATGTTTGTTAGTTTTTACTGGCTTTGCTAGTGCTCTCTATGTAGCCTGTTGTAAAACTCAGCAAATATCTATATGAGTTGATGTAGCCCCTGGAAGATGCGTACCCCTTGTTTGGAACCACTGAACGAAAGAACTAATCAGTACTTACATCCTGAAAGCATGGTCAAAATACTAATGTCTCATTAATGACCATCACTTTCCTTGGTCAGAGGTCATTATTATTATCCCCTATTTTTAGATGGGGAGATGACACAGGAGTCTCTGTAGACTCTCTTAACGCATGAGATTTTGGAGGCTTCTGGTACCACTAGATGAGATGAGCAGACTCCCAAATGTAGTCTTCCTGCAGCTCTGAGAGGATCTGTCATGGGGCCTGTCAAACAGAATGGGACCCAGGTGCTGGCTCCTCCCCCACCTCTGCTCCTTATCCCTCCTCCCTGCTTGCTCAAGGCTTTCTGCTGGTCCCCGGCTCCAAGAGGAGCTATTCTAGGTGCTGGCTGTGCTCCTAGCCATGTGAGATGCGCGGTAGGTACCAAATTAAAGGGAATGTTGCACACAACCTAAAGGGAAGATGAGTTACCATACAGTCTGCCTCAGCCAGGTTCCACAGTTGAGACAAAACCTTGAAGTCAACAGCATCAAAGTTACAGCATAGACACTTGAGCTTTGTCTATTGCTGGGAGGAGACCCAAACTAGATCCTGAACAAAGCCACGAGAGGATTCCAGATGGCGCCGAAGTTGCCTTGCTGACACCATTAACACAACCTTGCCCCAAACACCACCTTAGAGAAAGGATGATAGTGTTGCTAATTATCAGCATCAAGCGAGATTTTTTGTTTTGTTTTTTAGCACGTTTGTGTTTGAAGGAATCTAGCCCCCTACACTCAGGTATGGAGGCACCAACAATGGAGCCAGTACCTCCCCTCTTGATTTCACTATCCGTGAGGTGTACAGGGTACAGGCAGCAGCCCAGCACCTGTCATGAGCTCAGGCTGGCTGAAATGCAAAGAGATGATGTGGTGTGTCTCTCTGCTGGACACTCACCTGCCCCCACAGATGCACTGGCAGCTGAATCTGAGCCATCATGTCAGCATAAAACATTTCTCTGCTTTAAGGCAACCGAGGACCTTTCAGCCTACTGCACTTCCCGGCTGCTTGATGGCTCCTTTAACTTCCTCCATCAGCTGTGGGCTCTTATCACTTGCTGAGGAGTTGAAGATAGAGGGAAGGGACTAGGAACTGCTGAGCAGGGATAAAGCCTGCTGTGCCCTCGCCAGAATGCTTAGGGGGAAGGAGGGGAAAGCTGCTTGGTTTGTGCTGCCAGGCATGGAGATCGCCTCTGTCTTTAGAGAAGTTATTCTCTGTGGTGATTGTCAGATCCAGAGTCGTGTGGAAGGTAATGGGCTTGATTCTTCGCTGTCTTGCCCCTTAGTGTAGTCATTTGCATCTGTGCAAAGTGCCTGTAAAACACAATCAATCAGAACGAATAGTACTTTACACCCACTGTGCACAGGTGTAAGTGGTAGCACAAGGTGCAGAGCAGCAGAGAATCAGGTCCCAGAGTAGACTGGCTGCTTAGGCTTTCTAGAGGCAGTAGATAGGAGACTGCAAAATTAATAAAATTATAATTTATTCTTATGTCAGGTCATTACAAACTTCCCAGTACCTTTACTGAATTTTGAGAGAGATGTACAATTATTTTTATACACATTATTCTTGGAGAATATGACAACTTATATGTTTGTTTGTTGCTTATTTAATTATGTCAAATGTTCATGCTAAGGAGATTCTTAGGAAATCTGCTTTCTGTGAACTAGTAACAGGATCCCAGAGTGTCAAGGGAAAATAACATGGTGTTTTTTACCTCAAATGTGTTTACTCAGGCTTTGAAATGTCGCTTATAACTTCTGTTTTGTTTTAACACGCTATACTTTTTATACTATATTTTTGAAAGATGTATATAACTGTTGTGATTCATGCTTTGTACAGAATATTTGATAGAAATTTTTAATTTCAAGTTGTAAATGTACTCCTAATGGTAGATCTTAAATCTAAGGACCTTTTGGTCAAAAAGGCAAACCACGCTAACAAGATTGTCTTATCTCTATGCCAGACTTGTAGCTCATACCAGAGGGATGTGCCTTCGTCTTTGATAAGACAATCTCAGGCAAAAAAACTTTGTAGAATAATTATTTTAGAAAGAGTCCTGACTTCAAAAAAAAAAAAAAAAAAAAAAAAAAAAATCAAAAAGTAAGGATATTGTATTCAGAATACTTCAGAGAAGTAATGTTCAGGGATGTGTTACCAAGAGCCAAAAACGACATCATAAAGTGGGCTTTTTTTAAACCACCCCCCTTTGCATGGTAAAAGCCTTGGTTTCAAACTGTCACATAGATAAGCCATTTCGGTATAGAATAGTGATATTGGGGAACTAAATAGTATCTGGCAATGCTTAAGCAACTCCTTACTGAAGTCAGAAAGACAAGAGTCACCTCTTCAAGAATTGTTAAGAAGAGACAGTGTTTTATTAGATGACTGTTTAAATGTAAAGACTTTTTTTAATAACATTTAAGTTTAAAAATGGTCACTTTGAGAGCAAAAAGACAGCTATATATGACATAAGAGTGTTTGGACTCATCTGGAGCAGAATTTCAACTCCTGTTGAACTCTGGAGGAACTAAAGGCACATGTCAGAAAACGGACTAAATCCGGGAAAGAGGTAAAACTCTAAACTTCAAAAATATACTGAGAATTTCCTGCCACAAAGGCAGTTCGAATCCTGCTGTACCTGCTGCAGCAGATTGCATGTATTTCCTGGATGTCCTAGCTCAATTTTTTCTCTCTTTACTCCACTGTTGTACAACTGGCTGTATGCTGGTGGGTTGCTGCTCTCCACCTCAGAGGTGGCTGGATTTCAGCAACTCTGCACAGAGATCGTTTGTGAAGCTCTTTGGGGACTATCAGGCATGGAAGTTATAAAATGTAAAAATTTTAACTGCTCCTGTTAGCCAGATAATTTCACGTGAACTGTACAGAGAACATCCAAGTGAACCAGTGCTGGTTAGGGGCATTTGTTGGGGTCTGAAACCACCTGGGAGAAACTGATGACTTCATTTAACCCAGATGATAAATAACACTGGTCTACAATTTTTGAGAAGTCATCTGCTTCAGAGATAAAATGTGCTATTTATTATGTATTTTGATGTGCTGAATTCAAATATGACAATTAAAACAACTGATTGGCTACTGTTTCTAAGATATTTAAGTTTTTACATTTTATGTCTATGTATATTGTTTAGATAGTAGAGTTTTAATCATAAATTGTATACCTCGGTGTTTATGGTTGCTTTACATGATAATATTTCACCTGTCCTGTTTATGTAACACTTTAAAAATCAGCAAAAGGGTTATATAAATAAAATTTATTATGAAACAAAAGGCAAAAAACTATTATGTACATAGTTTAGTCCTATTCAGTGTCTACTCGGCGCTTCTTGGCTTGTCTCTTGTATTCATTAAGTGGAGCATCTCTTATCACTGTGCAGCAATAGTTTGCAAGCATCAATGGGCTCCATTTGCCCTGATAGCGTTTCTCCATTGGTGCAATGTCCTGGTGAAATCGCTCGCCGTGCTCGTCGCTCACTGCTCCGCAGTTCGGTGGAAAAAAATCTAGATGAGAGTGCAAAAAATGTATCTTTAGTGACATGTTGCAACCAAGGCTTTTGTATGCCTTGAGGAGGTTTTCCACCAACAACCTGTAGTTGTTTGCCTTGTTGTTTCCGAGAACATTTATTGCCACTAACTGGAAGGCTTTCCATGCCGTCTTTTCCTTGCCACGCAGTGCATGGTCAAATGCATCATCTCGAAGAAGTTCACGAATCTGAGGACCAACAAAGACACCTTCCTTTATCTTAGCTTCACTTAACCTTGGAAATTTTCCACGGAGGTACTTGAAAGCTGCTTGTGTTTTGTCAATGGCCTTGACAAAGTTCTTCATCGGACCCAGCTTGATGTGTAAGGGTGGTAACAAAATCTTCCTTGATTCAACAAGTGGTGGATGCTGAACACTTTTCCTCCCAGGTTCCAATGACTGTCGGAGTGGCCAATCTTTCTTGATGTAGTGGGAATCTCTTGCACGACTATCCCATTCTCAGAGAAAACAGCAGTACTTTGTGTATCCAGTCTGCAGACCAAGCAAGGAGCAACAACCTTCAAATAGCCACAAAGCTGCCACTGATGTTGGTCGTAGTTTATGCACCTCAAAACTTGTTTCATGTTGTCATAGGTTTCCTTCATATGGACTGCATGACCAACCGGAATTGATGGCAAAACATTGCCATTATGCAGTAAAACAGCTTTAAGACTCGTCTTCGATGAATCAATGAACAGTCTCCACTCATCTGGATCGTGAACGATGTTGAGGGCTGCCATCACACCATCGATGTCGTTGCAGGCTACAAGATCACCTTCCATGAAGAAGAATGGGACAAGATCCTTTTGACAGTCACGGAACACGAAAACCCTAACATCACCTGCCAGGAGATTCCACTGCTGTAGTCTGGAGCCCAATAGCTCTGCCTTACTCTTGGGTAGTTCCAAATCCCTGACAAGGTCATTCAGTTCACCTTTTGTGTTATGAGGTGTGGTTCAGAGGAGGAGGATGGGAGAAAATGTGGGTCCTGTGACATTGATGGTTCAGGACCAGAAGTTTCATCCTCTTCCTCTTCCTCGTCTGACTCAAGTGAGAATGATTCTGGTCCATCAGGAACTGGCAGTCCTTCTCCGTGGGGTACTGGGCGTATAGCTGATGGAATGTTTGGATAATGCACAGTCCACTTTTTCTTCTTTGACACACCTTTCCCAACTGGAGGCACCATGCAGAAGTAACAATTGCTGGTACGATCTGTTGGCTCTCTCCAAATCACTGGCACTTTAAAAGGCATAGATTTCCTTTTCCTGTTCAACCACTGGCGAAGATTTGTTACACAAGTGTTGCAGCATATGTGTGGGGCCCACCTCTTGTCCTGATCTCCAATTTTGCAGCCAAAATAAAGGTGATAGGCTTTCTTAACCATAGTGGTTATACTGCGCTTTTGTGATGCAAAAGTCACTTCACCACAAACATAGCAGAAGTTATCTGCACTGTTCACACAAGTACGAGGCATCTCTGCTCACTTTGGCTAAACAGAAATGTGTCCCTTTGCAAAATCAAACACTGACAAATAAGTGAGTACGACACTGTATGATTTCTAGAGCTGATATAGGGCAATTTGTTCAGCAGAGTGATGTAAGCTTCGTTATGATTGCATCATCCATGACTTCTAGGAATAACATGATGCAATTCATATCATGTATGATGCAATACCAGCTTTAGATTGCATCATTCATTGTTTTGCCTAAAAAGCAAGTACTGTCCAAACCCAGTCATAGATTTATTCATAGATCCAGTCAAAGATGTATTTTAGTCATTTCTGGTTTAAATTGAGATCCCGTCCCTTTATAACTCCCTTATCCTCCGCCATTCCCAAGTCAAGGGTCGTATATACTGACCCAATAGCGTATCTTGAAAACTAGAGCCAATCAACAATTTTAAGCATCATTTTCGCTCTCAGTGACGCAGAATTAGTAAAGTTTGACTACATTTATTTCAGAAGCATTTTGGTTGTAGAGCAGTGTAATGCGCAGCAAATGGCCTGGCAGAAATATTTGTTCCTATTAAAATGTATTGTGTTATGTACACCTGAAGTTTATATAATTATCTCTCCTCCTTGTAGATGAAGAGAAGAGCTCAAAAGAGACTAAATCAATGAACCAGTCTGACCTTCCCTCCAGTCAAGAGAAAACAGGTGTGTGCCCATCACACTCAGGCCAGAATTAAGTGGGGGAAGTGAGACACATGTGCTGTATGGTAGTGACTAGCTGCTTGCCAGGGAGGAAGACGTGCATGGCTGTGAAGTGGCCAGTGGAGGGAAATGGTTGTGAAGTGTTGGGAGGGGATGAGGTGCCCATTGCACACACAGGAGGGTAGGACAAAGACACTGTTACGGGAGTTGGGGGAAGGAGGGAGGGTCTCTGGCTGGAGAGTCACTTGTTGTTCACAGGGGAAATGAAGGGAGCATGAACGTTGCTGATGTAGCTGGATGTGAGGACTTTGGGTGGGGACTGGAGGCAGCTTTCCTGCAAAAGGAGAATAAAGAGAATTCTCTGTGAGGCTCCTACAGAACAATTTTAGAACTTCTTTATTCTCCAGCCTGCCTTGGCTTGCCCTCTCTGCTTTGGTGTAATGACCTGGTTACTTGCTGATGTGCTCCTACTCCGTGCACACTGGGCACTTGTAGAACGCTACTGCCCTGCCCATCAGCCTGTGTTTTACCGTTCCGTTTGTAATAATCAGCACGTCCATCTTCAAACGCCATCCAAACATTACTGCATAAATCCTCGTGCCCCTTTGAGAGTGGGTGTTATCTCCTACTTACGCATGGGGAAACTGAGGCACGGAGAGGTGAAATGGTTTGTCCAAGCCACACAGGACCTGAGTCTCCACTCACATTGCTGTCAATCAGGAATCACGCTAGTGGTTTCAAGTAAGCTACAAGGGTGAAAATGGGTAGAGAATCAGCCACAGAGTATCACAGAGGGAATAGAACCCAGGAGTCCTGATTCCCAGTCTTGTGCTTAGAATACTAGCCTACCCTCTCCGTCTCAGTCATCTTATGACAATACCGCACTTCCCAGATGCCATGTCAGACTAGATGTGTGATTGCTGCCCTGCAAATTTCAGGCAAAATGTTAAAATTTTGGTGAGGGTGACTAGAGCAGTGTCTGGTTAAGCCCTCTTATACCTATGGCACCCCCAGCCAGGACAGACTCCTATGCCCAGATTCTCAAAGGTATTTAGGCACCTATTTCAGTGGAATTTGGGAGCCTAAATACCTTTCAGGACTTGGGCCTGGGTGCTCTTTTGAAGGCCAAGTGGGGGGTTGGTTGTTGTGCTGTTCACACTGTAAGAGTACAAGGGTTTTGAACAGCTGGCTGGGGGACACAGCAAGCCCCTCGGCCCCCGGCTGGAAGCTGCAATAGGCACATAGCTCCTCAGGTTATCGTACTCACGGTTGGCGTGGCTTTCGGTGTTTAATGCTGTCTGATGGGGGGGGGAGGGGGTTATCTCAAAGGTGCTGAATGGCCCTAGATGTTGGAGTTGTAGATAGCAGATTAACAGATATCCATATAAGGACTGGGATTGGTTGGCAGCACTTCTGGTAGCAAATCAGTGGTTGTAGATGAAGTGGTTAATGTGTCTAATTATCCTCAGCTTCTCAGGTTCCAATTCCAGATTAAATCATGAATCAGGGATGGAATCCACTAAAAGTTGCACCTTTCAGTGCTTGAACATGTTGTGTTTCACGGTTAGACTGGCTCAGTTTGGTAACCGTATTGCTCTAGCCATAGACGACTTGTGCCTCCTGATCCTGGGGGGCGGGGTGGGGTGGGGACACGTGTAAAGGGGAGGACATGTGACCGCCCCACATGTCTCCTTTGCCCAGTGACCTCTGCCCTCCCCGGCCCTGGGCCGCTGCGCTGTCCCCACCCCACCAGAGTTACCTGCGGGGGAGAGGGGACTCTGTCCTACTGTGCCTCCCGCTCCCCCCCCCCCCCCCCCCCAGCATGTTCAGCTTCTTCCCCTGGCAGCCAGGCCTGGGCAGGGTGAGGGATGGAAATGTTTCTCACGCCAGCTGAAGCTGGCCACTCTGGGTTCTGTGCAGTGCAGCAGTTGCCTGTGAGAGCCTGGCTGGGGTGGCAGCCTGCCCCGCCCCTTCTCCTCCCCACCCTAGCTCAATATTTCCTCTCCTTACTCCACTGTTACACAACTAGCTGTATGCTGGTGGGTTGCCGCTCTCCACCCCAGAGGTGGCTGCGTTTCAGCAGCTCTGCACAGGGATCGTTTGTGAAGCTCTTCGGGGACTATCGGGCATGGAAGTTGTAAAATGTGAAAATAGTCACCGCTCCTTTTAGCCAGATAATTTCATATGAACTGTCCAGAGAACATCCAAATGAATCAGTGTTGGTTGGGGTCGTTTGTTGGGGACTGAAACCACCTGGGAGAAGCTGATGGGTTCAATAATCCCAGATGATAAATAATGAGCAGTAAATGGCCTGGCAGAAATTTGTATTGTATTGTGTTATGTACCCCTGAAGTTTATATAATTCTCTCTCCCCCTTGTAGAGGAAGAGAAGAAGTCAAAAGAGACTGAATCAACGAGCCAGGCTGACAATTCCTCCAATCAAGAGAAAACAGGTGTGTGGCCATCACACTCTGCCAGAGTTAAGTGGGGGAAATGAGGCACATATGCTGATGGCAATGACTAGCTGCTTTTGAAGGAGGAAGACGTGCATGGCTGTAAAGTGGCCAGTGGAGGGAAATGGTTGTGAAGTGTTGGGAGGGGACAAGGTGACTCAGGTTTTGAATTCACTAAAAGTTGTATCTTTCAGTACTTGAACATTTTGCATTTCATTGTTGAGCTGGCTTAGTTTGGTAACAGTATTGCTCTCACTCTAAAGATTGCAGACTGAAAACCTGCCCTGGGAAAAGGGCATGGCGTGATGTGATATTAGGACATGAGAGCTTTGTGCCAAAATGTTTTAGTTAATAAAAACAACAACCAATTTTAAACAGTCTGGGGAAAATACTCACTTCTAATGATCGTGTTTCACTTCCATGGTGTCTGTGATGCCCTAATCCTACTAGTTCTTCTTCGAGTGATTGCTCATATATATTCAACGGTAGGTGTGCGTGCTCGCCACGTGCACCGGTGCCGGAAGTTTTTCCCTAGCAGTACCCGTAGCGGGGGAGCATCCCCCGTGACCCCTGGAGTGGCGCCTGCCTGGCGGGGTATAAAGGGAGCTACGCACTTCCCCCCGCCCCCTCAGTTCCTTCTTACCGCCAGTGAAGGTGCGTTGGAACTGCCCTTGCCCTGCTCCAACTTCGCTGTAGCTCGTCCCCAGAACTGGTCGTTCGTTTAGTACCTGTAGTTAGTTAGCTGCATAGGTAGTTTAGTTAGTCAGTGAGCCCGGGCCAGGGAATGCCCTGAGCCCCGGGATTTAAGTTGTGCAGTTCTTGTCAGTGTTGTATGCCAAGGAGCGACCAGCACACAGACTGTTTGCGCTGTTTGGGAGAAACAGCGAAAGGTGCAAAATTGGCAAATGGTTTAAGCTCCGGACCAAAAGGGAAAGAGAAATTAGGCTCCAGGCCATTCTGCTGGAGTCGGCGCTGACCCCGGCACACCACTCCGAGCCAGTACCGGGCACCGCGGTGTCGGTACACGGCAATCAGCCGGTGCCATCGACCTGTCGGCACTGCTCCCTGTCCATGGGAAATGCCAAGAGGACCAAGAAGAGTCCCTCCTCACAACGGCACTGAGGGAAGTCTGGGAAAGAGGCTAGTCCCATGTCGGGCAGTCCTCGATCCCCATCGGGCCCCAGGCCTCCGACTCACATAGAGTGGAGTAGCCCGGCCCCTTCGTAACAGGCCTGTCCGGATGCCTTCTACAACTGAAGTCGCCCAGGACGTCATGTCTAGGCCGGTGCCCGGAGTCCCGCCGATGTCAGGAGAGTATTTGATTAGGAATCTTTAAAACAGGAAACCCAAATGCCATTGTTAGCTGCTCTGTAGAATAGAACTACACTTTAAAAGATCTTCTGGTAAGAACAAGGGTTAGCTCAGGTACGCGAGTCCTTCCACAACTTGTGCAATATGTTGTGTGCTAACTAGTTGCTACTGTAATTTGTGAAAGGTTTCCGGATCTTTCAAGCATGTCAAATACAACATTTGAATGTAAATGTAAAATAGTAACAGCTTCCTTTGTCCAAATTACTTCATATGAACTATGGTGGAAATGGCCAAGTGCAGCGGCGATGATCAAGGGCATTTGCTGGGGCCTGAAAAGTACGAGAGGTTGGTGGGTTCATTAATTCCAACTGGTAACCAGTCCCCAGCAGGTGGCCGGGATAGAAATCATAGTTGCCATTGAAACTGTTAGTGTTTTGTACTTCTGAAGTTTATATCATTGTCTTTCCCCTTTCAGGTGAAGCAGCAAAGTTGGAGGAGATACAACAAGATGCACCAGTGAGCCTCCAAGACAGTAACGAAAGCCAAGCTGAGAAAGGTGTGTGTAACTGTCAAATTTTGGCCAGAATTGAGGCACAGAAGTGAGGGAATGAGCCGCCAGAGAGAGAGAGAAGCCCAGGGTTGTAAAGATAGATACAGGGTCCATGGGAGGGGATGAAACTATCACTGTTTCAAAGCGGAGTGGGAAGGAGGGTTTGGGCTAGACCTAAAAAGGGGCTTAGGTGCCTGTAACTAGGGTTTAGGCACCTAAGTCCTGATTTTAGGTATAATACCTATGAGTATGCCAAGCTCCACTCAGAATGGGTGTGGGGAGGAAGTGGCAGTGTCCTTCCTGATAACCTTTAGCCCAGTGGTTAGGGTACTCACCCAGAACGTAGGAGACCCTGGTTCATTGCCCGCCTCTGTCTGCCACCTATAGAGCACCTACCCCTTCTGACACTAGAAGAGGGGGTGGTTCTTCTAGTGCTTGCTCATATCTATTCCAATTAGGTGTGCGCGCCGCGTGCACGGCCGTTGGAAAGTTTTTCCCCTAGCAGCATCCGTCGGGTTGGCTGTGGAGCCCCCTGGAGTGGCGCTTCCATGGTGCTCAATATATGACTCTGCCGACCTGGTGCCCCCTCATTTCCTTCTTACCACCCGTGACGGTCGTTGGAACTGTGGCGTCTTGCTCTGCAAGTTCTCCACGTTTTCCTAGCGTTGTAGATTTTGCTTTTGTTGGTAGTTCTTTGTTTTTGTTGTAGTTAGTGGTAGTTGGGTTGGGGGGTTTACCCTCCACCTCGACTGTTTTCTTGTCCAAGTCCCCGGGATTCAAGCCCAGCACGTCCTGCTCTATGCCCATGCCTATGGGCAACTCCCATCACTCTTGTCTAAAGTGTCTGGAGGAGGCTCACCAAGCCGAGAAGTGCAGGATCTGCAATGGGTTTCGTCCTCGGACTAAAATGGAGTGGGACTTTTGCCCGAAGCAACTCCTTATGGAGGCGGCTCTTAGGCCCCAGCCTCCTTCAGCGCGGCAGGACCCGGCACCAAGCTCTTCGGTGCACAGCACCAAGGCGGCACCTTGGATGGACTCTGGGTGAGACCCACGGCACTGCCAGTCCCCAGCACCAAAGCCGGCAACATCAACCCGGCACTGGAAGCCGGAGAAGTGTGGCTCTGCTTCGCAGAGACTCGCCCCCCTGGCCAAGACACTGGTGTGTCCCGGAGGGGAGCTCCCGGGAGCGAAGGTCATGGATGCGGCACCGTCGACTTCGGCCCCGCTGGGTGACCCGTTGAGTCAGGTGCTGCTTGACTCCCCATCCCACAGCATTGTGGAAATCCAGCTGCCTTCCACCCCGGACACCTCTGCGGCTGTGAGGGACCTCGTCACCATGACGGCACCGGGGTCTCCTCTGCTCCATGCCAAGTCTCCGGCGCCTCAGCAGATGGCACCATCTCGAGGCAAGCTGGCGTTCATCTGGCCTTCGGCACCACAGGCTCTGTTGGACGAGCCTTGGTACTGCTCCTGGTCCTGGCACTGCTCGGAGTCCTGGCACCATTCCCCATCGCAGCGCTGGTCATACTTGCGGCACCGCTCCCAATCGCAGTGCCATCATCAGAAGCTTTAGCCCAGTGGTTAGGGTACTCACCCAGGATGTGGGAGACCCTGCTTCAGTGCCTGCCTCTGTCTGCCACCTGTAGGGCACCTAAGCCCTCTGACACTAGAAGAGGGGTTCCTGGCTGTGGATTGCAAGCTGGGAGAGGCGGCCTCCCTGCTGCCTGGATGTAGGTGCCAAATCCATGAGAAGGGTGTGGCTTAGGATACAGCCCTCTCTCCCCATCTCCCATTGGCTAGCTTAAGCCCCTCCACACCTAGCTTGCTGGTTTTTGTCAATCCCATTCTTGAATTCTCCCCATTCATTGTATAGGACCCCTGGGTGCCTAACTCAGCCTCCTTTGATCCCATCCTTGTTTCAGTGATTTTTATAGGCCCCCTAAAAGTTAATGTTTGCACCGCTGCATGTTGCCACCTCTCCGTTCCTTTGTGGCTCTGGCCCTTGCAGACGTGAGAAGGGGAGGAGAGGGGGTTTCTATTGCTGAGAGAGAAGTGGCCTGTTGCTCAGCAAGGGAATGAGGGGAAGGGAGCATGAAGGTCAGTGATGGTGAAGCTGGGTGTGGGGACTAGGAGAGGAGGTTTGAAGGCAAGTTTCTTGCAAAACAAGAAACAAGACAATTCTACAGGAGGTGCCTATCGTACAGTGCTGCACTTTCTTTGATTTCTTCAGCCTGTCTCTGCTTCCCTCTCTGCTCTGGTGTGTTCATGTGGTTACTTGCTGATGTGCTTCTGCTCTGGGTGTACAGGGCATTTCTGGAGCATTATTACCCTGCTCGTTACCCTGTCGCTTTCACCATCCGTTCCACAGATGGAGGTAAAGCAGTGGTTCCCAACCTTTCCAGATTACTGGACCCCGTTCAGGAGTCTGATTTGTCTTGTGTACCCCAAATGTCACCTCCCTTAAAAAGTACTTAGTTACAAAATCAGACATAAATATACAAAAATGTCACAGCACGCTTTTACTGAAAAATTACTTACTGTCTCATTTTGTCTGTATGAAATGTTTGTTAGTTTTTACTGGCTTTGCTAGTGCTCTCTATGTAGCCTGTTGTAAAACTCAGCAAATATCTATATGAGTTGATGTAGCCCCTGGAAGATGCGTACCCCTTGTTTGGAACCACTGAACGAAAGAACTAATCAGTACTTACATCCTGAAAGCATGGTCAAAATACTAATGTCTCATTAATGACCATCACTTTCCTTGGTCAGAGGTCATTATTATTATCCCCTATTTTTAGATGGGGAGATGACACAGGAGTCTCTGTAGACTCTCTTAACGCATGAGATTTTGGAGGCTTCTGGTACCACTAGATGAGATGAGCAGACTCCCAAATGTAGTCTTCTCTTTAGTGCCAGGCCTACCAATCATATCCGTTATGGGGCTTACATAATTCTTCAGTGTGAGGATGGAGGGCAAAATTCAATCCCTGTAATCCCAAGGGGGGTGGAAAGGTCAGTCTGAATTCTTGCTCATGTGCATGGAAGCTCCATGAAGGCTTATGAAAATGGGTTGAACAATGGAAGCACCACTAGTTAAAAACAGATGTGTGTAGCTTTTGGTCAAAAACAGCTCAAATGGTTGTCCCCTTTCAAATCACACCCTAACTTTTTTTTACATTGTCACTTCTATAGAACCATCAATTGAACTAGTACTTGAGTGGAATAAATTCTGATTATATTTAATTTTTATTTTTTCACAGGAAGCCACAAGAAAGAGGGAAATTTATTCCACACATGGACGAAAAAAATTAGAGGGAACATTGATCGGGTCAGATCGGGCCGGACACACAAGACAGGTGCTCCTCTACCTCTCTTCAGAACACACTGGGGTTAGACAGACAGGCACTCAGTCCCTCACCCTTCCCTGTTGGCTTGAAGCTTCCAGCAGCTCTGAGAGGTTCTGTCATGGGGCCTGTCAAACAGAATGGGACCCAGGTGCTGGCTCCTCCCTCACCTCTGCTCCTTATCCCTCCTCCCTGCTTGCTCAAGGCTTTCTGCTGGTCCCCAGCACCAAGAGGAGCTGTTCTAGGTGCTGGCTGTGCTCCTAGCCATGTGAGATGCGCGGTAGGTACCAAATTAAAGGGAATGTTGCGTACAACCTAAAGGGAAGGTGAGTTACCATACAGTCTACCTCAGCCAGGCTCCACAGTTGAGACAAAACCTTGTGGTCAACAGCATCAAAGTTACAGCATAGACACTGAGCTTTGTCTATTGCTGGGAGGAGACCCAACCGGATCCTGAACAAAGCCACGAGAGGATTCCAGATGGCGCCGAAGTTGCCTTGCTGTCACCATTAACACAACCTTGCCCCAAACACCACCTTAGAGAAAGGATGATAATTAGCAACACTATCAACATTAAGCGAGGTTTTTTTTTTTTTTTTTAGCGTGTTTGTGTTTGAGGGAATCTAGCCCCCTACTCTCAGGTATGGAGGCACCAACAATGGATCCAGTACCTCCCCTCTTGATTTCACTATCCATGAGGTGTACAGGGTACAGTTAGCAGGCAGCAGCCCAGCACCTGTCATGAGCTCAGGCTGGCTGAAATGCAAAGAGATGATGTGGTGTGTCTCTCTGCTGGACACTCACCTGCCCCCACAGATGCACTGGCAGCCGAATCTGAGCCATCCTGTCAGCACAAAACTTTCTCTGCTTTAAGGCAACCAAGGACCTTCCAGCCTACTGCACTTCCCGGCTGCTTGATGGCTCCTTTAACTTCCTCCATCAGCGGTGGGCTCTTATCACTTGCTGAGGAGTTGAAGATACAGGGAGGGGACTAGGAACTGCTGAGCAGGGATAAAGCCTGCTGTGCCCTAGCCAGAATGCTTAGGGGGAAGGAGGGGAAAGCTGCTTGGTTTGTGCTGCCAAGCATGGAGATCGCCTCTGTCTTTAGAGAAGTTATTCTCTGTGGTGGTTGTTAGATCCAGAGTCATGTGGAAGGTAATGGGCTTGATTTTTCACTGTCTTGCCCCTTAGTGTAGTCATTTGCATCTGTGCAAAATGCCTGTAATACACAATCAATCAGAACGAATAGTACTTTACACCCACTGTGCACAGGTGTAAGTGGTAGCACAAGGTGCAGAGCAGCAGAGAATCAGGTCCCAGAGTAGACTGGCTGCTTAGGCTTTCTAGAGGCAGTAGATAGGAGACTGCAAAATTAATAAAATTATAATTTATTCTTATGTCAGGTCATTACAAACTTCCCAGTACCTTTACTGAATCTTAACAGATATGTACAATTATTTTTATACACATTATTCTTGGAGAATATGAGAATTTATATGTTTGTTTGTTGCTTATTTAATTATGTCAAATGTTCATGCTAAGGAGATTCTTAGGAAATCTGCTTTCTGTGAACTAGTAACAGGATCCCAGAGTGTCAAGGGAAAATAACATGGTGTTTTTTACCTCAAATGTGTTTACTCAGGCTTTGAAATGCCGCTTAGAACTTCTGTTTTGTTTTAACACGCTATACTTTTTATACTATATTTTTGAAAGATGTATATAACTGTTGTGATTCATGCTTTGTACAGAATATTTGATAAAAATCTTTAATTTCAAGTGGTAAATGTACTACTAATGGTAGATCTTAAATCTAAGGACCTTTTGGTCAAAAAGGCAAACCACTCTAACAAGGTAGTCTTATCTCTATGCCAGACTTGTAGCTCATACCAGAGGGATGTGCCTTGGTCTTCGATAAGACAATCTCAGGCAAACAAACTTTGTAGGATAATTATTTTAGAAAGAGTCCTGACTTATAAAAAAAAGTAAGGATATTGTATTCAGAATACTTCAGAGAAGTAATGTTCAGGGATGTGTTACCAAGAGCCAAAAACTACATCATAAAGTGGGCTTTTTTTTAAACCACCCCCCTTTGCATGGTAAAAGCCTTGGTTTCAAACTCTCACATAAATAAGTCATTTCGGTATAGAATAGTGATATTGCGGAACTAAATAGTATCTGGCAATGCTTAAGCAACTCCTTATTGAAGTCAGAAAGACAAGAGTCACCTCTTCAGGAATTGTTAAGAAGAGACAGTGTTTTATTAGATGACTGTTTAAATTTAAAGACTTTCTTTAATAACATTAAGTTTAAAAATGGTCACTTTGAGAGCTAAAAGACTGCTATATATGACATAAGGGTGTTTGGACTCATCTGGAGCAGAAATTCAACTCTTGTTGAACTCTGGTGGAACTAAAGGCATATGTCAGAAAACGGACTAAATCAGGGAAAGAGGTAAAACTCTAAACTTCAAAAATATACTGAGAATTTCCTTCCACAAAGGCAGTTACGATCCTGCTGTAACTGCTGCAGCAGATGCATGTATTTCCTGGGTGCCCTAGTTCAAAATTTCCTCTCCTTATTCCACTGTTGTACAATTAGCTGTATGCTGGTGGGTTGCTGTTGTCCACCTCAGAGGTGGCTGGATTTCAGCAACTCTGCACAGAGATCGTTTGTGAAGCTCTTTGGGAACTATCAGGCATGGAAGTTATAAAACGTAAAAATTTTAACTGCTCCTGTTAGCCAGATAATTTCATATGAACTGTATAGAGAACATCCAAGTGAACCAGTGCTGGTTGGGGGCATTTGCTGGGGTCTGAAACCACCTGGGAGAAACTGATGGCTTCATTTATCCCAGGTGATAAATAATGCGCAGCAAATGGCCTGGCAGAAATTTTTGTTCCTATTAAAATGTATTGTGTTATGTACACCTGAAGTTTATATAATTATCTCTCCTCCTTGTAGATGAAGAGAAGAGCTCAAAAGAGACTAAATCAATGAACCAGTCTGACCTTCCCTCCAGTCAAGAGAAAACAGGTGTGTGCCCATCACACTCAGGCCAGAATTAAGTGGGGGAAGTGAGACACATGTGCTGTATGGCAGTGACCTAGCTGCTTGCCAGGGAGGAAGACGTGCATGGCTGTGAAGTGGCCAGTGGAGGGAAATGGTTGTGAAGTGTTGGGAGGGGATGAGGTGCCCATTGCACACACAGGAGGGTAGGACAAAGACACTGTTACGGGAGTTGGGGGAAGGAGGGAGGGTCTCTGGCTGGAGAGTCACTTGTTGTTCACAGGGGAAATGAAGGGAGCATGAACGTTGCTGATGTAGCTGGATGTGAGGACTTTGGGTGGGGACTGGAGGCAGCTTTCCTGCAAAAGGAGAATAAAGAGAATTCTCTGTGAGGCTCCTACAGAACAATTTTAGAACTTCTTTATTCTCCAGCCTGCCTTGGCTTGCCCTCTCTGCTTTGGCGTAATGACCTGGTTACTTGCTGATGTGCTCCTACTCCGTGCACACTGGGCACTTGTAGAGCACTATTGCCCTGCCCATCAGCCTGTGTTTTACCGTTCCGTTTGTAATAATCAGCACGTCCATCTTCAAACGCCATCCAAACATTACTGCATAAATCCTCGTGCCCCTTTGAGAGTGGGTGTTATCTCCTACTTACGCATGGGGAAACTGAGGCACGGAGAGGTGAAATGGTTTGTCCAAGCCACACAGGACCCGAGTCTCCACTCACATTGCTGTCAATCAGGAATCACCCTAGAGGTTTCAAGTAAGCTACAAGGGTGAAATGGTAGAGAATCAGCCACAGAGTATCACAGAGGGAATAGAACCCAGGAGTCCTGATTCCCAGTCTTGTGCTCAGAATACTAGCCTACCCCTCTCCGTCTCAGTCATCTTATGACAATACCGCACTTCCCAGACACAATGTCAGACTAGATGTATGATTGCTGCCCTGCAAATTTCAGGCAAAATGTTAATATGAGGGTGACTAGAGCAGTGTCTGGTTAAGCCCTCTTATACCTATGGCACCCCCAGCCAGGACAGACTCTTTGTCCCAGATCCTCAAAGGTATTTAGACACCTATTTCAGTGGCATTTGGAAGCCTAAATACCTTTCAGGACCTGGGCCTTGGTGCTCTCTTGAAGGCTAAGGGGGGGATTGGTGGTTGTTCTTGTTCACACTGCAAGAGTCACAAGGGTTTTGAACACCTGGCTGTGGGACACAGCAAGCCCCTCGGCCCCCGGCTGGAAGCTGCAATAAGCACATAGCTCCTCAGGTTATCGTACTAACGGTTGGCGTGGCTTTCGGTGTTTAATGCTGTCTGATGGTGGGGGGTATCTCAAAGATGCTGAATGGCCCTAGATGCTGGAGTTGTAGATAGCAGATTAACAGATATCCAGTGGTTGTAGATGAAGTGGTTAATGTGTCTAATTATCCTCGGCTTCTCAGGTTCCAATTCCAGATTAAATCATGAATCAGGGATGGAATCCACTAAAAGTTGCACCTTTCAGTGCTTGAACATGTTGTGTTTCACGGTTAGGCTGGCTCAGTTTGGTAACCGTATTGCTCTAGCCATAGACGACTTGTGCCTCCCGATCCTGGGGGGCGGGGTGGGGAGGCGACACGTGTAAAGGGGAGGACACGTGACCGCCCCACATGTCTCCTTTGCCCAGTGACCTCTGCCCTCCCCGGCCCTGGGCCGCTGCGCTGTCCCCACCCCACCAGAGTTACCTGTGGGGGAGAGGGGACTCTGTCCTACTGTGCCTCCCGCTCCCCTCCCCCCCGCAGCATGTTCAGCTTCTTCTCCTGGCAGGCAGGCCTGGGCAGGGTGAGGGATGGAAATGTTTCTCACGCCAGCTGAAGCTGGCCACTCTGGGTTCTGTGCAGTGCAGCAGTTGCCTGAGAGAGCCTGGCTGGGGTGGCAGCCAGCTCCGCCCCTTCTCCTCCCCACCCTAGCTCAATATTTCCTCTCCTTACTCCACTGTTATACAACTAGCCGTATGCTGGTGGGTTGCTGCCCTCCACCCCAGAGGTGGCTGCGTTTCAGCAGCTCTGCACAGGGATCGTTTGTGAAGCTCTTCGGGGACTATCGGGCATGGAAGTTGTAAAATGTGAAAATAGTCACAGCTCCTTTTAGCCAGATAATTTCATATGAACTGTCCAGAGAACATCCAAATGAATCAGTGTTGGTTGGGGGCGTTTGTTGGGGACTGAAACCACCTGGGAGAAGCTGATGGGTTCAGTAATCCCAGATGATAAATAATGAGCAGTAAATGGCCTGGCAGAAATTTGTATTGTATTGTGTTATGTACCCCTGAAGTTTATATAATTCTCTCTCCCCCTTGTAGAGGAAGAGAAGAAGTCAAAAGAGACTGAATCAACGAGCCAGGCTGACAATTCCTCCAATCAAGAGAAAACAGGTGTGTGGCCATCACACTCTGCCAGAGTTAAGTGGGGGAAGTGAGGCACATATGCTGATGGCAATGACTAGCTGCTTGTGAAGGAGGAAGACGTGCATGGCTGTAAAGTGGCCAGTGGAGGGAAATGGTTGTGAAGTGTTGGGAGGGGACAAGGTGACTCAGGTATTGAATTCACTAAAAGTTGTATCTTTCAGTACTTGAACATTTTGCATTTCATTGTTGAGCTGGCTCAGTTTGGTAACAGTATTGCTCTCACTCTAAAGATAGCAGACTGAAAACCTGCCCTGGGAAAAGGGCATGGCGTGATGTGATATTAGGACATGAGAGATTTGTGCCAAAATGTTTTAGTTAATAAAAACAACAACCAATTTTAAACAGTCTGGGGAAAATACTCACTTCTAATGATCGTGTTTCACTTCCATGGTGTCTGTGATGCCCTAATCCTACTAGTTCTTCTTCGAGTGATTGCTCATATATATTCAACGGTAGGTGTGCGTGCTCGCCACGTGCACCGGTGCCGGAAGTTTGTCCCTAGCAGTACCCGTAGGGGGGGGGAGCATCCCCCATGACCCCTTGAGTGGCGCCTGCCTGGCGGCGTATAATGGGTGCTACGCACTCTTCCCTCCCCCCCCCCACCTCAGTTCCTTCTTACCGCCAGTGAAGGTGCGTTGGAACTGCCCTTGCCCTGCTCCAACTTCGCTGTAGCTCGTCCCCAGAACTGGTCGTTCGTTTAGTACCTGTAGTTAGTTAGCTGCATAGGTAGTTTAGTTAGTCAGTGAGCCCGGGCCAGGGCATGCCCCGAGCCCCGGGATTTAAGTCATGCGTTTCTTGTCAGTGTTGTATGCTAAGAAGCGACCTGCACACAGACTGTGTTGTATGCTAAGAAGCGACCTGCACACAGGCGGTGTCGGTACACGGCAATCAGCCGGTGCCATCGACCTGTCGGCACTGCTCCCTGTCCATGGGAAATGCCAAGAGGACCAAGAAGAGTCCCTCCTCACAACGGCACTGAGGGAAGTCTGGGAAAGAGGCTAGTCCCATGTCGGGCAGTCCTCGATCCCCATCGGGCCCCAGGCCTCCGACTCACATAGAGTGGAGTAGCCCGGCCCCTTCGTAACAGGCCTGTCCGGATGCCTTCTACAACTGAAGTCGCCCAGGACGTCATGTCTAGGCCGGTGCCCGGAGTCCCGCCGATGTCAGGAGAGTATTTGATTAGGAATCTTTAAAACAGGAAACCCAAATGCCATTGTTAGCTGCTCTGTAGACTAGAACTACACTTTAAAAGATCCTCTGGCACTTCTGGTAAGAACAAGGGTTAGCTCAGGTACGCGAGTCCAAAATGTCCCCTCCTTCCACAACTTGTGCAATATGTTGTGTGCTAACTAGTTGCTACTGTAATTTGTGAAAGGTTTCCGGATCTTTCAAGCATGTCAAATACAACATTTGAATGTAAATGTAAAATAGTAACAGCTTCCTTTGTCCAAATTACTTCATATGAACTATGGAGGAAATGGCCAAGTGCAGCGGCGATGATCAAGGGCATTTGCTGGGGCCTGAAAAGTACGAGAGGTTGGTGGATTCATTAATCCCAACTGGTAACCAGTCCCCAGCAGGTGGCCGGGGTAGAAATCACAGTTGCCATTGAAACTGTTAGTGTTCTGTACTTCTGAAGTTTATATCATTGTCTTTCCCCTTTCAGATGAAGCAGCAAAGTCGGAGGAGAAAAAACAAGGAGTGCGAATGAGCCTCCAAGACAGTAACGAAAGCCAAGCTGAGGAAGGTGTGTGTGGCTGTCAAATTTTGGCCAGAATTGAGGCACAGAAGTGAGGGAATGAGCAGCCAGAGAGAGAAGCCCAGGGTTGTAGATATAGAAACAGGGTCCTTATGAAGGGATAAGAGGGGATGAAACTATCACTGTTGCGAAGCGGAGTGGGAGGGAGGGTTTGGGCTAGATCCACAAAGGGGCTTAGGTGCCTGTAACTAGGGTTTAGGCACCAATGTCCTGGTTTTAGCTGCCACTGCCTCTGAGCATGCCAAGCTCTACTCAGAACGGGTGTGGGAAGGAAGTGGCAGTGTCCATCCTCAGAAGCTTTAGCCCAGTGGTTAGGGTACTTACCCAGAACGTAGGAGACCCTGGGTCAATGCCTGCCTCTGCCTGCTATCTATAGGGCACCTAAGCCATCTGACAGTAGAAGAGGGGTTCCTGGCCGTGGGTTGCAATCAGGGAGAGGCCGCCTCCCTGCTGCCTGGATGTAGGTGCCAAATCCATGAGAAGGGTGTGGCTTAGGATACACCCTTCTCTCCCCATCTCCCATTGGCTAGCTTAAGCCTCCCCCCTCCACCTGGCATGCTGGTTTTTGTGAATCCCATTCTTGGATTCTCCCCGTTCATTGTGTACGATGCCAGGGTGCCTAACTCAGCCTCTGTTGATTCAATCGTTGTTTCAGTGATTTTTCTAGGCCCCTAAAAGTTAATGGTTTCACAGCTGCATGTTGCCACCCCTTCATCCCTTTGTGGCTCCAGTCCTTGCAGACGGAAAAAGGGGAGGAGAGGGGGTTTCCATTGCTGGGAGAGAAGTGGCCTGTTGCTCAGCAAGGGAATGAGGGGAAGGGAGCATGAAGGTCAGTGATGGTGAAGCTGGGTGTGGGGACTAGGAGAGGAGGTTTGAAGGCAAGTTGGAAAACAAGAAACAAGACAATTCTACAGGAGGTGCCTATCGTACAGTGCTTCACTTTCTTTGATTTCTTCAGCCTGTCCCTGCTCCCCTCTCTGCTCTGGTGTGTTCACGTGGTTACTTGCTGATGTGCTTCTGCTCTGTGTGTACAGGGCATTTCTGGAACATTACTGTTCATTAGCCTGTCCACTAAAGCAGTGGTTCTTCTTCGAGTGATTGCTCATGTGTATTCCACGGTAGGTGTGCGTGCTCGCCACGTGCACCTGTGCTGGAAGTTTTTCCCATAGGAGTACCCATAGGGGGGGAGTGTCCCCTGCCCGGGGAGTGTCCCCTGCCCCTGGAGTGGTGCCTGCCGGGCACGGTATAAGGGGAGCTGTGCACTCCCCGCACCCTCAGTTCCTTCTTACCGCCAGTGAAGGTGCTTTGGAACTGCCCTGCTCCAACTTCACTGAAGCTCGTCACCAGAACTGGTCGTTTGTTTAGTACCTGTAGTTAGTTAGCTGAGTAGTTAGTTTAGTTAGTCAGTGAGCCCGGGCCAGGGCATGCCCCGAGCCCCGGGATTTAAGTCATGCGTTTCTTGTCAGTGTTGTATGCTAAGAAGCGACCTGCACACAGACTGTTTGCGCTGTTTGGGAGAAACAGCGAAAGGTGCAAAATTGGCAAATCGTTTAAGCCCCAGTCCAAAAGGGAAAGATACTTGAGGCTCCAGGCCATTCTGCTGGAGTCGGCGCTGACCCCGGCACGCCACTCCGAGCCAGTACCGTACACTGCGGTGTCGGTACGCGGCGATCAGCCGGTGCCATCAACCTGTCGGCACCGCTCCCCGTCCACGGGACACGCCAAGAAGAGTCCCTCCTCGCAACGGCACTGAGGGAAGTCTGGGAAAGAGGCTAGGCCCATGTTCGGCAGTCCTCGATCCCCATCGGGCCCCAGACCTCCGACTCACATAGAGTGGAGTAGCCCGGCCCCTTCGTAACAGGCCTGTCCGGATGTCTGGATGCCTTCTACAACTGAAGTCGCCCAGGACGTCATGTCCATGCCGGTGCCCGGAGTCCTGCCGATGTCAGGAGAGTATTTGATTAGGAATCTTTAAAACAGGGAACCCAAATGCCATTGTTAGCTGCTCTGTAGACTAGAACTACACTTTAAAAGATCCTCTGGCACTTCTGGTAAGAACAAGGGTTAGCTCAGGTACGCGAGTCCAAAATGTCCCCTCCTTCCACAACTTGTGCAGTATGTTGTGTGCTAACTAGTAACAGGCCTGTCCGGATTCCTTCTACACCTGAAGCCCTCCAGGCGGTCCAGGACGTCATGTCCATGCCGGTGCCTGGATCTCCACCGATGTTGCCCCTGGCTCGGTACTGGTCTTGGTGGAGGGAACGTTTCCGACACCGATCATCGCCCAGTGTCCGCTCGGGGCAGAGTACATGTGGATCTCCCCCAACAGTGGCTAGACTGTCGGCTGGGTTCCGGCCGGCCGGGACTTGCTTCATCAGTCCTCCTCAGAGAGCGGATATCGACGAGACCACAGCGGACGTCATCGTCAGTCCTCATCCAGGAGAGGGTACCATGGTCATGGCACGGTTGTCGATGCCGTTCCTGCTCGGACTCCAGCTCCGAGTCTCCGCTGAGACATGGCAGCCTCAGGCGTCGATCGCTGGTGTCTCGCTGTCATGGGTATGCCAGTCAAGGCCGTTTGTGGAGCAGCTATTACTGTCGGTACTGGTCCTCCACGTGGAGATCGCAGTCCCGTGACCTTCGCAGATCCCGGCACCGCCGCACCTCTCGGTCGAGTGACAGCAGCAGATCCTACACCAGCCAGGTCTCCGTTCGTAGCCGCCCTTCGACGAGCCAAACTGGCGAACCTGGACAGCCGGCCCTGCCGGTGCCACAGCAAGTGCAGTGGCACTGAGTGTAGTGGCCGGCTCAGTGGTACCAGGGGGCACCATGGCCTCCGACGCAGCCCCCGGTGGGAGCTCACTCGGTGGCCGGAGCTTCTGGACCTACGGGGCCTAAACCAGCACATGGAGAAGCTCAGATTCCGCATGGTCTCCCTGGCCTCCATCGTCCCCTCCCTGGATCCCGGGGAGTGGTATGCTGCCCTCTATCTACAGAACACGTACTTCCACATGCACATATTCGAGGGGCACAGGCGCTTCCTCCAGTTTGTGGTGGGACACAATCATTACCAATTTACTGTCCTCCAGTTTGGACTGCCCTCTGTCCCCAAGGTGTTTACAAAATGCATGTCGGTGGTAGCAGCCTACTACAGACGGCGGGGGGTCCAGATATTTCCTTATCCGGACGATTGGTTAGTCAAGGGCACCTCCTGGTCGCAGGTGAGGGATCATGTGGCGCTCCTCCTGTCCATGTGCACCGCCTTGGGCCTGCTGGTAAACAACACCAAGTCCACGTTAGTCGTGGTCCAATGCATAGAGTTTATTGGGGTGCTCCTGGACGCAGAGTCGGCCAGGGTCTCTCTCCCGCCAGACAGGTTCGAGACCCTAAAGGGTCTCATCGACTCAGTTATGAGGTTCCCGGTTACAACAGCCAGGGTTTGCCTGCAGCTCTTCGGTCATACGTCAGCATGCACATACGTGGTCCGTCATGCCAGACTCAGGATGAGGCTCCTCCAGCTCTGGCTGGCCGCGAATTTCTCCCAAGCCAGGGACGGGATGGACAAGGTCCTCACAGTGCCAGACTTGGTGATCACCTCCCTGAGGTGGTGGTCCACCCCAAGCAAGATGCTCCAAGGGGTCCAGTTCAGGGACAAGGCCCTGTCATTGGAGCTGGTGTCCAATGCGTCGGACCTGGGTTGGGGAGCCCACGTGGGGAGCGTTCAGACCCAAGGTCTGTGGTCAGCTCAAGACCTGACCCTACACATAAATGTCAAAGAACTCAGGGCGGTGCGGCTGGCGTGTATGGCCTTCCGCTCATGTCTGGAGGGCAAGGTAGTCAAGGTCCTCATGGACAACACAGCCTCCATGTTCTATATCAACAGGCAAGGCAAGGCCCGATCCTCTGCCACGAAGTCCTCAGGCTGTGGGACTTCTGTATAGCCCACAATATCCACCTGAAGGCCTTCCATTTACTGGGCACCCGGAACGAGAAGGCAGATCACCTAAGCAGGGACTTCTCCTCGCAACACAAGTGGTCCCTCCACCCGGAAGTGGCCCACCAGCTCTTCCAAAGATGGGGAACTCCCCAGGTGGACCTGTTCACGACTCGACAGAACCGGTTCTGCTCCCGGGGGCCTGGGGAGGGGCACTATCTCCGATGCCTTTCTCCTGTCCTGGTCAGGCAGGCTTCTCTACGCCTTTTCCCCCATTCCCTCTAATCAGCAGGGTCCTGGAAAAGATAAAGTTGGACAAGGCCCAGGTCCTCCTGATTGCCCCGGCGTGGCCCAGGCAGTACTGGCACGGGACCCTCAGGAGCCTGGTGGTAGCTCCGCCGTGGCTGTTACCGCTCCGCCCGGACCTGCTCTCACAGGACCAGGGCCGCCTCCTCTGTCCCAACCTAACTGCTCTCCATCTCATGGTGTGGCTGCTCAATGGTTAGGGGGAGAGGAGAGGGCGTTCTCAGAACAGGTTCAGTGCGTCCTCCTCGAAAGTAGACGTCCCTCCACTCGCCGCGCTTACTTGGCTAAGTGGTCACGATTTTCTAAGTGACGGACCAGGGAGTCTCCCCGGTGTGCGCCCCATCCAGCTTATCCTTGATTACCTCCTCCACCTGAGGGCCTGGCGCCCTCATTGGTCAAGGTGCACCTGGCAGCCATATCGCCTTCCATCACACGGTGTTCTCCCACGCTATGACTGGCCGGTTCCTTAAAGGTCTGGAACGCCTCTTCCCATATTCTAGACCCCCGGTTCCACAGTGGGACTTAAACCTGGTCTTAGCTCGTCTCATGGGGCCCCCGTTTGAACCATTGGCCATGTGCTCCTGGTCTCGCCTCTCATAGAAGGTGGCATATCTGGTTGTTATCATGTTGGCTAGACGAGTCTCGGAGCTCAGGGCTCTGAGCTCCGAACCCCTGTACCTGGTCTTTCACAAGGACAACATCCAGCTCCTCCTGCACCTCACATTCCTCCCTAAGGTGGTCTCCGCATACCACATGGGTCAGAACATTTTTCTACAGGTCCTTGCCCCAAGCCTCACGCATCCAGTGAGGAGCGCTGCTTCCACATGCTCGACGTGCAGCGGGCTTTGGCTTTCTACCTCGAGTGGACTAAGCCATTCAGGAACTGTTTGTCGCCTCGGCTGAGCGCGCGAGGGGCCAGACGATCTCCACCTAGAAGCTTTCCAACCGGATCACTTCGTGCATCCGGTTCTGTTATGAGCTGGCAGGTGTCCCCCGCCGCTCATTGTGAGGGCACACAGAACTGGGAGCCGAGCCCCCCCATTAGTCGACTCTCCCAGGGCTTTCAGGCTTCTGGCCTGAGAGAACATGATTGAAGGACAGCCGAACGGCTGCACTCTGCAGTACCTAAATCAGGAGAATTCTCCTCGATTCAGAATAGGGGGTGGCGGGGTAGTACTCCTTTACACCACTGTAGCCCTGCTAAAGGGGGGCTGGTGCGAGTATCAGGATCTCACCCAGAGCCCTTGTCATGTAAAATGAGAGGATTTGATTAGGAATCTTTAAAACATGGAACCCAAAATGCCATTGTTAGCTGCTCTGTAGAATAGAACTACACTTTAAAAGATCACCTGGCAATTCTGGTAAGAACGGGTTAGCTCAGGTACAATAGGCCAAAATGTCCCCTCCTTCCACAACTCATGCAAGATGATGTGTGCTAACTAATTGCCACTCTCCACCGCAGAGGTGGCTACATTTCAGTACATGTGTAATTTGTGAAGGGTTTCCGGAACTTTCAGGCATGTCAAATACAACATTTGAATGTAAATGTAAAATAGTAACAGCTTCCTTTGTCCAAATTACTTCATATGAACTGTGAAGAAATGGCCAAGTGCAGCAGCAATGATCAAGGCCATTTCCTGGGGCCTGAAAAGTAGGAGAGATTAGTGGGTTCATTAATCCCAACTGGTAACCAGTCCCCAGCAGGTGGCCGAGGTAGAAATCATAGTTGCCATTGAAACTGTTAGTGTTCTGTACTTCTGAAGTTTATATCATTGTCTTTCCCCTTTCAGGTGAAGCAGCAAAGTCGGAGGAGATACAACAAGGTGTGCGAACGAGCCTCCAAGACAGTAACGAAAGCCAAGCTGAGAAAGGTGTGTGTGGCTGTCAAATTTTGGCCAGAAGTGGGGGAATGAGCAGCCAGGGAGAGAAGCCCAGGGTTGTAGAGATAGAAATAGGGTCCTTGTGAAGGGATGGGAGGGGATGAAACTATCACTGTTGCAAAGCAGAGTGGGAGGGAGGGTTTGGGCTAGATCCACAAAGGGGCTTAGGTGCCTGTAACTAGGGTTTAGCCACCAAAGTCCTGGTTTTAGCTGCCTCTGCCTCTGAGCATCCAAGCTCTACTCAGAATGGGTGTGGGGAGGAAGTGGCAGTGTCCGTCCTCATAAACTTTAGCCCAGTGGTTAAGGTACTCACTGGTTCACTGCCCGCCTCTGTCTGCCACCTATAGGGCACCTAAGCCCTCTGACACTAGAAGAGGGGTTCCTGTCTGTGGATTGCAAGCAGGGAGAGGCGGCCTCCCTGCTGCCTGGATGTAGGTGCCAAATTGGTTGAGAAGGGTGTGGCTTAGGATACAGCCCTCTCTCCCCATCTCCCATTGGCTAGCTTAAGCCCCTCCCCACCTGGCATGCTGGTTTTTGTGGCTCCTGTTCTTGAATTCTCCCCACGCATTGTGTACGATGCCTGGGTGCCTAACTCAGCCTCTATTGAGCCCGTCGTTGTTTCAGTGATTTTTCTAGGCCCCTAAAAGTTAATGGTTGCACAGCTGCGTGTTGCCACCCCTCTGTCCCTTTGTGGCTCCAGTCCTTGCAGATCGGAGAAGGGGAGGAGAGGGGGTTTCCATTTCTGGGAGAGAAGTGGCCTGTTGCTCAGCAAGGGAATGAGGGGAAGGGAGCATGAAGGTCAGTGATGGTGAAGCTGGGTGTGGGGACTAGGAGAGGAGGTTTGAAGGCAAGTTGCAAAACAAGAAACAAGACAATTCTACAGGAGGTGCCTATCGTACAGTGCTGCACTTTCTTTGATTTCTTCAGCCTGTCTCTGCTCCCCTCTCTGCTCTGGTGTGTTCATGTGGTTACTTGCTGATGTGCTTCTGCTCTGGGTGTACAGGGCATTTCTGGAGCATTATTACTCTGCTCGTTACCCTGTCGCTTTCACCATCCGTTCCACAGATGGAGGTAAAGCAGTGGTTCCCAACCTTTCCAGATTACTGGACCCCGTTCAGGAGTCTGATTTGTCTTGTGTACCCCAAATGTCACGTTTGTGTTTGAGGGAATCTAGCCCCCTACACTCAGGTATGGAGGCCCCAACAATGGATCCAGTACCTCCCCTCTTGATTTCACTATCCGTGAGGTGTACAGGGTACAGTTAGCAGGCAGCAGCCCAGCACCTGTCATGAGCTCAGGCTGGCTGAAATGCAAAGAGATGATGTGGTGTGTCTCTCTGCTGGACACTCACCTGCCCCCACAGATGCACTGGCAGCTGAATCTGAGCCGTCATGTCAGCACAAAACTTTCTCTGCTTTAAGGCAACCAAGGATCTTTCAGCCTACTGCACTTCCTGGCTGCTTGATGGCTCCTTTAACTTCCTCCATCAGCTGTGGGCTCTTATCACTTGCTGAGGAGTTGAAGATACAGGGAGGGGACTAGGAACTGCTGAGCAGGGATAAAGCCTGCTGTGCCCTAGCCAGAATGCTTAGGGGGAAGGAGGGGAAAGCTGCTTGGTTTGTGCTGCCAGGCATGGAGATCGCCTCTGTCTTTAGAGAAGTTATTCTCTGTGGTGGTTGTTAGATCCAGAGTCATGTGGAAGGTAATGGGCTTGATTCTTCGCTGTCTTGCCCCTTAGTGTAGTCATTTGCATCTGTGCAAAGTGCCTGTAAAACACAATCTATCAGAACGAATAGTACTTTACACCCACTGTGCACAGGTGTAAGTGGTAGCACAAGGTGCAGAGAATCAGGTCCCAGAGTAGACTGGCTGCTTAGGCTTTCTAGAGGCAGTAGATAGGAGACTGCAAAATTAATAAAATTATAATTTATTCTTATGTCAGGTCATTACAAACTTCCCAGTACCTTTACTGAATTTTGAGAGAGATGTACAATTATTTTTATACACATTATTCTTGGAGAATATGACAACTTCCATGTTTGTTTGTTTGTTTGCTTATTTAATTATGTGAAATGTTCACACTAAGGAGATTCCTAGGAAATCTGCTTTCTGTGAACTAGTAACAGGATCCCAGAGTGTCAAGGGAAAATAACATGGTGTTTTTTACCTCAAATGTGTTTACTCAGGCTTTGAAATGTCGCTTATAACTTCTATTTTGTTTTAACACACTATACTTTTTATACTGTATTTTTGAAATATGTATATAAGTGTTTCATGCTTTGTACAGAATATTTGATAGAAATCTTTAATTTCAAGTTGTAAATGTACTCCTAATGGTAGATGTTAAATCTAAGGACCTTTTGGTCAAAAAGGCAAACCACTCTAACAAGATTGTCTTATCAAAGACCAAGGCACATCCCTCTGGTATGAGCTACAGGTCTGACATAGAGATAAGACTATCCCAGGCGAACAAACTTTGTAGGATATTTATTTTAGAAAGAGTCCTGACTTTAAAAAAAAAAAAAAAAAAAAAAAAGTAAGGATGCTGTATTCAGAATACTTCAGAGAAGTAATGTTCAGGGATGTGTTACCAAGAGCCAAAAACTACATCATAAAGTGGGCTTTTTTTAAACCACCCCCCTTTGCATGTAAAAGCCTTGCTTCAAAGCCTCCATCTCACAAAGGATTCTAGAAAACTTCCTGTTAGTTTAATTTTTTTATAAATGCTCAAAGTCTTTATCCTTCAACTGTTAAGGAGAACATTTACAGTTGGAAAATGTTTTATAGAAGATCTTTGCTACTTCTAAATTCATGTATCCACTCATAGGTGAAAACCTTTGTTTATTCCTTAAATGCTTAAGATGGTCAAAGCTCTTTTTGTAATGTTTATTGCAAATGTTTTGTAAAGCATCTAATGTAATTTCCTAATATCATTGCTATGTGAATGGAAAGATGTTTATGTACAATATAGCAGGGTCATCTAATGCTAGAGCTGGTTATTAAATAAGAAGCCATTTGGGTATAGAATAGTGATATTGGGGAACTAAATAGTATCTGGCAATACTTAAGCAACTCCTTATAGAAGTCAGAAGGACAAGAGTCACATCTTCAAGAATTGTTAAGAAGAGACAGTGTTTTATTGGATGACTGTTTAAATTTAAAGACTTCCTTTAAGAATATTTAAGTTTAAAAACGGTCACTTTGAGAGCAAAAAGACTGCTATATATGACATAAGGGTGTTTGGACTAATCTGAAGCAGAATTTCAACTCCTGTTGAACTCTGGTGGAACTAAAGGCATATGTCAGAAAACGGACTAAATCAGGGAAAGAGGTAAAACTCTAAACTTCAAAAATATACTGAGAATTTCCTTCCACAAAGGCAGTTACAATCCTGCTGTAACTGCTGCAGCAGATGCATGTATTTCCTGGGTGCCCTAGTTCAAAATTTCCTCTCCTTATTCCACTGTTGTACAACTGTCTGTATGCTGGTGGGTTGCTGTTGTCCACCTCAGAGGTGGCTGGATTTCAGCAACTCTGCACAGAGATCGTTTGTGAAGCTCTTCGGTAACTATCAGGCATAGAAATTGTAAAATGTGAAAATATTCTCAGTTCCTTTTAGCCAGATAATTTCACTGCTCTAGCCATAGATGACTCATGTCTCCCGATCCTGGGGGCGGGGTGGGGACACAAATCTAAAGGGGAGGACACGTGACTGCCCCACATGTCTCCTTTGCCCAGCGACCTCTGCCCTCTGCTGTCCTGTGCCCAGCCCGGGGCTGCCGCACTCTCCCCAGCCCACCAGAGTTACCTGCTGGGGAGAGGGGAGTCTGTCGTCCTACTGCGACCCTCTCTCCCGCCCCCTGGCATGTTCAGCCGCTCTCCCTGGCAGCCGGGCCTGGGCGGGGCACGGAAGGGAGACACTTCTCACGCCAGTTGAAGCTGGCCTCTCTGAGTCACCGACTCTGTGCAGTGCGGCCGCTCCCTGAGAGCCTGGCTGGGGCGGCAGCCTGCACTACTCCCTCTCTTCCCAGCCCAGCTCAAAATTTCCCCTCCTTACTCCACTGTTGTACAACTGGCTGTATGCTGGTGGGTTGCTGTTGTCCACCTCAGAGGTGGCTGGATTTCAGCAACTCTGCACAGAGATCGTTTGTGAAGCTCTTCGGTGACTATCAGGCATGGAAGTTGTAAAATGTGAAAATAGTCACAGGTCCTTTTAGCCAGATAATTTCATATGAACTGTCCAGAGAACATCCAAGTGAATCAGTGCTGGTTGGGGGCGTTTATTGGGGACTGAAACCACCTGGGAGAAGCTGATGGGTTCAATAATCCCGGATGATAAATAATGCACAGCAAATGGCCTGGCAGAAATTATTTATTCCTGTTTAAATGTATCGTGTTATGTATACCTGAAGATTATACAATTCTCTCTCCCCCTTGTAGAGGAGGAGAAGAACTCAGAAGAGACTTTATCAAAGAGCCAGGCTGACAACTCCTCCAATCAAGAGAATCCAGGTGTGTGGCCATCACACTCAGGCCAGAGTTAAGTGGGGGAAGCAAGGCACATGTGTTGCCTGGCAGTGACTAGGTGCTTGCCAGGGAGGAAGACGTGCATGGCCGTGAAGTGGCCAGTGGAGGGAAATGGTTGTAAAGTGTTGGGACGGGATGAGGTGCCCATTGCACACACAGGAGAGTAGGACAGAGACACTGTCACAGGAGCTGGGGGAAGGAGGGAGGGGTCTCTGGCTGGAGAGTCGCTTGTTGTTCACAGGGGAAATGAAGGGAGCCTGAAGGTTGCTGATGTAGCTGGAAGTGAGGACTTTGGGTGAGGACTGGAGACAGATTTTCTGCAAAAGGAGAATAAAGAGAATTCTCTGTGAGGCTCCTACAGAACAATTTTAGATCTTTATTGTCCAGCCTGCCTCGGGTTGCCCTCTACTCTCGCGTAATGACTTGGTTACTTGCTGATGTGCTCCTCCTCTGTGCACACAGGGCACTTGTAGAGCGCCACTTCTCTGCCCATCAGCCTCTGTTTTACCGTTCCATTTCTAATCATCAGCACGTCCATCCTCAAACACCATCCAAACATTACTGCATAAACCTCGTTATGCCCTTTCAGAGTGGGTGTTATCTCCTCCTTACACCTGGGAAAACTGAGGCACGGAGTGGTGAAATGGTTTGTCCAGAGCCACACAGGACCCGAGTCTCCACTCACATTGCTGTCAATCAGGAATCACCCTAGTGGTTCCATGAAAGCTACAAGGGTGAAAATGGGTAGAGAATCAGCCACAGAGTATCACCGAGAGAATAGAACCCAGGAGTCCTGATTCCCAGTCTTGTGCTCAGAATACTAGCCTACCCCTCTCTGTCTCAGTCATCTTATGACAATACCGCACTTCCCAGACACCATGTCGGACTAGATGTATGATTGCTGCCCTGCAAATTTCAGGCAAAATGTAAAAATGAGGGTGACTAGAGCAGTGCTCGGTTAAGCCCTCTTATACCTATAACATCCTCAGCCAGGACAGACTCCTGTGCCCAGATCTTCAAAGGTATTTAGGCACCTATTTCAGTGGCAGTTGGGAGCATAAATACCTTTCAGGATGTGGGCCTTGGTGCTCTCTTGAAGGCTAAGTGGGGGGTTGGTGGTTGTGCTGTTCACACTGAAAGAGTCACAAGGGTTTTGAACAGCTGGCTGGGGGACACAGCAAGCCGCTAGGCCCCCGGCTGGAAGCTGCAGTAAGCAACAAGCCCTGGGAAAAGGGCTGAGGGGGAAGAGGAGCACTGCTACCTTTTGGAGTAGCAGTAAGGGGTGCATTTTAGCACACTATGCTTCAGCTCTCCCATGACCCATCCTGCTCTGTACCAGGAAGACGCCAACTAGCCACTACCCCTCTGTTCCCCCAGTGCTCCTTGGATAGGTTAGGAAAGCATTTTACCCCCTAAATGATGACCATGAATGATGTGTGTAATAATTGGTGCTAACTCCAATTCGCTCGCATCTTATTTTTCAGACTATGAAAATATCTCAAAGGAGAATCAGAAGCCAGGTATGGAAAAGTACAGGAACGTTTTAGACCCCAGTATGATCACGTGTGGGGAAAGTACGTTGGGTTGCTAGAGTCGGTCCACAGCTAAAAGCTCCAAACATCCCTGAACGTTCAAGACCATACATGTGACATGTGCACATATCTCCTCAGGTTATAGTACTCACGGTTGGCGTGGCTTTTCAGTGGTAAATGCTGTCTGATGGAGGCGTGTCTCATAGGTGCCAAATAGCCCTAAATGTTGGAGCTGTAGATAGCAGATTAACACAGATATCCATATAAGGACTGGGATTGGTTGGCAAATCAGTGGTTGTAGATGAAGTGGTTAAACCTCGGCTTCTCAGGTTCCAATTCCAGATTAAATCATGAATCAGGGATGGAATTCACTAAAAGTTGCACCTTTCAGTACTTGACCATGTTGTGTTTCACGGTTAGGCTGGCTCAGTTTGGTAACAGTATTGCTCTAGCCATAGATGACTCGTACCTCCTGATACTGGGGGGCGGGATGGGGACACAAATCTAAAAGGGGGGGGGGGACACGTGACCACCCCACATGTCTCCTTTGCCCAACAACCTCCGCCCTCGCCTGCCCTGTGCCCAGCCCGAGGCCGCTGCGTTCTCCCTACCCCACCAGTGTTACCTGCGAGGGAGAGGGGACTCTGTCCTCTCACTGCGTCTCCGCCTCTCTCAGTCCCCCAGCATGTTCAGCCGCTCTCCCTGGCAGCTGGGCCTGGGCAGGGTGCGGGGGGGAGACGCTTCTCACGCCAGCTGAAGCTGGCTACTCTGAGTCGCTGACTCTGTGCAGTGCGGCTGCTCCCTGAGAGCCTGGCTGGGGCGGCAGCCTGCACTACTCCCTCTCCTCCCAGCCCAGCTCAAAATTTCCCCTCCTTACTCCACTGTTGTACAACTGTCTGTATGCTGGTGGGTTGCTGTTGTCCACCCCAGAGGTGGCTGCGTTTCAGCAGCTCTGCACAGAGATCCTTTGTGAAGCTATTCAGGGACTATCGGGCATGGAAGTTGTAAAATGTGAAAATATTCACAGCTCTTTTTAGCCAGATAATTTCATGTGAACTGTACAGAGAACATCCAAGTGAATCAGTGCTGGTTGGGGGTGTTTGTTGGGGACTTAAACCACCTGGGAGAAGCTGATGGGTTCAATAATCCCAGATGATATATAATGCACAGCAAATGGCCTGGCAGAAATTACTTAATCCTGTTGAAATGTATCATGTTATGTACACCTGAAGTTTATACAATTATCTCTCCCCCTTGTAGAGGAAGAGAAGAACTCGAGCCTAAATCAATGAACCTGCCTGATCCTCGCTCCAATCAAGAGAATCCAGGTTTGTGGCCATCACACTCAGGCCAGAGTTAAGTGGGGGAAGTGAGGCACATGTGCTGCCTGGCAATGACTAGCTGCTTGCCAAGGAAGAAGATGTGCATGGCTGTGAAGTGGCCAGTGGAGTGAAATGGTTGTGAAGTGTTGGGAGGGGATGAGGTGACTCAGGTATTGAATTCACTAGAAGTTCTTTCAGTGCTTGAACATGTTGCATTGCATTGTTGGGCTGGCTCAATTTGGTAACAATATTGTTCTCCCTCTAAAGAGTGCAGACTGAAAACCTGCCCTGGGAAAGGGGCATGGCGTGATGTGATATTAGGACATGAGAGCTTTGTGCCAAAATGTTTTAGTTAATACAAACAGCAACCAATTTTAAACAGTCTGGGGGGAAAAAGCACTCTTCTAATGATTGGGTTTCACTTCCATGGTGTCTATGATGCCATAATCCTACAAATTCTTCCACCTGAATGTGCCATGTAAATTAACATGTGGAATTAAAAAAAAAAATCAGGCCCCCATTATACATCATAATGAAGTGAGAAAGGGCACAAACTTGTTACACACTCTGGAAAGTAATTATTTTAAAAGATTATGAAACTACCAAGTAACTGGCATGTACTTTCACTGTAATTCTTTTCTACAGCCTGTTTATTTCTGTGCAATTGCTGAAGATTGTTCCCAGGCGAATCAAAGAGAAGGGTAGGCTGCTTAGCAAAGAAAGAGCAGTTACTCTTTATCCATACCAATAACCTGGGTTTCAGCAAGGAGTGGAGAAACAGGAATGAGAGGAGGTTTAAGGGTTATTGGTGTTTTTTTTTTTTTTTTATGTGCAATCTGTTATAAATGTGTGGTGCTTCATAAAGCAGCATTCCAAAAGTTTAATAACAGCTCTTTACAATTCTGTGGCACCTTAGATTAGACTCAGATGAGGCAGACAGTGTGTCTGGGAATCAGTGCACAGAACTGGGAATCAGGAGACCTGGGTTCTCTTCCTGACTATCACTTGCTCACTGTGTGATCTTATTAGGTAGGTTACTACTTCTATGTGTGCCTCACACTCCCAGTCTGTAAAATGGGGATAATAAAATGATCTTTATGAAATGCTTAGAGAACCTCCAGTGAAAGAGGAAATATAAATATAAAGTATTATGATAGATCCTGGCTCCTAGTCCAGTGCATTAGCCATGCTATACTCTCCCTTTTCTTTGGGTACATCTATGGTGCAGCTGGAGGTGTAATTTCCAGCTCGGATAAACATGCGTTCACTTGCTTTGATCGATTTAGCTAGCTAAAAATAGAGTGCACCTGCGGTGGCCTGGGCGGTGGCCTGGACTAGACTCCTGAGTACAGTCCTGTCTGAGAGCCTACCTACGTACTCGGGGCAGCTAACCCGTCTCTCCGCCTACATGGCCACAGCTGTGTTGCTATTTTTTAGTGTGCTAGGTCAATCGGAGCTCTTGAGCTCAATCATATCTCCCCGAGCTGGAAAGATACATCGCCAGCTGCAGTGGAGACATCACCTTAGAAGTTTTAGAAAGAGAAATCTCATCTTCACCACACTAAGTGATGGCTTGAGAACATTGCTGGAAAAGGGGTGCTGGTGAGCTCCATGAAAGTTGCCAAGCAGACTTAGAAAGGAATGTATTTATTTTCCTTGTTTTTTGCAAAGCATGAATCAAAAACCAAATCTGTACCATAAGCAATATGACATCACCTAAATAAGGCATGTCAATAATCCAGTAAAATCTCTTCCCTTCAGTTCTACTTTCATGCACTTTGACACACTTCGGGCCTGATTTTTTTTCTTTTCAGATGTGCTGAGCACCTCAGCTCCCATTGAATGTTGGTTGAGTTGCTGGTAATCAGCACTTCTGAAAATCTGGCCCTAGTTGGGAACCTAAAAATTGAAGCATCTAAACTTAGTGGCCACTTTTTAAAATGTAAGCCAAAGTGACTTGCCAAAGTTACATGTAAAGTCTGTGACAGACCCAGAAACAGAATCCAGATTTCTTGACACCCATAACCACAAAACTTGCTTTCCTCTTTTGATATTGGATACCAATCCCTTAGCATTCATTGAATGACACATCTGACTATACAAACTAGGTAACAAGAAAGTGTAACAAGCACATAAATTGAATGAAACCGCTTTAAAAGCAATGGGCCAGATCTCAGTTTGGTATAAATCAGCACAGTTCTACTGAAGCCATCAGGGAGTGTCTGGCCCAGCTGCTGGGATCCTGCCCTGACTAGAGGGAGCTGCACCTGAAGGTATGATGGGGATGTAACAGGGCAGACCAGTGGTATGTTCCAAGAACTATCCTGCCAGTGCTGTGCATAATAGTTGAGGTTGTGGTCGTGCATTGTCTTGCACATTTTAATACTCCTTCAGGGGCTGATCCAACTCTTAGTAAAGTCATTGGAAAGATTCCTGCTGTCACCGGTGATAGTTGGATGGGTCCTTAAAGGGCAGTTGGAATCTCCTGTCTCTGTGACTCTATCTTTTGTTAAGCCAGTCACATGCTCTTGTTATGAGTAGCTTGTTTTCACGAACCTCCTTCAAAGTCTCATCTCTTTTTCCTTTGGGTAGAGTAGCACCCCCCCACCCCCCAGCCTTCCTGAATGCTGGCCTCTTCAGTCAGTGTCTTACACCTGGGCATCAACTCTGATGGGTTCGGGTTTTTGTGCAGTCAGGTTACATTAATGTAGAGCACTAATGAGTCAGGGCTGGTTAATTTACTGCCCTGCCTTTCCACTCAATGCAAGTGAGCTATGTAGCAGTGCACCGAAACAAACATGTCCCACACATCACAAAATCGCTGTTTAGGTTGCTACTAAACCAGGTTTCCGTGGGATGCTATCCCATGTGTCACATTTTTTATCCCTTTTTACGCAGGAGTTCCTGAGAGTAAAGAAAGAGTATACCATTAAAAAAAAAAAAAAAAATTGCCTTCCCAGTCTTATTAAGAACACTTCAGAGTTTCAGGTTTTAGTAATCAAGGTTCTCTTCTCCATTTACGTTGGTGGTTTGTTTTTTGCATTTTACTCCATTTGGACAAGGGCTTGTCTCCATTAGAAAGCCTTCATGCTTTAACTATACTGGCATAGTTAAAGTGGGCAAAAAACCAAAACAGATCCTTTATGTGGATTCACTTATACCCGTATAAAAGAGCTCATACTGGTATAGTTTATTCTGGTTCACAAAGCAAAATAAATGATATTGGTATCAGGCACCTTTATCTGTGCATAACTGCATCCACGAACAGGCTTATACTGGGTCTACTATATTAGTAAAGAATCAGCCTCCTAATCAATAGTTATTCCAGTAAAACTTTTCTAGTGTAGAACATGTCCAAGAACAAACTAATGAGTTTCACTCATATATCTAATTAGTATCACATTCTGATGGTCAGGCACCAATCCAAAGCCACAGTGCTTGGGGCTGAAAACACTGAGCCCTGGTCCACACGCACAAGTTTTGCTGGCTGGCAGGAAGGTGAGAAAATCACACACCCTAAATGACATAACTCTGCTGGCAAAAACCCTAGTGTAGATGCGGTTATACTGGCACGTTCCTTTTGCCTGTATAGCTTGTTTCATTCAGGGACTTGTTATAAGCTGCGTCTCCACTAGTAGGATTTGCCAATATTGGTAGATCTGTCCAGCTATGCTAGCAAACCCTTTCTAGTGTATATAAGGGGGAGATGCAAGTTATTTCACAAAGTATTTGTATTAACACTAGGTTTTGTAATAGCTACAACTAAAGCCTAAATGTGAGCTCTAAACAGCCTGACAGTGTCCCAGAACATGTAACTCTGCTCTTACTCAGGTGAACTCCCATTGACTCTGTCTCAATGAGACCTGAGTAAAAATCTGAATAAGTTGCTCAGTATTTAGCCCTTGAGTCGTATTTATATAGCACCATATAGATACATGGGGCTCTCCAAAAACATGGGAAGAAAAGGGCTCTGCTGCATTTTCGACAGAAACGGTGCAAACAGTTAAAGATCAGGTACTAGATGGGAATAGTCTGGGAGTGGATCAAAAACACTGAGGTTTAAAAAGGTGTTGCTGAGTTCATAGTAGAGGGTTGCACTGTTTTTATTGTATTGGTATAGTTCAAGTGTGTGTGTGTACAAGCCTTGAGTACTGTGGTATGTTTTTTTTATAAGGGTTTCTCCCTTCCCATGACATTGATAGTACATTAAAGCTTCCTAGGCTCCACAGGAATCTGGGTGGAGGGGCTATCAGAAATATGCAGAGTTTTCTCTTCTATTTAATACCAACCAAGCCGTGTTTGCTGGAGACCGAGGGAGCAGTCAAAAGGGAGGCTTAGGAGGATAGCTAGTGAGGGGGAATAGAGAGAAATGAGAGTGAAGGTGTAGGCAGGGCTGAAACAGAGGCCTGGAAGTTGAACTACATTTGAGTGTAGACCAGGCCTAAGTGAGGGACAGGGTGAGAAACCTGAATTTGATGCACACGAAGAGAGGCAGCAGTGTGACACTCTGAGGCAGGCCAGTGACATGGTCCAAGTGGCTGGAAGGGGAAGCTGATCTAAGCAGTGGCATTTTGGATCAGCTAGACGGGGACCCAGAGGCTGTCAGTGAGCCTGATGTGTGAGGCTGAAGCCGTAAGTTTTTGTGAGGTTTGCTGGCTATTGCTAGATCATGGGCTATTATGATTTTCTTTTCTATACAGGATGCTCTATTTGGCCATTGGGGTTTGCCATGGTGTTTGAGCCATGTTCAGGGGTTTGGGGATTTGTAATATACAATTGCATTATTTGTATTTGCATTATTGTTACATCTCACCACAGAGGAACGAATCAGTAGCAGCAGCATTTGATTCAGTGCTGTTCACAGGCTGTGTGACCTGTCAGAACTACCTAGGGGAGTGTAAGAACTGACCCTGTCTGTCACAGCTGTAGGCAGGAGACGTGCATTAGTTCCATGTTTGGAGGGGATCTTCACCCTACCATTTGGGCCTTGAGAAAACATCCGACACCAGAAACACCAAGTCTGAGGTTCCCACGTTGTTGTTTTGTTACTTTGCTCTGTCACCTTCTTTTGTCCTGTGTTCAGACTGGCCTCATTGGACATGACAAGAGCAGACAAAGCTGCTATGGATCTGGGATACAAACTTTTGCAAAGAAAATAATTTAAAATGTTCCCTTTTGAAATTTTGCCCTGGCGGTCTCACCTTTCCGGGGGGAAGGGGGGGAATTTCCCTTATCTAAATAACCACAGTCCCCACCAATGCCAAACCACCCACCCATACAGTCGGATAACATCTCAGACACAGGCTACTTTGGAAATGTAACAAACACAGGAGTTACTTCCCCTTATTCAATGTAGCGTAACTGAGCTCAACAAAAAAGTACCAGTGCAACTGTAGAGTTGTGCCAGCTGCTTCAGGTCTCTAGACTAGCTCCCCTGCTGGGGTCTGGAGTGGGTGGAAATGGTACTGGGCTGAGATTTGGGGTGGGAGGAATGGTGCCCTGGGAGGAGAGGCACAGTCTGCCTTGGTGCCTACAGACTGGTCTCCCCGTGTTGCTGGTGTCCGGTGCACTAAGAAGGAAGTGTTGACTTAAGTGGCAGTGAAGTATCCCTTCTGAAAATCAGCCTGGTTTTATTTAGATGCCCATCACATGACGTAAATACTTTAGATATTCTGTCTTGACACTTTTTCATTATAATTTCTCTGTCCCTCAATTTCCTTGTCTGTAAAATGATGATATTTACCTGCCTTAGGAAAGCTCTGAGATCCTCAGATGAAAGACGCTTCAGAAATGCATAATGTTACCATAGGGAAAAAAATCCTGCAGCATTATACCCAGGAGCGACACCGAGTATCAGCTGATGCTGCTACTAACATAAACCAAAGATGACATAGCAAAATGCTACAGTATCTTCTTAATTCATATTTATTGTTTGCTAGTGTTTATAATCTGCAGTGGTCTTGGGTAACTGATAAAACATTGCAAACTAAAATAAAAAATATAATGAATTCATCTTTTATTCCAGATCTTAAACTGGAAAGTGAGACAGACTAACAATGCTATGGACTAAATTCCATTGCGGAGTGACAAAAGACCCTGGGAGAAGAAATATCTTGTGGCTGTCGCCCACGAGTGCTGGAGTTCTCCCTAACAGATGTGTTTTGAAGATTCATTTATTTGTTCTCAAGCTTCATTGACTATCACAGTTGGAAGGGACGGCAGAAGATCATCTAGTCCAACCCCGTGCTCAAAGCAGGACCCATCCCCAAATCGCCCACTCAAGGATTGAGCTCACAACCCTGGGTTCAGCAGGCCAATGCTCAAACCACTGAACTATCCCTTCCACCAATGCCCACTTTTATCTTTCCAGGTCAGATGTCCTCTTTCTTCGATGTCAGTTATTTTGAAAATGGACAGAGTGAGTCAAGGAGCAAATCCTTTTGCATCCGTGCTCCTTTTTGTACTTTTGTTTTACAAGCAAGCAAACATGAAACATAGGAGCCAGGTTTATTTATGCCAATATTTCCAGACATTAACTAACAGACGTGAATGTGGACAAATCAAAAACTAATGGACATGATATAAAACTCTAACTGTAACATTATTTAAATTCAGAAGAGAAGAGCGTTCAAGGGCAACTCTCATTTTCTCCACCTCCCTATCTGAAAGAAAAGGCCATAACAACACTGTCCATGAATAGATCAGCAACAGCTTTCCTGGCTCTTGTTTCTATCTGTCCTTCCAGAAAGCACCACCATCACACTCCACCACCACCACCAAATTCTGATTTTTTTTGAATAGCAAAAGGCAGGCACACCTTCTTGCTCAATGGAGATGGTATCAACTCTGCTATGTACTCTAGCCCAGCGGTTCTCAAACTGTCGGTTGGGCTCAGAAGTGGGTCACGACCCTATTTTAATGGGGTCGCCAGGGCTGGCGTTAGACTTGCTGGGGCCCAGGGCTGAAGCCAAAGTCTGCGCCCCTCCGCCCAGGAGGGGGGCTGAAGCCAAAGCCCGAGGGCTTCGGCCCTGGGCAGCAGGGCTCAAGTTACAGTGTCTCTCCCCCCACCCCACACACACACCCAAGGAGGCAGGGCTCAGGCTTCGGTTTTTGTTGTCAGAAGGGGGTCGCGATGCAATGACGTTTGAGAACCCCTGTTAGACAAACAATGTATCCTCAGATTCTAGGGTAAGTGTCGAGCAATTGCATCTGTGGCACCCACAATTGTGTCAAAACAGCTGATTTAAAAGCATCAGCACAGACACTTCATTCACTATCAGAAGGAGATTATCAACCAATGAAATCACTACAGTCTCTGTGCCAAACCCAGGTCTCAAACTGGTGTGACCAGAGTCAAGGCAATTGGAGGACTCCATCTCCTCAATATATGTTCCACTCTATATGCATCCGAAGAAGTGGGATGTAGCCCACGAAAGCTTATGCTCTAATAAATTTGTTAGTCTCTAAGGTGCCACAAGTACTCCTGTTCATTTTTCCCTTTGTAATCTTCTTCCCAAAGAAGGAAACCATTAACAGTCACTTTCTTAAGAAATAGTGGCACCCACTTGCATTGGTCCCTCCAACTGGATGTTGTGCAAAAAGTAAAGAAACAGCAACTGACCGGGAGAAATGCATTTAATATTGTTTCATTTTATTACTCTAAAATGTTTTTAGTAACACCGATAAAGAATTTTTATAAATAAGGCCAGATTTATTGGTATGTTCCAGCTGCTTTGCATTATAGCCCATGAGCTTTAACTTGACAACGAACCAAATTAGTGTCCAAATTGATATGATATT